>NC_044568.1:80638131-82100702 GCF_007565055.1 Rhinopithecus roxellana | reverse complement strand
GTTTTGTTTTTTTCCATCTACCTTTAGAAGAAGTGATGAGAATAAATTAGAAAGCCTAATAAATTAGAAGGCTGGGTGTGGTGGTGCCTACCTGCAGTGCCTGCTACTTGAGAGGCTGTTACAGGAGAATTGCTTGAGTCCGGGAGTTCAAGGCTAGTCTGGGCAACATAGTGAGACCCTGACTCAATGAAAAGGTAGAACTTTTACATGCACTGGTATCAAAATTTGCTTTTAAAAGGACACTAAAGAATCCACATTTTGGAGTTGCCTTTTAGGGGCGAGTGTTTTCTTATGAACCATCTTGATACTTGAGCATGACCTTTCAGAAGACGCTGGTCTAGAACTGTGCTATATGTTGGCCCTGGAGGTAGCTGTAATTCTCCTTGTTCCTTGCTTGTAAAGCTTTCTAGTGGTATTGAGAGATTACAAACATCATTATTACATTTTTTTGACTTTGCATTCAAACTGCCTGTTCATACTTTGCCCATTAATTTAACTATAGCCATTGAAGCTTTTCAATGGTAAATATATCAAGCTAGCTAAATACAGTCTGTATTTACAGGCTTGAAAAAGCTAATTGGAAACAGCAGATTCCTATGAGGCATGAATAACATTGAAGAGAAGTGTAGTTTACAAAGGGTCAGGAGTATGACTACTCAGTCTAGCATGGCAATTATGTATGTAAATGAGTTAATTCAAAATTAGAGGACTCTCATTTCAGCTCTAGACTTCCTGATCAAAATAAACTTGAGAAATGAATTGTCTAATCTAGGCACTTGCTATTAGTGCCTCTTGAGCAATTTTCTGGAGTTGAAACAGTAATCATATGTGTATTGAAAGGCCTGTGTTTCCAAGGCCATTTTTACTAACATTTCAAAGGTGATCTCAGGAAAGGTCTAAGCTGGTTTATAGTATACCCATTTCCTGTATAAACCATTTAATTTTAATGACTCTGCTTGTCTCACTGTTAAGATAAATTTGTGTGGTAGATCACAGCCTGTTAGCTATTACTGGAAGTTTTCTGGATTTATTATAGGCCTCTCAAATATGTAGTTTTTAACATTTTTTTGGACCCCCCCCCTTCCCAATTTCAACTATTAAATGCTTAAATTTGTTGTTTTGGTTATGCAGAAGTTAGTTATCAGGTTATATGGTTCCCAATGAGTGAGGAAATTGGGAAGATTTTTTTTTTTTTTAGTACTTGTTGACTAGAAATGGGTTTTGTAGTTTAGCTTAAGGGCTCCAACAGCTTGTTTGAGAAGACAGCTATGGAACTTGAGCTGTTTACATGTTTTTTAATACTGCGAGTGTATTAGGAAAATTGTAACAAGTCCTTCTCTTGTTCTTTAGGACTTAAGTGAGTTTAAAGAGATGACAACATGTGTTTTCCCCAGGTAAGCTTTCTTTGAGGATTTGTCTTTCATTTAAAAGAGTCAGCTGGGCACG
Organism: Rhinopithecus roxellana; assembly: GCF_007565055.1. Lineage (NCBI taxonomy): Eukaryota > Metazoa > Chordata > Mammalia > Primates > Cercopithecidae > Rhinopithecus > Rhinopithecus roxellana. Next base: position 82,099,256 of record NC_044568.1, on the reverse strand, counting down.
GTGGCTCACATCTATAATCCCATCACTTTGGGAGACTGAGGTGGGAGGATCACTTGAGCCTAGGAGTTCAGAACCAGCCTGGGCAACATAGTGAAACCATATCTCTACAAAAAATAAAAAATTAGCTGGGTGTGGTGGGATACATGTGGTCCAGCTACTCAGGAGGCTGAGGTGGGTAAATTGCTTGAAACCAGGAGGTCCAGGCTGCAGTGAGCCATAATAGTGCCACTATCCTCCAGCCTGGGTGACAGAGTGAGATCCTGTCTCAAAAAAAAAAGAAAAAAAAAGTCATTGTAACATACATACACAATACAAATAGGTATATAGTAATTTGTTAAAACCATTAGATCATGTTCATATAAGCCTGGAACTTACTTAATAGCTGCAATGTTGTGATGGTTTGTTTTTATAATTTATTATTGGTTTTGTTATCGAAAAATCACAGTTTGAACTGAGAGTGAAAGTAGACAGAGACTCCTTTTTTCTTATCCCTCATCTTGCTTTCTGAAGAACTGGTGAAGCCTCCTTGAGATGGCTCTTGTCTGTCTTGCATGTAGGATGTACCTTGTAACTATTGAAGTGTCCAATTGAGAATGTTCAAGAGTCAGTCAAGTATTGTCTGTCTGGCTAGAGATCTTTTTTTTTTCATCCACTTCAAGTTGGTGCCTTTTCCTGTTGGTGTTTTCCACAGTTATTATTGCACCCTTGTTCTGATAGGTCACATGTCACATATCTCTCAGACATCACAGGTCAGCCATGTGGAGCCTACAGAACAAGTGTTTGTGTTTTGGGACCTGTTGAAGAGGGATAGGCGTGGTGTTCGAGCAGTTTCTCCTTCAGCTGGGCTTATTTCTGTCTTGTTACCCACTCTGTTCACATTTATATGAAAAAAAATAGAGAAATAGAGTTTCTGTGTGGGTTTCTCCCCACCCTCCCCTTTTGGTATTTCTGATCTCTGAAATAGAATAATAAGAAATAAAAACAACAGCATGAAAGTACTGATTGCAGATTTTGGCCCTCCAGAAGAATTTATAGTTTACAAACCTGAGGAGTAGGAGTAGATGGTAGCAGTTTGGGAATGGTAGACCGGCACCAGTATTTGAACCCCGTAAAACCATATGGGAGTATTTGACTCACCCTTGAGTTCACCGGGCTCTCTCAGGATCCAGGTGAATCTAGAACTTGTACTCCAAGTGTGGACTCTCCTGCAGTCACTCAATGAAGTCGCTGATGATGGGACTGAGTACCCACTCCAATGTAGCAGGGATGCTGGTGCTAGGTTCAAAATGACTGATGTGTTTAATTCCTTTGTGTTTAAGTATTTTATGTATTAAATATTTAATATTTTAAGTATGTATTTTATGTATTAAGTATTTTTAAGTAGCTTACATGTTTGAGTAAAAGACATTTTAAACATTGATATACATTTTGTTTACCTTGTTAAAAATTCTTTTTAGACTCTTGGATACTAAATTGATGGCCAGCACACAACCTTTTAAGGTATTATTCATTTGCTACTTTATAAAGTGACTGCATATTACTGAGTGAAATAAATGCCAGAACAATATTGCCTTCTGGCAGAAGGTTTGGAGGTATTTAATGCATCTGTAAAGATCTTCATTCATTTGGTTATACTTTGTATATTATAAAAATTAAACTAGCTGCTTCTCTTTCACATTGAAAAAAACAAAGACTTCTGTGTTTCTTTAAAGAACACGAGGCAGTACTAGATACTGCCTTTTTTTTGGTGGGGGGGTCAGTGAATCTCTTTAATATATTGTACTGAGATGATGAAATCTCATAATTCTTTGCTTCCTGGTTTGCAGGATATCATTAACAACACATCCCTTGCGGAATTAGAAAAACGTTTAAAAGAGACACCTTTCAACCCTCCTAAAGTTGGTAAGAATATTAAACAAACCTGAAACCCTCCAAACTCTTGGTAATAATTATTGATGTATATTGTGGAAGAAAAGCAGAATGGCTCTGGAAACCATATTGTTCATTTATAGATTTTGGCTGAATTCACTTGGTCATGTCTTGTGTAGAATTATTGTTTCTTGGATAAAGATGGTCTTTTAATTCTACATCTATTTTATGTTAATGTAGTTGAATAGCCATTCATTGAGAATTTTAACAATTAAAGCTTCAAGGCTTTTATTTCCTAATGTATTGAATTCTCCTAAAACTTGATGTGCCCTTCTATTCTTTCATACATTATTTAAGCAGAGACAGAGAGCTAGGATTAATCACCAGGGGTAGAGTAAAAAATGTATTTTGCATCTCAGAAAAGCCCAACAACTGGATTTACAGATGAGATTAAGGCAAGTCCCCACCCTGCCTCCTTTTCAGCTGGTTTAGAGAGTGGAAACAGCAGCACTGAGGAAAACCACAAGTAGGGAGATGAGATGGTGGTGTTTTGCCACCTCTAGCCACCACCAAGGTGTGTGGAGAGCCTTCCAGGTGCTGCTTCCTTCGTCCCTGTTAACCTGATCGTGCTGCTGATACGGTGATTAGCAAGCCGTTAAACTAATGGTTTAGAAATTGATAATGCAAGGTATTAAAGCAGCCAAAATTACAGTTATCTGCCTCTTTCTGGGTAATAGTCCAAGAAAGGAATTAAGAAAAGTGGTGGTGGGGCCATTGGGGGAGAAAACCTAGACCTTTTGTATAACAATATAATGGAAATAATTGATTTTGGAAAGAATGTGTCTCCGTTGATGATAGAGCGGAAGATATTACTTAGGTGGCTACCATGTGAAAAGGCTTTTTTTAAAGGCATCAAGTCTAATATTTGATACGGAGTTAAAGAATTCTTACTTAAAGAGCATTGTATTGACATAAAAACAGTTACAGTCTTTTCATTGTTAATTTTCATTTATGCTTTTGATTTCCTTCCTTTATTTATAAATAACCTTCCTTTTATTTCCAGAATGGTTCTAGGATACAATTATTTATGAGTTAAAGTTTTATCTTATTTTTCCATATGAAATAGTGGCATCTGGTAGAGAATTCAGTCTAAAGCAGGTCATTCCTCTTAGAGTTTATCTGGTCACATCTGTATTTATCAATGTCACAAAAGAACCATATTATATATAAAGTGGTCTTTGCTGTAAAGTGGCTCCATGATCCAAGGCCAGCATTATAGCAAGTTCAATCTATTTTTTGAAGTTGGTTATGCTGTCACCTTTTGATCTCTAAGCTTAGGAACATGGTAGAGGATAGTAGTGAGTTGGAGCTGTCAATATTGAATTGCAGTCTTCTGGTTTTTGGGGGAAGGGATACCTCAGGTATTGATAGATAACAGTTTTTGAGCACTTACTGTATACCAAGCACTAGGTAAGAGTTTAACTTATACTATCTTATCTGATCCTAACAATAACCTTTTGAAGAAAGTTTGATTATCATCTCCATTTTACAAAACTGGAAGCTTAGAGACGAAGTGACTTGCCTAACATCATACAGCAAATAAGTGGCGGAGCAGAGGTTCGAACTCAGTGTGACTCCAGAGCCCATGCTCTTAATCTTTACTCTGAATCCTCTGTTGTGTCCTGATGTGACCATCTTGTGTAAGGGAAGAATATCCTTTTCATGGCCTTAGAAAGCAAGCAAAAGAGGAGTAATTGTCTTAGAGCAAGTTATGGATGATCATAAATAGCACCCACCAGTGTGTGATGAGAAAGCCCACAGCTGAGTCCTTCGTAATGTAACCGAGGCGTTTCTGTATCCTAGATCAAAGTCCTCCTTTTCAGTGACTCTGTTATCCTGTATTTTAAGGTCTCATATGGAGAGAATTAAGAAACAGATAGTTTTTTTTCTGCCTATTTAGGATATTTCTCTAGCATATACTAATGAAATTTGGATTGGTAGGGCAGTGTGCTTACTAGTCTTTGTTTTGAGGAAAACTTTTTCCTTTTTTTCTTAGAAAGTGCCGAAGGTTTTCCAAGTTATGACACAGCCTCTGAACAACTCCATGAGGCAGGCTACGATGCCTACATCACAGGGCTGTGCTTCATCTCCATGGCCAATTACCTAGGTACGCATTGCATGTGTTTCAGTCAAACACACTGTGATCTAGGGTGGATCTTACCTGTCTCCTGGCTCAGGCTGCTGTAATAAATTACCGTAGACTGTGGGGCTTAAACAACAGGCATTTATTTCTCATGTTCTGGAGGCTGGGAAGTCCAAGACCCAGTTGCCAGCAGACCTAGTGTCTGGTGAGACCCCACTTCCTGGTTTGCAGATGGCTGCCTTCTTGTGTCCTTACATGGTGGAGAGTTGAGAGAGCAGAAGCTGTACCAACTCTTCTTTAAGAGTCAGGGTCTCACTCTGTCACCCAGGCTGGAAGTACAGTGATACAATTGTAGCTTACGGCAACCCTGAACTCCTGGGCTCAAGAGATCCTCCCAGCTTAGCCTCCCAAGTAGCCGGGATTATAGGTGTGTATCACCATGCCTGGCTAACTTTTTAATTTTTTTATAGAGACAGGGACTTGCTATGTTAACCAGGCTGGTCTAGAATTTCTGGGCTCAATTGATCCTCCTACCTCAGCCTCCCAAAGTGCTAGAATTACAGGCTTGAGCCACCGCATCCGGCCTCCTGACCCTTCTTATAAGGGCACTAATTCCCTCATGACCTAATCACTTCCCAAAGATCTCACTTCCAAACACCATCATATTGGGGATTAGGCTTCAACATATGAATTTTAGGGGGACACAAACATTGAACCTATAGCATTACCATTTCCTTGGGATCCACTTACCCAGTTAGAAGAGGGAGGGTTTTGAGGTAGGAGTGGGAGGAGATGAGGAGAGGGGGAAATCTGCAAGAAAAACCACTGACACTTCCTGTGGTATGGTACTTGGTCCATAAGAACACCTTTCACAGGCCAGGTGCGGCGGCTCATGCCTGTAATCCCAGCACTTTGGGAAGTCGAGGTGGGGGGATCACCTGAGGTTAGGAGCTTGAGACCAGCGTGACCAATGTGGAGAAACCCTGTCTCCACTAAAAATACAAAATTAGCTGGGCGTGGTGGCGCATGTCTGTAATCCTTGGTACTCAGGAGGCTGAGGCAGGAGAATCACTTGAACCCAGGAGGCGGAAGTTGCAGTGAGCCAAGATCACGCCATTGCACTCCAGCCTGGACAACAAGAGTGAAACTCCAACTCAAAAAAAAAAAAGAGAATACCTCTCACCTTTGTTGAACCATGCTGTTAATTTAAATCTGTTTTGGTCTGAACTTTCAGGCGTTGTCTATGTGACTATGAATAATAATGCCTCTCTTCTTTTCTTCATTAGGTTCTTTTCTCAGCCCTCCAAAAATTCATGTGTCTGCCAGATCAAAACTCATTGAACCTTTTTTTAACAAGTAAGTAATCAGAGAGTTCCAGTTCCCAAGTTCTGTCACTGTCGAACAGCCTCATATTTTGGGATGTCAGTTTGGAGTTATTGGGAGCTATAGCACATTTTTAGATAAAATATTTTTCATCTCGAGTGACTCAGATGTTTTTTGAAAGTAGAAATTGACCTTTTGGGGAACAAATGTATTAAAAATATAGGCTTGGCCGGGCGCGGTGGCTCAAGCCTGTAATCCCAGCACTTTGGGAGGCCGAGACGGGTGGATCACGAGGTCAGGAGATCGAGACCATCCTGGCTAACATGCTGAAACCCCGTCTCTACTAAAAAATACAAAAAACTAGCCGGGCGAGGTGGCGGGCGCCTGTAGTCCCAGCTGCTTGGGAGGCTGAGGCAGGAGAATGGCGTAAACCCAGGAGGCGGAGCTTGCAGTGAGCTGAGACCCGGCCACTGCACTCCAGCCTGGGCGGCAGAGCGAGACTCTGTCTCAAAAAAAAAAAAAAAAAAAAAAAAAAAAAAATATATAGGCTTAAAAAAAAAGAGAGAACATTGCTAGATGTACTGCATCTCTTCCAAGGAAAAGAACTGGTAGTTCTGGCATTTAAATTTCCTATGAGGGACTGGGTGCGGTGGCTCACGCCTGTAATCCCAGCACTTTGGGAGGTTGAGGTGGGCAGATCACTTGAGATCAGGAGTTTGAGGCCAACCTGGCAGTATGGTGAAACCTCGTCTCTATTAAAAATACAAAAATTAGCCAGGCGTGGTGGCGGGTGCCTGTAATCCCGGCTACTTGGGAGGCTGAGGTGGGAGAATTGCTTCAACCCAGGAGGCAGAGGTTGCAGTGAGTTGAGTTTGCGCCACTGCACTCCAGCCTGGGCAACAGAGCAAACCTCTGTCTCAAAAAAAAAAAAAAATTTCCTATGAAGTAGATGTTTATGTATGATTCCACCCAACCCCTAACAAATTTGACAGGTGAGATTAGTATTTATGCTTGCATTATTATCTGATTAAATAATATTGTGTCTAAGAAGGTGTTGGTTCTATAAATGGTTTTTAAGAAATCCATGAAGTTTTGGCCTGGGCGCTGTGGCTCATGCCTGTAATCCCAGCAGTTTGGGAGGCCAAGGTGGGCAGATCACTTGAGGCCAGGAATTCGAGACCAGCCTGGCCAATGTGGTGAAACCCCATCTCTACTGAAAATACAAAAACTAGCTGGGTATGGTGGCAGGCACCTGTAATCACAGCTACTTGGGAGGCTGAGGCAGGACAATAGATTGAACCCAGGAGGCAGAAGTTGCAGTGAACCATGATTGCACCACTGCACTCCTGCCTTGTGTGACAGTAAGACCCCATCTCAAAAAGAAAAAAAAACAAAAAGGAATCCATGAAGTTTTGATTGCGATTACATCCTGAGCCCTCATCTGAATGGACCTAATGAAGTAAAGGCTTGCTCTTGTATCCTCATTGTTGTAAGCAGTTAGAGTGATTTAGGGAGAGGTCCGAAGTTCAGACCATATTTAAACAATCTCAAGGTTGTTACTTCAAAGTGTGTTTTGTGCTTGCTTAGCAAAGCTGAGATTGAAGTTAAGGATGTGATCCTTGAGCAGACTACAGTTTGGTTCTGTGCCAGAACCCTAAAGCATCATCTTTCCCTGAGCTCTAAGGCAGGGTTGGTTCTAGAGGTTCTGCGCAAGCCAGACACAGAACAAGGCAGCCCATGAATATCACTAACACCAAAAGAAATCACTATTTCATTGTTGTGTTGGTTACATCATTTCCTTACATTCTGTGCAGTTGTTAACAGTCATATCATTGCTTTACTGGGTGAGAATACTGTACTGTCTCCTTCACATGTCTGTATAAATGCTTGTGCTTAGGTGGCGTGCTGCAGACACCCATGTCGGTTCTAAACATCTGGATTCCTGAGGTGCTGAATTGTTGTCTGAGTGTAAATTTTATCATATTATGCCTTCTAATTTTTTTTAAAATCTTTTTTCTTGTTTTCTTTGAAAGTTCAGAGATAAATGTATATGTCTTTCATATACATTGAACTCAGTAACAGTATAGTGTATATTGGAAATTAAGGTGAATTTTTCTGTGTGGAAAATTAATTCTGCTAACCACAAGTCCTTGCTGTTTCTAGTTCCTTAAGAGTAAAACATGATGTTCTTAGCTCTTTTATTTTTGGAGGCAGTGTTTGTCTTTGAAAATGTAGCCTATGCCATAGATCATGGAACCCACAGGTGACGTTAAATACAGTTTTTTGGGGTTTTTTTTGTTTTTTTATTTTTGAGATGGAGTCTCTGTCACCCCAGGCTGGAGTGTGGAGTGCAGTGGCACAATCTCAGCTCAGTGCAATATGTGCCCCCTGGGTTCGGGCAATCCTGCCGCAGCCTCTGGAGTAGCTGGAACTACAGGCATGTACCACCACGCCTGGCTAATTTTTATATTTTTAGTAGAGATGGGGTTTCACCATTCTGAATAGGGTGCTCTCGAACTCCCTGCCTCAGGTTATCTGTCTGCCTCAGCCTCCCAAAGTGCTGGGATTACAGGTGTGAACCACTGTGGCCAGCTAAATATAGGTCTGATTATGATTGTTCCTTACATTTTTATGTACTTGATGTTAAAGTCATTGTTCTGCAGCATTTTTCAACTGAGAGATGTTGACTCATTTGTAGTATTATTATTATTATTATTATTTTGAGGCAGGGTCTTGCTCTTTTGCCCAGGCTGGAGCGCAGTGGCATGATCTCAGCTCACTGCAGCCTCCACCTCCTGAGCTCAAGTGATCCTTCCACCTCAGTCTCCTGAGTAGTCATTTGTAAATATTTACACAGTGTAAATATTAAAATAGTGATCCTGCTTCTCCGCTAAGGTCAGCTCCTTACAAAATCAGATGTTGGATACAAACTGGGTTAGATGTGGGCTGCATCTAGTTTATCAGTCATGTGTGTGACCAACATGCAGAGCAATCAAAACAAACTTTGATTTAAAAACTTAGCTGGCTGGGTATGGTGGCTCACGCCTGTAATCCCAGCACTTTGGGAGACCAAGGCGGGCAGATCACTTGAGGTCAGGAGTTCGAGACTAGCCTGGCCAGCATGGTGAAACCCAGTCTGTACTAAAAGTACAAAAATTAGCCTGTATTCCCAGCTACTTGCGAGGCTGAGGCAGGAGAATCGCTTGAAACCAGGAGGCAGAAGCTGCAGTGAGCCAAGATCACACCACTACACTCCAGCCTGGACAACAGAGTGAGACTCCCTCTCAAAAAAAAGGAAAAAAAAAGCTAGCTGAGACTTTCTGTATTTCTTGATCAATCTAATATTGCTAATACTGTGCAGGACTATTACCGAAAAGAACTAGACAGTAAATACATAGCTTTTTTTTAAATTGGGAAATCTGTCCATTCAGAATTTTTTTGCCAAAACCTAGATGCATACCAAGAATAGTTGAATAGGAGGTGGGATTCAGGAATCCTTCTGTGATTTTTTGGTCTATTTTTTTCCAATCTGTAAAGGAAGAATATTTTGTTCATCACTGAGGGAAAATATTCCTGCAAGATTTGAAATAAAATTAGAACTGTTTTTATTACTTTTTTTTTTTTTTTGTGAGACAGAGTCTCACTCTGTCACCCAGGCTGTAGTGCAGTGGTGTGATCTCATCTCACTGCAACCTGCACATCCTAGATTCAGGTGATTCTTCTGCCTCAGCCTCCCGAGTAGCTGGAACTACAGGCTTGCACCACCACACCCTGCTAATTTTTGTATTTTTAGTAGAGACAGGGTTTCACCATGTTGGCCAAGCTGGTCTCAAACTCCTGACCTCAGGTGACCCACCTGTGTCGGCCTCCCAAAGTGCTGGGATTACAGGCGTGAGCCACCATGCTTGGCCTGTTTTTATTATTATTTATTGGAATAACTTGGGTAAGTATAGGCATTCATTCTTAACCCACTTAGAAAGCAGATTTTATGGCCAGATGCGTTGGCCCATGTCTGTAATTCCAGCACTTTGGGAGGCCGAGGTGGGCGGATCACCTGAGGTCAGGAGTTCGAGACCAGCCTGGCCAACATGGCGAAACCCTATCTCTACTAAAAATTCAAAAATTAGCTGGGCATGGTGACGGTGTCTGTATTCCCAGCTACTGGGGAGGCTGAGGCAGGAGAATTACTTGAACCCAGGAGGCAGAGGTTGCAGTGAGCCAAGACCGTGCCACTGCATTCCAGCCTGGGCAACAAGAGTGAGACTCCATCTCAAAAATAAATACATAAGTAAGTAAGTAAGTAAAGTGAGTTTTCTGGACTGGGTGCAGTGACTCATGCCTGTAATCCCACCACTTTGGGAAGGTGAGAAAGGAGGGTTGCTTGAGCCCAGGAGTTTGAGAGCAGCCTGGACAATGTGACAAAACCCCATCTCTACAAAAAATACAAAAATTAGCTGGGTGTCGGGGGGCACACACATGTAGTCCCAGCTACTCGGGAGGCCGAGGCAGGAGGATCACTTGAGTCTGGGAACAGGAGACCAAAAAGAAAAAAGGAAAAATAATTGCTTCTTTTGATAACTCTTTCTGTGTTAATATTGACCTTATTTTTACATACTTGCAGGTGATTTAGGATATTCAACCTTGCTTTTTGTCATTTTTCACTGTTACCCTTGTAGGAAAACATTCAGTAGTTGCCCCCAACATTATCTCAAGCTGATGATTTTGGAAAAATATGCAAGATTTTCTGAAGATTAATTTATTTTGACACCACACTTTTCTAAATGTAACCTTTACCAAACATGCATACTCATAACATAAATTTGGGTGGACATTAAACTGCCCACATATACAAATCATATTTTATTTTGCTCTCACCAGACTTAACATTTAAAAAGTAAACCTCGAGGGGAAATAAACTTCACTTATTTCTGCATTATTCTAAATTAACATTTACTAGCATCAGTTATGCCATTTTGGGAAGCTTTATCAAGTCTACTCTTGAGGAAATCCTGAGACCACTGTTGCTTAATCAGTATGCAAAGACTGAGTGTGATATGAGGTGTTTTTTTAAGCCATGCTGGTCTAGAAGAATGTCCAATGAGGGTTTTGTGTGGTGCCATTTTGTCTTTTTCATGACCTGGGCACCTCCCACAGTCCTCTTTGCTTTTTTGGAATCAGGAGGAAAGTCATGAGAGAATTGAGCCTTGGAAATGAGGATTACGCCACTGCTAATGACAGCCTGTGTGGAATACACTCTTTGTTTATATTGGAGGGTCTCTCGTCAGGAAATGATTTACCTCCTTTTATAACCTTGGTCAGTTTTAATCAATGCATTGAAAACCAGATTTAATGTTAAGATCCTTTGGTCAAATCCAGATCTAAAATCTAAGAGCTGAAAATGCTCTCTGCTTTTGCTTTTTATTGTACAACAGAAAGCACAAAACCAGACATTTGCCTTATGTTTTGTTAACTGTCTTTGGTATTGTCAAGACACCGTGACCCTTTTATGAAGGTTTTTGGGAAGGTTGTTTTCTATTTACCTCAGTTCTTAGAAAGAGGAAGAATGAGTGGGTCTCTTTTTTGGCTATTTTCAGTAAGCATTGGAATGTGTTAAGATGAACTAGATGCCTGCAGTTTACTCTACAGGACTGCTGCCTTGTTTTGAATCTGAACAGGGTTCCGCTGGAAATCTAGGCCTTCCTGGAATGACACTGCTTTATGGTCTTTCTGAGCTACCGATGAGACAAGGAATGATATGCTCTTGGAAAAATGTTTTCTCCTGTGTAAAATGGGGATAAAACAATTCATCTTCTGTATTGGTCCATTTTCATGCTGCTAATAAAGACATACCTGAGACAGGGCAATTTACAAAATCAGTAGGTTTATTGGACTTATAGTTTCACATGGTTGGGGAGACCTCACAGTCATGGCAGAAGGTGAAAGCCACGTCTCAGAAGGCAGCAGACAAAAGAAGAGAGCTTGTACAGGGAAACTCCCATTTTTAAAACCATCAGATCTTGTGAGATTCATTCACTATCACGAGAACAGTGCAGGAAAGACCTGCCCCATAATTCTGTCACCTCCCGTTGCGTTCCTCCCACAACATGTGGGAATTGTGGGAGTTAAAATTCAGGATGAGATTTGGGTGGGGACACAGCCAAACCATATAATTCCACCCTCGGCCCCTCTCAAATCTCATGTCCTCACAATTCAAAACCAATCATGCCTTCCCAACAGTCCTCCAAAGTCTTTTTTCAGCATTAACTTAAAAGTCCACAGTCCAAACTCTCATTTGAGTCAAGGCAAGTCTCCCTTCCACCTATGAGCCTGTAAAATCACAAGCAAGTTAGTTACTTCCTAGATATAATGGGGGTAGAGGCCAGGGATAAATACAGCCATTCCAAATGGGAGTAATTGGGTACAGGCCCTTATTACCTCTGTGATCTTGGGCAAGTTACACAAGTCTGAAATCCAGCAGGGCAGTCAAATCTTAAAGCTCCAAAATGTTTGACTCTATGTCTCACGTTCAGATTACGCTGATGCAGGAGGCAAGTTCCCATGGTCTTGGGCAGCTCTGTTCCTGTGGCTTTACAGGGGTACAACCTCACTTCCAGCTCCTTTCATGTGCTGGTGTTGAGTGTCTGTGGCTTTTCCACACGCATGGTGCAAGCTGTTGGTGGATCTACCATTCTGGGGTCTGAAGGGCAGTGGCCCTCTTATTACAGCTCCGCTAGGTGGTGCCCCAGTAGGGACTCTGTGTGGGGGCTCCGACCCCACATTTCCCTTCCACACTGCCCTAGCAGAAGTTCTCCATGAGGGCCCGCACCTGCAGTGGACTTCTTCCTGGGCATGCACGCATTTCCATACATCTGAAATCTAGGTTGAGGTCCCCAAACCTCAATTCTTGACTTCTGTGCACCTGCAGGCTCAGTGCTGCATGGAAGCTGCCAAGGCCTGGGGCTTCCACCCTCTGAAGCAACATCCTGAGCTGTACCTTGGCCACTTTTAGTCATGGCTGGAGCAACTGGGAGGCAGGGCACCAAGCCCCTAGACTGCACACAGCAGAGGGCCCCTGGACCTGGCCCATGAAACCATTTTTTCCTCCTAAACTTCCCGGCCTGTGATGGGAGGGCCTGCCTTGAAGACCTCTGACGTGTCCGGGAGACATTTTCCCCATTGTCTTTGGCTGCTCGTTCCTTATGCAAATTTCTGTGGCCAGCTTAATTTCTCCTCAGAAAATGGGATTTTCTTTTCTTTTCTTTTCTTTTTTGAGACGGAGTCTCGCTCTGTTGCCCAGGCTGGAGTGCAGTGGTGAAATCTCGGCTCACTGCAACCTCCACCTCCTGGGTTCAAATGATTCTCCTGCCTCAGCCTCCTCAGTAGCTGGGATTACAGGCATGTGCCACCATGCATGGCTAATTTTTGTATTTTTAGTAGAGATGGGATTTCACCATGTCAGTCAGGCTGGTCTCAAACTCCTGACTTCGTGATCTGCCCACCTTGGCTTCCCAAAGTGCTGGGACTACAGGCATGAGCCACCATGCCCAGCCACGATTTTCTTTTCTATCACGTTAGGTTGGAAATTTTCCAAATTTTTATGTTCTGCTTCCCTCATAAAACTGAATGCCTTTAACAGCACTCAAGTCACTTCTTGAATGCTTTGCTGCTTAGAAATTTCTAATGCCAGATACCCTAAATTATTTCTCTCATGCTCAAAGTTCTACAAATCTCTAGGGCAAGGGCAAAATACTGCCAGTTTCTGCTAAAACCTAACAAGAGTCACCTTTGCTCCAGTTCCCAGCAAGTTCCTCATCTCCATCTGAGACCACCTCAGCCTGGATTTCATTGTCCAGTCATTATCAGCATTTTGCTCAAAGCCATTCACCAAGTCTCTAGGGAGTTCCAAACTTTCCCACATTTTTCTTTCTTCTTGTGAGCCCTCCAAACTGTTCTGGCCTCTGCCTGTTACCCAGTTTCAAAGTCACTTCCATATTTTTTGGTAGCTTTTCAGCAGCACCCCTCCCAGTACCAGTTTACATTTTCATGCTGAGACTGGGCAATTTACAAAAGAAAGAGGTTTATTGGACTTACAGTTCCATGTGGCTGAGGAGGCCTCACAATCATGGTGGAAGGTAAAAAGCACATCTCACATGGCAGCAGACAAGAGAGCTTGTGCAGGGCACCTCCCGTTTTTAAAACCATCAGATCTCGGCCGGGCGCGGTGGCTCAAGCCTGTAATCCCAGCACTTTGGGAGGCTGAGACGGGCGGATCACAAGGTCAGGAGATCGAGACCATCTTGGCTAACACGGTGAAACCCTCTCTCTACTAAAAATACAAAAAAACAAACAAACAAAAAAAAAAACAAAAACTAGCCGGGCGAGGTGGCGGGCGCCTGTAGTCCCAGCTACTCCGGAGGCTGAGGCAGGAGAATGGCGTGAACCCGGGAGGCGGAGCTTGCAGTGAGCTGAGATCCGGCCACTGCACTCCAGCCCAGGAGACAAAGCAAGACTCCATCTCAGAAAAAAAAAAAAAAAAAAAAAAAAAAAAACCATCAGATCTCTTGAGACTCATTCACTATCAAAAGAACAGTACAGAAAAGACCCACCCCGTAATTCAATAACCTCTCATCACGTTCCTCCCACAACATGTGGGAATTGTGAGTTACAATTCAAGATAAGATTTGAATGGGGACACAGCCAAACCATATCCTCTTCCGTCGAGGTTATAAGGATTGTGTGAGAGGTGAAAGGACTTGGATAGTTCCTAGAACTTAGTAAGTGCTCAGCATATGTTCTTTTCCTTTTCTTGAAATATAAGGGATGCGGGGAGGATTGGGAAGATACTGGTCAAAGGACACAACATTTCAGTTAGCAGGAATAAATTCAAGAGATCTGTTATACAGCATGGTGACTGTAGTTACTAACAGTGTATTGTAAACTTGAAAATTACCAGAAGAGTGGGTTTTAAAGTGAGTATGTGAGGTAATGGATATGTTAGCCTAATTTAGCCATCTTAAAATGCATGTATATTTCAAAACATGTTGTACACATGAATATATACAATTTTTAGTTGTTAATTAAAAATAAATAAGTAAGGATGGGCATGGTGGTTCATGCCTGTAATCCTAGCACTTTGGGAGGCCAGGGGAGGTGGATCGCTTGAGGCCAGGAGTTGAGACCAGGCAGGGGAACATAGTGAGACTCCATCTCTTAAAAAAAATTAGCTGAGGATAGTGGCACATACCTGTATTCCCAGCTACTCAGGAGGCTGAGGCAAGAGGATTGCTTGAGCCCAGGAGGTTGAGGCTGCAGTGATCCGTGATTGCAGCACTGCATTCCAGCCTGGCGACAGAGCAAGACCCTGTCTCAAAAAAAAAAGAATAGAAAAAAAGAAATAAAAATATAAAAAATATAAGAAGACCTAACATGATAGGAGATTCAATAAAGGTAGAAGTGGTAGCAGAATGTGTTTTATGTTTTAGTTTAATGAAAAAGAAACTTCGTTAGCTTGTGAACATAAAATTGGAGTGCAGTAGCAACAATTGTGAAGTGTTTACTTTTGCTTGTACGTACCCTTTAGTGTGTGCTTATGAAAAATCAGATGATGATTGTGTCACATTGGTATGTAATAAAAGCAAGATGGCTTTGATTTGGAGCATTTTTTAAAGTTTTGTTTTTCAAGTGAATATAACGCAGCAGTGTATGGAGGGTTGAATAGGTATACATAACAGCTGTATGTACAGAGGGGAGAGGAAGGAACCTATGGTGCCTGAAATAAAAGCACACCAGTGGTTTCCCTTTTTCTCCATAGAAAGCAATTGCATGCTGGTAGCAAATTGGGTTTTTCTTGTAATATGCACGTGCTTGACATTTAACATCAGAGAGATTTTAAACTGAAGAATTAAAGATTTCTTCCCAGTGTCAACTTATTTTGGGTGACAAAAAAAAAAAAAGAAAGAAAAGATTTCTTCCCAGCCCTCACCAGTAATGGACAGAGCAAGGCTTTATTTGCTACTTGCTAGCACAACTGCCATTCGTGCCCAGCAGCACGGCGTGCAGGGTCGCAGTGGGTTCTTAAGGGACTCCATGTGTCCAGCTGTCTCCCTGGAGGGTGCTACCTGATCACCTGCAAGGAAGCCCTTGCTTAACCTTCTGCTGTCCAGCCTGTCCCTCCCTCATACAGAGGAGCTGTGTATTAAATTGAGTCTTACAGTAATTCCACCTCCCTCCTCCATGGGACTTCCAGCTTCCCAACATAAACATGAGTTTTAACATAGCTTTAATGTTGGTAAGCGCATAGCTGTCAGTGTCACAACACTCCACAGGATTCGTTTCCATTTGAATTTAAATATTTAAAGCCCGGGCGCGGTGGCTCAAGCCTGTAATCCCAGCACTTCGGGAGGCCGAGACGGGTGGATCGCGAGGTCAGGAGATCGAGACCAACCTAGCTAACACGGCGAAACCCCGTCTCTACCAAAAAATACAAAAAACTAGCCGGGCAAGTTGGCGGGCGCCTGTAGTCCCAGCTACTTGGGAGGCTGAGGCAGGAGAATGGCGTAAACCCGGGAGGCGGAGCTTGCAGTGAGCTGAGATCCGGCCACTTCACTCCAGCC
This sequence comes from Rhinopithecus roxellana, assembly GCF_007565055.1. Classification (NCBI taxonomy): domain Eukaryota; kingdom Metazoa; phylum Chordata; class Mammalia; order Primates; family Cercopithecidae; genus Rhinopithecus; species Rhinopithecus roxellana. Next base: position 82,083,308 of record NC_044568.1, on the reverse strand, counting down.
TGGGCGACAGAGCGAGACTCCATCTCAAAAAAAAATAAATAAAAATAAAAATAAAAATAAATAAATAAATATTTAAAAAGCCACTTGATTGATTTCTCCCGAAGAATTGCTTCACTTCAGGATCTCATGGAGCGTACGTAGTATAGTACAGTTGAATCCCAGCTCTGCTCCTTATTACCTGTGTGATCTTGGGCAAGTTACTCACCTTCTCTTTACCTCAGCTTCCTCGTCTGTAAATTGAGAATGTTAGAACCTGTTTGATAGGGTTGTTGTGAGGATGAAATAAGAGTGTGTGTGTAAAATGTACAGTGCCTGGTATATGATAGACCTCAGTTAACTTGTCATTGCTGTCACTGCTGTGGTGACATAGTTTGAGATGCTTCTCTGACTAGATGTGGGGAACAGAAGGAGTGCTGTTTTATTTTCATAGAAGATGCTGTATGATGCACTGTGTACATCCAGTAAACAGGACTTTGTTTTGAATTATTGAGGCTTGACCAGAAAGCAGAGGAGACCCCCCCAAAAAAAACCTACATGTAACTAAATAATAAGCAGGGAGAAGATTGAATACGTTATTGTTTTTTGTTTCTCCCCTTTGAATCATATGGTTAGTTCTTACTCTTAGTTCTGTATTGTGTTTTCAGTTTTAGACTTGGTTTTTTTTTTTTTTGAGTTGGAGTCTTGCTCTGTTGCCCAGGCTGGAGTGCAGTGGTGCAATCTTGGCTCACTGCAATCTCTGCCTCTGCCTCCTGATAGCTGGGATTACAGGTGCTCACCACCACTTCTAGCTAATTTTTGTATTTTTGGTAGAGATGGGCTTTCACCAAGTTGACTAGGCTGGTCTTGAACTCCTGACCTCAAGTGAACTGCCCACCTTGGCCTCCCAAAGTGTTGGAATTACAGGCGTGAGCCACCGCGCCTGGCCCTGTTTTAGACTTTTATTGGGAAAAGGAAGTAAAGAAATATATCTTCTAAGTGAACTATTAGACGCTGTTTCTTTGCTTTTTTAAATTTTAACTTTAATTCTTCTCTTTTTCTTTCACTTGAGACAGAGTCTTGCTCTGTCACCCAAGCTGGAGTGCAGAGGCGCCATCATGGCTCACTGCACCCTCAACCTTCTGGGTATAAGTGATCCTCCTGCCTCAGCCTCCCATGTAGCTACCAAAGGCGCATGCCACCATGCCTGGCTAATTTTTTTTTTTTGGTAGAGATGGGGGCCTCACTATGTTGCCCTTGCTGGTCTTGACCTCCGGGGCTCAAGTGATCGTCCCACCTCAGCCTCCCAAAGTGCTAGGATTACAGGCATGAGCCACGCTGCCCAGCCTCTTCCCTTTTTCTTTTTTCTTTGCTTTTTTTTTTTTGAGACAGTCTCACTTTGTTGCCCAAGCTGGAGTGCAGTGGCACGATCTTGGCTCGCTGCGGCCTCCAACTCCCAGGTCCAAGGCCTCAGCCTCTCAGGTAGCTGGGACTACAAGTATGCACCACCATGCTTGGCTGATTTTTGTACTTTTAGTAGAGACAGGGTTTCACCGTGTTGGACAGGCTGGTCTCGAACTCTTGACCTCATGATCTGCCCACCTCTGTCTCCCAAAGTGGTGGGATTACAGGCGTGAGCCACAGTGCCCGGCCCTCTTTCCTTTTTCTTTACTTTTTTTTTTCTGAGACAGAGTGTCGCTCTGCCACCCAAGCTAGAGTGCAGGGATGTGATATGCCTCCCGGATTCAAGCAATTCTCCTGCTCCAGCCTCCCAAGTAGCTGGGATTACAGGCACGTGCCACCACACCCCTCTGATTTTTGTATTTTCAGTAGAGATGGGATTCCACCATGTTGGCCATGCTGTTCTTGAACTCCTAACCTCGTGATCCGCTCGCCTCGGCCTCTCAAAGTGCTGGGATTACAGGTGTGAGCCATCACACCTGGCCTCCTCTTTCCTATTTCAAAACCACTTTATTGAGATATAAATTCACATACCGTATAGTTTACTTATTTAAAGTATATAGTTCAGTGGTTTTTGGGATATTACATTATTAATTTTTTTAATTTGGTAAAATATACAACAACTTTTGCCATTTAACCATTTAAAATGTACAGTTTGATGGCATTAATCACATTCACAATATTGTTCAACCATAGCCACTGTTTCCAGAACTTTTTCATCACTCCAAACAGAAACTCTGTAACCAGCAAGCCAGTAACACCCTATCTTCCCCCTCTCCTCAGCTCCTGGTTACCTCTAATCTGCTATGAATTTGTCCTTTTGTGAGTTGTTTCTTTTTGAGCAACTCATTGCTTCACTGACATTTTAATTTATTAAAACAATGATATTTTGCATCACCTGGAGCACTTTTCTTTTGTAATTGTATTCCTGCCTTATGTTTAGATCACACCTTGGGCACATAAACTTTAAGATACATAGATGTGTATCTGTGCAACATCTCAGCTAGGGTGGCTTATACGTAAGGCAGCAGGAGTATAAGGGAAAGAGCTGAGGCTTCAGGGTGGGTCATTTGGGTTGATGCCACCGGGCAGGAGATTTGTCTTGCCAAAGCTAGGTTTCTCCGTCTGTCAACTGGAGATCATAATCTCCACCTGGTTGGGCAGCAGCACTGATAAGGCTGCTTAGTGTTGGGTGTGGCACGTAGTAGGTGTGCAGAGAGGGTGGTTGTTACTGTGACTTACACTGCAGTGAACTTGAAGAAAATAATGGAAATCTTGTTCTCATTTCATTTCTTTTTTTTAATTCTTATTTTTAAAAATATATATATATATTTTTTGAGACAGAGTCTCCCTCTATCCCCCAGGCTGGAGTGCAGTGGCATGATCTTGGCTCACTGCAACCTCCACCTCCGAGGCTCTAGCAATTCTCATTTCTCAACCTCCCGAGTAGCTGGGATTACAGGCTTATGCCACCACATCCGGCAAATTTTTGTATTTTTAGTAGAGACGGGGTTTAACCATGTTGGCCAGACTGGTCTCGATCTCTTGGCCTCAAGTGATCTGCCCACCTCAGCCTCTCAAAGTGTTGGGTTTACAGATGTGAGCCACTACTCCCAGCATTTTTTTTTTTTAATTTTTTTTTTTGAGATGGAGTCTTGCTCTGTTGCCAGGCTGGAGTGCAGTGGTGCGATCTCGGCTCACTGCAACCTCCGCCTCCCAGGTTCAAGCGATTCCCCTGTCTCAGCCTCCCAAGTAGCTGGGACTACAGGCGCGTGCCACTATGCCCTGCTAATTTTTTGTATTTTTAGTAGAGACAGGTTTCACCATGTTGGCCAGGATGGTCTCGATCTCCACCCACCTCAGCCTCCCAAAGTGCTGGGATTACAGGCATGAGCCAGCACTCCCGGCCAGCACCCGGCATTTTTTAAAATTTTTTTTTTTGAGACAGAGTCTGGCTCTGTCACCCAGGCTGGAGTGCGGTGGAGCAAACATGGCTTACTGCATCCTGGGCCCAAGGGATCCTCCTGCCCCACCCTCCAAGTAGCAGGGAGTACAGGTGCATGGTACCACATCCAGTTATTTTTTTTTTTTTAAGTTTTTCGTAGAGATGAGGTCTCGCCATGTTGACTGGTCTTGAACTTCTGGACCCAAGAGATTCTCCCATCTCGGCCTCCCATGGTGCTGGGTAGTTTTTCATTTTATGAAAGGGCGATGGTGGACAGCAGGCGGTGTGTTCCAAGCTGAGGACCCTTCGGTGACAGTCTCTCTGTGTTGATAGAGGCAAAGTGGCCCACATACATGATGCCAATAAAAACTTTTTAATAATGGCAATTTAGATATCTTACTAAGAAAACACTGTATAACTGTCTTTGCATCTTAATTTTAAAGGTCTTGCTGCAAAGTTGGGTTGTAAGTGAGAAGAAAATACCTGCCCTGTGTGTTATTTGCACTAATTTGTGTTGAGCCTTCTGACGCTGGTGAGGCTGATTTGTGAGGCAGTAGGGTCGAGAACACAGCCTCCTCCATTTGTCTGCCTGTGCCGGGCACATCCCTTCTCATCCCTTTCCCAGAAGCCCCTGGTGATGCCAGAACCGAGGTCAGGGAAGGCAGGAAGGAGGCCACTTATAGCATTGGTGATCATAGGCCCCTTTCTTATTGGTTGGCTTTCCCAAGAACTTGGTAGTACTTATTCTTTAATTTTGTATTAATATGCTTACATAAAGGAGTAATAAATCTTTTAAAATATGATATCCTCTGCCCCGTAGCTTTTACCAAAAATGGGTCTGGATCCTGGACTAGGGAGCACAGTGTATCATAAACTGGCTGCATGTGGACAGTTGTGTGATTGTTGATACTACTCTTTAATCATAAAGAGCCCAAGAAATATGGCTTTTAAAAAAATGGAGTCCCCATTTTCAGCCTCTTCTGGATTGTATAAATTTTAGAGTCAGGTGCCATGGAGAAGTAAAATTACAGCACTGCAGATGCTTCGAGCAGCCTCCCAGAATCCAGAAGACTTGAAGCCAGTTTTTCCCTAGTTCACAAAATATATTTTCCCCAATACACAAGATGCATTTTTTCTTCCTCCCATACTTTAACCAAACCCATTTATTTTGCCTCAACGTCTTGTTTATTTTGTTTTTGGCTCCCCAAGTTACCATGATAAAAAGAATCTCCATAATTGGCTTGGTTTGATTACCCTCAAAGTTTAATACACTCACTGATTTTCACAAAGGCAAAAGACAGGGCATATTAAATTACTGTGAAGCCTTGAGTCTGGTTTTTTAAGACTGAAAACAAGTGCTACTTCAGGGAAGGGACTGCTTGCCTCAAGTTGATACTGCCTTATCTAATTTCTGCCTTGTAATCTTGATTGCCACTTCTGTGGCAGCATTAAAAGGCTGCTTTTTAAAGAAATCTTACAGGCCACCCACCCAGCAACCTGTACTTGGTATGCTAGCCCTGCAGCACTACAGGGGCAGTCCATGTGCTGAGCTGTTCTTGTGCTTGCTCTGGTTACTTTAAAGTACATTTCTCTCTGGCTTAATAACTTGTTTATTATTATAATTGAAAAAGTAACTTGTTGAGGTAAAAGGAAATCAGTCAACCTTTGGATGTATATTTAAGCAGCTTGCCTCCTCTGTAATAGGGTATTGGATTAGTGTTCAAGTGTACTACAAGCTTGATGGCTTACAATACCAAGTGTTTTAGGTTAATACATCTCTAATGGTTCTGGAGGCCAGAAGTTTCAAATCAAGTTATCAGCATTGCCGAGCTCCCTCCAGAGGCTCTGGGGAAGAATCCGTCCCTTGCCTCCTCTGACTTCCAGTGGCTGCTGGCATTCCTTGGCATCCCTCTGCTTAGGGCCACATCACACCAGTCTCTGTCCCCATGGTCACATTGCCTCCTCCTCCTCCTCTGTGTGTGTGTGTCCTGTCTCTGCCTCTCTCTTATGAAGACATGTGTGATGGCAGTGAGGCCCCACTTGTACAATCCCAGATAATCTCATCTCAGGGTCTTTAATATAATAACATCTACTAAGACTCCTTTTCCAACTAAGGCAGCACTCAGAGGTTCCAGGGAGTAGAAAGTGTACATATCTTTTTGGAGGCCACCATTCAGCCCACTGTAGGCATGTTAGTAGTAAAGTCAGCAGTCTTAGCTATTTCCAGTTTTGCATTGGTCCTGGCTAGGAGCAAGTGGGCAATAGTTATTTCCAAGACTATTTAGCACTTAATCTGCAGTGTTCAAGGATTAGCAGTATACTCTAAGAAATTTGGGCTACCTATCAAATAGCTTATCCTTTGAACACCTTCCACTATGCACAGTATGTCACCTGCATTGACTATTTTTTCTAAAGGCAGTCCTCACAGGTAGGGAAAAATATGCCCATTTTAAAGCCGAGACATCTGCCTAGGGCCCCGGGAGTGGCAGAGTCAGGGATCATCAAGCTTGTGTTCCACTCAGAAGGGATTCTTCCTCCATAGCACACAGTCTCTATAAGGGACAATGCTATAGTTGGTTGCATATCTTTTTAAGAGACAATGTTAGTCTCTTTGAAAGATTTTCTTTTCTCTCAATGTTTGGCCAGAGCACAGTCTCTAAAAGATGTTGACTTAGACCATTGGATTGTGTGGGGCTTGTTTCCTCTGACACTTTACAGTATGTTGTTTTATAGGCCCTGCAGGCATTGCCTTTGTATAATGCTTAATTTAATGTTTTTAGTTGATGTAATTTGATATGCTTCATTTGATGGAGACAGTTGAAATGAGCTGCTGGTTTAGTTTTTTTCTTCCTTTTCTTTTGCCTTTGTTTTAGTGTTGTATGTATCTAAGAAAGGACGCGAGTTGGCTTCAGGACAAATGTTGAGTAACGCTCTGTTTGTCAAAACAGCAAGCAGCTAGATTGAAAACTGTATTCCCCCCACCTGAGTGAAATTAAAATAACTGATGCCACAGTCACTCCCATCTAGCCGGTGGTTACCCTTATTTTACACAAGAGCTTTAGTGAGCAAAATAAATGAGCTTATTTTGTGAGAGGTGTCTGCATGCTTCCTACCCTGGATGATAAAATTAGTTTTTTATAGCACATAAATATGTATAATGATGAGCCTTGCATACGGGTTCTTATGAAGTGCTTTTACTTCTGTGCCCTGAAGGAAATACCAAGACCATTTGCAAGTACAGTAGCGCTGCCAGTCGGTAAAGGTTTCAATTTCTCTTTAGAAGGCTTGTGACTTGGGGTGAGCCGCAAATTAATTCTGTGCTCAAATTGTGTTGAGATGAGATTGTATTCAGCATTTCTGTATCCCAGTCTAGTGGTAGGAGAGGGGTACAATTTTATTTGGAAATCTCTTTTTTGAGAAATCGGAAGTGTAGTCTTGGTGGAAGCAGAAAGCAGATGGACACAAATGCAAATTTTCCCTCAGGGAGTGAAAATACTGAGTTCTTAGGAGGAAGGATAAAGAGTTTGGGGGCTTGAGGTTTTTCCTTTTGCTAGGAAGAGAGACCAGAATAAACTGTGTTCTTCTTTATTAAGACATGTCATGACGTTAGAAGTCTGTCTAGATCATCCAGTCCTGTGTATGCATCATTATGCAAACTAAGCCCCTGTGTCCATACACCTCTGAGGCCTCTCCTCACCCTGAGATGCTGATTCACTCATTTTCCTGACGGTGATCACGGTGTGTGGGACCAGGTATGCCTGGCAAGCCCTATGCCCAGGTAGCAGCTTGCTTTGCACTGCAGTCGTGGGAAGGTTGTCCTTTTGATATCCGGCCACATGGCTCTCTTCACTGCCTGTTGTTCCTGTTGCCTTGAAAATTCGCTGTACCCAAAGCTCTTCCTCAGACAGCAACCTCATTTTTTGTACCAGGCTCTGTGCCATCACACAAAGCCATAATTTCATCAGCCCTTCGAGTATTATAAAAAAATGTTTCTGGAATGTTGTATCCCAAGCACTTGCTTCTCTTATATACACAAGGGCTTTGACTAGTGTTTTAGGATGAAAACCCTTGACCCTAGCTGCTGCCGCTGGGACTGTAGGCTTACCATTTCATAGGGAGGCTGTGGAGACAGCTCAGGTTAAAAGGCATGTGGGAGAGAGGGCCTGTGTGTATAGGGCAGGTAGTGGGAAGCTTAGGGTCTGCCCCCGTGGTGGCCCAGGGCAAGTAGCTGAACTTGGAAAAATCTGCCTTCCATTCTCAGTACAGGAGGACCCATAACTTCCAGACAGGAGAGGAGCAACTGAGGCTGAACAGGCCGTGATAAATGTGATTTTAGTTAGGAATTTTTGTACTTAATTTTTTTTTTCTTTTTAAAACACAAAAATCCCACTGATAATTCCTCAGCCCAGAAGAAAAAAAGCTGTCCTCTTAGTTTCCTGCTAGTTTGTGTTTTGTGTCTATTTCATTTACTAATTGAGATCAATGTTCTTCATTTGCGGATTGAGATTATACTAGTTATATAATTGTATAACTTAAAAAAAAAGCCAGATGCAGTGGTGTGCACCTGTCTTTCCAGCCATTTATGAGGCTGAGGTGGGAGGATCACTTGAGACCAAGAGTTTGAGTCTAGCTTGGGCAACATAGACCCTGTCTCAATTTAGAAGATACGTATTTAACCTGCATGTCCTGCACATGTATCCTATAACTTAAAATATTTTTAAAAGAATTATACACACACACACACACACACACACACGACAAGGAATTTTCAAACACATTAAAACTCGTGGTCAGCGTCATGTAGACAGCCTTCAGTGGCCTACCAGCCAGATCTGTCGTGATTTACTCACAACCTTCCTTCATGGTTGGAGCTCTTGTCAGTACATGCATGCCTTGCGCTGCACTGGCTCCAACACTGGGTGTGACCATTTTTTGCGAACTGCTTCTTAAAGTGGTCACCTGTCTGATTCATGCTCCTCCTCTGCCATCAGTTTTAGGACTGGAAAACCTGCTGTCTCAGGGGCAAAACTAAGTATTTCCTTTCCTTTGTGAAGCAAATCTGTGATTTTATAGATTTGGTGATATAGAATTTGAAGGAACTATAATGATCTTTTCAGTTCCTGGAGGTTTGAGTCTCCATCCAAAGTATTCCTGAATCACCTTTAGGACTGCTTGCGTGCATTTTTTGAATATCATACTTTGTTTTCTTGAGCATAGCTGCATAAAATAGGTTAATAGCAGCATTGTTTTGCAACCCATTTATATTCACCGGACTACTAGGGAATGACTTAGATAAGCCACAGTCCAAGGCAAGCCACTGTGTCATCATAGAATAACCTTTGATCTTCGTGTGCTTGTACTGACATAATCTGTGTCTGAAGCTTTGTGGTAAGGGTGGAGGATTTTGATAATGTTAGAGGTGTCTGATTCTTTTTTATCGTGTGTGTTACTCCCTCAAGTGTTTGCTAATCTTTAGTTCTGCATTGGTGGCTAAAGCTTAATTTGTGGCCAATTCACAGAAAGGGGTTAGACTTTTGCTAATGAGTTGCCAACAGAGTAGTTTGAGTAATTTTTTTTTTAATTGTCTTAAAAACAAGAATAGCAGCTGTCAGCAGTAATTTCGCCCAGTTTATCTCTTGCAGAGAACCTAGTCGCATGCTACAGTTCGACCTCCTAGTTTCAAGGAGTGGTAGAAGGCTTATGTTACTGCCTTCTGGATTTTGAGGTAGTCCTTGGTATTTAATAGTTTTATGTTTTTCTTTTGTTTATTCATAGTTTCTTTTTTCTTTTTTTTTTCTTTTCAAGACAGAGTCCTGCTCTGACCCCCAGGCTGGAGTGCAGTGGCTCAATCTTGGCTCACTGCAACCTCCGCCTCCCAGGCTCAAGGGCTCCTCCTGCCTTATCCTCCCAAGTAGCTCAGACTACAGGCACGTGCCACCACACCCAGCTAATTTTCTATGTTTCTTTGTAGCAGTGGGGTTCATTATGTTGCCCAGGCTGGTTTCAAACTCCTGAGCTCACGCTATCTGCCTGCCTTGGCCTCCCCAGGTGTTTGGATTATAGGCATGAGCCACTGTGCTTGGCAGTTTTTTCCTTTTTAAAATTTTGTGTCAAAGTTTTGTGTTTTTCTTTTCTTTTTTTGAGATGGAGTCTTGCTCTGTTCCCTAGGCTGGAGTGCAATGGCACAATCTCAGCTCACTGCAACCGCTGCCTCCTGAGTTTAAGCAATTCTCCTGCCTCAGCCTCCTGAGTAGCTGGGATTACAGGCATGTGCCACTACACCTGGCTAATTTTTTTATTTTTAGTGGAGATGGGGTTTTGGCATGTTGGCCAGGCTGGTCGCGAACTCCTGACCTCCAGTGATCCACTTGCCTCGGCCTCCCAAAGTGCTGGGATTATAGGCGTGAGCCCCTGTGGCCGGCTAGTTTTGTGTTTTTCTAAGTATTTTATTTATGTGTTTGTTCATTTAATTATTTATTTATTGTAGAGACAGGGTCTGTCTCTGTTGTCCAGGCTGGAGTGCAGTGGCATGTTACAGCTCTTTGCAGCCTCAAATTCATGGAGTCAAGCAATCCTGCTGCCTTAGCCTCCTTAGTAGCTGGGACTACAGGCACAAGCCACCTTGCCCGGCTAATTTACATTTTGTAGAGACAGGAGTCTCCCCATGTTGCTCAGACTGATTTCAAACTCCGGGCCTCAAGTAATTCTCCCACTTCTGCCTCCTGAAGCAGTGGGATTAACAGGGAGGAGCCACAGAATGATTTAATATAAACAAATTAAGACTAATATCTTTTGGAGAAGTTGGCACAAGTCATTATCCAGCTGATTGCTACATCATCTTTAGTGGTAATTAACAACACCACATTGAATATACTGTTTCCCTGTTAACTCCATGATTCTCAGTCCAGAGTTTCTGAGTCAGGAATCTTGGATGGCACCCAGGAACTTGTAGCTTTAACAAGTTCCCAGGTGATGCTGATCCAGCTGGCCGGGAAGCACATTTTGCTAAGGGTTCAGGGTTCTATGTATCAGAGTTTTATATCTGAAATGAAATTCTTCAGTAACTGATGAGCCTTCTTAGGCAGTCTGGGGCACAGTTTCATACCATCCTTTTATTTTTTGAGACGGAGTTTCGCTCTTATCACCTAGGCTGGAGTGCAGTGGTGCAATCTCGGCTCACTGCAACCTCCGCCTCCCAGGCTCAAGGGCTCCTCCTGCCTTAGTCTCCTGAGTAACTGGGATTACAGGCACCTGCCACCATGCCTGGCTAATTTTTGTATTTTTAAGTAGAGACGGGGTTTCACCGCATTGGCCATGCTGGTCTGGAACTCTTGACCTCAGGTGATCTACCTGCCTCGGCCTCCCAGATTGTTGGGATTATAGGTGTGAGCCACCGCACTCGGCCTATATTGCCCATTTCACAAAAAAGTTTGGAGGGTGGCTTTTTGTGAGTGCCACCCAGCAGAAAGGTATTGGAGATGATGAGGTGGTGGCTCTTTGGAGATGAAAGGTATTGTGTAGCATATGCTGTGTAGCCTGTGAAGAGACTGAGTGGAAGTGATCCAGTGTACTGAGCAAAAGACCCTGGTATGCTGTGCTTTACTCTGGAGTCTTTCCAGACTTGTTTGAAAGTCAGGATAACCAGCACTGCCAGTGGTATACTCGTACAACGTTTTAAAAATGACAGATTCCACAAAGGATAAAACTTGCTCTGTGGCATCTAGAATGTGAACTTGAGTTACACTGTTTCTTAGGATAGAATTCTTTTGTAAAATTAGCCATTGTATCTAATGGGAATTTTAATTTTAGTGTTTGATAGAGTTAATGTCAGTCTTTTAGAGAATAAGTGGGGAAATAATATTTCATCAGAAAGCTTTCAGAAATGTGGCAAGACTTCCGCACGCAGTCTTGAGGGTCTTTACCGTGTTACACCCTCTCGGATATTCACTAAAATAGAAAGAATGTTTCATGCAAGTGTTAGTCTGAGTGTCTTTTTGATATCTGCAGATGAAAGTCCTTCTAGGAGAGATTGTTCTTCAATACAGTTCACAGTGATGGAACATCCTTTCATGTCTTTATCAGCATTTCTGCTTGCCTAGTACATTTCCTCATATGCTAGGATGAAAACTGTCAAGTTGGATGATGCATATGTGAAGTATTTTATCAAATCATTCCAGGGAGTCAGTGCAGGCCCTTTGACAGCCAGCTGGGATGAGGCATGCCTACATTGAAATGTTTTAATTTTACTTCAGAAGGGCAGAGATGTTACCAGAGCAGTGGCTTCGAAACAGCATGGCATAAGGACGGTGGGAGGCCGTTGGGAGAGTTTACTTTGGTTCAGTTCCGCAGACGCTCAGCCACAGTTTTAGAGTCAGTTTCACAATTGCGTGGCGCTCTCTAGAGCCGCAGTCTGCCAAGTCACACAGAGTTGGTTTTCGTGTTCTTCCGAGCTTTGGAGCTATTCAGTTCCCTCTAAACCCCAGATGTGAAGGTGGAGGTATAGGAGAAGAGTGAGAAGTGCTATTAATAATTCATTTGAAAGGGGTTTCTGTGTAAGGTAATGTGGAGTAAACAAACAAGATACTGTAGGATTGACTGCATTAAAAAATAGCTTTTATGGGTACAAAAAATAGAATGAATAAGACCTACTATTTGATAGCACAACAGGGTGACTATAGTCAGTAATAACTTAATTGTACATTTTTAAATAGAGTGTTGTTGGATCGTTTGTAACTAAAAGGATAAATGCTTGAGGGGATGGACACTCCATTCTCCATGATGTGCTTGTTTCACATTGCATGCCTGTATCCAAACATCTCATGTACCCCATAAATATATATATCTACTATGTACTCATAAAAATTAAAAATAAAAAAAATCTTTTGAGTGTTTTAGCTGAGAATAAATTCTTGCTTACTTTAATCAGAGATAATATTGAAAATTCAGGTGAAATATTAGAGAACACATAGCCTATATATTACTTGACAAAAAATATTTTTCAAAAAAATGTTTTAAAAACATCTAAATGGTAAGAGAAATTGGGAGAGCCTTCTTTTTCTTTGTTAGCATAATCCTCCTTGGTATTTGTACAACATTGAGTTTCCTAAATTTATTGTTGAGGTCCCATGACTTTAGCAGTATAACAGAATTGTAAACAGAAATACAGGAATTGCAAATTCAAGCTTATGGTTTTATATTTATATTTTTATATTTATATTTTTCTCCCTCCTGCCAGGTGAGGTAGTGCATAGTATATGAAAGATTAATTCAAATGACATTTTCAGTTGGCTTTTTCTAAGAAAGTCTCTAGTTATTTCCCCTGGGCTTCCCAGTTCTATTAGCCTCTAAAGTTTAAAAAATGATCATAAAAGGAATTTTGAGAAACAAAGCTCAGAGTTTCTTAAAGCTGTTGGCGGGGGAGGGGAGGATTTTTTTTATTCTTGGCTTAATGACAGCAATATTTTATAAAGGTAAAATCATAGTGTAAAATTTTGTGCCTTTTTAAAACTTAAAATTATAAGTTATCCATGTTTTGACATTTTCATAGTTATTTTGATTGCTTAATATATTGAAATTTTGAACTATAATTTACTGACCTCCATGTATTATCAAATCTTGAGGTTGATTTTGATTTTTGGCATATTTGATGGTATAGCAGTGAACATTTTGTTGATTCAACTTTTGTTCTCAGTTATTTTTGTGGTGCTTGATACGTTTCATTAACTTTTTTTTTTTTCTTTGAGATGGAGTCTCACTCTGTTGCCAGGCTGAGGTGCAATGGCGCAATCTCGGCTCACTGCAACTTCTGCCTCCTGGGTTCAAGTGATTCTCCTATCTCAGCCTCCCAAGTAGCTGGGATTACAGGTGCCCGCCACCACGCCCGCTAGTTTTTTGTATTTTTAGTAGAGACAGGGTTTTAGCATAGTTGGCCAGGCTGGTCTCAAACTCCTGACCTCAGGTAATCTGCGTGCCTTGGCCTCGTAAAGTGCTGGGATTACAGGTGTGAGCCAGGGTGCCCGGCCTTTGTTAACTTTTAAAATAAATTTGGTGTTTAGAATTGGAGACTATTTCTAAATTTACTAAACGGAGAATTGAAAATTATGTGAAGCATGACTAACAGTAACAAAAGTCATTCCTAGGTTGGTTAGCTTACCTAATTAACTAGCTTACTAACCTAGGAATAACTTTTGTTATTATTAGGTTCTGGTAGGCGATAATAATGATAGTTCCTGTGTGTATCGGTTATGCTGGAAAATAATATTTAAGAAAAAATGATAGCTGCCCTCACTGAGAACCTGCCATGCTAGGTGCTTTATGTATCTTCTTGTCTTCTGGCATTGCAGGGAGTATTGATTAAATTGGTTAAAACAGCTTACAAAACCAGAATAGTACACTTGAGCCTAAATTAGCGAACTAAAATTAAATTTGGTTTCTTAGCCATAGCATTTGGTTTATTAAACTGTAGGGCAGACAACAAATTCTCAAACCACTGAGTACCATGACTTCGTTTTTTCTGACATTAACAGAACAGTATTGTTCATGCTGATGGTTCGATTTGTAAACTAGCTTTTGCCCTGCTTGGCTTTTTTTTTTTTTTTTTTTGGAGACAGAGTTTTGCTCTTGTTGCCCAGGCTGGAGTGCAGTGTTGCTATCTCAGTTCACTGCAACCTCCACCTCCAGGGTTCAGGTGATTCTCCTGCCTCAGCCTCCTGAGTAGCTGGGAGTACAGGTGCGCACCACCACGCCCAGCTAGTTTTTGTATTTTTAGTAGAGACCGGATTTCGCCATGTTGGTTGGGCTGGTCTTGAACTTTTGACCTCAGGTGATCCACCCACCTTGGCCTCCCAAAGTGCTGGGATTACAGGTGTGCCATCGCGCCTGGCCCTGCTTGGCTTTTGAATGCCTTGTAATGATGTTCCTTAATTGCAGTTCAGTGAAGCCAAACTAATTGCTTCTTGGGCACATAGATTGCCTTTTTAATTTGCTGTATAATGTTGTCTCTACCAGAAATACATAATATATTATTATCTAAGTAAAACTCATTAAAATAATCTTACAACAGAATGCCTGATATTTTGTCCATAATCTTGGAAATAAAAGAAAATTGAATGGCATGACAGAGAGTTGTAATTTACAAGCACTCTTTTTTAAGTGCCTTTGTACCCATTTTGGAAGATAAACATAAAATGACTGCTATGATTTATATTAGTGTGATAATTTTCTTTACCAAGGATTGTTTTGTTTTGTGCTTTTAGTGTGTTTTAAATGAGAATAATAATGTGGCCTTTTGAGACAGTCACTTATTTCAGACTGTACAGTTTACCCAGAGAGATTAGCATTTATCCAGTGACTTTGCATTTCATTAAAAAAAAAAAGAAACCTGTGCTGTCATTCTCAGTTCACAAATGTCCATTGTAAGGGTTACCCTTAGAATTTGTAGAAACACTTGTTCTTAGATTGGTAAGATGGGTAATATTTATTTTCTTTGTGTTTACTTGGACTAACTAAAACGACAGCTCAGCGGAGGACTTTCCCTTGACTCTTTGATGATTAATTTTGTTCAGTTAACTAATATTTATTGAGCAGCTACTGAGTGCCAGGAACTGTTGGGGATACCAGTTTGTTTGTTTGTTTGTTTTTTCTATTTGTGATAAATATTTGGCCCAGGAGAAAAATCTCTGAAATGAATTTCAGAGCTTTAGAAATGATTTTACATGGCTGGTGCGGTGGCTCATGCCTGTAATTGTAACACTTTGGGAGGCTAAGGCAGGTGAATCACTTGAGGTCAGGAGTTCGAGACTAGCCTGGTTAACATCGGGAAACCCCATCTGTACTAAAAATACAAAAAATTAGCCGGGCGTGGTGGCCTGCGCCTGTAGTCCCGGCAACTCGGGAGGCTGAGGTGGGCAAATTGCTGGAACCTGGGGAGACAGAGGTTGCAGTGAGCCAAGATTGTGCCACTGCACTCCAACCTGGCGAGAGAGTGAGACTCCGTCTCAAAATAATAATATAATAATAATAATAATAATAATTAATAATAAAGCCAGGTGTGGTGGCTCATGCCTGTAATCCCAGCGCTTTGGGAGGCAGAGGCAGATAGATCACTTGAGACCAGGAGTTTGAGACCAGCCTGGCCAACATGGTGAAACCCTGTTTGTACTAAAAATACAGAAATTAGTCAGGCATGGTGGCACATGCCTGTAATCCCAGCTACTCGGGAGGCTGAGGCAGGAGAATCACTTAACTGGGGAAGAGGTTGCAGTGAGCCAAGATGACACCACTGCACGCCAGCCTGGGCGGCAGAGTGAGGCTCCATCTCAAAAAAAAAAAAAAAAAACCAATAGAAATGATTTTATAAATAGAGTGATATCAAGGAGCTTCTACTAAAAAATTTAGTAAATGCCTATTAAACAATTTTTTTTTTTTTTTCTAATTCAACCTTAAAAATGTCAAAACACCTATCGTTTAAAGGAAATTGCCCATTACCTGTTGGTCTTTTCTTGTAGGTTATTTCTTATGAGGGTCATGGATATCCCCTATCTAAACTTGGAAGGACCAGACTGTAAGTAAATTTTTATTTTCTTATTGCATCTGTGCATTTAAATGTGTAGTCTGGAAGGGATAACAGGAAAATATTACTGAAGAAAAAGCTTTCTTCACTTAAAATTGGGCAGTGATTTTGTGGTTGATATGAATAGCATACTTAAGTTAATGGGACTCTTGGGCATTCATTAGTCATCGCTTCACTTATATTTTCCAGTTTATGCATGAATTGAATTTTAAAAATGTATATCTTCTCTATATATTTCATTTTCACACAGAATTCTGATTTCATCATTTTTTATAAGTATTTATAATAGATTTTTAAGATATGCTAGCTATCAGTTATCTTGGTAAAATTTCTATTTTCCAATTACTTGAGTGTGTATATATCTGAATTTAGTAGGTTGATTTTTGTTTTGTTTTTTTTTTTTTATTTAAAAAACATGGAGGGTCTATGGGAGATAGTTGCTTTTTCTTTTCCTCTGCTTTTCTTTCTGCTGTTTCATTTGGTCTTTTTTACCTTAATGCATGTCATTGGCAGGTAGAAGTGGGTGAACTATACTTGGTGATAATAATTGTTGCAATGATAGTTTGAGGACATACTGTTGTGTTGCCCTCCATGTTAGACTGATATTTTGGTCTGTCATTCTCACAAGAATTCTGATGCTAAATATCACCATTCCCAGTTTATAGTCCAGGGTGGTTAGAGTGATTAGGTCTCTTGCTTAGGGCTGCACAGAAAAGGTCTAGGTTTGGGATTAGAAAACAAGATCATGACTCAGGATTGCCTTACTTAAGAATTAGTCCATCTAATTTGGATAGTGCTTTTTTTTTTTTTTTAAGCTAAGTATATTAAAACGGGAAAGTTAAATGTTTAGTGAAGTGAAACTTCATGAACAGAGCAGCCTTGTTTTTCTTCTGAATAATCTGCACAGTTAGGTGTGGTGGTTCATGCCTGTAATTCCAGCACTTTTGGAGACCGAGGTGGGAGGATCACTTGAGGCTAGGAATTCGAGACCAGCCTGGGTAACATAGTGAGACCCCCATCTCTACAAAAACAAAATTAAAGGATAAAAAAATTAGCCAGGCATGGTGGCATGCACCTGTAGCCTCAGCTGCTCAGGAGGTTGAGGTGGGAGGATAACTTGAGCCTGGGAGTTTGAGGCCACAGTGAGCTATAACCGTGCCACTGCACTCTAGCCTGGATGACAGGGCAAAACCCTGTCTCAAAAAAAAAAAAAAAATATATATATATATATATAATTTAAAAATAAACATAATTTGCACAGGAACTTCATAAGAAGAGAAGATATCTTTGCATAGGGTTCAGTTTGTTGTGGGTTCTGTAATGTATCAGAACCTAAGGTCTAGATTACCATGGCAGAATCCTACCAATCTTAGGCATACTTTCTGGAGTTGTTTGGTAATCATGAGGAATTCATAACAGGTCTGCATATTAGCTTAGACTTAGTTTCATCAAAGAACCGCTGGTTTACTTGATCACTTTTCACCCATCAACATTTCATTATAAATTTGTCTTATAGTGCAGCCTAAACGTGATCATGTTCTCCATGTGACGTTCCCCAAAGAATGGAAAACCAGCGACCTTTACCAGCTTTTCAGTGCCTTTGGTAAGTCACAGGTTCAGATGTACCTTTTAGGGTTTTGCTATTCATTTGGTATAGGTGGTCAGAAGTAGAAAGACAGCTTTGGCCTGGGCATAAAAGAATGTTAATATTCAAAGTTTTAATTTCACTCTTTGAATTTTCTGGTTTAGGATACTGTTATCTTTGTGCTAATGTGATCTGAGAAACTTTTAATAGCACCTCACAATACAGAGCTATTAATTCATGGAAAGCAAAACACCATGATGATGACGGCCCTTACTACTGACCGGGGAAAATAACCTGTGGCTGAGCGTAAATAATTTTTAAGATTAAACTCAGAGGGCTTGTATGTTTCATAATGGGAGGGGAGGTCATCTCTGCTTTAGATTAATCAAAGTGACAGATGTTTGGGTAGATCAGGAATTGTGATACGTGTGTGAGGTAGGGCAGTCCTTCTCTTTCCTTTTTTACCAGGTCATGTGATTAGGTTCGTTTGAGCAGTCTCCTGATATGTGTTTACGAAAACCATTCTGATTGTAAACCCACAGCAATACCTCTCTTACTTTAACAAACGAAGCATTTAAGCTAGTCTCTTTGGAAATTCTTGGATAAAGTGAAGGCCACAAAACCTAAATGTCCAGTAGTAAAAAAGTTTAGGGCCGGGCCCGGTGGCTCAAGCCTGTAATCCCAGCACTTTGGGAGGCCGAGACGGGCGGATCACAAGGTCAGGAGATCGAGACCATCCTGGCTAACACTGTGAAACCCCGTCTCTACTAAAAAATACAAAAAACTAGCCGGGCGAGGTGGCGGGCGCCTGTAGTCCCAGCTACTCGGGAGGCTGAGGCAGAAGAATGGCGTAAACCCAGGAGGCGGAGCTTGCAGTGAGCTGAGATCTGGCCACTGCACTCCAGCCTGGGCGGCAGAGTGAGACTCCGTCTCAAAAAAAAAAAAAAAAAAAAAAGTTTAGTAAGTATTTATGTATCTTCTAGTGTGTAGCCATTTAAAAAATATTTGAAGATTTTGTTAAAAGAAGTTAAAGTGCTTGTATTTTAACGTTTAGAGTAAAAAGCAGATACAAAGTAGGCCTCCCATATAACTAACACCATTTTTCATTTTTTTAAAATTTTATTTTATTTTTTATTTTTTTAAAAAGAGAACTGGGGTCTTGCCATGTAGCCCAGGCTGGCCTTGAACTCCTGGGCTCAAGTGATCCTCCCACCTCGGACTCCCAAACTGCTGGAATTACAGGCATGAGCCACTGAGCCCGATCTATTTTTTCTTATCTTTATTTTAAATTGATATTTTAGAATAGTAGACTTTCACAGCAGAGCCTCCTACACTGATAATACGGCATGCCGTTTCTGAATGTAAATATTTAAAATAAGTCAGAACGAACATCAAGGCATACAAAGTTACTTTAAGTACTAACACTATTATTATTATTATTATTATCATTATTATTATTATTTGAGACAGAGTTTCGCTCTTGTTGCCCAGGCTAGAGTGCAATGGCGTGATCTCGGCTCACCTCAACCTCTGCCTCCTGGGTTCAAGCGATTCTCCTGCCTCAGCTTCCTGAGTAGCTGGGATTACAGGCACGTGCCACCATGTCCAGCTAATTTTGTATTTTTAGCAGAGATGGGGTTTCTCCATGTTGGTCAGGCTGGTCTCAAACTCCCAACCTCCGGTGATCCTACCACCTCGGCCTCCCAAAGTGCTGGGATTATAGGCATGAGTCACTGCGCCTGGCCTCTAACACTGTTTTCAACAAGATTATGTGTAAGCATGGTGGTGTGTGCCTGTAGTCACAGCTACTTGGGACACTGGGTTGGGAGGATTGCTTGAACTAGGAGGCAGAGGTTGCAGTGAACTGAGATTGTGCCACTGCACTCCAGCTTGGGCGACAGGGTGACACTCACCTGGGTCTCAAAAAAAAAAAAGTTGTGTTTTTGAACCTATTGGTCTCTGATTTTTGTTAGTGGTCTTGATAGGAAAATAAGTCTCCAATCCTGGTATTGCACTGAATGATGACAAGCCCCAGGGTTTAATCTGGAAGGATCTTTCTATTGTGTTAAATTTCTAATCGCTTCTTTTCCCACTGGTTTGTCTCTTCTCTTGAAGTTTTAACCTAAATAACTGCTGTGGTAGCCTTTAAACAGGGTAACTCTCTATAGTGCTGAGATTTTGATCACGTTTTAAATAAGCACCTTCTCTCTCTTTAAAGATAGACTATACTGAAATATGTAAGATATGCACATTAAATCTGATAGCTCTCCACATGGACAAATGTTCACTTTATTTTTAATTTGCGATTGCAGGTAACATTCAGATATCCTGGATTGATGACACATCAGCATTTGTTTCCCTTAGCCAGCCCGAGCAAGTAAAGATTGGTAAGTGTTTTGGTTTTCTGTTTTGTGTATTAAATACAGTGAGCGGTTGCCCTCCCACTGCCCGCTTAATTTAAAAGCTGTGGGCTCAGTCAGCTTACACTCATTGCTGCCTGGTTTGTTTTTGAGATTGTCTCTGAAATAAATGAAATAATTAGTAAGTATCATGTATAGATGAGAAAATAAGACAAATCTTTTGATTCATTAGGTACGCTACATAGTATATTTTTTCATTTACCTCCATTCTGTTCCTTTCTCGTTCTCGTTGCACTTTTTCTAAAGTGAGTTGCAGATTTACTTTGAGAATGAGAAGTACCTATAGTAAATTAATACTTACATTGACCTGTTCATCTCTGTACTTCCCTCATTTGTTTATACATATTTGAGATTTATTCACTCCATTAAACTTGTATCAAATACTTGTTTTTGTTGTTGTTGTTGTTGTTTGAGACAGTCTCGCTCTGTCGCCTAGGCTGGAGTGCAGTGGCACAATCTTGGCTCACTGCAACCTCTGTTTCTTGCGTTCAAGAACTTCTCCTGCCTCAGCCTCCCGAGTAGCTGGGATTACAGGTGTGCAACGTGATACGTGGCTAATTTTTGTATTTTTAGTAGAGACGGGGTTTCACAATGTTGGCCAGTTTGGTCTTGAACCCCTGACCTCAGGTGATCCACCCACCTCAGCCTTTCAAAGTGCTGGGATTACAGGCATGAGCCACTATGCCCAGCCTTGTTTTACAAACAAATAAACTGAATATTTTGTTTGCTTTTAAAATACGGTTCTAGGCTGGGTACGGTGGCTCTCACTTGTAATCCCAGCACTTGGGGAGGCCGAGGCAGGCAGATCATCTGAGGTCAGGAGTTCGAGACCAGCCTGGCAAATAAGGTGAAACCCCATCTCTACTAAATATGCAAAAATTAGCTGGGCGTGGTGGCATGCACCCGTAATCCCAGCTACTTGGAAGGCTAGGCAAGAGAATTGCTTGAACCCAGGAGTTGGAGGTTACAGTGAGCCAACATCCGTGCCCATTGCACTCTAGCCTGGGTGACAGAGTGAGACCCTGTCTCAATAAAAACAAATAAATAAATAAAAGAGTTCTAAAAAGATGGGGCACCCTGTCTCCTGTAGGATCCTAAATAATTTTGATATTAACCATCAATTAAATGTTTTGTTTTCTTAAGATGGAAAGTTTTTGAATAAAATATTGATGAAAGTGTGTGTTGCTGGCCGGGCACAGTGGCTTATGCCTGTAATCCCAGCACTTTGGGAGGCTGAGGCGGGCGGATCATGAGGTCAGAAGATCAAGACCATCCTGGCTAACACGGTGAAACCTCGTCTCTACTGAAAAAAAAAAAAAAAATTAGCCAGGTGTGGTGGCGGGCACCTGTAGTCCCAGCTACTTGGGAGGCTGAGGCAGGAGAATGGTGTGAACCTGGGAAATGGAGCTTGCAGTGAGCCGAGATCGCGCCACTGCAGTCCAGCCTGGGCAACAGAGCGAGACTCTGTCTCAAAAAAAAGAAAATATGTATTGTTAAGCTACATATTCAAATAAATTTCAAGTACCATGCTGCTTTGATAATGTAAAAGATGTGAAAAATTTAAGTGATATGTTTGTTTTTTACTTTAACAAAATGCCGCACAGTGAAACTATATAATTCTGATAGAACTGTTGAGTAATTATATATGAAAATTTCTGCAAATATACAAATTCAGATCACAGTATTTCGGTATTTTTCTTTCACTGTCTGACTATCGCAGGAATCCAGGCTGTGTTGTAGAGGGGAAAAGCTTAGGCTTTTGGAATCATACTGCAACATCACTTACAGTTGTGTGACCTTGGGTGCCTTATTTAACGTTGATGAACTTCTGCTTATCTCTGTAAACTGAGCATAATAGTATGGACTTTAGTGTTATTGTGAGGATTCCATGAGATTGAGTAAATGAACCTTGGCATGGTTTTGAGCTTTTATTATGGTTCTTTAATAGCAGATTTCAGTGCGGAATGTACTTCAGGAGCATCAGACACCAGGGATAGTGGTAGATGCAGGGTGTGATTGATGTTGCTTGTTAAATATTTTAATTTTTGCATAGAGATTTTTTCTGTGATCCATTTCCCTACCATCCTTAGAAAGATGGTTTAGAGAGAATCCAGAGGGATTGAATTATTAGAAAGCTCAAGATAACTTCAGGTGGGGGTGGGGACCTTGAGGTTACAGTTATAGTGAGGCTTCAGTGTGGCTCCAAGAACACTGAGTTCAAAGTCCTGACCTGAAGTCTAATCCAGCTTCCTCTGCTCACTGTATACTCTTCAGCTCCTTTGCTGGCCACATTCAGTGACATTGAAGCTGTGCAGCGGGATAAACGGAGTTTCACAGACTGACACGGGGACTAACTTTGGCTCCACCACTTGTCAGCCATGTGTCTTTGGGCAGGTTATGTAAACCCTCAAAGCCGCAGGTTCCGTGTTTGTAAGAGGGAGATAATAGTTACCTTGCATGATTGTTGTGAGGATGAAATGAGATCATGGATATTAAGTTTCCAGCAAAGAGCCCCATACTACACAATCAGTGCTTGACCAGTGGTAGGTAATTATTAAAATAGCTGCTTGGCCTCCCTTGCTGTGAACAGTGTGTAAGAGTGCTTTGAAGTCTGTAAAACATGAGTTAGTAGCATTTATTTGAAAATTCAAGCATGATTCCTTTTTTATGTGTGTGGGATGTCAAAGTTTCTTTTAAAATTCCTGGTATACCATCATATCTGATGTCAAATAACAGTTGCTCTCTTCTTTACTACTGGACAATTCTTAAAACAGTACCTTTTAAGCTAAGTATTTTATTCCATGGTAACTCTAATCAGGGAGCTACATTTCAGAATCATGTGTAGCCATTTCAGAAGCGCTCTATTATCTGATTGCTCATTGCGTTGGTTTCCTGAGGGCAATGTTGGGTCCCTCTTGTTCAGCCCTGAGTCCTCTTTCATGCCTGACACACACTGTAGCATGAGGAAATAAATGTGGGTTTGAATAGGGGATATGGGGAATAGGCCAAGATGAAATTGTGATATTTTACGTTTTTTCCTCCTAGGTTAAGTAGATCCCTTTTCTCTTGATACGTGCAGCTTTGCCAGTAAAGTTTAATTTTCCGCTATAGTCTCTTTTTTTATGCAAAAGGCAACTCTTAACAAAATATTTGGCAGTTTGAGCATGTTGTGCCTCTGACAACATTTCCTTTGCCAGAAGAAGCCAATCTTTTATGCAGTCATCACCTCCCACCAGAATCTGGCCCCCTCCTCTTTTCTCCGTTCCCCTCTTCCTTTTTTCAGACAGGGTCTCTTGTTTTGCCCAGGCGAGAGTGGAGTGGCATGAACTCGGCTCACTGCAGCCTCCGCCTCCTGGGTTCAGGCAATTCTTGTGACTCAGCCTCCCAAATAGCTGGGATTACAAGCATGCACCACCACACTGGCTAATTTTTGTATTTTTTGCAGAGATGGGGTTTTGCCATGTTGGCCAGGCTGGTCTCGTACTCCTGGCCTCAAGTGATCCGCCCATCTCAGCCTCCCAAAGTTCTGGGATTACAGGCATGAGCCACTGCACCCGGCCTCTTTGATGTCGTCTCTGGCTCTCTTTGTAGGGTGTTGGACCTCATTCTGTGTGCTTTCATACCTTTTTGTATTGTTTTCACAGATAGACTGTAAACTCTTTGAGATTAGGTACCATGTCTCAGTCACCATTACGTTTTCAGTGCATAAAGTGGTAGTTTCTGACATTAGTAAGTAAATGTTGCATAAATGATATTCATGGTCTTGTGACTCGGAAATGCCTTTTTGGATGTGATGGATGTAACTAATATCTCTGCTCTTTTGCTGTGATTTCTAAAATTATGCAGATGTTTCACCGAAAGACAATGTGAGATTTGTTCTTTATAATGGTGATTCTAATGATAAGAAGGACCCAGGGTATCTGATGTGCTGCAAATCCTGTTTTGTTTTGTTTTTTTTTTTTGAGACAAAGTCTCGCTGTGTCACCCAGGCTGGAGTGCAGTGGCGCGATCTCAGCTCACTGCAACCTCCGCCTCCCAGGTTCAAGTGATTCTCCTGCCTTAGCCTCCCGAGTAGCTGGGACTACAGGTGCCTGCCACCATGCCCGGCTAATTTTTGTTTTGTATTTTTAGTAGAAACGGGGTTTTACCGTGTTAGACAGGATGGTCTCGAACGCCTGACCTCGTGATCCGCCCTCCTCGGCCTCCCAAAGTGCTGGGATTACAGGCATGAGCCACTGCGCCTGGCCCCTATTAATGTTATCTTAAACAAATTACTTATTCATTTCAGCGGAAACAGAGGGCCTCTTAGATCAATAATGTAACACTGAGAAAATCATTAAATGCCTATTTATGTATCAGCTTATAATGGTTTCTTTGGCTCTGTTACAAACTATTTCTGATTTACATTTAAGGAGTTGCTTTTTAACTGACACCTTTTTTTTCCTTTGAGTATTATTCTAATCAATATTTTTAAAGCCATTTTTGACTTTGTTTGGGAGACTGGGTTTCACTCTGTTGCCCAAACTGGAGTGTGGTGGCATGATTATAACTCATTGCAGCCTTGATCAAACTCCTGGGCTCAAGCAGTCCTCTTGCCTCAGCCTCTTGAGTAGCCAGGACTATAGGTATGCACTCACCACACCCTGCTAATTTTTTCAAAATTTTCTTGTAGAGATTGGGCCTTCCCATGTTGCTTGGCTGATCTTGAACTCTTGGCCTCAAGCCATCCTCTCACCTTGGGCTCCCAAGGTGCTGGGATTACAAGTGTGAGCCACTGTGCCTGGCCATTTTTGACATTTTGAATATGAAAGTTCTCTTTTATAGGAAACCTTTTTATACTAATTACTAAAACCCTTTTCTTGAGTGCCATTTGGTTTCTGTTGCTTTTCATTTGCTGCTGCTGGGAAGCGGGTCCCTGCTGGCTTTGGGTTGTTTGGATAAGTGGTAACCCCTACAAGCTGTGCATTTAGCATTATTCCCCCTCTGGCTCTTCAGATGAAGCAGTACATGGCCATTGTGGGACTTGATCCCATGGAAAGACCACTTATCTTCACCATGTGAGAATTTTTCTCAAAAGTAGTCAAGCAGGAAATATTTTTTTGTTTTTGGAGACAGAGTCTTGCTCTGTCGCCTAGGCTGGAGTGGAGTGGTGTGATCTCGGCTCACTGCAACCTCCACCTCCCAGGTTCAAGCAATTCTCCTGCCTCAGCCTCCTGAGTAGCTGGGATTACAGGGGACTGCCACCATGCCTGGCTAATTTTTGTATTTTTAATAGAGATGAGTTTTCACCATGTTGGTTAGGCTGGTCTTGAACTCCTGACCTCATGATCCACTCACCTCAGCCTCCCAAAGTGCTGGGATTACAGGCGTGAGCCACCGTGCCTGGCCAGGAAATCATCTTTAATGGTCAAATCTGAATAGCTCATTTATATTTTGGAAATTTATATTTTTAATGTAGTTTTATTAAATTGGGGGGAAGAGCTCAACAATATTTCAAATGTAGTAGAACTTTCTAGCCATACTCTCAATGTTTAGACATTGTTTTGAGTGTCTTTAAATGCATTGTAGGACATTGTCTCTGAATATAATTTTTATAAAAGTGGCTTTAGAAAAAGAACTTTTTCACATATTTTGAAAGCTAGAGATTGGAACACACACAGTAAATACCATAAGAAACTTTTTAAAAGCGGAAATTGATAAAGGCACTTTAGAAGAGGCAGGATCCCAACAATTATTTTGTGTCATAAAAAGTTGCGCAGTAATTATAAATAAAATAAAAGCCCAAATTCAGATAGTTGTATGAATTCCTGATATCCTGCCTTCGAAGCTTTTTCAGGATGATTGTTGGGATGAGGGAAGATACTTGGCTTTGCCTCAGTCTAAATTATTGAGTGTGCTTATGTTAAATTATATTTTTAAAAAGCACACCTTTTGATTATGCTGAACAGATAAATATTAGAATTGTAGAGACAACTCTTTCAGGGTGATTGTTCAGCCTTGAATTTGCTAAAAGGCTGCTTATAACTTTGAACTTTACCTGTGCTTTTTATTATCCTTTTGATGTTTGCAAAATCTATAGTGATGACTGGTTTTTATTCGTGATATTACTCATTTGTGTCTCATTTTTCCTTGTTGATTCTAGCCAGCTGTTACCAGTTTTGTTGATCTGTCTCAAGAACTAGCTTTTGGCTGTGTTCGTTTTTCTTTATTGTTTGATGATGTCTATTTTGTTGGTTTCTGTTTTTTTTTTTTCCTTTTACTTGCTTGGGTTTACTTTGCTCTTCTTTTTCCAGTTTCTTGAGCTAGAACCGTATGTGATTGGTTCTTCTTTTCTTCTTTTTTCTAAATTCTTTTTAAAAATTTTAAGCCTGGCGTCCATGAGGTTGTTCGCAGGTCAGCATATTAATATCTTACTGATTAGCCAGTGATTGATCAGAGGTTGTGCTGAAACGCCTTGAGCCAGTAAAGCTTGAACCCTTTGCCAGCTAAGTTAGGGAACAGACTCAACATTCAAGCAGTTTACAAGTCTGCCCCAATGTTTACTTTTGTCTGGACATTCTGTCCTATCTGTGGGTGCACAGGCCTCATGGTCAGCTAGCAATGTGTACATAGCTAAGACTCTGCAAGTCATTGACTTGAACCATTTTCCTTTTCTAATAGAAGCATTTAAAGCTATACATTATCCTCTAAGTACTGCTTTAGTTGTATGTTAACTGTTTATTAGTATGTTTTCAATATCATTAAGTTGGAAAAGTTTTGTGATTTCTTCTTTGATGTTGGATTATTTAGAAATGTGTTGTTTCATTTCCAAATGCTTAGGATTTTCTTAGATTTCTTGTTACTAATTTATAATTTCATTCTGTTGTGACTAAAGATTTCAATAGGATTTCAGTCCTCTTAAATTTACTAAAATTTCCTTTATAGTCAAGCATAAGTTCTATCTTGCTGAATATACTGTGTGCACTTAAAAGAACATCAATATCAGTTAGTATTATTCATATATCCTATGTCTTTTTTTGGTGTTTTTCTTTGAGACAGTGTCTGGCTCTGTCACCCAGGCCAGAGTACAGTGGTATGATCTCAGCTCACTGTAACCTCCACCTCCTGGGCTCAAGCCCTTTTCCCAGCTCAGCTTCCTGAGTACCTGGGACTACAGACGCATGCTAGGATGACTGGCTAATTTTTGTATTTTTTTGTAGAGATGGAGTTTCACCATGTTGCCCAGGCTGACCTTGAACTCTTGAGCTCAAGCAATCCTCCCACCTCAGCCTCCCAAAGTGCCAGGATTACAGGCATGAGCCACTGTGTCCAGTCTTATTCTATATCTTTACTGATTTTTTTAGATTTAGTTGTTATGTCAGTTTTTGAGAAGGGTTGTTAAAATCGCCTATGATTGTAAAATTGTCTGTTTACCCTTTTAATCTTGTCAATTTTCATGTCATGTATTTTGTGACTGGATTATTGGGGGCATACATGTTTAAGATTGTGTTGTCTTTCTGATAAACTGGCGTCTTTATAAAATGTCCTCCTTTATCTTTTGTAATACTATTATTTTTAAGTCTGCCTTATCTGATATTATTATAATCACTTCATCCTCCTTATACTTCTTATATTTGCCTGGTATATTCTTTTATTATTTTTATTTTTCTTTTTGATACAGAGTCTTATTCTGTTGCCCAGGCTTGAATGCAGTGGTGCGATCTCGGCTCACTGCAACCTCCACCTCCTGGGTTCAAGTGATTCTTCTGCCTCAGCCTCCCGAGTAGCTGAGATTACAGACGTGTGCCACCATGCCCAGCTAATTTTTGTATTTTTAGTAGAGACAGGGTTTTGCCATGTTGCCCAGGCTGGTCTCAAGTGACCCACCCGCCTTGACCTCCCAAAGTGCTGAGATTACAGGTGTGAGCCGCCACACCCAGCCAACCTGGTATTTTCTTTGTATTTATTCTAGACCTATCTGTGTATCTGTGTATATACAGAGTGAGTCTCTTGTAGACAGTGTATAGCTGCGGTTTGCTTTTTTTTTTTTTTTTTTTTTTGAGCTGGAGTCTTTGCTCTGTTGCCCAGGCTAGAGTGCAATGGCATGATCTTGGCTCACTGCAACCTCCGCCTGCCAGGTTCATGCGATTCTCCTGCCTCTGCCTACCAAGTAGCTGGGATTACAGGCATGTGCCACCATGCCCGGCTAATTTTGTATTTTTAGTAGAGATGGGGTTTCTCCATGTTGGTCAGGCTGGTCTTGAACTCCCAACCTCAGGTGATCTGCCTGCCTTGGCCTCCCATAGTGCTGGGATTACAGGCGTGAGCCACCGCGCCCGGTGACTCTGACATTTAGTTGGAGTATTTAGTCCAATTTAATGTCCTTATTGGTATGGTTAGGTCTGTCATTTTAAAATTTGCTTTTTGTTTGCTTTCTCTGTGTTTTGTTCTTTTGTGTACCTCGTTTTCTGCCTTCTTTTGGATTATGAGTTTTTTAAAAGACTTCCGTTTTAATTTCTCTATTGGCTGTTTTTGTTTTATCTTTTTGCATTATTTTAGAAATTTCAATATCTATCCATAACTTTTAATAGTCTTCTCAGAGTTCATATTGTACCATTTCACATAGAATGTAGAGACCTTACAATCGTATAGGTTCATTTACAACCATTCCTTGTAGTCTTTTAGGTTTTAATTGGGCATATGTATTACATCTGCATTCATTATAAATCCCACAAAGTGGTGTTATAATTTTACTTTAAACACTATGTATTTTAGGAAATAAGGAGAAAAAATATTTACTCAGATATTTACGATTTTCAGTGTTCCTCATTCATTCCTGAAGATCCAGGTTTCTTTTTTGGTATCCTTTTCTTTTAGCCTTGTGAACTTCCTTCAGTATTTCTTGTATCGATGGTTTGGTTGGCAAATGATTATCTAATTTTTTTCTTTATCTGAAAATGTCTTTATTTTGCCTTCATTCACGTAGGATATTTTCAATGGATATAGAATTCTGGGTTTTTCTTTCAGCGTTTTGAAGCTGTAGTTCCACTCTCTTCTGGCCTCCAAGGTTTAAGATGAGATGTTTGTATCATTTGAATTGTCATTTTCCTGTATATAATGTGTTAATTTTCTCTGGTTATTTTCAAGATTCTCTATTTACCATTGGTTTTAGCAGTCTGAATATGATGCACGTAGACATAGCTTTCTTTGCAGTTATCCTGTTGGGGTTGGCTGAACTTATTGAGTCTATAAATTTATAGTTTTCGCTGGATTTGGGAAGTTTTTAGACTTTATTCAAATACTCTTTGTGTTCTATATTCTCTTTCTTCTCCTCTGAGACTCCAGTTACCCACATGTAGGAGATCTTTTGATGTTTTGGTATTTCCTAATGCTCTGTTCCTTTTTTCTATGTTCATTTCTTTGTCTTCTTCATGTTATATAATTTTTATCTATCCACAGGCTCACTGACTCTTTCCTCTGACATCATTTTTCTTTTATTAAGCCTATCCAGTGAATTTTTTATTGCATATATTGTATATTTTAGTTATGTATTTTCATTCAGTTTATTTTTTCTGTTTCTCTGTAGAGAGTTTCTTTTATTTCATTTGGAGCCTATGTTTCTGTTTTCATTCTTTTTTTTTTTTTCAATTTTTTGAGTTCCTGGCCACTTAGTCTGTATTTCTTTACCTCATTGAACATAGTTATAATAGGTTGTTTAAAGTCCTTGTCTACTGGCTGTGGTGGTACACATTTTTATTCCCAGCTACTAGGGAGGCTATGGTGGAAGGATTGCTTGAGCCCAGTTCGAGGCTGTAATGAGCTATAATTGCACCATTCCACTCCAGCCTGAGAGATAGAGCGAGACCCTGTCTCTTAAAAAAGTTAAAAAAAGAAGAAGAAAAAAGCCCAGGTGTGGTGGCTCATGAATGTAATCGTAGTACTTGTAGAGGCAAAGGAGGGAAGATGGCTGGAGCTCAGGAGTTTGAGACCAGCCTGGGCAACATAGTGAGACCCTGTCTCTACTAAAAATAAACAAAATTAGTCAGGCATGGTGGCGTGTTCCTGTAGTCCCAGCTACTTAGGAGGCTGAGGGGAGAGGATCCCCTGAGCTCAGGAGGTCAAGGTTGGATCGAGCCAAGGTCACGCCACTGCACTCCAGCCTGGTGACAGAGCAAGACCCTGTCTCAAAAAAAAAGTCATTGTCTAATAATTCCAACTTCTGCATCATCTGAGGATTGTTGATACCTGTTGTTGGGATGGTTTCCCTTGAGAATGGGTCATGTTTTCCTGGTTCTTTGTATATTGAGTAATTTGGAATGGTTTCCTGGACATTGTGAATGTTCTCTTGTGGAGACTGGATTTAGTTACATTCCTTAGAACGATGTTAATATTTGTATTTTAATTTCAGCAGGTAATTGGCCTGGTGTGGTGGCTCATGCCTGTAATCCCAGCACTTTGGGAGGCTGAGGTGGGTGGATCACTTGAGGTCAGGAATTCAAGACCAGCCTGGCCAGCATGGTAGAATCCTGTCTTTACTAAAAAATACAAAAATTAGCTGGACATGGTAGCACGAACCTGTAGTCCCAGCTCCTCAGGAAGCTAAGGCAGGAGAATCACTTGAACCCAGAAGAAACTCATTGGTATATAGACCCAGCCCAAGTCTCTGGTTGACCCTAAACCATGCACGTGGCAAACTGGGAGCAATCTAAGCTAAGATCTGAGCCACAACATGCATTTGCCTTTCTATGCCTGCCATATTTTGCTTAACCTAATGTCCTCTAGGCTCATCCATGTTGCCATAAATGACAGAATTTCATTCTTTTTTATGGCTGAATAGTATTACATTGTGTATATATACCACATTTTCTTTATCTACTCATCTGTTGATGAACATTTGGGTATGCCTTTGACTTTCTTTCCTTCAGATAAATTTCCACTAGTGGGATTGCTGAATTGTATGATAGTTCTGTTTCTGATTTTTTTGAGGAATTTCCATGCTGTCTTTCATGGTAGCCATCCTAATTTTCCATCCCACCAACAGTGTGTGAGAGTTCCCATTTCTCTACATCATCGCCAGTCTTTGTTATTTTTTGTCTTTTTTATACTAGTCATTCTAACTGGGTTGAGATGGTATCTCACTGTGGTTTTGATTCACATTTCCCTGATGATTTTGTGATGTTGAACATTTTCTCATGTTTCTTCCATTTGTATGTCTTCTTTTGAGAAATACCTTTTCCGTTTCTTTGCCTACTTTT
This sequence comes from Rhinopithecus roxellana, assembly GCF_007565055.1. Taxonomy (NCBI): domain Eukaryota; kingdom Metazoa; phylum Chordata; class Mammalia; order Primates; family Cercopithecidae; genus Rhinopithecus; species Rhinopithecus roxellana. The sequence continues at coordinate 82,052,116 of NC_044568.1, read as the reverse complement.
TAATTGGATCATGTGGGTTCTTTGCCATTGAATTGTCTGAGTTCTTGTATATTCTGAATATTAGTCCCTTGTTGGATAGTTTGCAAATATTTTCTCCCATTCATCAGGTTGTTTTTCATTCTGTTGATTGTTTCTTTTGCTGTGCAGAAGCATTTCAGTTTAATATAGTCTCATTTGTCTATTTTTTTGTTGCCTGTGCTTTGAAGTCTTAGCTATAAAATCTTTGAACCAATGTCCTTTAGCATTTGTCTAATGTTTTCTTCCAGTAGTTTTATAGTTTTGAGTCTTATGTTTAACATTTTTAATACTAATTAGGCTGAGACTTTAAATGCATTTTTGGATCTGCTTTTTTAATTAACATCATGTCATGAGCATTTCACATGTCATTTATTTTTATTAGAAAAATTAAAAACTACATAGAAAAGGAAAAAGTTGGTTAGTACCCCTCTCTTTATTAATAAAGATAATTGCTGATTCATATTTAATATTTTACCTTTCAATTGTGTGTGTAGTATTTAAGTGTACGGTACATCTGTAGTATCACGATTGCACAGCACACTTTAGAAAGCAGGTACCACTGTGCCTTATTTAGTGCCAGAGCCATAATTCACTCTCTGGAAATATTTTAGGACTCTGGTGATAATAGGAGATGCAAAGCAGTGAGATTAATCTGCCAGTTTGCTCTTAGGCCACTGAGAAACTGAATATAAGGAAACATGCCTCTCTGATCCTTATTTCTGAGGCTTTTAATGTTTTGTTGTTGTTTTTGTCAGTAGATATAATGAAGTGGTTGATTAATGTTAGCTGTTCTAGTCTTTACATGTTGACATTGTTTTCTCATACATGATTCCTGTTCTCTACAACTTCACAGTTTTAAAAAATGAAATCTGATTTTAGCAAATTTGAAATGTAAGTGAAATGTATTTGGAGGACTTTGTTATATAAATGGCTAATCCAGAATATAATATTATTTTGTAACAAAAATGCTACCAATAAATCTCTTAGGGTGATGGAACTATAGATGGATTTTATGTTCTTATGTTTTCTTCTATTTTCTGATTTTTCCATAGTGAATAATGTGTAATACAATTTTTAAATTTAAGACTAAAAAAGCATTACATGTTTTTTTGTTTCTTAAATAAGTAAAGGAACACAGCAAAGAGAAACATCTTGCTTTTAAAACCCTTAATATGGCTAGCAGAGTACAGTAGTCCCTCCTCATCCATGGAGGATATATTCCGAGACTCCAAGCAGATGCCTGAAGCTGCAGATGTTATGAAAGTCTGTATGTACTGTTTTTCCTATACGTACATACCTATGATAAAGTTAAATTTATAAATTAGGCGCAGGAAGAAATTAACAGTAATAACCAACAATAAAACAACGTTTATAACAATATTCTTAATAAAAGCTATGTATATATGCTCTCTCTGTTTCTCTCGAAATATCTTATCATACTCTACTGCAGGAAACTGAAACTTTGGAAAGCAAAATCACAGATAAGGGGGAACTAACTGTAGCCCTTTTTTTGTTGCTGACTGTAATTATTTTATGGCATCTTTTTTTCTAATCATAAAATGTATAGCATTAGTTTCTCTGAATTTTCCATCAACTTTTTGGTTTAAATCTGCTATTCTGAAAAAGAATCTGTTAAACATTTTTGATTTGTGATGTTTATTGATAATATTTCCACTATTGAGTATTTTTACAACCTGTCTTTTCTTAGAAAAGATGTAATTTGTGTATCCTGGAAAGAAGCCCAAACATCACTTTAATAGCAGAGTGAATGTCACTTCATTTTGTTTAGCAACAACACTAGCAAATGCTAGACCACTGGAATGTTAGGTAACTTAAAATTAATGGTGGTGGTGACCTGAGCACCTCAGACCAGGGGTTTACCCACATCTCATCTAGTACTCACTAACACCTACGTTAGTGAGTACTTCCAGGTGATAAGACTGTAAAAAGTAAACATGACTTAAAATAGTTATTTAGCCCAGGTGCGATGGCTCACGCCTGTAATCCCAACACTTTGGGAGGTCGAGGCGGGCAGATCACCTGAGATCAGGAGGTCGAGACCAGCCTGACCAACATGGAGAAACCCTGTCTCTACTAAAGATACAAAATTAGCCAGGCGTGGTGGCGCACGCCTGTAATTCCACCTACTCAGGAGGCTGAGTCAGGAGAATCGCTTGAACCTGGGAGGCGGAGGTTGCAGTGAGCCGAGATGGTACCACTGCACTCCAGCCTGGGCAACAAGAGTGAAACTCTGTCTCAAAAAAAAAAAAATTTAGGAATGAAACTTTATATTGTGCAGTCCAGCTATTAATAGTAGGAATGCCTTTAATCCTTTCTGCATGTGAAATGGAGCGATGTGGGGAACTTCACAGAAACTTGTTTTCAAATTGCGTCAGAGGCCAAGGAACAGCTGCTGCTCTGCTATGTAAAGGAACATAGAAAGACACTGTCATATTAAAAAAACTGAAAATGAGATTTTCCCCATAAGTCCTTTTTTGATATTATGTAGATAATTTAGAAGAGAAACAAATGATTGTAGCATATTATGTAGGGGGGGAAATGAGCTCATTGTAGAATATCACTAATTTAAATAATTGTCTATTAATACCCCAAATAAGTTTGAATCAGTTTTAGTGCACTTTTGTGATTATATTTTAAGATGGGCGGTAAGCCTCTTATTTCTTACTGATTTATCCTTGTTTAGTTTAGATACCATATGTTTATATGCCTAGTGTTCTTTGTAGTAACAACAGAATAATTAGGAAGGTAGTTTGCAAGATTCTTTAAACAATGGCTTTCATTTGAAACCTGCAATATTATTCTTCGTGTTAAGTATTTCCTTTTTTTTTTTTTTTGAGACAGGGTCTTACTCCGGTTGCCCAGGCTGGAGTGCAGTGGCGCAATCTTGGGTCACAGCAGCCTTGACCTCCCGGGCTCAGATTACCCTCCCACCTCAGCCTTCTGAGTAGCTGGGACTACAGGAGCATGCCACCTTGCCTAATTTTTTGTATTTTTAGGAGAGATGGGGTTTCACCATGTTGCCCAGGCTGATCTTGAACACCTGGACACAAGCAGTTTGCCTGCCTCAGCCTCCTGAAGTGCTGAGATTACAGGCATGATCCACCACGCTTGGCCAGTATTTGCCTTTGTACTGTTGAAGGACTGAGGGACTGAATTTAGGTGTGGTAGATGAAATAATCGGCTTTCCATTCAAGAAATCAGTGTCTTGTGGTACAGACAGGCGTGTAGACAACCAGTGCATCAGTGGCCACTGAGTGTTGTGATAAAGGGAAGTTGCTGGGGAGAGAGAACTGGCTCAAACCGGCAGGAGGATGCAGAAGAGGGTCACCAGACAAGGTTTCTGGAGGAGATGATGGTGATGCCTGTGCTTGCCCTCCAGTCCTGAGTTGGAGTTGCTTAGTAGAGGAAGGCTGAGAAACCTGTGGTGGATTGTGGGACCAGTACATCCTTTGGCATGACTGAAACAGAGGGCACGTGGAGTGGAGCAGCTGTGGGGCAGGGGGGAGCTAGAACGTGGAAACACGGATTTTATTTGATTTGTTGAAAATCAGAGTTTGAGCCGGGCTTGGTGGCTCACACCTGTAATCCCAGCACTTTGGGAGGCTGAGGCAGGTGGATCACCTGAGGTCGGGAGTTCAAGACCAGCCTGACCAACATGGAGAAACCCCGTCTCTATTAAAAATACAAAATTAGCCAGGCATGGTGGTGCATGCCTGTAATCCCAGCTACTCGGGAGGCTGAGGCAGGAGGATCTCTTGAATCCGGGAAGCAGAGGTTGCGGTGAGCCGAGATCGTGCCATTGCACTCCAGCCTGGGCATAAAGAGCGAAACTCTGTCTCACCAAAAAAAAAAAAAAAAAAAAAAAAAAAAACAGAGTTTGAGTTTGAATCTTGTCCCTTGTATAAACTTTGCTCTCATGTTGGTTGGGGGGTTGTATTTATTCTTGATTAAAGCAAGTTTTATATTTTAATTTAATTTTATTTTTTAAGACAGGATCTCACTCTGACAGGGTCAAGCTGGAGTACAGCAGTACAATCATAGCTCACTCCTGCCTCGAACTTCTGGGCTTAAGCGATCCTCCTGCCTTAGCCTCCCAAGTAGCTGGGAGTATAGGTGCATGCAACTACGCCTGCCTTTAAAAAAAAAAAAGAAAGAAAAGAAATGGGATCTTTCTGTACACTCTTTCCCATGTGTGTAGGGTGGCATGGTAGCACAAAGTCAAAAGTAGGTGAAACTGATGGATGTACCCAAACAGTTTCTATGTATTTTTAAGCGTGTAGAAGGTTAGTCTTTGCATATACTCTAGTTCACAACCTTTTCTAAGAGGCTGAGGCCAAATTGAATTTATCTGGGAAACTGCCACACCTATAAATGCTACATAGGGTAATAAATGGGCCATTGGCTTCCAAGAATCAGTGACAGTGCACTTTAGTTCCTAATTTAGAGTTCATGAAAATTATCCCTTGACAAACAAGATTGCAAAAAAAGGAAACCCTATTAGATGGATTCATCTTTTTTTTTTTCTTTTTTTTTTTTCTTTTTTTTTTTTCTTTTTTTTTTTGAGACGGAGTCTTGTGTTGTCACTCAGGCTGGAGTGTGGTGGTGTGATCTCGCCTCACTGCAACCTGTGCCTTCCTGCCACCTCTGCCTCCTGGATTCTAGCAATTCTCCTGCCTCAGCCTAACCGAGTAACTAGGACTACAGGCACTAATCACCACTCCCGGCTAATTTTTGTATTTTTTGATATAAACGGGGTTTCCCTGTGTTGGCCAGGCTAGTCTCGAACTCCAAGTGATCCACCTGCCTCAGCCTCCCAAAGTGCTGGGATTACAGGCATGAGACACCCCGCCTGGCCTACCTTTTGACAAATGTAAACTGTTGTTTCCACAAATGATGTGGGAGTGAGTCAAGGTGGGGAATGGATGAATGAATGCATGAATGAATGAATGAATACAGATAACAAGTGTTTTTGTCTTCAGAGGAAGAGGCAGTATCAGTGTTTCCCACCCAGTAGACTTGGCTTCTCGGCATGGGGACTATGTCTTAGTCATTGTTCTCCATCCTTGGCATTTGGGATGGTGCTGGCACAGAGCTGGAGAGGGCTTTGAGGAGAGGTCCTGGTACAGTCCTTGGGAAGGGGCCAATTCTGGGATAGCCGAGAAGAGAGAGGAGCAAGGCACACAACAGAGTGATGAACGAAGGAGGAAGTTTACGACATTGTTTACCCAGTGAGGGTTGCACTCCCTCACTAGGTTGTGAAGTCATTTGAGTGAGTGGTGACCAGCATTTTTAATAAAATGGAAGAAGTTAAAAAATGTCAGTGTGTCTTATATAATAAAGATAGGTTTTTTTCTTAATGTAACCTTTTTTTCAGGGTTAGTTCTGTACGTACAGATGTACGTGTGTGTACTGAGTTATAATGCACATGGATTTCTCGTTGAGCGTTATGGTAAACAAAGTTTGAACTCAGGCAGTTCAGGAGAAGCATAGATTAAAGTCCTCATTTAAAGAAGAATTATTCTTTTCCAGGTGTGCAAAGCACTGTGGCAGGTGTTGGTGGGGTGGAGGGAAGCAGAGGTAACTGGCAGAGCTCTTCCTCCTCAGGTGCTGCCCTCTCTCTAGAGCAGCCTCGGGCTCGGGATTCCTGTGGACAGCTTCAGGAAGAAATGCTCATTCCTTCACCCTGTGGTCTCCACAGGTCTGGAGGAGACTTCTGTGCTGCTCAACAAGAGAAGGATGTCGTGATTAAAGCACAGTCCTCTCTCCATCCACCTTGCTTGGCTCTCCTTGAGGGAGCAGGATGAGTAGCTTACCTGGTGAGCAGAATCTGGAAGAGTCTGACACCCACGGGCCATTTGACAAGTGGATGGGGCCACTGCATTGAAGAAGGCAGGCCTGGAAACTAGCTGCTGGGGTCTCTTCTGGAAGCTGAGATTAAGGAATCGTTTAGAGTTTAGAGGCCACTTGCAGCTGTCATGATGGGGTCTTGTGGTCTCGATTTCTGGATTTCTGTAGGGATGGCATCACCTATAGGAGGAAGCGTCATTTGGACCTCACACCGAAGATCCATCTCCAGCACAGTCTACCAAGGAGTCCCACGCTTGAGGGGAACAGGAAGGCGATGCCGAGTCCTCATGGACTCCTTAAGAGGATGATAGTCCTCGTTAGAACCATCAGAGGACAATACTCCCTACCTGCCAACAAGTACCAGTGGGAGATATGGTTGGGCCACTGTCTGATACTTTATTGCTGTGCCATCACATTTGGACTTTGTAAACAGCAGAGAACTTTTTGCACAACCAGGGGAATGGATGTGACTCTCATGACACAATAAGGAATTTCTTTCATAGGGCGCAGCGGGCTTCAATGTCAGAGGGCTGAGAGACTGGGAGTGGCTGCAGTGTGCCCAGAAGTGGAGCAGTAGCCAGTAGTGACCTATAGTTAAAGTGTTTTCTATTCCATGACTGATCTGTGAGGGTGTTTAGTTGCTACTGACATTGTTCGGATTTTATGGAAACTACATTTTCAACTTTGCCACCCATCTGGGTTACAAAACTTGAAATGCTCCAGATGTGACTTTGTCTTAATTCCTTTTCACCAACCAGAAGGTGGTGCTGTCGTGCTGGCAACCAATCCACCTTTCCAACTCCAAGTAAAACTTACTGAAATGCTTATTCATGCTAAGTAATGTGGACAGACTTAGCATTCGGATTCAACAGTGCATCTCTCTTGCAGTCGTGGCGAAGCCTTCAGAGTTCAGAGCTGGAGAAGCCTGGCACACAGACCTTGGTTAGGCACTTGCTTAGGGCCAGTTTTGCACCCAGGGTGAAGTGACACTCTTATAGGAGTCAGGGTGAAGATGTCTGCTGAGTGCTGCTTGATCTGTGTCCAGTCTTCCATGAAACAGTTAAAGAATTGTGACTAGAGATGAGAGAAGTCTCTGTAAAGATAAAACTTTTTTTCCCTCGTTTCTTGCGGGGAAAGATCTGTACCTAGAGGAAAACTCATGAATCCAGTTTATAAGAAATACTTATAAAGTAATCATTAGTAATTATTTAAAGTAATTAATTGAGTACTCAACTAGTTGAAGTACCCAAACAATCTCTCGGGTTATTTTAGCCACTTGAAGGAAATAAAATTTAAATAAAATTATTTTATTTAAAAATAAAATGGTGTTTGATGTAACCTCTCTGAGTCCTTAGCTCAAGAGGTTAAAGTGGAGAAGAGAAAATTCATTTTAGCAGGCTGGGGAGAATTCAGTGAGGTAATGAAGGTAAAGTTCTCGACATAGTGCCTGGCATTAGCTGCTTGGTAAATGTTCATTTTCCACCCCCCACATCACTCTATTCAGGAATCCAGACAATTAAAATATCACAAAGTCAATTCTGTAAAAAAGATGTATTGCTGCATCATGGAGACTGTGAGTGTAAAGGTCTTGGTGTTTGTATGTATGATCGGCTTGCAAAATGACAGCATGTCCCTCAGGTAGGGCCATGTTTGTTGCTCTAAGTGACTTGCAGGTCTTCTCCTGTCTGTACCTTTTAAACGAGACAAAAGCTGCTGCCAGAATGATTTTTAGTTGTCTTTCCTTTTCTTTCCCATGGCTTCCTACAGCTGCATTGCCATTCTAATTAATCTCTTATCAGTGCAGTCAGGGATCTCCTCTGGAGCCTCTTGCGGGGATCCCACTTCAGCAGTTACTAGAGCAGCTTTCTGTTACCGAGGTTAACTTTTGAGTCGGTTCATAAGGAATGTGAGGATTCCATAGGCACAGGAGAAGTTTGCTGTAAGGTGAAGTTGTACTTGTTAGGGCTATGGATTTATTCTGACACTCAGTTTGGGCAGCTGGTTTGGGCATGGTTTTAAAAATACAGTCAGTCCTCATTATTCACAGATTCTGTATTTGTGAATTCAGATACTCACATTTTTTGTAACCCGTAATTCAGTTTTCACGTGCTTTTGTGGTCATCCCCAGGGATATGCAGGTTGGGAAAATTTTGTATTGCCCAACGTGTGCTCCCAGCCAAAGCTGAAGGAGACTGCACTCTGCCTTCCAGTTTCTGCTCTTGTGCTGTAAAAAGGGCTCCTTTTCACAGGCTTTTAGTGCCAGTTTTTTGTTTTGAATTTTTGTCCTTTTTATTAGTAATTTTGCTGTTGAAAATGACCCCAAAGCGTAGTGTTGGAGGGATACCCAGTGTTCCTGAATGCAGGAAGGCTGTGAGGTGCCTTACAGAGAAAATACGTGTTAGATGAGCTTTGTTCACACATGAGTTATAGTGCTGTTGGCGATTAGTTCAGTGTTAATGAATCGACAATATATTCACTAAGATGTCTTTAAACAGAAACACACATAAAACAAGATAATGTATTGATCGGTTGATGAAAATGTGACCAGAAGCTTGTAGGACCGTAATCTTGTATTTCCCTAGAAACAATGACTCAGCATTTGCTAATTCAGCTTTCATGATATCAAAAAGAAAAAAATTATGATAGATTTTGTTTAAAAATCGTGATTGGCTTTACTTGCAGTTCTAGAATGGGACAACAACTCATTTTATAAAATAGAACGGGTGTTCCAATGAGCTGGGCAGAGGAGGTTGGTTTTATAGATAGAGAATGGTTGAAGAAAACAGAAACAGAAAACAAACAACAGATTGGTCATTTCAGAGTTACTTTCCTTGTAAAGGTTAGAGTAGAGGGAACTCAATTTATCATGTCAGGTAAAACTGGCTTGTTTGGAGATTCAACTATTTACTTTCATTTGGATTCCCCACAAGGGCAGATAGAGAAATTAGTTTCAGCTTGGTGACATGGAACTTTAACATGAGTGACTCCATTTCAGTTTGGGTTATTGGGCCTAGTACAGGAGCTCCGTCCAAACCATTGACTTCTATACATTTTATTTAACAAAGAAGATTTTATAGAATATAGCTGCAAGACTGGAGTGTTTGTTGTTCTCTCCCTTCCTTTCTTCACCAGGGTGTTTGACCCAGCGCCGTTAGGAAGAGGATTTCTGGGCTACTTTTAATTTGCTTTTAAAGGAGAGGTACTTAACTCAGAGCTTCAGGACAGTCATTCTGGTTCTTGCCTGACAAGAGAAATGCTGCAAAAATGGGCTGGCTGCAGGCAGGCCCGGCCACTCCTGGCCCAACTTTAACCCTGGCAGGGTGACCATGGACGGCTCTAAGTATTGCATAGTTAGGTGAACAGAGACATAGGAGACAACTGTTGAATTTGACTTTAATTGAAGATGATGTTGCTTTATTCTTTTCTTGATAGTTTATTTTCTGCAGACGAATCTCCTTATTGTGGATTACAGCCTTGACTTTTCCTTTGTGTGATGAAGTTTGAGAAAACCAGGGATGTATGGTTTACTTTGCCAGCCTCTTCATTTCAGATGCTTAACTTGCACCTTGGCCCCTTTAGAAGGAAGCGGCCTGAGATAGAAGCTGAGTATAAACAGTGGATGATTTATTTAATTCTTTTGGCAGGTTCTTGGGAAAAGTAACATGTAGAAAATTTGGTTATAGGTGGTGGCTCACGCCTGTAATCCTAGCACTTTGGGAGGCTGAAGTGGGCGAATCACTTGAGATCAGGAGTTCAAGACCAGCCTGGCCAACATGGTGAAACCCCGCCTCTACTAAATATACAAAAAAAGTTAGCCGGGCCTGGTGGTGCACACCTGTAATCCTAGCTACTCAGGAGGCTGAGGTGGGAGGATTGCTTGAACCCAGGAGGTGGAGGTGCGGTGAGCCAGGATTGCACCACTGTACACTCCAGTTTGGGCTTCAGAGCGAGACTCCATCTCAAAAAAAAAAAAAAAAGAAAAAGAAAATTTGGTTGAAATCACGGTGAGAGCACTCAGTGTCCTTCCTATTAGGCAATCTTTCTTTTCAACTCTGTGCATATGACAGTACAGTCTTTTCCTGGTGGAGCCTGCAATTAAGGAGAGTGTTGCTTTTAGATCTGTTGAGCGAAATGAATCTCTGGATTCACTGAGCCGCTCTGTGATAGGCTTGCAGGGCTCCTTTGCAGGTAGGTGATAATGAAGAGAGGGTGCCATGAATAGGAGGGACATGCTGAGGGGAGGGTCCTCCGTCCCCGCAGAGCACACAGCCTCCATGCCACTGCCTTCCCTCATGACCTGGAAGCTTGATTCATGGTCCCTGTTTGCTCGCTGTGCTGACCTTCATTTGAACGGGAAGTTTGTGCATCCCACCTTGATGGGAATAATTGGGTTCACTGCCTTGCCATCATAGAAGGGTTGTCCCTTCTGTGACCACTGCATTAAGGGTTACAAAATACCACATCAGTATTAAGTGCTGGAAACTGATGAGTCTTGGACAACTTCAAACTCGGCATCCTGAGTTTTCCAGAGACATCCTTATCTTTCAGATGGGAGGGAGTCATCTGTTTCATTTCTTGGGGGACAGCCTTTATCCCTTGATGCATTTACTTTCTCATCTGTAGAGGGGCACATTTACTAGCTTAAGAACTTAATCCGGATCTTTTTCTTAGAGATCTTCATACTGAAATTCCATTGCAAGATTATCTGTAAGTATTCTGGACAACTTCAGACAAACTGAAACAAGGAAATTTAACACTCCTCATATTTTGTAGTAGTAGTTGTATCTATTATAGACTGTTTCAAAATCTGACATTGTTTGAGTCCTTCTCTTTTCTCATGAAATTATATCCCCCTTCCTCCCTATTCCATATGCTGGGTTGAACTATAATATTTAAAGGAGAGATTCATCTTGATATACAAAGGAAATAAGAGTTTCATTTTATATGTATGACATTCTGTGTTGTCTGGTAATAGAAAAATTTAATGGATCTGAACAGGGAAAGACACACATAAAAACTGTGAAGCAGGATCCAAGTGGCACTGAATGATGGCTGTATTTTGCTGATGTTAACTACTTGGAGAAATTTTTATAGGCAGTTGATTACTCAGTTTTCATATTATTTTTGAGATATTTTAATTGTATAATGTTTGGAAAATTATATTCTAGTGGAGATAAAATATCTTCAGTAACATATTTTAAGTAAATTTAAAGAGTTTCCTTTAAATTATCAGTAGGTTTCTAATTTTAGTTAAAGGAACTTTTCCCCTTCCTGTCTTTCCCCACTTTGAATGCTTTGCAAGCAGTTTGAAAAGTGATTATGTTCAAGCTTGGTCTTTGTCTTCTTATCTTGATAAATCAAATACTCTTAACGCTGCAGTTTAGCAGCAGTAGTGAACAGCTGCCCCTAGGAGTAAAGATCTTTTTCATAATTCATGTTTGGACAGGAAGGTGTACCTAGTAATGAATCTTGATAATCTAAACCGCCAGTGATGGACCAAGGGTATGATGACATACTGGTTTGCCTTCAGGCCTTGGCCGTTCTTGGAGAGCTTACTGATAAGAAAAAGCAAACAAAATAAAGAAGTCATAACCAGGTAGCTGTCTTGGGGAAACAACACTCCGTGAAATATTTTAAGTGTCTTAGGCTAAGAAAAGTGAGAATTTTAATACATCACAGGTTAGAATCAACTACAGTCATATGCTACATAATGACATTTCAATCAACTATGGACTGCACACACCACAGTGGCCCCATAAGATTGTAATACCGTATTTTTACTGTACCTTCTCTGTGTTTAGATAAACAGATACTTAACCATTGTGTTACAGTTGCCTACAGTATTCAGTACCATGCTGTGCAGGTTTGTAGCCTAGGATCGATAGGCTATACTGTATAGCCCAGGCGGGTAGTAGGCTGCACCATCTAGTGTAAGTGCTCCCTATGGCATTCACACAACAATGCATTCCTCAGAACATACCCCTTCATTAGGCGACACGTGACTATACTTAGGTTGTTTCAGGACCTCCCTGTCCTCTGAATGACTGAGCCCTTTATGTCCCTAATCCTTCTGTCACTTCTGGGAGGCTCAAAGAGGCAAGCAGGTTTTGTTTTCCTTCAGTTAGCTGTTCTGTCTTTGATATTAAATGTAATAATCATTTCATGTTCTGTATAAATCTTTAGGCTTTTCTGTATCTGATCTCTCTACGTATGTGCAGTATTAATTTTAGGTCAGCAGGAGGATAGGCTTCTCCAACTGTGTTCAGAGAAATGGGGCAGAGAGCAGAGATTGCTCTAATTTGCATCCTGTCCTGACTGTATTTTCTGATTGTATTGCATTGTGTTAGAGAATGTGGTTAAGACAGTGTGTGCTATTTGTTGAGTCTTGCTTTATGGCCTAGTCAGGTTTTGTAAATGTGCCAAGTTTGTTTGAAAGTATATTTTCTAATTGTTAAGTGTAGGGTTTGTCAGAAATGTCCCAGTCTTCTATATATTTACTAATTATTTTTGTTTGCTTGACATGAGTTTATAATTGGGGGATATATATATATATGTGTGTGTGTATAGTTTGTGTGTGTGTGTATGTGTGTGTGTGTACTTGTTAGTTTTTCTTTATAATTCTGTCAGTTTTTACTTTGCATAGTTTAATGCTGTTTTTCTAATTAGTGGTTTGTTGTTTGGGGTTTTTTTTGCCTGAACTCATTTTGTCTGACAACTTTATGTCAAGGTTTTCCTTTTTTTTTTTTTTTTTTTTTTAATATTTGCCTGATACATCTTTTGCATCCTTTTACTTCTGAATTTCTTTCTGAGTAGCTTTTTATGTGTCTTTTGTGAAGAGCATCTAGATGTAAATTTGCTTTTCTTCAATCTGAGAATCTGTCTTTCAAATGGTGAATTGGGTCCATTCATCTTTACTATTGTCAGGTGTTTTCTTTGTTCCTTTTTTCTTAGCACCCACTTGCGGAGCAGGCTTGAGATGAGATTTCTCTTTACAGACCTTTGTCTCCCTACCCCAGGCCATGGACAGGGAGCGTTGGTTGCCATTTCTCTGGGCTGGTTGTTGTTCTTGCCTTCTTCACTTAGAGAGGGCAGCCTTTCTGTGTGCCCAGCTTGATGCAGTGACCTTGTTCCAGCTTCCTGTGCCACACAGGTCTGAGGCCATGTCTGGGTCTGTGTGACTTCTGGATATTGGCCCCTATACCTGGTCTTGTTTTCGCCTTTTTTCCACCAGGGCTGCCCCAGCCCACTCTTTCTCTTAAGCCCTGGCTTTATATTTTCTCTTATATCTCCCCTTCCTGCTTCCCTCTTATTAAGAGACCAAGTCTCACTGTGCTTCCCAGGCTGGCCTTAAACTCCAGGACTCAAGCCGTCCTCCTGCCTCAGCCTTCCAGTTAGCCAGGATTTCAGGCGTGTGCCACTATGCCTGGCTCTTTTCTCTCTTATTTCTGACACCTGATATTTGTGATTTAGGAAAAAAAGTTCTAATTATCCTTTAATACTCCTATACATTCCTAGTGGGAAGAAGCTCTACCTTAGCTCAGCCTACCTCCTCACCTGTACCCCAATTCTGTTTGGTTCTTGATGTGCAAATGATGTCTGTGGCTAAAGATCTCTCTGTAGTATTGGTGTTTGAGCTTTTCTTGTTTTTACCTGCTGGACTATTTTTACCTTTGACGTAGCTCCTTAGTAATACAGTCATAAGCTTAATAAACAGGGTCCACCTTCTGAGAAATGCATTGTTAGGCATTTTCATTGTATGAACATCATTGTGTACTTAAACCTATATGGTACAGCCTACAGTCCTAGACTACAAGGAGTAGCCTGTTGCTTCTAGGCTGCCCACCTGTACAGCATGTTACTGTACTGAATACAGTAGGCAGTTGTAATGCAATGGTATTTGTATATCTAAACATAGAAAAGATATAGTATCATAATCTTATGGGACCACCATATATATGGGGGGTCCACTGTTGACTGAGAGGTCAATAGGTGGTGGTTACATGTTTTTTTTTTTTTGAGGTGGAGTTTCACTCTTGTTGCCCAGGCTGGAGTGCAATGGTGCAGTCTTGGCTTAGCACAACCTCAACCTCCCAGCTTGCAATTCTCCTGCCTCAGCCTCCCTCCCGTGTAGCTGGGATTACAGGCATGAACCACTACACCTGGCTAATTTTGTATTTTTGGTAGAGACGGGGTTTCTTCTTGTTGGTCAGGCTGGTCTCAAACTCCCAACCTCAGGTGATCCGCCCGCCACGGCCTCCCAAAGTGCTGGGATTACAGGCGTGAGCCACCGCGCCCGGCCAGTTACATATATTTAACACGTATTCTAAATAGAAAGCAAAAGCGTTCCTGTGACTGTGAACCGATGTTCAGTGGAGTGGCTCTGTGTGTTTATTTCCTGACATGTGACTTTGCACAGGCTTTACCGCATGTCAGAGATTTGCCAAGCTGGAGGATGGGGTGACACAGGGACCTGCAGGCCATAGAATTTTTTGGCAACCTTCGTTTACTTTCAGAGAACGGCTGCAAGAGATTGAGTTTGGGGATATCTGTGCTCTGTTAGAGCTTGAATTCCTAATCCCCGTGAGTGTGAAAGCTCTGAGGAAGCCCAAATCTGGCTCATGTCTTAGTCAGAGCTGAGGCCTCATCTTCATTATTCTAAAGGGAAAAGAAGAGGAAATTCTCTGTTGTCTGTCAAGTACTCTATTTTGCTTTGTTTTTCATATGAAAAAGAAAAGGGAATGTTTAGTTTGCCAAAGTGTACATTATAGCAGCCCTTGATAAAGCTGAAAAGCAGTGAAAGTGAAAATGGTGTTCTGATAAAAAATCTTTTACCTTACTGAAGCTATTTGGAGAAACTAGACTAGAGAATTAAAGGATAAAGCATTGTGTCACCAGGGAGGCCAACACCATGGCTATGGCAGTGGCCAGTCTCCTCCATGCTCAGAGGGAGAACCTGTTGAACTCACGTTGTTTGTTTGGTTGAACTTTTTGTTGTGGAAAAAAATGTCCAAGACACACACACCGTAAAGAAGAATATAGTGACAAGTCTGTACTCACCCCTGACCCCTTCAGCCACTTATCATGGCCAGTCCTGTTTCATCTCTACAAACACCTGCTCTCTCACGTTTTGTTTTATTTTGAAGCTAGATCCATATCATATTCACTGGGCAGTATTCCAGTGTGTATCTCTTAAAAACAGATTCTTTTTTTTTTTTTTTTTTTTGAGACAGGGTTTCACTCCCATCACCCAGGCTAGAGTGCAGTGGTGCGATCTCCACTCGCTGCAACCTCCACCTCCCAGGCTTAAGCTGTTCTCCTGCCTCACACTCCCTAGTAGCTGGGACTACAGGCGCATGTCACTGTACCTGGCTAATTTTTGTTAGAGACAGGGTTTCGATATGTTGCCCAGGCTGGTCTCACTAAGCTCAAACAATCTGCCCACCTTGGCCTCCCAAAGTGCTGAGATTGCAGGCATGAGCCACCATGCCTGGCCCACAGATTATTTTTTTAAACATAGGTACAATATTAGTATTGCTCCTAAAAAATAAATCATTAATATCATAATATGATAAACTATTGATAGACTGTTAAAATTTCATGTTATCTCACAAATCTCATGAGTTTATCTTTTTCTGTTCAAGTCAAGATTCATACAAGGGCCACACATGGTGGTGGTTGAAATTGTCTGTGGTGTCTCTTAATCTATAAGTGTGTCTCTCTTCTGCCCTCACCCCCTCATTTGTTGAAGAAGCAAGGTCATTTGTCCTGTAGCATTTCTTACAGTCTGAACTTTACTGATTGTATCCACTCCCTGCCTCTCCTGTTGTTTTATATATTCTTTTGTCCTCCTTTTTCATATAAGCTTGTTGTTAAAGCTGGAAGCTTGATCAGAACAATAATTGATGTTTTGAGGCTGCAAGACTGCTTCACAGGTGGTGGTGTGTTCTTCCATCAGGAAGCACATCTAGTATCTAGTATCTCTCTTTCTGTGTATGATTTATTGGCTGTGTTAATGCTTAACCTAGATCCATTATTTCATTAGAGACTGCAATATGGTGGTACTGTAATTCTAGCATGTTTTCATTTATTCGTTGGAATATATCTATAAAGAGAAACTTATCTGCTATGTGGTTGGCAATTGGTATAGGAAAAGCAGAATTTGTTTGATTCCTGCCTAGAATTGGACAATAGTAACCAGTTAGTTTGTTTTAGTATCATCATGGACTTGTGGACATAATGACATAGAGACGTCTGTAATATGATTTAGTCAGTCACAGTTTTGACCCTTACTAATGCCCCAGTTCTCCCAGTGTTGCAAATCAGAACCTCTTGAGGTTGGCCAGTGAATTCTTTTGACTGGCCCTCTGAGATGACAAGATGTTCCAGGCTCATCTTGTACATTCGCTTCCCCAGACCTGGAATCAGCACTACTACAAACAGCTCTGGTTCCTTTCATGGAAAATGGCATTTCGAGACCTCATTCTGGGTGCTGGAGTGCTCATTGTACTGGGTTGGTTATTGTTTCTGAGCCTTTACAACAGACAGAGCTCAGAAAATGTTCTCCCCTCCCCTCCCCTCTCCTCCTCTCTCCTCCCCTCTCCCCTCCTCTTCACGCCCGTCTTTTCTTTCTCACAGATAAAAATACATCATGAGTTCAAACTGGTATTTCTGATGCAACATCAGGACTATAGGTTTTCTACTTAATCTCTTTTATCCTAAATGTATACCTTCTTTCTCCCATAGCAAGAATTCTGGTTCTCAGTGACACTGGAGATGGTAGAAATAGAATATCATAAAATCATTCAGTTGCTTTATCCCATGATATACACCCGACAACCTCAGAGTAACAAAACCAGTGCATTCACCACCAATTTAGTAATGGAGGATGGCTCGATTTGTCTTGTGCAGTTCTTTCCGCCTTAGTGTATCTCTAGGGGCTCACAGTCTGACAGCTTCTGGGACATTCCCTCTCTGTGAGCTTATGCCCCCAATGGGAAACATTGGGTTCATTTGTTTTATTTTCATTTCTTAGAGATCACTTTTAAAAATATAACTGTTTTGTAATTATTTAAAATATTCTTATAGTTCCAAAGTCAGATTTAAAAGAGAAGGTGTACTATATTGAGAAAAGTCTAGTTTTTAATTCCTGTCTCCTCCATCTTGTTCTCTACCCCCCTTAATGAGTAACTTTTTAAAAATAATTTTTGTTTTTGCTTCATCTTTCCATTGTTTTTCTTAATATAAAAAGATAAGTATACATATTTATATTCCTCTGTTTCTTAGGTAAATTGTCATCTGCTATGTTTACTTTTTTCTACTTTGCTTTTTTTATTTTACAAGCCATTCAGGAGATTATTGCATAGTAGTACCACAATGGTAATATGACGTAGTGTGGGATTTTGCTTTGCTAGCCAATCTGAATTTTTTTTTAATTTTTAACACATAAATTAAGCCCATTTAAATGTATTGGTAAAGCCAATATGTTTGGCCTTGGCTCTGTGATTGTTTCATATTACATATGTATGTATGCAAGTCTTTTATATGAGTAGTCTTTTTTTTTTTTTTTTTTGAGACAGGATCTTGCTCTGTTGCCCAGGCTGGAGTGTAGTGGTGTGATCTCAGCTTACTGCAGCCTTGACCTCCTGGGTATATGAAGTTGTCTTTCTCTGTGGCCTGTTTTATTTATTCTCTATCCCTTTTAATTTGTATTATTTTTATTATTTTTGTGGGGTTTTTTTTAAAGCGTAAATTAAATTTTTGTTCTAAGGGCTACATATGCCATTATGTAATACCATAGCCACTCCCCGTTTTTTTCATTATCCATTATTTTCCTAATAGGAATATTGAAATTAGATAACACCCCCTCAACATCTGGTTTGAAAAAATATCCTTTTGACCAGACATAACGGCTCATGCCTGTAATCTCAGCACTTTGGGAGGCCAAGACGGATCACTTGAGGCCAAGAGTTTGAGACAAGCCTGGCCAACCCCATCACTACTAAAAATACAAAAAAATTAGCTGGGTGTGGTGGTGCACACCTGTAATCCCAGCTACTCAGGAAGCCAAGGCATGAGAGTCACTTGAACCTGGAAGGTGGAGGTTGCAGTGAGCCAAGATTGTGCCACTGCACTCTAGTTGGGGCAACAAGAGCAAGACTCCATCTCAAAAAAAGAAAAAAGAAAAGATAACCTTTTATTTTCTGTTAACTTATAAGGCAGTCTTCAAACATATTCTGTTTTTCAGCATATAAGCTATTCACTGATAAGGCAGTCTTCAGTCATATTCTATTTTTCAGATGTCCTCCTCGTTCTAACCCTCATTTTTTGAACACATAATGGTTTAGAACAATACTTAACTGTTTCCCATAATTCTGTAGGTTGCCTAGGCAGTTCTGGTCTAGGCCAGACTGGCTGGGATTGGATGACCTCAGTCACACTTCTGGTGTCTCAGCTGGGATTGCTGGGACAGTGGGAGCCTCTCCCCATGTGGTCTCTCATCCTGTAGATGGCTAGTCCAGGCTTGTCCACATGGTGACCAAAGGGTTCCCAGCAGCATGACAGCACAAGCTACCCGACAAGCCTCAGTTTGCATTATGCTTGTTAACACACCTTCAGCCAAAGCAGGTCTCATGCCAATCTTAAATTCAAGGGGAGCAGTAAATACACCGCACCTCTTGATGGCAGGAGCAGAAAAGTCACATTGCAAGGGGCATGCATAAAAAGGAAGGATTTTTTTGCCGTTTTACAGTCTGCCACAAATAACGTTATACAGTACTTCAATCTTGTCTCTTTTTGGTCATTGTCTGTTGGTTCCCTACTATGACCAATATTGAAATTAGCTATAATTTCTTTTTTTCCCTGCCTTCCCTCTTCTGTGTCTGATTTAGAGAAATACGCTTTATTAGCTGTAAGGAAGTCAGCACTCTTATTCTACCTTCTTGTTGCCCTCTTCGTTCTGTCCTTTTCTTTTTAAAATAATTATACTGTATCTACATTGTCAGAGCAAATAGCCATTGTGTACTCTAGGGTAACCCTTATAACCATCGTTTGGTCTCCGTTTTACAGGTAAGTGTACATTTAATTCTCACTCTCAGTTTGTACGATAATGTTTGTTCCATGAGTTTGGTCATCTAGTACATTTTTTTGGAAGAGTCATGGGAAAAATGCTCCCTGAGTTCTTGAATGTTAGCTTGTCAGAAGCCTTTGTACTTGAAAGTAGGCTCAGCTAGGTGTAAAAGAACCCTTGATTCAAATGTTGTTTCTTTGAGAATCTTAAATATATTCCATTTTATTTTTGCTTGAAATGCTTCTCTCAAAGTGTGATAGCAATCTGACTTTTTTCGTCTTGACTCACTCTTTTTGACCAGATGCAGTGAATTTTTTTTTAAGTCTCCTAGTTTTTGACTAGTTGTTTTGGATTCATTTTCGCAGATGTATATGGTATAGCCTTCCAGCGTGCAAAATTGAGCCTTTTTTGGTTATCTGAGCAGAGATTTCTTGAGTTGTAATTTTCAGCATCGTTCTGTTCCCTTGCTTTTGTTTTTGTCTATGAAAATTTCTGTTATAGCTGTTTGGATCTTTGCCCATCATCTGTGTCACTTTCTTTCAAATCATTTTTAATTTATTTAATTTCTAATTATTTAATTTAATTTTTTTGGTTTTAAAATTTTTTATCTTTTAATTACCTATTTCTCTTACAGCATTTTTTTTTTAAATTCTTGTATTTTTTCTAATTTGGCCCTCATAAAACAGTTTTCCTTTTTATATCTAACTTTTTTTTGAGTTTTAATGTTTTCTTGAGTACTATGACCTCATTTTTGAGATTTCCTAATTCTGACTTAATGTTCATTCTCTTTGTCTGTCTATCTGTCTATGAATTTACTTATTTATTTTTAGTCGGATATCTATCTGTTACCTAGGCTGGAGTGTATTGGTGCTATCATAGCTCACTGCAGCCTCAATCTCCTGGCCTTAAGCAATCCTCCTGCTTCAGCCTCCTGAGTAGCTAGGACTACAGGTGTACGCCAGTATGCCTGGCTAATTAAAGAAAAAAATTAAGGCACAGGATCTTACTGTATTGCCCAGGCTGGCCTTGAATCCCTGAGCTCATATAATCCCCCTGCCTCAGCCTCCCGAGTAGCTAGGATTATGGGTGCAAGCCACCATGCCTGGCTTTAATGTTCTTTTATATATTATTATCTTAAATCTTTTAGTTCATTTCAAAATATTAGGTACAGCTTTTCATCTGTTTTTTAGGCATGTCCTTCTCTCCTGCATTCATTGGCCATAGGGCGAATTTTTTCTGCTGCTGTTTTATGGGATTTACATGCAGTCCTCTTCACTTACCTCTAGTGGTTATTTTCCTTTCTTTTTACTACTAAAATTTCTGAGAAAACATTAAATTTACAATAAAATGTTTCCATCTACATATGTTTAAGGTCAGTTGTTAGGCCAGTGAAACCAGTAACACTGCAACAAAACCTACCGTAGAATTTGCTACCTGAGGTGGAATTCATGTTTATATTGGGGACATCTATTTTTAAAAAGTTAGCAGCCAGGAGTGATGGCACAAGTCTATAGTCCCAGCTACTCAGGAGACTGAGGCAGGAGGGTTGTGGAGCCCAGGAGTTCAAGTCCAACCTGGGCAGTGTAGCAAGATCCCATCTCAAAGGCTGAATAGTAAGAGACAAAAACAAGTATATATTCTGGAATTTGGCCAAGAAATGAGTAACCAGCACAGTGACATGGGCAAGTTTGGTTGAGGGGACAGTAAGGAACAGGCAAGTGTTGATTCGTAAGGATGTTTGTTCTTTGGGTCACATGCTGTGTTACTCCCCACAGAGAAGTTACATGATGGAAGGAAACTTAGCTTCACTTTGGCATCTGTGATAATTAATAGCATGATTTAACGTAGCTTCCCTGTGCAGCCTTATTCATGCCATAGAGTGTCTGCTATATGCTTGCTTATTCCAGATCATACTCCACAGGTCCTCAGGTGGCCTTTTCACTCACTACTTCCTCCCTTCTCCCTTGGGAGAAGGGAGCAGGAAGCTGGAAGACAAGCTGGCCACATGCTGCAGGGCCTTCTGGCCGAGTTACAGATTTTGCTCTTAGTGAACTATCTAAAAAGTTACTCCAATCCGAAGCTGTAAGGTAACCTTTTGGGCCAGAACTCATAAAATATGGCATATTTTAAGTATGGCATTTTATAAGAATGGTATATTCTGGGGAATATCTTTCCTCAGATATTTAGTGATTTGGACTCCCTCACATCACCTCCATCAAACAGTTGTTCAAAATTTCTTAATGATGTTGTGCCTTCAACTGCATTTAAAGTGACTCTTGGCTGGGCATGGTGGCTCATGCCTGTAATCCCAGCACTTTGGGTGGCCAAGGTGGGCAGATCATGAAGTCAGGAGTTTGAGACCATCCTGGCTAACACAGTGAAACCCCATCTCTACTGAAAATACAAAAAAAATTAGCCAGGTGTGGTGGCAGGAGCCTGTAGTCCCAGTTACTCAGGAGGCTGAGGCAGGGGAATGGCATGAACCCAGGAGGCGGAGCTTGCAGTGAGCCAAGATGGTGCCACTGCACTCTAGCCTGGGTGACAGAGCAAGACTCCGTCTGAAAAAAAAAAAAAAAAAAATTAATTAAATTAAATTAAATAAATAAAGTGACTCTTACATCCCCTCTTCCTTGCTCTCTTGTTTTCTGAAGCACTGATTGTTTCCTTTGGTCCATACCCCCACCGTTGTCTGTTTCCTTGACTAGAATCTGAGGTTCATGATATGTCCCCTGTGCCTACAACAATCCGTTACGTGCACTAGTGCTCAAATGTTTGTTTAATTAATGCGTGTGTGCCAGGCACTGATCTGGTGCTGAGAATACTGTGGTGAACAAAACATGCCCTGCCCTCATGGAGTTTGCAGTCTAGTGGGAGAGACAGAAATTTGTCCAGTAAAGGGTGGAAAGTGCTTTGAGAGGGCAGAACAGGGTAAACGGACCTCATCTGCAGCCGTCAGGGCAGGCTTCTCTAAGAAAGAGAGTTTTATGCACCAAGAAGTAAAAGAATGGTCAGTGAGAGCTTTGTGACAGTAGTGGGAACGCTCCACGATGATGAAGCGCCTTTTCCAAAGGCTCAGCCACAACAGGGAGAAGGGCCGACAGGTTCCAGTAGTGGCAGAAGGCCAGTGCCAAGCAGTGTTGTGCAGGCAGAGGAGGGAGCAGGAAGCTGGAAGACAGGCAAGCCATGTGCAGGGCCTTCTGGCCCAGTTACAGATTTTGCTCTTAGTGAACTATCTAAAAAGTAGCTCTAGTTCTTAGCCATAAGGTAACCTGTTGAGCCAGAACTCATAAAGTATGGTATATTATGTCTAATGAAGACAGGATTTTACACGACTCCCAGCACGAAACACTAATCATTACTGGTAGAATCCATGGGCCATGGCTTGAAAATGGTTTCCTTATAACTAATTTGAGAGAACAAAGCATAGCTCAGGTAAAATAAATATATATAGTAAATAGTTCATGTTTGTATTATATATAAGTAGTTTATATTACGTTAATGATTTTGCTTTATTTATACTTTATTTGCTGAAGTTTTGAAAATATTTTTGGCCAGGCACAGTGGCTCACGCCTGTAATCCCAGCACTTTGGGAGGCCGAGGTCAGGAGTTCGAGACCAGCCTGGCCAACACGGTGAAACCCCATCTCTACTAAAAATACAAAAACTAGTCAGGCGTGGTGGCGTGCACCTGTAATCCCAGCTACTCAGGAGGCTGAGGTACGAGAATCACTTGAATCCTGGAGGTGGAGGTTGCAACATTGAGCCAAGATTATGCCACTGCACTCCAGTTTGGGTGATAGAGCGAGACTCCGTCTCGAAAATAATAATAATAATAATAATAATTTTTGAGTACTTCTGGTAGAGAAACATTTATTTGAGCTGTAAGATTAAAAAATAAAAACAACAACAAAAACCCCTTAAAAATGTGCAAAATGAGTGCTTGCTTTTATTGCTGATTTTACCTGGACGATCAAATTCTGTAGAAAGGTATGGATAAACAAATCAGAGGCAATAAAGCAGAGTGGAAAGAACTCCATTTTTGGAGTCCCATAAGGTCCCACTTGGATTTCTGGGGTCCCACCTTTGATTTCTTATCAAAGGTATCTGAGCCCAGCTGTCCTTCTGAGTAAAATGAAGCTGAAGTAATACTTTGCATGCACATCTGGAGCAAGACAGTGAGTTTCCTCCTCATAGACGCACCATTCACCCTCGTGTCTTTAGAGCAGACCTCACAGGATGGATCTGAGGATGGGTGAGATGATTTTTTTTCTCTTTTTTTTGACAGAGTCTCACTCTGTTGCCCAGGCTGGAGTGCAGTGGTGTGATCTTGGCTCACTGCAGCCTCCACCTCCCAGGCTCAAACGATTCTCGTGCCTCAGCCACCTGAGTAACTGGGACTACAGGTGTGCACCACTACACCCAGCTAATTTTTTGTATTTTTAGTAGAGACAGGGTTTCACCATCTTCACTAGGCTGGTCTCAAACTCCTGACCTCAAGCGATCTGCCTGCCTTAGCCTCCCAAAATGTTGGGATTACAGGTGTGAACCACCACGCCCAGCCAGGATGTTTATTAATACAACAGTTAGCACAGTCATGACACTCAAGGAGCTCTTAACTAAATGGTAATTCTTAGCTACACAGTGGAAGGTTAAATTCTTTGTCTTACTGAGTTTTGTACACAATGCCTTTTTAACTTATGTCTTCCAGAAGGAAGGAAAAAAACTACTTTATTTTTAGACCCTACAGATTTTTCAGAATTACTTATAAAGTAGGTTATAGATGTATTTAATGGCCAGGCCTGGTGACTCATGCCTATAATCCCAGTGCTTTGGGAGGCTGAGGCTTGAGGACAGTTCAAGACAAGCCTAGATAACACAGCAAGACCCTCATCTCTACAAAGAAATTTTAAAAATTAGCTGAGTGTGGTGGCACACACCTGTAGTCCCAGCTGCTTGGGAGGCTGAGGCAGGAGGATTGCTTGAGGCCAGGAGTGCGAGGCTGCAGTAAGCGAAGATCGTGCCACTGTACTCCAGACTGGGTGACAAGATGAGACCCTGTGTCTAAAATAACATAACATAAAATAGTGGATGCATTTAACCTTTCGGGTATAAATATACATGGATCTCTGCTTGAAACTGCTACACCCAATAATTCAGGAAGCAGAGGCGAACCAGACATGTCTCAGTCTCATATTTTTGTATGATTTGAGCTCATTGAGTCAAGCTTATATTATGTGTGATGTATTGTTGATTAGCTGTTTTTTCTAACTAGTGTAGGAAGTTATCTGCTGCCTGAACACTTCCCAAGTAATTTTTTTAAATGAGCCATCAAATAGGATGTGGTTTGGGTTTCTCAGCAGTGGGAATGGATTTGTGTTCATCTGTCTAGACGCTCTTTCCCTGTCCTTTGTGAACAAACAGTGGCATTCATTTCTGAGCAGGGTGTTCCAAGCTATCTCATCCTTGACCTCTAAAAGATAATGGGACCTTGGACTCATCACCCTGTGTCAACTCATGGAGGTAAACAAGCTAGTGCTTTCAGCTTTAAGCTAGCAGTGAATTTTTAATTTTTATTTCTTACATTTTTTTAACAAGGGAAGACTAATGTATAATTTAAGGGAAATACTTTCGTAGATGTGATAGAAGATTAAGAACTTATGATCTGATTTTGTGTATTCATGGGGCTCTTAAAGGAGAAATGATCCAGAAACTACTTTGATTGAGCAATCCCATGGTTGAGTGGCATTCAGAACTTTTGACATCGGTGAATATTTTTTCCTCTGTGGCTCAGTTTTTTTCTGAAAAGAAAATGTGCCTCAGAAACATTTTCTGATATTTTATAGATGTCTTTTCTTCCTTTGCCTTGTCTTTCCCCCTTCCTGGTTTAGCATAACAGAAGAGTAAGTTTGGCTAGGTGATAAGCATTGTCTGCATGGCAAAGTCAAAACACCATGTCACAAAGATGGGGGTGGCTGGACTTCTGCCCAGGGCCTCTGCTGTTGGCAACTGAGGACTTGAGCATGGAGATCTAGGCTCAAAACACAGTGCCCTGGCATGGACTTCAGAAAAGCGGAAGGGTAGATTGAGAAACTGAGTCCTGCTGAAAGTTTGGGTTTCCTTATTTGTCATTTTGACTAAGTAATTATTTTCTTTCTCTTTGAGTCTCTGAGTTTTTTTCTTTTTTAAATCGTAAAGATTAATTTTTCTTCCTTGTGGATTAAAAAAAACAAATTTTTACAAAGCCCTATATAATTTGTGGTTCAGTGTAGGCACTTAATTATTTCTAAGTTTATAGCTTCCCTATTCTTCATTTTTTCCTCCTAGAATTCACCAAAATGATAGAAAAATAACGGTACTGTGTACATTGTATATTTTATATGTAATGATTAAAAGAGCCACCCTGATGGCAATTTACAGTTTAGGAGAATGTGTAGCTTTACTCAGTTTTTCTGCAGTTTTTGTTGACTTTTTTTTGGTAAAACTAATCACCCCATGCTCTGAAAATGACCCTGACATTTTCATTTTCTTTACAAATGAACATATTCCCCCAGTCTCTGCTGTTCTTTCCTTTGAGGAGAGTCTCGGACTGCAAAGATGCCTGAAATGCCCTGGCAGCAACACCCAGTAGATGACAGGAGGAATCGTTAAGTGATCCGGGAATCCTTCCCAATGGGAACATCCTACCAGTTGTTTTTGCCATTGTTCTGTTGGGGTGTTTTTGTTTGTTTGCTCTGGGTGAGAATTTAGCTCTCTCCACTGAAAGAAAATTGTTAGGAGTATGTTAGAATCAACCAAGCCCTCACATTTTTGTTTTGCAACTCTGGTGAGTTGTGAAACCCATTTCTGAGGGATCCAAAGCAGTAACAAGGACACTTATCTATTATCTTCCTTTTCTACTAAAAGAAATTCAATGCCAAAGATTAATTCTTTGAAGAATAGAAAAACATGCAGACCTTTCCAGGGGTTGAAGATGTACTGATTTATATGAAGCAAGTTTTACACTTTGCCCTAGTATTTGTTTAGTGCAGTTAATATTGTAAATAAAAGTATCTTTCAAGTGCTCTTAGAAATTGGTGGATTTGACCAACTGTTAGAGCTTAATATTGGTGGGTAGGCTTTAAATGTTGATCAGAGTTGATCTTCATAATTTGTTATCTATCTTTTGTAATGGATGGAGTTTAGGGCTTAAAATTTGCATCTTCCAAAGGTCCTTTCACATGAAAAACGATTGGTTATTAAACTGCTTTACCATTTCAATAAAATGTTAAAATAAACTGTTAGCCAAAGAAAAAAATTATTAAATAATCATGCAGTAAGTCACACTTATTAAATAAAGCCATTTCTTTCCCTTGTCTTCACCTCCAGCTCAGTAACTCCTAAGTGTGCTGTTTATTCTTTCTGTGAGCCAGCAAGGCCAGCTTACTGGTGATGTTGCCAAGAGAGCGTCTGTGGGTGGCTAGATGGTGTCTGGATGCCACATCAGGGGCTATGAGTAAGTCTAACAAATAGCTGACACAGGGTTTATACTTTTCTTAGGTAGCTTCTCAAACAGGCTGTTTATCATAAGCCAAAAACATATTACCTACGTAAACTTGTAAGAGACAGATACCTTTCTCATTGCAAACAGGTGTCTTTCTTGAGAGGTCAGTCTCAGTGGTTGATGTCACCTGAGTTATTTTAATTATTTCAGAATAATTTTATTTGTTTATAATTTAACTGCTTCTTTGGAAATTTTACCTTTTAAAAAAATTTGCCTTCTGGATTCTCAGAATAATTTTATTATTCTCAGAACCACTTACTTTGAATAATAATATATATTTTTTTAAATTAAGAGACTGGGTCTTGCTTTGTTGCCCAGGCTGGTCTTGAACTCCTGGCCTCAAGTGATCCTCCCATATCAGCCTTTCAAAGTGCTGGGATTATAGGCATTAGCAACCATGCCCCGATCCCTGAGAATAATTTTTAAATTATCTTTGTTTTTCAAGTTTCCACATACAACATTGAATAATTTTTAAATTCTATCAAATGTTGGAAATTGTCGTCTTACAATGTTGATTTGCATGCATTCAGAAATTACAGGGATTTCTGCCGAGACCAGCTCGGTTGGGGAGACCCTAACCCAGTGGTGCTAGAGGAATTAAAGACACACAGAAATATAGAGGTGTGAAGTGTGAAATCAGGGGTCTCACAGCATTCAGAGCTGAGAGCCCCAAACAGAGATTTACCCACATATTTATTAACAGCAAGCCAGTCATTAGCATTGTTTCTATAGATATTAAATTAACTAAAAGTATCCCTTATGGGAAATGAAGGGATGGGTCGAATTAAAGGAATAGGTTGGGCTAGTTAACTGCAGCAGGAGCATGTCCTTAAGGCACAGATCGCTCATGCTATTGTTTGTAGCTTAAGAATGCCTTTAAGCAGTTTTCCGCCCTGGGTGGGCCAGGTGTGCCTTGCCCTCATTCCAGTAAACCCACAACCTTCCAGCGTGGGCTTTATGGCCATCATGAATATGTCACAGTGCTGCAGAGATTTTGTTTATGGCCAGTTTTGGGGCCTAGTTTATGGCCAGATTTTGGGGGGCTTGTTCCCAACATGTCCCCCTTATTTGATTTACAAATGGATGAAAGCAAAGGCAGCTTTGTCACAGTGAGCTACTTCTCACCTCACAGGAGTCAGGATCCACATCTGCAGACTATACAAAGACAAACAACACAGATTAAAAGCACAATCATCATTGAAATCACAGAGCTTTCAAGTGTTTTTATCCATTTTAATGAGTTACTAGCTGCTAATTTATCTGTAACTCCTTCAAGCACTCCAGTTCCCGGCATTAAGGTCAGGTGTGCCTGGGATGCTTTAAATATTTGTTCTTTAATTTTGCAATATCTAAAGACAAGTTTGTAGAGTGTCTTTCTAGATGCTTTTTTATTCTTTCCTAAATGTTGATCTTATTAAGAGCTATTAATAGTTTCCACAAATCCTTATGTTTAGCTCCCGCAATGAGCCATATCATTTGAGGGTGAGGTGCCACTATACCGCCATGGTTCCAGATAATAGGAACTTTTGCCGTATTTCTTATCATTTCTACCATGTGACCATTTTGTTCAGACCAGCTGAACATAGTGTGGCCATGGCACGCAGACTGAGAGGTGCAATTTAAACAAAACATCCCCTTAGGGGACCAATCAATAATGATTCCATAGGAATCGTTGTGCAACACCTCTGTCTGTTCTGCAGTGCGATCTTCCTAAACAAGTACGTTCATTATTTCTGGCCGGGTTCTATTTTGTTTATAAATAGGTTTTTGAAGGTGGTATGCCTCAATTATAGGAGCAGATTTATTATGGTAAATACTGAGATCAGAGAGCATGTGTAACAGTGTTGTAGAGTGATTACATCTAGGCATTATTACCAGCCAAGATTGATAAATATGCCTAATAAGTGTAACTGTTCTCTGTGTCAGCCTTTGTTGAAGGAATATTCACAGCAGTGATGATAACTGCTATCACAGGTACTATTAAATTACTCATTGTGACTGGTTGTCCTGCTTTCCTCAGGTTTTCTTCCGCCTTCTGTGACAGCTTCTTGATCTGTCCCCAGGTGGGTGGCTGTGTTTGACGGTTGTCACTCGTGACAGTTGGGGTCTTCCTCAGCGTCAGTCTTGACATGGCTGCAGCTGGGGGGTCCTTGGCATCCTCCCGGAATCTCTTCCTCAGCATCTGGCTCATGATAAGGTTTTAGGTATCTTGATGGTATCCAAATCAGCTGTTGATTTTGGCCTGGAGAAACACAAGTATAACCTCTACCCCAAGTTATTATTTTACCTATTTCCTAACTTTTTGTTATTGGATCTCTCCACCAAATCAGTTGTTCTGCTTCTGTCTTTGCAGCTGGTTTCTGTAGATGCTGTTCAACTGCTGATAACATCTGGCCTTTGGGTAGTCTCAAAAAATTTAAAGTTAATAATGCTAGATTCATTTGCATCTGTGGGGTTCCATATTCTCTATTTCCCCCTTTCTGCTTTTGCAACTGCTGTTTTAGGGAGAGATTCATTCTTTCCACTATGGCTTGTCCTTGAGAGAATTGTATGGGATACCAGTAATGTGTTTAATATTCCACATAGAGAAAAATGTAGCTAGGGCTTGGCTAGTATAGCCTGGGCATTATCTGTTTTAATAGAGGTTGGAATGCCCATCACCACAAAACTGCAAATGATGACATTTAACACAGGGAGAAAACTCTCCTGATTGACATGTAGCCCAGACAAAGTGAGAAAAGGTGTCCACACATACAGGTACGTAAGCTAGTTTCCCAAACAAGGGAGTATATGTGACATCTATTTGCCAAAGAGTGTTAGGTTCCAATCCTCGAGGATTAACTCCTCCTGTGAAAGATGAGGAATGTACCATTTGGCAAGTTGGGCATTGCTGGATAATAGCTTTAGCTTCTTTCCAGGTAATGCTGTATCTGCATTTGAGACCAGAGGCATTAACATGGGTTAAATTGTGAAAGCTTCTAGCATTAGATATTGCATTAGCAACTAGGCAATCGACCATTTGATTCCCTTCAGTCAAAGGTCCTGGAAGAGGTGTATGAGCCCTAATGTGAGTGATGTAAAAAGCGTGTATTCTACTTCTAACTGCTGTTTGCAGTTGGGTAAATAAAGTCATCAGTTGTTCATCTGTATGAAATCGTAACTGAGCATTTTCAATTAACTGTGTGGAATGAACCATGTATGAAGAATCAGAAATCACATTAATAGGCATATCAAAAGCAGTCAGTACCTCAATTACAGCTACAAGTTCCGCTTTTTGAGCTGAAGTATAGGGTGTCTGGAAAACTTTACCTTTTAATCCAGAATAAGAAGCTTTACAATTACTAGACCTATCTGTAAAACAATGAAAGCGCTTAGCATGCCGCAGGTTGTTTACTGCAGGAATTGGAAATGCAAACCGTTCACAGTCTTGCTTAGCTAAGGGAATAGTAAAAAACAAAACAAAACAAAACAAAAAAGCAGTCTTTTGAATCTATGACTATTAACGGCTAATTTTTTGGAATTATAGCAGGAGAAGGCAATCCTGGCTGTAATGCTCCCATAGGTTGTATAACTGAATTGATGGCTCTTAAGTTAGTTAGCATCCTCTATTTACCTGATTTTTTCTTAATTAGGAAAACTGGAGAATTCCAAGGGGAAAATGTTGGAGCTATGTGCCCATTTTCTAATTGTTCAGCAACTAATTTCTCTAAAGCCTCCAGTTTCTCTTTACTTAGCGGCCATTGTTCTGTCCATATTGGCTTATCTGTTAACCATTTTAAAGGTATAGATTCTAGAGGCTTAACAATGGCTGCCATCAAAAATTATTTCCTAATCTTTGGTGGGAACTTTGTCTTTCCTCTTGAAGCGACTTTTTCAAACCTTGCAAATTTTTTTCTAGTACCATACCAGGGACATACCCCATTTCATGCATTGTATGTTGACTTTGAGGGCTATATAATTGTTCTGGAATTAGAACTTATGCTCTCCATTGTTGTAATAAACCTCTTCCCTATAAATTTATAGGTATAAAAGTTATAATTGATTGAATAGTCCCAGGTTGTCCATTGGGCCCTTCACAATGCAAAATATAACTAATTAGATATACTTCAGGGGCTTTACCAACCCCTACTTTGTTAAATTGAGCGGGCTGGATTGTCCATGCAGACGGCCAGTGCTGTAGAGAAATGATTGAAATGTCTGCTCCTATTTCTACCAAACCTTTAAATTTCTCTCCCTGAATAGTTATTTCACAGGTAGGACATTTGTTAGTAATTTGATTTACCCAATAAGCTGCTTTGCCTTGTTTATTTGTGCTTCAAAATCCTCCTGTTCGTTTAATTTCACGTTTTCCTATTCCTACATACAGCACAATCAGGAGCTGTGCTATATGCTTTCCTGCCTCCGCTTTCCAGGGAACAGAAGTAGATATAACAATTTGAATTTTACCATTGTAATCTGAATCAATGACTCCTGTATGTATATATACCCCTTTTAAATCTAAACTGGATCTTCCTAAAAGTAATCCTGTTGTCCCTGCTGGCAAGGGTCCACAGACTCCTGTTGGGACCTTTTGTGGGGGTTCCTCAGGCAGAAGGCTCACAGCTTTTGTGCAGCATTAATCTACTGCAACACTACCAGCTGTGGTGAGGGACAGACATTTTACAGGGGTGAGGAAATGGCCTGAGCTGGAAATGCCCCAGTTTAGAATGTTTCAGGGCATTTCCTGAAATCGGGTTCCCTTCTTTATCAAACTTAGAGTGACACTGATTAGCCCGATGTTTTCCTTTTTTGTATTTTGGGCATATTTCAAGCGCAGCAGTTTTCTTTTTTCCCCTATCTGGTGGCCTGACTCACTGATTTTTTCTACATTCTTTTTTAGTATGACCATGCTTTCCACAGTTAAAACAGGCTCCAGGAAACAGTATTTCCTTTATCCACTTTCAGTCCTGCCATTGCCTGTGCCAACAAAGTAGCTTTGTGCAGATTACCTCCGATACTACCACACGCCTTGATATAATGAACTAAATGTGCTTTCCTGAATTTAAAAGGAAAAGGCTCAAATGTATCTGTAATATTTCCTTGTTGATCTGGGGGGTGTATTCTAACAGGGAACTGCCAAGCCTCTAAATCACCCTCTCATCTAGCTTGCTGAATTCCTGCCTGAATAGAACTGAGAGCAGTCGCTGGAGGCACTGCTTGAACGGTCACTGGGGCAACTGCTTTTCACCCAGTGTCCTCTGGAAAAGAAAGATCTGGAGGGTCTTTTTCTTCAAAATAATGAGGGGGTGCAGAAGGGTAGGGATGAACCTCTCCTTCCTTTGCCACTTTAGCTTTAGCTGGTAAATAAACATGCTCTGTAACCTCTTCTGTTACTTTGTTATACTCTCCCTCCTCCTCATCAGTGTGAAAAAGTTCCAAGGCAGAACAAACCAGAGTCCACACTTGTCCCATTGTTACCCTGATGCTTCCAAACTCCCCTTCTTACTCACCACGGGGATTGCTTTAAGAGTACTCGGGTGTCCTCCAGCTAATTCCATGTTCTCCAACTGTCGCTCCGGCAACACTTCCACCTGGATTTGAGGCCCCACCTTGGGCGCCACTTCCCGAGACCCACTCTGTTGGGGAGACCCTAACCCAGCGGCACTAGAGGAATTAGACACACACAGAGAAATATAGAGGTGTGAAGTGGGAAATCAGGGGTCTCACAGCCTTCAGAGCTGAGATCCCCGAACAGAGATTTACCCACTTATTTATTAATTTTTGATATATCCGTTTATAGTTATTTTAAAGTTTCATTTTTATAAACTCTCTCTAGTTATTACAGAGTATCTCACTATGGGAATATGAGCCTGCATTTCTCCACACTCACTTTTCAGATCCTCTAGATCAAGTCACTATAATAATAAATATCTTTTATTATGTTCTGAGTCCAGGAATGCTACACATGTTTTGTCTTTTATTTTTATTTATTTTTTTAAAAAATTATTTTACTACTATTATTTTATTTTTTATGTGTAGAGATGAGGGGGGTCTCACTCAACTCTCCAGTCTGGTCTTGAGTTCCTGGCCTCAAGCAATCCCCCTACCTTGGCCTCTAGAAGTGCTGGAATTACAGATGTGAGTTACCGTTCCCGGCCTGCCTATTTATCTGTCTGTCTGTCTGTCTGTCTGTCTATCTATCTATCTATCTATCTATCTATCTATCTATCTATCTATCTATCTATCTGCCTGCCTGCCTGCCTGCCTGTCTATGTTATCTGTTTATTCACCTGCCACTTCAGGATAAAAAAGTATTTATAAAAATAAAACAGGTACATATTTGTGACAGAAAATTTGGGAAACACACAATAAAGAAACATAATCACCCAGAAATAATTATGATAACATTCTGGCATATTTTCTTACAGTATCATGTTTCATTATTTTATGTAGGTATAATCATACTATAGAGGGACTTGAATATTTGCTTTTCACATAACAGTTGTGAGAAATGTTCTCAAGCTGTTTAAACTCTGTGAAATCATTTTAAATTTTAACTGACTGCATTAGATAAGCCATCAAGTTGATATGCCATAATTTATTTACTCAACAGTATTCTTATTATAGGATCTTTCATTTATTTTTTATTTTTACTACAATTTTTATTACTTTCAAACCTCTTTGGGCATAGGAATTTCATATGAAAGAACTGCAAATGGGAAATTAAAAGTCTCTAGAATTCCACTTGGCCTCTTTTTTTTTTTTTCCTGTCACCCAGGCTGGAGTGCAGTGGCACAATCTTGGCTCACTGTAATCTCTGCCTCCCAGGTTCAAGTGATTCTTGTGCCTCAGCCTCCCGAGTACCGGGGACTACAGATGCACACCACCATGCCTTTTTTGTATTTTTAATAGAGACGGTTTCACCATGTTGGCTAGGCCCGTCTCATACTCCTGGGCCCAAGCTATCCACCCACCTTGGCCTCCCAAAATGCTGGGATTACAGGCATGAGCCACCACGCCTGGCCTTCCCTTGGCCTCTGTTGATAGTCAGAGAGTTGGTTTCAACAACAAGTTTCAGAATCAGAATTTCTTATAGATTGTCAGATCACCCTCTAAAGAAGGTTATATTAGTTATGCTTCTCCAACATTAAGTTTTTTTAAAACCATTCTTCTTGGCATTTCTTTGATTGCTACTGAGAGAATGCATTTTATTTCCTTTTTTGTTTGTTTTTGGAGTTAGACCTCATGCATTTTATTTTTCAATGATATTTTCTCCCACTCTTTTTCTTGTTTTAAAGGCAGTGAGGTCTCACTATGTTGGTCAGGCTGGACTTGAACTCCTGGGCTCAAGCAGTCCTCCTGCCTCACCCTCTCAAGTAGCTGGAACTAAAGGCTCGTGCCACTGCATTCAGCTTCAAACCTATAGATAACTTGGCAACATTCTATCACATTTGCTCTATCTTCTTCTCTGCAGACACACACACACACATATATACACAAGCATAATATATACATATGTGAACATGTATACGTGTATTTGTTTTTTATCACTAAACTGCTTGAGAGTCAGAGATAAAATAGTTCGCTTAAAAATATTTTAGTGTATTTCTCTTAAGAACACAGGCTTTTTAAAACTCTTGCCCTGATATATTTATCACACTTAGGAAATTTAACACTGATATGATTTTGATATGATTTAATGTCCATGCTGTAATCAAATTTCCCCAAATGTCCTAATAATGTCCCTTACAGTTTTTCTATTTTTATTTTTGGATCCAAGCTCCAGTCAAAGTCCTGTGTTACTTTTAGTCATCCTAGTTCTTTAGTCTTTAGTATCCTTTAATCTGGAACAGTTCCCCAGCCTATTTTTTATTTTCACAAGATTGACATTTTTCTGAGGAGTTCAGATCAGTTGTTTTACAGTGTCCTTCAATTTGCATATTTCTGATTGTCTCATGATAAGATTCAGATTAAATGTTTTTGGCAGGAGTACCACGTAGTTGATGTGCTCTTTTCAGTGCATCACACTGAAAGGCACATGGTATCAGTTTGTTCTGTTATTGCTGATGTTTGGTTTGACATCATTTAGGTAAATAGTGGTCACAGATTTTTCCATCGTAGCCTTCCTGCTTTGTAATAAATAAGAACTCTTTGGGTAATACTTTGAGACTGTGAAACCCTGTTCTTCAGTAATCTTTCATCCAGCAGCATTAATGTCCATTGATGATTTTTTTAAAACATGGATTGCTTTTGAAATTTTATGACCTCTTAGTGCAAGGATGTCATTCAAATTTTAGTTCACATGTTGCCTAAGCTGACACTAGAATTATTTTCAAAAGTTTAATTGGTTGTTATTTTGTGAATTGTGTGCTTTTCTTGCTGATTTATAAGTACACCTACATCATGATTACCATTTATTACATTTAATGAGCCATTGGTTATTAGGTCCAAGACACGGTTCTGAAATCCTTGTAATTGTATGAACTACAGGTATCTTCCCCCTCCCCTCATTTTATAGGAGAAAATGATGCTTATATTAATCCTGAGTTTTGTATTTCGCAAATATTTGTCCCAATTTGTTGTACAGTTTGTGTGTGTGTGTGTGTGTGTGTTTTAAGAGACAAAGTCTTGCTATGTTACCCAGTATTCACAGGTGTGATTATAGCACCCTACAGCCTCAGCCTTGAACTCCTGAGCTCAAGGTCCTCCCACCTCAGCCTCTGGAGGACCTGGGACTACAGGCATGTGCCACTGTGCCCAGCTCTTCTTAATCTAGTCTATGTTGCTATACCAAAGCTTTACATTTTCCGTAGTATATCTGTCAGTTTATTTTTTTATAGTTTCTGGCTTTAGTGTCCTATTCAGAAGCATTAAGCATTTAATTTATTAGGAATGAGGTTTGTTCACTTGACTTTCAGTAAGTAGGATTGCCAGATTTTGCTTAAAATAGCTATGTCCCAAATATTGCATGGTATACTAAACAATGATATGTAATTTTTCTGAAATTTGGCATCTTGCATTGTTATGTGGTAACTTTATCAGTAAGACTTTCCCTGACCACTTAATTTAAAATCACAACCCACATCTCAGTACTGCCTGCTTTTTGTTTTCTCCATAGCACTGCACGTGCACTGTATATTTTACTTTTTTGTTTAGTGTCAATATCTCACCATTAGAATGTAAAATCCATGAAGTCAGGCTTTTTATTTTAACTTTTAAATGGAGGCTTAACGTGCATATAGGAAAATACACATATGAAACTGTACTGCTCAACGAATTGTCTTAGGAGGGCAAAGTTTTTTTATTGTAAGTTTTTCTCATTGCCTAAAATAGTAGGTGATCAGCAAATATTTGTTGATTGAATCAATGATATAACCTATGAGAGAGACATTCATGTTACTTTTTCCCAAATAGCTAGCCAGAGAATTTATTGATTATGTATTGCTTGTTTATTATTCCCTTGAAAGCATATTTTTTCCTCCCCCTCCCCACTTTCTCGAAACCTCACATAATTTTTATTTTATTTTATTTTATTTATTTATTTATTTATTTATTTATTTTTATTTTATTTTTTTTTTTTTGAGACGGAGTCTCGCTCTGTCACCCAGGCTGGAGTGCAATGGCACAACCTCTGCTCACTGCAACCTCCGCCTCCTGGGTTCAAGCTATTTTCCTGCCTCAGCCTCCTGAGTAGCTGGGATTACAGGTGCATGCCATCATGCCCGGCTAATTTTTTGTATTTTTATTAGAGATGGGGTTTCACCATGTTGGCCAGACTGGCCTCCAACTCCTGACCTCATGATATCCCCACCTCAACCTCCCAAAGTGCTGGGATTACAGGTGTTAGCCACCGCACCAGCCCACCTCAACCTCACATAATTTTTAATGAATATGAATAGCGTAATTTAACTGTTCTCCTACTATTAAACATTTGTTTGTGTTTTAAAAACATTTTTAATTCAAAAATTTGTATATCCTTGTGCATTAAAAATTAGTCATCATTTCAGATTGTTTTCAGATGATTTCCTAAAAGAGGAATTACTAGGTCAAAGGATATGATCCTCTCTAAGCCCCTTCTCATTTAGACAGAACACTCACTGTCAGTCAGTAGACCTCTCTGCTGAAGAATGCACACACAAGGACTGTTGATATCATGCCCTTGGTTCACTGCTTCTAAGAACAGCTTACCACCATCTGGTAGCAGAGTAGGTGGTCATTACTTTGTATCTTCCTTGACATCAGCTCCTTGCAGCATTGTGTGATTGAAATATCTTGAATTTGTTTTTTTTTTTTGTTTTTTTTTTTTTTGGAGACGGAGTCTTGCTCTGTTGCCCAGGCTGGAGTGCAGTGGCCGGATCTCAGCTCACTGCAAGCTCCGCCTCCCGGGTTCACGCCATTCTCCTGCCTCAGCCTCCCAAATAGCTGGGACTACAGGCGCCCGCCACCTCGCCCGGCTAGTTTTTTGTATATTTTAGTAGAGACGGGGTTTCACCGTGTTAGCCAGGATGGTCTCGATCTCCTGACCTCGTGATCCACCCGTCTCGGCCTCCCAAAGTGCTGGGATTACAGGCTTGAGCCACCGGGCCTGGCAACATCTTGAATTTGTATTCCTGTTCTCCTTATACCAGTAGCAAGACTTTGGACAAGTCATTCAACAGGGTCTTCAGTTTTCTCTATAAAGTGAGGATAACAGAGCCTACAGCACTGGCAGTGTGTACTACATGTGATATAATCTCAGGGAATGATAGCTACCACCCTAAGGCAGGTGACCCTACTGCTCAAAGCCTGCCCAGTCGGTGGTCCAGACCATTTTGGTAGATGCACGAGTGACACTTCACCTTGGCCAAGAAATACTTGTAGGGCGAATGAGGACCAGAACCTGAATTTATAAGACAGGATTCCCACCTTTCTGTTATGTCTACAGGTAGGCAGGGAAAAGAGTGGTATCATAATCCCTTTCAAACAAGAGATTTATTTGAACACCTTCTCAGCTTAGGCTGCCCTCACCTTTCCTTGCATGACATATTCATGATTCGTGCATTTCTATCACCTTTGCTAAAAGAAATAGATATTGCGTTACCCTTTTCTCATATGAGTCAGCTCTTTTCAGAATTGCTTCTAACCACAGAGAACTCCTTACAGCTCCCTAAGTGTTGTTTGTGCACCTAGAGTACAAATTGACCTGTGTAAACTACCCTTGTATGGACATTACATTCACCTCCTTGCTGCCAACAAGAGAAGGTGGGTGTCTCTTCTCCTTTCTGGTGTTCTCATTCCCCAGAAAGGAGAATCCATTCAGCTGATATCAGTGCCTCTGTGGAAGGAGGTTTTTCTCCAACTTCTGTGAAGCCCCCCAACACCAAAGCAGAGCAGATAGGAGCACTCAGGGGCACAGCAGAGTGAGGGCGGGGCACAAGTTGAAATTTCTCTACAGTCTTATATTTTATTTAAACCATTGTCATAATTTTTTTTTAAAATGCTATTCTATCATATGTCCATTTTACTTTAATACTATTTTTTTAATTGCCCGATTAATTATTTATTTTTTTCCTCCCTGATCTCTAGTAAAATCCATGTCTTGAGAAGTTAAGCCATGGTTCTTCAGTGGCTTGTAGTAATTGCAAGCCCAGGGCTGTTCGGAAGCAGAGAGGAGTAGCTGTATTAGCTGTTCTCTCCTGGAGAAATATCACTGCAGGTATAGAATAGCTAAAACATCTTCCTTGTCTTCAGAGAACTAGCTTGGGTACGGGTGATCAGAGGACAGGCACAGAGGCTTAGATCATATATTTGCTAGGTACCAAGTAGAGTTACATCGTAACATTTTAAAACTTGTGTGAATTCAAATGTACTTGATGAGGCTAATTGTTTTTTAGGGTGTGAGACTGGTTTTGCTTGTCACTCCACTCAGCAAAAGTACGTATTCCAGTGAGTTGGAGATGAAATGGGAGATGTAGATTCTGCCCCTTCCTTGTGAATATCAATTTTCACACTCTTCTTGTAGCAGGCTTCTTGCTGGTTATAAACAATGTGTGTTCATGCATGTGTGTGCATGTGTGTTTAATAACATGGTGCTCACATGCAAGCCATCTTCTTCCTCTGATGTGCTAGAGGAGAACCAGTAGTGTTTCGGAAAAACCAGCTGTGTTGACTTCGCTGAGAGACGCATGTTCTCCAGTGTGAAGAAAGAAGTTTCAAGGGTAATTTTAACTAAAAGCAAAGTTCAACTTTAGCATCCCCACCCCTTTCCCCACGCATGAATACTCTGTTGTGACTCCAGTCTCAGATGCTTTCCCTGAAACCAACTGGAAAGCACCTCAATTCAAAGATAAGAAAACAGTTGCCCAGAGAGGCATGTGGCCTTCCAACAGTAGAGCTGTCTGCCCCAGAGTATGCACACTCATTCCATTGTGCCTTCTGCTCATATGATGTTTGTTAACTCTTTTAAATCCTAAACCAGTCAAAAAAACATTTTTAAAAAATAATCTAAACAGCATTTAGCTAAGGCCTCTAGAGAGCTGAGTGCAAGGTGTGCCTGTGCTATTTCCGGAAATGGCAGTGATTTATGCCTGCACTCTGGCTTGAGTTGTGACAGAACAGGCTCCAATGGATGTGGTTTTAGTGCCTTGTCTGTGATTTTCAGGATGCATTCAGGTAACTGCTTCCTAATGCATTCACCAAAGAGCGTGCTTGTGTGCTGAGCATGTGCTGGGGAGAATGCCAGCTGTGAGCGGGGAAACAGATGACTCAGAATTCCAGCGGGCTGCCTGCCCAGGGACTCTCACCATGACGGCTTTAATAACATGGTGGCACATTGCCTGGTAACCTGAGAGTTGGTGGGGTTTGTTTCTACCTGCTATACCAAAAAGCCTTCTATCAACTCTTGGCCAACCACATCACGGTGGAGTAAGAGATAAACTTGGCTCTGCAAGCTGACTTTCTTTTCTAGTTTTCATGCCTCTGCCTACATTTTAACATTCATTCCCTTTTTCTTTCTATTTTTGTTTGTTTGTTTGTTTGGGACAGAGTCTTGCTTTGTTTCCCAGGCTGGAGTGCAGTGGTGCAATCAAGTGATCCTCCCACCTCAGCGTCCCAAGTAACTGGGACTACAGGCGCACACCACCACTCCAGACTAATAATAATAATAATTATTATTATTATTATTATGGAGCTTTAGAGCTGGGTTCCAGGAAAGCTGCTTTCAGGTACTTTTTTTTTCCTCCATCAAAATCTCAGCATATGCAAAGGCAGTAGAAGCAAATTCACTCATTAGACACGCTTTAAAATGAGACTTTGCTTATGGTAGAGGCATTAGATGTAGGACGTTAGAATTAGAATCTAAAGGGTGGTAATATTTTTTTCTAGGGAAAGAAATGTAGAGAGTACTTTATAAAAACCACAAGAGTAGGCAGGCTTGGTGGCACGTGCCTGTGCCCTGGCTGCTTGGGAAGGTTGCTTGAATCCAGGAGTTTGAGGCTGCAGTGAGCTGTGATCACACCTGTGAATTTCACAGATCCTTTTAATGTCCAGGAGTGGTGAAGAACTTGTTACTACTTCTTTGAATTTTGGGAGTTGCAACCTTCTATTGATAAAAGCAGTTCCTCAGCAAATGGGAAAAGTTCGCCCTCCCTGATTCTCCTGCAGGCTCACTGTCTCCTCCCACTTCCTCTCTCTGTCCCGCTCTCTCTCTCTCTCTCTTCCTTCTTTCTCCTTCTCCCACCCCTCTGTATTACCTGTGTTAGACTCAAGAGTAATGTCACTCATCATGCTTCCTCTCCTAGCGGCCTAACCTGCTCCAGTTCAGACCTGAATGCTGTTTTTAGGTCTGGTGTCAGCAGCAATAGCCCCCATAACAGGGAAGCAGCTTACTTAAGGGAAAAGAAAATAAAGAGCTAGAATAGTCATCCTAAAATCCTAAATCCACAAGGAAGTGATGTGGTCATTTAAAAGCAGAAGCAACAATACAAGTGTAGAATCATTGTGTTAAATGCCCAGGCAGGATGGGACTTTAAAATCAAAACAATTCTTACTCAGATTTGCGCCACCATTCAGGGACATTTGGTGATCCTCGGGGTTTCAGTGTGTAGGTTCTAGACAGAACTCACCAATACAATAAAGTTAGTCATTGGGCACATTATCTCATCAAGGCAAAGAGTAAAATTGATGTGGAAAATAAAAATAACATCCTCATTCTTTATCCATTTCCCTTTTGGAGAAGTGTGACTTTTTTTTTTAGAAGTGTGACTCTTTTCCGAAGTCAAATATTGCCAGTTACAACAAGTACATTTCATCGTCCCAAGGCAACCTGTAGTCTGGAGAGAGGATTTCATTCCCTTCCTTTAAAATAAACTGTTCTCTCTCCACAGAGGATGGGAAGCACAGGCACAGGGTTCCATGAAGGCACGGAGGATCTGACCTGGTGTTCAAGGAGGTGGTGTTGGCATTTTTTCAAACCTTCTTGGTGACAGATCGTGTGTGATGTGACCTGGAGCTGCTCTGCATCTGTAGGTGGATTGCAGGGCTAGCGGGTGGGAAGAGGTGAAAGGCAGGCCTAGGAAGAGGACTCTTGTTCATAGTGCAGCATCCTGGCACCATCAGGAAAGCGCTGAGTGCTTCCAGTGCTGGGAGCATGGTAAGGGATGGTTAAAGGGAACCAGAGACAAAATTGTCCCGTTTACAATTGATATGAAATTTCTGTGACTCTTTCTTTAATAGGTTGGGAGAGGCTGCTTTTGGTGACCGACACCCTCCCTCCCAGGGGCCATGACTCACCTCAGAGGTGAGCTAGCTCAGCTCTGCTTGGCTGATAAGGACCCATCATTCTGTTTCTCCAGTTCCCCTCCTCTCCTCAGGGGTTTCACTTGGTTAATGAATAAGCTGAGTCATGAGGTGTAAGTAAATTCTTTTTTTTTTTTTTTTTTGAGATGGAGTCTCCTTCTGTTGCTAGGCTGGAGTGCAATGGCACCATCTCAGCTCACTGCAACCTCTGACTCCTGGTTCAAGCGATTCTCCTGCCTGAGACTTCTGAGTAGCTGAGATTACAGGCACACGCCACCATGCCCAGCTCATTTCTTTATTTTTAGTAGAGACAGGGTTTCATCCTGTTGACCAGGATAGTCTCGCTCTCCTGTCCTCGTGATCCACCTGCCTTAGCCTCCCAAAGTACAGGCGTGAGCCACCGCACCCAACCAGTAAATTCTTTTATCAGATGAAAACCACTTCAAAACATCCACAGAGACACATTTAATGAAAGTGTAAATAGTGCAGCCCAGCAGCTCCTATATTAGCTTACTCACAAATAGACTACGCTCTTCAACTGCCGAAACCTATAAACCTTAAAACATGTGCTGCTCTGTCAGGCTGTTTGCATACATGGCTATGGGAAGTAGAAGAAACATGGAGCACTGTGCTTTATCACTGTATCACTAATATTGTGGCATATTTAATACTTCACAAACAGCCCAACAAGTTGCCAAAGTTAGCTAGGTTCAAAAGTGTTGTCTCAATGCAGGCGGTGTGTATGCCTATTAGGTGTATATTTGTACCTGGCATCCGAAGTTCCTGAGAACTAGTCCAGTTGGAAGGACCCAGCTTGAATCTGTAGATGCAGCCAATACCTCCAGCCAGCGCTTCAGTTACACGCAGGCTGTGATGAGGTTGTGTCCTAAATGTTCTTTTGTTGATTAACCTTTTAGAACACAAAGCACATTGTCGCATAGTAATGCTGTTTTGAATGGTGGGTGTCAGTGAGCTGTGGTGTTTATAGAGTTCAGGTCAGGCAGAGCCTGTTTAGTGGGTCAGGAAATCAATGCTGGTAGATGCCAGCATTAAAAAAAAGAGGGGAGAAAGTCGAAGAAAAGGACATACCAGAGTGGGTTTCATGTAATATAAGTAGGTATTGTTTAGTGATACTGTTGGAATTTAAAACCTATTGCAGGCTGTATGCTGGCATTAAATTGGGAATCCCTCAGGCAGGGGAAGGGGCGTCAACAACGGGTTAAGTACCGGCTGTGCATGGCAGTCCAGCACAGTGACATCAGGCAAGTTATTTTAACATGTCTCAGGCACTGTTCTGTCATATTCAAAATAAGACTGCTTTACAGGGATAGGATTAGAGATGGAAGAAAATAGATTAACGTGTTCGGATATAGAATAACGTGTTAGGATTAGAGATAGTAGAGTACCTGGTGCTTAGTAACCTCCCTATAAACCATGATTGGTATCTGTTTGTACTTCTTTATGATACGTAATAAGCAGACCTTAAAGATACAGCATTAGCTAAGCCGTGTGCTAATAAGTCTTCCCTGGAGTGGAATTTATTCAGACTTCTTGACGTTTAGGTTCTGCCATTTCACATGATCTAGCAGATCTTTGATTTTACCTTAAATTATTCTTGTGTAGTTGAGACATCAATCTTAATTTTCTCCCATGAAGTGTGAAGAATGTTGTAAATTGCTTAGGTCTTTCAGCTGTCTGTCAACTTCCTCAAGACTGTTAAGTATGGAATTGCTTCCCAAGTCTATTTTAAGTTGTGTTTCGTCTTTTAAAAAAAGAAGGTTTTCTTCTGCTTTTTTTTTTCTTTAAGTAATAGTTCTAAACTTTTTTCTGAACTCTCATCTGCTTCTACTTGATACCGTCATAAATTCCTTCTTACTTTCTGCACTTCACTACCCACTTTTTACGCCTTTTGTGTGTTGGGCTGGGTATGAGCACAGTGGCTCTGTTGACTGCTTTGCGGGGCATGTTAAAGTTGTCATCAGCAGCATGCATCAGGGTCAGGGAGCGGGGGCACGTTAAAGTTGTCATCAGCAGCATGCATCAGGGTCAGGGAGCTCGGGCTTCACACCCCAGCTCTGCTGTCAGAATCACCATCTTCGGCGGGCCACTCAACCTCTCTCGGCCCCTGTTTGCATGACTGTGGAAGTAGAATTGTTACCCACCTTGTGGGGTGATTTTGAGGAGAAAACGAGCATTGGGCAGATTGTTAGCACTAGTTGGAAGGTCACATCTCTGGCAGGGACATTATCAGGTGCAAGCTCCATGGCCTCTTCTGCTCTTCCTGTCTTCCCAGGTTCCAGCCCTGGTGCTTTTGGGAAGATCCCTCCCCTCCCCCGACCTCGACCCCTCTATGGGGAAAACCGCCAGCTCCCAGGTGCAGCTTCCTGCCCCCAGATTCACAAAGCTGTCCACGCACACACCTCCCTCTTTCTTTGCCTCTGTCAGACATGTGTCCCCACCATGTGCTCCAAGTCCCTTCTCAGGGGCCTTGTGCTACATCTTATCCATGCCCACCCATGGGCAGAATCCCTTTCACCTATTCAGAAGAACTCCCACAACCCCAGCTCGCCTCTTCTCCCAAATCTTTCCTTCCTTTTCAGAATTCGAAGCATCTGCAGTCACCACCCTTGCCGTGGTTCCTCGCTCACTCTCCTCTCGCTGTGGTCCCCACATCACTGAGCCTATTCTTACTAAAGACCCACTGACCCCCTTGCCACACCCACCAGGCAGTCTTTTCACCTTGTCTGAGTGCTCAGTACCCTGACTTCTTTGTTTTTTTGGAGACGGAGTCTTACTCTGTGGCCCAGGCTGGAATGTGGAGTGCAGTGGTGTGGTCATAGCTCACTACAGCCTCAAACTCCTGGGCTCACGATCCTCCTGCACAGTCTCCTGAGTAGCTGGGACTACAGGTGTGCACCACCATGCCTGGCTAATTTTTCTTTTTTAGTAGAGACTGGGGAGTCTCACTGTGTTGCCCAGGCTGGCCTCAAACCCATGAACACGAGTGATCCTCTCACTTTGTCCTCCCAAAGTGTTGGTGACTACGGTTGTGAGCCACCATACCTGGCCTCTTCTTCCTCCTTGAAGCAATGTTTTACTGAATCCCTAGGTTTGCCCTTCTCCTTTTCAGGCCACAGCTTCCCAGGCTCTCATGCCTGCCCTCCCCATCCATATGAGGATTAAAGGCCAGTGCTCCTAAGTTCAGTCTGGAGGCTTCTGTGCTTATTCTGCACCTTCTCCTCAGCAGTTCCGTCCTTTCTCGGGGCTCGAACCACCTTCATGCCAGTGATTCCCAAATGGATTCTCTCTGCCCTTTCCACATTTCCACCGATGTTTCCCAGGTACTTCAAAGCCACCATCTACCCCATTCCTGTGTTCCCACTATCCTGTTCCCTGGTCCCAGATGGTACAACCCTGCACTGTCCAGGCTAGGACTCGGAGGACTGTGTAGTTTCTCTGTGTCCCCACCCCTTCTATCCTAACAAGCCACCGCCCTTTCTCTCTGTATTTATTACCCTGGCGTCCTGCTGATCTCCCGGAATCTTTCTCAGGAGGAGGAGATCTGACCACAAGGCCCTCCTGACTAAACTCCTCAGTGTGGCACACCTCTGCCCATCGCTCCGGCTGCACCGCTGGCTTCCTCCCTAGGATTTGCTATTACGGTTATTCATCCTTAGTCTAGACTGTGTCCCTTTCTCAGATGAGTCACCTC
Organism: Rhinopithecus roxellana; assembly: GCF_007565055.1. Classification (NCBI taxonomy): domain Eukaryota; kingdom Metazoa; phylum Chordata; class Mammalia; order Primates; family Cercopithecidae; genus Rhinopithecus; species Rhinopithecus roxellana. The sequence continues at coordinate 82,007,158 of NC_044568.1, read as the reverse complement.
GTATTCCTTCTGCCTGGATCACAATTCCCCACCTCCAGAATTTCTACACTATCTGCTCTCCCATCCCTTGTCTCAGGAAAGACCCAAGTGTCTTTTCCTTAGGGAAATTTTCCTGATCCCTAGGTGTGGTCATTTCCCCATGGGAAACTCCAGAGCAAGCTGCTTTTCTAACCCTCAGCCCACGGGTGATAGTCTGTGCACTCTTTCTCTCCCTGAGTACTGGGCTGTGTCTTTCTGATTCACTCTCAGCCTCAGCTGCCTAGTTTTAGAAGATAGTTTGTTCATGAATGAATGGATAGGTGAACAAATGAACAAGTGAGATTGAAATATACAGGCATTCATTAATGTCCACCAGAGATTGGTTCCAGGACCCCTGAGTATACCAAAATTCTCACGTACTCAGGTCCCACAGTCAGTCCTACAGAACCCATGGGTATGAGAGGCCCTCTATATAGGCAGGTTTTGAATCCCTCAGAGACTGTGTTTCCAAAATGTGTTGGGTTGAAAAATAATCTATATATAAGTGGACCCATGCAGTTCAAACACATATTGTTTGAGGGTCAACTGTATTTGTTTGGAAAGTAGTTAGCATAGTTCTTTACAAGCATTATAGTAAGTACTTAATAAATGGTGGCTTTAATAATTTTTGACTGACTTCTCAGCCTGTAACCATGAAGAAGAAAAAGAAAAAGAAAAACACCAGGCTGGCTAATCAAAGCAGGGTTCCTTAGTGACATCATTCATTCAATGCTGAGGCAGTTGGCTTGGGCCATAGGAACTTATAGCCTAAGTGGTAGCTCTTCCACCCTCAGTCAGCTTGTTAATAGCTTGTATTTATTGTCACCTTTTCTGCTGCCCCTGCTCATGTTAAAATTATTTCCTACTTAGATTCCTGCCTACTTGGTGTTCCTCTACCAGTCTTTTCGCCTCCTTTACTCTTCCTCCAGATTGCAGGCTTCTTAAGGTCAGGGAATCTCTGCTCCCCACTGCTGCATCCCAGTACCCGGTGCCAGTGTTTACTGAATGAGATGGCTGGGCACAGTGGCTCATGCTGGTAATTTCAGCCCTTTGAGAGACCAACACGGGTGGATCACTTGTGCCCAGGAGTTTGAGACCAGCCTGGACAACATGGCAAAATCATGTCTCTACAGAAAATACAACAATCAGCCAGGTGTTGTAGCCTGCACCTGTAGTCCCAGCTACTCAGGAGGCTGAGGTGGGAGGATTGCTTGAGCCCAGAAGCTCGAGGCTACAGTGAGCCATGTTTGCACCACCACACTCCAGCCTGGGGAACAGTGAGACCCTGTCTCAAAAATAAATAAATAATAAATGAATGAATGAGATGAATGTTTTAACAGGTGGTTTCAGGAGAGTTGGGAGAAAATCAATTAACTAATTTTGGTCTCAGAAAATTTTGAAATTTGTAGTTCAGACTTTTTTTTTTTTTTTAAATGGTTTCTTTTGTTGTTGCTGTTGTTTGAGAGTATGCGGGGCAATGGAATGTCTTATAGTGGCTTTGGCAAAGTTCTTTTTGTCTGAATTATATATTTGTGATTTAACAGCAGTAACCTTGTTAATTAAGCACCTACTGTGTCTCAGGCCCTGTGATAAAAGCTTTGTAAGGTAGGTGGAGATGTCTGTTTTATGGATTAAAAAAAAAGAAGTCCAGGGAGGCAGGTAACTCACCCCAGACAACTTAAGGTTTGGGCAGGATTCAAACCCAGGCCTGTGTGGCCTCATAGCTTGTGGTTTTCCCATTTGACTTTGTGGCTTCCCTTTGGGTAGGTTTTAAGTAATTAAACATCACCATTGTCTTCATGTCTAGTTTGTAAAGACTGTTTTCTTTGCCGCTTCCATGGCCTTAATTGGAGAACTGTAAAGTAAAGTGATACGTGGGAACAGTGGCCAGCATGCATGCTTGTCAATATTTAATTGAGGGGAAGGATGGGGAGGTAGCAGAGTGGAGGGCCTGACTTGTTCTAAGTGACAGAACCAAGATCACATCCTGCCCTGTTCTGCTACATCCTAGTTGGGTGCCAATGGAACTTTTTCTCTGCCTTGTCAGTGAAGCGCTGATAACAGCACCTGCCCTCACCATGGTGAGGGTCCAGGCAGTGGGATCTGTGGAAGCTGTCTGTAGACACCTCGCTACTCTTGCAGGTTCCTCTGCACTCTGCGTCTCTGTAAGCACGGCCCTCTGAGCCTGCTTCCTTTCCTTGATTCATTTCCTTTCCTTTCCTGAGTGCCTCTCATGGGTCAGGCGCTGTCATGGAGGCCCTGAGAAAGCAGAAAGGAAGGAATGCCGTCCTCCATTATCTTCACTAGTTCTGTCTGTCCCCTTTATGGGGCTCGGATCTCTTTCACTGCCCTAGTTTCCACTCTTCCAGCCTCAGGACTTTTTTAAAAACATAATTAGCCTTTGTTGGAGAAACACCCATGGTATGAAAGGAAGCATGAAGGACAAGGAATCCCAAGCTCTGGCTCCCAACGGTGTGAGCAGGCAGGTGAGTCAGCCTCTGCTGTCAGTGATAGTGACCTGTTTCCTGCCCAGGCAAAGCTGCCCGTTAGAGCCAGAGCCAGGGCCCCCAGTTTCTGGTCCAGGAACTTTTTTCACATACCAGGCTTCAACATGGGATTTTTAACTGAAAAATGTGTAAGTTTGTATCCTCATGCTGGCTTGTTTTTCCTCTTGAGTAGAAACAGGCTGCCATCAGACATAAAAGCTGTTTTTATTTATTCATTCATTTATTTATTTGCTTATTTAATTTCTTTTTTTTTGAGATAGGGTCTCACTCTGTTGCCCAGGCTGGAGTACAGTGGTGCAGTCTCGGCTCACTGTAGCCTCAACCTTGCTGGCTCAAGTGATCCTCCCCCTTTAGCCTTCTGAGTAGCTGGGACTATAGGTGTACACCACCACACCCAGCTAATTTATTTTTATTTTTTATGTTGTAGAGATGCGGTCACACTGTTGTCCAGGCTGGTCTCAAATTCCTGGGCTTAAGTGATCCTCCCACCTTGGCCTCCCAAGGTGTAGGGCTTACAGGCATGAGCCACCACGTCTGGCCTGAAGTTTTGTTTCTTCCTTTCTTCCCGTAATCATACATTGAATTCCTGGAAAACTACTATGGTAAACCCCAGGTGCTACAGAAATGAATAATGTATAATCCCTTCCCTCAAAGAGCACCTGGCCCTGTTTGGGAGACAAATAAATGTGGGAAAACAGAACTGAGATGAAAGGGCTGGACAGAACTGGGTTATTATTGAGGCAGACTTGCTGGTACCCAGCTGGTGTACCAGCAAGTTTGCACTTTATCTTGAAAATGCTGAAGGGTTTAACAGAAGAGAATGGATCATGTCAGCAGGGGAAGGATGGACTAGAGAGGGTGGAAAGGAAGGCTGTCATTTTCTGGGCTTGCCTGCCCATTTTTACTTCTTTGGGCATGTTGGAAATACATTCATTTTGCCATGTTTTTGTTAGATCACTGATTCCTCTTTGCAACTTAGTATCTGCCTAGTTCCTTAGATGGGTTGAGGGGAAATACATCTCAGATCATTTTGGAAAATGTTCATAATGACCATTAGGGTTGGGTATTTCTGTTTTCCTTTATTTCTAATATCTTTCTTTAAAGATTTTAAAGTTTGCCCTTTTGCAAAATCTGATAAAACCATCCATTCTCTATATGGTAAATTGGAGAGGCTGTCCATCTGTTGTAAATTTAAACTTGATCAAAACTTTATGGAATATGAAAAAACGTTTGTATCTAATATATTCATATTTAAATAAGCAAACAAACACAAAGCAACCTTTGGTGTCATCCAGGCATGGGGTGACAATCGGAAATGACAATGTGGTGATTTAGGGCCTCAGGCTGGTGATTGCTCTGAGGGGAATAAGGAGAGGCCATCTTAAAGGGTGTCAGAGAGGGCACCTTTGACATTAAGGCACACGCTGGTATTAGAGGAGTAGGATTTGGGCCTGTGAAGTAGGCAGAGGCCACTCTTGACACACACCACTTCTGATCGTGGAGTAACACACCAGGTTATCACACAGGGACTCTTTCCAGCATTTGCACAAAGCTGTTGGGTGGAGAGATGGACACACTCTGCTTCCTTGCAGACAGATGCATGCCTTTGTTAACTCTACGTGACACAAACCGAGTCCCTTCCAGTGCATGTGGTGTAGTGGAAAGAATGTAGGCTTTGGTTGGGGTCCCAGCCTACACATGTGTAATCTTTGGGACCTTGGGACAGTCCCTTCTTATGAGTCTCAGTGTCCTTATGTATAAAGCTAGGATAATGCTGACAGGATTTTCTCTGCTAACAGAAGAAATAGCCAATAAATAGTTCTCTTTCTTTGTTTTGTTTAATTTTTATTTATTTATTTATTTATTTATTTATTTATTTATTTATTTATTTGAGACAGGGTTTCACTTTGTCAACTTGGCTGGAGTGCAATGGCACAATCTCAGCTCACTGCAACGTCCACCTCCCAGGCTCAAACAATCCTCCTGCCTCACCCCTCCGAGTATCTGGGACTACAGACATGCCTGGCTAATCTTTGTATTTTAAGTAGATACAGGGTTTCACCATGTTACCCAGGCTAGTCTTGAACTGCTGGACTCAAGTGATCCGCTGGCCTTGGCCTCCCAAAGTGCTGGGGTTACAGGCATGAGCCACCATGTCCAGTCCTCTTTGTTGTAACCATTGGATTAATACAAATATAGGCAATTCCCTTAGATATTGACAACTTGATGTTTGCTGAGAATGGCCATGGCAAAAAATGCAGGACTAATGGTGTGTAACTGCTTCAGCAGTTTCCTAGTACACCCTCCCGAGCCCCAAACAGTTGCTACAATAAACTGATTTCAGCCCTCTAAGAAGCAGACTGCAAAAACGCCCTTGGCTGCCGAGCAAGGCTGAAGTCTGGCATCAGAGCCACAGTAGACATGTATACTACATGTATCCCACTCAGGGGCTCCACTTCCATGGGACCGAAGATGTTGAAACAGGAGTAAGTTTGAGCTAATCTTAAAGAGACCTTCTCACTTAAGCAGATTGTATTGGAAATGGCCTTTAGTAGTTGGACAGGGTAAACAATGGAAAAGCTAGAATTTTTTTTTTTTTTTGAGTCTCGCTCAGTCGCCAGGCTATAGTGCGGTGGCACGATCTCGGCTCACTGCAACCTCCACCTCCCATGTTCAAGTGATTCTCCTGCCTCAGCCTCCTGAGTAGTTGGGATTACAGGCGCGCTAGAAATTTTGTTTGTTTAAAACATAATGAACATCTGTGAAACCACCACTCAACCAAAGAATTAAAACATTACTAATAAATTACATCTACCTATTGTTCTTCTCCTGTCTAGTTTTCCTGATTACCTTCCAGCACCAGCTATTCTACTGAAGTTTGTGGTGATCATCTTCTTGCTATTTTTTGTTCTCCCTCTCATACACACCCCCACCACGTGTGTATGTATGTGTGTTGTGGGGCGTGAGGGGGATTGCATTTATCATTCACCGTTACATCACTGAGATTCATCCATTTTATTCTGTGTAACTGTAGTTCACTCATATTTTCTCTTAGACAATATTCCATTGTGTGAATGTACCGCAGATTTGTCCGTTTACCCAAGGATAAGGATTTGGAGCCCTCCCTCTCTTTCTCTTTCTTTTTAGCTGTTATGAACAGTTCTTTTTTGAAAACTCTTGTATTGATCTCTTATTATTCATGAGTGAAATTGCAGGGTCATAGGGAGTGAGAATGATCACCTTTAAGTGAGAACACTAACTTGTTTTCCAAAATGGTCGTACAACCACTGGGGATCCTGTTGCTCCACACCTTCCCAATAATTGGTATTAACGTTTTGGTAATTTTTGCCAACGCAGTAGGTATAGAGCCATGTCTCGTTATAGTCATGATTTGCCTTTGTCTGTGGCTGAGCACCTCTGCGTATGTCCACTGGCCTCACTCACCTCCCCCTGTGCAGTGACTGTACGTGCTTCTCATGCCTTGTGCCCACTTTTCTGCAGTTGTTTCCTTACTAGTTTGTGGCTGTTTTTATGTATTCTAGTGCTAATCCTGTCAGTTGAATGTCTTACAAATATCTTCTCCCAGTTTCTAGATTGCCTTTCTTCCCTTTAAAGTGTCTTCTGATGGACAAAGGCTTTAATATTAATGTAGCCAAACTTATTGATCTTTTCTTTTATGCCTATCCTTTTTTCTATCTTCGTAAATTCTTCCCTACTTCAAGCTCAGAAAGATACTCACTTATATTTTCTTTTCAAGTTCTCAGAGTTTGCTTTTTGCTTTTGACATTTAAGCTCTTCATCCATCTGGAGTGAATTTTTCAGCATGGTGTGACTAAGAATCCAATTTCTTTTTTTTTTTCCTATGGATAAACAATTTTTCCAGCTTTTCCTTTTCCCGACCGTTCTGTCAAAAATCAAAGTTTCACAGATGTATACGTGTTTTTCTAGGCTCTTAGAATTCTGTACCATTGGTCAGTTTATCTCAACACCATTACTTCACTGTCTCAATTCCTATAGCTTTGCAATAGGCTTTTTTACCTAGTAAAGCAAGTCCCCCTTCCCATGCTTTTTTAGAAATGTCCCAGCTATTGTTGGCCCTTTTGTTCTAATTTTAGAATTCATCTTTCAGGTTTCCCAGAATAACTGAGGTTTAATTGATGTATAATAAAATGATGTGCAGTTGTGTGCCTCAATAAATGCGTACAGTAATGTAATCAGCACTGCAATCAGGATATAGAATAGTTCTGTCACCCTCAAAATGCCCTCCCGCTCTTTGTAGTCAACTTCCTCTCCCATTCCAGCCCCAGCACCAGCCCAGGCTCTCACAACCACTGTTGTTTTCTACTGAGATTTTTTTTTCTTACTTTTAATTTTTTTCAATATTTAATTAAAATGTTGGAGGCCAACTCTGGACACACTGCCTATGAGTTAGCCCTGTTCCACAGAAGCTGTTTAAAAAATAAAATAAAATAAAATGTTGGAATATTTTTGCTGGAGTTGCAGTAAATCTATAAGTCAGTTTAGGAAGGAATCTACATCTTATGTTGTCTTCCTGTTCATAAACATAATGCATCAACTTAGTTGGAAAAGTCTTTGATTGACAGTAGTAGAAAGTTATTTTTAAAAAAAGTCTAAACATTTTAAGTAATTCCTTAATACAGGAAGCATTTTATAAGCTAATTGTCTACATAAACAAAATGCATATAAATACACAGTAGACATGTGGCAGTATTACATTGTTAAAATGTGTGTGTGTGTGTGTGTGTGTGTGTGTGTGTGTGTGTGTGTGTGTATGCCACATCGTGGTTCCAACCCAGCTTTGTTGCTTACCTACAAGACCTCAGGCAAGCTGTTTAGTTTCTCTGATGCTCAGTCTCTTTATTTGTGTGGTGACTAGAACATCCAAAGATTAAATGCTATGCTGTGTGCAGTGTCAAGAGACAATGGACCAGGCACAGTGAAGCCGGAGTGGTTGAGACTCTTATGTGAGGGAACTGCTCCCACTCACCTCCAGGGAAACAGGGAGGACTCTTGGCACGTTTGGTTCCCCAGTGGCTTTCACAAAGTGGCAAGACGGATAGATTGCCTTGAATCATTTCCCTGACAAATTTGGAAAAGGTTAGTGTTACCCAGCAGCCTGCTACATGCTGCTTCTGACAGGGGAGCTGGAATCACTGGAGGACACAGTTGACAGCCAATTCATTTTGCTGATTCATCCATTAGAGGCGTGGCTTCGAGCCAGAGCTTGGCTTCTAGATTAAAGGCCAAGAGCTGCAAAGCTGCTGGGACTCGAAGGAATGCTGGTAAATTATTGCCACGTGGAGGCCAGCAGTGAAAAGCAGACTGTTATTTATTTCCCCTTTTAAGTGATCCTAAATTCCAAATGTGCTCAGATAAATTCCCTCGCCATGGTTAGGGAGTTGTTTGTAACATTTGTCTATCAGCTGGGAGCTGAATTATTGAAAACAATCAGATACCATTAAATAGATTATCTCAGCTCCTCTATGACCCTGTCATCACCTTTGCTTTCATGGGGAATATTGACCCAAGCCTCCTCTCCTACTTGGTAATCCAAATTAAACTTGAGAGAAGGATTTTTTTCGAGGTAGGGTCTTGCTGTGTTGCCCAGGCTGGAGTGAGTACAATGGTGCAACTCATGGCTCACTGCAGACTTGACTTCCTGAGCTCAGTCGATCCTCTCACCTCAGCCTCCCTAATAACTGAGACTGTAGTCTCAAGTCACCACATCTGGCTAATTTTTGTATTTTTTTGTAGAGAACAGGGTTTTGCCCTGTTGTCCAGGCTGGTCTCGAACTCCTGGGCTCAAGCAGTCCTCCTGCCTTGGCCTCCCAGAGTGCTGGGACTCTAGGCATGAGTGATCACACCTGACAACAGAGGGATTATTGCAGATGTCATCCCTTTTGGGTGTGCTTGCAAAATAAACCTTTTAGATTAAAGGATGCAATAGCCAGGCCGGGCACGGTGGCTCACACCCTTAATCCCAGCACTTTGGGAGGCCAAGGCAGGCAGATCACTTGAGCCCAGGAGTTTGAGACCACCCTGGCCAACAACGCAAAACCCTGTCTCTGTGAAAGTTACAGAAATTACCCGGGCGTGGTGGCGTTCGCATGTAGTTTCAGCTATTCAGGAGGCTGAGGCACGAGAATCACTTGAACCTGGGTGGTGGAAGTTGCAGTGAGCCTAGATTGTGCCACTGTACTCCAGCTTAGGCAAAAGAGCGAGACTCTGTCTCAAATAAATAAACAATAAATTAATAAAAATAAAGAACTTTCTTAAAAAAAAAGAAATAGAAGAAAATCCAGGAGATGCTCATTGGTTAACAATTGGTACAGAATAATGATGGTAGAACCAATGGGTTCTCATATATCCAGTTTGATAGATGAACATATTTAAATCTATCACAAGCTTAGGGAATCACAAGTTTACAGGGAAATCACCACTACATAAATCTGGTATGTGACAGTGTGACCTTTAAGAGAGGGTGGAGATTGTGTCTTGATTTACCAAATACCTGACATAGTTCCTGGGACAAAAACACTTAGTAAGCAGTTACCACATGGAAGAATGGGTGGACAATGTTTACTGGATATAACTTGTTGGGAGGCTGGGTAAATGAGTGAAAAATAACAGAAATATGACACATTAAAAGTAAGAAAAACAACTGTTCCAAGGAATAAGATTTTCAGGAAAGGATCATATTTCTGTGGCTCTCTGATATGAGCAACTTTACTCAATAGCACGTCTCCAGAACCGCCTGCTTTCACCGCTTATCTCCTGAGTGAGGCAGAGCATGCTGTTTTGAGCTCACATTTCAGTAACCCACTCGACTTCTTTGGGAGACATTGTATAATATGAACATTCTCTGACACTTTTTTTTTTTTAGACATAGGGCTCTCACAGTGTTGCCCAGGTTGGTCTTCAACCCCATGGGCTCAAGTTATCCTCCTGCCTTGGCCTCCCAAAGTGCTGAGATTACAAGTGTGAGCCACTGTGCCCTGCCTCTCTAATACTTTGAGGGTTTTTTTTTTCCTTGTTCTCTTTAACTCTAGAGTGAATATTTAAAAGTACACAAACTTCTTAGTAAAAATTTGTGTTTTCTGAAGAAGTAGAGTATTTTCCTGTTTTGTTCTGTTTTTTAGATAACTAAATATTTAGGGCATGACATTCCAGAAACCTTTGTTGCACTAAGTTTTAGTGAAATCTGGCCTAGTTGAAGATTAAAATGTGTCAGGTGCCGGATGTGGGACATCTGCCTCTCATACAGTTGTCTTTCCCTCTGTTTTAAGGTCCCTGGTAAACTGGATTCCCTTGTCTAGTGCCAACATTCCCAAAGCCTGCATGCTCGTCACCAGCACTGTATTCTGCTCTGCGTTCAGTCACATCATTTTTATTGAGAACTATTCCATATGCAGGGGTTTTCTAGGTGCAGGTAGACAGATTCTGCTTCTGACATCATGGCACTTTGCAGCTACCAGGTACAAGGCAGCCCTGAACAGTGTGGCCAGGCTCTTAGGGTCTCACTGCCAGTGTGGGTAATAGTTGTTGGCAGTGATAGTGGGCTAGGAATGCATATGCCCAAACTGGAAGCCAGAACTAACAAATGGGCACCAAGAGGCCATCATTGATCCTCACTCCCATGCTACCATCGTGATCCATCCACAGCAGCCTCAGAAGAGGGGGCAGCATGGGATCAGAACACAACTGACCCGGCCTTAGTCTGAAACATTAACCCCAAGGGGGGATTAAGCCCCAGCTTTCAAGTACCCCTGCCAGCCAGAGCGCATTACGGAGAATTAGCAGTCTTTTAAGGCGGAAGGAGCAGAGGCATGTCCTAAGTATTGTGCAGCTGTCTTAAATTTGCAGAGTACATGGGAGCTAAGCTATGAGCATGCAAAGGCATAAGAATGATGTACTTTGGGAACTCCAGGGGAAGGACAGGAGGGGGCGAGTTATAAAAGACTGTACATTGGGTGCAGTGTACACTGCTCAGGTGACAGGTGCACCAAAGCTCAGAAATCACCACTGAAGAACTTTTCCATGCAACCACATACCACCTCTTCCCCTAAAACTACTGAAATAAGATAAATAAAATACAAAAAAAAAATGCGTATGTAGTATAATTCCAGTTATAGGTAGCTTAAGAGAAGGCAAAATTAAGCCCTGATGATAGCAGTGGTGACAGCAAAGTTATCAAATTGAGGAAGATAATGCCGTAATTGTACTACACATCTGAGGTGTCTTCGTCCAGTGAAGGAGGGGTGGGAGGTTTTCTAAAAACAGGCATGAGGGTGAGGGGGATGTTCTTTATCTTAATTCGCTTGATGGACGACATGTGGGTGTACAAATTTGTTTAAAACTCATTGTAACAAAACAGGTAATAAAGTTAAAAAGTAAATAAATAAATAACAAAATGAAAATTACTTTCAAAAAATTTTTTTTGCGGAGTCCAGAGTGAGATACAGAGTGATGATAAGGACCCTTGGCCGGGCATGGTGGCTCACGCCTGTAATCCCAGCACTTTGGGAGGCCGAGGCAGGTGGATCACGAGGTCAGGAGATCGAGACCATCCTGGCTAACATGGTGAAACCCCGTCTCTACTAAAAATACAAAAAATTAGCCAGGCGTGGTGGCAGGCGCCTGTAGTCCCAGCTACTCAGGAGGCTGAGGCAGGAGAATGGCATGAACCCGGGAGGCGGAGCTTGCGGTGAGCTGAGATCGCGCCATTGCACTCCAGCCTGGGCAACAGAGCAAGACTCCGTCTCAAAAAAAAAAAAAAAAAAAACAACTACAACAAAAGCAGGACCCTGGTATTAGGGTTTGAGGAACCTGGTTTTGCATCTTATCCCTGCCACTTACCCAGGGGTGATCTGCAGCAAACCCCTGACCTCTGTGACCCTGCTTTCTCACATGTGAAAACATTTCCTCTCTTACAAGTATACTATGAAGATTAGATATAATGCATGTAAAACACTGCACACAGACTTACAGGAGATCTTCAGTGTATGACACAGTAATCACCACCACTGGCAATATTGTTTTTTGTTGTCATTTTATTTTAGGAAAATAGTGAGGATTTACAGTTTTTCCTTAGTGTTTTATTTTCATTTTGTTACTCTGAAAATGAATAATATCCACATAGTAATGTTGACTGCAAATATTTTGAAAATTAGTATTTTACTTACATCATTATGGTTCTTTACAGTTTATAAAGCACTTTCACACTGAAAAGGAGATTGGGGAGCAATGACTTTTTTTCCAGATGAGAAAACTCAGACTTGGAGAGTTTACAGGGTGTACCCGAGGTCATTTGTCTTCCAGGTGGCAGAACCAGGGGTCAGACCTCAGGCCTGATGGGGCTCCTTTGACCACCTTAGGCCACATTTCAAAAGTGGTATCTTTGGAGCTAGGCCAGACTTTGGTAAGCATTTTTTTTTTCTTTTCCTTGTAGCTGTCAATACCAGCAAATATGCAGAAAGCTATCGGATTCAAACCTATGCTGAATATATGGGGAAAAAACAGGAAGAGAAGCAGATCAAAAGAAAGTGGACTGAAGATGGCTGGAAGGAGGCTGACAGCAAACGGTTAAACCCCCAGTGCATACCCTACGCCCTGCAGAATCACTATTACCGCAACAATAGGTAAGGGCTCTCAGCTGTTCATTTAAAAGGCCAGAGTTCTAGCAATAGCTTTTCTTGTTACTTCTTATAGGACTGTAAGTACTAAATCTGACTTTTGAGAAAGATGGCGTTTCTAACTTTTCACATCATTTCAGAAGTGACTACGAGCTGAATTCCCTGTATTTTAGAGACTGCTTTATAGACCACAGCTATTTTGGCTAATCCTCACAAAACCTCTTTGAGGTAGACAGGGCTTTTTTTTTTTTTTTTTTGAGACAGGGTCTCATTCTGTTGCCCAGGCTGGAGTGCAGTGGCACAATCACAGCTCACTGCAGCTTCGACCTCCTGGGCTCAAGTGATCCTCCATCCTCAACCTGAGTAGCCGGGACTACAGGTACGCACCACCACGCCTGACTAATTTTTGATATTTTGTAGACATGAGGTCTCACTATATTGCCCAGGCTGGTCTCAAATTCCTGGATGCAAGTGATGCTCTCACCTCGGCCTCCCAAAGTGCTGTGATTACAGGTGTGAACCACTGTGCATGGCCCAGGATATGTCTTATTCCCATTTTAGGGATGAGGAGATGGAGGCTCTGTGTCTTCTTCAGTAGTTCTGTGAGAGAACCAGGATTAGAACTGAACTCGTGTGTCTCATCCCTTGCTCTTCTCAGTACGACTGCCTCTGCCTGATCTCCTGAGCTTTCAGATCCTATGGATACTGAACCATGTGCCTACTGTAGAAAGAATGCTTGACTCACACTTCCTTTTACCACCCATAATCCTCCCTGTAGAAGATAAATGTTGGCAACATTTGGTATCTTTGTGAAACTACAAAACACATATAGAAAATGGGAAAAGTGTATACATATATATGTTCATTATAGAAAATTGTGAAGTTTAGAACAATGTGAATTAACAAGAGAAAAAAATTAACCATAATCCCAACACCCAGAAGCAATCACTGTTAATATTTCAGATTGCCCTCTGTACTTTAAAAATGGTTTTTTAGAGATTAAAGAAATTGAGATATGATTAAGATAAAATAAAATGCAGAGATCGTAAATGTTTAGTTCAAAGAGTTTTAACAGTTGTATGCAGTCATATAACCTCCAACCAAAGCGAGATACATAGCATTTCTATTTCCCTTGAATTTCCTTGTGTCCGTTTTCAAACAATCCCAAATTCCCACTACAATTCCCATGACCCTAAGCAACCATTTTTAAATTTTTACCACTCTAAGATTAGTTTCACCTATTCTTGGAATTTATAAAAACTAGAATCGTTTGGCATTGTGTTTAACTTTTTTGCTTAATATATTTTTAAAATTCATCCTTGATATTGCGTCTCAGTAGTTTTTTTAAATTGTTGAGTAGTATTTAATTATGTAAATATACAACATTTATTTTACCCCCATTCTCTTGATGGTGGACATTTGAATTGTTTCTCATTTGGGGCTAGTATCAGTAAGGCTGCTGTGAATGTTTCAGTAAGAGAATTTTTTTTGTCTGCATATGTAGGAGTAGAATTATTGATTTTTAGGATAAGTATGTGTTTAAACTTTATAAGAGCAAAGAAACAGCTCTCCAAAGTGGATATAGCATTTTATAGTATGAGTTTGATATGCCATTTTATTATGTGAGTTTTATTTACTCCACATCCTTGTCAGCATTTCATGCTGTTAATCTTTTATTTATTTATTTATTTATTTATTTATTTATTTATTTATTTATTTTTTGGGACAGGTCTTGCTCTTTTTCCCAGGCTGGAGTGCAGTAGCGCGATCTTGGCTCACTGCAACCTCCTTCCTGGGATCAAGCGATTCACAGGCCTCTGCTTCCCGAGAAGCTGCGACTACAGATGCGCACCACCTCACCCGGCTAATTTTTGTATTTTTAGTAGAGATGGTGTTTTGCCACATTGGCCAGGCTGGTCTCGAACTCCTGACCTCAAGTGATCCGCCTGCCTCAGCCTCCCAAAGTGTTGGGATTACAGGCATGAGCCACTGCACCTGACTGTCAATCTTTTAACTTTAGTCATCTTAGAGGGAATGAAACAGTATTGCATTGTGGTTTTAATTTGCATTTCTCTCATCACTAATGATATTGACTACCATTTAATGTTCTTGTTGACCATTGAGGTGGCTTTTTAAGTCTCTTGCCCTTTTTAAAATTGGGTTGTTTGTCTTTTTGCTATTAACTTATAGTTCTTGTATGTAGTCCGGATACATAGCCTTTGTCAGATGTTTGTGCTGCATGTGTATTTTTTTGGTTCTGTGGTTTACCTATTCATTTCTTTGTGATGTTTTTAAATGAGCACATATTTTTTACCTGTTCTTCTTTTCTTTTGAGACAGTCTTGCTTTGTTGTCTAGGCTGGAGTACAGTGGTGCAATCTCAGCTCACTGCCACCTCTGCCTGTCAGGCTCAAGTGATTCTCGTGCCTCAACTTCCGGAGTAGATTACAGATGTGCGCCACCACACCTGGGTAATTTTTGTATTTTTAGTAGAAACAGGGTTTCGCCGTGTTGCCCAGGCTGGTCTCGAACTCCTGGCCTCAAGTGATCTGGCAGCCTCGGCCTCCCAAAGTACTGGGATTACAGGTGTGAACTACCACACCCAGCCAGATATCTTTTATTTTCATGAAGTCCTGTTTATTAAGTTTTTCCTTTTATTGTTAGTGGATTCCCCTCCTCCCCCCAAAATATTTGCCTACCCTAAGGTTGCAGTGATTGTCTCTTCTTTTTTTTTTTTTTTTTTTTTTTGGTAGAAGGTTTGAAATTTTAACTTTTACATTTAGGTCATGACCCATTTCAAATTAATTGTGTATGTGGAGTGAGATATGGAGATCAGGGTTTATTTTTTCCCATATGACTGACTGGTTGTTCCAACAACATTTTAGCAATTTGTTTAAAAGGGTTTTCTTCCTTTATTGGTTTGACTCACTCAGCCACCCAAATAGCTGGGGACTACAGCTACTTGCCACCACTCCTGACTGATTTTTAAAAATTTTTTTTGTAGAGACAGAGTCTCACTGTGTTTCCCAAGCTGGTCTCGAACTCCTGGGTTCAAGTGAACCTCCCACCTCGACCTCTTAAAGCGTTAGTATTATAGGTGTGAGCCACCAGGCCTGGCCTGGAATTGTTTCCTAAATGTCATTTTCAAACTGTTTGCTGCTTTTGTATAGAAATATAATTCATTGTTGCCGGGCATAGTGGCTCATGCCTGTAATCCCAACACTTTGGGAGGCTGAGGCGGGTGGATCCCCTGAGGTCAGGAGTTCAAGACCAGCCTGGCCAAACACTGTCTCTACTTAAAATAAAAGAATTAGCCAGCTGTGGTGGCAGGTGACTATAATCCCAGCTACTCGGGAGGCTGAGGGCAGGAGAATCACTTGAACCTGGGAGGTAGAGGTTGCAGTGAGCCAAGATAGTGCCATTGCACTCCAGCCTGGGGGACAGGAGCAAGACTTCATCTTAAAAAAGAAAGAAATATAATTCATTGTTATATATTGACTTCATATCTTGCAACCTTTTTAAATTCAGTTATTTGTTCTTATAGGATTTTTAAAAATATTCCATAAGATTTTCTATGTGCACAATTATGTTGGATGCTATTAACAAGTTTTATATCTTTTCTAGTCTTTATGTCTTTTATTTATTTTTCTTGCCTTATTGCACTGACCAGCACATTTAGCATATGGTTAAATAGAAATAGAGAGAGTGGATATCCCTGCCTTGTTTCCAGTATTAGGGTGGAGAAGTTCAATGTTTCCCCATTAAGTAAGATTTTAGTAAGAATGTTCATACACATTCTTTTTCAGATTGAGGAAGTTGCTTTCCATTTCTAGTACGTTAAGAAATCATTCAACATCACAAGTGGATATTGAATCTTTTCAGGTGCTCTTTCTGTATCTTTAAAAATTGTCTTATGGGTTTTGTCTTTTATTTATTTATTTTTAATATTTCTGAGACAGGGTCTGTTGCCCAGGCTAGAGTGCTGTGGCATAATCATAGCTCACGGCAGCCTTGAACTCCTGGGCTCAAGGGATCATCCCACCTCAGCCTCCTGAGTAGCTGGAACTATAGGTGTGTACCACCACACTTGGCTAATTTTTTTATTTTTGTAGAGACAAGAGTCTCACTATGTTACTCAGGCTGGTCTTGGACCCTTTTGCTTCAAGAGATCCTCCCACCTCCCAGAGTGCTGGTATTAGGTAGCTTTGCACCTGGCCATCCTTTATTTTGTTAATATTTTGAATTACACTAATTGATATTTGAATGTTTAATCAGATTTATATGCCTGAAAGAAATCCCACTTGGCTGTAAAGTATTTAATATGTTGTTGGATTTGATTGCTGATATTGTGTTAAATATTTTTTACATCTCTGTTCATGAGGAATATTAAACTATAATTTTCTTTTCTTTTCTTTTCTTTTTTTGAGACAGAGTCTCGCTCTGTCGCCAGGCTGGAGTGTGCAGTGGCGCAATCTCGGCTCACTGCAACCTCTGACTCCCTGTTTCAAGCGATTTTCCTGCCCCAGCCTCCCGAGTAGCTGGGATTACAAGCACACACCACCATACCCAGCTAAACTTTTTTGTATTTTTAGTAGAGACGAAGTTTCACTATGTTGGCCAGGATGGTCTCAAACTCCTGACCTCATGATCCACCCGCCTTGGTGTCCCAAAGTGCTGGGATTACAGGTGTGAGCCACTGCGCCCAGCCTATAATTTTCTATCTTTGTCAAGTTTTGGTATCAGGGTTATGTTGATCTCATAATAATAATAATTATTATTATTATAAAATATTTATTATTTTATAATTATTATTTTATATTTTATATTATATATTATTTTATATAAATTATATTTTATATAAATCTAAACTATTATTATTATTTTTTAGACAAAGTCTTGCTCTGTTGCCAGGCTAGAGTGTAGTGGTGCAATCTCGGCTCACTGGGTTCAGGAGATTCTCCTGCCTCAGCCTGCCGAGTAGCTGGGATTACAGGCATGTGCCATCACACCCAGCTAATTTTTTGCATTTTTAGTAGAGACCGGGTTTCGCTGTGTTGGCCAGGCTGGTCTCGAACTTCTGACCTCAAATGATCCACCTGCCTTGACCTCCCAAAGTGCTGGGATTACAGGTATGAGCCACCACACCTTGCCTGTTTTCTTATACTTAGTGTTTGCATCATATATTTTTGTTCAGTCTTTACTGGTAACTGGTTTGTCTTTATAATGAAAGTGTGTTTCTTTTTTTTTTTTTTTTTTTTTTTTTTTTTTTTTTTTTTTTTTTTTTTTTTTTTTTTTTTTTTTTTTTGGAGACGGAGTCTCGCTCTGTTGCCCAGGCTGGAGTGCAGTGGCGCAATCTCGGCTCACTGCAAGCTCCATCTCCCGGGTTCCCGCCATTCTCCTGCCTCAGCCTCCCGAGTAGCTGGGACTACAGGCGCCCGCCACCACGCCCGGCTAGTTTTTTGTATTTTTTTAGTAGAGACGGGGTTTCACCGTGTTAGCCAGGATGGTCTCGATCTCCTGACCTCGTGATCCGCCCGTCTCGGCCTCCCAAAGTGCTGGGATTACAGGCTTGAGCCACCGCGCCCGGCCTGAAAGTGTGTTTCTTATAAATTGCATATAGCTGGCTCTTGATCCTGACAATCTCTGCCATTTATAATGAACTAATGTTGAGGACAGATCTGCCTCCCATCTTGTGGTTTGTTTCCTGTTTGTCCTGTTTGTTCTGTGTCCCTCTGTTCCTCTTATTCTACTGCCTTTTGGTTGAATTATGTATTATTTAGTATTTGCTGATATTTTATCATCCCGTTTTATCTTCTCTATTGACTTTTTGCTTATACCGCTTTGTGTTGTTTTTTAAAGTCATTGTTCCAGATTGGTGGTTGGTAAACTACAGCTTTCAAACCAAATCTGGCCCACGTGGCTCACATGTTTTTATAAGGTTCTGTTGGAACACAGCCTTGCCCATTCATTTATTTTTATTTTTATTTAAATAATTTTTTAATAGAGATGGGGTCTCGCTGTGTTACCTGGACTGGTCTTGAACTCCTTGATCCTCCCACCTCCGCCTCTCAAAGTGCTGGGCTTACAGGCACAAGCCACTGTGCCCAGCCACCCATTCATTTACATATTGCCTGTGGCTGCTTTTGAGTTACAGTGGCAAAGTTGGGTAGTTATGACAGAGACGTATGGCCCCCAAAACTCAAAATGTTTACTCTGTGATCCTTTAGAGAAAAGTTGACCCTTGCTGTGGAATTATACTGTCCAAGACGGTAGCCATTAACCACATGGCTATTGAGTACTTGAAATGCTGCTAGTCCAAAATGAGATGGATTGTGAATATAACTACGCACCAGATTTTTTTTTTTTTTTTTGAGACGGAGACTGCACACCAGATTTTGAAGAATGTAAACTATTAATCATTGTTTACATGCAGATTACATGTTGAAATGATAATATTTTTGATATATGAAGTTGAAATATTAAATTAATTCGGCTTCATTTTCTTTTTTAAATGGTAGATATTTGAACATTTTTAATTATATACCTGGTTACATTACATTTCTATTGGCCAAGCACTACTCTAAGATTATAATATGTATCTTTCAAGTATCACAGTCTTTTATTTTTATTTTCTCTTTTTGTTTTTGACAGTCTGTCTTCAAGCAAAAAATGTACTACTTCATGAACAGTGTGAGACTCTTAACAGTATATTTCCAATTACTCCCTTCCCCAATCCTTTGCGATCTTTTATCTTATATTTTACTTCTACATATTGTATAAACCCCATGGATACATTAGTGCTTTTATTCATTTTCTTTCTTTTTCTTTAAACAGTTATTAGTCTCTTAAATAAAATAAGGGATTAAAGTATGGGGGAAATGGCATAGATATAAATTTAAAAATTCAGGCATCCATCATTAGAAAGGTACAGTTAAGATTCGGAGGGCAGCATTATGTTTGAGAGGAAGACAGGCACTGCTCTGACTCACTTCTATTTGCTTTAGAGAATTGACTGAGCCTTTGGCAGAGCTGGTCACAGCAGTCAAGCTTCTACACGTGGCCGTTAGCAGTGCTGCTAGAGAGGAGCATCCATTTCTTTCGCTGTTTGCACTGGTATTGTAGCAGTGTGCTTCTTTTCTTTCCCGTAATAGATTCAGTGTCCAGAATATTCAAGCACTTTATAGTTAACAACTGGAAAAAAAAAGAGGGCTTGGGTTCTGGAGAAACTGGACTGAACATCAGTTTGCTATGAGAGGGAGGAAGATTTGGTTTGGTGGTGTGGGATCTGAAGAAATACAGGGTAGCATAGTGTTTGGAGAATACTCCTCTACAGTCGATGCTGAAACATGTAAGATCTCACTAATAGGTACTCAGTCCCCATAAGCCAGCACCAACACTCACAATATTCCTGAAAGATAGGTGCTATTACTATTCCCATTTTATTAATACTATAATGTTCTCTAATTAAAGGGAATGATTTTCTAGAGCCACTTGGCACTGATAGAGATTTTAATCAGTCATGTGCCCTTTGGTTACTTGCTCTTTGGTTTATCTCAACTGATGGGAAAATCCCACTGGCTGGTCTCTTCCCTCCAGCCTTTCCTTTCTATGAGACTAAATTTCAGCCTTCCTTGAAAATTGAGTAGCTCTTGGAATTCCTGCTAGGTAGGAAATGCTAATGCATATATCAAAGCTATGGTTTTTGGATTCTATATGGTTTTCATCTGCAGCTAGTGGTTTCTGAAAGTAACTGAATATATGTATTACATTAGAAAGTGAGGAAAAAGCCCTTTAGGAAGGAGAATTCTGATTCACCAGACCATATTCCAGGACCCATTGCCTTGTCAAAGTGCTTACATGTTTATTCATCAATGGGCCTGTGGAGCAAGTGTTTTCTCCCTTCCTACTGAAAAATGCCTTAAAGACAACAGAAGCCATAGGGCGAGTGGACAGGGAACTGACTTATCAGGCAGCCAGAAGCCAAGGGTTCCAGCTTAGGCTCTGCCACCACCTAGCACCTCGGAAAAGACTCTTCATTCTCTCTTCCCTTCAGTAAATACCCATGAAGAGCCCAGCGTGTGCCTCTGTTTTCTCATCTTAAATGAGGCATTTTGGTGGAAAGAATGCTGAAGTCCCTTCTGGCTCTTAAATTCCAAAAGCTTTTATACTGTGCACAGTGTGTAGGGCATGACGTGGAAATTGATAAAAACTTGTGAGACCCTTTGATTCTCTCAAATAGCAAATAGCAGTCTCTTCTAAACCTGAGGATTAGAGTTTTGAAAATCCTTATAGTGGAATTTTTACTTTAGGAACATACAGTAAATCAGTGTCACAGGTGAACCTATGAAAGCTCTTTATGACACTACAATAATAAAGACATGTCAAATAAAAAGATCATTGGCTGAGCACAGTGGTGCATGCCTGTAATCCCAGCACTTTGGGAGGTCAAGGCTGGAGGATTGCTTGAGTTCAGAAGCTCGAGACCAGCCTGGGCAACATGACAAGACCCCATCTCTGAAAAAAAAAATTAGCCAGACATGGTGGCCCATGCCTATAGTCCCAGCTACTCAGGAGGCTGAGGTGGTACAACGATTTGAGCTCAGGAAGTCGAGGCTACAGTGAGCCATGATCCCACCACTGCACTCCAGCCTGGGTGACAGAACGAGACTCAGAAAAGAAAAGAAAAGAAAAAATCATTGACCCTTTTAGTGGAGACCGCCCTCTAAATTTCCACCTATCATTTATATACTAGACGTTTTTAGAAGGTCCTTCTCATGGTTTCAACAAAATGGTTGGAAACTCCTAGCACTGTGGCAGAAGAATGTGTAGTCAGCCCGTTTTGCCCTCTATGTCTTGGCTCTGTGCTTAGACATTCATCACTTTGAGTGGGTGCCTCTCACCTTGAGATCCACAGCCATCCACTGCTGTTTCAAAATGTGTGTCTACAGCGCAAGCAGTGGCCCCTTTGACCCTGGTGGCAGCTGGCTCTCTCACTGCAGTCCAGGAAGCTCTGTGTTGGCTCTTCCTTGGTGCTTCTGTCTTGCCCTGGGCCTCTTGGGACACCTCCAGTCTGCTCTAACTGCCTCTTCTGCCCCTAGTCTTGCCTTTTTCTGGGGAAATTTCCTGTTGTTTAGCTTTTGTTTGCTCTAGGTTCTATAGCCAAGGAGCAGAATTTGTATCTCTATCTTTATCTTAACCAAATTACATTTTTACAGTTTGCTTATCCCTTGGGATAGAGCCTTAGCTACTGGAAAGGACTGTAGATTTACCTAGTCCAGTCACCTCAGCAAAATCTCTCTTATATTTGGGCAGAGTAAATGTTGGCAAATTCAATGTAGATCTTATAAGTTAAGTATATTTTAGCAGAGAAAATGTTTCCCATGACACCTTTGAAACCACTGAAGTGATAAATGCACATAATTTTTAAAAATTCATGTAGTACAGTAGAGTGTAAAATGAAGGAGGAAAATCTTCACTCCTCACTCTCAGTTCCTCTTCCCAGTGGCAGCTCCTGTTATATTCTTTCAGTGGTTAGTGGTTTCTATTATTCCTTTAAATAATACGTCCATTTCTTGACTTACCAACTTTGAACAATATATCCTGATTACTGCTATAAAAGATTTGGAATTTAGGATGTGTATTCTGCCTTCTGTCTCTTTCTGCCCTCTTCTCACTTTGGTTAGTTATTATTTATAAGATTTACTACTTTTTGTACCCATACTTTGGTGCCTTCTTTATAAGTTAATCCCAAGAGATGACAGCCAGGATACAGCGTGTATAATATTATGGTTGTATAAATGTTATCCTCGGTAGAGGAAAAAAGTTACATAAATGGGACATAGAGAAGAAAGTGTATTCCTATGTCATTGAAACTTTGCTGCCCAGAAGAATCTTTCAGCCATCCCAGTGGTTTTTATGTGGACTTTTTTGAGGGAGTAATTTTCTTAAATGTTATATTGTTTTGCATGTATAATGTTGCTGAATGTAGAATTCTAGATCCCAAAACTGTTTCCTCTCAGAACGTTAAATACATTGCTCTTATTACTAGAATCATTGATATGCCTTGGACAGGTGCCATGTTTTTTGTGCCTTCATGTTCTAGCAGCAAATTGAGAGCTCTTCCTGCTGACCCACCACCACCTTTCCCTCCTCCTTGCCAGTTTTGGCTAGGTCTAGTTGTCTTTTAAAGGGCTATGCTAATTTCAGACTGGAAAAGTGGTAGAGACCTTTAACACCTGTTCTAAATTATTTTTTTTAATAAGTGAGGAAGAATTTCCACCACCCCCACTCATTCCTCCCTCTGAATTCAGCTACTTTGCACCTTACCAGCTGTGCAATTGTAAGAAAGGAGATCAGCCTATTCTCAAAGGAGTATTTTAAGAAATTCAAGTAAATATTCAGCATAAAACTACAGTCTGGTTAATGTAAAATGCAGAATTTTAAAGTGTGCAGTTACTAATAAAATAGAATGATTAACTAGGAAAATTGATTTTACCATGTAATGTACATAAAGACATAAAACTTGGTTTTTAATAAAGATATGGTATAGCTCTAACAGATGCCCCCTCTGGCATATCTGTCTGGTTGGGTGTCCAGGAAAGATGAATGAATGTAGTTTGTCTCCTTCCTTTGACATCTCTTGTACCAGTAGATCAGGACACGATTGCTTTCTTTGAGATTGCTTTCTTTGAGAGTTCAACAGGATTCCTGAGAGTAGCATCACATAAAAGAGATGTGGAGAACTTGGATAAGCAAAATGTGGCATATGCTTACAGTGGAATATTAATCGGCCTTAAAAAGGAAGGAGATTCTAATACATGCTTCAGTTTGCTTCAAGCAAATTGTAAAAATTCGATTTGGTTAAGATAAAGATATAGATGTAAATTCTGCTCCTTAGCTGTAGAAGCACCTTGAAGACATTGTGCAAAATGAAATAAGCCCATCACAAAAAGACAAAACACCAGATTATTCCACTTATATGAGGTTCCTAGAGTAAGTCAGATTCATAGAGACAGAAAGGAGAGTGGTGATTGCCCCCGGCTGAGGAGAGGTGGGAATGAGGAGTTGTTTAATATGATTCAGTACTGGAGATTGGTTGCCCAGCATTGTGAGTGGACGTAACGCTGCAGAACTGTATGCTTAAAATGGTTAAGACACTAAATTTTATGTGTACTTTACCGCAGTTTTAAAAAATTTTAAGGGATTCAGACAATTTGGAATACTATTTTTATAGTAGAATTTTACATGAAACCTTTCTTTTGATGGTTGAGAATGAAGAGAATGCTGATGAAAGACCTAGAATACTTTAAAAATGTAAATAGAGAATTGTGAATTATTGATAATTCATGAATGAATTATCGCATAATATGAGTTATCACATTTGAGTTCATAATTTTCAGTTACTGCTTTTCTATTTTATGCTTTATTTATTAAAATGCTTTTTAGATCTGGCCTTTCTCCTCTCACCTGTTGTATGGGCTGTAACACATCTGGCAAATGGATGGATTGATTTTTAGATGAAGGTCTGCTTTAATCGTGCTAGAGTATAAAGTGTCAGCTCTGTAGACTTTGACAAAAGCACAGCTGTGGAAGCAGAACAATTGTTTTTATTAAAAATTACCTATATTGGCTGGGCATGGTAGCTCATATCTGTACTCCTAGCACTTTGGGAGGATGAGATGGGAGGTCTGCTTAAGGACAGCTTAAAGACCAGCCTGGGCAACATAGCAAGATCCCATCTCTAACAACAACAACGACCAAAAAAAAAATAAAAAAATTAGTTAGGTATGGTGGCTCATGCCTGTAATCCCATGTACTCAGGAGGCTGAGGTGGGAGGATTGCTTATGCTAAGGAGTTTGAGGCAGTAGTTAGCCATGATCATGCCATGGCAACAGAGCAAGACCCCACCTCAAAAAATTTATCTATATGTATTATTAAAACATAATTCAAACTCAGCCAGGCCAGATGGCTCATGCCTGTAACCCTAGCCAGCCCTTTGGAACGCCAAGATGGGCAGATCACTTGAGCTCAGGAGTTCAAGACCAGCCTGGGTAACATGGTGAAACCCTGTCTCTACAAAACATAGAAAAGTTAGCCGGGTGCGGTAGTGTGCCCCTGTAGTCCCAACTGTGACGGGAGGCTGAGGTGGGAGAATTACTTGAGCTAAGAAAGTCGAGGCTGCAGTGAGCTGAGATTGTAACACTGCACTCTGGTAGAGAGTGACTGAGTGAGACCCTGTCTCATAATAATAATAATAATAGTAATAATAATACAAACTCTAAGATTTCTATAGTTTTTTTAAATTTGTAATTATTTCATTAAAGTTTAGGAGATTTTAGCAATGACTTAGCTTTCTTTAAATTTGAAAACATAGAAGGGTTTGTCAGTGTCTCCAATAAAATTCGGCATTTCCATTTAAAAGCTCTTGTATGCAGAAATTTGGAATTCAGCACTGAAAGCCTGCTTTCACCTCACACATTAAAGCAGTGTGTCATCTCAGGATTTTATTTTAAATAACATGAAGCTAAGTTTAACATCACCTTACACTTATATGACCTTTGTTGTGTTAGAACGTGTTCATGTTTCATAATAGCAGTAATATTTGAAAATTAATGGTTTCTTTCCATACCTTCATGTTATTTATTTGATTAACCATAATTAAAAGTCTCATTATCATCTATGTTTCTAACATTGTGTTATATTGTTGAGTACTTATCTTCATGTAATAGTATAATTTTTTGTGATAGTATAAGCTGCTAATAATTGAAACAAATTGCCCTCAGCAAACTCAGATGTTAGGGAGGTGAAATACTGTTTCTTCCATGTCTTTAACTAAATGCAAAACAGATTTTCTGTTTGAGTTGCCCAAATCATGTGCATTTAGGATTAGTCCTGTATAATTTATAGTGGTGTTAGCGGAAATAAAGCATTAAATGTATAAGTCCTGTATTTTAATTGCCAGATATAGAAATCCTTAACATTTTCCTTGTAGTTCTTTTTTTTGACACTTTATGCTTATTAAAAATTCTGCTGGTACATCGTAAGTCAGCAGAAACTGCAGCATGTTTGTGTTTATTTCGGGGAGGTTGGTGGAAGAATGAAAAATGACTGCTGTGGCCCAAAACCAAGTTTGTCCTTGTACTGGTAGGTGGTTCCATGTTTAAATACGATCTCCAGATTTGAGGGGCCTCCTTTTTGGCCATTCAAGAATCTCTGAAGCAAAGATTTTTCATTTCGTTCAGCTCGCTGATAGTGCAGAAGCCAAAGGTTTGCAAAACAAGAATATTCTAGAATCTCCCTTTTGTGCCTCTTTTTCCCAAATGCAAAAGGACTCAAATCTGTGATGGGTATGTGGGTGTTTACTATAGTTTTGTTTGTTTGTTTTGATGGAGTTTTGCTTTTGTTGCCAGGCTGCAGTGCAGTGGTGCGATCTTGGCCCACTGCAACCTCCGCCTCCTGGTGTGATCTTGGCTTGCTGCAACCTCCACCTCCCGGGTTCAGGCGATTCTCCTGCCTCAGCCTCCCAAGTAGCTAGGATTACAGACATGTGCCAGCACACCTGGCTAATTTTGTATTTTTAGTAGAGTCTGGGTTTCACCGTATTGACCAGGCTGGTCTTGAATTCCTGACAGCAGATGACCCACGCACCTCGACCTCCCAAAGTGCTGGGATTACAGGCGTGAGCCGGTGTGCCAGACCCATTTTTTTAGGTTGTTTATGTGTGTGTGTGTGTGTGTTTCTTTGTGTTTTTTTTTTGTTTGTTTTCATGTTTCAAATGTTTCATTTTTATTTATTTATATTTATTTATTTATTTATTTATTTATTTATTTATTATTTATTTATTTATTTTCTGGTGGGGTCTTGCTGTGTTTCCCCAGCTGGTCTCCTATTTCTGGGCTCAAGCTATCCTCCCGCCTCAGCCTCCCAAGTAGCTAGGATTGCAGGCACACATCACTGTGCCTGTACTGTACAGTTCTTTAAACTTTTCTATATATTTGAAGTTTTCATAATAAAATGTTGGGGGAGAAGTAGAACTGTGAAACTAGAAACCTGTGTACATTTCCAATAGAGTAGGGCAGTTGAGGTGGTTCTCGGTGATCCACAGGTTCTGAACAGACACCTGCTTTAGCTAATGCCCATGTGGCTGATGGCTTACCTGCCCATCAGCAAAGCTGCTGGAACACTTTCCTCCTTGCTGCCCAGTGTTGGGGACCATCCTGTACAAGCTGTTCTTACTCCTTGTGCCTCCTTACTGCTCTTCTTTCTTTCTCTCCTCCTTTTCTGATGTTTTTTATTCGTCTTCTCTCTGAAGACCCACATCGGTGTCTTCTCTAAAAACATGGACCGACTGTCCACCTTTCCCACCATAGGAAAGGAAGGTGACAGAGAAGCCACTGGCATTTACTGAGTCCCTCATGTGCCAGGCACCATAACATGCACTTTTCTATTTTTGTTTCTTAATCTTCACAGTAACCCATTTTTTAATTGAGGAACTTGCTCAGAGTCATAAAACAAATAAATAAATTCAAACCCTCATCTCTCTCTTCCCAAATCCCATTCATGCTCTTTCCAAAATGCCTGCTTCTTCCTAAGATATCCATTTATGATCCTTCCCTGCCACTAGAAAAGGCTTGTGAGATGCCTCCTGTGCCGCCCAGAGTCCTTGGGAATTCTTTGCCTTTGCGACTGTTGTAAGAAGTAAAAAGATAAAGTCAGGGATTGTCAAGTATTGTTCTTAGTGTTCCCACACCTAACAAGTAATGGCTTGTGGCCACTTGGAAAAACGTTTAAATAAATGAATGAACAGGAGATCCTCTACCACACTTGGAACATGTTTTCCTACTCACTGTCCCGCGCAGAAGGCCATGCAGGCTGTTTTGTTTCTTTTAACAGTACAAAGTCACGCTAGGAATGCTTTTCATTGCTTTGCTTACAGTAAGGCAGAGAGGAATGACATTCTTTTCATAATTGCGCCATAATCTACCTTATTTGTATTGCCTTACCTATTGTTCAGACTGAAAGAGCCACCTGAAGGTAGGAGTATGTACATGCCTTGGAATATTAGATCTGAAGACTTTTCATGCCATTTTTAGGGGAAAATAAAAAGGTTATCAATGTCATACAATGCCGCAGAAATCAGTATTCACACCACTATTTTCTGAGTATTACATCATGTCATCTATTTGATAAAGAGAATTGGGGAATTCTTGTGAATGACCATGTGGTACATTGGTTCATCATCTTAAATTAATGACTCTGAATTCTTGGCAGATTAGTTCCTAGTTTGCTATAATTGTAAATTAACCCCGGAAGAGTCATCACAAACTAAATCAAGAGGCAGGAAGCATGTGGTTTCTTGATGTTACAACTTTTGGTAGGTGATTCTTTGTTCTGAGGGAGGCTGAAATGACATTCTCTATGTGATGAGAAGTCTATCAGGTAGGCCCCCCATTTCTTCTCCTTCTGGTAATGCCATCATACCCTGTTCCTTCATCACATCAAATTGTTAGTGCTAACGATGCCTTCATTTGGAATTTGCGTAAAAATCTGACATGAATGTCCATTTAAGATTGCTAAGTTAATGACATAATGAAACTATGAGAGTTTAGAACAGACTTCTCCACGTGATTGATGGCTTTCTCTTATTTCTGGTCATTTACCTGCAGGGAGCATCAGAAAAAGGGGGGTGCATAAGCAGAGAGGAGAAAGGAGTGGGTGGATCTTTCCAGGCACCTACCTCTTTTTTTTGGTCATTATTTGTGAAGGAGCAGTTTACTTCCAAATTTGACCCTGCCCAGATGCCATTAGGGGGTTTTCTTTTCTTCTCAAGTTAGAGTTAGTGGGTTTATAGGAAAACCAGAAGGAACCAAAAATGACAGTTTCCAAATAAATGGAACATGTTCAGAAAAACACAGGATTAAGGTTTAAACTTTGTTGTTTAGGTAACTGGCTTTGAATGTTTTCTTTTGTGTCATTTCTATCTGCAAATGTTAATGATTGTGGAATACAGTAATACCACAGTAACTCGGATGGAGGTGAAGATAGATGGGAGGACATTTTTGAAGAAATGTAATGTATTATTTTAAGGAATGGGTAGGTGGTATCTGTAACTGTGTGAGCAAAAATGTTACCTGATAAACATGGACTTGTGGAGCCAGAAGGAACTTAGAGGTGATCTGGTCCATCCTCTGTCACGTTACAATTTTACAGAAGAGGACTGGAGGCTCAGAGAAGCTGTCATATTCAAGGTCATAAAACCAATTTGTAACAGAGCTGAGTTGTGTATACCCTTTAAAGACAAGTCATGATTTACCATTGCAGTAATGATTTTTCACATATTGAGTGAATCTTTGTGAAGCCCTTGACATTTAAAAAGAAAAAAGTATTTTCAGTGAAAGATGCAAACATTGTCTTTAAAAGCCAAATAGTACAAAGAAAAGTTTATAATAAAAAGCAGTAGTCCTCTGCTACCCTCATCCTGTCCCTCAGAGACAACCATTTTCAATTCTTTCTTTTGATATTTGTTTTCTCAAATAATGTACTTACTGCTGCTTCTTCATTTTTTTTTTTTTTTAACTTTTAGGTTCTGGAGTACATGTGCAGATTTGTTATATCTACTCATGTCACAGAAGTTTGTTGTACAGATTATTTCATCATCCAGGTACTAAGCCTGGTACCCAGTAGTTATTTTTTCTGATCCTCCTCCCACCCTCTACCCTTAAGTAGGCCCTAGCGCCTGTCATTCCCCGCTTTGTGTCCGTTTTAGGGGGAACAAAGTGCCTACTTATAAGTGAGAACATGCAATATTTGATTGTCTGTTTCTGTGTGAGCTTGATAAGGATAATGGCCTTCAGCTCCATCCATACTTCTTGATTTTTCTGTTTATCTTTTGACTTACAAATAGGATAGGTCAGGATTCAACTCTGTTGCTCTCACCCATTCCAGGTTGCCTTCCTTTCCCTACCCTCAACCTTCCTCCAACTTTGTTCTCTTTGGTCTTCTTTTTCATAATTATTTTGGCTGTTCTGTCCTTTGTATTTCCCTATGAACTTCAGTATCAGCTTATAAATTTGTATAAAAGCATCTGGTAAAATTTTGATTGGGATTGAATTAGGATATATAGTATTTTCTTTTAACCTATTATAGTCTTCAAGTTATATCAATTCACATGTAGCATAAGAACCTTATAGTAGTATACTTAAATTTCCCAGCTCCCAACCTTTGTGCTGTTAGTGTCCTTTACATTTATATGTTATTAACAGCATGCAACATTGTTACATTTCTTATTTAGTCAGTGATTTTCTAAAAGAATTAAGTAATAAAAAATCTTAACGCTGGGTACAGTGGCTCACACCTGTAATCCCAGCCCTTTGGGAGGCCACAGTGGGAGGATCACTTGAGCCCAGAGTTTGAGACCAGCCTGGGCAACATGGAAAGACTCTATCTCTACAGAAAGCCAAAAAATGAGCCAAGGTGGCACCTGAGCTTGGTGTCATATGCCTATAGTCCCTGCTACTCGGGAAGCTGAGGCAGGCGGATCCCTTGAGCCCAGGAGGTTGAAGCTGCAGTGAACTGTGTTCACACCACTGCACTCCAGCCTACATGACAGAGCGAGATCCTATCTCATTAAAAAAAAAGAAGAAGAAGAAAGAAAAAAAGGGAAGAAAGAAAGAAAAAAGAAACTTATCTATTTATACATGTAAGTATTTCCTCATTCCTTTGTGTAGTTCTATACGTATTTCCATCTGTTACCGTTTTCCTTTTGCCTGAAAGAGTCAACCATGTCTTATGGCAAAGACCTGCTGGTGATGAACTCTTTCAGCTTTTTTGTTTTGTTTATTTAGAGATGAGGTTTCACTATGTTGTTCAGACTGGTCTCCAATTCCTGGGCTCAAGTGATCCTGCCTCAGCCTCCCAAGTTCTTTTGTATGTATAAAAATGTCTTTATCTCTTCTTTTTTTTTTTTTTGAGACAGAATCTTCCTCTGTTGCCCAGGCTGGAGTGCAGTGGCACAACCTCAGCTCACTGCAATCTCTGCCTCCTGGGTTCAAGCAATTCCCCTGCCTCAGCCTGTGAGTAGCTGGGATTACAGGTGTGCACCACCACACCTGGCTAATTTTTGTATTTTTTAGGAGAAACAGGGTTTTGCCATGTTGGCCAGACTGGTCTTGAACTGCTTACCTCAGGTGATCTGCCTGCTTCAGCCTCCCAAAATGCTGTGATAACAGGCGTGAACCACTGCGCCTGGCCTCACCTTCATTTTTGAAAGATATTTTTGCTGGGTAGAGAATTCTAAATGGACGGGTTTTTTTTTCTTTCATTCTTTTAAGATACTGCTCAACTTTCTTCTCACTTGCATTGTTTCTCAACAAAAATCTGTTGTCATCCCCATTTTTGTTTCTCTGTATGTAACACTACTTTTTCTGTAGCTACTTTTTACAATTTTTTCTTTATCATGAGTTTTGAGTAATTTGATTATAATGTGCCCTGGTAATGTTTTCTTCAAGTTTCTTATCAGCTTGGGATTTATTGAGCTTCTTGGATTTCTGGATTTATAGCTTTCATCAAGTTTGGACATGTCAGGCTGGGTGCAGTGGCTTATGCCTGTAATCCCAGCACTTTGGGAGGCTGGGGCGGGTGGATCTTTTTTACCCAAGAGTTCACAACCAGCCTGGGCAGTATGGCAAAACCCTGTCTCTTCAAAAAAAATACACACAAAAAAAATTAGCTGGACGTGGTGACACATGCTAGTAGTCCCAGCTACTAGGGAGGCTGAAGTGGGAGGATCACGTGAGCCTGGGGAGGTCAAGGCTGCAGTGAGCTGTGATTGTGTCACAGCACTCCAGCCTGGGTGACAGAGTGAGACCTTGTCTCCCCCCTCCCACCCCCCCAAAAAAAAAGTTTGGACATTTTTCAACCATTATTTTGAAAGATTTTTTTTCTTTTTCTTGCTCTCATTTTTTCTTTTAGGGACTCCAATTACTCATGTATATTCAGGTGCTTGAAGTTGTCCTCTAGGTCACAGATGCTCTTTTTAATTTTTAAAATTCTTTTTCTCTGTGTTTTATTTTGGATAGTTACTGTTGCCGGGCCTGTATCTCAGACATTGTACTTTTCATTTCTAGAAGTTCTGTTTGGTTTGTAGCTTATCATTTTAAACATATGGAATGCAGTTATAAATACCCTTCAGTGTCCTACTCTGTTAATTCTAACATCTGTATCAGTTCCACATCACTTTCAGTTGATTGATTACTGTTATTGTGGGTTGTGTTCTTCTGCCTTTTTGCATACCTGATAGTCTTTGTTATTTTACTTTTTTTTTTTTTTAAGCTGTCTCCTACAGGAAGGAAACCTGGTAGTCTTTAATAAGATGCCATATATTATAAATTTTGCCTTGTGGTGTGCTACATATTTTTGTATTCCTATAAATGTTCTTGAACTTTGTTCAAGGATGTCATTGAGATATTTGGAATCAGTTTGATTCTTTCAGGTCTTACTTTTGTAGTTTGGTGGGTCTGGAGCAGTGTTCATTGCCTAAGACCTTCCAAAATAGTCTCCCCAATGCTGTGATGTATGTTTTCCCAAGTTAGCTGGTGGGAACAAGTGTTGTTCTCAGCCCTGTGTGAGCACCATATATTGTTCCCTTGAATCCTTTCGGATAGTTCTTTCCCCAGCCTTGAGGAATTGCTCACCTATTATATGCTGATCAGTCCTCTGCTGAATCATAAAGGATTTCCTTTGCAGCTATCCAGGGTTCTCTAACCAGTAAACTGGCGCAGTCATTGGGTTCACCTCATTAGTTTCCTGTCTCTGGGGGATCACTGTGCTTCCTTGCCCAATGTCCAGTGCCTTCAGAACCATTGTTTCATAAATTTTGTCTGATTCTTTTGGTTGTTTTAGGCGAGTGGGTAAATCCAGTCCCTGTTTCTCCATCTTGGCTGGAATGGAAGTTGCTCCATTGTCTTTGTGTCTTTGCATTCAAACATGCTATCCAGAAATCTAATGTCAGTTGTATTCAAGATCCTTTGTACATAGCCTCTTTTTTCTTTTCTTCTTCTTCCTTTCTCTCTCTCTCTCTCTGGGCCTTTCTGAAATTTTTGAGAATATTCTTTTTTCTCTCCCAGTGTTTTGAAATTCCACAGTAATGGGCCTTGAAAGTGTTATGCTGGGTACTCCCTGTGGGCTGTTACAGGCTGGAGACTTGTGACTTGTGTCTTTTATTTTGGGGGAAATGTATTGTTTTATTTCCTTGACAGTTTTTTTTCTTTCATTTCTCTCTTCTTTCTTTCTGGAACTCCTGTGGTTAAATGTCAGGTTTCCTGGATTTATCCTCTAATGTTTTTGTCTTTGTTTGTTCCATTCTATTGTCTTTCATCTTTTTGTTCATTTCTTGGACATTTTCCTGACTTTCCCCCTTCACTACTTTCATTGGATTTTTTTTTTCTTTCAACTCCTATTTTAATTTCTAAGAAGTCTTGTCTTCACAATATTCCTTTGAAAGAATGCACATGGCTCTTCTTTCTTGGATGTAGAATTATCTTTTATGTCCATAAGGACATTAATTTTTCAAGTAATTCTCTGTGCATGGTTCTGATATGCATGGATTTCAGTCAACAGGTTAGTTAAATAACACCAGTCACCCAATAATATGATTCCAATTTTGGTGACTACGATGTATTAACTGTGAGTAATTGAATAAAGTACAAACTTCACTACTAGCTCTTCAGTCCACTTATCCCTGTGTAGAAAACAGATGCACATCCTGATCTGTCACCAATCAGGTCACTTCTTTCAGAGTCTGTGTGTCTGCACATTCATTATTCTATTCACTGAGACAGCAAAACATGTCATTATGTTGTCTCCTTGTTTCTCAGTGATAAACCCAGGCAACATTCTTTTCAAATGGATAATCAAAAGAGGAAATTGATCAACCAAGATGAAAGTGTGACAAGGAACCAATAAGTGATGATGTTGGAAGTAAAATTCAAATCAAAACACGTAGAATTATAAAGAAGAATTAGCTGACCATGGGAGTGTTGACACTGCTGCCATTTGAGTTACTGTAAATCTGCAGCCAGAGGAACTTAACGAAGGGAACTTATCAGCGTAAATGAGGAAAGTGGTTGTGACAAAAAGGATGAAGATGTCCCAGAGGAAGTAACGGCAGCACAAAATTTCACATTAAAGGAGCTCACAGAGATACTTCACTACATTGAAAGCGCAAAGGATAACCCATTGGAAGCTGATTCAGACTTACAAAGGAGTATAACAGTTCACCCAGGCATAGAAGAAACACTCACTCCATATCATAAGTTACATGGCAAGAAGAAGGCACACTGTTTAAACTACTCTGAATAAGGTTTTTTGTTTTTAACAAAAGCTCATACTTTATTCACATTTCCTTGGTTTTTACCTAATATCCTTTTTCTGTTTTAGTTTCAGGATCTCATCTAGGATACCACATTATATTTGACCATCGTATCTCCATAGGCTCCTTTAGACCACGATGGTTTCTCTGACTCTCCTTGTTTTTGATTACCTTGACAGTTTCAGGACAAAATTGGTCAGCTAATCTATGGAATATCCTCCAACTTGAGTTTGTCTGATATTTTTCTAGTGGTTAGACTAAGGTTATGGGTTTTGGATGGAAGACCTGTGATGAAGTGCCATCCTCATCACTTCATATCAGGGAACATGCTGTCAATATGATTTCTCACTTGTGATGTTAACCGTCATCACCTGGGTTGAGGTGGTGTTTGTGAGATCTCTCCACATGAAGTTACTGTTCTCCCTCTTTCCACACTTTGCTCTTTGAAAGGAAGTCACTGTACACTGCCCAAGCCTAAGTGGTGGGGAGTTGTGTTCCACCTCCTTGGGGGAGGAGTGTCTGGAATTCTTCTGAACAAGAGATTTGTCTCTTATTTATTGTTCAGTCATTGATCTATATCATTATATGGACACAAGTTTTATACAAATAAATAAAACACTTTAATTCCCAGTGGTTTCTGGTGTTTTAAATTGCAGTGTACTAAGTGTTATGGCTTTACTTTTTGTTTGTTTCTCTATTTTTAACCTGGAGTCAGAGACTTAGTAATGTTTTGACAAAAATTTCTAAAGGTCACAGAAAAATCCATTTTTCTCTGATCTAAAGGTGAGTGGAGAACACCTTTAGAGTCCAAAGGATAACCCTTTGGAAGCTGATTCAAACTTAAAAAAGAGTATGAGTGTAGAATACTCACCTTTCAGTGGTCCAGATGTTTTTATGATCCTGTACTACATGCAAAGCAAGGACTGGCTGTAGTTTGCAAAGTTTCCTTCAGCTCCCTACTCTGTGCTTGTTTCCTCAGAGTTCTTTATTTCTGTCTGTATATTGGTCTGTTTTGGTTTTTGTCTGTCATGTTGGAAGCTTTATTTAAATATTTGGCTATTCTTGGCCATCCATTATTATTACTTTTTATTTTTTTATTTATTTATTTTTTTTGAGACGGAGTCTTGCTCTGTTGGCAGGCTGGAGTGCACTGCCTCCCGGATTCAAGCAGTTCTCCTGCCTCAGCTCCCGAGTAGCTGGCATTACAGGTGCGCGCCACCACGCCTGGCTAAATTTTGTATTTTTAGTAGGGACAGGATTTCACCATGTTGGCCAGGATAGTCTCGATCTCTTGACTTCGTGATCCGCCCATCTCGGCCTCCCAAAGTGCTGGGATTACAGGCGTGAGCCACCGAACCCGGCCATCTATTATTTTTTAAGAATGAACTTAAAATTGTCGGCCAGGCATGGTGGCTCACGCCTGTAATGCCAGCACTTTGGGAGGCTGAGGCAGGTGGATCACGAGGTCAGGAGATTGAGACCATCCTGGCTAACATAGTGAAACCCCATCTCTACTAAAAATTTAAAAAAAAAAAAATTAACCAGGCGTGGTGGTGGGCGTCTATAGTCCCCACTACTCGGGAGGCTGAGGCAAGAGAATGGCATGAACCCGGGAGGCGGAGGTTGCAGTGAGGCGAGAGCACGCCACTGCACTCCAACCTGGGCGACACAGCAAGATTCTGTCTCAAAAAAAAAAAAAAAAAAAATGAATGAACTAAAAATTGATGAGAAACTCAGTGTGGAGACAATCTTATTGTTGGTCTTTCTATGTAGGATGATGAGGTGAAAAGTTGGCTTTATAATTAATATGTCTTTTCTCTGAGGCTGATTCAGTTCCTTTATGGCTTATGCTTCTTGTATCTACATAAGAACTCTGCCTAAATAAAGTCACAAGATTTTCTTATATTTTTAAGCAGTTTTTCGTTATTCTTAGTTTTATTTTAGATATATGATCTATTTCAAGTTAATTTTTATATATGGTATGAGGCATGGGTATGAGTTTATTTTTTGCATATAGATATCCAATTATTCCAGCACTATTTTATGAAAAGCAAATTACTGAATTATAACTCCTTAGTCAAAAATCATTTGGTCATATACATGTGGCTCTATTTCTGGACACTATTCTATTTCATTGATCTATATGTCTGTTCTTTCACCAATACCATACTGTCTTGATTACTGTAGCTTTGTAGTGAGTCTTGAAATCAAATAGTGTACCCTTTAATCTTGTCTTTTTTATATAAAAGTGTATTCACTTTCCCATAAAAATTTTAGTCGAGTTTGTCAGTTTCTACAAAAAGCCTGCTAGCTCTTTGATTGGAATTGTATTGAACCTGTAGACCATTTTAAGGAGAATTAACATCTTAACTACATAGAGACTTCCAACCCATGAATGTAGTATATCTTTTCACTTACTTAGGCTTTCTTTGATTTCTCTCATCAATGTATTAGAGTTTTCAGCATACAAATTTTGCACGTGCTATACTGGAGTTGTCCCTTAGTATTTTACATTTTGATCTGTTGTAAGTCATATGTTTTTAAAGCTCCATTTCCAGTCATTTATTGCTAATATAAAGAAATATAATAGTCTTTTTATTTTGACCTTATATTCTTAGACCTTCCTTACTTATTCACTTATCAGTTCTAATAATTTATTGTAGAGTATTGGGTATTTTTTGTTTAAGAAATCATATCTACAAATAAAGACATTTGCGTTTATCTCCTCACTACAAATTTTCCCATACACATTTTCTTTCTCTTGCCTTTATCGCTCTGGCTAGGGCCTCTAGTACATTGTTGAATAGAAGTTGTGAGAGCTGACATCTTTGTCTTGTTCCTGATCTTAGGAGGAGAGCTTTCAATCTTTCAGTGTTAAATATGATACTAGCTGTAAGGATTCAGTTTTTTTAGAGATTGATTCTCTGATTTTCAGCTTGGGGGATACAAGCCTAACTGCTGTGTTCTGGGTACAGATTGGCAGAAGGGAGCTGGAGCCCTCACTCCTTGGTATGTGGGGGATGGCTACCCCATTTTGTCAGCTCATATCGCCTCACTCCCACTCTTCACCATTGTGCCTGGTGCCACTGAGCCTGCAGAGATCGCTTTCACCCGGGTCTAAACCTCCTTTCTAGCTCCTACTGGCCTGGGGTAATGCCAGTCCCCTGGCTTCACTGGGAAGGGGGATCCTGTTACAGACTTGCTCCCTCCTGACATGGCTGCAGTCCTTATCACCTGCTCGTTTTAGGAATCTATGGCCTGGTTGTGCTGAGATTTTGCAGGACTCTATTGGGTAAATCTGCCTTTTGTAGAACACTTAAGATTTCTGTTTCTGCCACTATGCAGAGCTCTTTGCCACTCTTCTCCCTGCTTTTCCTCTACAAAGAGAGTGCCTGCAAGGTGAGCTGATACCCCATTCTCTGATGCTGCCTCTCCTCTTCTCTTTTCCTCTGTAGGTGTTATCTTCTCTTTGCAGATAAATAGTGTGTTCGATCGGTCATGTTTAACTTCCTGGAAATTTTTAAAAAGTAGTTTATTTGCTGAAATAGTTGGCCTTTTGGTATGCAGGGATGATGTTTTGTTTTTCTTATAGCCTTGATTATGTTGCTAATTTGGTTAGTAAGTCCTTTCATTGAAGTCAAAAGGTAAATTTTAGTACAAAAGTAAATTTCATCCTAGCCTCTGAAAATTTCAGATGTTCTAAATTCAGGTCCAACTAATTGTATACTGATTATATATTTTACATTTAGAAATTATTAATGTAATATCTTTCATGTTTGCATCAGTTAATCTTTTCTGTGTTAAAGCAAGTTGACAGTAGGGGATTGTTTGAAATATTCAAAACAGGTTCTTGTGAAAAGTATTTCTTATTGAATGCCATTGATTCTTTGTAATGTTGAACCAGTTTTTCTCTTAAGCCTCATATTCACAAATAAGCTTTATGTCTAGGATGGAGCACATACAATGCTTTCATGTTTTCTCTCTCTCTCTCCCCCCTCTCACACATACACATACACACACACACACACGTACACCTATTCCACAAGAGATGTCCTTTATTACCAGACAGCTACCATTCAGACCTTATTTAATGTTAATTTTATTTTTAGACTCTTTTTTTTTTTTGAGACAGAGTCTTACTCTGTCCCCCAGGCTGGAGTACAATGGCGCAATCTTGGCTCACTGCAACCTCCGCCTCCCGGGTTCGAGCAATTCTCCTGCCTCAGCCTCCCGAGTAGCTGGGATTACAGGCCGTGCATCACAATGCCCAGCTGTTTTTTGTGTGTTTAGTAGAGACAAGGTTTTGCCATGTTAGGCAGGGCTGGTCTCGAACTCCTGACCTCAAGTGATCTGCCCACCTCGGCCTCCCAAAGTGCAGGGATTACAGGTGTGAGCCACTGTGCCTGGCCCCAAGACTCAAATTCTTTATTAGAAATAAGAATTCTGGTTTATCAGTGATCTCCGAGGGTTTGGCTTCCGAACTGAGCATAGGTTGTCCAACATCTTCCCCTCTGCCGCCTAAATTGAGCCCCAAACACAGAAACAGTCATGCTCATGAAATTCAAATTCACTGTGAGAGTTTGTGAACACAATAAAAAGGCATTTCTAGCTCCCACTTACCGGATCTCTCCAGTTCATTTTGCTGTGTGAGGTAGTTTGCACGGTGGGACATTCCCTCAATCCCTTAGGTACATCTAGTAGGGAATGTGCTTTCATTCAGCCTAGCAGGAGAAGCTGCCCATGCACTGGAATGTAAACTATGTTAATAGTATTTCTAATTCAGGATGAAATAAGCAGTTTGTTGTTTGTCACTTGCATTATTGCTTTTAAGGAGGTAGCTTTCACTTATCCATTCAGCAAACCTTGGCCAAGGACTTACTCTGTGCCAGGCCCTGTGCCAGGTACGGAGAGCACAAGCAGTTAAGAGCCTGCTCTCATGGAACGTACATTCTGGTGGCAGAGAGAGAGAAG
Organism: Rhinopithecus roxellana; assembly: GCF_007565055.1. NCBI lineage: Eukaryota > Metazoa > Chordata > Mammalia > Primates > Cercopithecidae > Rhinopithecus > Rhinopithecus roxellana. The sequence goes on along the minus strand of NC_044568.1, from coordinate 81,968,642 downwards.
AGATAAGTAAGGACATAAATGAGAAGCAAGGCAGAGGCAAGTAGGAGGAGGAAAATAAAACAGGGCAAAGGAATGAATGTGACAAGGTAAGGGGCTATTTGGACTCCTCCGCGGAGGTTGGGGGGTGGTCTCTTTTCAGTTGAGACTGGCACAGTGAGGAGAGCTGGCCCTAGGAAGATGGGAGTTCATAAAGCAGTGCCAAGAACATTGAACTTGGAGTGCAATCTCAGACCTGCCCAGCAGCAGTACCTGGGGGAGGTCATTTACCCTGAAGATGAGGTTTCTTGTCTGCAAAATGGGAGTGTACACGTGTCCAGCTTCAAAGGGTCATATACAGTTACCAAATAAGAGAATGTTGTAAACAGCAACTCTTTAAAATGAAAGGGGACTGTTATTTTATACAGCAGCATGAATGTTCCAGCCAACTAAAGGACTTTTTCTACCTGTCTTTAAGACTTACTGTAGGCCAGGCATGGTCGTTCACGCCTGTAATACCGGCACTTTGGGAGGCCAAGGAGGGAGGATTAGTTGAACCCAGAAGTTCAAAACCAGCCTGAGGCAACATAGCAAGACACCCCCATCCTTACAAAAAAAATTAAAAATTAGTTAGGTGTGGTAGTACATGCCTGTAGTCCCAGCTACTCAGGAGGTATAGGTGGGAGGATCACTTGAGCCTGGGAGGTTGAGGCTGCAGTGAGCTGTGATTGCACCACTGCACTCTAGCCCAGGCGACAGAGTCAGACCCCATCGGTTTAAAAAAAAAAAAAAAAAACTGTAAAACTGTAGTAATACAGTGTGGGGCTGGGTAAGGAAAGACAGATAGCAAAACAGAATAGAGAGTCCAAGAATACAACCACATATGTGTGATCAGTTGATTTCCCATATTTTTTCTATGCAGGAATTCCTTCTTGGCATTTAGAGACATTTGACTCTTATTCCAAATTGTGAGAAAAATGAGTCAAGAAATCAGGAAAAGGAAAAATTCTGCAAGAATTAAAATTTTAACAGCCAACATGGGCATTACTAGTTTAAAGGAATTATCCAGCATCAGGTGAAAGGCAAGAGCACAGTCAGCGACACACAGGGTCATAGATTAAGGTCATCATTTCAGAACCAGGACAGCAACATGTAGGAGAGAAGGGGTCACAGTCCAATCAAGTCATTTTTGCTTGTCATTGTCACCATATTGCAAGTGTGTGTTTATGGCCTTGCCTGCTATTAATAGTGAGTCATTCTTCTCAGTAAAAATCTATTGAGTTATGCACGTGAGTACACTTTACCAAATCCTGCAAGTCTTGTTGGAAGATGTAAGTTTTGGCAGCAGCCCTGAAGTTGGTAGCTTTGAAGCATGATTCCTGTGTAGTGCTGTTAACCTTGCTAGGATAGCCAAATGTTACATTATCTTCATAGAATCCAGTAATGTTCACTGGTGTTTTCCAATGTTTGAATATTTAATGTAGGCTACAGTTCTTTGTAAATACTTTTACAGGAGAAATGTAAAGAGAAGATGTGTGAATATGATTGTGGAATACTCTTAGTGTGAAATCAGCTGATATAAAATTTGAATTAGGAAAAGCAAAATCAAGGCAAAATCAAAGGCAAGCAGACAAAATATTTTCAACACTAGGAAAGGAATTGGGCTTATATGAAGCCATATATAGTCGAAATCCCAACTGCAATTTGCTTTGGACACACTGAAGAGTTTGACCAACTCTTGACCAATGTTCAGCATAACATGGAAGAAGCTTTTCTACATTTGGAATATTTTTCACAAAACAAATATTAATTAATGCTTGTGTGTTTTAAAGATCATTTAAGAATAACTTTTAAATATTTGTGGCATCTTTCAATTTTTAAATGATACTTATTTGGCATTCATTTGGTGCTACGGTTTTTTTTTTTTTTGGGGGGGGGTGGTGGTGGTGGTGATGGTGGTGCTACGGTGTTTTTAATGTTTTCTGTTAACAAATGTCTATATCAGGTAGAGGTTATTTTTACATGTTACTGAAATACATGCTTTTCTCACAGTATATTCGTTCATAATAACCTGTGCATATATTATTATATCTTTGTAGAACTAACCCCTGAAGCTTTCAGTATAACTGTATCACATAAAAGTGATTTGCTATTTATAACTCATTATTCAACAATGTATAACAGTGCTATGAAAAATGCAGAATATTTTATGATTTGGGAATTCTGAATTTCTCATTTCTGAATCTCGAAGCTAATGACTGTTGAGAATTTGGAAAAAACAAAAATTCCTGACAGAGATGCTGCTAATCCAGTAGCCGAAGGAAGGTTTTGTCTACATACAGTACTGAAACAACTGGGTAACTATGCCAAAAACCACATTTCTGTTCTTATGTTACACCACATTTAAAATGAACTTGAAGCGACTCATAGAACTAAATGGAAGAGCTAAAATGATAACCACTGATAGAAGAAAAAAATGAAAGGAAATCTTAGTATCTTGCATTAGGCAAAGATTTCTTAGATATGACCACAAAAGCATGAGCCATAAAAGAAAAATGTTGATAAATTGGACTAAATCAGAATTAAAGATTCTTTTCTTCAAAAGATACTATTAAGAAACTGAAGAGAAGGTACACACTGTGGAAAAAAAATTTCTTTTCCTTTTTTTCTTTTAAATAGAGGTGGGGATTCACCATGTTGCCCAGGCTGGTCTTGAACTCCTGAGCTCAAGCGATCTACCCACCTTGGCCTTCCAAAGTGCTAGGATTACAGGCATGAGCCATCACGCCGGGCCAAAAATTTTCAAACTGCAGATCTAATAAAGTAGTTGTATCTACATACAAAATAGTTGTATCATGATCATATGTACTCTTACAATACAGACTCGGCAATTCAGAAAACCACCCCGTTTTTTGAAAAGGGGGATGGGGTCAAAACATTTCAACAGATTCTTCAAAAAAGATACACAGATGGCCAATAAATAGTTTGGCAGTTTTCTGTAAAGTTAAACATAAATTGCAAACATATTTGTATATATCACCCAGAAATCCTTCTAGGTATTTATCTTTGAAAAATAAAAACTTGTGTTTGTAATAATAAAAGCTAGCTTTTACCGAAATGTTCATACCAGCATTATTTATGATGACAAAAACTTGGAAGCAGCCCAAAGGTCCATCAACTGGTAAATGAATAAATTGTGATCCAGCCATACTATGAAATAAAGTACTAGTACTAACAGCCGTGTAGCTGACTCTCAAAGTATTATGCTAAGTGAAAAGAATCAAACAAAAGACTAAATATTGTGTGATTTCATTCACATGAACTTCTGGAAAAGGCAAAACTACATAAATAGGGCTGTAAACAGATGAATGGTTGCTGTGACAACGTGGATTGAGTACAGAGTGACACGAGGAATCTTTTTAGGGAAAGGGCATTGTTCTATGTCTCAATTGTAGTAATAGTTACATGGTTATAAGCAATTCCCAAAGTTAACCAAACTGTACATTTAAAATAAGTGAATTCCATTACATGTAAATAATACCCTAATTTAAAATGGGGAAGATGTTCATATGGCAGCTAGATTTTTGTTACAGTTTTATGGAAAAAGGTATTTGTAGGGGTTTGAAAATATGGTCTTTCCATAAGCAAACATTTTTTTCTACTAAAAGGAAAAAGTTACTGGAGATGTTCACCCTTGTGGAATTTGATGGATAGTTAGCTTTTAACAAAACACTAATCAAAGTTTAATGTTCAATTTTAGCATACCAAGCTGTGTCTGTGACATTTTATTTTTTAATTAATCACCACTTCTTACAGTGGATTTAAATGTCCATTTCGTATTCATTATAAACTAGCTCACTTTGTACATTATAAATCTGTATGTAGGCTGGGCGCGGTGGCTCAAGCCTGTAATCCCAGCACTTTGGGAGGCCGAGACGGGCGGATCACGAGGTCAGGAGATCGAGACCATCCTGGCTAACACGGTGAAACCCCGTTTCTACTAAAAAACACAAAAAAACTAGCCGGGCGAAGTAGCGGGCGCCTGTAGTCCCAGCTACTCGGGAGGCTGAGGCAGGAGAATGGCGTAAACCCGGGAGGCGGAGCTTGCAGTGAGCTGAGATCCGGTCACTGCACTCCAGCCTGGGCGACAGAGCGAGACTCCGTCTCAAAATAAATAAATAAATAAATAAATCTGTGTGTAAAATGAGGCCATACAAATGGGAGATTGTTTTGCCTCTCATTTTACCTTTTGACATTTAAAATCAGTTAATAAAAGAATGCCTCATCAACATGCAGATATTGAGAGTGCTACACACACGAGTGCACAGCAGTACCTTCCAAATATATAATCATATTTATAAAGGCAGTGTTACATATATCTGGTTTTTAATGTATAATTAAAACTATTTTTTATTTGAAACTGCCGTAGTTAAGTTATATGAGATATAATCACAGCTTTTATTTTTATTAGAGGATGGCAGGTCTTACATATATATAGAAACATTATATGAAAAACTAATTCCACATATATCTGAGAGCTTTCTCAGGCAGGATGCCCAATAACCATTAACCTCTCCTAGGAAGCAAAAGACTTATTTGAGAGCAGAAACTACAAATTAGCAATTAAGAAATATGCTGTATGCCGTGTGCAGTGGCTCACGCCTGTAATCCCAGCACTTTGGGAGGCCAAGGCAGGCGGATCTCCTGAGGTCAGGATTTCAAGACCAGCCTGGCCAACGTGGTGAAACCCAGTTTCTACTAAAAATACAAAAATTAGCTGGGAGGCTGAGGCACGAGAATCACTTGAACCGGGGAGATGGAGGTTACAGTGTACCAAGATTGCACCACTGCACTCCAGCCTGGGTAACAGAGCAAGACTCTGTCCCTAAATAAATAAATAAATAAATAAATAAATAAATAAATAAATTTGTAAATTAATTGAGAAACTGTTCAGGAAAATTATTTGTAAACATAAATGTTACATAGAAACAAGAACCCTGCAGAAGCACATCTGGCGGAGTCCCTGTTGCATAGCAGTCAGTTGTTTATGGAGAGGAGCATTACAGATGCATGGGTCTTGTTGGCCAAAAATACCATAATAACCTGTGGTTAGGACACAACCAGTGTATTCTAGTACGTGCCTTCAAAATCTGCTTGCAGTTAATGCTAAAATGAATCAATCTCTATGTCCATAGAATAGCCACATGATGTTGAGATATGAAGTGGTTGTTGTTGTTGTTGTTGTTTGGGGCAGGGTCTCTGTCACCCAGGCTGGAGTGCAGTGGGATGGTCATGGCTCACTGAAACCTCAAACTCCCAGACTCAAGCAGTCCTCCTACCTCAGCCTCCCAAATAGGTGGGACTACAGGCATGTCACCACTGTACCTGGCTAATTTTTTATTTTTTAATTTTTTTTGGAGATGGGGTTTTGCCACATTGCCCAGGCTGGTCTTTAACTCCTGGGCTGAAGCAATCCTACTTTGGCCTCCCTAACTGTTGGGATTACAAGTGTGAACCACCACACCTGGCCAAGATAGGAGTTTTGACCAAACCATACTCCTATAAAGACACAGAAAATTAACATCACCCCGGAAAGTTCCCTCATGTTCCACCAGCCAATCCCTGCCTACCGTCCCATACCTGTCATTTTTCTGAATTTTTTTCTCTGAAGATTAGCCTTTTCTGGAATTTCATATAAATGGGTTTATAAAATATCCACCCTTTCCTGTGAAGGCTTTATTCACTTCGAATGTTTCAGATACATCTGTGTTGTTGGAGTTAACAGTAATTCATGTTTTAATTGCTGAATTATATTTCATTGTATGAATATAGCCCAGTTTGTCCATTCTCCTGTTGATGCACTGCTCCTAGTTTCGGTTTGTTATAAAAAATAAGATGAACGAGTTAAAGTCCTCTTGAGACAGACAAGCAGAGTGTTATGGGAAGCATGGAAAGGAAAGAACAGTAAACAGGGACTGGGAACATTCCTGGAGGAGAGTGATGTTGAGCAGGAGGAGATGGGCAGTAGGGTCTTAGGATGAACGGTAACATTGAAATGGGCAGTGTGGGATGTATTTGGGCTGATAAACTTCTGGTGGGATGATGGGCATGTGGGAGAGTATGGACAATGGACTTTGTTAGGTAAACCTATATAGTTTCTGCAGCTTGGCTGCCTAGTGAGAAGATAGGCCAGGAAAGCAGATTGGGACCCAGATGATAGAGGATCCTGGATGATGTGCCAAGCAATTTAAATTTAGGTTTATAGTGGAGAGTTGGAGTTCTTCTTTCCCTTCCCTCTCCTTGTCCTACGTATTGATGTAGACTCATGGATTCCTTTTTTTTTTTTCAATGATTCAGAATTTATTACTGCCCCCTAATAAATTAGAGGGCATACATTGTCTCAGATTTTCCCAGTGGGAGTCCTTTCCGTTCAAGCTGGTTCCTATTTCCCTGTGACATGCCTAAAAGTTTTTTACTTTTTGGTATTGCAAAATATTTTAGACTCATTTTATAATTTATCTCCCTTGAGCCTGGAATCAGCCACTTATTTGAGGAGCCCTGGTTCCTTTTGGTAGGGTATTAGAAACTAAGATCTGGACAGTAGATATGCCCATTGCTACTGTGGTGTCTGTGTTTCTATGTCCTTTCTGTAGACAGAGCTGGGAATTTTGTGCCTGGATAGATACAATTATCTATCCCTGAATAAATATACGTGTATATATATGTGCATGTATACGTAAATATGAACACATATACACATACTTATTTTAGAAATCACAAGCCCAAACCCGTATCTCCAATTTCAGTCTATCCTCAAAGGGTTCTTCCTTATCTTCCCTTATTCTAATATGTTTATGTCTGTCTTCCAGAAGCATCAGCACATTTACTGATTTACCCAATGCTATCATGCAGCTAAGTGTTTTCAGAATTGCTTCACTCATTCTACTACAGAAGCAAACCTACTAAAGGGTTCAGGATTTGTTTGCAATTCTCTCCCACACCGTATTCAAGATTGGGCATACCAGGTTCATAAGTTGTTCTTTTGCACTTTGCCTTTTGCACATATTTTACTGGAAATCATTCCATAATCATTTTCGGTTCTTTGAGATCTTTCTTTTTGGTAACTGCTTAGTAGTTCATTGATTGTATGTGCTGTTTTGTATTCAACCAGTTTTTGATGCTTAAACATTTAGGTACTTTGCGGTATTTTGCAGTTCCAAATAATGCTGTAATGAATAACTTGTACATACATATTTTTGCATTGTAGGAGGTATATCTTCTAAATTCCTGGAAGTGTATGCAGTTTTGTTAGATACTGCCACATTCCTTCCATAAGAATAAGTCGTGCTGTTTTGCATTCGTACCAGTAATGTGAGAAAGGACCCATTTCCCCAGTTTACTAATGGAGTATATTATCAAGCTTTTGAAGGTTTTTGCCAGTCTAAAAACCTAGTGGATGAGAAGTGATATTTCAGTGTTTTTATTTTGCATTATGAATGGAGTTGAACATCTTTTCATGTGTTTAAGGAGCGTGTGTAATGAGCTGTTTATTCATAGTTTTTTCAGTGTTCTATAGGACTTTTGGTCTTTCTTTTTCTCTTCAAGTTTGAGTTATAATTTGTTAGAGACATTAACCCTTTATCGGTGATACAGGTTGCAAATATTTCCTCCTGGTTTGTCATTTGTCTTTGCTGATGTTATTTATTGCCCTGCAAAAGATGTTTACATCTATGAGGTCACATTCATAAATCCTTTATTATGTGTGGATTGTGAGACATGACAAGAAAACCTTTTTCTACACCTAGATTTTGGAGGCATTCACCCATGTTTTCTTTTAGTACCTGTAAAGTTTCCGTTTTTGCATTTAGATATCTAATCCATTAGGCATTTATTCTTTCATACGGTGTGAGGAATGGTTCTAATGTTATCCTTTTCTGCTTGTCCCAACACCATTATTTTAAAGTCCATATGTGCCCCAGTATTTAGAGATACCACTGTTATACAGTAGATTTCTATGTACAGTTGGGGCTATTTCTAGACTTTGTATTTCACAGAGTATTTTTAATGCCCGTGGTTCTAGCTGAGTTTTCATTAAACATTTATGTATGTCTCAGAGGCTACCAGGTTCCTGAATTTACAATGCAAAAGAACTTTTAGGCCTCTTCCCCTTTCGTGATGGAAGAACCCTTATTATCTTCTTATACTTTCTGAATTTTCTAAATTTTCTGAAATCAGCCAAACTTTTTCTAGTCTTTAAAAAATCTTCTTAGGCCGGGCGCGGTGGCTCAAGCCTGTAATCCCAGCACTTTGGGAGGCCGAGATGGGCGGATCATAAGGTCAGGAGATCGAGACCATCCTGGCTAACACGGTGAAACCCCGTCTCTACCAAAAAAATACAAAAAACTAGCCGGGCGAGGTGGTGGCGCCTGTAGTCCCAGCTACTTGGGAGGCTGAGGCAGGAGAATGGCGTGAACCCGGGAGGCGGAGCTTGCAGTGAGCTGAGATCCGGCCACTGCACTCCAGCCTGGGCGACAGAGCAAGACTCCGTCTCAAAAAAAAAAAAAAAAAAAAAAAAAAAAAAAAAAAAAAATCTTCTTAAAGGTATTATCAGTTTTTAAACAGGAAGCTTTAGCATGCATTTTTAACAGCCCCACCCAAAACATTACCATTAATACCCTCACTTTTTTTCATAGTCCCTCAATTAAAAGAGATGTTTCAGAAAGCTGTCTATAATAGACATGAAAAAGAGGACAAATGAAAGGCTAGCCAGCCAGTCATAGGAGGATGAGTGCTCCAGCCTCTTCTGCTTCCCATGCCTTAGAGAACCACCAGGAAGGCAGTGTGTTCTCCTCCGTCCCCTGAGTGTACCGTCAAGTGCAGTTGGCAGATTCAGGGAAGATGTTGAGTGCAGGAGTAATGTGGAGGAACTTGAATATTTAGGGAGCCAGAGTTCTTTATATAGAACATTTTAAACTATTCATCTCCTGGCTGGGCATGGTGGCTCACACGTGTAATCCCAGCACTTTGGGAGGCCAAGGCAGGCAGATCACTTGAGGTCCATCATTCAAGACCAGCTTGGCCAACATGGCGAAACCTCACCTCTACTAAAAATACAAAAATTAGCAGAGGCTGGGCGTGGTGACTCAAGCCTATAATCCCAGCACTTTGGGAGGCCGAAGCGGGCAGATCACGAAGTCGGGAGTTCGAGACCAGCCTGGCCAACGTGGTGAAACCCTGTCTCTACTAAAAATACAAAAATTAGCTGGGCTTCGTGGCGCATGTCTGTAATCCTAGCTACTCAGGAGGCTGAGGCAGGAGAATCGCTTGAACCCAGGGGCCAGAGGTTGCAGTGAGCTGAGATTGTGCCACTGCACCCCAGCCTAGGGGACAGAGTGAGACTCTCTCAGGAAAAAAAAAAAAAAATTACCCAGCTACTTGGGAGGGTGAGGCAGGAGAATCACTTGAACCCGGGAGACGGAGGCTACAGTGAGCCAAGATTGCACCACTGCACTCCAGCCTAGGTGACAGAGCAAAACCGTGTCTCAGAAATAATTAGATAGATAGATAGATAGATAGATAGATAGATAGATAGATAGATAGATAGATAGATAGATAAAATTTAAAAGCACCCACCTCCTAGGAAAAGCTGATAGGATCATTTTATCTCTCTCACTCCCCACCCTCCCCGTGTGCTTGAATGGCATCTCCTAAATAGAATGCCTTGAATGTATTTGGGGCTTTTCATAACTTGGGGGCTATAATAAAAAAATCTCTAAGACCCATTTAGAGGAGAAAGGACTCACTGGCTATGTGGATGCGGTTTTTATCTAGTTATATTTCAGGGAACATTTTCTTAAGGAAAAATCAGGACACATAATCTGATTTAATTCAATATGTCAAATCCTATAAAGCTTTCAAAATGAAACCAGATTTAATTATACATTTAACAAGTCATCTTTTTGGAAAGGAAGAGGATTACATGAAGGTGGGGTATGCTCTGTAACTGTATCCAAATTTTAAGCAGTGGGATAGCAAACTGATTGAAGAATTCTGCAGTTCTGCTGTTTATCCATTAGGCAGTCATGAAGGGAATAATCCTATCTTCTGATTTAATGTAATCAAAACTATTATTTAGTTATAGTGTCTCTACTATTCTATTCTACTATTCCGTTACAATAGTTTTATCAAAATAGAAACTAGGAACTTTACAAATTTGTTCTTGAGCACTCGGATCACCTTAGATTTGTATATATCTATTTAGAAGCATAATTTAGGACTTTTTTCTGAATAAGCTTGTTATAGGTAAACTTTCAGACTTCAGTTCATAATAAGGTCTTTAATTTTTACACAGAGGCAGCAGCTACCCATGTTGTTGATGGCTGGCTGAGTGTTAATAGAATTAAGAGTATTAAAATATTTTTATAGACTAGTCTTCCTGTAACTCTCAGCACCTTTCATGTTGTTCCACTTTTTGCATTTCAGTTTTACAGCTCCCAGCACAGTAGGAAAGAGAAATTTGAGTCCTAGTCAAGAGGAAGCTGGCCTGGAGGACGGAGTGTCGGGGGAGATTTCCGACGCTGAGCTTGAGCAGACTGACTCCTGTGCAGAGCCCCTCTCAGAGGGAAGGAAAAAGGCCAAGAAATTAAAAAGAATGAAGAAGGAACTTTCTCCAGCAGGTTTGTATTAGATCTTGCTGAAGGCTGTGGACTCTTTAAATGCTCTAGAAACTCCTATTTTAGGGGAGAAATTATAGCAAGGCTTCACTTGGTGGCAAAGCCCATGTAGTCTTCCACCAGAGCAGATATTTTTAGGATCAATTTAATTTAATTTGAGGAATCCTAAAAAGCTCTGGCTCGGGTAGCATAAGGCCTGGGGGGTCTCCTTGTTAAAGATGGCTAGTCTATTTTGGTAATCTCTCTCTCCTCCGTGGTGTAGAGATTTTGCTGATGTGTTTAAAGCAGCCTCAGTATTTAAAATGTGCATTTAAATGTGTGCTGAGGCCCCTCCTACATGTTATTTTCAGTAGCAGAGTTTTCACTGTTTCCAGCAAAACCCCCAGGCAACCTGGATTTCTCTCCTAAGCAGAATTATATAAGAAGCAAACGAAACAGGAAATTAGCACCTGTTGAGAGTCTACTACATGCTAGATGCTGTAGTAGGAGCCCTTTCTCTCCTTATTTCATCATCCTTATTTGATGAAGCAGATGCCTGGGCTCAGGGAGGCCAAGTGTGCGGGGCCATGCTGCTCTTAAGAAGCACAGCCGAAAGGCAGACCCAGGCCCGCCTGAGCTGAATCCCATGTCCTCTCCAACCCGCAGATGTGCCTCACTCAGCCCTTCATGCACACATGCCACACAGGGCCAGAGCAAGAGGCCAGAAGGGCATCTTGTCAGTCAGCACATGGAAAAGGCCATTCCCTGCTGCTGGGGGTGGTCCAGCAAGGCAGCAGTCACAGTGACAGTTATTATAGCCACTGCTTATTGAGTGCTTACTACTGGGGCCAGGACAATGCTTAATGTGTAACAGAAATTATTTCATTTAAATCCTTGAGATAGTCATCATTATCCATTTTACAGTTAAGAAAACGGAGGCCCAAAGGGTTGTGCGAGTTACCCAAAGTCCCAGAGCCATTAAGTCTGTCCTACAAAAAAGCCGGTGAGGCCAGGCTTGGTAGCTCATGCCTGTAATCCCAGCACTTTGGGAAGCCAAGACGGGTGGATCACTTGAGGTCAGGAGTTCAAGACCCGCATGGCCAACATGGCAAAACCACGTCTCTACTAAAAATACAAAAATTAGCCAGGTGGCCAGGCGCGGTGGCTCAAGCCTGTAATCCCAGCACTTTGGGAGGCCGAGACGGGCGGATCACGAGGTCAGAAGATCGAGACCATCCTGGCTAACACAGTGAAACCCCGTCTCTACTAAAAAATACAAAAAAAACTAGCCGGGCGAGGTGGCGGGCGCCTGTAGTCCCAGCTACTCGGGAGGCTGAGGCAGGAGAATGGCATAGACCCGGGAGGCGGAGCTTGCAGTGAGCTGAGATCCAGCCACTGCACTCCAGCCTGGGCGACAGAGTGAGATTCCGTCTCAAAAAAAAAAAAAAAAATTAGCCAGGTATAGTGGTGTGTGCCTGTAGTCCCAGGTACTTAGGAGACTGAAGTAAGGGGACTCCCTAAGCCCAGGGAGGTCAAGGCTACAGTGAGCCAAGATTACACCACTGCACTCCATCCTGAGCAACAGAGTGAGACCCTGTCTCACATACACACACACGCAAAAGAAAGCCAGTGCTTTTAACCAAGGTTATGTGTTGAGAGACACTGACCCAGACACAATTATAATCATTCTCCTTTGTCTCACATCGTGACAGTTGTCACGGTTAGCAGAACTAACAATCAAATCAAAGGAAAGTAGTAGTCAAGCGGTGGAACTTGATTCATACCCAAGCTATGAAATCACTGTTTTAATTAATCCACTTTTGCATGTGGCCCGATCTGACTGTGGGGAGTTTTCTGAATCTCATTGATATTAATGAAAACAGACAAGTGGCAAACATGTCACATATGCTTTTTATACATTATGCTGAAACTGAATTTCAACAGAAAACTTAAACTCGTGTTTGAAGCCTGGATTGGATGTTTTAGCTGTCTCCTTGACTCTGGGTGTCTCTCTTTACTTACCTCCACTCCTTTCCCTGAATTAACTATTGGAGGGGGCCAGGCATGGTAGCTTAGAACAATAACCCTACCACTCTGGGAAGCTGCGGCAGGAGGATGGCTTGAGCCCAGAAGTTTTGATACCAGCCTGGGCAATATAGTGAGACCTTGTCTCTACAAAAAAAAAAAAATTAAATATTAGCTGCACGGGCCTGTAGTCCCAGCTACTCAAGAGGCTGAATCAGGAGGATCACTTGAGCCCAGGAGTTTTGACTGCAATGAGCTATGATCGCATCACTGTACTCCAACTTGGGGGACACAGCGAGACCTTGTCTCAAGAAAAAAAAGAAAGAAAAAGTATTGGAGAAGTTTTTAATCTGTAACATCCTTAGTCTTCAAATTTGAGACCTTTATTACCACTGTCATGTTTCATGTGCTCACCAAATGTTAAAATAATAAATCTCAGCATGATTTCTAGAGATCATACTGAGCAGAATTTAGAGGGGCAGGAGTTTTTCCCCTCTTGTATTCCTGTCCTTCATATCTGTCTCTTCTGGATTTTTTTAGTTTATTACTTCTCAGGGACAAGCTTTTCGTTTTTCCCCTCTATATCATCATAATCTGAAAAATATTTAAATTAAAATAACTAATAATAGACGGCATTAATAGATTAGTTCCTTTTATAGCTTTCATCGTTTTAAGTGAAAACTTTCTATAAGTTATTTAGGGTTTTGAATTTATAATACTGTAATTAAAATAGGGGTTTTTTCCTCCCATTGACAGTAAAGCTGTCACTGCCACAAGATTTGAGCTAAAAAAAAAAAAAAAATTGTAGATTTTGTACTTCTTTGTCAGCGCTACCAAAAAAAAGAGAGAGAGAGAAAGAGACATCTTGACAACTTTTAATTGAATCAGAGAACTTGAGTGAATCGAGCTTTCTTCTGGAGCACCATTCATCGAGCAAGACCCCTGACAGTGCTAGGTGGAAACTTAATGGATCCTTTCCACCTGGTTTGTTTTCAGTGTTTAATCCTATTAGTATCAGCAGGATGTAGGTCAGGATATCAGGTGCGGAACCTGTGGAATCAACCAATTTGGCTTGCTCATTTACTTTAATAAGGTCCCATAATGAGTGCGAGTACAAAGTTCAAGCCCTGTTAAGGGGCTGCATTAAACTCTCAGAGGTATTTAGAGTGTGCCAGGAGCCGCGAGGGTCTGGTTTGGGTGGTGGCAGGAACTGTATTAGAGTGCTAGGCACGGCGTGACAAAGTCTGTCCAACCCAAAACGGTGCTGAGGCGTTGGGTCTGAGCTCCAGTACTCAGAAAAGTAGTGTCTCAGCAGGTACTCAGCAGATCCTCGAGGGCTTGGGGGCCCAGCACTGGCAGTGAGGGCATGAAAGACATAACAGGGCACTTCCTCCAAGGAGGAAGTAGCAAAAATTAGGACGCTGGAATAGCCTGTGTTGTAGCAATTCCAGAACAACTGGTGCTCAACAAATACCACACAAAACACATTTTTAAAAATTTAATCTCGCCAGGTGCAGTGGCTCACGCCTGTAATCCCAGTACTTCGGGAGAGCGAGGCGGGCAGATCACTTGAGGTCAAGAGTTCGAGACCAGTCTGGCCAACCTGGCAAAACCCCGTCTCTACTAAAAATACAAAAATTAGCCTGGCATGGTGGTGCACACCTGTAATCCCAGCTACTCGGGAGGCTGAGGCAGGAGAATCGCTTGAACCAGGGAGGTGGAGGTTGCAGTGAGCTGAGATTGTGCCATTGCACTCCAGCCTGGGTGACAAGAGCAAAACTCCGTCTCAAAAAAAAAAAATGTAATCTCTTTGTATCTGTTCTTTTTCTTTTGATTTTTTTCTTGACCCAAGCACATGAACTCATAGTATACATTTTGATATTGAAGATACACTAAGAATTAAGTACTAGAGACCCAATCCCAAATAACAAAATGACATAAATAGCAGAAGAAAGGACTATTTATTGGGTTTATACTATTAGTGTGCTAGGAACATCCTTTATTGTCTTGTCTAGACCTTTTAAACATGCAGTAAGGCACAGATACTCTTTCCCAGTTGTACAGAGGAAACTGAGGCTTAGAGTTGCAGACTTAAAAGTATCTATATATGTGGGAGGCTGGGAAAACTTACCCAAAGTTTAGAGGAAATGAAGGATTCTTTACAAAGGTGAGTGTTTCTTGCAGCTGTTCTAGATCAGAAACAATTACCAATCTAGACTTTCATGTGATAAAGTCATTCGATAGAAATCCAAGCAGGCTGGGCATGGTGGCTTATGCCTGTTATTCCATCTCCTTGGGTCAGGGATTCGAGACGAGCCTGGCCCACATGGCGAAACCCTGTCTCTACTAAAAAATTCAAAAATTAGCTGTGAATGGTGGTCCTCCCAGCTACATGGGAGGCTGAGGCGGGAGGCTGAGGTTGCAGTGAGCACACATGGCGCCACTGCACTCCAGCCTGGGCGACAGAGCAAGACTATAAGACTCAGTCGAAAGAAAGAAAGAGAGAAAGAGAGAGAAAGAAAGAGGAAAAAGAGAGAGAGAAAGAGGAGGGAGGAAGGGAAGGGAAGCCGAGTGACCACTCTCCTTCAGGCCTTCTAGTTTATGTATATACTATGTACTCAGCAAATATTTTTCTCTTAAGTGTGGTTGTTTCGATACTATTTTCAGGAGGTGAACGTACAGCGTAAGTTCCCTCCTTTTCTATTGATATGACTGTGTTGATTGGTAGTGCCAGCCACTTTCCATCCGAGCAGTTCTAGGTACATACTCAATTGGTACGCAAAGGAAAATTTCTGCATGCCATTAATGCTGGAATAAAATGTCTTTAGGAAGTGTGACTGTTTTCCCAGGTCATGTTTAATTGACAATTTCTGTCACATACTTGTTCTTGTTGGTGTGTTCCTGGGGCCTGGAGAAATGTTGCCCAGCGCCCCCCCACTTCTCTGGAAAATGTCAGGGTCGCATGGATGGTCTGATGCTGCCTGGGCTTTCCATTCTGAAAATAGTGCTTGCTGGTCCCTAGGCACAGGTTCCATCAGCACCTTAGTTAGACAGTGTTTACAGAGGCGTGCCCAAAGGAGATACATTGACTGTTCCTGGTTATTTTTTGTCCTGTAAATAGAGACATTGTTCACAGTCTTTTCCCCCCTAACATTTAAAACAACATGTTAGACCTTTTAAGTGTTTGCCAGAGAACCTGGAGTTTTATTGGAGTCTTGACTAACCTGCTGAACTTTTCAAGCTGAAACCCTGAGGGTTACAGTATAAAAATTTAGAAACCTACTTAGAGCAGCAGTCTCCTCATGCTGTTATAGGTCTCATTAAAGTCAGAAACAAGATCTACAGCTGCTGCTGTCGGTCACCTGAGAGGCCAGGCTGAGGCAGCCGAGCAACCTCCCAAGGAGCCTTTTAATTACTATGTTCAAGTGTGGTGCAGTGAACGTGGTGAAGGAGGTGTGGGCTGCTGTGCAGTGAGGCAGAGGCAGGGCACTCAGTGTGCATTTGTGCCCTCCCTGTTCCTCCTGGCAACTCCAGGATGTCATCAGCCTTGCAGGAAGGGGGCTCACCTTCTTGGTGTGGGAAATTGGCCCCAAGGCATACCCCCTTGAGCATTTCCTAGTTAGAAATTTGTGTGCAGCTTCCCAAAGGACCTTCCTGTGTACAGCTTCCACTCTGTGGAAGAGGATACAGTGGGAAGCTTCTGGTGTCCTGTGCAGCTTCTTAGATTCCATTTGGGATTCACCTGGAAAAAGCAATGCCTACGCCTTCGAGTTTCTCCATTTCAACTCCAGTTAGGTAAAGGGGAGAAAAGCAGAAATATTCACCTTTTGTGTTCCCCATCTTTTAATTTTTTGTTGTTTTGGTTAATAAAAATAACGTACTCAGCATGAGAATTTGGAAAATGCAGAAAAATAGAAGACAAGCCCCCCCAGTCCCCTACTTGATGCTGTGGTAACAAGCATTCTTGCTCTGCGGCCAACCTCACACCCTGCATGCAGCTTGTATCCTGCCTTTTCCTCCTTTAAATGATCTTAACTACAAGCATAGTATTTCATATTAACATTCTGTTGGTTTTCTTTTAAAACACTGTTCTTAATATCTTTTGCCAGGTCAGCTTCAGTAAGATATAATTGCACCCAATGAAAGTCATCACTTTCAGGTATACGATTTGATGAGTTTTGACATCTGTGTACAGTCGTATAACCACCACTATGATCAAGATATAGAACTCCATCACTCCAGAAATTTCCGTCGTGCCCCTTTGGAGTTGATCCTTCCCCCAACCCCCACACAGATCCCAGCAGCCATTGGTCTTCTTTCTGTCCCTGCGATTTTACCTTTTCCAGAATGTCATATACCTGGAATCATGCAATAGTTAGCCTTTTGAGTCTTTCATTTAACTTCTTTAATTTAGCATGATGCGTTTGAGATTTGTGGTGTTGCGTGTATCCTCAGTTCACTCTGTTTTACTGCTAAGTAGTATTCCACTGTATGCAGGTATCACTGTTTATCCATCGCCCAGGGGAAGGACATTTAGGTTGTTGCCAGTTTTTGGCAACCAAGAATCAAGCTGCTATAAATATTTGTGTACAGGTTTTTGTATGAATTAAGTTTTCGTTTTCTTTGGGTAAATATCTAGGAGTGGGATTGCTGGGTCGTATGATAACTGTATATTTAACTTTATGAGAAACTGATACACTCTTTCCAAAGTGGCTTCACCATTTTGGATTTCCCCCAGCAGGATACAAAGCTTCGGCTCACTCTGTATCTTCACCAGTACTTGATATTGATACACACCCCTTTTGCTTGTTTGTTCAGCAGTTCTAATGGGTATGTAGTGGTATCTCATTGTGGCTTTGGTTTTTATTTCCCTAATGACTAATAAGCATCTTTTCCTGTGATTTTTTGCCATCTGGATTTCTTATTTGGTGAAATATCTTTTCATTTTTTCCCTTTTTTCTGGGGTTATTTTCTGACTGCATTTTGAGAGTTCTTTATAGATTCTGGATGCAAGTCCTTTTAAGTGTTTTACAAATATATTCTAGATTGGCTTTTCTTTTCATTTTGTTGTTGTTGGTGGTGGTGGTGGTGGGTTGTTGTTGTTGTTGTTGTTGTTGTTGAGACAGAGTCTTGCTTTGTCACCCAGGCTGGTGTGCAGTGGCACGATCTCGGCTCACTGCAACCTCCGCCTCCTGGGTTCAAGCAATTCTTCCTGCCTCAGCCTCCTGAGTGGCTGGGATTACAGGTGCCTGCTACCATGCCTGGCTAATTTTTGTACTTTTTCAATAGAGACGGGTTTCACCATGTTGGCCAAGCTGGTCTCGAACACCTGACCTCGTGATCTGCTGGCCTCAGCCTCCCAGAGTGCTGGGATTACAGGCGTGAGCCACTGCAGCCAGCCTCTTTTCATTATTTTAACAGTGTCTTTTGAAGAGTGGAAGTTTTAAATTTTGATAAAGTCCAGTGTATCAGATTTTTCCTCTTGGATTATGCCTTTGGTGTCGTATCTAAGAAATCTTTGCATAATTGTAAGTTGCAAATATTTTCTTCTATGTTTTCTTCCAGAAGTTTTACAGTTTTAGGTTTTACAATTAAAATGTACAATTCAAGTTAATCTTTGTATATAATGCAAGCTATGGATTAAGGTCCACTGTAGCAGGAGACAGATGTTCTAAACATCTGTTTGTTTCCTCTCTCCCTCCCTCCTTTTTTTTTTTTTTTTTTTTTTTTTTGAGACAGTTTCACTCTGTCACCCACCTGGGTTGGAATGAAGTAGCACTATCACAGCTCACCGCAGCCTTTATATCCTGGCCTCAAGTGATCCTCCCACCTCAGCCTCCTAGGTAGCTGGGACCACAGATGTGTGCCACCACACCTGGCAAATTTTTAAATTTTTTGTAGAGGTGGGGTCTCTCTGTGATGCCCAGGCTGGTCTCAAACTCCTAGGCTCAAGCCCTCCGTCATCAGCTTCCTGAAGTACTGGGATTACAGGCATGAGCCACCACACACGGCCAAGTATCTGTTTTTAAAAAGAAAAGTTGTTCCTAAATGATTCCTTACACTCCAGTAAAATAGGGCTGTGAAAATGAGTTCTGTGGAAACCTGACCATAGCTGCTGCTTTTTATTTTTATTTTATTATTTTATTTTTTTATTTTTTATTTTTTTTTTTTGAGACGGAGTCTCGCTCTGCCACCCAGGCTGGAGTGCAGTGGCCAGATCTCAGCTCACTGCAAGCTCCGCCTCCTGGGTTTACGCCATTCTCCTGTCTCAGCCTCCCGAGTAGCTGGGACTACAGGCGCCCGCCACCTCGCCCGGCTAGTTTTTTGTATTTTTTAGTAGAGACGGGGTTTCACCATGTTAGCCAGGATGGTCTCGATCTCCTGACCTCGTGATCCGCCCGTCTCGGCCTCCCAAAGTGCTGGGATTACAGGCTTGAGCCATCGCGCCCGGCCAGCTGCTGCTTTTTAAAAACCATACCTTCTTATCTGCCAGTTTTGAGATGGCCCTTTGTTGATCTACAGCTCTCCCTTTTTGGAAGGTGCTGGAAAGAACACCAGTGGCCTTCATTTCCCCTCTGGTCCGGGTCTCCTGTAGATGGCTCCTACAGTTCTGGCCCCTCTGTACACATCATTCTTGCTCAGCAGCTGCACAGGTAGGCAGTGAAAACTAGCATCTTTTTTACTATAGACTGTTGGCTTCCTGGGGAACAGCCATGTTCCATGTTGGATCAGCTTATTGATAAGGGGAAGAGACCTAGTGTTCGTTAAAAACTTACCCAGCAACTTTGCTGTATCACAGAAGTCCTATGCAACATAAAATAGTACGAGGTCCATCTTTTAGACAAAGCAGTGAGACCTGTTCAAGGTCATGGAGCTAGTAAAATGGTCCAACCTGACTTGCCTTACTCCAGAACTTTTTGCTTATTCCATTATTTCCTGTTAGCTCTTCATGGAACCACTTCCTGTATGTCTGATAGCTCACTGTGCGCTCACACACACACCCCAACTAATGGCAGGTGCAGATTGGCAGGTGCAGATTACAAGTATTGCAGTGCAGTTGCTTTTAGCAATTTATCTTCCTCTTTCCTCTGAACTGGATTTAATTTACTTCAGTTCCCCACATTTGGCCTTGTAGCTTTTACCTTTAGAATGGCTAATTGGCTACTGCAATATTTCTTTCATATGTGAATTATAAAAGTGCCCTTAGTGGATGTTTCTTTTCATACAGTTAAGTGTTTGTTGTATCAGTGTGTGACTGGGAAGGCCAGGCTAGCTGCAGGTTATCACAGGCCCCTTGTCTGGACCCCGTGAGTCCTTTTCAGTGGATCATCTCCTGCCCACCCTCACTTCTCAGGAGTGGTCTCGCCGTCTTTACTGGGAGTCCCAGAATGTGCCTGTTCACAGCGATGAGACCCAGGGCAGAAAGATTCCGATTACCCTCTCCCGGTCTCTTCATCCTGACTCCCTGGATCTTACCACAGTAAATGATCAGAAGTGGGAATTCTCATGTTAGCTGAAATTCTCTTCATATTTTTTCTTGTGTTTAGACTTCATTATCTTTAGGCATCCCTGTTATTGATGATAACCACTCTGAACTCAATGATATGATTCCCTAGTTTGTAAGACACTGCACCCCCTCCATATTTAAAAGTTATTTCCCATTGGAGGTATCATTAAAGACTTCTCTCCCTTTCTGAAATCTTGGCTAGAAGAGAGACTGCCAGTTTTCCCCGACAGCCCTACTTTATGACTTAATGCATGGCACCACTTGTGCAGCTGATGCCTGGTCGGGCCACACTTTCCATTATGAACATGTTCTTTCCTGACTTCCCTCACATTCACTGAAGTCCAGATCCCAGCTCAGTTGCTGGCCGCAGCTGCTGCTATTGTAGAAAGTGGCATGAATAAAAAAGAAAGACTTCTGACATTGAGGTGAAACTTTGTCACTGAAGAGATCTTTTCAATCCAAGAAGAGGACTCCAGCCAGCTTCACCGAAGCTGGAAAAAGCTGCAACCTTCTTTTGCCCCTGTTGAGATATTGGAACCCCTACTCGTTGGCTTCCCTCTGCCTTACAGCTGCCCACCTGAGATTTCTCACCTAGGCACAGCCACAGCACAGCACCGAGAAACTCAGTTTCCGGGGACTTTGGCAGGGATCTCGGTCCTGTGGGAGGATTCAAACCCCATCTCAGCCACTTGCTAGCTCTGTACATCCGGTAATATTACCCCACTTCTCTCAATCTGTTCTTGCATCTGTAAAATGGCGATAGTGGTACCACCTTGGTGGCCTTTTAATGAAGATTGTATGAATTAAATGCCCACTGTAGTGCCAGCAAAGAATCCAGCATGGTGCTCAGTGAGGAATACTGTGCATGGCTACAGTTTAACTCCTGTGAAATAGATAGATAGATGCTGGAGGTGGGAAGGTGCTTCCTCTGCCCCCCTGTGATGTTTCTGTGGTTTCACCTTCCCATGCTGGGCAGTGCCCTCCTTAGACAAGACCTGTCTGTGGACTCTTTCCAGCGCGACTGTGCCGCCAGACGCTGGCCCCATGTGCAGCTGTCACAGGCCCTCTGTCTCTCTGCTGGTCGTGTCGTGTTCTCCTCAAGGTGCCGTCCTGCTGTTCATATTGTTTCGTTCTTTCCCACCAGGAAGCATCTCGATGAACAGCCCTGCCACACTCTTTGAAGTTCCTGACACATGGTAACCAGGACCTGAGGGCAGCAAACCGCTGGTGCTGTCGCTGTGAGCAAGAGCCGGCTGGCACATTTGGAAGCCATACTGTATTTAACTTAATCAAATGTGGTATGGGAGGGGTTGGAAACCTAGTTGTCTCCTGGGGGTGGGGGGAACAGGTTTTATTTTTGTGGCTGTGGTTTTTTTCCCTTTTTAATCTAACTGCCTGTTAACATTGACACTCATCACGGTTGTAGGCTGTCATGAATGTGTACGTGCTTAACCAGTGAATTCCATGTTGCTTGTGTGAGGCCTTTCCTGTCATGACCCAGTGTGCTTAAGAACCCGCCTGATGGGGAGTGTCGGCTGTGAAATCTGCAGAAAGAGCTGACGTTCCAGCTGCCGTGATCATTAATTTGGGGGTGTACTCCCCTGCCTGTGCATGTTCTCATGCTGAGATTTTGAGGCAGTTGCAGCCCTCAGTTGGTCTCCCAGTGGAGAAATCAGTTGTGCCTCCCTGCTTCCCACCATAGATGCCTGAAAACATGACATTCTCACACTTGTCCTTCCATCAGGAAGATGTTCACTCACGTCCACCCATGAGAGGGCTTGCTGTATGCCCTTGGCCATTGGGCATATTTATGTAGAGTTCCTTTTTCCTAAGACGTGAGTTTCTCATGGGGGATGTACGAGTAAAAGGCTTAACTTATGTTCTTATCATGGCGCTGTGTTTACTTTCCAGAGTCTCTGTTCGTTTGTTTGGATGGTGGTCTCGGGGTACGGCAGCATGTATGCATACATGTGTGTGTGCGTGTGTGTGTGTGTGAAATCGTGCAAATCTACAACATGTCCCAGCCCATTCTCTGTTTAAACAGATCACAGCAACGACAAACGCTCATGGCGCTGCTTTGCTTCACCTGCTTCAGATAGATCATTGTTAGATATTTCACATTTTTGTATGGTGGAAATAAAAATGAAAAATGTATTTCCAAAAGATGAAAATTAAAGACATTTTCATAGGACTCTGGTTTTCTCCCCTCTCTTTTTTTAATAAATGAATGATGCTTTTGCTCTCTAGTAATACACAGATAAATTTCACACTCCTAAAAAATCTGCTAAGCCACCAAAGCTGATGTTCATGGATTTTTTTCTTTTTCTTTTTACCCCTAACTGCTGTACCTGCCACAATGGGCCAGCTCTTCAATTCTGAGCTGAGCCCTGGTGGTAAGTGGCCTTGTAGAAGGGTGGGAAGAATGAGGACCCTTACCACTCATGCTGGAATCCCAGGGCATCATACAGATTCCAATTTGTGAGACAATTTCCCCAATCAAGAGCCTCTGTCACACCTGTAAGCTGAGACGGGAGGATCACTTGAGCCCAGGAGTTCAAGACTAGCATGGACAACACAGTGAGACCCTGTCTCTTAAAGAAAAAAAAACTGCCCACCCCTCCTAGAGCAGTCAGCACCCACGGCTCAGTGGAAAGTGTGAAGGTGGGATGGAGACAGGCAGTAAAGAAAGGTGTATGCAGGAGTGTGTAGAGAGGGCTGCCGGACTGCCAAGTCAGCAGCACTCACAGGGAGAAATGAGGAGAGTCTGAACCTTCTTTTTGAAAGAAAAAGAGGGGGCCCAGCGCAGTGTCTCACGTCTATAATCCCAACACATCGGGAGGCCACGACAGGAGGATCACATGAACCCAGGAGTTCGAGACCAGCCTGGGCAACATAGGGAGACCCCATCTCTACAAAAAATAGAAAAATTGGCCAGGCTTGGTGGCGCATGCCTGTGGTCCCAGCTACTCGGGACCACAGGAGAATCACTTGAACCTGGGAGGTGGAGGTTGCAGTGAGCTGAGATTGTGCTGCTGCACTCCAGTCTGGGCGACAGAGCAAGAATCTGTCTCAAAAATCAAAGGAAAGTAATTTCACAGGGTAGTTGTGAGGATTAAATGAAATTACATACAATGCCCAGCATGCGCAAGTACACAGTAAATTGTAGTTGTATTTAAAGATTATGCTTTTGATCTGAAACCCTTACTGCATTTGCTTCTATCAATGGGAGCAGACATAGTCACTGGAATTTGACTTAGAATTAAACACCCGGAGGAGCTTTCATACATGCCCAGACCTTTGTTTTCTCTGCTGCGTCAAATAACTTAAAACAGGTGAGCTGTGGCTCATGCCTGCAATCTTGCCACTTTGGGAGGTGGAGGCAGGTGGATCACTTGAGCCAGGAGTTTAAGACCAGCCTGGGCAACATGATGAAACCCTGTCTCTACAGAAAATTTAAAAATTGGCCAGGTATGGTGGTGTTCGTCTGTTGTCCCAGCTACTCAGGAAGCTGAAGCAGGAGGATTGCTTGAGCCCAGGAAGTTGAAGCTGCAGTGAGCACCACTGTGCTTCCAGCCAGGGTATCAGAGCAAGACCCTGTCAAAAACAAAACAGGTGAGATGGGCTAACCCACTTCCTCCTCCACACACACACACCAGGCTTTCCTGACATATTTTTTGGGCATAAAATCCTAGGATGGTACTTCTGGCCTTCTGATACTGAGGCCCAGGGGCATATTATGACAACAAGGCTATGGTCTGGGGTCTTCTTGAATATGGTAGCCAGATCTGGAGGCAGGCGTCAGAGTGGGAACTTCTGTGTTTCCCTGCAAATAGTTCTGTAGTCCTTTGATTTTGGAGCTGGGCTGGAGACCAAGCACTGTGGCTCTGTCCATTTTCATCACTTTGTATTTGTCCGGTTTTCCCCGTGAGATTTTATTATGAAGATTTTCAAGCATACACCACCCAGGTCATCGTTACCATTTTGCTGTACAGTCATGCCTTGCCGTCAACAAAGGAGGTCCCATTAGATGACCTTAGAACTGGGAAATTCCCATCAACTCCAGTGTATCTGTGTTTTAAGCTAAGTGTTGTTACAAAGGGGTCAAATACTTGAAAAAAATTTAGAAGTTTATTAAGTAAAAAAGTTAACAGTAAGCTAAGGTCATTTTATTCTTGAAAGGAAGATTTTTTATAAATTCAGAGTAACCGTGAGTCCCAGGCCTTCACATTCACTCTCTACTCACCCTTCCAGCCCTGCAAGCTCCATTCATGGTAAGTGCCCTACACAAATGTACCATTTTTATTTTTTATACTGTATTTTTACTATAGTTTTTATATGTTTAGATACACAAATACCATTGGGTTACAGTTGCCTACAGTATTCCGTACAGTAACATGTTGTAAAGGTTTGTAACCCAGGAGCAATAGGCTATACTATCTAGGTTTGGGTAAGAACACTCTATGATGTTCATACAATGATAACATTGCAGGCTGGGCATGGTGACTCACACCTGTAATCCCAGTGTTTTGGGGGGCCAAGGCAGGAGGACTGAGTTCAAGTCTGCAGTGAGCTATGACTGCGCCACTGCACTCCAGCCTGGTAATAGCGAGATCCTGTCTCTAAAAATAAAAATAAAATAAAAAATCCTTCTATCCATGTTTGGGAATATTAATTTTTTTTAAATCACCTAATGACGCATTTCTCAGAATGTATCCCCGTCAATGACATGTGACTGTATTCGCTTTATTACATATCCTTCCATTCATCAATTTTTCTTTTCTTTTTTTTGTTTTTGTTTTTGTTTTTGTTTTGTCTTAGAGACAGTCTCACTCTGTTGCCCAGGCTGGAGTGCAGGGGCACCATCATAGCTCACTGCAGTCTCAACTCCTGGCCTTGAGCAGTCCTCCCACCTCATCCTCCCAAAGTGCTGGGATGACAGGTGTGAGCCATGGAGCCCAGCCTACATAATGTTTTTGATATTCATCCATGTTTTGTAGGTATCAGTAGTTCCTTCCTCTCTATTTCTGAGTATGGCTCTACCACTGCTTATTTATTCAATTGATGAACACCTAGGCTGTTTACAGTTTGGAGCCATTATGAATAAAGCTGCTGTGAACAGTCTTGTACAAGTCTTTGAAAACACAATCTTCAGTTTGGTGGAGTAAATGCCAAGGAGTGGAACTCTTGGGTCATGGGATAGGTGGTCTATTTAGAAACGGCCAGATCTTCTCCCAAAGTGATCATAGAATTTACACTGTCACCAACAATGTATGAGAGTTCTAGTATCTTCCTTCCTTAGCAACATTTGGCAGTGTCAGACTTTAATTGAGCCATTTTGATGGGCGTATAGTATATCTCGTTGCAGTTTTCGTTGTCATTTATCTGATGACTCCTAATGATGTACTTATTGGCCACAGGTATATCTTCTTTTGTGAGTTAGCTGTTCAATTATCTTGCCCATATTTCATCAGATTGTTGGTCTCTTCATTAAGTTGTAGAAGTTGGCCAGGCATGGTGGGTCACACCTGTAATCCCAGCACTTTGGGAGGCCGAGGTGGGAGGATCACTTGAGGTCAGGAGTTTGAGACCAACCTGGCCAACATGGTGAAACCCCATCTCTACTAAAAATACAAAAAGTAACTGGGCAGGGTGGCAGTCACCTGCGCCTGTAATTCCAGCTACTTGGGAGGCTGAGGCAGGAAAATCACTTGAACCTGGGAGGCGGAGGTTGCAGTGAGCTGAGATCACACCACTGCACTCCAGCCTAGGTGACAGAGCAAGACTGTCTCAAAAAAAGAAAAAAAAATGTTGTAGGAGTTGATTACATATTCTGGACATCAGTCCTTTGTCAGATAGTTGTTTTGCAAATATTTAGTCCCAGTGTATGGCTTGCTTATTTTCTTTTTTTTGGCACCCGGGTTCATGCCATTCTCCTGCCTCAGCCTTATGAGTAGCTGGGACTACAGGCACCCACCATCATGTCCGGCTAAATTTTTGTATTTTTAGTAGAGACAGGGTTTCACCGTGTTAGCCAGGATGGTCTCGTTCTCCTGACCTCATGATCCACCCGCCTCAGCCTCCCAAAGTGCTGGGACTACAGGCGTGAGCCACCGCACCCAGCCAGCTTGCTTATTTTCTTAACAGTATATTTTACTGGGCAGAAGTTTTTAATTAGGATGAAGTCTATTTTATAGACTTTTCCTATGTCCTGCCTAAGAAACCCCCAAGTTATATTCATCCATGTCTCCTTCAAGCTTTCTAATTTTAGCATTTATGTTTAAATCTATGATCCATCTTGAATTAATTTTATGGATGGTATGAGACTAGAGTTGAGATTCCTTCGTTCCATATGGATGTCTAGTTATTCCAGCACCATCTGTGGAGAAGACCTTTCTGTTTAATTGTTGTGGTGCTTTGGTCAAAATTCTGTTTACCTAATTATAAGCATGGATCTTGAGGGTGTGTGTGTGGGTTTCATTTTATTTTCACTGACAAATAATAATTGTACATGCTCATGGAGTACATGGTAACGTTCCTTTTTTTTTTTTTTTTTTTTTTTTTTTTTTTTTGAGACAGTCTCTCTTGCCCAGGCTGGAGTTCAGTGCCCCAATCTTAGCTCACGGCAACCTCCACCTCCTGGGCTCAAGCAGTTCTCCTGCCTCAGCCTCCTGAATAGCTGGGATTACAGGCATGCATCACCATGCCCAGCTAGTGTTCTGTATTTTTAGTTGAGACAGGGTTTTGCCATGTTGGTCAGGCTGGTCTCGGACTCCTGGGCTCAAGTAATCTGCCTGCCTCGGCCTCCCAAAGTGCTGGGATTACAGGAGTGAACCACTGCCCCTAGCCAATAGTAATAATTTTGTGTGTGTGTGTGTGAGACAGGGTCTTGCTTTGTTGCCCAGGCTGAAGTGCAGTGGCATGATCTCAGTTCACTGCAGCCTTGACCTCCAAGGCTAAGGCAACCTTCCAACCTCAGCCTCCTGAGTAGCTGGGACCACAGGCATATGCAGCCAAACCTGGCTGGTTTTTTGTGTTTTGTTTTTGTAGAGATGGAGTTTCACCATGTTGCCCAGGCTGGTCTCGAACTCCTGGGCTCAAGTGACCTGCCTGCCTGAGCCTCCAGAAGTGCTGGGATTAAAGGCGTGAGCCACCACGCCTGGCCTGCATCATATGATGTGCTATTTGTAGTGTTTTGAGGAGCCTCCATGCTGTTCTCCATAGCGTCTGTACTAGTTTACATTCCTGAATGTGTGTATTTATTTATTTATTTATTTTGAGACAGTCATATTGTAATTACATGTGTAATGTAATGAGGTGATGGATATGCTAATTACCTTTATGTAATTATTATACATTATATGTATGGCAACATTACATCAGTGGTTCACCCAGGCTGGAGTGCAGTGGCACAATATCAGCTCACTGCAGCCTCCGCCTCCCGGGTTCAAGTGATCCTCCCACTTCAGCCTCCCGAGTAGCTGGGGTTATAGTCACATGCCACTGTACCCAGCTGATTTTTGTTTTGTTTTGTTTTGTTTTTTGAGATGCAGTCTGGCTCTGTTGCCTAGGCTGGAGTGCAGTGGCATGATCTTAGCTCACTGCAACCTTCACCTCCCGGGTTCAAACAATTCTCCTGCCTCAACCTCCCAAATAGCTGGGATTACAGATGTCCGCCACCATGCCCAGCTAATTTTTGTACTTTTTAGTAAAGACAGGGTTTTGCTGTGTTGGCCAGGCTGGTCTCGAACTCCTGACCTCAAGTGATCCACCCGCCTTGGCTTCCCAAAGTGCTGGTATTACAGGCGTGAGCCACCACGCCCAGCCCCTGAGTGCATGTGTGTGGGGGGTGGTTTTGTTTTTTGTTTGTTTGTTTTTGAGACAGAGTCTCACTCTGTCACCCAGGCTGTAGTGCAGTGGCACAATCTCAGCTCACTGCAACCTCTACCTCCCAGGTTTAAGTGATCTGCCTTCACCTCCCGAATAACTGGGATTACAGACGTGCGCCACTATGCCTGGCTAATTTTTGTATTTTAAGTAGAGACAGGGTTTCACCATATTGGCCAGACTGGTCTCGAACTCCTGACCTCATGATCCACTAGCCTTGGCCTCCCAAAGTGCTGGGATTACAGGTGTGAGCCACCGCGCCCGGCCGAGTGCGTGTGTTTTTAAAGTGCATCATTATTACTGAGCAGCAGCACCGAGAGAGTCTCACAGTTCCTGTGTGTTCTCACTTGGACTATTTTGCAACATTCCTCTTGACGTTGAAAAGAAAATGCCATGACGCTTGGTTACTGCTGAGGCGAGGCCAAGCCACCCTCTCCAGACCTGGGAAACCAGTGAGTATTAAAAATAGTTCAATCTTTTTCGCTACTTTTTTTAAAATCTCATGAGTTCAGCTGAAATCTTTTTCCCCCAAATGATTCATGGAGTAAATCAATGCGTCTGATTTTGCCAAGGAGGGGAAATAGGACACCTGAAGGCCAGTTCATGTTTCCCCTGGTTGTGAGCCATCCTCTCCTCCAAGTTGCATGCTCCCTGCAAACAGCAGTTCTGTTTGTCTTCAGCTGCTTGCTTTTTCTAGTCGTGCTATGAACTTGAACTTGAGAAAACTTGTTGCTGACTGGGCCTGGTGAAAACGCTACACACTCAAGTTGAGGGTCTTTTTATTTTTTATTTTATTTTATTTATTTATTTATTTATTTTTATTATACTTTAAGTTCTAGGGTACATGTGCATAACGTGCAGGTTTGTTACATATGTATACTTGTGCCGTGTTGGTGTGCTGCACCCATCAACTCGTCAGCACCCATCAATTCATCATTTATATCAGGTATAACTCCCAATGCAATCCCTCCCCCTTGCCCCCTCCCCATGATAGGCCCCGGTGTGTGATGTTCCCCTTCCCGAGTCCAAGTGATCTCATTGTTCAGTTCCCACCTATGAGTGAGAACATGCGGTGTTTGGTTTTCTGTTCTTGTGATAGTTTGCTAAGAATGATGGTTTCCAGCTGCATCCATGTCCCTACAAAGGACGCAAACTCATCCTTTTTTATGGCTGCATAGTATTCCATGGTGTATATGTGCCACATTTTCTTAATCCAGTCTGTCACCGATGGACATTTGGGTTGATTCCAAGTCTTTCGCCATCAGAGAAATGCAAATCAAAACCACAATGAGATACCATCTCACACCAGTTAGAATGGCAATCATTAAAAAGTCAGGAAACAACAGGTGTTGGAGAGGGTCTTTTTAAATGGAAATGTTTTAGACTGGTTCACGCCTGTAATCTCAGCACTTTGGGAGGCCGAGGTGGGCGGATCACTTAAAGTCAGGAGTTCGAGACCAGCCTGGCCAACATAGCAAATCCCCGTCTCTACTAAAAACACAAAAATTAGTTGGGCATGGTGGCACATGTCTGTAATCCCAGCTACTCGGGAGGCTAAGAAAGGAGAATCACTTGAACCCGGGAGGCGGAGGTTGCAGTGAGCCAAGATCGCACCACTGCACTCCAGCATGGGTAACAAACAAACAAAAAAAAGTTTTTCAAAAAAAAAAGGTTTTAGACAAGATAATTATTGTCAAAAAAGGACAACAAATAAGCACGCTTTTTTTTTATGTTTTGGGAGGTGAGGTGGGGAACTTAAGTGTGTGTTTCGTAAGAAAGTAAATCCTCACGGTGATTTTTTTAAGCTTGAGAACACAGGAAAATGCTAAATCAGAAAGCTTGAAGCCAAGGAGCCTTGCCTGTGTGTGCAAGTGTGGACTTGAGCAGAGGGAAGCCTTAGGCACCTGTGCCAGGCGCATGCAATTTTTCCATGGACACGTCTTCCCGTATTTCCAATAACAACCAGAGAACCAGTTACCTGCCTTTTGATGCTGTCCTCTTCCTGCAGGAGGAAGGATGGGGGGACAGGATTCTTCCACCCAGGTGCCCTTGCAGGTGTCTAAGCCTGGGCAGTGGAGTCTTGGTTCCTGGCAGGCCTTGGAGAGCAGGCAACAGCCAGACTGCCAAAAACACCCAATTAGACTGAATGCGGCTATGGGTAGGGAGGAAAGTTAAGTCTCTTTACACATCTCCTCTCTGTGTGCTGTGCTCTAGTTTGCACAGTCTCTTCTTATTCCTAATAACCCAGAAGCTGAGAATTTAGAGTCCTTCTTGCTACTTAAGAAGGATTAATCTTCCCCAGCAGGTTGTCCTGCATTTGTTGAATGGGGTAAAAATTGCATAGCATCTCGAGTGCTGTGCCTACAAATTGCCTTTGATAAATGATTGTGACTCAGCAAAGCTTAGGCTTTTGCCCTAGTTTTGGAGGCTGGGGCTAACTAGGAAAAAAAAATGGAGGGTCTGTTGCGTGTTTCTGCTGTTTTTACAAGGCTTCATAATTCCCCATTGTCTGCATGTGCGTGAATCAGCAAGTGCTTGGCATCCTGATTGGGTGGTGTGATGGGAGCACCCACCTCGCAGAGCCTCAGAGCCCTCATTGTCTGCCTTTTCCATTTGCTCATTCCTACTTTGGCCAGTGGCATCCTGAAAGAGTTTTCATTAGTAACAGTGTTGAGCAAACCACGCATTAGAGGTAGCGGGGCTACACTGACCAGCATCTGGGCTGGGTGATTGCTCAGATCTGAGCTCGGCGCTTGCTGTGCTGCTCACCAGCTGTGTGAGCCCGAGGATGCTGTCTCGGCTCCCAGCCTCAGTTTCCTCACCTGTCGGACTAGATGGAACTAAACCAGGGGGAGAACAGAAAGCACCCACAGGTAGTAAGTGCTCACCGCGGCATTTTCCCGGATTCCTGCCATTGTTTACTTACACTGGGAAGCACCCACAGCCTCCTCCTGGAAAACACACACCCCCTACTCTCAAGAATTTGCCATTTTAAAACAAACTTGCCCTCTGGTGTGTCATCCTTGCTTTCTGAAAGTGGGTTTTCTTCTCCACTCCACTGTGTGTTTTTTTCTGATAACAGCAGGGACTGTGTATTGGAGCTCACTCTGTGGGAAGAATTTTGTACTCTTTTGACATTTAGGCACTATTATCCCCATTTGAAGATAAACTGAGGCTCAGGCAGGTTCAGTGACCTGCACCGGAGGTCAGGGTCAGTGGCAGAGCTGGAATTCAAGCCTCAGGATGTCTGACTGCAACGCCCAGGTGCCTTAACCACAATTTGATACTGTCATCCAGATGAAGGACATCATGGGGTAGGGAGATAAAGATGGAAGGAGGTGGGGGTGCCCAGCAACTGAGGGTGACCGGGATCCCTTCATAAACCCGGCTCATCTATGCAGAGCATGGATCCTACTGGAGTCAATGCGCCTGGTTGGGGCCAGAATCCCCCCTCTTCCCACTCTGTCCGTCTATAGCTCTAGAAACAGAGAGTTACACACACCTGCAACTTCCCCTTTCTGCATGCCACAGGCACCATCACACTTTGTCCATCTCTTAGATTATTCTTAAGAGATAGCTTCCAAGAAGGGGGATTACAGCACCAGGAAGCAGAAACATTTCAAAGGCTCTTGATACATGTGGCCAAACTGTTTTCCAATTTACTCATCAGCCAGAGGACTACAGATCCTGCAACGCGGCGTTTAAAACACCCACCTCCCAAGACAGCCAATCTTTTTTTTTTTTTTGAGACGGAGTCTTGCTCTTGTCACCCAGGCTGGAGTGCAGTGGCGCGATCTTGGCTCACTGCAACCTCTACCTCCCATGCTCAAGCGATTCTCCTGCCTCAGCCTCCCTAGTAGCTGGGATTACAGTCGCACGCCACCACACCCAGTTAATTTTTATATTTTTAGTAGAAATGGGGTTTTACCATGTTGGCCAGGCGAGTCTCAAACTTCTGAGCTCAGGTGATCCACCCGCATCAGCCTCCCAAAATGCTGGGATTACAGGTGTGAACCACTGTGTCTGGCCCTTTTTTTTTTTTTAAGAGATGAGAGCTCACTCTGTTACCCAGGCTGGAGTGCAGTGGCACAGTCAGAGCTCACTGCAGTCTCGAACTCCTAGGCTCCAGCAATCCTCCCTTCTCAACCTCCCAAGTATCTAGGACCAAAGGTGTGCACCACCACGCCCAGCTAATTTTTTATTTTTTTAATTTTTTATTTTTTTAACTTATTTTTTATTTTTTTATTTTTTAGGATGGAGTCTCGCTCTGTCACCCAGGCTGGAGTGCAGTGGTGTGATCTCGGCTCATTGCAACCTCTGCCTCCCAGGTTCAAGCAATTCTCTGCCTCAGCCTCCCGAGTAGCTAGGATTACAGGTGCCCACCACCACGCCTGCTTATTTTTTGTTATTTTTAGTAGAGATGGGGTTTCACCATCTTGGCCAGGCTGATCTTGAACTCCTGACCTTGTGATCTACTCACCTCGATCTCCCAAAGTGCTGGGATTACAGCTGTGAGTCACCGCGCCCAGCCTAATTTTTTAAATTTCTGTAGAGACGGGGTCTCTAAGGTCAAGTTATCTTTTTTTTTTTTTTTTTTTTTTTTTTTTTTTTTTTTTTTTTTTTTTTTTTTTTTTGAGACGGAGTCTTGCTCTGTCTCCCAGGCTGGAGTGCAGTGGCCGGATCTCAGCTCACTGCAAGTTCCTCCTCCTGGGTTTACGCCATTCTCTCGCCTCAGCCTCCCAAGTAGCTGGGACTACAGGCGCCCGCCACATCGCCCGGCTAAGTTTTTGTATTTCTTTAGTAGAGACGGGGTTTCACCGTGTTAGCCAGGATGGTCTCGATCTCCTGACCTCGTGATCCGCCCGTCTCGGCCTCCCAAAGTGCTGGGATTACAGGCTTGAGCCACCGCGCCCGGCCAGGTCAAGTTATCTTTAACCTCACAGAGTGAGATGAAACAAATACAGAAAATAATAATTACCAAATCTAGGTAGTGGGTAGATAGGTGGGTTTATGGTACACCTGGGATGACAGGTGTGAGTCACCGCACCCGGCCCTAAACATTTCAATTATAAGAGGGCTATGGGGGCCCACAGTCACAAGGGGTTTCACCCGCAGGAAGAAACAGACATGAAACCTGCTCACCTGGCTTTGAAACTCCTTGTGCTCAGCATGGGGCCCCAGCGGAGCAGCATCAGCCTCACCTGAGACCTTGCTGGAAATGTGCATTCTTGGGCCCCACTTCAATCCTACTGAGTCAGGAACTCCAGGGCCAGGGCCCGGTTGTCTGGAAACAAGCCCTCCAGGTGATGCTAGTGCCTGCACAAGTTTGGGAGCTGCTGGACTACAGAAAGCTACGTGAACTGAAAGGGGAAATGTACCACACTTGTTTATAACCAAATCTGTGCCAGCTGGGAGCAGGTCCAAGGGAAATGTCACTTCCATCTCTCGTTCACATGATGAGTTGGCGCCTCTTAACTCAATAGTGTCTTTAGTTTTGATGATTTGACTATGTGGAAAATGTCCCTCTGTCCCTCATGTTAAGGGGTCTAGCCCTCATAGACCTTGTACTTCACACCGAGGCTTATGATGGCCTGGGCATGTTATTATTAATATCCCTGTTGTTCCCTCGGGAGGGGAAATGAAAGCTTAGAGCAGTTTATTTTATTTTTCCAAGACGGAGTCTCGCTCTATTGCCCAGACTGGAGTGTAGTGGTGCGATCTTGGCTCACTACACTCTCTGCCTCCTGGGTTCAAACAATTCTCCTGCCTCAGCCTCCCAGGTAGCTGGGATTACAGGTGCCCACCACCACCCCTGGCTAAATTTTGTATTTTTAGTAGAGACAGGGTTTCGCCATGTTAGCCAGGCTGGTCTCAAACTCCTGACCTTGTGATCTGCCCACCTCAGCCTCCCAAAGTGCTAGGATTACAGGCATGAGCGGCCACGCCCAGCCCTCAGAGCAGTTTAGAAACAACCCAAGGTGGGCCGGGCGCAGTGGCTCACGCCTGTAATCCCAGCACTTTGGGAGGCCGAGGCGGGCGGATCACGAGGTCAGGAGATGGAGACCATCCTGGCTAACACGGTGAAACCCCATCTCTACTAAAAATACAAAAAAAATTAGCCGGGCGTGGTGGCAGGCGCCTGTAGTCCCAGCTACTCGGGAGGCTGAGGCAGGAGAATGGCATGAACCCGGGAGGCAGAGCTCGCAGTGAGCCAAGATTGTGCCACTGCACTCCAGCCTGGGCGACAGAGCGAGACTCCGTCTCAAAAAAGAAAAAAAAAAAAAAGAAACAGCCCAAGGTCCCACAGCTAGTAAGTGGCAGAACTGAAACTCAAACCCAGTCCATCTGCCAGAGCGGAGCTTTAGCAGCCACACAGGCTGAGAGAGAGACAGAGAGAGAGAGAGAGTTGAGACACTTACATAAGGTGGGAGCCCTGCAAATGATTGGGTGTGGTGGTGTTCTGGAATCTTCTGAAGCTCTGTATTGAGTGCTGTGAGGTGTGGCTTTCCCCTGCCCCTCCTAACCTTGAACCCTGACACATCAAAGCCAGTCTTGGGCACATGTGGCTCTTGCCTGGCTGACAGTCCCCATCAAGCTGGTAAGGTGGTCTTGTCTTTCTTCCTCAACCTGTTGTAATTTGACTCTTAGGAATTGTGCCCTGAGCACTGAGACTTGTAGACATCCCGTTGTAGGGGTCTTGGTTGTGTATCACTGTGCTCATGGCTGTTAGAGCGACACACACCCAATTCTCAAATCCTGTCCCGAATGACAGGTGGGGTCCAGAGGCACTTAAAAGTCCAGGGAGTCTGAGGGACAGGGATGCTGACAGTGGGCACTGGTGGTTTGTCTGTTTTACTGTTTCAGGGGGATGAGTCCACCATGTGGAAATCAGACGGGCTTTCTGGCTACCCCAGGGGCCTCCGGCTCAGCTTCCTGAGCATGTCGGAGAGGGGTGCTAGGGGCCAGAGCTGAGGAATGAGGCTTGGCTTACTGCCCCCCAGGAGGAGTCCCTCTGGAGAGTCTCAGAAAGTACCTGCAATGGCAATACAACAGAAGAGCCTCTAAATATTTCCTTTTGTGAATAGGGCAGGAAAGCCAAAGGAAATGTGAAGAGGTGTCTGAATGCCCAGAGGAAACCAGTCGGCCTTTCCAGAAGTTCTATTTGTGGTAAGAAACCTTGGCATGGGGCAGCCAGCTCTCCTGCAAAAATAGACCAATGTGACGAGAAGCACCTCAATTCTGGGAGCAATTCCCTCCACAGGGAAGAGGGCTTGCACTGGGACTTAGAAGGATCTGCCCCCTCTCTTCTGCTTGCCCCGGACTCCAGAACCAAAAACCAGGAGAAAAAAAGGTAAACTTTTTTCCTAAAAAAAGAACTCTTGGCCAAGTGGAGTGGCTCACACCTGTAGTCCCAACACATTGGGAGGCTGAGGCAGGAGGATCACTTGAGGCCAGGAGTTTGGGACCAGCCTGGACAACATGGCGAGACCCTGTCTCTACCAAAATAAAACACAAAAATTATCTGGGTGTGGTGGCGCATGCCTGTAGTCTCAGCTACTCAGGAGGCTGAAGCAGGAGGATTACTTGAGCCTGGGAGGTGGAGGCTGCAGTGAGCTATGATTGCGCCAGTGTACTCCAGCCTGAGTGATAGAGTGAGAACCCCGTCTCTTAAAAATACAAAAAACCAGAGCTTATGAATGTATCCATGACTTAACTCAAAAGTGGCCCAGTGGAAACACAGGGCAAAGGAAGGTTTCACATAAGCACCTGGACACAAACGGACCCAGGAGGTGGCACATGGCATTGAGAACCCACTCCCCATCACTAGGTCTTTTTTTTTTTTTTTTTTTTTTTTTTTTTTTTTTTTTTTTTTTTTTTTTGAGATGGAGTCTCGCTCTGTCGCCCAGGCTGGAGTGCAGTGGCACAATCTGGGCTCACTGCAAGCTCTGCCTCCCGGGTTCACACCATTCTCCTACCTCAGCCTCCCGAGTAGCTGGGACTACAGGTGCCCGCCACCTCACCCGGCTAGTATTTTTTTTTTAGTAGAGACGGGGTTTCACTGTGTTAGCCAGGATAGTCTCGATCTCCTGACCTCGTGATCCGCCCATCTCGGCCTCCCAAAGTGCTGGGATTACAGGCTTGAGCCACTGCGCCTGGCCCCGTCACTAGGTCTTTTGGCCCCAAATGGGTGAGATGACTAAGAAAGTAGGGCACCATGTGCAGCAGATGGGAAGGTGGCTAGACAGAAAATGATGGCCTTGACTGTGATGGTCATCACAGACAGGACCTCTAAGAAAGGTGGCCAAGGGGGTCTCAGGACCCATGTTCAGAATAGCAGGCTGACAGCCTAACAAGGGTCTGGGACATCACCATGAAAGAAGACAAGGCAGGTGCAGTGGCTCACGCCTATAATCCCAGCACTTTGGGAAGCCAAGGCGGGAAGATTGCTTGAGCCCAGGAGTTTGAGACCAGCCTGGGCAACATAGCAAGACCCCCATGACTACTAAAAATTAAAAAATTAGCCAAACATGGCTGGGCGCGGTGGCTCAGCCTGTAATCCCAACACTTTGGGAGGCCGAGGCAGGTGGATTACGAGGTCAGGAGTTTGAGACCAACCTGACCAACATGATGAAACTCCATCTCTACTAAAAATACAAAAATTAGCCAGGTGTGGTGGCGGGCACTTGTAACCCCAGCTACTCAGGAGGCTGAGGCAGGAGAATTACCTGAATCCAGGAGGCGGAGGTTGCAGTGAGCCAAGATCATGCCATTGCACTCCAGCCTGGGTGACAAAGTGAGACTCTGTCTCAAAAAAAAAAAAAAAAAAAAATCATTAGCCAAGCACAGTGGCATGTGCCTGTTGGGAGGCTGAGTGACGAGGGAGGATTGCTTGAGGCCAGGAATTGGAGACCAGCCTGGGCAACATAGCAAGACCTCGGCTTGGAAGTAAGGAAAGAAAGAAGGGAGGGAAGGAGGGATGAAGGTAGAGAGAACTGGGACAAGATGGACTCCTGAGGCCATCGTAATTCTGGAACACAATACGATGGCCTCTGTGTTAGGAGGGCTCATTCGGCTTCTCTCCAAGCCATCTTTTTGGCACCAAGGACCGGTTTTGTAGAAGACGATTTTCCACGGATGGGATGGGGTGATGGGGACAGGAGGGGATGGTTTCAGAATAAAACTGTTCCACCTCAGGTCACCAGACGTTAGATTCTCATAAGAGGTGCCCAACCTACATCGCTCACACATGCAGTCCACAATAGGGTTTGTGCTCCTATGAGAATGTAATGCCACACTGATCTGACAGGAGGCAGGGCTCAGGCAGTAATGCTCACTCACCTGCCACTCACCTCCTACTGTGCGGCCAGTTCCCAACAGGCCATGGAATGCTTACTAGTCCACAGCCCTGGAGTTGGGCACCCCTATTCTAACGCACAAACTTCTACTGTCTTAGGAGTGGCGCCCTGGCCTCCACAGCAGGGAGAGAGCAGGAATACCCAACCACAGATATTGATCAGGATATTGATCAACTTCCTACCGTCATGGTGGATCCAAGCCTGGAGCCCTCTGGGTGGTCATCAGGTAACCCCAGCACATTTTCCTGCCCTGGACTTCTGGCCATGCTGAGGTTGCTGTGAACAGACATGATGTGCAGGGTCATGGATGTGCAACTCAAATTCCTTGACAAGCGGGAGCTTTATTTTATGGCCCAAGCAGTTTGGAGACAAAATCATAAGGTGCTTACCCATCCAGTATCTTCTCAGCCGGCAATGGGAGGTGTCAGACTGACCAGATCCTACTGCCCCTTCCGCCCACAGAAGATGGGTCTGCATTTCTCTCTCTTTCTCTCTTGGTGGCCAAGAACTGTCAACATCCAGCTATGACTCGGCACTCAGCCGCCACTCAGCCTGCTCAGGTTGAAAGGTCAAATATTGTCTGGAATTGGCAGCCCAGCTTACTAGCAGCTCTTCTGTCTTCAGAGTGCCGCGAGGGGAGCTGTCAGCAGGCTGAGGCAAGGACCAGAGAGGGAACTCCCGCGACAGAGAAAGCTCACCCTTGGGTATGTTCTGGAGAGAGAATGGCAGAGTCTGTCCCAGGAACTTACTAGCTGGCAGTTAAGATCCTCATCCGGCCGGGCGCGGTGGCTCAAGCCTGTAATCCCAGCACTTTGGGAGGCCGAGACGGGCGCATCACGAGGTCAGGAGATCGAGACCATCCTGGCTAACATGGTGAAACACCGTCTCTACTAAAAAAAAATACAAAAAACTAGCCGGGCGAGGTGGCGGGTGCCTGTAGTCCCGGCTACTTGGGAGGCTGAAGCAGGAGAATGGCGTAAACCCGGGAAGCGGAGCTTGCAGTGAGCTGAGATCCGGCCACTGCACTCCGGCCCAGGCGACAGAGCGAGACTCCGTCTCAAAAAAAAAAAAAGATCCTCATCCACAGAAAAGCAGGTAGGAATTAGCCACGTGGTGTGTGCCTATGGTCTGAGCTACTCAGGAAGGTGAGGAGGGAGGATTGTTTGAGCCCAGGAGGTTGAGGCTGCAGCTAGCTATGATTGTGTCACTGCGCTCCAGGCTGGGTGAAAAAGCAAGATCTTGACTCAAAAAAAAAAAGGAAGAAAGAAGAAAAAGAGAGAGAAAGAAGAAAGAAAGGAAAGAAAGAGAAAGGGAAGGAAGGAAGGAGAAAGAAAAGAAGGAAGGAAGGAAAGGAAGAAACAATGACAAAGAAAGGAAAGAAAGAAGAAAAGAAAAGAAAAAAGTAAAGCAGATAGGAAGGTGAGGGGAGAGGGCCAGGAAGATAGAAGACAGGATGGACAAGAAGGGTGGGAAGGATCCCCACACCAAATTCAGGAGTGGCTCTGCGTTGGGAAATCCATCTACAACTGCCAGGTACTTGGTTTTGCAAACACGCACAGAGAAACCTTCATCCACCTCTGTGCAATGTTGGACTGAAGTAGAAATGAGCTGCTGTTTTCTGGAAGCACCCCATTTCTTGGAGCTGATCTTCTCTAATAATGAATTCTGGTGGAGCCTGCCATTCACAGCACCCCACTCTCCCATCTGTAGGAGGTGGGCACAGGACCCGGGCTAGTTGATCAGAGAGCTCCCTTGCCCTGGGATGAGCACGTGACCCAGATGGCTTCATCACAGGGAAGATCCTCTTGCCTGTTCTAGCCACTATGCTGGAAGAACAGGATTTGGGCTTGCTGGCCGCCATCTTCCAGTCCACGCTGGGAACCCATTTGCAGGAGGAGGGAAGGAGGACAACCCAATTTGAGGGAACATATGGACGGCAGCTATAGAAGACTCCATATGTGCCCAAGGCTAGATCCACCCCATCCCTTCCTGTTCCATAAATCCATACATCTTCTCCCGCTTTTGCTTACCCTAGTTTGAGTTACATTTCTGACACCTGCCACCATAAAAGCCCAAATGATTACAGGGAATATTTGTTTACAGGAAAGACCCAGCAGTCTGTGAAAAAAGAGGCTGCTGATGCATAGTCATCACAGACCAGCGCAAAGAGTGAAACAGAAATGTCCAGCTTAATCTGCAAAAGCCTCTTTGGATCCTTGAGAGGCACTCAGACTTACAGCAAATTGATAAGCTGATATCCTTCTTTCATCCAGGTAAGCACATTAACTAGGTTAATGTTCCTGTCTTAAGGGACTGCTGTAGGTTAGGGTGAGTGAATGAAAGAAGCAAGTTTTTAAACAGGAAAAAGGCTGCAGAGAAGTTGAGGTGACAAGCATTGCTTCACCCCCAGTGGATGGTGAGCTTGTCTGTTAGGTCCCAGGGACTGAACTAGAGTTCCGTGGTTAGGGGATGACCCATCTCAACCAGAAAACTCCCATCATCCTCCCGTGGGGATGTGATTAAGATCTTCTCCAGAAGGAGATGGCCTCGTGCATTGGGGCTTTTTAGTCTCCCTGTCCCTCCTCTAGAAGGACATTGCTAATGGCCTTGCCCTGCCAAGTCTTCAGTCTACAACAGCACTGCCCCGCTTCAGACACAGCCTAGATCCTTCCCAGACACACTGTTATTCCGACTTTTTGCCCTTTCGGTCCAGCCTTCCCTATCACTTATGCTGAAATTGGGAACGTTTCCCAAACCAACAATTTCCTGGTCCACAATGTTCCCTTACTGAGTGTCCCCACAGGAGAGATAGGCAGCCTGATAAATAAAACCAGTCATAAAACCTCCCTGCCTTAGCAAATGGACTGCTTTGCCAGGCTGCTGTCACATAGCACTCCTGTCTCCCGTTTGACTTCACATAGTAAAAATTGTCTAAAAGATAAGGCAGGAGCTCCGGCTGACACCATCACCCCCATAGATCTCTCTCTAGAAGCATTGGAAGAGGCCCTCTCAAAAAAGACAAAAAAAAAAAAAAAAAAAAAAAAAAAAAAATAGAAGCATTGGAGGAAAGATATGGTTTGTAGTGAAACAAATTGGAAGTCAAGCTCAGGCCTCAACCACTTACTTGCTTCTAACCTTGGGTCAGTCCTATGTACCTAGGAACCTCAGTTTTCTTTTCTTTCTTTTCTTTTCTTTTATTTTCTTTTTTTTATGAGATGGAGTCTTGCTCTGTCGCCCAGGCTGGAGTGCAGTGGTGCAATCTCGGCTCACTGCAACCTCTGCCTCCTGGGTTCAAGCGATTCTTGTGCCTCAGCCTCTGGAGTAGCTGGAACTACAGGCGTGCACCACCATGCCCAGCTAAATTTTGTATTTTTAGTAGAAACAGGGTTTTGCCATGTTGGTCAGGCTGGTCTCAAACTCCTGATCTCAAACAATCCACCCGCCTCAGCCTCCCAAACTGCTAGGATCACAGGCACAAGCCACCGCACCTGGCTGGAACCTCGACCTTCTTCTGTACGATGGAGGGGGGACAGTAATATTGCAATGTTTACAATTAGGTTCAATTGAGAGTAACAGAGGTCTGAATACAGTAGCTGAAGTGGGGTGGGCAGATCACTTGAGGCCAGGAGTTCAAGACCAGCCTGGGCAACATAGAGGCATACCATCTACAAAAAAATAAAAATTAGCTGGGCATGGTGGCACAGGCCTGTAATTCCAGCTACTCAGGAGGCTGAGGTGGGAGGATCACTTGAGCCCTGAAGGTTGAGGCTGCAGTGAGCTGTGATTGTACCACTATACTCCAGCCTGGGTGACAGAGTGAAACCCTGTATCTAAAAAAATAAAAAATAAAACACTTGGCCATGCCTAGCTGCAAGAACATCTGGGAAAGGTAGCTGTGGTAGGTAGCCTCAAAAATGGCCCCAATATCACTGGATGCAGTGGCTCGCACTTTAGGAGGCCAAGGCAGGAGGATTACTTGAGCCCAGGCGTTCCAGACAAGCCTGGGCAACATAGTGAGACCCTGTCACTACAAAAAAATTCAAAATTAGCTGAGCATGAAGGTGCATACCTGTAGTCCCAGATACTTGGGAGGCTGAGGTGGGAGGATCACTTGAGTCCAGAAGTTCAAGACTACAGTAAACTATGATCACGCCACTGGATGCCAGCCTGGGTGACAGAGTGAGATCCTGTCTCAAGAAAAAAAAAAAAGGCCCTTCTCCACTCCCCAAAAGTCCCCATTAATCCCTTTATTCCAGCGTTTTCCCCCCTTGTGAGGAAGAGGGGAAATTTGTATTTGTATTTGTATTTCCACTTCCTTTGAGTGTGGCTGGACCTAGTCACTTTCTTCTAACCAATAGACTACGGCTAGAAAAATAGAATTTAGTCACATAACCATGTCTAGCTGCAATAACATCTGCATTAG
Organism: Rhinopithecus roxellana; assembly: GCF_007565055.1. Lineage (NCBI taxonomy): Eukaryota > Metazoa > Chordata > Mammalia > Primates > Cercopithecidae > Rhinopithecus > Rhinopithecus roxellana. Next base: position 81,926,819 of record NC_044568.1, on the reverse strand, counting down.
TCTGTTTTCATGTGGCTGATAAAGACATACCCGAGACTGGGAAGAAAAAGAGATTTAATTGGACATACAGTTCCATATGGCTGGAAGAGGCCTCAGAATCATGGCGGGAGGTGAAAGGCATTTCTTTTATGGCGGCAGCAAGAGAAAAATGAGGAAGAAGCAAAAGCGGAAACCCCTGATAAACCCATCAGATCTCGTGAGACTTATTCACTATCACAAGAATAACATGGGAAAGACTGGCCCCCACGATTCAATTACCTCCCGCTGGGTCCCTCCCACAACATGGGGGAATTCTGAGAGATGCCATTCAAGTTGAGATGTGGGTGGGGACACAGCCAAACCATATCAACATCTATGGAAAAAGTGATGGGATGTCCCTTCTGAGATTAGGTTTCAAAGAGATGACGGTTCCGTCTTGGGCGTCCTCTCTTGCTCTGAGAAAAACCAGACACCATGTTGTGAGGTGCTCTCTGGAAAGGCCCACAAGGCAAGAAACTGATGCCTCTGCCGGGCGCAGTGACTTACACCTGTAATCCCAGCACTTTGGGAGGCCGAGGCGGGTGGATCACTTGAGGTCAGGAATTTGAGACCAGCCTGGCCAACATGATGAAACCCCATCTCTACTAAAAATACAAAAATTAGCCAGCGTCGTGGTGCACGCCTGCAGTCCCAGCTACTCAGGAGGCTGAGGCAGGAGAATCATTTGAACCCAGGGGTTAGATGTTGCAGTGAGCTGAGATCGTGCCACTGTACTCCAGCCTGGGTGACAAAGCGGGACTCTGTCTCAAAAAAAAGAGAGAGAGAGAGAGAAACTGATACCTCTGGTCAACATCTAGCGAGGACCTGAGGCCCTCAGTGCAACAGTCTTATCATGAGTGACCTTGGGAAGAAGATCCTTCCCAAGATTAACCTTCAGATGACGGCGGCCCTTGTGGAAATCTCAATGCAATCTCATAAGAGACCTGAGCCAGAGGACCCACTGAAAACATGAGATGCCAAACTTTTTTGTTCTGACTTCAGGAGCTAAGTGGTGTGCTCATTTGTTACACAAAAATAGTTAACTAATACAATAGTTTTCCAGCTAGACACATTTCCAGGATTCTGTTACCAAGAAGGAAGGGAAGGCTGGAGATTGGGAAGCGGTGAATAGTCACCGTCACCAAAACTGAGGGGTCAATTTGATCAGGTCTGGTTGCCCTGCTCGCTTTGGTCACTTGCTTGTTTTGTTAATTTTCCTTTTTTCTCCTTTTTCCTTTCTTTTATTTCTCTTGCTTTCTTTCTCTCTTTCTTTCTCCTTCCATCCTTCCTCCCTTCCTTTTCCTTCCTTCCTTCCTTCCTTCCTTCCTTCCTTCCTTCCTTCCTTCCTCCCTCCCTCCCTCCCTCCCCTCTCTTCCTCCCTCCTTCCTTCCTCCCTCCCTCCCTCCCTCCCCTCTCTTCCTCCCTCCCTCCCTCCCTCCCCTCTCTTCCTCCCTCCTTCCTTCCTTCCTCCCTCCCTCCCTCCCCTCTCTTCCTCCCTCCTTCCTTCCTTGCCTGCTGTGTCAATTTTATTATTATTATTATTATTATTATAGAGACAAGGTCTCACTATGTTACCCAGGCTGGTCTTAAACTGGGCTCAAGCAATACTCCCACCTTGGCCTCCCAAAAAACTGGGATTATAGGCATGAGCCACCATGCCTGGCCTTTTTCTCTTTTTCCTCTGAAGCTGAAGACAGTCACAGCTGAAGGCTGTGGTAGCTGAATATCATGGTATTAAACACTGAAATGTACCCTTCACTAGCTTCTTTAGAGATCACATTCACAGGTCACTACGGTAATGTTTGCTTCAGTTGTTTTTCAGGAACTTGGGCCAGCTCCCGTCCAGTTCAATCAGTTTGGGGCCACCAATTCTTCAGTGGGCCTGCCCAAATGCCCAGGAAGTGGACTTGATGTCAGAGAGCCAAAGATTCCACCCTCAGATCATGCTAATGCCACCACTTTCTGTACACATGTCCTATGAAATGCCACAAACCCTGACTACTACGCTTGTGAGGAACAAACCTATCAATTAATTTTCCCTACTGCCAATCACCTTTCCCCATGCCTTACGCCACCATGTTTCCCTAACCCATAAATATCCCTAAGCCTTATCTTCAGGAAGCAGGATGTGAGAGCTGTTCTACCTCCTTGCTTGGTGGCCTTGCAAAGAAATCTTTTCTCTTTTGCAAAACCCACATCATAGTCACAGTGACTGATTTACTGCATGCGGGCAGGACAGACCTGCACCCGGCCGATAACACCACTCATACCTACCCCAAAGGGCTGTCGTGAGGATGGAATGAGGTAAATCTGTAATGTACCCATATCCAATTTGCCAGCACCCAGGAAGTGACTAAGGAGACATGGTTTTATTATTATTATTATTATTATTATTATTATTATTGTATTTTTAGTAGAGATGGGGTTTCCCCATGTTGGTCAGGTTGGTCTCGAACTCCCAACCCCGGGTGATTTGCCCGCCTCGGCCTCCCAAAGTGCTGGGATTACAGGCGTGAACCACCACACCTGGCTGGAGACGTGGTTTTTAGTGAAGGGCCACTGTCTAGTGTCTGCTTCCCAAGCTTTTTGCCAAGCTCCTCTAGGAGACAAGGTGGGCTGTGTCTAATATTCGATCTTTCCTGACTTCTCCCCTTTGACAGTTCAGATTCCCTATGCCCTCCAGCCAATTAGTACAATTACTACTTCTTTTTCTTTTTTCTTTTCTTTTTTTTTTTGAGACGGAGTCTTCCTCTATTTCCCAGGCAAGAGTGCGGTGGCACTATCTCGGCTCACTGCAACCTCCACCTCCCCCGTTCAAGTGATTCTCCTGCCTCAGCCTCCTGAGTAGCTGGGGTTACAGGTGCCCGCCACCATGCCTGGGACTAATTTTTGAATTTTTAGGAGAGACGGGGGTTTCACCATGTTGGCCAGGCTGATCTCAAACTCCTGACCTCAGGTGATCTGCCCACCTCGACCTCCCAAAGTGCTGGGATTACAGGCATGAGCCACCACACCTGGCATTACAGTCACTACTTCTGCAAAAGTAAAGATCCCCAAGCCCAGCAGGAGGGTTCACAGAATGGTAAGATTTCAGAGGGAAAGGGGCTATACAGCCCTTCTAATTCAATTTCCCCACTCACCATTGTGAACCCAGACACTTGCACAAAGTCACAAAGGGACCTGGGCCCTCTGGAGAGATGACCTAGCTCTGTGTTCCTCCCTCTCTCCAAACTGCTAATGCTCAGGCAGAGGCTGGTGTATGCGGCATTTTACAAAGTTTCCTATACAAGCAGTTTGGGAGGCTGAGGTGGGTAGATCTCTTGAGGTTAGGAGTTCAAGACCAGCCTGGCCAACATGGTGAAACCCTGTCTACTGAAAATACAAAAAAATTAGCCGGGCATGGTGGCACGTGCCTGTAATCCCAGCTACTCCCAGCTGAGGTGGGAGAATGACTTGAACCTGGGAGGCAGAGGCTGTAGTGAGCTGAGATTACACCACTGCACTCCAGCCTGGACTGCAGAGTCAGACTCTGTCTCAAAAAAAAAAAAAAAAAAAAAAAAAAAAAAAAAAAAATTTATAAAGTGTTCTATAGAAAAAATTAATGTGCACTAGTTCAACCCAGTTTTCTCTCCCTGACAGGAGTTGAGGGCAGGTTTATGGGACATGTGGTGCTTTTTGAGTGAACAAGCGTCATATGTCGTTCTGGTTTCCCTTTAGGCTTTTGGGGGCCCCTCCTCTTGTGTCTTTGGCTTGGCAGGGAGCTGAAGTCCTTGCAATCATGAGCCTGTCCCTCATGGATATAACTGGGAGAAAAGTCTAGAAAGTGCTCCCTGGGGTCCCAGGATAATGTGTCCATCTACCTAAGGCAAGAATGCAATCTGTATTATCTATCACCCTTCCCCAAGGGTGCAGGATTTATGTCACCCTGGAAGAATGCGGACTCCCGAATCAGTTCACACACAATGAAACCCCAGTTTTTCAGAATAGATTGAGAGCAAAGCCTTTCAGTGAAAATGAATGTTCTGGGCAGAAAAAAAAATTAATGAAAGTCCTGAGATTTTTTAGAACTATTAATCTAATAACAGGAGGTAAAATGTGCCAGTATCCCTGCTGCTTATTTCCACTAGTGAACTGGGCTACACAGGAACTTAATAAAACATTCACAGAAGGCAGCCGGGCGCAATGGCTCACGCCTGTAATCTCAACACTTTGGGAGGCCAAGGTGGGCGGATTGCCTGAGGTCAGGAGTTCGAGACCAGCCTGGCCAGCATGGTGAAACCCCATCTCTACTAAAAATACAAAAATTAACCAGGCATAGTGGTGGGTGCCTGTAAACCCAGTGACTCAGGAAGCTGAGGCAGGAGAATCGTTTGAACCCGGGAGGCAGAGGTTGCAGTGAGCTGAGATGGTGCCATTGCACTTCAGCCTGGGCAACAGAGAGAGATTTCATTTCAAAAAAAAGAAAAAAAAAAAAAAAAAAGAAAAGAAAAGAAAAAAGAAAAACAACAAAACAAAAATATTCACAGAAGGCTCAACTGCAATATTTAAAATCTTTACCAGTGGCCGGGTACGGTGCCTCATGACTGTAATCCCAGCACTTTGGGAGGTCAAGGCGGGTGGAACACCTGAGGTCAGGAGTTCGAGACCAGCCTGGCCAACATGGAGAAACCCCATCTCCACCAAAAATGCAAACATTAACCGGGTGTGGTGGTGCATGCCTGTAATCCCAGCTACTCAGGAGGCTGAGAGGGAAGGATCACTTGAACCCGGGAGACGGAGGTTACAGTAAGCTGAGATGGTGCCACTGCACTCCAGCCTGGGCAACAGAGCAAGACTCTGTCTCAAAAAAAAAAAAAAAAATTTTACCTGTCATTTGTATTTCATAAACAGCAGCAATTTCATTAAAATCAGTGCGTATGGGGAAAATGGATGCATAGGTAGTGTCCTATCTTCTTGTTTAATGCTGTGTTAACATATTTTTGCACGTTTAAAAAATTGACATGGATAAATTTTTAGCATGAAGTTGCAGAAGCTGACCTGGGTTCTAACTGTAAAATGCAGAGGAACCCTACTCATACAGAAGCTTTATGAAGTTGACTCATTGCTAACGTCCCTGTGAGTACCTAACTTAAATAGTCCAGTGTAGCCAGGCATGGTGGTGCACACCTGTAATCTCAGTTGCTCAGGAGTCTGAAGCAGGAGGATCACTTGAGGCCAGCAGTTCGAGGCTGTGGAGCATGGTGATTGTGCTTGTGAATGGCCACTGTGCTTCAGCCTGGGCAACATAATGAGATCCTGTCTCTATTTAAAAAAAAAAAAAAGAAAGAAAGAAAAGAAAGTTCATCAAGAACTGGAGGGCCATGGAAGACTGAGCATTGAGTTTAGAAAGTTGTCACTACAGGGCGGGCATGGTGGTTTGTACCTGTAATCCCAGCATTTTGGGAGGCCGAGGTGGGGTGGTCGCTTGAGCCTAGGAATTTGAGACCAGCCTGGGTGACATGGCAAGACCTCGTCTCTACTAAAAATTTTAAAAATTAGCCAGGCATGCGGGCATGTGCCTGTAGTTCCAGCTACTTGGGAGGCTCAGATGGGAAGATTAGTTGGGCCCAGTGGTTCGAGGTTGCAGTGATCTAAGACCACTCCACTGAATTCCAGCCTGGGCCGTAGTATGAGACCCTGCCTCCCAATAAATAAAAAGTAAAAGAAAGCTGTCACAACAAAATGACGCACATGGAGTTTGAACACCTCTCTTTTTGAGAGAACTCACTGAGTAGACAACACTGTGTGTGTGCGTGTGTGCATGAGTGCATCTGTGAGTGTGTGTGGGGTGCTTTGGATAGGGGAAGAGTGTGAAGGAGCCCATGAATCCTTTTATTCTGATAAAGAGCAGGGCCAGGTGCAGTGGCTCACACCTGTAATCCCAGCACTTTGGGAGGCCAAAGCAGGTGGATCATTTGAAGTCAGGAGTTTGAGACCAGCCTGGTCAATGTGGCAAAACCCTGTCTCTACTAAAATTACAAACAAACAAAAATAGCCAGGTGTGGTGGTGCACACCTGTCATCCCAGCTACTTGGGAGGCTGAGGCAGGAGAATCGCTTGAACCCAGGAGGCAGAGGTTGCAGTGAGCCGAGATTATGCCACTGCACTCCAGCCTGGGTGACAGAGCATGACTCTGTCTAAAAAAAAAAAGGAGCAGGAGTATTTATGAAGCAGCCAGGAGCTGGGTATGTGTCCAGCTTGCATCTTTGTGATAAGCATTTGATAACCATTGAGCTTAGCAGTAGAGTTACAGAAGTGGTACCTAGATGTTTTCCTTTTTCTTTTCTTTTTTTGAGACAGTGTCCTGCTCTGTCACCCAGGATAGAGTGCCATGGAGTGATCACGGCTTACTGCAGCTTCGACCTTCTGGGTTCAAGCCATTTTCCTGCCTCAGCCTCCCAAGTAGCTGGGACCACAGGTGCACCTGGCTAATTTTTAAATTTTTGTAGAGATGGGGGTCTTCCTATGTTGCCCAGGCTGGTCTCAAACTCCTGGCCTCAAGTGATTCTCCTGCCTCAGCCTCCCCAAGGGCCGGGATTATAGGTGTGAGCCATCGCCGCTGGCCTATGATTGCTTTTCTTAACATGGTACTCTGCCATTATATTATCTATTAGGAATTTGATATGCTCAGAAGATATAGTGAGTTGCCTGTTTACTAACATCGGGGTCCTGTCAGGTAGTGTCCACCACAGGAAACATTACTATTTGGGTTTTGTGACCCAGGAATCCATATTTACCTGGTGGCAGTGACCCAGCACTCACCTTTCCAGACCTCATCTGGTGGCCTTGTAACCCTGGAGCTGAAGCCGCATGCACATAAGCAATCAGTCGCAGTGTATCGGCACAGGGTCCCAATGCATCCAGGATTCATTTCGGGATGGCTTCCCCTCCCTCAGCCGGGTCTCGAGCCCCATTGCTCTCCATGCCTGCCCATCTCCGTCTCCACGGCGATTATGTGTTTGCAGGGAGCCATCAATATCCTCTTCTCTTATGCTTTATGAATGGGAGAGTCAACCTCAACGGGAAGCCAGCAGGGACTTGGGTGGACAGGTGTTTCACGCTGGATGGGCGAGCCCAGATGGGAGGGAGGGTGGGCTCGCTCTCATTTGTAGGTGGGTCATGGGATTTGCTATGAAGCTGGAGGGAAAATCTGGACCCCTAAAGAGGAGTCCCTTCCCTTCCTAAGGGAAGGCCCCAGTTTGAGACTGCAGGAGGAGCTGGGTAGCCATTGGATATGGCTTAAAGCACATGAATCATGACCAGGGTGCACTGTTTGGACAGCAAGTCAGTGGCCCAAGGAGAGAGAGGTTAGTGATGGGAAGTGTCCTGGGACTCACCGATGCATCTTTATATTTTTCTCTTTAAACATTAGGAGGAGGCCGGGTGCTATGGCTCACACCTGTAGTCCCAGCACTTTGGGAGGCTAAGATGGGCAGACTGCTTGAGCTCAGGAGTTTGAGACAAGCCTGGGCAACATGTCGAGATCCCGTCTCTACGAGAAATTTAAAAATTAGCCGGGCATGATGGTAGGTGTCTGTGGTTCCAGGTACTCAGGAGGCTGAGGCCGGAGGATTGCTTGAGCCTGAGAAGTTGAGGCTACAGGGAGCTGTGAGCTCACCACTGCACTCCAGCCTGGGCAACAGAGCGAGACCCTGTCTCAATCAATCAATCAACAAATATCAGGAGGAGAATTTGTTGATGTCTTTTTCTGTCATAAGCTTGGCTCTCCAAGAGCCTTTTCTTCCCAGGAGGACATGCTGGTGTTTTATGAATCTAGGGCTTCTTGCCTGAAGCTTATAAAGTGCTAGATGGAATGAAAACGGCAACGGTAAGAGCAGGCTCTTATGCAACACACCAGGTATTGCTCTACACCAGGTATTGCTCTTTGCTACACACCAGGTATTGCTCTAAGTGCTTTGCAGGGGTTAAGAGATGCACTTGACTAGCTGAGGACAGTCCAGGGGTGGGGTTTTCAGAGGCTGTCAGGCGAGTGGCCCCCAGCCTTCCTAGTGGAATCCCTGAGCAATAATCACACACATGTGGCCAGGCGCAGTGGCTCAAGCCTGTAATCCCAGCACTTTGGGAGGCCGAGACGGGCGGATCACGAGGTCAGGAGATCGAGACCATCCTGGCTAACACGGTGAAACCCCGTCTCTACTAAAAAATACAAAAAACTAGCCGGGCGAGGTGGCGGGTGCCTGTAGTCCCAGCTACTCGGGAGGCTGAGGCAGGAGAATGGCGTAAACCCAGGAGGCAGAGCTTGCAGTGAGCTGAGATCCAGCCACTGCACTCCAGCTTGGGCGACAGAGCGAGACTCTGTCTCAAAAAAAAAAAAAATAAATAAATAAATAATCACACACATAAGTTTCACTCCACAAACATGGGTTGTAAAAACATTATAATCTGGCCAGGTGCAGTGGCTCATGCCTATAATACCAGCACTTTGGAAGACCAAGGCAGGAGGATTGCTTGAGGAGTTCCCGACCAGCCTGGGCAGCATAGCAAGACCCCGTCTCTACCAAAAAAAGAAAAAGGCAGGATATGTTGGTGTGCACCTATAGTCCCAGCTACTTGGGAGGCTGAGGCAGGGAGATTGCTTGACCTCAGGAGTTCAAGCCTGTGGTAAGCTACAATTCCACTACTGTACTCCAGCCTGAGCAACAGAACAAGACTTTTTTTTTAAGCCATAATCCATTATTTTTTTTCTAAATTAAATGGAATGTGTTGTGAACCATAATCATTTTATTTATTTATTTATTTATTTTTGAGACAGACTCTTGCTCTGTAGCCCAGGCTGGAGTGCAGTGGCACGATCTCAGCTCCCTGCAACCTCTGCCTCCTGGGTTCAAGCAATTCTCCTGCCTCAGCCTCCCAAGTAGCTGGGATTACAAATGTGCACCACCACACCTAATTTTTGTATTTTTAGTAGAGATGGAGTTTCATCATGTTGGCCAGGCTGGTCTCGAACTCCTGGCCTCAAGCGATCCACCTGCCTCAGCCTCCCAAAGTGCTAGGATTACAGGCGTGAGCCACCGTGCTTGGACCTAGCCACAATTATTTAATACCAGGGCTTCCTACCATCACTCCCCAAAGCTAGGAGAAGGTCTCAGGAGCATATAGGGTCAGGTATGTGTGGAAAGGCCCTCCAGGCTCCAGTCCACACTGGGCCTGCTCTGTGCCCTGACTCCAACCTCCAGGAGCCCTCAAAGGCAGCAGCTCCACTGCTCATGAGCCAAGTTTGGGGACCAGGGCTCTTCCTAGCAGCCAGAAGGAGCCTTATTCTTAGCTTTTTTTTTTTTTTTTTTTTTTTTTTGGTAGAGACAGAGTCTGGCTCTGTTGCTCAGGCCAGAGTGCAGTGGTGCGATCATAGCTCATTGCAACCTCTGCTTCCCGGGCACAAGCAGTCCTCCCACCTCAGCCTCCTGAGTAGCTGGGACTACAAGCGTGCACCACCACACCTGGCTAATTTATAAATTTTTAAATTTTTAATTTTCTGTAGAGACAGGGTCTTGATATGTTGCCCAGGCTGATCTCAAACTCCTGGCCTCAAGCAATTCTTCTGCCTCAGCCTCCCAAAGTGCTGGGATTACAGGCATGAGCCACTGTGCCTGGCTCTGCTCTTAGTACCAAGGGCCCTCACGTCCCCTGTCTCTTCTCGGGGACTCTGCCAAGTCCCAGGCTCCTTCTTAGCCTTGGGGACAGTTCCCAAATCAGCATATCCACTTCCATCTCCCCACCTCACCCCAAACACTTCCTTCCAGCATCTAGAGACATCCTGAAGTTTCTCTTCTTGAGTCTAGCCCTTCTGGGTATGCTTAGGGACTGAAATGCTCAAACTGGCCTCACCTCTTGACACTGTAATTGTCCCTTATCTCCCATTAAACAGGAACCCTGCTTTGTGTAGTTCAGTGCCTGCTGCCAAGTCAGAGCTGTGACCTCAACGAAAGCGGCCCAGTCATACCAAACCTCAGTTGCCATAACAGTCCTGGAATCCAGTGTGACTTTCACACTATACATCACTTCACTCTGTTATCTCCGACAGAAAACTCAAACTGGCTTAAGCAAAAAGGGTACTGACCGGACTATGTAACCAAAAAGTGTAGGTATAGGTGTGGTTTCAGGAATGGCTGGATCCAGGCACTCACATGTGGCATCGGGAGTCCCTTTCCTGACTGTTGGTTTCAGTTTTCTCTGCAGGGGTTTCATTCAAGCACTGGTTCCCTCCTCATAGTGGCAAGGTGGCTGCCCAGGACAAGAGGCTTATATCCAAGAGCTCAGCTACTTAAGGATAAGTTCCATCAGAAGTCCAAGTTGAGGCCGGGCTTGGTGGCTCACAACTGTAATCCTAGCACTTTGGGTGGCCAAGGTGAGTGGATCACTTGAGGTCAGGAGTTCGAGACCAACCTGGCCAACACAGTGAAGCCTTGTCTCTACTAAAGAAAACCCACAAAAATTAGCTGGGCGTGGTGGCACGTGCCTGTAATCCCAGCTACTTGCAAGGCTGAGGTGGGAGAATCACTTGAACCTGGCAGGCGGAAGTTGCAGTGAGCCGAGATCACACCACTGCACTCCAGCCTGGGCAACAGAACGAGACTCTGTTGGCAATGACTAGATCATCTGTCCAGTCCTGAACCAGTCACTGTGTCAGGTAGAAGTATTGTTGGATTGGCCAGGCGTAGGACACACGGCCATCTCCAGACGTAGGAATGGCATCGTCTCAACCCAAACTCCATGAACCAGGAGTTGGGGAGGAGCAAAGCTTTAGAGGAAACTCTGGGCCCTGTCATCAAGCAGAGGAGGAAAGGAAGCCACAGAGACTGAGCCACCAAGTACCCACTGTGCCCTCACCGCCAGCTCCCGCCCTGGCCAGTGCACTCCTGGACCATCACTCCTCTCCGTCTTGTTCACATTCACCCTCACCCCAGCAGAGATCAGGCCAGGGGACTGGTGGCAAGTGAGTGAAGGGCTTCAGCAATGGGGGCCCCTACCTTCCAGGCACAGTGCAAGTTGACCCCCCACACTTGGGGGCTCTCCTGGGTTGCACAGTGTCCTCCCAAAATTCACATCCACCTGGAACCTGCAAATATGACCTTATTTAGAAATGGAGTCTTTGCAGCTGTTGTCAAGATAAGATGAAGTCATACTATATTAGGATGGGCCCCATATATGGCACAACTGGGGTTCTTATACGAAGAGGGACCCTGGCACACAGATGCATACAGGGAGAGCGCTGTGGGATGAGGAAGGCAGAGATTGCAGCCATGCTGCCACCAGCCAAGGAGCCACCATCAACCAGGAGACGGGGCATGGATCCGATTCTCCCTGTGAACCTCCAGGAGCCAACCGTGCTAACACCTTGGTTTTGGTTTGGACTTCTGTTCCCCACATCTGTGAGACAATACAATCTGTGGTTTTAAGCTTTATGATAATTAGTTACTGTAGCCCTGGGAAAGGAATACAAGGGTAGACAGACACTGATCGAGTAAGCAAACAAATGCGAAATTGCCCTGTGACAAGGGAGGTGCAGGGTGCCTGTGTTGGGGAAGAATTCTCTGAGACTTGAAGTCAGAGGAGTTAGCTAATGGGGCCGACAGGGGGTCTGCACACGCAGCTCACGGCCCAGATCTCGGTGGCCCAGTGTTTTTGCAAGGATTAGGAACTAACAATGGTTTTGCAAGAACATCCCAGGCCGAGGGGACAGCATGGGCAAAGGCCATGAAGTGGGAGGTGCCCTCTGTGAAACTAACAGGCTTTCAGCCACGTGGGTCTCTCTGATGCGTTGTCTCCGCCACAGAGGGCTTTAAAAAGCCCCGAAACTGGACAGGTGTCACTGCCTGTGGCAGTAGCGGCCATTTGGCGCCTGTGGTTTCAACTCCACCCGTTTCACATGTCTATGTTAGCAGACTGGCCCCTGAAGGGGATCTGTGTGCCAGGCCGTGACCTGCCGGGCTTTGGCAACATCCTCGCCAGTGTCCCCCGACCTGTGCCCCGCCTTGTGGAGTGAGGCCTGGTTGCCCAAGCTGGCTGGGCCGGGCTGTTTGCTGCTTCCAACAAAGGAGACAATGTATTGCTGCTTTTTATTGCCAGTGAGAGCTCCGCGAGGCCTGGCCCGAGATGTGGCTGGCGTAAGGGGTCCCGGACCTGCTGTGCTGTGGACGCACCCAGTTCTGTGGTGTTTGGTCCAGCGAGGACTCGAGCCCCTTGGGGGCGGGGCCCCGAGCCGCCTGGGGGTAGGGCCTCGAGCCGCCTGGGGGTAGGGTCTCAGGCTGTTTGGGGGCGGGGCCTCAAGCTGTCTGGGGACAGGGCCTCATGCTTCGGGGCGGGGCCTCGAGCGGCCTGGGGGTGGGGCCTCATGCTTCAGGGGCGGGGCCTCGAGCTGCCTGGGGAAGGGGCAATCTGTTGGGGAGGAGGTTCTCGAACTGCTGAGGAGGACCACCGTGCTTTTGCTTCCTCTAGGAGGCCAGCTGCACAGGCTGGAACATGCCATCTCTATGCCTGTGTTCCGTCCATAAATCCAGAGACATTACTCTCATTATTTCTTCCTGTGTAACACAATATTCATATCTGTAACCCCTTGGTAAAGCAGTTGTAAGCATTAAACAAGAGGAATTGCTTTCATTCAGCAAATATTTTTTGAGCAGCTACTAGATGCCAGGCACTGTTTTAGACGCAAGTGATACTTCAGGAAACATAATCAGACAGACAGACATGCCCTCCTGGAACTGACATTGTCGAACAAGGGTCCGCATCCTGTGGCCCACAGGCCAGATCCGGTTGACCGTCTGTTTTTGCATGGACGGTAAACTACGACTGATTTTTTGCGTTTTGATTTTTATTTTATGAAAAAAAATTTTTGGCTGGGCGTGGTGACTCACGCCTGTAATCCCAGCACTTTGAGAGGCCAAGGTGGGTGGATCACCTGAGGTCAGGAGTTCAAGACCGCCCTGGCCAACATGGGGAAACCCTGTCTCTACTAAAAATACAAAAATTAGCCGTCATGGTTGTGGGCACCTGTAATCCTAGCTACTCAGGAGGCTGAGGCAGGAGAATCGCTTGAACCCGGGAGGCGGAGGTTGCAGTGAGCCGAGATCTTGCCACGGCACTCCAGCCTGGGCAACAAGAGTGTCTCAAAAATAATAAAAATAAAAAATAAAAAATAAAATAAAATAAAATAGTGGTCTCTGGAACAATAGCTCAGTATCACCTGGACATTTGTTAGCAATCCAGACCTACTGAACCAGAATCCGTATTTTAGCAAGACCCCCCAGGTGATCTGTGTGTACATTAAAGTGTGAGATGTTTTTGTAGTAACACTCATGGAACTGGAGGTTATTATCTTAAGTGAAATAAGCCAGATACAGAAAGACAAATATTGCATGTTCTCACTCCCAAGTGGGTGCTAAAAAATGCATACACATGGCTCCACAGAGAGTGGAAAAATGAACAGTGGAGATTCAGAAGGGTGAATGTGAATTCTGACGGTTCATCCACTGCTGTGAATAAATAAGTTAATGGCTGCCAGGTGAGGTGGCTCACACCTGTAATCTTAACTCTTTGGGAGACCGAAGCAGGAGGATCACCTGAGCCCAGGCATTCAAGACCAGCCTGGACAACATGGCAAGACCCCATCTCTACAAAAAATGCAAAATATTAGCCAGGCCTGGTGTCATGCACCTGTAGTCCCGGCTACTCAGGAAGCTGAGATGGGAGGATCGTTTGAGCCTGGGAGATAGAGGCTGCAGTGAGCCATGATTGTACCACTGTACTTCATCCTAGGTGACAAAGTGAGAACCTGTTTAAAAAACAAAAACAGGCTGGGCGCGGTGGCCTATGCCTGTAATCCCAGCACTTCGGGAGGCTGAGGCAGGCGGATCACCTTAGGTCAGGTGTTCGAGACCAGCCTGGCCAACATGGCGAAACCCTGTCTCTACTAAAAGTACAAAAATTAGCCGGGCATGGTGGCAGGTGCCTGTAATCTCAGCTACACAGGAGGCTGAGGCAGGAGAATAGCTTGAACCCGGGAGGTAGAGGTTGCAGTCAGCCGAGATTGAGCCTGCACTCCAGGTGACAGAGCGAGACTCTGTCTCAAAAAAACACAGCAACAACAACAAAAAGAAATCATTTAATGGGTACAATGTATGTTATTGGGATGACGGAGATCCTAAAAGCCCTGACCTGACTATTACACAATCTTTGCATGTAATGAAATTGTATTTACATCCCATACATTTATGTAAATAAAAAAATTTTTAAAGTGTGAGATATGCAGGTCTAAAATGATGCAGAACGCTCAGCACGGGGCATGACATTTAGCAAGAGCTCCATGAATATTAGCTAATGTGGTGGATGGACGCATGGTCCCCCAAAGAGGTCCACATCCTAGTCCCCAGAACCTGTGAATTTACATGGTAAAAGGGGCTTTGCAGGTGTCATTGAATTAAGGCTCCTGAGATGAAGGAATTCACCTGGATTATCCCCTAGCGGCCCAATGATGTAATCACAAGGGTCCTTTTTTTTTTTTTTTTTTTTTTTGAGCTAGAGTCTCTGTTGCCCAGGCTGGAGTGTAAGCTCGATCTCGGCTCACCGCAACCTCTGCCTCCTGGGTTCAAGTGATTCTCCTGCCTCTGCCTCCCGAGTAGCTGGAATTACAGGCGTGCGCCACCACGCCCAGCTAATTTTTGTATTTTTAGTAGAGATTGGGGGGTGGGGGTTTCACCATGTTGCCCAGGCTGATCTCGAACTCCTGACCTCAGGTGGCCTCGGCCTCTCAAAGTGCTGGGATTACAGGCATGAGTCACCACACCTGGCCCACAAGGGTCGTTATAAGAGGCAGTGGGCGGAGCAAGAAGAAACGTGACCTATGAGGCTGGAAGCAGAGGGTGGAATGCATGCCTTGAAGGTGGAGTCACCTGCTTTGCAGCGGGCCTGTAGAATCTGGAAAAGACCCCCTAAGAACCCCTCGGAGGAACCAAGCTCTGCCAACACCTTGATGTTAGATGTCGGACCTCCAGAACAGTAAGAGAATAAATGTATCTTATTTTAAGTTACTAAGTTCGTGGAAGCTCGGAAGCTCGTTGGAGCAGCAATACAGAATGAATATAGCTACCATTCTTATTGTTATCATGTTTGTTGCAGGCTGGCTCTGCCATTTTCCTATTCCGTTGTTTCAGGCAAGTTATTGAGTCTCTCTGAACTTGAGTTTACTGCTCTGTAAAATGGAGACAAGAAGTTTTCCTACTTCGGGTTATCGAGAAACTTAAATGAGATAATGCACGTAAAGTGACTCCAGCTGTCATGATTGTTGCTGCTCTTGTTTAAGTAAAGGCAGTGGCCATGACTGACTCTGTGTGACCTTGGGCAAGTTATGTGACTTCTCTGAACTTGAGTTTCTCCACCTACAAAGTGGGGGTCATGACAGCACCTACCTCCTCAGGCTGTCGTGAAGCTGGAAGGAGACGCTAATCACAATTTCTGGGCTCATGCCGCGCTTGAGGAGGACGCAGGTGTAATTCTGGCCGAATTGGAGAATGTGATCTCTAAACTGGGTGGGCTCCTCTAAGCTGTCCTGACTCGGGTCCTGAGGCTCGGGTATCCTACAGCCTCAGCCTGGCTGTCAGGGGAGTAGATCCTTCCTATTCCCTTTGCCTCCCCAGCTCTTTCCAAGTGGACAACACAACCCCATTGCTTTTTTTTTAAGAGATGGAGTCTCCCTCTCTCACCCAGGCTGGAGTGCAATGGTGTGATCTCGGCTCACTGCAACCTCCGCCTCCCGAGTTCAAGCGATTCTCCTGCCTCTGAGTTGCTGGCATTACAGGTGCATGCCGCCACTGCCGGCTAATTTTTGTATTTTTAGTAGAGATGGGGTTTCGCGATGTTGGCCAGGCTGGTCTCTAACTCCTGACCTGAAGTGATCTGCCCGCCTCAACCTCAAAGTGCTCAGATTACAGGCGTGAACCACCACGCCTGGCCCCCATTACCTTTTGTTGTGACTGCAGCAGACTCACTGGGGGCTTCTGTCCCCATAGGGCCGGGGGATCGAGTTCATTCATTGAGGAGGGGCAGGGGCCACTGGGCTGTGGCAGGGCCTGGACATCCCGACACAAGGGTCCTTCCTGTGCTGGGGTTCTGGACTCCAAGGTGGGAGTCTGTCTGAGGCCTGGCTGTGGGGCGTGGCTTCTCTCCTGGCTGAAGTTTGCAGGATTTGTGCTGTGAGTGCTGGGCTTGGCTCCCTTGGAGTGTGCGTCTCACTGGGTTGGATCTGTCTGTGACTTGGGGTATTCTTTAAAGGGAAGAACCTGACAGACTTCACACTGCAGTGCCCCGTGCAGGGCCTGGCACACAGAAAATATCTATTGGGCCAGTGAATGGATAACCCAAGGGACTGAACGTCCCCAGTGCAAACAAGAAGGGAGTCTGTGTCAGTGGGGGAATCTCCCAGGCGCCAGTAAAGGCTAGTTGACCAGGTCCTCCCTAAGCTCTGGGTGTTGCTGAAGTGGCCTTGCTGCTCTGAAAACAGCAGGTAGCATTTCCTGAGCGGCTCCTCTGTACATCTCAGCCTCGCCTCTCCCGGATGAGGACGTCTCACTTCCTATGAGGCCAGGACTGCAGCCTCAGAGAGGTTTGAGGGTGCGCCCAGGGCTACACACTTAGAGTGAGTTTGGGGCATGAGGCAAGGATTCGTGGGGTGGCTGCCCAGCTAAGCACCTCGATACTCTTCTGTAGGAAAAGAGAGCCGTTAAAGAATTTGTTTCTACCTCTTTTTTCTTCTTGGTTTTGTTACTTTCTCCCAACATTTTATTATGAAAATTGTGAAACAGCAACATCAACTCATTAACATTTTACTAAATTTGAGTGATCACATATCCGTTCCTCTATCCTTCTATCCATCCCAATTCTGGGTTCATTGTCTCCCTCCCTCCCTCCCTCCTTCCTTCTTTCTGAGTCTCACTCTGTCGCCCAGGCTAGAGTGCAGTGGCACGATCTTGGCTCACTGCAATCTCCACCTCCCGGGTTCAAGCGATCCTCCCACCTCTGCCTCCCCAGTAGCTGGGACTACAGGTGCCCACCACCATGCCTGGCTAATTTTGCATCTTTTGGTAGAGATGGGGTTTTGCCATGTTGGCCAGGCTGGTCTTGAACTCCTGACCTCAGGTGATCCGCCCACCTCGGCCTCCCAAAGTGCTGGGATTACAGGCGTGAGCCACTGCGCTTGGCCCACCCCAGTTTTTTTTTTTTTAAATCCAAGCACCCTGTTCTTATCCTTCATAGGATGATTACAATTTGATACACACTATTTGTTTCTTTTTGGGCAGGGCTAGGTCTGTCTTGTTCCCTCCTGTGTTCCCCAGTCTGGCACAGGTTGCATGTTCCGTAAGTATCTGCTGAACGAACAGATGAATGAGGGAGACGTTACTGATCATTGCTTCTCCGATGCTGCCCCCCACCCTGATGTCATGTCTCGGCATATCTGATTTCCTGAGAGTGGCTTATGAGGCCTTCTATGAAACAGCCCTCTGAGGTGGGGATCCCTAGATCGTACATTCACAGATGCGGCAGCTGAGGCTCAGAGAGGTGAAGTGACAGGCTCCGGGTCACACAGCATCGAGGGGGCAGGTCAGGATGTGATTGCAGTTGCTCCGACCCCAGGCCTGTGCCCTGAGTCTCTACATAGCCATCCTGAGATCCCAAAGTGGGTCCTCCTCATGTCCCTGCTCTCCCCACTTCAGAAGCAGGAGCTAGAAAATTTCAAGGGGCCCCAGATACCCCACCTGGATGGCGACCAGGGTCAGGGCAGTCCTGCCTCCCAGGCTCCGAGTTAGGTTCCGCTCTTTCTCACTGCCTCCCAAATTAGTTCCACGTTTAGCCCGGGGCCTGTGGATTCCACTTGTTTTCTGTAACCGGAGCTCCCCCAGTGCTTGGCACCAAGCTCAGTGACTCGGCGTCAGCTCAGGTTCCTGATTTTCTTGGACAATTTCAAATGATTTCACTGGCAGAGAAAAGCCCAGTCGGGGGTCAGTGAGCAGATGACTCCCCTTTCCTGTAATCAGGTAGAAAAGGATCACAGATGATGAGCAGTGCCTCCCAGGGCACACAGGCTGTAGGAACAGGCCTCCTTTTCTACTTTCACCCCGGAAACCACCTTGCAGGACGGGCCTTATGATCCCCACTTCACAGATGGGGAAGCGAGGGCTCAGAGAGGTTGGGTGCTTTGCTGAGAGTTGCACAGCAAATGAGTGGCAGGGCAAGATCTGTCCCTTAGTCTGCTGGCCCCAACACCCAACCTCTTCCTCCCAGATTCCTTTCCAGCTCCAGGCTGTAGCAGGAGGCTGGCCCTGGGGACTCAGAGTGGCGAAAACCCAGACCTTGCCCACAAAGAGCTCAAAGTCAAGCAGAAAAAGACTAGATTGAGTGCAAACAGTGATCAAAGCAGCACCCGCCAACATGAGACAATATGTATTTTTAGACAGTGAGTCAGTCCTGATGATTCACAGGCCTGGCGAGGCTTGCAGGGCAGCCCCAGGACACCAAGGGCAGGGCAGGAGATGAGCTACCCAGGGGCCAGGAGACCAGAAAGGGGTCCGGGGCTGTGCCTCCTTATTCTCCATTGTGTTGTCAAGGGCTGGAGGTGGGGCTGGACGCCTTCCCACTTGATCGGAAGATGCATTTTCGAATAAGTTCTTAACTAGCTCATGGTCACAGAATTAGAATGTGATACAAGCAGCCTCCCATCACTTTATGAGCATCTGCTCTGGACTGGGCACTGTGACGGGTGCTCAGGAGATGGCAGAGCATGAAACTGACAAAGTTCTAACCTCATGCAACTGATCTTCCAGAACAGGTGTGGGCACACTTTCTCCATAAAGGGCTATGTAGTAAATATTTTAAGCCTCCTGGGCCATTGCAACTCTTAAGGCTGCAGTTGTAGCTGGAAGGCAGCCATATGCAATATGTAAATGAGGGGTGTGGCTGTGTGCCAATAAAACTTTATTTACAAAATCAAGGAGCAGCTACATTTGGCCTGCGGGCTATAATTTACTGACGCCTCTTCTAGAAGATGCCTTCCTCCACACACCCTGGTTCCCCTCATTTGCCCTCTGCTATGTGACTTTGGGACCCCTGATGGCCCTGCGGACTCTGGCCTCCAAGGCAATGTGCTGGTTCTGCAGGTGAAACTGCTGCAGTGCTCTGTGTTCCTTGAAGATGTGTTTGCATTTGGCCTCACAAGCCCCCACATGTAGCTCTTTCTGAGTCATGTCATACTGTGACCTTGTGGGGCACCAGCATCCGTGTGTCACTTGGTTCAACCTAGTGCTTGGTCCATAGCGGGTGATGGATGAATGTTTGTAGAATCTGCAGAATGAACAGACCCAAGGCTGTGCCTAGTCCTGTGTATCTTCACTTTAGTGAGAAACTGGCAATGGGTCGGGGGTTGTGACAGAGACCAGGGCCCCCTCTGGTCTTCCTCTTTGTCCTCCAGGGGTCTAGGTACCCCACTGTCTCACCCCCTCACTGTGCACACACGGCAGTCCAGGAGGGAGGTGCACGGCAGTGGGGAGGGCCTGGCTCGTTGTGGGCACCAGCACTGAGCGCTGGCTTCCTGATCTGTGAAATGGACGGGGCTGAGGCCCACCTCTCTCACAGAGGTTGCTCATGGCCTCAAGTAAATCCCTGTGCCCACTCAACCACCGAAATTCAAGATGAACTGTCTCAGGTGTGCCTCTCGGCTCTTCTAAGAGGTGGAATTAGGCCAGGCGTGGTGGCTTACGCCTGTAATCCCAGCACTTTGGGAGGCCAAGGCGGGTGGATCATGAGGTCAAGAGATTGAGACCATCCTGGCCAACATGGTGAAACCCTTTCTCTGCTAAAAATACAAAAATTAGCCAGGCGTGGTGGTGGGCACCTGTAATCCCAGCTACTCAGGAGGCTGAGGCGGGAGAATCACTGGAATCCCGGAGTTGGAGGTTGCAGTGAGCCCAGATTGTGCCACTGCACTCCAGCCTGGGCGACAGAGTGAGGCTCCATCTCAAAAAAAAAAAACAAAAAGAGGTGGTGTTAGCACCAGTCTCACAGATAAGCTAACAGAGACTGGGGCATCCAGGGACTTGCTTGAGGTCACAGCTAGCAGGTGCTGGGTGGGGTTCAGACCCAGCCTCTCTGTGCCTCCCTTGACCATGGGTCACCGTCTGCAGTCAGCAACAGAGTGGCCAGAAACCCGCTAGACTCTTTCCTGCCCCTGTATCTCTAGAAGATGGTCTTGGATAAGGTGGTCTTATCCTACACCTGCCTGCCCCTCTACCCATGCCCCTGCCTTCTACCTGTATCCATTCAGTGGCCAGGCCAGGGGACAGACGAGGTTCCTTATTGCTGCATGGGTGTTTGGAGAGTGGGGCAGGCAGCCTGGCAGAGCTGTTAATCAGCAATCCCACCACCAGTGCTTCTGGATGCTTCTGGGGCAGGAGCTACAGAACTGTCATTCTCAGATTCGGGCTCAAGTCCTGTGCTGGAGGACGCTAGCCATGTGACCTTGGAACGTGATGGGAGTCTTCCAAGCCTGTTTCTCACCTGCGTACTAGGAATGGTAGATGACACGCAGGTGCACATAGTGGATTCTTATTTGTGGTAAAGTCCCTGCAAACACTGAATTAGCAGATCTGAAGCCATTGCTCCTAGGGAGAAACACAGGTTAAGTTCTTAGAGGCCTCTGGTCACATTTTCATCAAGCGATCAATACCTAACCTGGTTTTATGTGTTTCTGTGTAGACGCTTTATTTAATATATAAGCGATTCATTAACATCGAATATGTTGGCTGGGTGCAGTGGCTCATGCCTGAAATCCCAGTATTTTGGGAGGCTGAGGTGGGCAGATGGCTTCAGCTCAGAAGTTTGAGACCAGCCTGGCCAACACAGTGAAACCTCATCTCTACTAAAAATACAAAAATTAGCTGGGAGTGGTGGCGCATGCCTGTAATCCCAGCTACTCTTGAGGCTGAGGCACAATTATTGTTTGAACCTACTAGGCAGAGGTTGCAGTGAGCTGAGATCATGCTGCTACACTCCAGCCTGGGCAACAGAGCGAGACTCTGTCAAAAAGAAAAATAGGCCGGGCGCAGTGACTCGTGCCTGTAATCCCAGGACTTTGGGCGGCCAAGGCAGGCAGATCACGAGGTCAGGAGATTGAGACCATCCTGGCTAACACAGTGAAACTCCATCTCTACTAAAAATACAAAAAAATTAGCCAGGCATGGTGGTGGGCGCCTGTAGTTCCAGTTACTCGGGAGGCTGAGGAGTAAATAGGACTACAGGTGCCTGCCACCATAAGAATGGTGTGAACCTGGGAGGCGGAGCTTGCAGTGAGCCCAGATCACACCACTGCCCTCCAGCCTGGGCGACAAAGCGAGACTCCGTCTCAAAAAAAGAAAAAAAGAAAAAAAGAAAAAGAATTAAATGTGTACGTGTCCATAGGCAGCAGCACTAACTCATGCCTGAACAAACCCTCTCTGACATGTGTGTTTTCTCTGTAACGTAGTCATTCCTGCCTCGCTCTCACTGCACATGGGGGTCATTCTAAACATCGACACGACCACAGAAAGCACAAAAATGGGAAAAATTTGGCACTAAGTAGACCATGAAAAGGATACTTGTTTGCGGCATGAGAGCTGAGATCGGAAGGCAGTGTGAGATCTTCTGAAAACTTCAGCTGGGAACACATGCCCCTCAGACAGTGGAAATTTTTTGCCACTTGCACATGTCTGTGAATGACCTTGAAAGCGCCTCGAGTGTAGATTTTTGAGGTTACAAATACATTCTAATAAGTAGGTGAACTTGAATATCCAGAATCCACAAATAATGGGGATTGAATCTGTGTCTGTGAAAATATATGCTCAGTCATTAGCTGAAAGCACCCTATGGAAAGGTGATTTGGTTTTTTTCTATATATAAGGAAAATCCTTTTTTTTTTTTTTTTTTTTTGAGATGGAGTTTTGTTCTTGTCCAGGCTGGAGTGCACTGGTGCTGTCCTAGCTCACTGCAACCTCTGAATCCCGGATTCAAGTGATTCTCCTGCCTCAGCCTCCCAAGTAGCTGGGACTACAGGCACCCACTACCACTGCTGGCTAACTTTTTTTGTATTTTTAGTAGAGATGGGGTTTCACCATGTCAGCCAGGCTGGTCTTGAGCTCCTGACCTCAGGTGATCCGCTGGCCTTGGCCTCCTAAAGTGCTGGGATTACAAGTATGAGCCACCGTGCCGGCCCAGATGAGAAAAATCTAAGGCGGTGAGCGGTGGCTCACACCTGTAATCCCAGCACTTTGGGAGGCCGAGGTGGGCAGAGCATTTGACATCAGGAGTTTGAGACCAGCTTGAGCAACATGGTGAAACCCTGGCTCTACCAAAAAAAAAAAAAAACAAAAACAAAAAATTAGCCAGATGTGGTGGCACATGCCTGTAATCCCTGTAACCTTAACTATTCAGGAGGCCGAGGCAGGAGGCTTGCTTGAACTCGGGAGGCAGAGGTTGGAGTCAGCTGAAATTGCGCACTGTACTCCAGCCTGGGTGACAGAGGAAGACCCGGTCTCAAAGAAAAGAGAAGTGGGCCGGGCGAGGTGGCTCACGCCTGTAATCCCAGCACTTTGGGAGGCCGAGACAGGCAGATCACGAGGTCAGGAGATCGAGACCATCCTGGCTAACACGGTGAAACCCCATCTCCACTAAAAATACAAAAAAATTAGCTGGGCATGGTGGCGAGCGCTTGTAGTCCCAGCTACTTGGGAGGCTGAGGCAGGAGAATGGCGTGAACCAGGGAGGTAGAGCTTGTGGTGAGCCGAGATCACGCCACTGCACTCCAGCCTGGGCAACAGAGCGAGACTCCTCCCTCTCAAAAAAAAAAAAAAAAAAGAAGTGGCCGTGTGTATGCAAGGGATAGACAGCACTTCTGTCTCTTTTTGCCTTGAACTGAGATGTGACAGCACATAGGCTGGAGATGGAAAGCAAACGCACAAGGGTGGCAGAGTGAGAGAAGACAGGAGGAACCTGGATGCTTTTTTAAAAAAATCATTTTTGTGGAGACAGGATCTTGTTATATTGCCCAGGCTGGTCTTGAACTCCTGGGCTTAAGGGAGCCTCTCGCCTTGGCTTCCCAAAGCGTTGGGATTATAGGCATGAGCCACTGCGCAGCCAGAATTTGGATCCTTGATACCAAAGAGCCTCAGTGCGAACCTCCAACCTTCTTGCCAAGTGTGGCCACTGTCTGCAGCTTTAAGTCACTGCCAGGTGCATTACCTGTGACTTGCGGCCGAAGGTACTCCTGACTCAGTCAGCCGCCCTGAGGACCAGCTGTTGAGGTTAGGGCCTGTACCAAGGAGAGTTCACAGGGGCCCACAATGGGATCCCACAGCCTTTGACTCTGCATTCAGAATTTGCTCTGTTCTGCGTACTGGTTCCCAAAGCTTGGGCCTTGGTTAAGCTGGGTTCTGCTTCCATATGTGAACACTGCTGCCTCGCCCCTCAGGTACGGGGATTCCAAACCGCAGTCCCTCCCCAGCCCCCTGTACCACCATGTCCCCACCACAGGTGTTGCGTGCTCTCCTTTCAGCTCACCCCCCAGCCCCAATCCTCTTACAGTAAACTTGTTTACAAAGGAGGCTTTCCATCACCGTCAGTGACAAGCCAGTATCCCTTGCCATAAAACAAGGCCATTGTTCCGTTTTCCCCTCTCTGAAATGGGGATTATAATATTTTGCTGTGTTTGGTGTATGAAACTGCTTAGAACGATGTATGGCTTACAGTAAGTGCTCAATAAAGGTTTGTTGTCACTGTTACCCCTGAATAAGAAGGTCATTGTAAATACAAACAAATACATACATGTAAACAAATACTATGGTGGACCATATGAAATCATCCTCTGACCATTTTCAAGCTATAATCACAGCAAAATTGTATTTGGTTTAACTATGTCTATGTACGTATAAAGTATGATAGCTGAGCTCAGTGGCTCACGCCTGTAATCCCAGCACTTTGGGAGGCCAAGGCAGGAGGATTGCTTGAGTCCAGGAGCTCAAGACCAGCCTGGGCAACATAGTGAGACATGATCTCTATTAAAAAGAAAGGTTTTGCGGGACGCAGTGGCTCAAGCCTGTAATCCCAGCACTTTGGGAGGCCGAGATGGGCGGATCACGAGGTCAGGAGATGGAGACCATCCTGGCTAACACGGTGAAACCCTGTCTCTACTAAAAAATACAAAAAACTAGCCGGGCGATGTGGCGGGCACCTGTAGTCCAGCTACTCGGGAGGCTGAGGCAGGAGAATGGCGTAAACCCAGGAGGCGGAGCTTGCAGTGAGCCGAGATCCGGCCACTGCACTCCAGCCTGGGCAACTGAATGAGACTTCGTCTCAAAAAAAAAAAAAAAAAAAGTTTTTAAACATTAGCCGGGGATGGTGGTGTGCACCTGTAGCCCCAGCTACTTGGGAGGCTGAAGTGGGAGGATTGCTTTGAGCGCGGGAGCTCAATGCTGTAGTGAGCTATGATTGCACCACTTTACTCCAGCCTGGGCAACAGAGCAAGACCCTGTCTCAAGAAAATAAATAATAAAGGCCGGGTATGGTGGCTCATGCCTGTAATCCCAGCGCTTTGGGAGGCCAAGGCAGATGGATCACCTAAGGTCAGGAGTCCAAGACCAGCCTGGCTAACATGGTGAAACCCCATCTCTACTAAAAATACAAAAATTAGCTAGGCGTGGTCACGAGCACCTGTAATCCCAGCTACTTGGGAGGCCGAGGCAGGGGAATCGCTTGAACCTAGGAGGCAGAGGTTGCAGTGAGCCAAGATCGCGCCACTGCACTCCAGCCTGGGGGACAAGAGCAAGACTCTGTCTCAAAAATAAATAAATAAATAAGTAAAGTGCAAGTCCTGGTGTGTGTGTGTCTGTCTCTCCTCCCCCCACCTCCTTTTTCTCTTTCTCTCCCCCACTTTCTTTTTCTCTGTCTCCCCAACACAGTACAATATATGTATATATCTAAATATATAATAAATAGATATTCTAAACAAAAAAGCCCTGGTCTGTGAACCACAGAAAATGGTCTCGCTCCCACTTTGGTGGAACTCTGCCCTGTGGGGACCCCTGATTGGAGGAGGGCAGCTGAGAGTTGGTTCCAGGCTTCAGAGTCACATGGAATAGGGTTGGAATGGTGGCTGTGTCACATTTTGGCAACTGGACAGGGGACAGCCTCTCAGGTACCCTGTCTGTCAATATCTCCCTGCCCAGGTGGTATGTGTGTTAAATGATGTCATGAATCTAAGTGCTTAACCCAGGCCGGGCGCAGTGGCTGTAATCCCAGCATTTTAGGAGGCTGAGGGGGGTGGATCACCTGAGGTTGGGAGTTTGAGACCAGCCTGGCCAACGTGGTGAAACTCCATCCCTACTAAAAACACAAAAATTAGCCGGGCGTGGTGGCATGCGCCTGTAATCCCAGCTGCTCGGGAGGCTGAGGCTGGAGAAGCACTTGAACCTGGGAGGCGGAGGTTGCAGTGAGCTGAAATTGTGCCATTGCCCTCCAGCCTGGGTGACAAGAGTAAAACTCCATCTCAAAAATAAACAAACAAATGAATGAATGAATGAATGAATGAATGCGCTTAACCTAGAGCCCAGCAAGTGATGAGCATGCAATCAATGGCGTTTTTGTTTCTCCTCTTCCTTCTTTCCATTATTAGACATGTTTAGTTGTTAATATCATGTACTAGTCAATTAAAAGCATCTGCCAAGGAGTACAGACAGCGAGAGCTCCAGGAGGGCTTGCTCTGCACAAGTGGTGGGGAGGGGAGGGCCCCCTCTCCTGCCTCTGAACCTCATAGCACTTGTTGCTCCCCCTCCCCGCTTCCCAGTCTCCCCCATGCAGTGTCTCAGTGTCCTGCCAAGCCAGCCTTCCCTCAGCTCCACTCTTGTGGCCTGGCCCCTTGGTAGGCACCGTCCTTCCTGTTGCCTTCCTGCCCTTCATTGAGTCATTCATTTATTCAAGAAACTTTTCTTGACCGCATGGGCCATGCCAGGCTACCTGCCAGCCCCTGAGGTCACAAAATGATCCAGGAGGGCCCTGGCTTCCCAGAGAGCATAGTCCAGAGATGGAGACAGACTCAGGACCAAACCCACAGGCCCTCCCCAAGTTTGAGGCTCCGGCTCAAGAAAAACAAGTTGGTCCTCTCTTTAGAAAAAGCCTGAAGCAGCTGGATGCAGTGGCTCACATCTGTAATCCTAACACTTTGGGAGGCTGAGGCAGGGGGATCACCTGAGGTCGGGAGTTCGAGACCAGGCTGGCCAACATGATGAAACCCCATCTCTACTAAAAATACAAAAATTACCCGGGCATGGTGGCGGACATCTGTAATCCCAGCTACTTGGGAGGCTGAGGCAGGAGAATCGCTTGAACCTGGGAGGTGGAGGTTGCAGTGAGTTGAGATTGCGCCATTGCACGCTAGCTGGGGCAACAAGAGTGAAACTCCATCTCAAAAAAAAAAAAAGTCTGAGGCTCTGCACACTTCTCATCATTGGCTCCTGTGGCCCATCTCCCTGCCTCCTGCCTTGGCACGCCCCTTGGCCCAGCCAGAATAAAACATTTATAACCTTCCCAAGGCAGGAGTGGGAACTGAGAGTGTAGGTGCTGTGCCTGTGTCCCCCTCTCAGCCCTGTGACCTTGGGTGAGTGACAAACACCTCTGGTCAGTAAAAATAGATACTATAGGCAGACATGGTGGCTCACGTCAATAATCCCAGCACTTTGGGAGGCCAAGGTGGGAAGATTGCTAGAGGCCAGGAGTTTGAGATCAGCCTGGGCAACATAGTAAGACCCTATCTGTAAAAATAAAAATAAAAATAAAAAATAAGCCAGGTGTGATGGCATGTGTCTATAGTCCTAGCTACTCAGGAGGCTGAGGCAGGAGGCTCGCTTGAGCTCAGGGTTTGGAGGCTGTGGTGAGCTATGATTGCACCACTGCACTCCAGTCCTGGCCACAGAGCAAGGCCCTGTCTCAAAACCTGGAGCAGTCAGTGCCTCGATTGAGTGAATGATGGTGTTACCAGGCAGGTGCAGGGGCCAGCATCAGCTCTCTCCGTTCTCCTCCCCTTGGCCAGCACCTCCTAGGGTCTAGGAGCCGTATCAGAAATGATTCTGATTCCCACGCGTCATTCAAGGTGCTGATTCTCAGCCCTGGCTGCATGGGAGAATCACCTGGGAGCTTTAAAAAGGTGTATGTCTGGATCCCACATCAGCCCAATTAAATCAGACCTGTGAGTGATAAGCACATTGTTTTTTGTTTTTTGTTTTTTGTTTTTTTAAAAAAAAAAACTGCCCCCATGATTCTGAAGCGAAACTAAGTCTAGGAACTTCTATATTAAAATCAAGTTAAATAAAATTAAATAAAAATTACGGCCGGGCGCGGTGGCTCAAGCCTGTAATCCCAGCACTTTGGGAGGCCGAGATGGGCGGATCATGAGGTTAGGAGATCGAGATCATCCTGGCTAACACAGTGAAACCCCGTCTCTACTAAAAAAAATACAAAAAACTAGCCGGGCGACATGGCGGGTGCCTGTAGTCCCAGTTACTCGGGAGGCTGAGGCAGGAGAATGGCGTAAACCCGGGAGGCGGAGCTTGCAGTGAGCTGAGATCTGGCCACTGCACTCCAGCCTGGGTGACAGAGCGAGACTCCGTCTCAAAAAAAATAAATAAATAAAATAAATAAATAAATAAATAAACAAACAAACATTACATCTAAAATTAGCAAAGAGAATTTTAGATTTTTCTTAGGCCATTCTCCAACTTGTTTTTGTGAGAACATTTTTATACAGACAAAAACCTTGGAGGAAAAATAGTACATAAGCCCACATATCTACCCACTACCTCGATTTGGCAATGATTTTCTGTGTTTCTTTTATTTCACTCTGTGGAGGCTAAAGATAAGTTAGACCTGAAACACATCACCCCTAAGTACAATTAACAAATACCAACATCATCTAATAACCTGTCCACATTCAAATATTCTCAGTTGTCCCAATGTGTAAAAATACATTTCACCATGCACAGTGGTTCAAACCTGTAATCTCAACACTTTTGGAGACCAAGGTGGGAGGATCGCTTGAGCCCAGGAGTTCAAGCCCAGCCTGGGCAACACAGTGAGACCCTGTCTCTACAAAAAATACAAAATCTGGCCATGCACGGTGTTGTGTGCCTGTAGTCCCAGCTACTCGGGAGCCTGAGGTGGAAGAATAACATGAGCCCTGGAAGTTGAGGTTGCAGTGAGCCGTGACTGCACCACTGCACTCCAGCCTGGGCGACAGAGGGAGATGCCATGTCAAAAAAATAAAAATAAAAAACACATTTTATAGTCAAGTGTCGTGTCAGGCACCTGGGATCCCAGCTACTCGGGAGGCTGAGGCAGGAGGATCGCTTGAACCTGAGAGCTAGAGGTTGCAGTGAGCCAAGATTGCGCCACTAAACTCCAGCCTGAGTGACAGAGCAAGACTCAAAATAAATAAAGAATACATTTTATACTTTATTTTTATAAATAATAAATTATAATAATTTATTATATATCATAAATATATCATGGGCTCAGACAATCCTCCCGCCTCAGCCTCCCAAGTAGCTAGGACTACAGGTGCGTGCTACCGTGCCCAGCTGATTTTTCTGTCGTTAGTGGAGATCAGGTTTCACTGTGTTGCTCAGGCTGGTCTCGAACTCCTGAGCTCAAGCGGTCCGCTTGCCTTGGGCTCCCAAAAATAGTGGGATTACAGGCGTGAGCCCAGACACATTTTAGATCTTAAACCAGGATCCTATCATGCATGCATAGCACGTTGCATTTGGTTACACTGTTTGTCTTTTTTTCTGTCTGCCATTTCCCCCTACTCATGACACTGACTTCTAGAAGAGTCTAGGTTCTCTTTATACTGTAGGTTATTTTAAAATCTGTACAGCATTCCCTCTTTTCCAAGGGAGATACACCCCAATAACCCCGCTGATGTCTAAAACTGTGGCTAGCACCGAGCCCTTTATATATTAAAACTATGTCTCTTCCTGTAGATAGATACCTGTGACAAAGTTTCATTTATAAATTAGGCACAGTAAGAGATCAGCGACAAGGACTCACGATAAAATGGCATAATTATAACAATGTACTGTAATGAGTTTTATGAATGTGGGCTCTCTGTCAATATTCTGTTATATTGTAGGCGCCTATTTTCATTTCTTTTTGAGATGGAGCTTCACGCTTGTCACCCAGGCTGGAATGCAATGGTGCGATCTCAGCTCACAGCAACCTCCACCTCTTGGGTTCAAGCAATTCTCCTGCCTCAGCCTCCTGAGTAGCTGAGACTACTACTGGAGATTACTACATGGAGTGTACCACCATGCCTGGCTAATTTTTTATATTTTTAGTAAAGACAGGGTTTTCCTATGTTGGCCAGGCTGGTCTCCAACTTCTGACCTCAGTTGATCCACCTGCCTTGAGCTCCCAAAGTGCTGGGATTATAGGCATGAGTCACCACACTCAGCCAGTCACCTATTTTCCAACCACAGTTGACTGTGGGTAACTGAAACCTGGGAAAGTGACACTTAGGATAAGGGAGAACTACTGTATTTGTCTAATTCTTTTCTTTTTTTTTTTTGAGATGGAGTCTTGCTCTGTCACCCAGGCTGCAGTGTAGTGGCGTGGTCTTGGGTCACTGCTGCAACCTCCACCTCCTGGGTTCAAGCAATTCTCGTGCTCTGGAACTCCCGATCTCAGTGATCTGCCCGCCTTGGCCTTCCAAAGTGCTAGGATTACAGGCGTGAGCCACCGTGTCCGGCCTGTATTTGTCTAATTATTTCCTCATGAAGCTGTTCAACTTGTTCATCTGTCTCACGTATTTCTCGTACTCCGGAAAGTTAGGCCTAGATGAAAGATTATTATTATTTATTATTATTATTATTATTATTATTTTTGAGACGAGGTCTCACTCTGTTGCCAGGCTGGAGTGCAATGTCACGATCTCGGCTCACTGCAACCTCTGCCCCCGGGGTTCAAGTGATTCTCTTGCCTCAGCCTCCTGAGTAGCTGGGACTACAGGTGTGTGCCACCATGCCTGGCTAATTTTTTTGCATTTTTAGTAGAGACGAGGTTTCACCATGTTGCCAGGATGGTCTCGATCTCATGACCTCGTGGTCTGCCTGCCTCGGCCTCCTAAAGTGCTGGGATTACAGGCGTGAGCCCCTGCGCCAGGGAGATGAAAGATTTTAGCGCCCGGGGGTAATATGATGTCATGTCACATCACAGGGGCTCCTGCCAGCAGACTGTACCGCTCAGGGGTCCTGAGCTTACTGCTTCATTTACGTGTTGACTGTTTGATGTCCCCATTGTCAAGTCGTTGTCCCTGTGCCATTGGTAATCTGTGAGGTGCTGTCCTGGCATTGGGTGAGTAGCCTCCTCCCCAGTGACCTTTCACCCAGCACATTGGCATCTCGTCATGACTCTGACCTGAATCAACAATTGCACTGGGGTTTGCAAAACTGTGATTTTGCTAACTCCATCATAACTGCTACATTTGAACTGGTAATCTTCCATAGAAAAGAACTTTTCTGGCTGGGCGTGGTGGGTCATTCCTGTAATCCCAACACTTTGGGAGGCTGAGACAGGAGTATCACTTGAGCCCAAAAGTTTGAGACCAGCCAAGGCAACATATTGAGACCTTGTCTCTCCAAAACATTTAAAAATTAGCTGAGCGTGGTGGCATGCACTTGGAGGCTACTCGGGAGGCTGAGGCAAGAGGATCGCTTGAGCCCCGGAATTGGAGGCTACAGTGAGCTGTGATTGCATCAGTACATTCCAGCCTGGGCAACACAGCAAGACCCTGTCTCAAAAAAAAAAAAAAAAAAAAAAAAAAAGGCTTTCCCCCACTTTTATTTCTTAAGTACAGTGAATTCTCGTTAGAGTGAGTTATGTTTTTTAAAGTTGCCACAGCAAACATTGAATGAAGACATGCTGAACCATTGCTCCTAGGGGAAATACAGATTCAGTTCCTGTAAGTCTCTGGTCATGTTGTCAGCTGATGAATACATAACCTGGTTTTATCTGCATTTCTGTTTGAAGATGCCTTATTTAATGTATACGGTTGATTCATTAACATTGAACTAAAAGCCAGCAGCACTACAACTTGTCTCTGAGTGAGGCTTACCTGACATACACGTTTTCTCTGTGAGGCTCATCACAGCCTTCCTTGCTTAGAAACATTGGACACTAAGGCCGGGCGAGGTGGCTCACACCTGTCATCCCAGCACTTTCGGAGGCCGAGACAGGAGGATCGTGTGAGGTCAGGAGTTCAAGACCAGTCTGACCCACATGGTGAAACTCTGTCTCTACTAAAAATAGAAAAATTAGCTGGGCGTGGTGGCACTCACCTGTCATCCCAGCTACTTGAGAGGCTGAGGCAGCAGGATCACTTGAACCCAGGAGGTAGAGGTTGCAGCGAGCAGAGATTGCACCACTGCATCCCGGCTTGGGCAACAGAGCGAAACTCCGGTCTCAAAACAAACAAAAAAAAAGCCAGGTGGGGTGGCTCACACCTGTAATCCCAGCACTTTGGGAGGTCGAGGCGGGCAGATCACCTGAGGTCAAGAGTTCGAGACCAGCCTGGCCAACATAGTGAAACCCTGTCTCTACTAAAAATACAAAAATGAGCTGAGCATGATGGCACGCGCCTGTAGTCACAGCTACTCGGGAGGCTGAGGCAGGAGAACGGCTTGAACCCAGGAGGCGGAGGTTGCAGTGAGCTGAGATCGCGCGACTGCATCCCAACTTGGACAACAGAGTGAAACTCTGCCTCCAAAAAAAAAAAAAAAGAAAGAAACATTGGACATCACGTTAGCAGTGCACTGGTACCATTTTGAGAGATAAAATCACCCACAAACATACAAAAAACGTGGCACATCTGGTTAAATCAACTACAAAAAAGATGCTTGTTTACAGTATGGGAACTGAAAGGAGGTCAAGTGTCACCTTGTTTGGCCTCTCCTGGGAGCATGTATGTCAGGGGATTAAGATTTTTTTCCCTGCTTTGCCTTTGTCTGTGATTTTGACAATGAAAGTGTTGCTAGATCTGTTGATTTGGGTTACAAATAAATTAGAGTGAGTAGGCATATCTGCAAATACCAGATTCTTGAATAATGAGGATAATTGTCAATATGGACACATGGATTTTTATTCATCCAAGTTATTATTCAACATATTATACTTCATTATAGTCATTATTCTTCTAAATGTTTAAAAGTCCCAATGTGGCCAACAGATATCCCTTTGACCTGACTTCTACATCCCTTTGATGTGATTCTTTTTGTCTTTGACAGCTTTCTTGATTTTCTATACAAGATATTGTAAGCTCAGCTGGAATCAGCCATTTCTCCAAAAAGCCTCAGTTCTTAGTTAAGAGGAAATGATGTTTAGACTCCAAGACCTGGGTGTTAGATGTGCTCATTGCTCCTGGTGTGTCATTACCCCTAGGCTATTTCAGTAGACAGAGATATAAAATGTATTTTTTAAAAATTATGCACAGGTTGGGCATGGTGGCTCATGTCTGTAAATCCCAGCACTTTGGGAGGCTCAGGTGGGCAGACGGCTGGAGTCCTGGAGTTCAAGACCAGCCTGGGCAATACGGTGAAACCCTATCTGTACAAAAAGTACAAAAATTAGCTGGGCTAGGTGGTGTGTACCTGTGGTCCCAGTTACTTTGGAGGCTGAGGTGGGAGGATCACTTGAGCCTGGGAGGCAGAGGCTGCAGTGAGCTAATATCATGCCACTGCACTCCAGCCTGGGTGATAGAGCAACACAAGACCTTTTCTCAAAAAAAAAAAAATCATGCATGAATAATGTTAAATCTTATATGTATACATATAAAATTGAAACCTTGGAAAGTGAAACAAAGGATAAGGGGGATATCAACAGAGGATACTGATAGTTCCAATGTAAATATCACATGTGAAGAGTGTTTTCTTAACTACTTTTTTATTGTGTTAAAATATCCATAACATAAATTGACTTTCTTAACTTTTCTTTTTTATTGAGACGGAGTCTCACTCTGTTGCCCAGGCTGGAGTGCAGTGGCGCAATCTTGGCTCACTGAACCCCCACCTCCCGGGTTCAAGCCATCCTCCTGCCTCAACCTCCTGAGTAGCTGGGATTACAGGCATGTGCCACTATGCCCAGCTAATTTTTGTATTTTTAGTAGAGATGGGGTTTTGCCATGTTGGCCAGGCTGGTGATCTCCTAACCTCAGGTGATCCACCCACCTCAGCCTCCCAAAGTGCTGGGATTACAGGTGTGAGCCATTGCACCTGGCCTGACATTCTTAACTTTTTAAGTTCAATGACATTAAGTGCTTTCACATTATTGGGCAGCCCTCGCCACCATCCACCTCTAGAACGTTTTCATTTTCCCAGACCACGATTCAGTATCCATTAAATACAAACTCCTCATCCCCCTCTCCAGCCCCCAGTAACACCATTCTGTTTTCTGTCTCTATAAATCTGACTACTCTAGGAACCTCATATGTGGAATCACACAATATCTGTCCTGCCATGACTAGTTGCTTTTACAAGGCATAATGTTTTTGACAATCATCTGTATTGTAGCATATGTTAGAATTGTCTTCCCTATTTTCTTTTTTTTTTTGACATAGTCTCGATCTGTCACCCAGGCTGGAGTACAGTGATGCGATTTCAGCTCACTGCAGCCTCTGCTTCCAGGTTCACGCCATTCTCCTGCCTCAGCCTCCTGAGTAGCTGGGACTACAGGTGCCCACCACCATGCCTGGCTAATTTTTTGTATTTTTTTTTTTTTTTTTTTGAGACGGAGTCTCACTCTCGCCCGGGCTGGAGTGCAGTGGCCGGATCTCAGCTCACTGCAAGCTCTGCCTCCTGGGTTTACGCCATTCTCCTGCCTCAGCCTCCGGAGTAGCTGGGACTACAGGCGCCCGCCACCTCGCCCGGCTAGTTTTTTGTATTTTTTAGTAGAGACGGGGTTTCACCGTGTTAGCCAGGATGGTCTCGATCTCCTGACCTTGTGATCCGCCCGTCTCGGCCTCCCAAAGTGCTGGGATTACAGGCTTGAGCCACCGCGCCCGGCCAATTTTTTGTATTTTTAATAGAGACAGAGTTTCACCTTGTTAGCCAGGATGGTCTCGATCTCCTGACCTCGTGATCCACCCGCCTCGGCCTCCCAGAGTGTTGGGATTACAGGCATGAGCCACCGCACCCAGCCAATTTCCTTCCTTTTTTAAGGCTAAATAATATTCTGTTGTCTTTATATATCATATTTTGTTTATCATTCATCTGATAATAGACATGGGTGTTATTTCTACCTTTTGACTTATTGTGAATGATGCTGTTATGAATATTGGTATAAAAATGGCTGTTCATCCTAACTGCACTTATTTTTATTATTTTTTGAGATAGGGTCTCACTCTGTTGCCCAGGCTGGAGTGAAATGGCACAATCACAGCTCACTGCAGACTCTACCTGGGCTCAGCAGATCCTCCCACCTCAGCCTCCCAAATAGCTGGGACTACAGATGTGCACCACTGTGCCTGTTTGTTTTGTTTTGTTTTTTGTTTTTTTGTTTTTGTGTAGAGACTAGGTTTTGCTGTGTTGCCTGGACTGGTCTCAAAGTCCTGGGTTCAAGTGATCCTTCCACCTCAGCCTCCCAAAGTGCAGGGATTATAGGTGTGAGCCACCACGCCTGGCCTCATCATAACTACTTTTATATTTATATCTTTTTTCACACACTGAAAATCTAGGTGCCTAAAAACATTAGTGTTTATCCTACACTAAGTATACAATTGTTCAAAAATTGTAATAGCAACAACCTCTAAAAACAAACCTACAAGAATTAGAAAGCAGATTGGTGGTTTTCAGGGCCTGACAGGAGGGTGGAGTAAGGAGTGGCTGATTCATGGGAACGAGGTGTTCTTTTGAGGCAATAAAAAAGTTTCAGATAGTGATGATAAATAGTGGTGATAGTTGCACAACATCTTGAATGTCCTAAATGCCACTGAGTTGTAAACTTTAAAACTTTAATTAATTTCATGTGAGTTTCACCTCAATTTTAAAAAAAAGAACATAGACCGGGCACGGTGGCTCACACCTGTAAACCCAGCACTTTGGGAGGCTGAGGCGGGTGGATCATGAGGTCAAGAGATCGACACCATCCTGACCAACATGGTGAAACCCTGTCTCTACTAAAAATACAAAAATTATCTGGGCATGGTGGCACGTGCCTGTAGTCTCAGATACGCAGGAGGCTGAGTCAGGAGAATCGCTTGAATCCGGGAAGTGGAGATTGCAGTGAGCTGAGGTTGCACCACTGTACTCCAGCCTGGGTGACAGAGCAAGACTCCATCTCAAAACACACACACACACACGCACACACACACACACACACCTGGGTCCTGGGTCCTATTTAAGATGCCTATGTCATTCTTTTTGTCCTTGAAATATGTCACTCTGAATATATATCACCCTGAGGAGGTACAGTCAGATCACTGTGTTCAACAGGTATTATTAACAGAAATAAGTTTTAATCTGGGTGCAGTAGCTCACTCCTGTAATCTTGGTGCTTTGGAAGCCGAGGTGGGCAGATTACCTGAGGTCAGGAGTTCGAGACCAGTCTGGCCAACATGGTGAAACGCTGTCTCTAAGAAAAATACAAAAATTAACCAGGTGTGGTGGTGGGTGCCTGTAATCCCAGCTACTCAGGAGGCTGAGACAGGAGAATTGCTTGAACCTGGGAGGTGAAGGCTGCAGTGACCCGAGACTGTGCTACTGCACTCTAGTCTGGGCCATAGAGTGAGACTCTATCTCAATAAATAAATAAATAAGTTTTCTCATTTTGATTATGTTCTCAATTTGATATGCAACTAGTTTACTAGTTTCTGTATTGTATTCATCTTTGGGATGTGTTTTTATCTTTTTATTGTTATTTTTGAGATGGAGTTTTGCGCTTATTACCCAGGCTGGAGTGCAATGGTGGGATCTCGGCTCAGCACAACCTCCACCTCCTGGGTTCAAGCGTTTCTCCTGCCTCAGCCTCCCGAGTAACTAGGATTACAGGTGCGCCCACCACGCCCGGCTAATTTTGTATTTTTAGTAGAGACAGGGTTTCTCCATGTTGGCCAGGCTGGTCTCAAACTCCCGACCTCAGGTGATCTGTCCGTCTCAGCCTCCCAAGGTGCTGGGATTACAGGCGTCAGCCACCATGCCTGGCCTATTTTTATTTGAGATGCGGGTCTCACTCTGTTGCCCAGGCTGGAGCGCAGTGGTATAATCACAGCTGACTGCAACCTTCTCCTCCTGGGCTCAAGATATCCTCCTCCCAGTCTGGGACTACACAGTATCTTGAATGTACTAAATGCCACTGGATAGTAAACTTTAAAACAGTTAATTTCATGTCTGAGTTTCACCTCAATTAAAAAAAAAAACTACAAATGTGAGTGATATTTAAGATGCCTATGTACTTATCATTGTCCTTAAAATATGCCACCCTGCCTGGCTAATTTTTGTACTTTTTTGTTAGGTTTTTGTTTTGTTTATTTTGTTTTGAAATGGAGTCTCACTCTGTCACCCAGGCTGGAGTGCAGTGGTGCCATCTCAGCTCACAGCAACCTCTGCCTCCAGAGCTCAAGCAATTCTCCTGCCTCAGCCTCCCGAGTAGCTGGGAATACAGGTGCACCCACCACGCCTGGCTAATTTTTGTATTTTTAGTAGAGACGGGGTTTCACCATGTTGGCCAGGCTGGTCTCGAACTCCTGACCTCAAGCGATCCTCCTGCCTCAGCCTCCCAAAGTGCTGGGATGACAGGCGTGAGCCACCGCGCCTGGTCTTTTCCACTTTAAATGAGAAATAACACTTTATCAAATGTTGTAAATCTTTTTTAATTTGCCCTTTGTCTTTCCTTTTTGAACACAGCCTTAAAAAGAACAGGAATGTAAGATCCGTATGTGGCCCATTTTACCGGAAGGATGCTTCAGGGTTTCTTGTCTCTGGTGCTGTGTACATTTTCTTTTTGCTTTTCTGGGGTCTTTGCATTGAAACATTTAACCATCAGCCTTTGTTTCCAGGTGAAGTAGGAATTGAACTCTGTTCATTTTCCGAATCGCTGGCCATTTTGAATGGCACGTCCTTTGCTGCCTGCTTTGATATGCTGCCTTTACTTTGATATGCAGACTGAGTTCTCGTGGAGGCTCAGGTCTCTTTCTGGACTCTCTTCTGGTCCATCGCTCTGCCATTCACATTGTTATAGTTCCTTCCCAGTCCCCACTGTAGCATCTCTAAATTCCCCCGGACTGGAGAGTTGGGAGGCTGGACCGACCCCATTCATAGGGGTCTAGTTAAAGGCAAACCACGTGGCCGAGCCATTCAGAAGACGCGTTCGGGCGATACCTTTTGCCCAGGTACTGTTTTCAGTGCCAAAAACAGAAAGATTATAAAGACTCGGTCCCTAAGGCTCTCAAGGGTGACTGCTGCAGTGTTGGAGTTGAGTTTTGAAGTTTGGATAGAATTTTCTGGGTAGAGGAGAAAGGGCAGTGGGGAAACAGAACGTGGCAAACCTGAGAGACATCATGATGGGGCTCAGGGCCAGTTCCCTATGACTGGAGCAAGGATGGGAGGGAAGGAGGGTCCCAGCTTTGGTCTTGGGAGGGAGGAAGGGCTGGGCCTCTTTCCCAGTGCCGGGCACTAGAGAGCCACTGAAGGTTTTATATTAATAGAAGCAGAGTAGCCTGGTTGCCTCTGGTTTGGTAAGATGGGCTGGGGGTTGGGTGGGGAGGCAGCTGCTTAAAGGGACAGTGAGGGTCTGTCTGAGAGGTCCTCCCCATTCTCCCCCAAGTCCCTCTGGACTTAGATTCAGAGCCAAGGGTAACTCTGATATGTTTGGAGCCCTCTCCCTCTCCTCCTGAGCCTGCCTTGGCCCTGGATGGATGCATTAGGCGGTGTGTCCTCCCTGTGGCCTGAGGTCCTTCCTCTCCTCCTCCTTCCCCTCCTCCCTCCCAGGACCTCCAGAAAGACTCAGGCTTGCCTGTAATCCCAGCACTTTGGGAGGTTGAGGGCAGATCACTTGAGGTCCGGAGTTTGAGATCAGCCTGACCAACGTGGTAAAACCCCGTCTCTAGTAAAAATAAAAAAAAAAATTGCCAGGCATGGTGACAGGTGCCTGGCACCTACTCGGGAGGCTGAGGCAGGAAAATCGCTTGAACCCGGGAACTCGGGAGGCAAAGGTTGCAGTGAGCTAGGATTGTGCCACTGTGCTCCAGCCTGGATGACAGTGAGACTCCATCTCAAAAAAAAAAAAAAAGAGAGAGAGATCCAGGCTCAATTCAAAGATGCCCGTTTGCTGTGAGCTCATTCTTTCTTCTCACTCCTTGGCCGTGGCCTGGACATGTGTCCTGGGATGGAGATGTTGGGGTGGGGACTGGTAACTGGTCCCTTGTAGTGCTGAGTGAGCATGGCAGGGGAGCTGTCCAACCCCACTGCACGTTCTTGAGGGCTCCTTCCGATGGCCCAGGAGGCTCACTGGGCAGGCATGGAGACTGAGCCTGGGGACTTGCCCAGGACTTGGGAGAAGTGCAGAGACAAGATTGCCCCCGGGCCGCTGAGTGCCTTCAAGGAGGGGAGTGGACAGGAGAAGGTGGGGTATCATGGGGCTGGCTACCAGGAAGGAGCTGGGCACGGGAAGGAAAAAGGCCCCCAATCCCATGGATTGTTGCAAAAACTCCCAGGGCAGGTGGAGAGGGCTGGGGGACTCCACGTGGGTTCACCAAGGCTTATGACTCACTGTCCTGCCACTGGGTTTCTCAACTTACCAACTCAGTGCAGGAATCCCTGGGGGTGCGGAGCCCTGTCTGAGTCAACCTTCCCCCTCAATGGGCCACTCATCGTCTGGGACCATATAAACCCAGTTCCACTCCAAGCTGTGTCCTGCCTGCCCTGTGGCCTCAGCCAGGTGGACCCCTGCACCCCTCCCCATCTCTTTCCTGCACTGCAAAATGAGGGGATTGTGCAGTGTGCTTGCTACCCAGTGATCTTCAATACACAGCGATGGGGATGGTCTCACGTCTCCCTCCTGCTCCTTGGTCTTGGCAAAGATGAAGGACCTCAGGCTTCTAAAAAGATCAGCATGCAGACCAGGGCTTCTGCATAAAACTCCCCTGATACTCAGCCAAGAGACAGGTCGATCTGTTTCCCCAGCTCCTCCCGCCCAGGGTAAACCCAGCTCTGGTCAACCACACCCTTCCTTCAGGAGATCAGGTAACAGGAAATCCAAGTGACAAGGGGCTAATCTCTTCCCCTTCCAGCCTCAGTAAACTCATCTCCGAGGCCAGAGTTGAACCCCATTAGACTTTCCTATGTCCAAATTCCAGGATCCCTTGTATTTCTTCTTCATATGAATGGGATCAAATAACATGTGACCTTTTGTGTCTGGTACCTTGCACTTAGCATAATGTTTTCAAGGCTCATTCCTGGTTTAGTGTATCAGTACTCCTTTTTTTTTTTTTTTTTTTCTGCCAGAAGTACACATTCATAAGTACTTAATTTTTTTGTGTGTGTGTGTGTGTGAGACAAGTTTTGCTCTTTTTGCCCAGGCTGAAGTGCAGTGGCATAATCACAGCTCACTGCAACCTTCACCTCCCTGGTTCAAGGGATTCTCCTGCCTCAGCCTCCTCAGTAGCTGAGATTACGGGCATGCACCACCATGCCTGGCTAATTTTTTGTATTTTTAGTAGAGACAGAGTTTCACCATGTTGACCAGGCTGGTCTCAAACTCCTGACCTCGAGTGATCCGCCCACCTCGGCTTCCCAAAGTGCTGGGATTACAGGCGTGAG
This sequence comes from Rhinopithecus roxellana, assembly GCF_007565055.1. Taxonomy (NCBI): domain Eukaryota; kingdom Metazoa; phylum Chordata; class Mammalia; order Primates; family Cercopithecidae; genus Rhinopithecus; species Rhinopithecus roxellana. Next base: position 81,886,878 of record NC_044568.1, on the reverse strand, counting down.
TCACCGCGCCGGGCCTAGGACTTCATTTGTTAATGGCTGAGTAATATTCCATTGTGTGGACAGATCAGTGATTTTTCTGGACGTCTGGGTTGTTGCCCCTCTTTGGCTGTTATCAATCATGCTGCTGTGAACTCTCATGCATAAGTTTTGTGTAGACAGATGTTTTCAGTTCTGCTGGGCATATGCCTGGGAGTGGAATTGCTGGGTCACAGGACGACTCTAAGTTTGTTTGAGGGACCTCCAGGCTGTCTTCCATTGATGCTGCAAGTTGAACATGAGGGCCCATTCTGAATTCTCTATATTTACTTCCCTGTTAGGGGAACCCTCAGGGTTTTAGAAAAAAGCTGCAACAAAAGAAGTGGTCGCGCGTCCAGCCATGAAGCCTAATGAATTCCTCGGGACCTGTTGGCCCCTTTACCCTGGAGATCCACCCTCTGAGCTCTGCCGCGTGCCAGCTCCGCCATCAGGAGGAACTCAGAAGGATCATGAGGATCCCAGAAAGTTCCATGCCCGTTGATTTCATCCTGGCTGTAGCCTGCCAAGAGGGCACTTTTATTATTATGGCCACTTTTTTGAATAAGAAAGTGAGGGCTCAGACATGATAAGACTTGCTGAGGCCTGTAATCCCAGCACTTTGGTAGGCCGAGGTGGGCAGATCATGAGGTCAGGAGTTTGAGACCATCCTGGACAACATGATGAAACCCTGTCTCTAAATACAAAAAATACAAAAATTAGCCGTGCATGGTGGCGGGTGCCTGTAATTCCAGCTACTCAGGAGGCTGAGGCAGGAGAATTGCTTGAACCTGGGAGGCAGAGGTTGCAGTGAGCCGAGATTATGCCAGTGCACTCCAGCCTGGGCAACAGAGCAAGACTCCGTCTAAAAAAAAAAAAAGACTTGCTGAGGCTGGGCTTGGTGGCTTAGCACTTTGGGAGGTCAAGGTGGGTGAATCACTAGATGGCAGCAGTTTGAGACCAGCCTGGCCAACATGTCAAAACCCCGTTTCTACTGAAAGAACAAGAAGTACCCAGGTGTGGTGGTACACACCTGTAATCTCAGCTACTCAGGAGGCTGAGGCCAGAGAATGGCTTGAACCTGGGAGGTGGAGGCTGCAGTAAGTTGAGATCGTGCCACTGCACTCCAGCCTGGCAACAGAGCGAGACTCTGTCTCAACAACAAGAGAAACACTTGCTGGATGTCACATAGCCTCGTAGTGACCCACCTGGGATCTGAAGCCAGGTGGCCTGACTCCAGGCTCTCTGACTGTAACCACGAATCTGCACTGCCAATGCCCCTTGTCCCTGAGCTGGTGGGGCCCTGAGGTGCAGGTGGCACTCTCTGCCCTCTGATATTTCATTAGTAGAGGGGTCTGGCTCAGTTTGAAGAACCTGGGGATGGAGATTCCGTGTTGATGGCAAGAGGCCTCCTTTCTCTGATCCCAGGGGAGAAAAAAAGTGGGAAGGGGGCATAATGCCAGCCACCCGGCCCCCCTTCCCTGTGCCCCTCACACAGCTGGCACCAACGTCAGTTCATGTTGCCCAAGCCATCTGGCTGATTAGCCATGGCTATCGTCCCCAGGAGACTCCCAGAGCATCAGAATGAGCTGATTACTCAAACGGCAGGGTCCGTTCCCTCCTTGGCACTCCTGCCTGCCTGCCTCTGGGGACCTGTCCGCAGAAGGACTGGTGGGGAGGGAGGAACAGCTGGGCAAAGTCCTGCCCGTAGCTGCCCCAATAAGAGGTTACCTACAGGTTGCTTTAGGACGAGGACGTGTTGGAAGGCCCCCTGGCCAGGTCATGTGTCTGCCTGGAAGAGTCTTTTTTTTTTTTTGAGACGGAGTCTGGCTCTGTCGCCCGGGCTGGAGTGCAGTGGCCGGATCTCAGCTCACTGTAAGCTCCGCCTCCCAGGTTCCAGCGATTCTCCTGCCTCAGCCTCCCGAGTGGCTGGGATTAAAGGCACCCGCCACCCACACCCAGCTAATTTTTGTATTTTTAGTAGAGACGGGGTTTCACCATGTTGGCCAGGCTGATCTTGAACTTCTGACCTCAAGTGATCCTCCCGCCTCGACCTCCTAGAGTGCTGGGATTACAGGAATGAGCTACTGCACCAGGCTGGGAGTCTTTATTTTTATTTTTTATTTCTAATTTTTGATGCATTTCAAACCATGGGGTCTTTATTTTTTTGTCTTTTTTAAACTATAAGGAAATGGGGTCTTGCTATGTTGCCCAGGATGGTCTTGAACTCTTCTAGTCAAGCAATCCTCCTGTCTTGGCCTCCCAAAATGCTGGGATTACAGGTGTGAGACACCACAGCTGGCAAAACCAGAGTCTTTAGATACCTCTCTGGGCCCTGGGAGGCTGCCTTCATTTAAACAGCTTTAGTGAGACGTAGTTTACATACTATAAAATTCCCTCATCTGAAGTGTTCAATCCTATGAATTTTAGTGAATCTATGTCATTTTGCAACCATCACCCCAAACTAATCTTACACATTTCCATTGCTCCAAAAAGAAACCATGTACCTGGCCAGGCTCAGTGGCTCACGCCTGTAATCCCAACTGTTTGGGAGGCCAGGGTGGGCGGATCACTTGAGGTCAGGTGTTCAAGACCAACCTGGCCAACATGGTAAAAGCCCGTCTCTACAAAAAATACAAAAACTTAGCCGGGTGTGGTGGTGCGCACCTGTAATCCCAGCTACTTGGGAGGCTGAGGTAGGAGAATCACTTGAACCCGGGAGGTGGAGGTTGCGGTGAGCCGAGATTGCACCACTGCATTCCAGCCTGGGTGACAGAGGGAGACTCCGTCTCAGAAAAAAAAAAAATTAAAAAGAAACCATGTACCCATAGAAGGGTCTTCTCATTCTTTTTTTTTTTTTTTTTTTTTTTTTGAGACGGAGTCTCGCTCTGCCGCCCAGGCTGGAGTGCAGTGGCTGAATCTCAGCTCACTGCAAGCTCCGCCTCCCGGGTTTACGCCATTCTTCTGCCTCAGCCTCCCGAGTAGCTGGGACTACAGGCGCCCGCCACCACGCCCAGCTAATTTTTTGTATTTTTAGTAGAGACGGGGTTTCACTGTGTTAGCCAGGATGGTCTCGATCTCCTGACCTCGTGATCCGCCCATCTCGGCCTCCCAAAGTGCTGGGATTACAGGCTTGAGTCACCGCGCCCGGCCGGGTCTTCTCATTCTAACCTTCAGCCAGGCAACCACTAATCTACTTTCTCTCTCCGTAGGTTTACCTCTTCTGGGCTTTTCTTTTTCGTTTTCTTTGTTTTCTGAGACAGGGTGTCCCTCTGTCATCCAGGCTGGATGGAGTGCCGTGGGTGGAATCACAGCTTACTGCCGCTTCGACCTCCTAGGCTCAAGCGATCCTCACACCTCAGCCTCCCCAGCAGCTGGGAGTAAAGCCATGCACCACCACGCCTGGCTAATTTTTGTCTTTTTTGTAGAAGCAGGGTTTCACCATGTTGCCCAGGCTGGTCTTGAGTTCCTGGGCTCAAGTAATCTGCTCACCTTGGCCTCCCAAAGTGCTGGGATGACAGGCGTGAGCCTCTGTGCCCAGCCAGCATTTTCTAATGGAATCACACAATGTTGCCTTGTGTGCCTGGCTTTTTTCATCTGTGTGTTTTTGAGGTTCATCCGTGTTGTAGCATGTGCTTTATTCTTTTTTTTCTTTGAGACGGAGTCTCGCTCTATTGCCCAGGCTGGAGTGCAGTGGCGCGATCTCGGCTCACTGCAAACAGCCTCCCAAGTTCATGCCATTCTCCTGCCTCAGCCTCCTGAGTAGCTGGGACTACAGGCGCCTGCCACCGTGCCTGGCTAATTTTTTTGTGTGTTTTTAGTAGAGATGGGGTTTCACTGTGTTATCCACCTCTTCATTCTTCTTAATGGCTGAATCCTATTGTATTGTATGGATAGACTGCAAAAGTGTTCATTCATGTGTTGATGGATATTTGAGGTCTTTCCACCTTTTGGGCTATTCTGAATATTGCCGCTGTGAACATTTGTTTACAAGTCTTTGTGTGGACATATATTTTTCTTTCTCTTGGACATATACCTAGAAGTGGAACTGCCAGGCCATAGGGTGACTAATTGTCTGAGGAGCTGCCAGACTATTACCCACTTAGTCTGTACCCCCAGTCTAAGTTCTTCATATTCACTTCCCTGTCAAAGTTCCCAGGGTTTTAAAAAAACAAAACTAGCCAGATACGGTGGCTCACGGCTCACGCCTGTAATCCTAGCACTTTGGTAGGCCGAGGTGGAAGGATTACCTGAGTTTGGGAGTTCGAGACTAGCCTCGCCAACATAGTGAAACCCTGACTCTACTAAAAATACAAAAATTAGCCAGGTGTGGTGGCACACACCTGTAATCCCCAGATATGCAGGAGGCTGAGGCAGGAAAATCGCTTGAACCTGGGAGGTAGAGGATGCAGTGAGCTGAGATTACACCACTGCACTCCAGCCTGGGCAACAGAGCAAGAGTCTGTCTCAAAAGAAAAAAAAAAAAAAAAAACATAAAAAGAAAATCAAGCTCAGGTGTGGCAGCTCACACCTGTAATCCCAGTACTTTGGGAGGCGTAGGCAAGAGGATTGCTTGAGTGCAGAAGTTTGAGATCAGCCTGGGCAACATAGTGAGACCCCATGACTACAAAAAATACAAAATTAGCCAGGCATGGCAGCACACACCTGTAGTCCCAGCTACTCAGGAGGCTGAGGTGGGAGGATTGCTGGAGCCTAGGAGTTTGAGGCTACAGTGAGCTGTGATCGTGCCCTCTGCACTCCTACCTGGGTGACAGAGCAAGGCTCTGTCTCAAAAACAAAACAAAACCAAGCAGTAGCAAAAGTGGCCACCTGTCCAGCCGTAAAGTCTACCTTGAGGTTGAGCTCTTTGGAGAACTACCAAGCTGTTTTGCAGAGAGGCTACTCTGTTTCCTATGAAGGCTGCAGTTCCTCCTACACCCTCACCCACTGTTTGAGATGGAGTTTCACTCTTGTTGCCCAGGCTGGAGTGCAATGGTGCGATCTAGGCTCACCACAACCTCCACCTCCTGGGTTCAAGCGAGTCTCCTGCCTCAGTCTCCCGAGAAGCTGGGATTACAGACATATGCCACCACATCCGGCTAATTTTGTATTTTTAGTAGAAATGGGGTTTCTCCCTGTTGGTCTGGCTGGTCTCGAACTCCTGACCTCAGGTGATCTGCCTGCCTTGGCCTCTCAAAGTGCTGGGATTACAGGTATGAGCAACCGTGCCCTGCCCTCACAACATGTTTATCTTGTCTATTTACAGCCGTCCTTGTTTTAATTTGCATGTCTCTAATGACTAACGATGTTGAGCATCTTTTATTGTGTTTCTTGGTCATTTGTATCTTTTTTTTTTGGGAGAAATCTCTATTGAAATGTTTTGCTCATTTTTGTTTGTTTGGGATGGAGTTTCATTCTCTTTGCCCAGGCTGGAGTGCAGTGGTGTGATCTTCAGCTCACTGTGGCCTCCACGCGATTCTCCTGCCTCAGCCTCCCAAGTAGCTGGGATGACAGGCACCCGCCACCATGCCCAGCTAATTTTTTTCCCCTGTGGAGATGGAGTTTCTCCATGTTGGCTAGGCTGGTCTAGAACTCCTGGCCTCAGGTGATCCGCCTGCCTCGTCCTCCCAAAGTGGTGGATTACAGGCGTGAACCACTGTGCCTGGCTATTTTGCTCATTTTTAATTGGGTTATTTGTCTTACTGAGTAGCAAGAGTTCTTTACATATTATAGATACAAGTTCCAGGCAGGCATCTAATGTCTCCACTTCCAGCACAGGCCCAGTCCTGAGGGTGGTGAGGCCTCACAGTGGGCCTCCTTTTGGACCATGGAGGTAGCTCCAGCTGGAGCCAGAGGCCTGGGCTGGCTGGGAGGGGACGGCTTGGAGGAAAATGTCAGAGCTCTGGGGTGTCAGAGTGGGGGGCGTGGGGTGAAGAGATGACAGGGCCTGGGTCTGCTGTTCTGACTGCTGCGTGGGAGTCAGGGGACCCTTGCCTCTGGCCTCTGCTCCTCCTTTTTAGGGAGAGGGTCCCCAGAACCCCGAGCCTGTCTCCCTCAGATCATCCAACCTGACCCCAACCGTTGCTCCCCCCAGAGGTCTTCAAAGCAGCCTGTGAGGGCCAGGTGCGGTGGCTCATGCCTGTAATCCCAGCACTTTGGAAGGCAAAGGTGGGCGGATCATGAGGGCAGGAGTTCAAGACCAGCCTGACCTACATGGTGAAACCCCATCTCTCCTAAAATACGAAAAATTAGCCGAGCGTGGTGGCACCCACCTGTAGTCCCAGCTATTCAGGAGGCTGAGGCAGGGGAATCACTTGAACCCAGGAGGCAGAGGTTGCAGTGAGCCGAGATCGTACCACTGTACTCCAGCCTGGGAGACAGAGTGAGACTCCGTCTCAAAACAAACAAAAAAAAACCAAAGCAGGCTTTGAGGTTGTATTAGTCTGTTCTCGTGCTGCTAATGAAGATATACCTGAGACTGGGTAATTGATAAAGGAACGAGGTTGAATGGACTCACAGTTCCCCATGACAGGAGAGGCCTCGCAATCATGGCAGAAGGCAAGGAGGAGCAAAGTCACGTCTTACGTGGCGGTGGGCACGAGAGAGCGTGTGCATGGGAACTCCCCTTTATAAAAGCATCAGAACTTGCCTGCCACCCCACCCCCCGACCTTTTTTTTAAAGACAGGGTCTTGCTATGTTGCCCAGGCTGATCTTGAACTTCTGGGCTCAAGCGGTCCTCCCACTTCAGTCTCCCAAGTAGCTGGAACTACAGGCATGCGCCACCACGCTCAGCATGCCCCTCTTTTGTGAAAGCCTGGAAGGGGACCCTCCTGGGTCTGGGGGTTAAGGAGTGACATCCTGAGACCCCAGCCTTCTCTGAAGCTGGACAGGATGAGGCACTAGTACCCTTGGCCAAATGCATGATGATTCTAGGTGGTACACAGGTGAGCCAGGTTTTATTTTTGTGGTTATTGACTTTCTGTAAAGCCTTTGGGGGAAGAAGTATAAGCAGCCCCTCAAACTTGGCTTCACCAGGTCATGATAGAGTACTTTCATTTCCAGTGAATAATGAATGTTTGTTTGTGCGGCCCTCTTGTAAGACAGCTATTAGGTAAGTGAAGGTGAAGATAAAATGCGTGGAGATGGCAAATCCTCAGGGATCTGGGAGCCTGGGATGAAATTTGGCAAATGTGGCCTCCGTGGAAGCTGCTGGAAGCCAGAGCCCACAGTTTCCTCCACCCTGAGCTTCCTGGTTGCAGCTGCAGCCAAGCTCTGCTGATGTGCTTGGAAAGAGTGACTCCCAGCTGGCCTGCATTGGAGGTCAGAGTGACCGGGAGCGGGCGCCATGCCTGCTGCCTGGTGCGCCACGCCCAGCCTGGTCAGCAGCTCCCAAGGCCCTTGGTGGCCCGTCCCTGTGGCCTGCACGTGGGTCAGGGGCTGGAGCTCTCCACCCCAGACCAGGAGCTCAGAGGCTCTGGTTCATTTCCTCTGCCGACATCTGAGAAACTTCCCAAAGCCGGGTCTGCAACACCCCTCCTCTGAGTCCTCCCCCACTGCCCTGCCACAGCTTCTTGGCGGGACTCTAGGGGGTGAGGGGGTGCATCCGACACCCATTTCACAGATGCACCTCCCCCCCAGCCAACTGGTACATCTAATGCAGCACAAAGCTCAGACTGCGAAGACTGGGACCCCAGCTCTGCCACCTCCCCTCCATACCTCACTGAAGCCTTAAGCAGATTGAACAAGCTGAAATAGAAACGTGCTTGGAGCAGGGCATGGCATACAGGAAGCACCATGTAAGTGCATATTCTTGCCGCTGCTGCTGTTAAGGCTTTGGGCTCTCGGCCACCATTATTCTTCATTCTTCATTCACTTGGATTTTAGGAGCATCTCTATTCTAGGTCTAAGGCTCTTTTCTTTTGAGAGAGGGTCATGTCACTGTCAGGCTGGAGTTCAGTAGCATGATAATAGCTCACTGCAGCCTCGAACTCCTGGCCTCAAGCAATTCTCTCACCTCAGCCTCACGAGTAGCTAGGATTACAGGTGCACCACCACGCCCAGCTAATTTTTAATTTTTTGGTGGAAATGGGGTCTTGCTATGTTGGGCAGGCTGGTCTTGAACTCCTGGCCGCAAATGATCCTCCTGCCTCAGCTTCCCAAAGTGCTGGGATTACAGGCGTGAGCCACCATGCCTGGTCGTGTCAGGCTTTGGATGTGTGGAGAGAGCAGGCGCTGTCTGCAGAGGACACAGGCAGGTGGCGGGATGACGTTTCCACCCATCCTCAGCTCCTTCCTCGCTCTGGCCTGTGCCCAGCCAGGGTGATGGGGTGGGGTGTCCAGAAGCCCAAGAAAGGGGATGGAGACATTTGTGTCAAGCATGTCTTAAAGGAGAATCCGCCTTGGCTGCAAGATGGGAGTCACTCTTGTTAGTGCTTTACTCTGAGGCACCTCTTCCACAGGACAAGTCCCCAGGTAGAGGCTGGGAGGAGAGTCTGGGACAGGTGAAGGCCTGGCAGTTCACCCCTGCACCGTGCAAAATGTGCTGTCCTTTCATTGTGAGAATCTTTTTTTTTTGAGACAGGATCCTGCTCTCTCACCCAGGCTGGAGTGCAGTGGCATGATCTCGGCTCACTGCAACCTCCGCCTACCGGGTTAGAAAGATTCTTGTGCTTCAGCCTCCTGAGTGGCTGGGACTGTCGGTGCTGACCACCACGCTCGGCTAATTTTTGTATTTTTAGTAGGGATGGGGTTTCACCATGTTAGCCAGGCTGGTCTCGAACTCCTGACCTCAAGTGATCTTCCTGCCTCAACCTCCCAAACTGCTGGGATTACAGGCATGAGCCACTGCGCCCAGCGAGAATCTCTTCTTAGCTGATAAGCCTGACCCCTTTCAAGCACCAGGGCCATGGGCAAGTGTGCATAGCTGAGTGGGTTCCAGTTTTAGAGGAGCCACGATAGAATTGCCCTTAGGTCCTAGGGCTCCTTCCAGGGGAGAAGGAATGGAAAGGGACCGGGGAAAGTTTCAGGGAGAAAATGTTTGCAAAGGAGTTGGTGTTGGGACAAAGCAGAGAAGGTGTCCCAGGAGGAGGGAGCTGGCTGTGCAAAGGCCCTGGGGCATGAAGGAACCTGTGATGTTAGCTCAACTGGGTGGCTTGAAGCCCATCAGGCTGTTATTCTTTACAGATGGGGTAAGGCTGGGGTCAGCTCAGAGATGAGTGAGCTGTCATTTTGGAGCCCTGGACACTGTACCTCCCCGCCGCCCTGACCCCGGCTCAAGCCTGGAAGACCCCTGGTTTCTGTATGGAGTGTCTGAATGCCTCACTTTATCTGTAAGGAATGTTATCATCTGGGGTCTACAGATGAAAAGACCAAGCCTCTTAGGGATTCCTGTGTTTGGAGCCCAGCCAGAAGGGCAGCTCTTCCCCAGGTCTGGAGGTGAAGGTCCCATCCCCTAGAGACTGGCCCCCGTGAGCAGAGCTGCCCTCACGCCAGCCCCTGCTGACCCCCTGCCTGTGTGTGTCCCCCTGGGCAGGCCCATCTCTGGGGCCACCCCAGCAGGGCCGTGGGCTGCCCATCTGTCCTTTGAGTACCACCAGCCTTTTCTTCTTGTGGGGTGTGGCTACCTTTTTACTTCTCTGTGAAGAGATGGTGCTTCAGGAAGAAAGGAAGGAAAGTCAGGGGTGACCAGGACATGTGAGCACTGGTCAGTTGTCACAGCCGCCTGGGTGGCAGGCCTGGCCAGCCCCACGGTATGGAGGAAACAGGCTGAGTCACATGGGGTTGAGTGAGGTGGCATTGCTTCTGAAGTTGGTGACTGAGAGTCATCTCCTCTGCCCTGGAGCCCCTGCTGCTGTCCCCTGGCACTGGAGTCCCTTGTGACATTTGATGCTCAGAGAGCCAGGAGCTGTGGTAGGCTGAGCTGGGCACTACAGGCTCGGCTGCCTGCGGCTCCCTCCCTGCTCCCCACGCTCCCAGCTTGCTGAGTCCAACTGGCCATTTTTGGTGGGAGCTGTTGTCCTTGGAGGCCAGGGGGCCAGGGACGGGAGTACCTGGGTCCTTCCAGTCCCTGTCTTTTCTCCAGGGAATCTTTAAATCTGCAGGTAAAGCACTTAGTTCAAAGCTGCCACCAGAAAGTGTTATTTTAAATTTTAAAGTTTGTTCAGGCCAGGTGCAATGGTGCATGCCTGTAATCCCAACATTTTGGGCAACTGAGATGGGACCACAGCTTGAGGCCAGGAGTTTGAGATAAGCCTGGGCAACATTGTGAGATCCCATCTCTACAAAAAATTTTAAAAATTAGTCACATGTGGGCATCTGCCTGTAGACTCAGCTGGTAAATCTGGTAGCAGGTCTTCAAGTGGAAACAGCCGTTTTCTTTTCTTCTTCTTCTTTTTTTTTTTTTTTTTTTTTTTTGAGATAGAGTTTCACTTTTGTTGCCAGGCTGGAGTGCAATGGTGCAATCTTGGCTCACTGCAACCTCCGCCTCACAGGTTCAAGTGATTCTCCTGCCTCAGCTTCCCAAGTAGCTAGGACTACAGGTACCCGCCCCCACGCCCAGCTAATTTTTTGTATTTTTAATGGAGACAGCAGGGTTTCACCATGTTGGCCAGGCTGATCTCGAACTGCTGACTTCAGGTGATCCACCCTCCTCGGCCCCCCAAAGTGTTGGGATTACAGGCATGAGCCCTGGTGCCTTGCCTGTTTTTTACTTTTTGAGACACGGTCTCACTTTGTTGCCCCGGCTGCAGTGCAGTGGTGCAAAAATGGCTCAGTGCAGCCTTGACCTCCTGGGCTCAACTGATCCTCCCACCTCAGCCTCCCAGGTGGCTGAGACTACAGGCACACACCACCATGTCCAGCTAATTTTTAATTTTTTGTAGAGATAGGGTTCTGCCATGTTGCCCAGGCTGGTCTCAAACTCCCAGTCTTAAGCAATTTGCCTGCCTCAGCCTCCCAAAGTGCTGGGATTGCAGGCGCAAGCCACCATGCCCTGCCCAGATAGCCATTTTCTACCCTGTGTTTCCACCCCAGCAAGTGTTTGAGCTATAAACATGCTTTGGGTTTTTTCGCTTGTTTGTTTTGTTTTGTTTTGTTTTTTTGAGACGGAGTCTCGCTCTGTCGCCCAGGCTGGAGTGCAGTGGTGCGATCTTGGCTCACTGCAAGCTCCGTCTCCCGGGTTCATGCCTTTCTCTGGCCTCAGCCTCCTGGGTAGCTGGGACTACAGGCTTCCGCCACCACACCCGGTTCATTTTTTGTATTTTTAGTAGAGATGGGGTTTCACCGTGTTAGCCAGGATGGTGTCGATCTCCTGACCTCATGATCTGCCCGCCTCGGCCTCCCACAGTGCTAGGATTATAGGCGTGAGCCACCGCGCCCGGCCTGTTTTTGTTTTTTTGTTTTTTTTTGTTTTTTTTTGAGATGGGGTTTTGCTCTTGTTGGCCAGGCTGGAGTGCAATGGCATGATCTCAGCTCACTGCAACCTCCACCTCCCGGGTTCAAGAGATTCTCCTGCCTCAGGCTCCCAAGTAGCTGGATGCCCATCACCACGCCCAGCTAATTGTGTATTTTTAGTAGAGATGGGGGTTTCACCATGTTGGCCAGGCTGGTTTAGAACCCCTGACCTCAGGTGATCCACTCACCTCCGCCTCCCAAAGAGCTGGGATTACAGGCATGAACCACTGCGCCCAGCCTTGCTTTTTTTTTTTTTTTTTTTTTTTTAAATTAAGAGATAGGGTCTTGCTCTGTCACCCGGGCTGGAATGCAGTGACGTGATCACAGCTCACTATACCCTCAAATTCCTGGGCTTGAGCCATCCTCCTCCCTTAGCCTTCCGAGAAGCTGAGTCTGCAGGCAGATGCCACCACATGTGGCTAATTTAAAATTTTTTTTTGTAGAAACAGGATCTCACAATGTTGCCCAGGCTTATCTCAAACTGCTCGCCTCAAGCCATACTCCTGCCTCAGCTGCCCAAAATGTTGGGATGACAGGCATGCACCACTGCACCTGGCCTGAACATACTTTAAACTTTAAAATAACACTTTCTGGGGGCGGGTTTGAACTAAGTGCTTTACCTGCAGATGTAAATGGCGGCTCCTCAACCTAATGACTGTGTAACCGTGGGAAGTTTATCCCTCTCTGAGCCTTAGTTTCTCATCTGGAAATGGTAGTAACAGCACAATATATGTAAGGATTTAATGCACATAGAGCCCTTAGCGCAGGGCCTGGCACCAAGTCAGCCCTGGGCACGGCCACAGCCACTTCACTTGAGCGTCAAGGCAACGCTGTGAGATTCGTGTTGTCATCAGGTCCATTTTCTAGTTGACAAAACTGAAGCTCCAAGAAAGTAAGTGGCTTCCCCCAAGATGAAGTCATCATTTAAAAATCCTGGGCCTGGGCCGGGCGCGGTGGCTCAAGCCTGTAATCCCAGCACTTTGGGAGGCCGAGACGGGCGGATCACGAGGTCAGGAGATCGAGGCCATCCTGGCTAACACGGTGAAACCCCGTCTCTACTAAAAAATACAAAAAAATTAGCCGGGCGCAGTGGCGGGCGCCTGTAGTCCCAGCTACTCGGGAGGCTGAGGCAGGAGAATGGCGTGAACCCGGGAGGCGGAGCTTGCAGTGAGCTGAGATCTGGCCACAGCACTCCAGCCTGGGCGGCAGAGCAAGACTCCGTCTCAAAAAAACAAAAACAAAAACAAAAATCCTGGGCCTGGCGCGGTGGCTCATGCCTATAATCCCAGCACTTTGGGGGGCCGAGGCAGGCGGATCACGAGATCAGGAGATCGAGACCATCCTGGCTAACACAGTGAAACCCCGTCCCTACTAAAAAATACAAAAAACTAGCCGGGCGTGGTGGCGGGCGCCTGTAGTCCCAGCTACTCAGGAGGCTGAGGCAGGAGAATGGCATGAACCCGGGAGGCAGAGCTCGCAGTGAGCCAAGATTGTGCCACTGCACTCCAGCCTGGGCGACAGAGCAAGACTCCGTCTCAAAAAAAGTAAATAAATAAAAATAAAAAAATCCTGAAATAATGATGCCATCAAGGGGGTCAGGTGGAGTGAACCAGTACAGCCCCTCCCCTCCCTACTCATGCTGAGGCCTCTCAGCCCCGGCCCCCAGCAGTGAGGTTCCCACTCCCAGCCTTCCCTGGCCCAGGAGCCAACTCCTCTCCAGCCCCCAGACTCTGGAGCAGCCCAGGGAGCCTGCGCCACGAATGCCACCTCTTCTTGGGGACCTTCCCCTTCCTATGACCCTGTTCCATTGGGAGCCATCACAGTCATTACCCAACTCCACCCCACCCAGTTTCCAGGAAGTTCAAAGCAGCCCTGGACCCCTTTCCGCCTTGCCCTGCAGGTGTCCTGACACACATGTGACCTGGCGTGGCCAGATTCCACAAGGGTGTTTAAGCGTTATTTATTTGCTTTAACGCACATGTGGACATACAGCCGTCTGCGAGAATTCCCGGGCTGAGCAGCGTGAGTCAACGCTCTGCTGCGCGCCTGCGTGCGGGTGTCTGGGTGTACGTGAGCCTATCCATGCATATCAGCTTGGTAGAGTTACATCTTCATTATGGAAAATTTCAAAAATGCACAGTGGAGAAGACTGAGCCGTCATTCCGACATCTCCGCCCTTGCTTCGGCAGCAGAAGCATTTTGCCAATTGAGTTTCATCTCCTTGAGGGCTTCCCCTCCGGCCTCTTCCCTCTTGGCTGGAGTATTTCAAAGCAAATTACCGACATCATACCATGCATGTCATTTTTTAAAACTTTAAATTTTGAAATCATAATAGATTCACAGGAAATTGCAGAGATTACCCAGTGGCCATAGGTACCCCTCACCTATTTCCCCCAAATGGCTACATCTCACATGATCTGCAATATCCAATGTCCAATATCATTATCTGTCATATCAAAACTTGGCAATTGACATTGGTATTAATAGAATGCGTGTATATAGTTTTTGGTTTTTATTATTTTGAGACAGAGTCTCTCTCTGTCACCCAGGCTGGAGTACAGTGGTGCAGTCTCTGCTCACTGCAACCTCTGCCTCATGGATTCAAGCAATTCCCATGCCTCAGCCTCCCGAGTAGCTGGGATTACAGGCGCCCACCACTACAACCAGCTCATGTATATATATATACATATTATATATATATATACATAATATATATATATATATATTTTTTTTTTTTTTTTTTAAGACAGACTCTTGCTCTGTCGCCCAGGCTGGAGTGCAGTGGCGCAATCTCTGCTCACTGTAAACTCCACCTCCTGGGTTCACACCATTCTCCTGCCTCAGCCTCCCTAGTAGCTGGAACTACAGGTGCCTGCCACCACGCGTGGCTAATTTTTTAATACGTTTTTAGTAGAGACACGGTTTCATGGTGTTAGCCAGGATGGTCTCAATCTCCTGACCTCGTGATCCACCCGCCTCAGCCTCCCAAAGTGTTGAGATTACAGGCATGAGCCACTGCGACCGGCTTCATTTTCGTATTTTTAATAGAGATGGGGTTTCACTATGTTGGCCAGGCTGGCCTTGAGCTCCTGGCCTCCAGTGATCCGCCCACCCTGGCCTCTCAAAGTGCTGGGATTACAGGCATGAGCCACCGCTCCAGGCTACATGTATAGTTTTATGCTGTTTTGTCTGTGTAGATTCACACAACCACCACTGCAACAAAAAACAGAATCACCTCCAAGATCACCACCACACTCACTCCATTCCCCCACTGTCCCTGCCCCCCAGCAGCCATTGCTCTGGTCTCCATCGCTGTAACTTTGTCATTTGAGAATGCTATAGAAATAGAATCATCCAGGATGTGACTTTTGAGGTTGGCTTTTTTCCCCAGGCAGCATAAACACCCTTGAGATCATCCAAGCCGTGGCGAGTATCGGCAACTCATTCGACTTCTTGCTCAGTGGTATTCCGCGGTGTGGAGGGGCCACGGTGGTTTGCTGAACCGTTCGCCTCTCGAGAGGCATCTGCGCTGTTTCCAATTTGGAGCTGTTATGAATAAAGCTGCTGCAGGTTTCCATGTGGACATCAGCTTTCATTTCTCTGGGATAAATGCCCAGGAGTGTGATTGTATAAATGTCTAAGTTTATATTCAGTTTTCAGGAAACAGACAAGCTCTTCTCCAGAGTGGCTGTGCAGGCGGATCATTGGAGGGGGAAAGTGAAGCATTTGTTGCTGGGGGCCCAAGGAGCTGGCCCTGGTGACCCTGAGCAGCCCGCGTTTGGCTCACACTACCCAGCACTCACTGTGCCCTGCGTGCTGTGCTGTTACAGGATGTGTTCCCTGTTACAGGATGTTTAGTCCCCACTTTACAGAAGAGAAAACTAAAGTTAGCGGGCTGAGCAACTGGCCCCAAGCCACTGCTAGCAAGCAGGAGCATCAGAATTCAAATCCAGGTCGGGCGCAGTGGCTCACGCCTGTAATCCCAGCACTTTTGGGAGGCTGAGGCAGGCAGATCATCTGAGATCAGGAGTTCAAGACCAGCCTGGCCAACGTGGAGAAACTCCATCTCTACTAAAAATACAAAAAATACCCAGGCATGGTTGTGTGCACCTGTAATCCCAGCTACTCGGGAGACTGAGGCACGAGAATTGTTTGAACCCAGGAGGCGGAGGTTGCAGTAAGCCGAGATGTTGCTACTGCACTCCAGCCTGGGCGATAGAGCAAGACTCAGTCTCAAAAAAAAAAAAAGAAAGAAAAAAAAAGTTCAACTTCAGGCTGGGCGCAGTGGCTCACACCTATAATCCCAGCACTTTGAGAGGCTGAGGCAGGCAGATCACTGGAGGTCAGGCGTTAGAGACTAACCTGGGCAACATAGTAAAACCCCGTCTCTACTAAAAATATGAAAATTAGCTGGGCGTGGTGGTGCAAGCCTGTAGTCCCAGCTACTCAGGAGGCTGAGGCACAAGAATGACTTGAACCTGGGAGGCAGAGGCTGCAGTGAGCTGAAATTGTACCACTGCACTGCAGCCTGGACGACAGAGCGTGACCCTGTCTCAAAAAAAAAAAAAAAAAAAGAATTCAAATATAGCCCCATTGGGGTTGATATCCAACCTTGTTGGGTGGCAAGAATTGGTGCTGAATGTTTTGGGGGGACAGTGGGTAGACCAGGGGAGTCGGGGGGAAGCCCTTGGCAGGAGGAATACAGACCCCACTGGAGGCGAGAAAGGGGCCTGGCTTCTCTCCTGGCCAGGCTGACCCGGCTCCTGTCCCCTGACCTTTGTCTTGTGTCCTTCCTCTCTCCGTCACAGGGGAAGCTGTTGTTCTGTTGCTCCTGAGTCCCCTTGGTCTCGGCAGGTGCATCTGTCTTCCCTGGCACCTCAGTTCTGCGGGGGAGAATCCTCACCTAGCCCTATCTGTACCCAGAACCTCCAGCATCCCTATCGTCTTGGGAAGCAGGGGTAACACAGAAAACTTACTCTTTGCTCTTCGTCCTGCCCTGCAGCAAGCTGTGAGTCTGCACCCTCTTTGTGGGGTTGTGGTCTGGTGAGGGGCTATTGGTGGTGGGGATGGTGATGCCTACCCTCTGCTGGGCTCAGTGACTGGCGCTTGAGTGTATGATCTCACGTGGCTGGCATGACCACCCTGCAGCAGGTGTTGTTACCATCGCTTTAGAGACACATGGCGGGGTCTCAGCTAGGTGAGGCCCATCCAGCTCACAAGTGGCAGCGCTGGGATTTGAAACCATGTCCATCCAACCCCAAAATCAGACCTAAGCCGTTAGGAAGGGTGTTTTTTTGTTTTGTTTTGTTTGTTTTTGAGATGGAGTCTCCCTCTGTTGCCCAGGCCAGTGCGCAGTGGCGCCATCTTAGCTCACTGCAACCTCTGTCTCCCGGGTTCAAGCGATTCTCCTGCCTCAGCTTCCCGAGTAGCTGGGATTATAGGCATGCATCACCACACATGGCTAATTTTTTGTATTTTTAGTAGAGACAGGGTTTCACCATGTTGGCCAGGCTGGTCTTGAACTCCTGACTTCAAGTGAGGCACCTGCCTTGGCCTCCCAAAGTGCTGGGATTATAGGCGTGAGCCACTGTGCCCGGCCCTGGAAGGGTGTCTTGTCAATGCTGCTGGAGAGGGCTTGTCTTTCTTTCTTTCTTTTTTTTTTTTTTTTTTTTTTTTTGAGACGGAGTCTCGATCTGTCGCCCAGGCTGGAGTGCAGTGGCTGGATCTCGGCTCACTGCAAGCTCCGCCTCCCGGGTTCCCGCCATTCTCCTGCCTTAGCCTCCCAAGTAGCTGGGACTACAGGCGCCCGCCACCTCGCCCGGCTAGTTTTTTTTTTTTGTATTTTTCTTAGTAGAGATGGGGTTTCACCGTGTTAGCCAGGATGGTCTCAATCTCCTGACCTCGTGATCCGCCCATCTCGGCCTCCCAAAGTGCTGGGATTATAGGCTTGAGCCACCACGCCTGGCCTGAGGGCTTGTCTTTCATGCCCAGGATGGAGCAGTCTGGGACTCTGTGGTATCTGGACTCAGGCACAAGTTGCCCAGCTGCCTGGTTGTGGGTGGTCAGGGGTCCAGGTGCCCTTTCGCAGGGACCTGTCTCTGTTCAGGAGCCACCAGAGTGGCTCAGTATGAACCCCATGGTTCTGTTCTGCTCCACCCACAGCTCTCGGGTGAAGCCTCCACTCTGGCCTGAGGTCCCAGGCCTATGCTTAAGTCACTCTCACTCTCTTAGCTGTGTGAACCCAGGCAGGCGGCTCAGGCTCTCTGCGCCTCACCTCTTCCAGGTGGGGAAATCAGTCTTTCCCATTTCAGGGGTCAGAAGGGGGATGTTGGCCTGGTGGGTGAGATCCCTACACCCCTGGCCCCAGCCCTGGTCCCTACACACAGGGTGGCCCAGGGTAAGTGGCTTTAGCTCTGGGCCTCCTTTCCCACTTAGCAAAGATGACCCTTCTGACAGGTTTGCATAGCTGGCCCAGGAGGCGGCTCTTTGTGGATCGTGAGGTGCTACACGTGTGTGAAGGTTTTCTGGTTCATCAAGCCACCAGCTTGGGACTGTGTATTTTTTATTTGAGTCTGCTTCTTGTTTGTGGCTCTGATTTTTGTTGTTGTTTATTTAATTTTTCTGTAGAACTGGGTTCTCAACTATGTTGCTCAGGCTGGTCTCGAACTCCTAGGCTCAAATGATCTGCCTGCCTCTGCCTCCCAAAGTTCTGGGATTACAGATGGGAGTCACTACGTTCAGCCTGATTTTTTTTTTTTTTTTTTTTTTTTTTTTTTTTTTTAAGACGGAATCTCGCTGTGTCACTCAGGCTGGAGTGCAGTGGCATGATCTCGGCTCAGTGCCACCTCTGCCTCCTGGGTTCAAGTGATTCTCTTGCCTCAGCCTCCCGAGTAGCTGGGACTACAGACACCTGCCCCTACGCCCGGCTGATTTTTGTATTTTTAGTATAGACAGGGTTTCACCATATTGGCCAGGCTGGTCTCAAACTCCTGACCTTGTGATCTGCCCACCTCGGCCTCCCAAAATGCTGGGATTACAGATGTGAGCCACTGTGCCTGGCCCTGATTTTGTTTTTTAAGGCTTAGCTGGGCAAGTGTATTTCTGGTCAAATCACAGTATCTGTACATCTGGGGGACTGGGGAACAGGATCCCTTCCTCCATTCGCTTGTTTTGGTTTGATGTTTCCTGAGCATCTGTTGTGTGCCAGGCCCAGTGCTGGGATGGAGAAAGAAGCCAGGCAGGGTGTCAGCCCTAGAGGTGCCCGTGGTCCACTGGGGCATCAGGAGTAAACAGCCCATCCAATCTGGGGTGGCATGTACAGCAAATGAGGGGTGTTGCGGGAGGGAACCTGACCACCCTCCAACACCAGGCTGGGTGGAAGAGGGCTGATCAGGGAACTTCCTGGAGAAACAGGGACCCCAGATGAGTTGTAAGAGATTGAGGGGGTCTAGGTAGGCAGAGAAGTGGAGAGGGGCCCTTCCAAGGAGAAGGAACAGCATGAGCAAAGGCTGGGGGTGTGAACTGCAGGCGTGTGAATTGCCCAAATCCCCTCCACAGGGCTCTTCCTGCTGGATGATGAGTTCACCTTAAGCCTGGGCTGCTCCTCACACCCAGTTTGCTCCTTAGACCAGTGAGTTGGCCTTCTCTGTCCTAAAGTTTTCTAGAACCATCCAGCCATTTTTCTGTCTGGCTGTCTTCTATTCGCTGATCTGTTTACCCATCCATCTATTAATTCATTTATCTATGCATGTATTCATCTGTCTCTTCATTTGTCATCCATCCACTTATCCATCCACATAAGCCAGCCATTCATTTATAAAGCATTCATCCATCTATCCATTCATCTACCTATCCATGCATCCACCCGTGTATCCATCTAATCATCTGTTTCTCCATGTCTCTGCTTGCCTGTCCATCCATCTATCCATCTGTCCATCCACCTATTTATCCAGCCAGCCACACATCCAACAAATATCTGTTGAGTGCTGACGATGTGCCAAGATCTGCTGGGCAGAGCCTTGCTGGGGAGGTGCAGGGGAAGTGATGAGCAGATGTGGGCTGAGGTTTGCCTCACTCCCTGCCAGGGCCCTGCCCAAAGCGGGCACAGACTTGCCCCTGGGGTTCCTCCCCATCCTGGGCTGCCTGGTCTTGTTAGGAGGGAGGTGGCCCTCACCTCTGGGCTTGGGAAAGTGTCCCTGGCATTCTACTCTTGAGAGTGTCACGGTATTAGTCCATTGTCCTACCTTTGTAAGAACTGCCTGATACTGGGTAATTTATAAAGGAAAGAGGTTTCATTGACTCATAGTTCAGCATGGCTGGGGAGGTCTCAGGAAACTTAGAATCCTGATGGAAGGCAAAGGGGAAGCAAGCACCTTCTTAAGGTGGCAGGAAGAACTGCCCAGTGATGCAGTGAAGAGCCCCTTATAAAACCATCAAATGTCGTGAGAACTCACTATTATAACAGTATGGGGAAATTGCCCCCATGATCCCATTACCTCCGCCTGGTCTCTCCCTTGGCATGTGGGGATTACAATTCAAGATGAGATTTGGGTGGGGACACAAAGCCAAACCGTATCAGTCACCTCCACAGATGGAGGGTGAGAAAATGCACCCAGACCGCAGAAGGCCTCAAACACCACCTCTTGCTGCCTTTCTAGGGGTAGATGTGAACTCTGGGCGTCCTCAATCACTGCTGCTGACTTTTCTTACTCATCCCAGGTCTTTGGCTTTCCAGACAAGATGCCAAATATTTGTGCTGCCCGCTGAGCTTTTTATTTACAAGATGGGATCTTGCTATGTTGGCCAAGTTGGCCTTGAACCCCTGGCCTCAAGCAATCCTCCCACCTTGGCCTCCAAAGTACTGGGATTACAGGCATGAGCCACAGTGCCCAGCCCCATTGATCTTCTTGGTAGCCCATTCTCAGCTAGTCCCAGAGCCTCAGGGCAGCCTTTTTAGCTCTTAGGAAAGCCAAAGCTATCGCTAACCTCACTGTGGAGCCCTCCTCGTGTCCCTGAACCAGCAGATATATGACCTGGGCTTATATCTGTTCACTTAAGATGTGAAAATACCAACCCACCGCCTCTCAGGTTCAGGGGGTTCCAGGGTGCAGATGAAGCTGTGTAGGGGTGCCCCCCACTGCAGGACCAAGGTGCCAGGAAAGGCAAGGACACCCACTGGAGCCAAGGAGACCCAGCTAGCAATAGAGCAATGGCTCTACCTGTGACGGTCAGAGGAGGAGCCTGGGACAAAGACTGGGAGGCAGGACTGGGTCAGCCTGGCCAGGAAATAGCAGGGGCTGGGCCCCTTCCCCTGCTCCTGTCAGTGAGGTCTGTGCTCCCCCTTCCAGGCCCTCCATCCCAACACCCATGGTCTGCTCGCTGTCCCTGAGGCCACAGGGTATGGTGCAGAGCTGACATCATTCAGTGTGTCTGCAGTGGTCACCGGCTGTGCAAGATGACATTCTTAGATTACTCCAGGAGCTGGTACGTGTGTCCAGGTGAGAGGTGAACTTGGTGACTTTCATAATCAGGAAAAAATATTAAACTGCATGTACCCATGCATTTCAGTTTCCTAGGGGTGTTGTAAAAAATCACCACAAACAGGGTGACTTAAAACAACGAGAAATGGGTTTTCTCAGAGCTCTGTAGACCAGAAGACAGAAATCAAGTTGTCCAGCAGGTCCACCGGGTACATTCACAGGTAGCTGGGGTGAGGATTTCAACATATCTTTTTGGGGAATATAATTGGGCTCATGACACCACAGGGTCCTGATTTTGTTTAAAAACCGCATTGGTGGCTGGGCACAATGACTCCTGCCTGTAATCTCAGCACTTTGGGAGGCCGAGGCAGGAGATCCTTTTGAGCCCAGGGGTTTGAAACCAGCCTAGGCAACATAGCCAGACCCTGTCTCTACAAAAAATTAAAAAATTAGCTAGGCGTAGTGGCATGCACCTGTAGTCCCAGCTCCTTGGGAGGCTAAAGGAGGAGGGTCACTTGAGCTCAGGAGGTGGAGGCTGCAGTCAGCCGTAATAGTGCCATTGCACTCCAGCCTGGGCCACAGAGTGAGACCCTGTTTCTAAAACACATTTTTAATTTGAAAGACAAAAAAACCACACTTTCACGTCATGTTCTGTTTCTTGATCCAGATGCTTGTTACGTGGGAGTTTTTGCCCTAAAAATCCATCAAGCTATCCATTTATGATCCATGCATTTTTCTGCACATATGTTATATTTCAGTCAACATATTCTAAAGCACACACGTGCTGCAAACAGCCAACGTACCATGGGGTTAACAGAGGCCTCCCCTGGGGGGTAGGTTTATGGATTTCATTTTCTCCCATACGTTCCAAGTTGTCTGCAATAAGCCTACATTCATTTTGTGGAATAAAAAATACATGTGTGTCATTAAAAAAAGTGCTGGAGATGGCATCTTCCCTCTCAGATCCTTCCCTGCCCCCAAAACTATTGTAAAAGGAGGTGAGGATTCGAATGGAAATTTGGCTGCCTCAGGATTCTTTCCAAATCAATATTTTTAGTGCCATTACGCAGCGCTTCAAATGTCCTGCTAATGATTTGTGGTCCTGATTATCCAAACTGTCTTTCTGCGGAGTGATTTGTGTGGCTCCGGTAGGAATCTCACCTGTGTCCTCTTCCGGAGGGCGAGGTAATAATAGGACTGACCTCATGTGTGGCCAGGAGGTTTAGTTGGGATAACGCACATGAAACCTCATGCGCAGGGCTCTGGCACAGGGGACCAGCTGCCACAAGTACCCTCCCGATTAGCGAATGCCCGGAGAGCGGCCCAGGCGCCTCAGGGTCCTCGGTTCATGGCTCAGTTTATTTGGGGAAGTCTGAGACCCTCCCCTGTTCCACGTTGTCATCCCTGAGGGATGGACAGGGATGCTGGGGGCTGCCCTTCCCCGGCATGTTTTCCCTTTTTGCTCCCCTACTTTTGAGGTTTAAATTAAAATATTTATTTATTTATTTATTTATTTATTTATTTATTGAGATGGAGTCTCACTCTGTCACCCAGGCTGGAGTGCCGTGGTGCCATCTCAGCTCACTGCAGCCTCCGCCTCCTGGGCTCAAGTGATTCTCTTGCCTCAGCCTCTTGAGCATCTGGGACTACAGGCGCCTGCCACCATGCCTGGCTACTTTTTGTATTTTTAGTAGAGATGGGTTTCACCATGTTGGCCAGGCTGGTCTCGAACCCCTGACCTCAAGTGATCTGCCCACCTCAGCCTCCCAAAGTGCTGACATTACAGGTGTGAGCCACTGCACCCAGCCCTGCTTTGCCCCCTTTTAATGAATCTTGGTGCCCTTTTCCCTCTGTCTTCCTCACTTGTTAGGGTTGCGTGCTATTTCATCTTGTGCGTTTAAGACGACATGCTGTCATGACTGTTCTGTGATCACAGGAAAGCTCAAAGGAAGCTGATGGCGGTGAGATGGTGGCAGGACTGGAGGAGACAGGGGACGTGTGTCCTGTCTCCTGGGCCTCTGCTGCCACCCAATCCCCCCATGGCTTTGGAATTTGGGCTGAGTTGTACAGGAACCTGGTCTCCTTGGCCAATATCTGTCCAAATTACCAATGCAGAAATCCTCTGTCCCGGCTGGTCTGCAGCCCAGCAGTAATCCTTCAGATAAACTGGGGTTTGTGAGACCTTATTTACCTCTGAGGTTATTTTTTGCAACATCGTAAAAGCGAAAGATTGAAACAAACTAAACCCTCTTCAGTATGGCACCAGTTAAAAATAAGTGGCATCATCTGTATAACTGAATATGCTCTGCAGCTGTAAGAAACCAGGGAGGAACCATGTCCGAACTTTATTAGGTAAGAAAGCAAGTATGCACAAAGCAAGCATACCTCTTTGTGTAAAAAGGGGAGGACGTGAGAATATATTCGTGTGAGCTCACATTGCATAAACTATAGCTACTCACTGAATGGTGACATGTTACTTGTGGAGGTGGAAGTGAAACTTCGTGGTTAGGGGACTTGGGATTGAGAGCAGGACACAGATTTGTTCATTGCCTTTTGGTGAACATGTACACACACAACTTTTCAAAATCTTAAACTTAGAAAAATGGAGCATCATTAAAGCATAGCATGTGTGAGTGTAGTGGTTTGGGTTTGAGTGTCACACTGGATCTTGTTTCAGCCTGTCAGCTGTGTGACCTTGGGTAAGTTACTCAACTACTCTGTTTCCTCATCAACAGAATGCAGTTCCAACCTTGGGCTACTCAGATGAGTAAATGAAATAAACTCCTCCCCTCCCCCTCCTCTCCTCCCCCCTCATCCCCTCCTCCCTCTGTCCCTCCCCCCTTATCCCCCCTCCTATTTCTTTCCCTCTTCTTTCCCCTTCCCCCGCCCCCTTCCTCCCCACTCCTGACTTCGTCCCCCTCCCACCTTCCTCCTTCCCTCCCCCTCCTCCTCTTTCTTTCCCTCCTATTCCCCCTTTCCCCCACCTCTTCACCCTTTCCCCCTCCTCTCTCCCCTTTCCCCCTCCTCTCCCCCCTTTCCCCCTCCTCTCCCCCCTTTCCTCCTCCTCTCCCCCCTTTCCCCCTCCTCTCCCCTCTTTCCCCCTCCTCTCCTTCTTCCCTCTGCCTTCCTCCCTCCCTCTTCTACTACTCTCCCCTTTGTCCCTCCTGCCTTCCTCCCTGCCTTGCCTGCCATGCCTTTTCCCCTCCCACCTTCCCTCCCTCCTGCCTCCCCCCACCTTCCCCTGCCTCCCCCTCCATCCCTCTTCCCCTGCCTCCCCGACCTTCCCCTGTATATATTTTGGTTAATATCCAAAATATATAAAGAACTCCTACAACCCAATAACAAAAAACCAAATAGCTCCAAAAATGGGTAAAGGACCTGAACAGACTCTTCTCCAAAGAAGACAAATGAATGGTCAAGAGGCATATGAAAAGGTTCTCGACACCACTCATCAGCAGGGAAATGCAAATCCAAACCACAGTAGGCTGTGGCCTCACACCTATTAGGATGGATGGACATTCTCAAACAGAAGGTGGCCAGGCACGCTCACTCATGCCTATAATCTCAGCACTGAGACCTATAGCCTCAGGCCAAGGCGCGTGGATCACTAGGTCAGGAGTTCGAGACCAGCCTGGCCAACATGGCGAAACCCCGTCTCTACTAAAAATACAAAAATTAGTTGGACATGGTGGTGCGTGCCTGTAATCCCAGCTACTCAGGAGGCTGAGGCAGGAGAATCACTTGAACACAGAAGGTGGAGGTTGCAGTGAGCCAAGATCGCGCCATTGCACTCCAGCCTGGGTGACAAGAGTGAAACTCCATCTCCAATAAATAAATAAATAAATAAATAAATAAATAAATAAATAAATAAATAAAAACAGAAGGCAAAAAATGTTGGCAACGTTGGGGCAGAAAAAGGAACCCCCGTGCACTGTGGTGGGAATGTAAGACGGTGTAGCCACTATAGAAAACAGCATAGAGTTGTCTCAAAAAATGAAGCAGAACCACCACATGATCCAGCAATCCCACTTCTGGATTTGTATCCAAAGGAGTCAAAATCAGGATCTCAAAAGAGATTTGCATATCCATTGCAGCACTACTCACAATAGCCACGATACAGAGGCGACTCAAATGTCCGTAAGCTGATAAGTGGATAAAGAAAACACGGTATAGTGATACAGTAGAATATTATTCACTCCTAAAAGGGAAGAGGCCAGGTGTGGTGGCTCACGCCTGTAATCCCAGCACTTTGGGAGGCCGAGGCAGGTGAATCACCTGAGCTCTGGAGTTCTAGACCAGCCTGGCCAATATGGTGAAACCCCATCTCTACTAAAAATACAAAAAATTAGCTGGGCATGGTGGCGGGCACCTGTAATCCCAGCTACTTGGGAGGTGAGGCACGAGAACTGCTTGAACCCAGGAGGCAGAGGTTGCAGTGAGCCAAGATCATGCCACTGCACTCCAGCCTGGGCAACAGTTACTTGGGAGGCTGAGTCAGGAGAATCCCTTGAACCCGGGAGGTGGAGGTTGCAGTGAGCCAACATCACACCACTGCACTCTAGCCTGGGCGAGAGAACGAGAATCTGTCTTGGAAAAAAAGAAACAGAAGTATTGCTCTTTCATAACTGAAATTTTATACCTGTGGAATAGCAACTCCCCATTTCCCTCTCCCGCTCACCCCCAGCAACCACCATTCTACTCTTTTTATGAGTTCGACTATTGTAGATGCCTCGTATGAATGGAATCACGCGGTATTTGTCTTTCTGTGACTGGCTTCTTTCCCTTTCAGCATAATGTCCTCCACCTTCATTTATGTCATGCAGGTGTCAGAGCTTCCTTCCCTGGCCAGGCACACTGGCTCAGGCCTGTCATCCTAGCACTTTGGGAGGCAAAGGTGGGAGGATAATTTGAACCCAGGAATTCAAGATAAGCCTGGGCAACATAGTAAGACCCCCATCTCCACAAAAAAATCAATTTTTAAAAATTAGCCAGGTGTGGTACCTCAAACCTGTAGTCCCAGCTACTTGGGAGGCTGAAGTGGGAGGACTGCTTGAGCGTGGGAGGACTGCTTGAGCCTGGGAGGCTCAAGCTACCACGCCCAGCTACTTTTCGTGTTTTTAGTAGAGACGGGGTTTTAACGTGTTGGCCAGGCTGGTCTCGAATTCCTGACCTCGTAATCCACCTGCCTCGGCCTCCCAAAGTGCTGGGATTACAGGTGTGAGCCACTGCAACCAGCCAAAATTAATAAATTCTAAGGTCGGGCACAGTGGCTCACACCTATAATCCCAGCACTTTGGGAGGACAAGGTGGGAGGATTGCTTGAAGCCAGGAGTTTGAAATCAGCCTGGGGAACAGCATGAGATCCTGTCTCTACATAGAAATTTAAGAAATTATCCTGGCACTGTGGCACGTGCCTGCAGTCCCAAGTACTTGGGAGGCTGAGATGAGAGGATCAGTTGAGGCCAGGAGTTCAAGGCTGCAGTGAGCCATGATTGCACCACTGCACTCCATCCTGGGTGACAGGGCAAGACCTTGTCTCAAAAAAAAAAAAAAAAAAAATTCTAGAGATCTGCTATATAACATAGGGCCTATAATTAACAGTACTGCATTGTACACTTAGAAATCTGTGAAAAGGCCGGGCGCGGTGGCTCAAGCCTGTAATCCCAGCACTTTGGGAGGCCGAGGCGGGCGGATCACGAGGTCAGGAGATCGAGACCATCCTGGCTAACACGGTGAAACCCCGTCTCTACTAAAAATACAAAAAACTAGCCGGGCGAGGTGGCGGGCGCCTGTAGTCCCTGCTACTCCGGAGGCTGAGGCAGGAGAATGGCCTAAACCCGGGAGGCGGAGCTTGCAGTGAGCTGAGATCCGGCCACTGCACTCCACTACAGCCCGGGCGACAGAGCAAGACTCCGTCTCAAAAAAAAAAAAAAAAAAAAAAAGAAATCTGTGAAAAGGGTAGACCTCAAGCTAATTGTTCTTACCTGAATCTTTTTTTAGAGTCAGTGGTGGAGGGCCAGGCACAGTGGTTCACGCCTGTAATCCCAGCACTTTGGGAGGCCGAGGTGGGCGGATCACCTGAGGTCAGGAGTTTGAGATCAGCCTGGCCAACATGGCAAAACCCCATCTCTACTGAAAATACAAAAATCAGACAGGTGTATGGCTACTCGGGAGGCTGAGGCAGGAGAATCGCTTGAACCGGGTGGCGGATGTTGCTGTGAGGTGAGATTGCATTACTGCACTCCAGCCTGGGTAGCAGAGCAAGACTCAGTCTCAAAAAAAAAAAAAAAAGGCTGGGCGCGGTGGCTCAAGCCTATAATCCCAGAACTTTGGGAGGCCGAGACGGGCGGATCACGAGGTCAGGAGATCGAGACCATCCTGGCTAACACGGTGAAACCCCGTCTCTACTAAAAAATACAAAAAACTAGCCGGGCGAGGTGGCGGGCGCCTGTAGTCCCAGCTACTCGGGAGGCTGAGACAGGAGAATGGCGGGAACCCGGGAGGCGGAGCTTGCAGTGAGCTGAGATCTGGCCACTGTACTCCAGCCTGGGCAACAGAGCAAGACTCTGTCTCAAAAAAAAAAAAAAAGTCAGTGGTGGAATTTGGCTTCCAGGATATAGGTGCCAACTCCTTGTCTACGGTTTCAGAAACCAAAGCCACAAACGGTGTTGGTGCTGCCCACCCGTTGCCCCTCTCCCTGAAGGCAGTGAGTAGGAGCATCAGGCTCTTTGCTTAGAAGGAAAAAGAGAAAATGACTAGAGGATTAAAAAAAGTCAAATTTTCATGCTTAAACACTGGCTCATTTGCGAATAATTTTGCAAGTCAAATATCACTCCTTGATTTACCTTTGAGGGGAGATATATTTTCCTACACTGATTTGCCCAAAGCTACCAGTGCCTGATGCTCCCGGGGTTATCAGATTCTCGAAAGCTCTTTCGTGCCCAACCTGAATGTCTCTGCATCTGAGCGCTCCAGGTGTGTGGCTAAGGCCTCTTGCTTAGGGGTCTGGCCAGTCTGGATTGGAGCCATGGTCCTACTGTTTTCTGCCCGTGTGACCTTAGGCAGGATACCTTGCCTTTCTGTTGCCTTCTTTGTAAACCCAGGAAAACACACATCACCTGTGCTGAGGGTTGTCTGAAGACTCAATGAAACAGTGCTTATAAGATGCTCAGCACAGGGCCCACTGGAGGTGGGCGTGCAACACATGGAAACTGACTACCCAGCGTCACACTCTGATAATCTTGGGGAGAGACTTGGGGCAAATGATTGGAAAGATGATTAAAAGGTAGAAGAAAGCCAGGCATGTTGGCAAGTGCCTGTAGTCCCAGCTGCTGGGGTGGCTGAGGCAGGAGGATTGCTTGTGTCTAGAAGTTTGAGTCCAGCCTGGATAACATAATGAGATCCCGTGTCTTAAAAAAAAAAAAAAAAAAAAAAAAAAAAAAAAAAAAAAAAAAAAAAGGCCAGGCACGGTGGCTCACGCCTGTAATTCCAGCACTTTAGGAGGTCGAGGTGGGTGGATCACCTGAGGTCAGGAGTTCGAGACTAGCTTGGCCAACATGGTGAAACCTCGTCGCTACTAAAAATAAAGAATTAGCCAGGCCTGGTGGCATGTGCCTGTAGTCCCAGCTACTCGGGAGGTTGAGGCAGGAGAGTCACTTGAACCTGGTAGGTGAAGGTTGCAGTGAGCCAAGATCATGCCACTGCACTCCAGCCTGGGTGACAAGAGTGAAATTCTGTCTCAAAGAAAAAAATCAAACCTTGGGCATGGTGGCACACACCTGGAGTCCCAGCTACTCAGGAGACTGACGTGGGAGGATCGATTGAGCCCCTAGAGACAGAATCTCATTCAGGGCTGGTTTTGAACAGCTAGACTCAAGCGATCCTCTGTGTCCGCCTCCCAGAGTGCTGGGATTACAGCCATAAGTCACTGCACCCAGCGCAGTGGTTTTAGAAGAAAAATATTAAGCAAAGAAAGTGGACAGGAGGAAAAATTATACTGACTCAAGTCTGGCAAGCTGTGGGGTGGAATGGTGAATGGAGTTCTGGAATAGAGAGGCGGTGGCATGGTGGGGAACTTCGGAGCCGTGAGATAGGAACCAAGTATTTTTGAAGGGGTGCTCGATGACCCTGTAGTTACTTAATATCTCTGGGCCTCAGTTTCCTCACCTCCAAAATGGGGCAGGTGACGATTGTGAGAATTCAGTGAGATCAAGTAGGTGACGCGCTTGGCACAGGGATAGGTACATCCTGATGCCCACAGATTCATTTTTAGGTTGTAAGGGGAGCTAAACGCATTGTGGTGCCCTGGATCAGGCCCTAAAACAGAAAAAGGGCATTGGTGGAAAACGAGGGAAATCTGAATACGTCCGGAGGGTGGTTCACAGTTATGACCAAGGTTAGCATCTGTCTGGGCATGGTCGGGTAAGATGCTAGCATTTGGGGAAGCTGGGTGAAGGGACACAGGACCTCTCCTTGCCATCTTTGCAACTCTTCTGTGAATCTGAAATTCTTCTTGGCCAGGCGCGGTGGCTCATGCCTGTAATCCCAGCACTCTGGGAGGCCTAGATGGGCGAATCACTTGAGGTCAGGAATTTGAGAGCAGCCTGGCCAGCATGGTGAAACCCTACCTCTACTTGAAAAACAAACAAACAAAAAAATTAGCCAGGTATAGTGGCAGGTGCCTGTAGTCACAGCTACGCAGGAGGCTGAGGCAGAAGAATTGCTTGAACCTGGGAGGAGGAGGTTGTAGTGAGCCGAGATCACACCACTGCACTCCCGCCTGGGCCACAGAGCAAGACTCTGTTTCAAAAATAAAAGAAAAACATTGCTCTTCGATTTCTTTTTGTAGAGACGGGGGTCTTGCACTGTTGCCCAGGCTGGTCTCAAGCTCCTGGCCTCAAGTCATCCTCCCGCTTCGGCTTCCCAAAGTGCTGGGGTTACAGGCATGAGCCACCGCGCCCAGCTAGTAAATCTAAAATTATTCTAAAATAAAATGTGGCCGGGCGCGGTGGCTCAAGCCTGTAATCCCAGCACTTTGCGAGGCCGAGGTGGGTGGATCACGAGGTCAGGAGATTGAGACCATCCTGGCTGACATGGTGAAACCCCGTCTCTACTAAAAATACAAAAAATTAGCCTGGCGTGGTGGCGGGCGCCTGTAGTCCCAGCTACTCGGGAGGCTGAGGCAGGAGAATAGCGTGAACCCGGGAGGCGGAGCTTGCAGTGAGCCGAGATCGCGTCACTGCACTCCAGCCTGGGCGACAGAGCTCAGACAGACTCCGTCTCAAAAAATAAATAAATAAAATAAAATAAAATAAAATAAAATAAAATAAAATAAAATGTTTATTTAGAAACATTCAAAGGGCCGAGGGCAGAGTGTTACAGGTCTTCAGGGAAGGGAGGCGCTGAAACCAGCTTGGGAGATGAAAGGCTTCCCAGAGGAGAGGGAAGGCTGAGTTTTTGGAGGAGCGCAGGCACTGTTTACAGAAGGAGGGGTGCGGAGTCAAGCCCCTTCTCGCCACCTCCCAGGAACCTGGCCCAAAGCACGTGTCAGCCCTCAGAGATCTCCCAGCCCCAGACTGGGTCCTGTCATTGTCACACACTCAGGGTCCCCTCCCCATTTTCTTCTTGACCTGATTGCACCACTGTAATCAACCAGTTCCTGGCAGGAGTCAGGGCCGGCTTGATGGGTATGTCCTGTGCTGAGAAGGGCCCATGGCCGGGCTTGGTGACTCACACCCGTAAACCCAGCATTTTGGGAGAATTGCTTGAACTCAGGAGTTTGAGGTCGGCCTAGGCAACATAGCAAGACCTTGTCTCTGTCAGAAAAAAAAAAAAAAAGCCCGGTGTGGTGGCATGTCCCTGTAGTCCCAGCTACTTCGGAGGCTGAGGCAAGAGGATCACTTGAACCAAGAGGTTGAGGCTGCAGCAAGCCATGATTGCACCACTGCAGTCCAATCTGGGCAACAGAACCACACCCTACCTCAAAAAAGGGCCCCGTGCTTGGCTGAATGCTCTGCTGTTGCTGTTTTGAAACTCCTGATAACTTTTTTTTTTTTTTTTTTTTTTGAGACGGAGTCTCACTGCTGCCTAGGCTGGAGTACAGTGGTGCCATCTCGGCTCATTGCAACATCTGCCTCCCAGGTTCAAGTGATTCTCCTGCCCCAACCTCCCAAGCAGCTGGGATTACAGGCATACGCCACCACTCCTGGCTAGTTTTTGTATTTTTAGTAGAGATGAGGTTTCATGATGTTCCCCAAGCTGGTCTCGAACTCCTGACCTCAAATGATCCACCCACCTTGGCCTCCAAAGTGCTGGGATTACAGGCGTGAGCCACTGTACCCAGCTGCTGCTAATTTTTGAACAAAGGAAACTGCATTTTCATTTTCGGCTGGGCCTCACAACAAATAATGTCACCAGTCCTATGGGACGTGTGGGCTGTTTCCCCTGCCAGACCATCACATTAGTCTCCTATGGCTGCTGTGGTGAATTTCCTCAATCAGCAGCTTAAAACAACTCACATTTGTTATAGTTCTGGAGGTCAGAAGTCTAAATTAGGTCCACAAGGCTTCATTCTTTCTGTTTATTTCGGGTTCTTTTGTTTGCTTTATTTTAGAGACAGGGTCTCACTCTGTCACCCAGGCTGGAGTGCAGTGATGTGATCACCACTCACAGCAGCCTCAACCTTCTGGGCAAAAGTGATTCTCTCACCTCTGCCTCCCAAGTAGCTGAGGCTACAGGGGTGTGCTGCCACACAGAATAATTAAATGGTTTTTTTTCATAAGAACAGGGTCTCACTGTGTTGCCCTGGCTGTTCTTCTTTTTTTTTTATTGAGACGGAGTCTCGCTCTGTCGCCCAGGCTGGAGTGCAGTGGCCGGATCTCGGCTCACTGCGAGCTCTGCCTCCCGGGTTCACGCCATTCTCCTGTCTCAGCCTCCTGAGTAGCTGGGACTACAGGCGCCCGCCACCATGCCCGGCTAGTTTTTTGTATTTTTTAGTAGAGACGGGGTTTCACCGTGTTAGCCAGGATGGTCTCAATCTCCTGACCTCGTGATCCGCCCGCCTCGGCCTCCCAAAGTGCTGAGATTACAGGCTTGAGCCACCGCGCCCGGCTGCCCTGGCTGTTCTTGAACTCCTGGCCTCAAGCAGTCCTCCCACCTCAGCATCCCGAAGTGCTGGGATTCTAGGTGTGAGCCATGATGCCCAGCTGCTGCATTCTTTCTGGAGGCTCAGAAGAATCTGCTCCCATGTGCTTTTTAGCTTCCAGAGGCTACCTTCTCTCCTTGGCTTGTGGCCCCTTCCACTGTTTTCAAAGCCAGTGATGTATTAATAGCATCTTCTCTTCTCTCTGACCTCTGCTTCCATCCCTACGTCTTCTGACTCTGACCCTCTTGCCTCCCTGCTGTAAGAACTCTTGTGATTATTTTGGGTGCGCTTGGATAATCTAGTATAATCTCCTCATCTCAAAATGTCTTATTTAATCTCCTCTGCCAAGTCCCTTTTGCTACATATGGTGACATATTCACAGGTTCCTAAGATTAGGATGTATGCATCTTTGGGGGCTGTTGCTCAGCCAGCTACAACCACAACCATGATAGCTGGGAGTACAGAGCTTCATCTGCTCACCACTGCATCTCCTGACCTGGTGTGGTGCCTGGCATACAGTAAATGCTCAATAAATAATTGTGTGCTAAGTGAATGCGTGTGCTGAGGCGTTGTGTATGGCTGGAGCACCTGGTGTGGCGAGCAGGGAGGGCAGGGGACTGGTTTCGCAGGGCCTGAAGAGTTGCTTTTCTGGGTTGGAGCTCAACTTATGGGTGGTGGGCAGTAGTCAGTGAGAAGCTGACCTTAAATGACAGAAACCCAGAGAGGTGCCAGCTCCTGGCCTTGGTGCCCCTTGGCCTTTTCAAGTCTGCCCAGCTGGTGTTGAATGTCTTGGCTTCGTGAGGCAAGGGCACATGGGCCTTCCTTCCCATGCCATCAGCTCCTCTGCCTTTGGGGACTGGGGGTGGAAGCAGTGAAACAACCTGGCTATTGCAATCCACGCCCTGAGATGTGCTGCAGAGGGAGTTGTGTCGTCGCAGTGGGGACGCCGTAACCCAGTGACCCTGAGATGTGCTGCAGAGGGAGTTGTGTCGTCGCAGTGGGGACGCCGCAACCCAGTGACCTGGAGGTCATGCCCTAAGCCCCTGGCTCTGTCCTCAGACCGGCTGTGGGAATGGTTTCTCTTTTGGTTGTGGCAAATGCTGAGCACCGATTGCATCCTAGGCACCGTGCGTGCTAGGCACTGTGCCAAAGTCTGGGGATAGGGCAGTGACAAGAGACAAGGGGAGTGAGGGTCCTCAGTACTAAGAACAGGGCTGGGCGTGGTGGCTCACACTTATAATCCCAACACTTTGGGAGACCGAGGTAGGAGGATTGCTTGAGGTCAGGAGTTCAAGACCAGCCTGGGCAACATGTCAAGATCCCTCTCTCTACAAAAAATACAGAATAAAAATTCCCGATGTGGTGGTGTGAACCTGTAGTCCCAGTTACTTGGAAGACTGAGGTGGGAGGATTGCTTGAACCCAGGGGTTCAAGGCTGCAGTGAGCCATGGTCACACCACTGCATTCCAGCCTGGGCAAGACAGTGAGACCCTGTTTCTAAAAAGCAAACACACAAATGGAAACTGTGCCCTTTGACCCAATAACCACGCTTTGGGCATCTTTCTGTAGACATGAGGAGACAGGTCAAAGCGCCGCTGGTTGAGTGAAGGGCTGGAAACAGCCTACATATCCATCACTGGGAAAGGGGTCAATGCCTTAAAATACATTGAGGGTCATTGCCAATGGGTAGTATTAGCAAGCTGCTAGAAAGAACAAGATTGATCTTTCCACATTGTATTAGCCTGGGACGATGTGTATGGAATTTGCCCATTTCTGTAAAAATGCAAAAACCACATATATGCAGGTGGATGACTGTGCAGAGAGAAAAGTGCACAAGGGAAAATGGGCACTGGTTACCTCCTCTGGGGAATGTGGGGGTGGGGAAGGGGTCTGGAGGTTGCGAGGTTAGCGGGAAGGGAAAGAAAGAAACCTGGGTTTTTCTTTGTTCACGTCTGCTGTGTGGCTTGTTTGAAGGAACATACATTGCTTCTGTAGCTCAGAAGGAAAATCCAATACAACATATTTTTAGAAATGTACTGAGCTAGGCTTTGTGCTAAGAGAGTGCTGGCTGTGCTTGGAGCTGCTCTCAGCTCTTATAGACCCTCTGTGAGCACCATGAGGTGGGTGCTTTCGTCACCTTGATTTCTTGCATGGGAAACTGAGGCTCAGAGAGGTTAAGTGACTTGCCCAAGGAAGCACAGCTGGCAAGCATCACAGCTGGTGCCTGTGGACCGGAAAGGGGAAGGTGGAGTCCGACATCACAGTATCCAGTTACAGGTTGGGGCGGGGAGCAGCACAGAGGCCTGGTGATGAAGGAACAGCCTCGGCTAGCGGGGGTTGAGCGGCAGCACCTCCGCTTGTGATGTCTGCTGAGTGAGTGTAGAGGCTCCCACCCACGGAGGGAAGGGAACGGCCAGCTGTTCATATTTGATTGGGGCTTAACTTTCCCCAGCCTTCCCTTTCAATGTAGGGGGTGCAGTGGCTCACGCCTGTAATCCCAGTACTTTGGGAGGCTGAGGCACAAGGATTGTTTGAGCCTAGGAGTTCAAGACCAGCCTGGGCAACATAGTGAGACTCCCATCTCTACAAAAAAAAAAAAAAAGAAAAGAAAAAAAAATTAGCTGGGCGTGGTGGTGTGTACCTGCAGTCCCAGTTACTCAGGAGGCTGAGGTTGTAGGATCGCTTGAGCACAGAAGGTCAGGGCTGCAGTGAGCTGTGATCGCACTACTGCACTTCAGCCTGGGTGACAGAGGGACTGTCTCAAAAAATAAATAAAAAAATAAAAGAAGCCTTATGGGTCTGGCTTCTCTCTTCCCCCACCTTAACTCAGCCACAGGGTCCCAGTGCCCTCTGGTCTGTCCAAGGAGGGCCACACCAGAGAGGTGCAGCTTCTGGCAGGGCAGCAAGGGGGACTCAGCTCCAGTGACGGCCATCAGGTCCAATTTCTTTCCAGAGCCTCAGCAAATGACACTGGACATTTCCAGCACTAAGGGGACTGAGATCACACATGAGAACCATGCCAACAGGCTTACCTCCAGATGGGACAAAATGGGAACCTGGCTACCACTGAGCACAGCCGGAAACATGTAGCTACGGTTAGAAACCCTATGGGTAAAGTAAGGTTTTGTCGTTACTACACTCATTCATTCAACAGATGTTTTGTGAGCTCCTGCTATGCCTCAGACATGTTGGAGACACTGCCCGTGGTGTGTGGAGGTGAATAAGAATAGAGTCTCTGGATCATGGGGCTTCTGTTCTGGGGTTGGGGGTGGGGGTAGGAGAAAACCGCCATGGGAATAAAGAAATGAGGATGTTGGCTTTTGAGTTTAGCTAGAAATGACCAGCAGGAGTCAATCCCACAGAGACCTGGTAGAGATACTGTTCCAGGCAGAAGGAATAGGACGTGCGAAGGACCAGGAGCCGGAAAGAGCTTGATGTGTTTGAGGAATCAATAGGGTGCCAGCGTGGGGGCTCGGTGAGCTGGAGGAAAATGGCAGGGTTGGGCTTGGGGATGCATTCAGGGCAGGGATTTGCATACCTGGGATCAGGGTGAGAGCTTCAGTGTTCGCGTAGTTTTCCAAGGGACACCCATGGAGGGTTGTAAGCAGAGGAATGTGATGTGGTCTGGTTTTACCATAAAAGATCACTTTGGCTTCTGGACTCAGGTAGAATCAGGGCAGAGAGTTAAGATGCGGTTGGGGTGAGGAGGGAAATGGAAGCAGAGAAACTTGGCTGAACTCAGAATATTTCAGAGGTGGAGTCAATAGAATTGAATGTTGAGGTGTAGGAAAGAGAAGATTTTTGTGGATGACTCCTAGGGTTTTTGGTCTAGAGCATTTGAGTGGAAGTAGAGTCATTGACTGGGAGAGGAGGGGGTGTTGGGGCTGAGTGTCAGAAGTCATACATTTTAGGCCAGGTGTGGTGGCTCATCCCAGCACTTTGGGAGGCCAAGGCGGGTGGACCACCTGAGGTCAGGAGTTTTAGACCAGCCTGGCCAACATGGTGAAATCCCATCCCTACTAAAAAGACAAAAATTAGCTGGGCGTGGTGGCGGGTTCCTGTAATCCCAGCTACTTGGAAGGCTGAGGTAGGAGAATCGCTTGAACCTGGGAGGCAAAAGTTGCAGTGAGCCAAAATTGCGCCATTCATTGTACTCCAGCCTGGGCGACAAGAGCGAAAATTAGCCGGGCGTGGTGGTGGGCACCTGTAATCCCAGTTACTTGGGACCTGAGGCAGGAGAATCACTTGAACCCGGAGGCAGATTGCAGTGAGCTGAGATTGTACCACCGCACTCCAGCCTGGGCGACAGAGTGAGACCCCATCTCAAAAAAAAAAAAAAAAAATGTCTGGTAACAGGAGGGCTGAGATGGGAGAAGAGACAGCCACTGAAGTGCAGGAAAGATATCATGGAGGACTCCATGAAGGTAGAACTTACTTCTTGGCTGGGTATGGTGGTTCATGTCTGTAATCTCAGCACTTTGGGAGGCTGAGGTGGGAGGATTGCTTGAGGCCAGGAGTTCCAGACTACCCTGGAAAACATGGTGAGACCCCATCTCCATTATTTTTTAAAGGAAAAAAAAAAACTTACTTGCTCAAACCAGGAATACATGAGTCATTGCTAATGGTGGCAGGCATTGCTGGTGACCGAGATGTATCCCATCAACCTGTCCCTGGACTGGCTTCCAACTTTGGCACTTGCATTTCTTTGCCTGAGGACATCTTCTGACTTCTGGAGCTCATTCTACCTTTTCACATAGCAGGAGAGAATACTGACATTGATATAGTTTGGCTGTGTCCCCACCCAAATCCCATCTTGAATTCCCATCTGTTGTGGGAGGAACCCAGTGGGAGGTAATTGAATCATGTGGGCTAGTCTTTCTTTTCCTGTTCTCATGATAGTGAATAAGTCTCATGAGATCTAATGGTTTTATAAAGAGGAGTTCCCTGCACAAGCTCTCCCTTTCCCTGCTGCCATCCATGTAAGACGTGATTTGCTCCTCCTTGCCTTCCACCATGATTGTGAGGCTTCCCCAGCCACGTGGAACTATAAGTCCATTAAATCTCTTTTTTTTTTGTAAATTACCCAGTCTCGGGTATGTCTTTATCAGCAGCATGAAAATGGACTAATACAGACATATTAACACTTCCTGGGAGCAGCCTTCAACCAATAACTGGCAAGGTCTGGAGTATAAATACCCCAGCTCTCTTGCCTCTCAGATGAGAACAGGGTATGTTCAACATTATCTCCCAAAGTTCCTGAGTGAGACTGAGCTGCAGTTGCCCACAGAGGTAACTCATTTTGTAACATGCTCCTGTGGGAGGGCTTCCGTTCTTGTTTCTCTTTCCCACTTCCTGCCCTACTTGAGGACTTGCTTCCTCAAGTCCGCCCTTTTGTTTTTTTTGGTTTTTTTGTTTTTTAAGGACACGGAGTTTCGCTCTTGCCCAGGCTGGAGTGCAGTGGCGCAGTGTCGGCTCACTGCAATCTCTATCTGCCGGGTTCAAACAATTCTCCTGCCTCCGTCTCCCAAGTAGCTGGGATTACAGGTGCACACCACCATGGCTGGCTAATTTTTTATGTTCAGTAGAGATGGGGTTTCACCATGTTGGTCAGGCTGGTCTCAAACTCCTGCCCTCAGGTGATCCACCCACCTCAGCCTCCCAAAGTGCTGGGATTACAGACGTGAGCCACTGTGCCCGGCCCTCAAGTCTCTTCTTACGTAAATGATTTCTACCACTCAAGTCCTTGTCTTATAGTCCACTTCTGGGAGAGATCAAGCTAATTTCTAATACTCTTTTCACCCTCTAATCCAATCTCTAAGTCCTATCAATTCTTCCAAAATACATCTCAAATTAATGTGTTTCTCAACTCCACAGTCATTGCCCTGGCCCAAGCCACCACCATCCCTGACCTAGGTAACTGCACCAACAGTTTGATTAATGTCCCTCCTTCCATTCTTGCTTCTCTTCGATCTGTTGTCCATACAGCAGAGGTATCTGTTAAAATCTAAGTAAAATAGGCCAGGCATGGTGGCTCACACCTGTAATCCCAGCCCTTTGGGAGACTGAGGCAGAAGGATCACTTGAGGCCAGGAGTTTAAGACCAGCCTGGGCAACATAGTAAGACCCCGTCTCTAAAAAAAGTTAGCCAGGCCTGGTGACACACATTTGTAGTTCCAGCTACTTGGAAGGCTGAGGTTGGAGGATCCTTTGAGTTCAGGTGTTTGAGGCTGCAGTGAGCTATGATTATACTTCTGTACTCCATCCAGTTAATCAAACCCACTCAATCAAAAATTAATTTAAAAAGTAAAAAGTAAATACAAATAAAATAAAGAAAATAAATGAAAAAGAAAACCATGTTACTCTTCTGGTCAAAACTTCCCATTACTTTCCCAACACACTAGGAGAAAATTCTCAACTCTTTCATGTAACCTCCAAGGCTGGCATGATCTGGCCTGGCCCACCCTTCCTTACATCTTTGTCTTAACTCACTTTCCTCCCTACTCGCTCTGCTGCAGCCAGACCTAGAAATCTGTCTTTGTTCTTCCTTGGGGATGTGGCCTATGCAGTTCCTTTTACCCAGATACTTTTCCTGCAACTCTTTGTATGTTTCATTCTTGTAGATCCAACTTAAACATTGTCTTCTTAGAGCAGTCTTTCCCGATCACATGATCTAAGGTTATTCTACTCATAATTTTCTCTCCTCAGTACCTATTGGTTTCTTTCTCAAGACTCTGCGTATTTTGTAATTGTTTGGTGATTGATTTAATTTTGTCTGTCTTATTCCTGAAATGTCAAGCTTCATGAGATCACAGACCGTGTCTGTTGCTTGCTGCCACATGCCTCACACCTTGTATGGTGACTCTCACATGGTAGGTGTGCAGCAATTGATTGTTGTATAAATAAAACATTGATGTTAATGTCTAGGGAACCCACCCCTGGGACATACCTCTCTTCACATGGATGACTTGGCAGGGTATTTGTTGGTACTCAGGGACACTGTCCTCTTCATCTCTGTGACCACAGCCTCTGCCTCTGAGAGGCCCAGATCCTAGGATGGGAGACCTGGGTTAAAATCATGTCTTGGCCTCTTATAATGTGTTTGTTCATCTTTGCTGCATAACAAACAGTCTCCAAAATGTAGTGACTTAAAAGAATAATTTATTGTTCTACAAAAATTAGCTGGGTGTGGTGGCGGGCACCTGTAATCCCAGCTACTCAGGAGGCTGAGGCAGGAGAATTGCTTGAACCCGGGAAGCGGAGGTTGCAGTGAGCCAAGATTGCACCATGGTTCTCCAGCCTGGGTGACAGACTGAGATTCCGTCTCAAAAAAATATATAATAATAATAATAATAATAATTTTTCATGCTGGCTGCTTCCTCTGACTTCACTCATGGCCTGCAGTCAGCTGGGGGTTACTGGGCTAGAGGGTCCAAGATGGCCTCCCTCACATGTGTAGCCATTGGCTCTGGCTGTTGGCTGGGTTGCCTCAGTTCTCCTTCATGTGACCTTTCGCCTTCCAACAGGAAAGACTAGCTTCCTTACATGGAAGCTTTGGATAAGCATTCCAAGTCAGTTCACACAGAAGCTTCGAGGCTTCCTGAAGCCTGTTCTCAGGACTTGCACAACACTACCTCTGGCATGTTCTCTCAGTTGAAGTAAGTCAAGAGGACAGCCTATATTTAGGGGAATGGAGAAACAGACTTCACCTCCTTGTGAGAGAAGCCACAGGGAATTTCTGGTCATATTTAATCTACCACAGTAGGCTGTGAAGTCTGGGGCCAGCCACTTACCCTCTTGGTGCCTTACTTTCTTCTGTAAACTGGGTCTTTTGGCATCTATTTCATAGAATTGTTTGTGAAAATTAAACAGATGATGCATCCAAAGTAGTTAGTGTAGAAACCTGTTTCTTAGAAAGTACCTAGTGGATGGGAACCACTGCTATTATTGCTGTTATTAATATTACTGTCGTAATTATATTGAGAACTTAGCAAATTGATGGATGGATAGATGGATGGGTAGATAGGTAGGTAGATGGATGGATAGGTTGGGTGGATGGATGGATGGGTAGGGAGGTGGATGGATGGATGAATGGATAGGTGGGTGGATGGATGGGTAGATGGATGGATAAATAGGTGGGTGGATGGATAGATGGATAGATGGATAGGTGGGTGGATGGATGGATGGGTAGGTGGGTGGTTGGATGGATCAATGAGTGGGTAGATGGATGGATGGATAGGTGAGTGGATGGATGGATGGGTAGGTGGACTGATGAATGGGTACGTGGATGAATGGGTAGGTGGATGGGTAGACAAATGGATGCATGGATTGACAAATGGCTTTTGATGTTCAAACAACATGTAGCCCCACTGACTTATCTGTTAATGATAAGTCATCTTATTTCATGGGGTTTAGAATAAACAGTAGCTCTTTGCTGTTGAGTTCAAACACCCTTGATTTCTAAAGAGACCTGACCTCTCGCTTAGTTTACTTTTTCATCACCTGTGTTTGTGTGGGAAGAGGGGTGGCAGGGGTGGGGGATGAGTGTCAGTCAATTCTACTGCAGGCTTTGTGTTTGGGAAATATGCGAGCTTGTGCAAGCACCCCTCTCACTCACACATGCACTCCCCTCCACAGCCTTAGTTAAACGTCATCAGACTCTAACTGTGAAAAACAGCCAAGCTTGCCATTGCAGAGTTCAGCAGCAAAAGGAGTTTGCCAATACACATCCCTATGGGCTGGGGCCAGGTGTGGCCAGTGTGGGCAGCTGTGAGGGGCAGCCCTGCTGGCTCCTGCACAGTAGAGGCCACCTCCTCCCAGGTCCTGAGGCACAGAGCCCAGACCTGGCATGCAGCACACACACTGTGAACATGCGCACTTTTTGCTACTCGTCTCTGTAGTTCCAGCATAGGGAACAGTGCCTGGGAGACACTAGTAAATATTTTCAGAATAAACGACGGCATGGCTGAGCATGCAGCAAGCTGTGTCCTCCCCAGCTCTTGGGCTTGAAGACTTTGTGCCCGAAAGCTGGGTGGGACCAAGGGGTTGACAGCAGGATTCTCAAACATCCTCAGAGGCAAATGTATGCATTCAACATCCTAAAACCCAACCAGGCAGGGCGCAGTGGCTCATGCCTGTAATCCCAACACTTTGGGAAGTAAAGGCGGGAGGATCGCTTGAGGTCAGGAGTTTGAGACCAGCCTGGGCAACAGAGCGAGATCTTGTTTTTACAAAAATAAAAATAAAAAAGTTAGCCAGGTGTAGTGGCACATGCCTGTGGTCTGAGCTACTTGGGAAGCTGAGGCAGGAGGATCACTTGGGTCCAGGAGGTTGAGGCTGCAGTAAGCCATGATTGTGCCATTCCATTCCAGCCTAGGTGACAAAATGAGACTCTGTCTCAAGAAATAATAATAGGCTGGGCGCGGTGGCTCATGCCTGTAATCCCAGCACTTTGGGAGGCCGAGCACTTTGGGATCACGAGGTCAGGAGATTGAGACCATCCTGGCTAACACGGTGAAACCCCATCTCTACTAAAAATACAAAAAATTAGCTGGGCGTGGTGGCGGGCTCCTGTAGTCCCAGCTACTCGGGAGGCTGAGGCAGGAGAATGGCGTGAACCCAGTAGGTGGAGCTTGCCGTGAGCTGAGATCATACCACTGCATTCTAGCCTGGGTGACAGAGCAAGACGCCGTCTCAAAAAAAAAAATAAAAAATAAAATAATAATAATAATAAAATGCAACCTGTCCCAGCAAGGCAGTGTGATCAGATTTGCATTTTGAGACAGTTCCTCTGGGTGTGGTGGGGAGCTAGCCTGGAGGAGAGGGGCAAGAGTGGCTATAGGAGAACCAGGAGAGATGCACTTCCAGAAGGCCAGGGAGAAGTGAGGGCGGCCTGATTATGGGTGGGGATATGGACGGGACAGGGAGAGAAGCTGCTGCGAGGGCCGCCAAAGAAATTGATGGACAGGACTTAGTGAGGCTGGGATGTGGGAGAGAGGGGACCTAGAGGGGTCAGAGATGGTACCTGGTTTCTTTTTTTTTTTGAGAAGGAATCTCACTCTGTCATCCAGGCTAGAGTGCAATGGCATGGTCTTGGCTCACTGCAACTTCTGCTTCCCATGTTCAAGCGATTCTCCCACCTCAGCATCTGGAGTAGCTGGGACTACAGGCGCGTGCTACCA
Source organism: Rhinopithecus roxellana (assembly GCF_007565055.1). Classification (NCBI taxonomy): domain Eukaryota; kingdom Metazoa; phylum Chordata; class Mammalia; order Primates; family Cercopithecidae; genus Rhinopithecus; species Rhinopithecus roxellana. Next base: position 81,844,614 of record NC_044568.1, on the reverse strand, counting down.
CACCCAGCTAATTTTTGTATTTTTAGTAGAGATGGGGTTATATTATGGGAGGCCTGCCTCGGCCTCCCAAAGTGCTGGGATTATAGGCGTGAGCCACCGTGCCTGGTACCTGGCTTCTAGTTAGCATTTCTAGAGTGGCAGATGAGGGAACTCAGAGGGAAATGAGTTTCGGGGGAGGCTCCTGAATTCAGTTTTGAGAGCCACAAAGACACCAAAGAATTAGCCCAGGTTTGAACTCCTGAGAACATAGTGACCATGTTACCTGGGCAAGCCTCCCTCACCCTTCTGGGCCTCAGTTTCCCCATGTGCAAAATGGAGTGCCTCACCAGGTAATTGTGAAGACCCTATGCAGGAATATAAGCAAACTGCGTGCCTTAGAGACAAGGCACCATGCAGAGAAGCTATGTAATCCCATTACTTAGCACTCTGTCAGCGAGAAGCCACAGACACAAAGGTAAACTGGCTTAAAAAGAAAAAGAATTTATTATTCCTGTAACTGTCAAATCCAGGAAGTAGATCTGGCTTCCTCAACAGCTGCATCTGAGGCTCAAGCATTGTCACAGGGACCGCATATCTTTGGGGGCTTCCTATATTTGTCAGGCACATTCCATGTGTATTCCCAGTAGGAAGCAGCTCAGCAATGGTAGGGTTTGGTTGTCTTTTCCTACCTGGCAGAAAAGTCTCAAGGAAGATTCTGATTGGCCCAGCTTGGTCATGTGCTCATCACAGAGCCAATCACAGTAGCTAGGCCTGGGTCACATGACTTTCTGCTCCTGGAAGATGGCAGCAGGCAAGGGGAACCAACGGTGCAGCAGCTGTCAAGTTCCCAGCCGGTCCAGTGGGAGTTTTAGGATGGGAACAGATGGGAATGTGGTTTGTGGTGTACAGTAGAAACTCAATTCATGGTGATGGTTTTCATTACAGTTCTGGAGGTAGATCACCAAATGGCCCTCCATTTGGGTATTTTAAAGTGCTTTACAAATATGACCTTCACCCCTAAAATCCTAAGTTCAGAAGTGTCCTCAGCCTCCTCCAGATAGTCTGTCACCATGCTTGGGAGACGGAAGTGAGAGGTCAGTCCTGGGGGGCTTGGGGCACCCTTTCTGCAACAGTGTTGGGAGTCACGTTGTCTGTGGCCAGCCATGAATGGGCTCTAAGCATCCCTGTTACTGACCCTAGCCGGGAGACCCAGGGACTCCCCACGCCTCCTAGGGAAATTCCAAGGCCTCTGGTGTCCCCCAACAGCCAAATCAAGAAAACAGGTTCTGCAGAGTTAGGCAAAGACCTTTGCGGTTCATAACGTCAGCGAGAAAATTCCAAAACCTCTGAGCGAGCTGTCATGTGGACGCTCCTTTCAACAACCTGGTTCTGATTGGAGCTGCCTGGTAACTCCCTGCCAATTAGCAGCCATGCTGCAGAAACCTGGAACTTTATAGCTTAGCAACGAGAAATCTGGAAGAACTCTGGAATTAATTTAAGGAAAGGGGAAGAAAAACACCAAGAAGGGAATTAGCAGCCAAATAATCAGGCTGTGCGTTTGTATTATTACCTTTGCTGCCAAGATAAGTATTGAAACTTTTCAGCGTTAATTACCAGCAAAGAGGGAACCAGTGAGATATCTTGTCTCAAACTCTGGGGCTAATGTTTGCTTTTGTTTTGTTGTCCCAAGCTACTGTTGAAGTAGGGATGCGAGCAGAGCTAAGAAAATGTGGTCAGAACAGGTACAGTAATTAAAAAGCACACCAATCCTGCCTTCGACGTTCTCCTCCAGGAGCCTCTCTCTTTGCCGGTCTTTTTCTGGGATCATTTTCCATCCTGTGACATCACGGATAGCAGCCTGTCTGAAATGGATAGTGGAGACCCTGGTGGCTATGGAGGGTTTCTGTGATTTCAGATGGCGGCCCAGTTGGAGGTGATAGCAGTCTCTGGAGGAGCCATTCAATGACTTTTTTTTCTTTTCCTTTTTTTTTTTTTTAAGAGTCTCACTCTGTCACCCAAGCTGGAGTGCAGTGGCACAATCTCGGCTCACTGCAACCTCTGCCTCCCGAGTTCAAGCAATTCTTGTGCCTCAACCTCCCGACTAGCTGGGACTACAGGCATGTACCACCATGCCTGACTAATTTTTTGTATTTTTAGTAGAGATAGGGTTTCACCATGTTGGCCAGGCTGGTCTCGAACTGATGACCTCAAGTGATCCAACTGCCTTGGACTCCCAAAGTGCTGGGATCACCACGACCAGCCAGTTTTTTCTTTTCCTTTTTTTTCCCCAGGCTGGAGTGCAGTGATGTGATCTTGGCTCACAGCAACATCTGCCTCCCAGATTCAAGCAATTCTTCTGCCTCAGCCTCCCGAGTAGCTGGGACTATACAGGTGCCTGTCACCACACCCAGCTCATTGTTGTCATTTTTAGTAGAGATGGGGTTTCGCCATGTTGGTCAGGCTGGTTTCGAACTCATGACCTTAGGCATTCTACTCACCTCGGCCTCCCAAAGTGCTGGGATTACAGGTGTGAGCCACACGCCTGGCCCATTCAGTGACTTTTGAGTGTTATTCCTGTGTCTCCACTGAGTCAGGCTGTAAAACAGTGAACATCACACACCCGCCCCCGCCCCTGTGGGCTGACAGTCTAGCCAGGGGTGGGGGAGGCTAGATATTAATAATCAGCTAATTATACAAATAGCTGTGTAATTACAATTGCACTGATGTCATGGAAGAAAAGGGTGGGATGCTAAGGTGAAGGTTACGTGGGTGAGGGGATGGTGCAGTGAGAAGTCTGGTTATCCTGTCCTTGCTTGGAATTTTGTAGGGGTGAGGTGGGGCGGGTTGCAGAGAGAGGCTGCACCCGGTGGACAGAGGCAAGCCCACAAAGGGTCTCCTGGGCCAGCAAAGTTTATAGTTTGTCCTAAGGCAATGGGGGGAAGATGAGAAACCATTTAGGTTTGCATACTGGGACATGGGGCAATTAGGTTTATGATTTAGAGCACTTTAGCTGTTTGGGGGCAGAATAGGATGCCAGGCCATGGGCCCCCACGGAGGCCACTGAGATGACACATAGGTGGGACCTCCAGGGTATCACAGATATAAAACCCTGATCTTTCAATGGGGTCTTGATGGTTCTTGTCAGCCAGCTCCATCCCAAAGCCTCCTTTCCTGGAAATAACCATTTAGACACCTTACTGTCTATGGGACGGAATGCCCAGCTCATCCCAGTTGACCCAGAGCTCTCCTGGTTTTAGCACCTGATGTCTCCAGTCCCAAAAACCTCCTAGTCCTAGGCACACTGGGATGGCTGGCCACCCTGCTTTGGGACAGGATTACATGGGGGCAGTAAGAGTTGGCTTCCCTCACCGAACAGGGCTTCCCTGCACCATCTCCCGAAGCAGTGTGAACACAGGCTCAGCCACCCATTTGCTATGTGGCCCCAGTCAAGTTACTTGGCCTCTCTGGGCCACTGTTTCTTCATTTGGAAAATGATGTGGAGAGCTTTTCAGTCTTCTGGCAGCACTGATTTCCTGGCCCTGCTGTGCCATTTCAAACCTTCATCAATGCACAGAGGGCTGAGCACAGAAGACAGGGGCCTCATACCAGCAGTGTGGGCTTTAGCAAAGTATCTCACCTCTGTGCGTAAGCTTCTTCCTCCACAGGATGGGAATAACGTGACTTAGCTCATAGAAATGTAAGCACTAGGCCAGGCACAGTGGCCCACGTGTGTAACCCAGCACTTTGGGAGGCGGAGACAGGTGGATCACTTGAGGTCATCAGTTCAAGACCAGCCTGGCCGACATGGTGAAACCCCATCTCTACTAAAAATACAAAAGTTAGCTGGGCATGGTGGTGCATGCCTTTAATCCCAGCTACTCAGGAGGCTGAGACAGGAGAATCACTTGAACCCAGGAGGTAGACATTGCAATGAGTCGAGATCATGCCACTGCACTCCAGCCAGGGCAACAGAGTGAGACTCCATCTCAATAAATTAAATTAAATTAAATAAATAAGAAATGTGAGTGCTGAATTAAATGAAATGATCCTGTGTGTTTGCCATAGCTACTCAGTAGTTGGAACGTATGGACGTTCTGGTTAGTGAAAAGTATGACTAGGAGTTGCAACTGCTAGTTTTTTTTCAAAAAGTGGGATGTGAGGTCAGGCGCAGTGGCCTATGGAGATTGCCTCTCGCCCCTGTGTAGAGTTCCATGAGTTGGAGACTAGATCCTTTTTTGTCACTGTCCATTCATAGTAAAGATGTGTCGAGCAACTAACTCAACAAAGGTGACATTACACCAGCTTTATATATTTTATTATTATTTTATTTTGAGACAGGGTCTCATTCTGTCCTCCAGGCTGGAGTGCTGTGGTACAATCACAGCTCACTGCGGCCTCGACCTCCATGGTTCAGGTGATCCTCCCACCTTAGTCTCCCAAGTAAGCTGGGACTACAGGCGTGTGCCCCCATGCCCTGCTATTTTTTGTGTTTTTAGTAGAGATGAGGTTTTGCCATGTTGCCCAGGCTGGTTTTGAACTCCTGAGTTTAAGCAATCTGCCCACCTGAGCCTCCCAAAGTGCTGGGGTTACAGGCATGAGCCACTGCGCCTGGCCTATTTTTAAAAATTTTTGTCGAGATGAGGTCTCACTATGTTGCCCAGGCTGGTCTAAAACTCCTGGGATCAAGTGATCTTTCTGCCTCAGCCTCCCAAAGTGCTGATATTACAGGCAAGAGCCATGCCCAGTCACACCCCCCGTCTTTTTTAAACATTAAATAAAACCATATGCCCATCTTATAGATGAAAAAAACGAGGCTCAGGGAGGTTTCCGATCCTGCCATTAAGTGGTGAAGTCAGAATTTGAACCTGGATCTGATTCAGAATCCTGTTCTCTCCACTGACTGGATCCTACTTCTTCAGGGGGCACACAGGGAAGGCCACAGTGATGGGGAATGGGCGCAGGGAGGCAGCTCTGGTGGGAATTCTCCAGCAACACAGGGCCTGGCATGACACTGGTGGCCTGGCCTCACCCCTGTGGGGACCAGAACTTTGTGGATGCAGTTTTCCCTCCCCACTGGTTGCCATGGAGATGGGGGTGGGATGCGTGAAGATCTATCTCAAGCCTGCTACCCAGGCTTGTCCCAGAGATGCCTGCAGTGGGTGGACACACTAAGCATTGAGAGAAAGGAAGGAAAAGGCTGGTCTTTACCTCTTTTTTTCTTTTTATTGTGAAAAGCTTCAAGCACACATAGGAACGGAGCGTGTGGTACAATAAGCTTGGCTTCAGCAGTCAAGTTCCAGCCAACCTTATTCCATCCACGCCCTCTTCCCCTTCCCTCATCCCAGATTATTCTGAATCAAATTTCAGACGTCAGTCATTTCTTGTATAAACATTTCAATGTGTAACTCCAAAAAAATTTTTTTGGCCACCTTCACTCCTCCTCAAACTGTTTAGTAACAATAATGCTTTTACTATCAGCAAATATCCAGTTAGTATTCACATTTCTCTGGTGATCTTATAAAACGCCTTTTTTTTTTTTTTTTTTTTTTGAGACGGAGTCTCGCTCTGTGGCCCAGGCTGGAGTGCAGTGGCCGGATCTCAGCTCACTGCAAGCTCCACCTCCCGGGTTTACACCATTCTCCTGACTCAGCCTCCCGAGTAGCTGGGACTACAGGCGCCCGCCAACTCGCCCGGCTAGTTTTTTTGTATTTTTTAGTAGAGACGGGGTTTCATCATGTTAGCCAGGATGGTCTTGATCTCCTGACCTCGTGATCCGCCCGTCTCGGCCTCCCAAAGTGCTGGGATTACAGGCTTGAGCCACCGCGCCCGGCCAACGCCTTTTTTTTTTTTTTCGTGACGGAGTCTTGCTCTGTCACCCAGGTTGGAGTGTGGTGGTGTGATCTCAGCTCACTGCAACCTCCGCCTCCTGGGTTGAAGAGATTCTCCTGTTTCAGCCTCCCAAGTAGCTGAGATTAGAGGTGCACACCACTGCACGCGGCTAATTTTTGTATTTTTAGTAGAGATGGGGTTTCACTATCTTGGCCAGGCTGGTCTTGAACTCCTGACCTTGTGATCCACCTGCCTTGGCCTCCCAAAGTGCTGGGATTACAGGCGTGAGCCACCGCGTAAAGTTTGAATGCTGCCATCGGTTGGGATGGCTTTTGTATCTCTCCTAATCTGTAAGTTCTCTCCCCTTGTCTTTTTCTTCCCTTGCAATTTATTTGTTGAAGAAACTAACTTGTTTGTTCTGTAGTTTCCTGTGGTCTGAATTTTGGTTATAGCATCTCCACAGAAGTGTCATGTGCTCCTCTTCCCGCTATATTTCTTAGAAATTGGTAGTTAGGTCTAGAAGCTCACTTAGATTGATGTTTGATTTTTTTTTTTTTTTTTTTTGGTATGAGTACTTCCTATTGGTGGTTTTGTACTTCCATTCAAAGGCACATACTATCTGGTTGTTCCTCTTTGTGATGTTAGCAGCTATTGTTGATTTGTTGATAATCATTGTCTAGATCCACAATTTCTTCCTTTTTTTTTTTTTTTTTTTTTGAGGGGTCTGTCTCTGTCACATAGGTTAGAGTGCAGTGGTAGCTGCAGTCTTGACTTCCCAGGCTCAAGGGATCCTCCCACCTGAGCCTCCTGAATAGCTGGGACTACAGGCACATGCCCACACCTGGCTAATTTTTTTTTTTTTTTTTTTTTTTTTTGACAGGATCTTATTGCATAGATAGGTCTATGTTGCCCAGGCTGGTCTTGAATTTCTGGCCTCCAGCAATCTTCCCACCTCAGCCTCCAAAAGTATAGGGATTACAGGCATGAGCCACTACACCTGGCCCGTTATTTCATTAGAGATTACAACATGGTAGCATACTGATTCTATGATTCTGTCTTTGGTAGTGGACATGTATCTATAAAATGTATCAATGTATCAACTATTTGGCTACCACAGAGTATGGTTTGTACCAAAAAGGATAAATGCTTCTTTCCCTTTGACAGTTTTCAAAATGAGTTGGTTTTCCAATATCCTCCCGAGGTGATAAATGAATTTATTTTTCTTTTTTTTTTTTTTAAGTATTGTCAACTCATAGATTTGGACATATACGATATGTTTCAATCCATTACAGTCAGTATTCCTTTTTTTTTTTGAGATGGTAGTCTTGCTCTGTCACCTAGGCTGGAGTGTAGTGGCACAATCTTGGCTCATTGCAACTTCCGCCTCCTGGGTTCAAGCGATTCTCCTGCCTCAGCCTCCCAAGTAGCTGGGATTACATGCATGCACCACCACACCTGGCTACTTTTTATTATTTTTGGTGGAGATGGGGTTTCACCATGTTGGCCAGGCTAATCTCGAACTCCTGACTTCAAGTGATCCGCCCACCTTGGCCTCCCAAAGTGTTGGGATTACAGGTGTGAGTCACCACACCCGGCCTACAGTCATTATTCTTAATGATGCTCAAACTGTCCCACTGGGAGCCACTCCATGTTGTCTCCTGCATCCTTTTCAATAGGACCTTGGAAGTCACTGACACCTTCCTTGCTATCAACGAAGCAAGGAATGACCAGATATTCCAGGCTCATCTTGAGTTTTTTTCTTACCTCAGACCTGGAATTGGTCATTTCTCCATGCCCTCGTTTCTAGTCAGAAGTGGTGTTTAGAAACCATAACCTGGGTGCTGGGGTGTCCACTGCTACTGGATGGCTCATTATTTCTAAACTTTGTGGTGGACAGAGCTAGCAAACATCTGCTTTACTTTGTAAGACAAAAATATAGCACGAATTCATACTGATGCTTCCAATTCCAATTTGGGGCTACAGGTTTTTCACCTTGTCTCTGTGATCTTACGTGGGCATCTCCTTTCTTCCATGACCACGTGACAAAGCCTGTTTGTAAAAGCAAAGCTCCCCACTGTGATTCTCATCAAGCTGGAAGCTTGTGAGAAAGCACTTAAGTTTCTTCCCTCGGATATGAACCTGAGCTCTCTGATGAGGTGGTTTAGAAGTGGCCCTGGGAGAAGCCCACTTCTTGGTCACAAGAAACTGCGTTCTCATGGCAGATGAACCAGCTGCTTTCAGCGTCCTCTGTGTGGGTCCTCACACCTAACTGCTCTACATACTGGCTGCACACTGGCATCACATGGGGAAGTATAAACACCTCTGATGCCTGTCCCCACCCGGCTTAATCACAGTGAAGTCAGTCAGATTCTCTGGGCCTGGGACCCTACCATCATTTTTAGAATTGCAGGGGCCGGGCGCAGTGGCTCACGCCTATAATCCCAGCACTTTGGGAGGCCGAGGCAGGTGGATCATGAGGCCAAGAGTTCAAGACCATTCTGGCTAACACGGTGAAACCCCGTCTCTACTAAAAATACAAAAAACTAGCCGGGCGAGGTGGCGGGCGCCTGTAGTCCCAGCTACTCGGGAGGCTGAGGCAGGAGAATGGCGTGAATCCGGGAGGCAGTGCTTGCAGTAAGCCAAGATCACGCCACTGCACTCCAGGCTGGGAGACTGAGAGACTCCGCCTCAAAAAAAAAAAAAAAAAATTGCAGGTAGGCCTAGCATGGTGGCTCATGCCTGTAATCCCAATACTTTGGGAGGTCAAGGTGGGTGGATCACCTGACGTCAGGAGTTCAAGACCAGCCTGGCGAAACCCTATCTCTACTAAAGATACAAAACTTAGCTGGGCATTGTGGCAGGCGCCTATAATCCCAGGTACTTGGGAGGCTGAGACAGGAGAATTGCTTGAATCTGGGAGGCAGAGGTTGCAGCGAGCTGAGATTGCACCACTGCACTCCAGCCTGGGTGACAAAGCGAGGCTCCATCTCAAAAAAAAAAAAAAAGAATTGCAGGTAATTCTAATGTGTAGCCAGGGGTTAGAATCACCGCTCTGTTCCTTGCTTCTCAGCAGAGGGAAGAAAAAGAAGCAACACAGCTGGCAGATGAACTCTGCCTTCAAAGCCCATTAGCTTGGGCTTGAATTCTGGCACTGCCAGGTTCTAGCTATGAAATCTGAACCCAGCCGGGCGTGGTGGCTCACACCTGTAATCCCAACACTTGGGGAGGTTGAGGCAGGTGGATCCCCTGAGAGGTCAGGAGTTCAAGATCAGCCTGGCCAGTGAAACCCCATCCCTATTAAAAATACAAAAATTAGCTGGGCATGGCGGCATGCACCTGTAGTCCCAGCTACTCAGCAGACTGGGGCAGGATAATCGCTTAAACCCAGGAGGTGGTGGTGCCAGTGAGCCGAGATTGCACCATTGCACTCCAACCTGGGTGATAGAACGAGACTCCATCTCAAAAAAAAAAAAAAAAAAAAAGGAAATCTGAGTCAGTGCTGATCAATAACACTCGTGCAACTTTCAAATGGTCTATATCTGCACTGTCCAACGTGGCAGCCATCAGCCACATAAGGCTGCTGGGCACTTGAACTCATTGTTAGTGCAACCTGGGGAGTCAACTTTAAAATTTATTTAATTTTAACTAATTTACACATCAATAGCCACAAGGAGCCATAACAGCTACTGTCTTGGACAGCACCACTCTAGAAAATGACCAAACGTCTCGTGGTAAATAGGGAATAATAGGGGTTATTTCACGGGATATTGTCAGGATTAGTGTCAGGATTAGATATAATGCATATAAAGTTCCTGGTTCCCACAAAGCACTCAATAAAATGCTGCTTATTTATTAACATCAGCCTGATACTCAAGAAAAAAAAAAATTGCCTGGAAAACAAATGTTCAGAAGCACCCTGTCACAGAGGCTAAAAATTCAGAGCCGTTCCAGAGAAACTCGTAAAATTATTCCTTAATTGTAGAAGTTCAATTGCAGCAGGAGGTTATCAGTTACAAGGGCTGTATTTCATTACAGATCCAGCCGCAGCTCAATAAATTAAGCAATCACTCAGAATAACATGTTGCTTTAATCCCCTCTCTTGGAGCAGTTCCAAGTTGTTTGGTTTTATATGCGCTCAGCCCTGAAAGGGGACTCATACTGGGCTCATTTCTTTCCCCTCAATTCTTCAGCCCCTCTCTGGAAACATCTTTGCATCTTCCAACCAGCAGGAGAGAGGATTCCAAGCCAAGCAGGCCTCCTTTTATCAAAACTGGAGCCTTTTCCATCCTCTGGCCTTGACGCATTCCACATTTCATTTGCTGAAATTACTGGCAGGTTTATCTGCAATGAAAAAAAAAAGACACCTCTTAGCAGCCCAGTTCTGGGCATGTAGAGAGCGCTAACTCTCGGCGGCTTTTCCATTCTCATCTTCTCTCAAGTGGTTTATAATCTCACAGCAGAATTTTGCTTCCCCTAGAAACTTGGCACGGGAGGTGTCAGCCTGGGAACATATTTGTTTGTGTAAATTAAAAGAAGAATATGTTTTGACCATATTTAAGTTGTAACTGCACTAAAGAAATAAATACTGACTTGCACAACGCTTCTCGCTGCCACACGGTTCTGGCTCACCTCCCCAAACTCTGCCTTTGTTAATAAAACCTACACTAACAAGAGCTCTAAATAGCTTATCTCCTCAGACAGCTACAGGGACAACCTCAGAGGCCATGTCTGCCCCGACCCAGGCCCACACAGAAAATCCACTTACCTCATGTGGGATTTGCTTCTCCTGACACACCGCATTCTTGCTGGGGTAGAAAAGGGTGTCAGAAAGAGCACCCTCACCAATGTAGGTTTGTTTTTTATGGTGGGGGAGGGACAGGGTCTTACTTTGTCACCCAGGCTGGGGTATAGTGCTACAATCACAGCTCACTGCAGCCTTGACCTCCCGGGCCCAAGCGATCCTCCTGCCTCAGCCCCCCACTGTAGTTGGGACTACAGGCATGCCCCACTATGCCTGGCTAATATTTGTATTTTTTGTACAGACAGTGTTTTGCCGTGTTGCTCAGGCTGGTCTTGAACTCCTGAGCTCAAGCCATCCTCCTGCCTCAGCCTCTCAAAGTGCTGAGATTACAGGCGTGAACCACCGAGCCCAGCCTCTACAGGTGTACCCTTGATGTGCACGTGAATGGTAACCTTTTGAAGGCCCTGGGCAATAGCTGTAGAAATTTACATTGCACACCTCTTGGCTGGGAGTGGGGCCTCACATCTGTAATCCTAGCACTCTGGGAGGCTGAAGGATGGCTTGAGCTCAGGAGTTCAAGACTACCCTGAGCAACATGGTGAGACCCTGTCTCTACTAAAAAATACAAAAAAATTAGCTGGGTGTGGTAGTGCATGCCTGTAGTCCCAGCTATTTAGGAGGCTGGGGCAGGAGGACCACTTGAGCCCAGGAGGTGGAGGTTGCGGTGAGTCAAGATGGTACCACTGCACTCCAGCCTGGGCAACAGTGTGAGATTGTCTCAAAAAAAAAAAAAAAAAGAAAGAAAGAAAAAGCACATCTCCTCTGACCAAGAAATTCCACTTCTAGGAATTTATCCTACAAGTATTCTTGGTCACATGCCAAAGACTATAGATGTTATAAAGGCAAAATCCTCGAGTTAACTGAAATATTGGCCAGTAGAAGACAGGTGAAGTATGATGCAATGCTAGAAGTCATTAAAAAGAATGAGATGGGTCTAAGAGCTGTCAGGATATATTATATACCCCCAACTTTCTTACCACTATGAACCAAAAAAAGTGCATGCTTTCAAAATTTATAAAGATTGTGCAAACTGCCCACAGTGGTTGTCTTATAAAGTGAAGTTGGAGTTAAAGAAAAATTGCAGGCCGGGCGCGGTGGCTCAAGCCTGTAATCCCAGCACTTTGGGAGGCCGAGGCGGGCGGATCACGAGGTCAGGAGATCGAGACCATCCTGGCTAATATGGTGAAACCCCGTCTCTACTAAAAAATACAAAAAGCTAGCGGGGCGAGGTGGCTGGCGCCTGTAGTCCCAGCTGCTCGGGAGGCTGAGGCAGGAGAATGGCGTAAACCCAGGAGGCAGAGCTTGCAGTGAGCTGAGATCCGGCCACTGCACTCCAGCCCGGGCGACAGAGGGAGACTCCGTCTCAAAAAAAAAAAAAAAAAAAAGAAAAGAAAAATTGCAGGGCAGGCATGGTGGCTCAAGCCTATAGTCCCAGCACTTTGGGAGGATGAGGTAGGAGGATTGCTTGAGGCCAGGAGTTCAAGACTAGCCTGGACAACATAGTGAGACCCTATCTCTACTACTACTAATAATAATAATTAAATAAAAAGGGTGGCATGAGCCGGTAGTCCCAGCTACTCTGGAGGTTGAGGCAGAAGGATCGCTTGAGTCCAGGAGTTCATGGCTGCAGTGAGCCATGATCACACCACTGCACTCCAGCCTGGGTGACAGAGTGAGACCCTGTCTCTAAACACAATAAATTAATTAAAAAGGCAAATCATCCCTTTATTTCCACCTTACTCTCTTTTGTATTTTTTCTCACTATAGGCATAGTTTCATTTTTAAAATTTGGCACAATTAAAGAACATACAATGGTGTTTTAAAAATCATTTCCACATTCTGTGCTCCGTAATAACAATACCGCAATAATACTCTCTTTATTGCATGCCTGCTAGGACAATGGAGTTGGGGGGAGGTGAGAATCTCTGCCTTTCTGATTTATTTATGCAGATAACCTGCAGTAGGCTAAATAGCAGCTCCCAGAGAGAGAAAGTATGTCTACTTTCAAATTGAATCCCTGGAGAAAGACTGATTAAGGATCTTGAGAGGAGGCATTTGTTCTGGATTATCCAGATGGGAACTAAACGCAATCCATGTATCCTTCTAAGAGAGAAGCAGAGACCAGGACAGAGAGAAGAGGAAGATAAGAAGATGGAGGCAGAGACTGGAGTGATGCGGCCACAAGCCAAGGAACGCCAGAGCCACTAGAAGGTGGAAAAGACAAGACACACATCTTGCGTTGTGTGCCTGGAAGGAGTGCAGCCCTGCTAGATTTCCAACTTCTGGCCACCAGAACTTTGAAATGAATCTGCTGTGTTAAGCCCTGTGGTCTGTGATAATTTGTTATAGCAGTCCCAGGAAAAAAAGATATAACCAGACTTCCCTTATACCTGTTAGAAGCATGAAATGCACAGGTTCATGAGAAGACAAGTTTGATAGACCTGTTTGTGTTGGCAAACACAAATAATCCATTCATTACAGACACTTACTGAGCATCTATTAGGTGACAGGCACAGTTCTAGGTGCTGAGGATACAGCCAGCATAGAACACAACAAAGAAGCGTGCCTGCCTGGAGCTGACATTTCAATGAGGGAGAAATCAACAAAATAAATAGAACACGGAGGAGGGTGGATGGTGGTAGCAGGTGCTACAGAGAGCGAGGAAGCAGAAAACAGGGACCAGGGGGTCAAGGAAGGGGGATTGGAGTAGAGGCTTGAAGGTGGTGAGGGCATGAGGGGTGTGTCTACCTGAGGGAAGAGAGGCAGAAAAAGGAAACTAGGGACTGGGCATGGTGGCTCAGGCCTGTAATCCCAGCATTTTGGGAGGCCAAGGTGGGTGGATCACTTGAGGTCAGGAGTTTGAGACCAGCCTGATCACCATGGTGAAACCCATCTCTAGTTTAAAAAAATATATATATATGTATATATATATTATATAAAACATATATATCTAAAACATACATATATTTTATTTTCCCTCCTCCTCTCTGGCATCCAGGCTTTAAAGAGGTGGACTTGGCACTACCAGTGGTCTCAGATGAGGTGAGGGGGATAAGGCAGGAAAAGAACCCAGAGCTTCCAGTCCCTGGATCCTAGAGAGCAATACAATATATTATATATATAAAACATATAATATATAAAACATAAAATATATATTATATATAAAACATAAAACATGTATAAAACATACATAATATATATATAATATATACACACACACAGACACACAAAATTAGCTGGGCATAGTGACGCACGCCTGTAATCCCAGCTACTTGGGAAGCTGAGGCAGGAGAATTGCGTGAACCCAGGAGGCGGAGGTTGCAGTGAGCTGAGATCACGCCATTGCACTCCAGCCTGGGCAACGACAGCAAAACTCCACTAAAAAAAAAAAAAAAAAGGAAAGAAAAGAAAAAGGAAAACAGGCAGAGGGAACGAATACAGAACTTGAGCCTAGGAGTGACACATAAAAATAGGAAGGAACTCCCTTTTTCCCTCCTTCTTCCTCCCCCACCTCCCTCCCATACTTGCTATCTGCCTGCTGCGTACCAGGGCCTGGGGTACGCAGATGAATGAGGCCTCATTCTCAGGTTCGATGCCTTCCCTAGTACGGGGACAGTCATAAACAAATCCAACAAATATAACGTGGTAGGCGTCACAGCAGAGGCCAGGGCAGGCTGCCCTCGCAGGCCAGCGTGGGAAGTTGCGTGTAGGTTGGGGTTAAGGTTGGGGAGGTGGGAGTAAATTGATTAGGGCCGGACTTGAAATCCCAGCATGTGTGTTGAGCTGCAGTTCAGCTGGAAATTAACAGGAGGGGCGGTGGTGAACATGGAGATGGATCTGGGAGTCTTTGATTTTTAAGTACAGTCGGCACATCGGGACAGGAATATAAATTCTGAGAATGCCCTATCTCTTTCAGTTCTACACAATCCATGAAAAGGAGAACAGTTCCCAAGTCCTGAATTGGGACACTGTGGGTTGCAAACAGCAGACACTGAAGTTGATCTGAATGAGGTAGAACGACGGATTTATTCACTGGGTAGCTACGATGAGGAAGGGGAAGAGGCTCTATTGCTCTCTAGGATCCAGGGACTGGAAGCTCTGGGTTCTTTTCCTGCCTTATCCCCCTCACCTCATCTTTCATTTCTCCTCCTCTCTACTTATTGGCCTTACTGTCTGAGGCCACTGGTGGTGCCAAGTCCACCTCTTTAAGGCCTGGATGCCAGAGAGGAGGAGGGAAAGAAACACCCTCCTCACAAGCTCTGCAGACAATCCTGAATTTGCCCTGCTTGAGTCACATGACTACACCTGGACCAATCACTGCATCCCGGCTCAGAAGTGGGCTGCTATGATTGGTCATGGTGGGTCACATGTCTACACATGGACCAATTACTGTAGCTGAGGAAAAAGTACTGTGGGTAGCCATTTTCGGCCATCTTCCCATGGTACTGGCGGGTCTGTTATCAGAAGCTGGGGAGAGTGTGCTGGCAGGAACAAGAAGAGCCACCTGCCTCCCCCAAGGCCTTCTGACTCTGTTACTGCTCCATTCATTCTGCTGGGAATCGTCTCAATCTTGAGCCAGACTCTGCTTGAAGATCCCACTTTGGTTGTCTACAAACCCCAGAGTTGCCAGCTGGGATTTACTCAGACCTGTTGCTGTAGTTCTTTTTTGTCATTGTCATTATGCGATTTTGATCAGATTTAAAATGGACTTTTAGTCATTGGTTTATGATTGCCTCTGCTCATACGCGTCGGACCCTCATCTGTCTTGTTGATTACGATACAGCTCGTGCTCAGTCCCCAGCGCCTATGTACAGTAGGTACACAGGTAGTGAAATGAATGAACATCCTCCAGGGAACGAACGGGAAGAGCTGCACAGTTCTCATCTGTTCTCAATGAGTCCCTTTCTGCCACCCTCTCCGCACATTTTCCAGTCACCCTATACCCCTTCATGACAAGGCTTTGTTAGTGTAAGTGCACCTTGCGTCCTGTTAGTATAAGTCCCTGGATGTCAGCCCAACACACACTGGAGGTTCCGAATCTCTGGGTGTTTTGAGTAAAGATGATCCTTTGGCAAAGCTAATGGAGTTCTGTCTGAGCTCAGAGGGACTGGGCGCCATGACTGGTTGGCAGTGTCTCCCATGGCCACCTGCCCTGTTGGGCGTCCCTGGTCCTGCTCTGTGTCGTTTGCTAACCAGGGGACTTGTTTTTAAGACTGCAGCTCAGTCATCTGCTGGGATATCAGAGTACACTCAGAATCCAGGACAAAATGGTGTGGCCAAATAAAACAACTGTGGGCTCTTAGGGAAGAAGGCTTAAGACAAATGGTTATTTTTCTTAAGTGTGTATGACCCACATGTCAGCTGGGGTCATCTTATTTTTGGAAATTCAAACAAAATGGGCTTGAGTCTTGTCCCACATGCCAGGGAAGACCCAACTGTCCTTGGACTCTTTCCAGGGATTGGAGGTGAGAGGTGCTAGTGTCTCACCCAGACGCCCAAGGCTCTATAAATTCCTGTGTCCCCTTAATCACTTCTGCTTGGGCACCTTTTTGCTGGCCTCAGGAGAAGGCTAGCTGTCAGAGGCATGGAACGTGTGCAGTGACACAAGCTCACGCTGTTGCTGTCTTCAACTTTATTATAATTTTTGAACAAAGGGCTTCCCGTTTTCATTTTGCCCTGGGTCCTGCAAATTAGGTAGCCAGTCCTGCCCCACTCAGGGGCTGTTCCTTTCCTACCCCACATTGATTCTGCCCCAATATCTCTATTCTCCCTAAATCCCATCGTACACAAGGATGTGGGTGTAAGAGACTTGGAAGCTTTGGGACAAAAGAAAATGTTGACCTCTCAGACACAGAAACAACATCAAGTGCAATGTTTGAGCTGCCTCTAAAATACTCAGTTGGGAACAACACAGGCTAAAGCTGAGAAGTGTCGAACCTGGATGAAGGGTACTGGGTGCCTGTTATATACCACATACTACTTTCAGGTATGGTGGGAAATTTCCGTAGTACAAAGTGGTGGGGTTTTATTTATTTATTTATTTATTTATTTATTTATTTATTTAGAGACAGGGTTTGGCTCTGTTGCCCAGGCTGGAGTACAGTGGTGTGATCATAGCTCACCGTAGTCCCATCCTCTTGGGCTCAAGTGATCCTCTGGCCTTGGCCTCCCAAAGTGTTGGGATTATAGGTGTGAGCCATCACTCACAATTTAAACTCTATAATACAAAGTTTAAAAAGGCAGTAAAGCCGGGCACGGTGGCTCACGCCTGTAATCCCAGCACTTTGGGAGGCCGAGGCAGGCGGATCACAAGGTCAGGAGATCAAGACCATCCTGGCTAACACAGTGAAACCCTGTCTCTACTAAAAATACAAAATATTAGCCGGGCGTGGTAGTGGGCGCCTACAGTCCCAGCTACTCAGGAGGCTAAGGCAGGAGAATGGCGTGAACCCAGGAGGCGGAGCTTGCAATGAGCTGAGATGGTGCCACTGCACTCCAGCCCGGGCGACAGTGTGAGAGTCCATCTCAAAGGAAAAAAAAAAAAAAGGCAATAAAAGCCAAGCACAGTGGCTCATGCCTCTAATCCCAACACTTTAGGAGGCTAAAGTGGAAGGATCATTTGAGCCTAGGAATTCAAGACCAACTGGCAACATGGCAAGACCTCATCGCTACAAAAAATAAAAAATTAGCCAGGCATAGTGGCATGTGCCTGTTGGTCCCAGCTACTCGGGAGGCTGAGGCAGGCAGATGGCCTGAGCTCAGGAGTTCAAGGCTGTGGTGAGCTGTGATCACGCCACTGCACTCCAGCCTGAGTGACAGAGCCAGACCCCATTTCAAGAAAATAAAAACAAAAATTAAAAAGGCAATACATTAAGACTTGTCCCTGGCAGTTCCTCAAAATGTTAAACATAGGGTTGCCTTATGGCCCAGCAATTCTACTCTGACCTATATGCCTAAGAGAAATGAAAGCATCTGTTTACGCAAAGACCAAAACATGAATGTTCATTGCTGCATTATTCATAGCAGCCAAAAAGTGTAAATAACCCGTCTGTCCATCACTGACAGTGGATAAACAAAATGTTGGTCCATCCATAAAATAGAATATGATTCAGCTGTAAGAAGGAATGAAGTTCTGATCCATGCTACAGTGTGGCTGAACCTTGAGAACGTCATGCTAAGTAAAAGGATCCAGTCACAAAGGACCACATTAAGAGTGTGATTGCATTTATAGGAAATGTGCAGAATAAACAAATCCACAGGGGCAGAAAGTAGATTCGTGATTGCTCAGGGTTGGCGGCGTTGGAGGATTAGAGTGCAGGAGGGTTCTGGGTTTCCTTTTCTTTCTTTTTTTTTTTTTTTTTGAGATGGAGTCTCACTCTGTTGCCCAGGCTAGAGCGCAATGGCAGCATCTCGGCACACTGCAACCTCCACCTCCTGGGTTCAAGGGATTCTCTTGCCTCAGCCTTCTGAGTAGCTGGGATTACAGGTACACGCCGCCACGTCTGGCTCATTTTTGTACTTTTGGTAGAGATGGGGTTTCGCCATGTTGGCCAGGCTGGTCTCAAACTCCTGACCTCAGGTGATCCGCCCGCCTTGGCCTCCCGAAGTGCTGGGATTACAGGCGTGAGCCACCACGCCCGGCCCAGCGTTTCTTTTTGAGGTGATGGTGTTCTAACATAAATTGTGATGATGGTTGCACAACTCTGTGTATACACTCAAAGACGCTGAATCGTACACGTTAAATGGGTGAAGTGTACTTTAAGTGAATAATTTCTCAATAAAGCTGTTTTAAAAAAGAAGTCACACCTTCCTCTCTGACCCTCCTGCTGGGAATCCTTTGGCTTCAGCTCCCTGCCCTCTTGGGAAATCCCTTCTCTCTCTCCTCTACCCTCTCCCTACACACACACACACACACACACACACACACACCCCTGCCATTCTGTCTTAAGCTATTTTTCAGCTGGGCATGATGGCTTATGCCTGCAATTCCAGCACTTTGTGAGACTGATGTAGGAGGACTTCAAGACCAGCCTGGCCAATGTAGTGAGACCCCAACTCTATAAAAGAATAAAAAAATTAGCCGAGAGTGGCCGGGCACGGTGGCTCATGCCTGTAATCCCAGCACTTTGGGAGACCGAGGTGGGCGGATCACGAGGTCAGATCGAGGCCATCCTGGCTAACATAGTGAAACCCAGTCTCTACTAAAAATACAAAAAAAAAAAAAAAAAAATTAGGTGTGGTGGCGGGTGCCTGTAGTCCTAGTTACTTGGGAGGCTGAGGCAGGAGAATGGCATGAACCCAGGAGGCAGAGCTTTCAGTGAGCCGAGATCACGCCACTGCACTCCAGCCTGGGTGACAGAGCGAGACTCCGTCTCAAAAAAGAGGCCAACAGTGATATTAATCTATAGTCCCAGCTACTCAGGAGGCTGAGGCAGGAGGATCACCTGAGCTCAGGAGTTTAATGCTGCAGTGAGCTCTAATGACACCAGTGCACTCCAGCCTGGGCAACAGAGCAAGACCCTGATTCTAAATATATATATATATTCTCACTTTAAAGAAGTGGCTTCCAGAGGCAAGGTGAACCATTGAGGTATGTTTCTAAACTACAACACTTTCTTTCCTCTTTAAAAGTTACTCAGTTGACAGCTGCTAAAATTACAATGTTGAAATCCCCAGGGTATTCTATTGTTGGCTGTCACCTAATCTGATTTCCAAGAGCTGCAGAATTCCCTCAAAGAAGGAGGAGCCAACCTAACCTCTCCAAAGGCAGTGGTCATCTGTTCTGAAACCTAACTCTGTCACCTCACAGGTGGGGAGAAAAGAACATGGCCAAGGCCAAGTTCATGATGTTCTAACTGAAGGATAAGCTTTTGCTCTGGAACAGGAGTCAGGAAATACGGCCTGTGGGCCAAGTTCGGCCCACTCCTTGTTTTTGTAAATAAAGTTTTATTGCAACACACAGCCACATCCATTCGTTTGTGTATCTGTGGCTACCTTTGAGTTAAAATGCCAGTTGGCCAGGCGCGGTGGCTCACGCCTGTAATCCCAGCACTTTGGGAGGCCGAGGGGGGTGGATCACGAGGTCAGGAGATCCAGACCAGCCTGGCCAATATGCTGAAACCCCTATCTCTACTAAAAATACAAAAATTAGCTGGGTGTTGTACCCTAGAACTTAAAGTATAATAAAAAATAAATAAATAAAACCACTGAGACAAAAATAGAATTAGCTGGGCGTGGTGGTGGGCACCTGCAATCCCAGCTACTCAGGAGGCTGGGGCAGGAGGATCACTTGAACCAGGGAATCAGAGGTTGCAGTGAGCCGAGATTGTGCCACCACACGCCAGCCCGGGCAACAGAGCAAGACTCCATCCCCAACTTCCAAAAAAAAAAAAAAAAAAAGACAGAGTTAAGTACCTGCAGCAGAGACTGTATTGCCTGCAAAGGCTAAAATCTTCACAAGCTGGCCTTTTACAGAAATGGGCTGCTGACCCTTGGAATGGAAGATCCAGGCCTGAGCCCCAGTTCCTCACATGCTGGGTGTGTGGCCTTGGACAAGTCAGTGCATCTCTCTTTCCTCATCAGTAAGCTGGAGAGACCAACAATCCCTTTTTATATGTTGCTCATGCAACTGAAATGACTTCATACAGGTGCAATCCGTAGTACATACAAAGCATTCAATACATATCGATGGTTATGATGTTATTTAGGAAATGAGGACAGCTTGTGCTTCACAGGGTTATTTGAAATAACAGATGGTGCCTGTGCAAACAGCTGGCAAAAAAAACAGTATAAATACATATTGGCCAGGTGTGGTGGCTCACGCCTATAATCCCAGCACTTTGGGAGGCTGAGATGAACACATCACTTTAGGTCAGGAGTTTGAGACCAGCCTGGCCAACATGGTGAAATCACATCTCTACTAAAAATACACAAATTAGCTGGGCGAGGTGGTGTGTGCCTATAATCCCAGCTACTGAGGCTGAGGTGGGAGGATCACTGGAACCCTGGAGGTGGATGTTGCAGTGAGCCGAGATGGCGCCACTGCACTCTAGCCTGGGCCACAGAGTGAGACGCTGTCTCAAAAAAAAAAAAAAATTGTTTTGTTGTAAATATCTTCTAGGCTTTTGAAACCATTCTTTGCTTCTTAGTACCATTTAGATTTTGGAGTTTTGAGTGTCAATAAACTTTCAACTTCAGAGGAAAAGGGATCTTTCCTTCAGACCCTCTCATTAACCAGTTCGGGAGACCAAAACCCCTGACTACTGGCTGGGTCTTGAACCTGCCCAGAACTAACATCCAAGTATTATTTGGGCTATATTCTGCCTCTTCCCCACTGTAGGCACTCGGAAAGCCAAGCCCATATGCCTTTATTTTTATTTATTTATTCTGAGATGGAGTCTCACTGTCACCCAGGAGTGCAGTGGCGCGATCTCAGCTCACTGCAATCTCCGCCCCCAGGTTCAAGCGATTCTCCTGCCTCAGCCTCCTCAGTAGCTGGAACTACAGGCACATGCCACCATGCCCGGCTAGTTTTTGTATTTTTACTAGAGACGGGGTTTTGCCATGTTGGCCAGGCTGATCTCAAACTCCTGACCTCAGGTAATCTGCCTGTCTCGGCCTCCCAAAATGCTAGGATTACAGGTGTGAGCCACTGCACCCAGCCTCCATATGCCTTTAAATACTTGTGTTACCTTTGAACCCCCCACCAGAGCCCGTTAAGCAGGAATCTACTCCAAGGTGTGGGCACGCAGGTTTGGGGCAGGGGGAGGGTCTTAGGGGACCCTCAGGGGCTGTCCAGAAACCTACTGGGGGATGGGGAGTGGTGACTGAGATGACTGACATCTGACACTGCACCACTAGTCAATACTTCCCTGGAAGGTGTCATTTAAGTAGGCTGGGTCCGGGGAGATAAGCAGTCTCTGATTCACTGGCTTCGTGTTAAAACTATTAACTGAACATCTAATCTAACACAGATGAGGCCCTGAGGCTATAGCAATGAAGGAGTCATGCCCTCTGCCCTTAGCAACTGCCCCTGCCTGCCTTTTAGTGGGGGCAATTCAGCCCTGTAAGGAGTCTTCCTACTCTCTCAGGGTCTCAGTCCCACTACAAAACACCATGCTGATGACTTGGAAGATGACGGTGGGCCTGGCTGTGTGATATGTGGCTGGTAGGAGTTACGAGTGCCAGCTCTGGAGTACCTTAGATCAGGGCAGAACTGGCTACATAATTCGCAAAATGACAATCTGAGGCCCCTTGTTCCAAAGTTATTAAGGCTAGAGCAAAGTTATTAAGGTGGCACTGTCACAGCTCACTGCAGCCTCGACTTCCGGGGCTCAAGCCAGCCTCCCGCATCAGCCTCCTGCCTCAGCCTCCTGAGTAGCTGGGACTATAGGGGCATGCCACCATGCCTGGGTAATTTTTTTTTTTTTTTAAAGAAATGAGGGTCTGGCTATGGTTCCCAGGCTGGTCTCCAACCCCTGGTCTCAAGTAATCCCCATGCCTTGGCCTCACAGCAGTCAACTAAATGTGGGTCCCAGTCCGTGGAAACCAGCCCTGCATCTGAGGTCGCACTGCTTGCCCGCTGGTTAGCCTCAAATACCTCTCTTCACCGGCTCGAGCCTCAGTTTCCCCAGCCTCAGATGTCAATTAGGCTCACCTGCAGGTTGGTTGTGGCCATTAGGTGAGATAAGGCCTGTAAAGCGTTTCGCACAGAGGACAGGCTCGGCCACATTACTGATGTTCCTGGCCTGCTGTGGCTGGCGCATTTCATCTTACAATAATAGTTCACATTTATTATTCTTATATAATAGCTAAGACTTATATAGCACATCATCAATGTCAGGCGCCGTGCTTAGTTCTTTACAGACGTTCGCATATTTCATCCTCACCACATCCCTATGCTGTGCCCTAATATTCTAGTAACTGTAGATGGGGGAACTGAGGCACAAAGAGGGTAAGTATCTTGGCAGAGGTCACCCGACCACTCAACAGAAGAGTCCACGTTCAAACACAGGACAGCTGGCTTCCAGGTCTCTGTTCTTAAGCTTACCTATTGTTGGGGCTCAGAAAACCATACCCAAAATGTGGCTCTTTGATGTGCTGAACTAAAGCAGCCTCAAGGTCTCTCCAACACCACCACCCCCGCCCCAATCCTGTTTCTCCATCCTCTGTCTGTCCCAAAGCATAGGAGGAGGCCGCTGCCTGGAGTTCCCTTATCTACCTGGAAACCACACCCGCCAGAGAGGAACACAATTGCCTTCAACTCCTTCCCTGAAATTTCATTAACCACAGATGAAAACTCATCGCAGAGGAAGAGCATGAAATGAAACACTACACCTGGAGCCCAGACAGACTTCATCCCAAACTATCATCTGTTCTCCGGTCCCATTCAACTCTCTAAGGGAATTATTCACTGACTGTTGTCCCAGCATCAGACCCATTCACTCCTCCGAAAAATCATTTACTACCCCTCAGAGTGGCCACATTTCCCCCATCTCCCTGCTATGATGGAGGTATTTATTTATATTTGTATGTATTTTTGAGACAAGGTCTCAGTCACCCAGACTGGAGCGCAGCAGCGTGATCTCGGCTCACTACAGCCTCTGCTTCCGGGGCTCAAGTGATCCTCCCACCTCAGCCTCCCAAGCAGCTGGGACCACAGATGTGTGCCATCTAACTTGGCTAATTTTTTTTCTATTTCTGATAGAGACAGGGTTTCACTATGTTGCCCAGGCTGGTCTCGAACTCCACCTGCCTTGGCCTCCCAGACTGCCAGGATTACAGGTGTGAGCCACCGTGCCAGGCCGATGGAGGGTTTATGAGCATCTGGACTTCACTGGGTTATTGGGTAATCATTCTCCCGCCACTCCCCTGGCGTTTACGCATGGTGAATAAATTCATATGCCTTTTTCTCCTATTAATCCACTTGTCATTTCTTTGGTAAAAATTTTTTTAAAATAAATACAAAATAGGGACAAGGTCTCACTATGTTGCCCAGGAAGATTTTGAACTCCTGGGCTCAAGTGATCCTCCCACCTCGGCCTCCCAAAGTGCTAGGATTACTGGCGTGAGCCACCATGCCTGGCCTGTCAGTTATTTTTAGCAAACTTTTAGAGGGTGAAGGAGCAGCCTTCACTTGCCTCCTATGCTGTGTGTTCTGGGAGTTGACTCATGACAGACACGCATGCATGATCCCTTCCTGAGATCCTAACACCAAGTATTCAGCTTGAAATTTTCATCGTAATGTGGCATTATTTCTTTGATTCTTTTGTCTGTCTCCCAACTCAGCTGTGAGCCCCATGCAGGCAGGGGCTGTCTGGCTCCTTGCTGTACCTCCAGCACCTGGCACCCAGCTCAGCACACAGTAGGGCCTCAGCAGACATCTGTCCAGGGAAGGAAGGGCAGAAGCAGTGTCCAGCCACAGCAATCCCACCCAGAAGCAACAGCCACAGCTCTCTTGAATTTCCAGGCTACGTGATTTACAAGCTTGTTTTGGGCAGGACTCGGTGGCATGCACCTGTAGCCCAGGCGCCTTGGGAGGCTGAGGCAGGATGATCGCTTGAGCTCAGGAGTTCAAGGCTGCAGTGAGCTATGACTGTACCACTGCAATCCAGCCCGGGTGACAAAGAGAGACCCTGTCTCAATTAAAAAAAAAAAAAAAAAAAAAAAAAGGTTGTTTTGGGGGAATCTCCAACAACTCAGGAAACCATCTCATCGGCTCCAGGCTTTTCTCACTTGGGGACCCCCGACACTGTGCAGGTGGAGAGATTTAATAGGTGCTTGAGAGCCCAGCCCCCATCCTGGCAGGGTGCAGGGGGTGGGTGGGGGGTGCGTTCTGACAGCAGGGCCGGCAGCTGTCTACAGGCCTCTTGGTGCCAGCCCTAGCTGGTCAGCGGGGGCCCGCTGCCACCCCTCACCCCATGACGCAGCAGAAAGTGAAACCGGAGTTGGCCCCTGCCGGCTGGGACTGATCACCCACTGTTTCCCTGCAAAACCACAGTCCCAGGGGGCTGGTGGGCAGCTGGTGCCCAGGTCCGGCACAGTGAGGCCTGTCAGGCAAGTGCCCCTAGAGGCCAAGGGAGGTGCCCTGGCCAGAAAGGAGGGTGCTGAGTCATCATGACCCTAACATGAGAGAGAAATCCGAGCTATGGATCAATGCAGGGGTGGGGGGTAAGAGGTCCCAGTGGTGTCAGTGAGCAGGGAAGGGTGGTTCCCCCCCCCAAAAGGAAGATGTGTGACACCAAGTTCTGTCATGCTGGAGCCCTCTATAGATCTGAATTGGCAACTCCCCGCTCTGCCCCCACCCCTCCCCACACCGACTACAGGGGTGCGGGAAATCCCTAAGATAAACAAGAATTCTTTAAAAGTGGACCTCTGAAACTTCACAAACGACTTTCTTGATTTCTGCCCCATCCTCAGGGCACCTGTAGTTGCTTAATATTTTTCTTCCAAAAAACCCACTCTTCTTTCTTTTTTAACTGACATCAATTGATGGGGGGAAAAAAAAGGGCCCCTGTCTCCCAACCCTAAATGGAAAACCAACCAATTGCCTGAAATAGCAATCAGCGGTGCAAAGAAAATACCTACTAGGAGAATTTTCACCTTTAGCCGGCGCCCCGCAACATCAGATGGGAGACATCTATTTCAAGTCACAGGTTTCATGCCTGAGGAGCTGCTGGTTCAGAGAGGCTGACTCGCTTGTCCAGGGTGACACAGCAAGAGAGTCACAGAGCTCGGGCTGGAATGCAGGCCTGGCTGATTCCAGAACCCCGGGCTCAGTGGCGGGCTGCTGTCTCCCCACCCATGAATTCCTCTGCCTGTATTCATATTATCGCCTTCAGAAAGCACCTTCAGAGCTTATGCGTCGTTAGAGCTTATTATATATAACATTGGATACATCTAAGAACCCTTTGAAGCCAGAGCAGGGGGTGCTGCCCCTCCCTTGGTGTATGGGGAAACTGAGGCAGCGAGCGGGGAAGTGTTCTGTCTCAGGGAGCTAGTAGGAGAGCCAGGACTGCTCAGGGCCCCCTGCCAAGGCGATGATCCCCGAGGCCCTGGCTGCAAGGACCAGGCCTTGTCAAACAGGTAACACTTGTTTCTTTTCGCTTTCCTTACCTCCCCCAACAACCAACCCCCCAGAGCAAACGCTGACGCTGACAGCTGTACGGCTTTCCCAGGCCGGATCTCAGTGTCTGCCCCTGGAGGGGAAAAGCACGTTTAGCAACCAGTGTCTGCGCATGGCGTCTTTCAGTTTTTCAGAGTGATAACCAGTTCTGAGCACAAGTGGCATCCACCAGGGACCCAGAAGGCGCTATAGCAGGAGAGTTTGGGGACCAGCTTTCTTCCTTGAGTTGCTGGAGGAACTCTGAGCTGATGTCTTTCCGGCCCAGGGACCCCCGAGGAATACTGCAAGAGCAATAAGGATTTTTAGGGGCATTATGATAGTGGAATGGAAACACATCTGCCCCCAAAAGTCCCTCATTTTCCCTGCGGTAACGAACCAGCTGGCAGGAAGTGGTAGCGCTCAGAGCACCAAGAGCCAAAACTAAAAAGGAAAAAAATGTACAAAGTTAGAGCAAACTTTAAACAAGTGAGCGCTTTCATGGTGTACGGCGGCTCCGTGCAGACTCACGAAAGGGACCTCATCTTCTCAATAACTGGCTAAATAGGTCTCAGTGCAGCAGCTTCCATACAGACGTGCCCAGAAAACCACAGATCTGGAATCCCAGAGCAGGTTCCCAAAATGGATACAAGGATTATTTCCTAAAGCCAGGCGCATCATAGGAGACGCGACGTTTCCCCCAAACTTCGAATGAATGTTCCAGACCCTCATTAATGATCTAAGTGAACAACAAATCCTTCAACACCTCCTCCTCTGGAATGGGAGAAACTTAGTCCCCTTGGAAACGCTGATGAAAATATCTGGTTTCCACAACATGGACGGAAGGGCTAGGACTTGGGTGGGGAAGTTGAGTGGTTATCACTGGTGGGGCAAGAGGGGCAAACTGGCCAGGCGTGGGTGCTCATGCCTGTAATCCCTGCACTTTGGGAGGCCAAAGTGGGAGGATTGCTTGAGGTCAGGAGTTTGACAACAGCCTGGGCAACACAGTGAGACCTCCCCAGTCTCTGCAAAAAATAGCCAGGCATGGTGGTGTACGCCTGTAGTCCCAGCTACGCAGGAGGCTGAGGCTTGAGCCCAGAAGTTCAGGCCGCAGTGAGCCGTGCTCACCACTGCACTCCAGCCTGGGCAAAAGAGTGAGACACTGTCTCAAAAAGAAAAGGGGGAAGGGTTTTACCGCTAAGGTCCTGGGTGCCATCTCTTTGTTCAGCCACTAAGATCTGAGGACTGAGGAGTCCAGGGTGTCTTCCCCAGGGCATATGACCTTTGAGGCCCTGCAGGTGGGTGCCCCCTGTGCCAGCCAGCACTCTGGGAGCCGGGAAAGGGTTAATCCCTCCACATGGCTGACACCGGAGGAGAAGCTCACTCCACAGGCTGGGATATCACACTGGGCCATCTCAGAGAGGAGAGGGCCTGAAAACAGCCTCTGTGACTTCTGTGAACACAAGTGGCTTCACGGCCTTCAGATAGAGAAGGGGGTGAAAAGGCATCCCCATACAGAACCTACTCCCCAGTCGCTAGCTGGCTCCTTGGCACCCGTCGTGTGGGCCTGAAGCTCTGGCAGGGACTCTGGGCATCTGTACCAGTGAGCACCCGGCCATCTCCGCCAGGCCTGTGAGGGAGCGATTCTACCCTTGCCATGTGACAGCCGGCGACTAGGGCCCACGTCTCTTCTTTCAAGCAGCACCTAAAATATTCTCCCGGTGAACCTAGGGCTAAATACGGCATGGCCTACAAGTGCCAGGTCTGGACCTTTTAACGCCATTCTAAGATACGATCGAGAACCCACGAGGCCTTTGGTGGCCTGGAGTCCAGTTACCGGGGCCAAATGGGAGTCCCACGGGTTTGGCTGACTCA
The DNA here is from genome assembly GCF_007565055.1 of Rhinopithecus roxellana. Lineage (NCBI taxonomy): Eukaryota > Metazoa > Chordata > Mammalia > Primates > Cercopithecidae > Rhinopithecus > Rhinopithecus roxellana. Next base: position 81,817,030 of record NC_044568.1, on the reverse strand, counting down.
GGGCTGGGTGCGACTTCCTGGAGCAGGCACATGTTGGTGTCAGAGCAGAGAGGCTGCAGACTGTTTTCTTGTGTGTTTGAGCCCAGAATGCCAGCCCAGTTCTCGCTCTGGGCCGACCCCCAAGGTGGCTTAGCTGGTGGCCCCTTTTTCTGTCTACCTGGCCCACTTCTTTCCACTTCTAGCCTGTAGCCCTGCCCCTCCTGGCCTAGGTTTTCCTCCCAGCCCGATCAAAGCAAAAGGCTCAGCTCCCAAGTAGGAGGCCTCGCAGAGCTGGAGAGGAGACCAGCAAACACAGGCACAGTAACTCAGATGTGTTATATGTTGTCTTCCTGGCTGGAAGCTACGCCTCCTAGGCCCGTCCCAAATCCAAGGATCGCAGCCCTAGTGCTCCAGAGAGAGGGCTTGGGGCTGGGCTGCAGAAGTTCAGCTTTGTCTCTGAATCTTCTAGAGCAATGGTTGCACTCACACAGGACGGATTTTCTCTGAGCCTGTGGGATAGCCTCATCTGAGCCTGTGGGATAGCCTCACAGCCCCTTTGAGCATTTGGAAGGTTGTGCTTAGCAAAGCGGGGTTCTGCCCTCACCAGAGCCCACAGGGTCACCAGGCTATTAAACCCTGCAGAGTCTCTGGGGAGGCTGCCTTTGAGAGCCAAACACCCCATCTTCTGGCTGAACTGCTGCAGGCTTCGTCCCGGTAGGAAAGACCCACAGGCACCTGTCTGGACTCATCTCGGCACCAGTAGTGGCCCTAAGGCCACATCTGGGCCTTGCTGGCAGAGGTCTGGGCTGTCTTGGGCACAAATGCCAATGCCAACAGGCCCAGCACTGATTTCACACATGATTCCAGCAAGACAGCCTAGATTTTTGCACATCTCTGAGAAAACTTTCATACCACACCGCACAGCTAACCTCAGGCGCAACCAGCCACTAACTTCTCGCCCCGCCCAGGTGAAGTCCCCTTCGCTGCAGTGGTGCAGCACTTCAGGGACATGGAGAAAGAAGTTTGCTTTGTGATTCCGTAAACTCAGATGTTTCATATAAGGAAGATGATGTAAAATCAGAAACCTTATTTTAAAGCTTGGTAAATATGTGCATATGTCCCCTACAACTGGGGACGCTGGAAAGGCAGCACCTGAACACTGGCTGCTTTGAAAAAAGGTCGTGAGAAGGGCAGAAGGGGTCACCTGGGCACGGGGGGATGGAGGGAACCCCAAGTCCACTCTAGAATTCTAAATTCTTTCAACATCCATCTGTTTCCCTGAAAAGTCCGGCTTGGCTACTAGGCCTGAAAAGTCTATCATGTTTGTGAGTGTCAGTGTTTTTGTTTAGGGTTTATTTTCACCTTGTTCCAGACACAAGAAGCAAAAGGAACTCTACATTTTCCTGTGTTCAGGGTGCTCAGGCGAGAAAGAAAATGCCTGCTTAAAGTAATTGATCAGCAGTGTTTTGTTTGCACACGCACTTTATTCCGGCGAGTGATTTTAAGTACCAAGTTTGCTTTAACTTTTCCCTGCACTCATTTTTATCCTCATGGCTAAAATAGCTGTATTTACTCCACAATCTAAATTAAAGGAGGGCGAGCTGATGGACTTTTAGGAGGCTGTAGTTGATCTGGCAAGAAATTTCATCTTTCTGTTCATAACGTTAAGTTGGGGGGTTGCTGGGAAGGGAAACAGAGTCCCTTGGAGGGACTTTTCCAACTTGCATTGGTTTGAGTCACCAATGCACGTTTTATTTTTAAGGAAGTATCATACTCATTGCAGAACCACCTCTAAATATTTTACCCCTGGCCATACCGTATTCTTTTCTATTGAAACATATTTTTTGCCTCTCTGAGATCAGCTATGGCTTGAGTATTGCTAAGAACAAATTTCAAAGTTGCTTGTTTTTTTTTTTTTGTTTTGTTTTTCTTAAATCCACACTTCTTTGAGGGTTGGCGGGGCTGGGGAGGGAACAGCAACTGCTTAATGAAGTTTCTCACACAGAGGCAAAAAGAGAAAAGCCAAAATATATTCAGTGTATCCAGCAGTTCCATGTTGAATTTTTTTTTTTCCCCTTATTGGTTTAGGGGGTTGTGTAGGAGGGTGGTGGGAAGGATCTGAAAAGAAGCTGTGATTCTTTGCTGAATTAATGATGACTTCTCACTGCAAAATGCTGATTTATAATCTCTTCACCATACTAGACTGTTTCCAGACTCAGAGGGGGAAAAAGTTTGCTAAATGTATTCATAATTACATGCACAGTTTCAGACGGCTGAATATAAGTAATGCTTGTGCTGTTGCGAACGCTCACCATTAAAGCAGAAATTGTTTCACATTTAGCACTAAATTCTGTCTGATTTTGCACACTTAACAATTCAGTAATTTTAACATTCGGCTTCGTCGCCTCCATTATAGCTCAGTATCTTGGAGAAACAGTCAGTGTTCCGGCCTCGTTAATTCACGTAAAACACCCTATTTGTGGAAGTATCATTAAAGGCTAATTTGATGAGATATCCTTATTTAGCAAAGCAAATAGGATTTGACAGTCAGCTCCGGGTGGCGATTTAGCAAAGCACAAACACAATTCACAACGTGACAATTTCCCATCCATGCGCCTCCCTGGAATTGTGGGCTCCTGAAAATTGTGCTGTTTCATCGTGTCCCATACTAAAGAGAAAGAACTCTGGAAGTAAAGAACTGTTTTTGCCAAGGCAGCACAAATGTCATCTGTGTGTACATGTGCCATGTCTTTCAAATCCTAAATCTCGTATCAAGAACGCTGTGTTCAAAAGTTTTTTCCAGGTACGGCTCACTTCTATTCCCTGCTGTGTAGACTTAATTTAAATCTAGACTTGCAAATAACTTAGGGTGTGTGGAAGTCTATATAGGTTACAACTATATAGGGAGTGTGTGTGTGTGTACACACAACTGAAGGTTAATGTTCCGCGAGGGGGATTTATACCCACTACCCTTGCTTTAGAGACTTACCCTGAACGTATTAACCAGCCTTTTATAAAATGCCTGTCTGGGTGCAGTGGCTCACACCTGTAATCCCAGCACTTTGGGAGGCCGAGGTGGGTGGATCACGAGGTCAGGAGATCGAGACCATCGTGGCTAACACCGTGAAACCCCGTCTCTACTAAAAATACAAAAAATTAGCTGGGCTTGGTGACACGGGCCTGTCATCCCAGCTACTCCAGAGGCTGCAACAGGAGAATCGCCTGAACCCGGGAAGCAGAGGTTGCAGATCGCGCCACTGCACTCCAGCCTGGTCAACAGAGCAAAGATTCCGTCTCAAAAAACAAAAAACAAAAACAAAAAGAACGCCTTCAACAGCAAAGTAGCAAAGAGTTGCAAAGAAATGTTGCAATTCCAGGTGGAAGCAAACAGCTGGTTGCTCCTAATTTAACAAACGTAAAGACAAATCTAATGTCATTACAATTCATCATTTCAGGAGTGCCTTATTTAGGGGTTTCAAACACTTTGCCACAACTGACATCCTACTAATTCCTTTCCAATCCAATCCTGTCCCTTAAACCATTGTGGGGGTGGTCAGGGGGGATGTACTTTCTCCTCCTTGCATCGTTTTTCGGCCTCCCAAGGAGAGACGCCCTTGGAAAACACAGTAGGTTCGGCAAACTGAGAACACACATATATAAGAATACCGCCCTCGAAGGGGCCTTTTAGTTCTATGCAAGTAGCAGACCTCCCCCTCTTTCCCCAGCTCCGCCACGCAGCCGGGTTTTAGATGCGTTCCCTGGGGGTAGTAGCTCTCTGCCCTCACCCTCCTGGGACTGCCCGGGCCTGAGTCCCTCGCTGTCCAGAATGATCCCAAAAGCGGGACTTTGAGGGCCAGTTGGATAAAACATAAACTCATCTCGCCCTCAAAACCCCGATTCTGAGACCACAGCCTCCAAAGCCTCTTTTCCTAAGAAGTGAGTCCCCATTCACGGCTGACAGCACCGGGGCAGGCCGCCTTTGAGGCAGGAGTTTGGAGAATCCCGGATCGCTGAAGGAATCGTTACTGGGTGTTCCCTCGGGGCGGCGGTTCATCTCACCAAAATGCCAGGGGGTCGCTATGGGAGGAGGGGGCATTTGCCCACCCCATGGCTGAGGGCAAGAGAATCGCTTGATCCCGGGGTGTCTCCTCCCTCAGGGAGCAATCACCAATCTCGCCCAGTAAACAGGCCTGAAAGCTTCCCGGAGAACACGAGGGGGTGCCCCCAACGTCCCTTAGCAGCGGATAAATCGGGTGTCCGAGATGTCTCGTACAGTCCACCCACCCCCTCACGCCATCTCCAGCTAAAAAAAGTTTGGTTATTTGTGTCCTTAATCGTCTCTCATTAAAGTCAAATTTGCTGCGCGCCCAAATTGGGGGAAGTGATTTCCATTTTAATAGCTCAATTAGCCTCTAGGTTCTGGAAAGGCCACTCCCCCACGCACCTTTTCTCTTCATTTTAACCCCCCTCCCTTTTTCACAACTTCTCCTAAAAATAAATTATAAATATGGATGTGTCCTCAGAGGACATGAGCGGCGCATTCCAACGCTCCGCTTGGTGGGGATTGGAAGCAAAGAGAAACCAGAAACGCCACTCCCCCCACTCCCAAATCAAAGTGCCTTTTTCCTTTCTTTTTCCTTTTCTTTCTTTTTTTCTAACTACTTTTTCCTAACTTGGTGTCGTCTCGGGCACAGACACCCCGCTCCGCACCCTGGTACCTAGTTTTTTTTTGCCCCCGTCCTGCAGAAGCTAAAGCTAATGCGCGAGAGCTGCCTGCTTGTCGGGAGGAGGGCGCAGACAACTTTATTTAGGGGGCGGCGGTAACTCTCTGGGGACTGTGGTTCCCGGCTGGTCCGGAATCCCCGGGGCCCAGCCCCCGCAGGCGCCGCCGCCCATGCCAGCGGGGCCCGGGCGCACGTGGAGCGGCGGGCGCGGCCGGCCTGCTCCGCGCGCGGCATTGAGATCGGGGTCACGCAGCGAGTCAGTTTCCCGAGCGGGCTTTCCGGGGTGGGGGTGGGGACGCGGACGCTCCAACGCCTAGTCAATTTCCAAGCCCAGGCACTAGGGAGGCTGGGGGCGGCCTCGCCCCCTTCCTACCTCCCGGCCTCACACGCCCCTCTGGGGAGCGGGGGAGGGGTTCGAGGGGGAGCCGGGGTGGCGGCAGCGGCGGCGATCGCAGCCCAGACAAGCGTCTCGCGCCGGATCCCGAGAGAGCCGCGCGCTCCCCCGCCGCCACCTCCCCGCTCCCGTTCCCATCCACCCCGCAGGCAGCCGCCCCACACCCCTTCGGCCCTGGGGGCCTGGGCGCCCACCTGCCGCGATCCCTGCCCAGGCTGGGGGAAGGTGCCAGGCGGGAAGAAGGGGAGCACTCACCGCCGCTGCTGCCTCCGGGGGTGCACGGCCCCCCTTCCGGGGCTGCGCCTTCCCAGGCTCCAGGCAGGCGTGCGCCAGGCGTGGGGGGTGCCCCGTGGGCCCTGCAGCCTCCGCCTCGATTGGAGCCCAGCCTTAAATCCTCCACCGTGAAGAAGAAGGGTACTTCCAGAAAAAAAATCCGCCCCTCCCCAGACGAGATCCAAGTGATGGGCGGGGAGCATAGAAAATCCTTTTCTGCAGAGAGCGCGCAGCCGACGGGGCTGCACCCGGCCTCCACGGTCCGCTGCCGCCACAAAGCCGCGCCCCCGGCCCCCCCCGCCCCCCCAGCGCCCTATGGCCGGCCCGGGGCGGGGGCTGGGCCAGCCCGGGGTTGGCCGCGCTGGGGAGGCGGCGGCGGCGGCGGCCCAGGCAGCGGGGCGGTTCCTCCCCAGCCCGGGAGAGAGGGCAAGAGCCTGGAAGCCGAGCGCGCCCGCCCGGGTGGGGGTAGGGGTGGGGGGTGGGGGTGGGGTGGGAGTGGGGGCGGGGGCCGGGGTGGGGGGGCACCTTCCTAGAAACCCTCGCCAAATATAGTCAGCGGATAGGGGCATTCCTAGAAATGCGGCGGCGACGTCAGCCTCGACCTGGGGGCGGGGGGCAGAGCCTGGGGTGCTTCAAACTGAGGGCACGGAGGCGGGTAAAGAGTCCCCACTTCCAGTACCACCGCAGCCCAGAGACGGAACCGAGGCCGGACTTCCCTCCCGAGGGGCGTGCGGGAGTCCTCCAAAGGCACTTGAGGTATCCCGGAGCTGGGGGTGCATCCACTGAAGATTGAGACCCGGTCTGCCCCCCTCTTTCGGGAACACCCGGTGCCACTGCCAGCTGGCGCTTCTGGCCCTTCCCCCAATTTTCAGCACCCCCTTCCCCCCCACACACAACCCCGTGAACAAACAGTAAAAGTAGGAGCAGCATCAGGCGGGGTCTCCAAGCCTCTTACACCCACCCCAGGACGTTCCCTTACCTCCTCTGGGATGGCTGGAGTCCCCTGGATCCCCCAGGGCTGAAACTGCACAGACACACTGTGTTCCCAAGAACTCCTCCAAATACCAACCCACCTTCGGGCCACAAAATAAAGTTGTGCTTCCTCCTCCCCAGTCCAGTGTCACTTTGTTGCTGCTTCCGGGGCCAAGGGCTCTTGGAGAGATGCTGGAACTTGGGGGTAGGGCCTAAGGGTGTCCTCTCCACCTGGCAAAGACCTGGCCTCTGGCACTGACACTCTCACCAGCCATAGCTGTAATACTTTCCATTTCCCGCAGTAAGGGAGACGCCCCCACAGCAGCTCATCCCCCTCCTAAAATCTGCCCCACCCACACCCCTGCCCAGGGACCCCCAAATCCATTGCAGAAGTGGCCCCTCTTTCGCAAAGAGAATCCACATAACTGAGACATGACTTGTCCCTCTCCACTGCCCCGCCTCTCTGCGCGAAAACGTGACTGGCCTGAACCTCCCAGGATCATAAAAAATGTATTTTGCTGTCCTCTGTTGGCCAACACGGGTCACACTCACAAAACACACCACTCAACCCAGCGGGCAGTCCTGATGCCACAGAGGGGGTCCCAGGGGCCCCAGCCAGGGGGAGTGAGCTGGACTCCTCTCCTCCTGCCTGCTGTGTCCTTGCACTCTCTGTCCTCTTTCTTTCTTTCTTCTTATTTTTTTTTTGATACGGAGTTTCGCTCCTGTTGCCCAGGCTGGAGTGCAATGGCGCGATCTCGGCTCACTGAAACCTCCGCCTTCCAGGTGTAGGTGATTCTGCCTCAGCCTCCTGAGTATCTGCGATTACAGGCAGGCGTCGCCACGCCCAGCTAATTTTTGTATTTTTAGTAGAGACGGGGTTTCACCATGTTGGCCAGGCTGGTCTGGAACTCCTGACCTCAGGTTATCTGCCCGCCTTGGCCTCCCAAAATGTTGGGATTATCGGTCATCTTTCTCATGTTGCAGCCGATGCACAGAACTTGCTCATGTCCCCTTTTCCTCTTTGGGCCTTAATTTCAGAAATCTGGAGGGGTTTCTTCCTTGCTCTAGGGGAGGCAAGGAAGGCTGTGTTCATTCTGGACCCTGGGCACGGGGACCCCGGGATGGTTTTTCTTTTTTTTTTTTTTTGAGACGGAGTCTCGCTCTGTCACCCAAGCTGGAGTGCACTGGCCAGATCTCAGCTCACTGCAAGCTCCGCCTCCCGGGTTCACGCCTTTCTCCTGCCTCAGCCTCCTGAGTAGCTGGGACTACAGGCGCCCGCCACCTCGCCCGGCTAGTTTTTTGTATTTTTTAGTAGAGACGGGGTTTCACCGTGTCAGCCAGGATGGTCTCGATCTCCTGACCTTGTGATCCGCCCGCCTCGGCCTCCCAAAGTGCTGGGATTATAGGCTTGAGCCACCACGCCCGGCCTCGGGGTGGTTTTTCTAATAGCAACTTGGAGAGGAAATGTAGCAAAAAAGGCAACAGCTGATCACTGATAATAACAGTCCCCATTCCCCCCACCCCACCCCTAGAAGACGTAAGCACATAGAGAATAGTAGCTTACTGAACTAACCCATTTTGCAGATGAAAAGACTGAGGCTAGGCCAGGCACTGTGGCTCATGCCTGTGATCCCAGCACTTTAGGAGGCTGAGGCGGGTGGATCATTTGAGGTCAGAAGTTTGAGACCAGCCTGGACAACATGGTGAAACCCCATCTCTGCTAAAAATACAAAAAAGTTAGCAGGGCATGGTGGTGAGCACCTGCGGTCCCAGCTACTCAGGAAGCTGAGGCAGGAGAATGGCTTGATCCTGGGGGGTGAAGGCTGCAGTGAGCCAAGATTGTGCCACTGCACTCCAGCCTGGGTGACAGAGCAAGACTCTGTCTCAAAAATAAAAAGAGAAAAGACTGAAGCTTAGAGGTCAGTTGTTCATGGAACTAATACCTGCTGGCCCTCTGTGTGCCAGGCACAGAGCTGCTGCTACAGCCCCTAGAGCTAAGATGATAAACAGCACAGGTCCCTGCCCTTGAGGAACTAGATGTCTCAGGGAGAGACTTGAGTCAACAGGTGAGCACTTTGCTGCCCTTATGGTCCAGGGCACCGCAACAGAGCGAGGCTGGGCTGGGGGTGTCCTACCCTGGCCCTTCCTGCAGGAGTTGTCTCCATCCAGCCTGCAGCATCCTCGCCGGCTCGTCTTTCAAGCTGTATTGAAAGAGAGAGGCTGTGTCTCCCCCTGCTGCGTGTCGCCAGCTTGGGGGGCCCTGGGCACTGCTTCACCTCTCTGAGCCTCTGTTTCCTCCTTGGTAAGGTAGGAGTCACAAGGCCTGCCTTATAGGACTTTTAGGGGGATTACCCGAGACAGACTTCCTGTAGGAGTACATGGCAACAGTGATTGGTGAGCTTGGTGCTGTCACCTGGAGGAGGGGATGTCTGAGCTGAAACTGTGAAAAAGGAAAACACTGGGGCTGGGTGCAGTGGCTCACACCTGTGATCCTAGCACTTTGGGAGGCCAAGGATCACTTGAGGTCAGGAGTTCGAGACCAGCCTGGCCAACATGGTGAAACCCCGTCTCTACTAAAACTACAAAATTTAGCCAGGCATGGTGGCGCGTGTCTGTAGTCCCAGCTATGCGGGAAACTGAGGTGGGAGAATTGCTTGAATCCAGAAGGTAGAGGTTGCAGTGAGCCGAGATTGCACCATTGCACTCCAGCCTGGGCGACAGAGCGAGACTCTGTCTCAAAAAAAGGAATACACTGGGCTGGTGGGAGGGGTGGAGTCGGGGCAGCAGGCACTGCATGTGTAACGGCCCGGCCGGCCCCTCTGGAGAACTAAAATAGCTGCAGCAGTGCTGGCTTGGGGGCCTCCAGGTGCTGCCCCCACCCACCTCTGTGCCCTGAGTCACAAGATTCTGGAAGCTCACCTCATCTCTCCAGTTCAGGCCCTGCCTGGGCTCTGTGACACCTGGATCAGTGCAGAAGGAAAAACCAGGCCACCAAAGGCAGCCAGGGCCCTGCCTTTTCTTGCAATTGAAATCCCCATCGGAGATGCCCCCTGGATCCTTCTGAGGCCTGCCATTGCCAGGCCTGGCTTAGCTTCCCCGTGACTCAAGCGAGTGGCGGCCTGAAATCCAGTTTAGCAGTGGAAGCACTGCCAGACTCCTGAAAACAGCTCGCTCTTGGGCCGGAAGCCCCAGAGGCCAACCCTGGCCTTCTCCCAGGAAGAAGCCCCACCCGCACCCAGGTTTCTGGCCCCAGGGTGATGCCAAGGCCCCAGCCAGAACTAGGGAGCAGCCACACCAGGCAGAAGGAGCCCTGGAGGGCCGCAGCTGTGCTGAGCCTCTGGGAAAGGCCTGGACTCCGGGCTTCCAGGGCCGCACAGAGAGGGTGGGCACAGGCCTTGCCCTTCTCGCCTATGGGCGCTTTCCTTGAGGCCTGGGGAAGGAGGACAGGAGGGTACAAGCACCCAGTTACCGCCACCTCCCAAGCCTCCCAAAATACCCGCAATGAGAAACTTCCCAAGCGAACATACAGAAAGTATTGTGTGATAGGTTTTAAACACTTGGATTGAACAAATGTAGGCTTATAAAAAACAGACACACAAGTCCATTGCCATATGGTGATGCTAGCCATGGGACAATGGTGCAATATAGGTGCTTCCAGAGGCATCCTTGGGACAGTTTGTTTTTTTGGTGGTTATTTATTTATTTATTTACTTATTTTGAGTTTCCCTCTTGTTGCCCAGGCTGGAGTGCAGTGGCACGATCTCAGCTCACTGCAACCTCCGCCTCCTGGGTTCAAGCAATTCTCCTGCCTCAGCCTCCCAAGCAGCTGGGATTAGAGGCGTGTGCCACGCCCAGCTAATTTATTTTGGTACTTTTAGTAGAGATGGGGTTTCACCATGTTGGTGAGGCTGGTCTTCAACTCCTGACCTCAAGTGATCCGCCCACCTAGGCCTCTCTTACTGCTGGGATTACAGGCGTGAGCCACTGCACCCAGTTTGGGACACAGTGTGAAGTGGTGTGATGGCTTTCTCATTCAACCACATCAGAAGAAGGCTGTGCCCACCCTGTGATATCTTCTGGAGAGAACATTAAGAGACGAATCTAGGCCTGACGCAGTGGCTTACGTCCATGATGATGGAACTTCAGGCATTGGTGGGAGGAGGACCACTTGAAGCCAAGAGCTGAAGATCATCCTGGGATACATGGTGAGACCTCTATGTAGAAAGAAAGAAAGAGAGAGAGAGAGAGAGAGAGAGAGAGAGAGAGAGAGAGAGAGAGAGAGAGAGAGAGAGAGAGAGAGAGGAGGGGAGGGGAGGGAGGGAGGGAAGGACGGAAAAGAAAGAAGAAAAAGAAGGAAAGAAGGAAGGAAAGGAAGGAAGGAAGGAAGGAGAAAGAAAGAGGAAGGAAGGAAGGAAAGAAAGGTACAGAAAGAGAATAAAAAAAGAAAAGAGAAGAGGAAAGCAAGCAAGCCCGGTGGCTGGTGGGCACCTGTAGTCCCAGTTACTTGCGAGGCTGAGGCTGGAGGATCACTTGAACCCAGGAGTTTGAGACTGTAGTGAGCTGTGATCGTGCCACTGCACTCCAGCCTGAGTGACAGAGTAATATCTTGTCTCTAAAAAAAGGAATCTAGTCTGAAAATCTTTCTGAATACAAGATTTTAGGTCAAGTGGCTCTTACAGGATGGATCCAAAGCTACCTAGAAACCAGAAGTGTCTTCACCCACCTCAGCCTTGGACCCTTGATAGGGGCGACTGGGAGGCCTTTCATTGTGCCCTTGCCCACCTGCCTTGATAGTATTTGCCCCTCTGCCAGTAACAGCAGAAATTGGGGTCAAGGGCAGTAAAGTAAAACCAACTTTCTGTGGCCCAGGCCCTCGGAGCCGAGATGTCAGATGACAAGAGCTGCCTACCCTTCCTTAAAGTCATCCGGGGCCTTATAAAAATATTCCAGAGGCCAGGCACAGTGGCTCATGCCTGTAATCCTCACTTTGGGAGGCCGAGGCAGGCGGATCATGAGGTTGGGAGTTCGAGACCAGCCTGACGAACATGGTGAAACCCTGTCTCTACTAAAAATACAAAAATTAGCTGGGCATGGTGGTGGGTGCCTATAATCCCAGCTACTCAGGAGGCTGAGACAGGAGAATTGCTTGAACCCGGGAGGCGGAGGTTGCAGTGAGCCAAGATCACGCTACTGCACTCCAGCCTGGGTGACAGAGTAAGACTCTATCTCAAAAAAAAAAAAAAAGAAAAAAAAAAAATTCCAGGCCGCAGGCACGGTGGCTCATGCCTGTAATCCCAGGACTTTGGGAGGCTGAGGCAGGTTGATCACTTGTCACTTGAGGTCAGAAGTTGGAGACCTGCCTGGACAACATGGTGAAACCCTGTCTCTACTAAAAATACAAAAATTAGCTGGAAGTGTTGGCGGGTGCCTGTAATCTCAGCTACTCAGAGGATGAGGCATGAGAATCGCTAGACCTGGGAGGCAGAGGTTGCCGTGAGCCAAGATGGTACCACTGCACTCCAGCCTGGGCAATAGATACTCAGTCTAAAAAAAAAAAAATTCCAGGCTGGGCACAGTGTCTCACACCTGTAATCCCAGCACTTTGAGAGGCTTGAGGCAGGTGAATTGCTTGAGCCTAGGAGTTCAAGACCAGCCTGGGCAACATAGTGAGACCCTGTCTTTATAAAAATAAAAATGAAAAAACTAGCCGGGTTTGGTGGCACATGCCTGTATTCCCAGCTTCTCAGGAGACCGAGGCAGGAGGATCACTTGAGCCCTGGAGGTTGAGCCGGCAGTGAGCTGTGATAGTGCCACTGCACTCCAGCCTGGGCGACAGAGTGATACCCTATCTCAAAAAAAAAAAAAAGAATTTAGATATACAGAGTCATCAGTTCCTTAAAATAAGAAAAAAAATAATGGTCGGGCGCGGTGGCTCAAGCCTGTAATCCCAGCACTCTGGGAGGCCAAGACAGGTGGACCACGAGGTCAGAAGATCGAGAGTATCCTGGTTAACACGGTGAAACCCCATCTCTACTAAAAATACAAAAAAATGAGCTGGGCGTGGTGGCGGGCGCCTATAGTCCCAGTTACTTGGGAGGCTGAGGCAGGAGAATGGCGTGAACCCAGGAGGCAGAGCTTGCAGTGAGCCGAGATCGCACCACTGCACTCCAGTCTGGGTGACAGAGCGAGACTCCGTCTCAAAAAAAAAAAAAAAAAAAAGAAAGAAAATAATAATAACAATAATAATAGAGTAAAATAAAATTCCAGGTCCCTGTGGACCTCACCTTAACTTTGCTGTGTGGAATGAAAAACACAAGGAAAGTCAGAGCTGTAGGTGCTTCTGCTCTGTGCGGTTGGCCTTCGGGGCAGAGCCTGTGACAGTGCCAAGCTTTTATCATGTCCTGACTGTGTGCTCGGCATTTTCTACACCTGAGACCACTTCACCATCAAAGCAACCCTGCAAAGCAGGAACTGTCATTTATTACCATTTGACAGATGAAGAAACTGAGGCCACAGCAGTGCAGTTACTTGCTCAGGCTCCTCAGTCCAGAAACTGCTAGAAGGATGCTGGGAAACCGAGTGCAAACTGCCAGCCCCTCATGCTCAGCCCCATGGGTGGGGTTGACAGTTCCCTGGGGCATCCTAATAGCTTCCAAAGGCACAGAAGACAAAGACAGGAAGTGACTTGTACAAGGTCCCCCTTTGGATACCCCCACGTTAATTTTTTTTTTTTTTTTTTTTTTTTTTTGAGACAGAATCTCGCTCTGTCGGCCAGGCTGGAGTGCAGTGGCACGATCTCGGCTCACTGCAACCTCCCTCTCCTGGGCTCAAGCAATTATCCTGCCTCAGCTTCCGAAGTAACTGGGATTATAGGTGTGTGCCACCATGCCTGGCTAATTTTCATATTTTTAGTAGAGACAGGGTTTCACCATCTTGGCCAGGCTGGTCTCGAACTCCTGACCTTAGGTAATCCACCTGCCTTGGCCTCCCAAAATGCTGAGATTACAGGCATGAACCATCTCACCCGGCCCGGGTACCCCCACTTTTGAACAGATGCCCCTATGTCATTGATGCTAAGGTCTCTGTGTCTGGAGCATCTTCTGCTAGCCCCCTGTCCCCACCCCCCGGGCATCTCCTCCACGCCTTCCAAGCCCCACCACGAGTTTGTTTAGGTGAGTGCTATCTCTGCTCACGCCCATGTGCGTCTGTCCTTCCCTTTTTTCTTTTCTTTTTTTGAGACAGGGTCTCACTCCCATCGCCCAGGCTGGAGTGTGGTTGTGCCATCTCACCTCACTGCAGTTTCGACCTCCCAGGCTCAGGTGATCTTCCCACCTCAGCCTCCATAGCAGCTGGGACTCCAGACATGTTGGCCACCACCAGCTAATTTTTTCATTTTTAGTAGTGATGAGGTCTCACTCTGTTGCCCAGGCTGGTCTCGAATTCCTGAGCTCAAGTGATCCTCCTGCCTTGGCCTCCTGAAGTGCTGGGATTACGGGCTCAAGCCACTCCTCCCGGCCTGTGTCAGTCCTTTTCTTATGATCACATTCATTAGTCCCCTGCCATTTGTCTGTGAATCCCCTGGGGGAGGCAACCCGTCTCTCGTGACCAGCAGCCCTGGCACCATGCCGGGTCTAGCACATGGTGGGGCACAATGAAGGTGTGTTAGAAAATGAATGGCAGGCCAGGCATAGTGGCTCATGCCTGTAATCCCAGCACTTTGGGAGGCCAAGGCGGGTGGATCATCTGAGGCCAGGAGTTGGAGACCAGCCTGGCCAACATGGTGAAACCCCATCTCTACTAAAAACATAAAAATTAGCTGGGCATGGTAGTGCACACCTGCAGTCCCAGCTCTTTGGGAGGCTGAGGCAGGAGAATCGCTTGAACCTGGGAGGCAGAGGCTGCAGTGAGCCAAGATCATGCCACTGCACTCCAGCCTCCATCTCAAAGAAAAAAAAAAAAAAAAAAAAAAAAAAAAAGCAGCAGCAGCAGCCTGGTGCAGTGGCTCACACTTGTAATCCTAAGACTTTGGGAGGCAGAGGTGGGTGGATCACTTGAGGTCAGGAGTTCGAAACCAGCCTGGTAACATGGTGAAACCCTGTCTCTACTAAAAAATACCAAAAAGTTAGCCGTGCATGGTGGCAGGTGCCTGTAATCCCAGCTACTTGGGAGGCTGCGGCAGGAGAATCGCTTGAACCCAGGAGGTGGAGGTTGCAGTGAGCCGAGGTCGCACCACTGCACTCCAGCCTGGGTGAGAGGGCAAGACTCTGTCTCACACACACACACACAAAAAAAAAAAAAAAAAAGAAGAAGGGAGGGAGGGAATGGGGCTGGGATTGCAGTGCCCTCCCCCTGTGGTGATGGCAGGGCTCCCAGGAGGCCGAGAGCTCCAGGCCCTGGGTGGACAGAAAGACAAACCGCCCCAGATCTACAAAAGGGTCCATGGTTCCTGGTGGGCTGGGAAGAAGATCCTCGCCGGCTAAGGCGGTGATGCCACAGTCACTCCAGAGGCTGGTTCAGAGCCTGGCCTCACCATGAAAAGAGATACCAGAAATGCAGCCGTGACCTGGGATCAATTCTTAGCCCTTTCGAATTTCAGATCCCTTGGTAGCAATGACAGGGATGTGAAAGGGTTAAGTTGCATGGTACCCATAACTGCGTGTATGGTCTGGCATGTACTAAGCACTCAATAAATTGTAGCAATTATCATTTGCTATTAAATGTGGCGATAAACGGTTATGCCTGCATATGCTATGAGTAGATTTAGAAGGGCCAGGAGTGCTGTCTTCTCTCCTTTAAGACATAGTTGGTTATTCCTGGTTTTAGCTTCATCTTTGCCACTCAGTCCACTGAAATCAAAGTGGAGAAGGCACTGGTCTAGCTGGGTGGTCCAGCCTGGGCCAGCCTGGCCTGGCTGGACCTGGTCACCCAGGCAGGAAAAGTTAGTCTCAGAGTTTTGGCAGAGTGGCCAACATGTGTCAAGAAACTAGAGGAAGGCCAGGCACAGTAGCTCACACCTGTAATCCCAGTACTTTGGGAGGCTGAGGCAGGAGGATCGCTTGAGGGCAGGAGTTCAAGACCAGCCTGGGCAACATAGTAAGACCTAGTCTCTACTAAAAAAAATTTTTAAAGTGGCTGAGCCTGGTGGCATGCGCCTGTAGTCTCAGCTACTTGAGAGCCTGAGGCAGGAGGATTGCTTGAGCCTAGGAGTTTGAGGCTGCAGTGAGCTATGATCACACCACTGCACTGCAGCCTGGGTGACAGAGGGAGACTCTGTCTAAAAACAAAAACAAAAAAACAAAAAACACTAACATAATTCTAACCCAAGTGGAAATGAAAGAATTGATCAACTTCCCTATCAGCATAGAACTTTTCTCTGGAACCCACATGACCAGGGTTGCGGCACCGACTCTCAGACCAACACCAACTTAAAAATAAATGCTGCTGCATTTCAAGTTTTTTGACCAGAGGTTGCACTTGGCAGCCTGCAGGCCAAGTTGAGCCCACATATGTGTTTCATTTGGCCTGTGGAGCATTTAAAAATAATAATAAATTTGACTTAGTGGCCGACATTTTTAAATCAGGACATTTCATATTTTAAAAATCCAGATTTCTGGCCGCTTCTTAAAGAAATGGATGATCCAAAGATTTGGCAGCAGAGAGCCTGTGTTCCCACAGGGCCACAGTCACTTGGGGCAGAATAGTGGTATATTTGTTGTTAGGGTATGCTAGCTGCTGTTATGGACAACCCCGATCTTTCAGTGGCTTAGCACAATACATGTTTATTTCTTGCTCATATCACTGTCCAAGGAGTAGGGGACGGGCATGGTTCTCAGAAGACAGGGATAACTTGGGGGCATCCTAGAGTCTATTTACCATACTTCTCAAAGGAAGATGAGGGGCTTGTTATTTGTGCGTTTCAAGAATTGTTACAGGTTTTGCATTTAGCAAGGCCTAAGTTTGGGGGTTCTTTTTTACCCACAGCAAGTAAAAGTCAGCTTGCTCACCTGAATTAGAAGGGCAGGGTGGAAGCAAAAAAAAAAAAAAAAAAAAAAACCCAGAATGGTGGGAAACGTTCATTGTGCGCCAGCCTGGTGATTTGCTCAGCAAAACTCAAGTTGATGTGATATAAACAACGTCTGCTGCTTCCAGGGGCCTGCCACAATATTTTCTTTTAAGTGCTACTCACGCCTGAAATACACTTCTGGTTTTGAAATGTGGTTCTCAGCCCATGTACGACTGCAAACCACCCGTTCCCTTATTAAGAGTTCCATTTTTAATTCTCGAATGTAGGTTTCCTAAGCGCATGATGTCAGCCCAGATGGGAAATCTGACAGGGCAGGGGGACTGGAGGCCTCCCCTTGGAGAGGGTCAGCGTGATGACAGGACAGGGCTTTCGCACTGGGAACTTAGCATCATCTCCGTGCAAGTGGCCACTCCCTGTTAACGCCTCTGCTCCCCAGAGCCCAGAGATCTGATTACTCTTTATATTTTCTCTTTTTTCTGTTGTTAACTTTGTACATTTTGCTGCAAAAATAGTGAATCCAAAAGCCATATAGCATCTCTTTGCCAAGGCCATAATACTAGGAAAAAACTTGGAATTTTCTCTGCAATTTCCTCCCCACTTCTTACCCCACCTGGAGATATTATCAATAGCATGAGGCGTGGCGAAGCCTTCACGGGGTATGGACTTTCTCTACACTCCAAGAAACGAAAACCGACACACATATACACACATATGTAATGATAAATGTATATTTATTTTTACAAAAACAAGATATCAAAAATCAGTGATACAAGATGAGTAAGTTTGAGAGATCTGCTGTATATAGCTAACAATAGGATACAGTGCACATAAACATTTGTTAAGAGGGTAGATCCCACGTTAAATATTCTTACTCCACACACAAAAGGACACATGGCAAGTTTTGGAGATGATAGATATGTTTATTACCTTGAATTTTTTTTTTTTTTTTTTTTTTTGAGACAGTCTTGCTCTGTTGCCCACGTTGGAGTGCAGTGGCGTCCTCTCAGTTCACTGCAACCTCTGCCTCCTGGGTTCAAATGATTCTCATTCCTCAGCCTCCTGAGTAGCTGGGACTATGGGCGCACCATACCCGGATAATATTTGTATTTTTAGTAGAGATGGGTTTTCACCATTTCGGCCAGTCTGGTCTTGAAGTCCGGGCCTCAAGTGATCAGTCTGCCTCGGCCTCCCTAAGTGCTGGGATTACAAGGTAATACTTGATTCTTGATTGTGGTGAGACTATCAGCAGGTGCATGCATATGTCCAAATGCATCAAATTATACACATTAAATATGTGCAGTTTTCTGGTATGTCAATTACACCTCCAGACATCTTTAAAACAAAACAAACAAACAAACAGAAAAACCAGACTATCAACTTTTCTCACTTAACTATATTCATTATCATGTCAGATCAACCCATCAATCATTCCTTTAAATGGCTTCCTACCATATCATGACATTGATGGGTCAGCATTTACTGAACCGTCCTGGGTGGCGGATGTTTAAAATGTTGTCAGAAGAACTCCATGACAGAGGAAGCGAGTTAATGTGTGTCATTCTGAATTTGCAACGGGAGAAACTGAGGCACGGAGCCATTCACGTGGCCAGTCCAAGGCTCCCACCAGTTCCCAAGAGATGTAGGGGCAGAGCGGAGTCTCGCACTGCAGCACCGCTCTTGCTTCATGCCTCCACAAGGTGTATTGTTAAACTTGCTCCTGCACAGCCTCTGTTGACAAACTGCCCGTCCTTGCTAAAGCTAGGATCCTCACAGGAACCTTGCCTTTCTCTCTTGCTTCAGAAGTCCTGTTAGGCTGGGTGTGGTGGTGCACACCTGTAGTCACAGCTACTTGGAAAACTGAGGCAGGAGGATCGTTTGAACCCAGGAGTTTGAGGCTACAGTGAGTTATGACTGTGCTACTGCACTCTAGTCTGGGCAACAGAGCAAGACCCGATCTCTACAAAATAAATAAATGAAAAGTTCTGTTGAACCCTATTCTGCCACTAACTGTGAAGAACAGACAGGTGGGTTGGAGGAGTTTAATTCCTTCTTTCCCAGAAAGCCACGGGCTCCTTATGCAAATCTACCTCCTCCCTCCCGCATGGTCATTTTTGCATGCTGGGGTCCCTAAGCGTCTCTCTAGGCTCTGTCTCACCTGCCTCTCCTCCCCAACCCCAGCATCAGAGCCCTTCTTATCTTCCCTCTACACGTCCAACAGAGACGAGGGATTGATTCTGCAAAGAACAAAGAGAGTTGACTTCAAGGTGACTTTCAGACATGAAATTCATACAGAAGTTATAGAAGTCCAAACATGGCTTTATAGATTCAGGAACACAAGTGGTTTAAATGAACACAACATGTCTTGTTTATTCAGACGCATGATCAGCTTCGCCTGTTTCAGTCTAAACAGAACGTGTATCAAGGATTTAGCTCACTAGTTTCCCATACTGCAGCGTGTGCCAAACTGCTTTTGCAGCTCAGGCACCCCCAGATTTCAAGGAGAAGTTACAGTTTTGAGACTTACGTGTCATCTTTCAGGCTTGAAAATAAAAAAACAAAACAGCAATCACTTCTTCATACACACATATATATATCCTTAGTCATTTTGTGTGACTTGTTTTGCATAAATGGTATCTACAGTACATTATGTAAATTGTGCTTTCCCAATACATTCTCCACCTGATGCAGACAGGCAGTGGTGGGGATGGATGAGAATGGGCTCTCTCCCTGGGTGATGTCACAGAGAAGGAGTGCTGGTCTATTCTGTGGATGGGGACAGAAAGACAAGGACAGGACATCTAGGTGGACAATTCCATGCTTTTCACAGATACTGGCCTACCTGCCCAGGAGCAGTGTTTGTTTTTGTTGTTTGTTTGTTTTTGAGATGGAGTTTCACTCCTGTCACCCAGGCTGGAGTGCAGTGGTACAATCTTGGCTCACTGCAACCTCTGCCTCCTTGGGTTCAAGTGATTCTCCTGCCTAAGCCTCCTGAGTAGCCAGGACTACAGGCACGCACCACCATGCCCGGCTAATTTTTGTAGTTTTGGTAGAGATGGGATTTCACCATGTTGGCCAGGCTGGTCTTGAACTCCTGACCTCAAGTGATCCACCCGCCTCAGCCTCCCAAAGTGCTGGGATTACCAGCGTGAGTCACCGTTCCTGGCCCATACATGATCTTTTGTGGCACCACTTCAAAAAGAAATGAATGGGCCAGGCATGGTGGCTCATGCCTGTCATCCCAGCACTTTGGGAGGCTGAGGCAGGAGGCTGAGGTGGGAGGATCGTTTGAGCCCAGGAGTTTGAGACCAACCTGAGCAACATAACGAGACCCCAGCTCGACAGGAAAAAGCAAAAAAAAAAAAAAAAAAAAAAAAAAAAAAAAAAAAGCCAGGTGTGGTGCTAACGCCTGTAGTCCTAGCTACTTGAAAGGCTGAGTTGGAAGGATTGCTTGAGCCCAGGAGTTTGAGGCTGCAGGGAGCTTCAATGATAGCACCATTGCACTCCAACCTGGGCAATAGCACGAGACCCTGTCTCCAAAACAGAAGTAAAATAAAAAGAAATGAATAGATGCTTCAGTGAAAACGAGAACATTCGACATTTATTCGCTTTAATTCTGAATTGTTCTAATTTGCCTGTGTCCCAAAAGGTTATTGTTGTGTTAGGGTGGGGGCTTTGAGGGACAGAGTGATTCCGGAAAAAAAATTGCACATGTAATACAATCATCTTGAAGAAAACCCAAACAATGTATAGCACACGTTTACCTGGTAAGAAGTGAAGGAAGCCTTTCAACAGCTTTCCTAGTCTACCTCCCTCCAAGGGGATGTGTACCCTTCCACCCCCTGTGTACCGCTCCTGGGGACCAGCAGCACCAGCATCACCCCAAGACACTTCTTAGAAATGCGGAGTCTCAGGCCCCACTCCAGACCTCCTGAGTCACAACCTGCTTCTTAGCAAGATTCCCCAAGTTGAAGTGTAAGAAGCACTGGTATTTGCTATTTTTATATCATTAACTTACCTATTTATATATACGTCTACACAGAGGCTCCTTCCTGGGTTTAGAATATGGCTGTCATGGCCTAGTGTGGGGGCTCACGCTTGTAATCCCACCACTTTGCGAAGCCGAGGTGGGTGGATCACTTGAGGTCAGGAGTTTGAGACCAGCCTGGCCAATATGGTGAAGCCCCCTCTCTACTAAAAATACAAAAATTAGCTGGGTGTGGTGGCGCACGCCTGTAATCCCAGCTACTCAGAAGGCTGAGACAGGAGGATTGCTTGAACCTGGGAGGCGGAGATCTCGGAGTGAGCCAAGATCGTGCCACTGCACTCCAGCCTGGGCAACAAAGCCAGACTCTGTCTCAAAAAAAAAAAAAAAAAAAAAAGAATATTGCTCTCGTTTGAACAGTGGTCCTCAAGGTGCGGTCCAACATCAGCATCTCCAGGGAGCTCGTTAGAAATGCAAATGACCTGGGCCCAGCTCCGAGCTGCTGAATGCGGAATCCGTGTTTAACAAGCACTCTAGGGGAGGCGGATGCACGCTCACAAGTGTGGAACCCCTGCTGTAGAAGGGGGACACTTACCCCTGGGAGCTCCTGCTCCCTCCCTCTCTCCCTGTGTCTCCCTCCGAGAGCCCGTTCTGGCCTGGCCAGTTCACCGAGGGAAGGGCAGAATCCAGTTCCACCAGGCACACAGGAGGCGCTCCACGAACGCCTCCTCCAGTTAGGAATCTCAGACTCATACAGGTTTCCCCAAATTCACTCAAGCTGGGTTTCAGAGTGCACGATGCGGCGGTCCTGGATTGGGGTCATTGCATAACGTCTTGAAAGCCATTCCAGCAGCCCCTTGGTGCATCCTTCGTGATGCAAAGAAAACCTGTGTGATCTGTCGGGAGCTCCGTTTACGGAGGCCGCCTCCGAAGCAGCAGCCTTTCCCGGCAGCTGCTCACAAGCGCCCATTTTACAGAGGGGCAAGCTAGGGCTCAGAGCGGGAGGTTTCAGATTTGCGTGTCAGAATTGCTCCAAGCCTGGGCAGGGATGCTTCTTTTTCGAATGCACTGCCTACAGTGGATTTCCTTTCAAAAATAGCAAGCCAGACAGACACCAGCTGACTCTGGGTGTGGGCTCTGTATCAGGCAACGGCAGGGATTTTGTTGGAGCGGATAAAATTGGATTTTCCTGTGCAGAAGAATGTGGAGGGGCCCTTAAGCCAAACGCCAGAAGCTGGAGGTCTCCTTGCCCCAAGGGTGTTGGAGCTTCCCTGAGGCCATGATCTGCAGCCGACCCTTTGAGTTTGCGAGTCCCGCCCCACTCCCGGAGCCCTCCACCTTCTCCCAGGGGATGTAGCGTCCCAGGGGTAGCTGTGTGTACGGAGCCGATCGCCGGGGTCGGCCAGATTTGCGGCCCAGACGCGCCGAGGCTGGACCACCCAGACTTCTACTTTCTGCGAGGGAATGAGGGGAGCTTGAATCCAAACCCTTGAAGGAAAACAGTTGGTTAGGTCTGCAGTCCAGGGGAAAGGATCCACTCGCAGAATGCGGCAGGAGTCGACCACTCCTAAAAAGTCTTCACCCTACAGGGTAAGGCTGGACACCAGGCACGGACGGGGTTCGAACCCGTGATCTTCGGTTTACGAGACCGACGCCTTACCACTTGGCCACCGCGCCTGCGTTACGATGGCGGCTTCGCGAACCTCTATCCTGGCGCTGCTCCCGTGCGCTCGCCCGGCGGGCACGAGCGCGCACCGCCCCCTTCCCCGTTGCGGCCGGCGGGGCGGGGCTTCAACGGGCGCGTGCTGGCGGGTTCGGGGGCTCGGGGGCTCGGGGGCTCGGGGACGCGGCCCGCGGGGTCCTCCGTAGCCCGCAGCGGGCTGGGGGACCTCTGGAGCCGGGGCGCGGCCGGATCAGTGTCCCGAGGGTCCCACGGGCGGGGCGCCGGCGGAAGGCGGGTTCGAATCCCAGCCCCGCCAGGGATGTGGCGCCTCGGGCAGGCTCGACTCGGAGCTTCAGTTTCCCCTCTAGAGCGAGGCACCCAGGAAGCCAAGGAATGGTGGCAGTTTTCCTTATCAGCCCGACTCCGGGCCGTCCACCGCCGCCTTGCAGGGATCCCACGCCCAGCCAGGGTTGCTGGATGGAGGCGTGAGATTTAGAAAATAAAAGCTCCTGGAATTTCCGCCTTTGGGAGGCCCGGGCGGAAGAATCGCTTGAGCCCAGGAGTTCCGGGCTGCAGGGAGCCGAGATCGCGCCACTGTACACTAGCCTGGGCGACAGAGGGAGACCTTGCCTCAAAGAAAAGAAAAAAATAAAACAAACAAACAAACAAAAAACCGAAAGTTTCTTCTTTCCCCAGTTTACCTGTTTAGCCTGGATGTATCCCCGGTCCCAAGACCAGCAGCAGCACCTGGGATTTTGTTAGAAATGCAACTTCTCTCCCGCCCAGACCTGCTGACTCGGCGGCTAAGGCAGCCAGCCCCAAGGCATCTGACAGTTTAATGTGCACGCTTGTATTTATAGATTCAGACATGCCCTTTGATTTCCACACAAATGGACTGATTTACTGTTCTCTGCGCTTTGAGTTTTCATGAATTAATGTATGATGTGTTCATTGAATGGCTCTTGGTAGGTAATACAGTTTAATCACCACAACTAATAGCATTGTTTGAGAAATATAACAATTTCTATTATTCATGCATGTGTTGTGTAATATTAACACAAATAGCAAATCATATATACTAAAGTATATACTATAATGGGATTATTATACATGGGTGGGTTACCTTAGTCTCTAGTAGCTACATGCTTTTCCATTGAGTGGCTGTGCTACAATTGATTTAAACTATTGCTGTAAGGTGGGCATTAGGTTGACTGGAGGTATTTTGCGCACAGAACATGCTGCTGTGTGTGTCTCTGCCTGCTGGTACCAGTGATGCGGTAGGGTATATAGGGGCCTATACTAAGAACGTCCACAGCCTACCATGCAGGTGTATAGGCAAATAGGAAGCTGAAAAATACCAGGGAGATGCTTTAAATGTCAAGGTTTGGGCAGGTGAGTAGAAAAGGTATAATTTCCCCTCCAGGCATCAGGACTGGAACCCTGAGGCCTTGCACCTGGAGTGCTGTGGCGCTCTAAGTGCAAATCACCTGGTAGCTCCCCAATTAAAAGAAAGACTTGGAGAACATTTATCAGAAAACGTGCACTACCAAGCATTGCTTCTGAATAGCAGATGATAGTTCTGGCTCCACTGTCCCCGTCCCTTTTTTTGTTGGGGCGGGCGGTGGGTGTTTATTGGGTTGTTGGAATTACTGTGCAGAAGTGGCAGAGGCTTATGAAAAGAAATTAGCAAATGAAGGAAAATCACATGGGGGCTGAGTCCAAAACTAACTGGCAGGTAGAATGGAAATTGGATTTTAACGGGTATTTTTAAAATCTTTGTTTTCTGAGGGAAGGGAGGCAGTTGAAAGCCTCAGGTGTCCCAGGCACAAGAAAAAGGGGCGTATGTACCTTGATGGGCAGGCGGGATGCACTTTGTATCCTCAGGGCGTAGGGGCCCTCTGACCCTCTGCAAGCCCTAAAATAGAGCACACAGGTGGCAGGTGTTGGGCTGATAAGCCCATTTACCTGGGAGGTGAAAAGGAGACCTGAGGAGCCCCAGATCACAGATACCTGGAGCGTTAAGCTGTCTGTTCTGGCCCTGGCGTCTGCACAAGGTATGTCCTCAACAAGTATTGTCGAACGTCTAAGATTCCCTTCCACATGGTTCTGGGAACCCTCCAACCACTGTACTAACAAATGTCCCAGTGCTGAACTTTCAGCAAGGCTTTTGGTGATCAAGCCAAAACCTTCCATTTCTCAGTCATAAGGAATTGGCCATCGTTCACCCTTACTGAAAACCTTTAAGCAAACATTCCCTGTTCTCTGACAGGGTCGGTCGTCCAGATTAGGTCCTGATGGCACACAACTGTGACCCAATCCTAGGCCTCCCAAATGCTAGGGCGAGGAACCAGGGTTGGCTGAAGCAGACGGTGGTTTCAAGGGACTAGAAAGGCGATATTTTAAGTGAGGAAATGTCAGAATTGATCTGGTGACAAAGCCAAGTGCCATGATGGAATACTTTTGATCATTTTGTTTCTGCTGTATAATTAAGTTGCCTAGATCTGAATAATTTATAAGCATCCACTTTTCCTTTGTGTTGAAACTTAGGCACTCTTTTCTATTTTAGATATATATTTTGTTTGTACCTATATGATCTATATATCTATACATATATATGTCTTTAATCTGTTTTGGCTTTTTCTGGCACCTCTATTTCCCTGTGCCTGTCTGTAACATAGAAATTCTTAGGCTGGGTGCGGTGGCTCATGCCTGTAATCCTAGAACTTTGGGAGGCTGAGTTGGGTAGACTGAGCTCAGGAGTTCGAGGCCAGCCTGGGCAACATGGTGAAACCCAGTCTCTTCTAAAATACAAAAAGTTAGCTGGGTGTGGTGGCACACGCCTATAGCCCCAGCTGCTCCGGAGGCTGAGGCAAGACAATCGCTTGAACCTAGGAAGTAGAGGTTGCAGTGAGCAGAGACGGAGTGAGACTGTCTCAAAAATTTCTTAACCTGAGCCCATGCACTCAAGCCCAGGAAATGTGTGAATTCCCCAAAAGTATATATAAAGTGCGTATGTAGTTTTCCTGGAAAAGGGATGTCACAATTTATCAGGGTTTTTGTTTTTGTTTTGAAACAGGGTCTCGCTCTGTCGCCCAGGCTGTAGTGCAGTGGTGCAATCTCGGCTCACTGCAACCTCTGCCTCCTGGGTTCAAGCAATTCTCCTGCCTCAGCCTCCTGAGTAGCTGAAATTACAGGCACCTGCCACCACACCTGGCTAATTTTTGTATTTTTAGTAGAGACGGGATTTCACCATGTTAGGCTGGTCTCGAGCTCCTGACCTCGTGACCCACCTGACTCAGCCTCCCAAAGTGCTGGGATTACAGGCATGAGCCACTGTGCCCGGCCGTTATCAGATTTTCAAAAAGACCTCCGAGGGTCTTAGAAGGCTGAATGTCTTTTTACTTCCTCTCTTCCTTCCTGATGGTGCCTGATTAACCTAAGCCCCACGGGGATACAATCTCGCTCTAAAGTGGTTTAGCTACAGCTGTGGGTGTCTGAAAAACTGTTTCTGAACAATTCAGTGGCAGTGTCTCCAAGACACTTTCTGGCTCCAGGGACGACCCGGGCTTCCCTCAGTTCCTCCATCCTGGCTCACCTCGTGTGCCTGGTGCCTGCTGCCCTCCACAGAGTGAGGGTGAGCAACAGAGGCTCTTCCTGGCCTGTGAGGGGCTGGCACCTGCGTTATCTCAGGTAAGGCTTGGAGGTGGCTGGGTGGCACCTGCAGGTTTCATGAAAATGCAGGCTGATTCAGTTAGTCTGGGCTGGGTCTGCGGGGCTGCCTTTCTCACCTCCCAGGTGATGCTGCTCCCTGGTCCAGGGCCTCACTTTGGGAAGCACTGCTTTAAAGTATTCCTGAATAAATTCATTTGCTTGTGGAAGAGAAAAAACCCTTGAGCTTGGATATTTAGGTCATCTGAGGTCATGACAGTGGGCTTTTTACTAACACCCTAAATAAAGATTTTATCTAAAGAAAGCACACTTAGCTACTCACAGTATCCTAGCTCCTTGAGGCAGGGGCCCTGTGTTGTGAGGGATAGGCAGGGTTCTTTTTGTTTTTTAAAGAGACCGGGTCTTGCTCTGTCACTCAGACTGGAGTGCAATGGCACGATCATAGCTCACTGCAGCCTCTAACTCCTGGGCTCAAGTGATTCTCCTGCTTCAGCCCTGGGCGCAGCTGGTCCTCCTGCTTCAGCCTCCTGAGTAGTTGGGACTATAGGCACATGCCACCATGCCTACCTGGCTAATTTTTTATTTTTATTTATTTTTGGAGATGAAGTCTTGCTCTGTCACACAGGCTGGAGTGCAGTCGTATGATCTCTGCTCACTTGCAAACTCTGCTTCCCAGGTTCAAGGATTCTCTTGCCTCAGCCTCCTAAGTAGCTGAGATTACAGGCATGTGCCACCACACCCAACTAATTTTTGTATTTCTAGTAGAGATGCTGTTTCACCATGTTGACCACGCTGGTCTTGAACTCCTGACCTTAAGTGATCCACCCACCTCAGCCTCCCAAAGTGCTGGGATTACAGGCCTGAGCCACCTCTCCTGGCCCTAATTTTAAAATTCTTTTGTAGAGGTCGGGGAGGTGGGGGATCTTGCTGTGTTGCCCAGGTTGGTCTTGAATTCCTGGGCTCAAGTGTTCCTCCTGTCTTGGTCTCCCAAAGTGCTTGGATTACAGGTGTGAGCCATCGTGCCCAGCCTCAGCACCATTTGTTGAAATGATTACCCTCTCCCCATTGAATTGCCTGGGTAACTTTGTTAAAATTTCATGAACTTCGTCTGTGTGGTCTATTTTTGGTCTTTTTATTCTGCTCTGTTGATCCATATGTCCATCTTTATAGCAATTACCACCAGTCTTGATTATTGCATATTTATAGTGGTACAAAATCAAGTGCTGTAAATCCTTCCACTTTGTTTTTCTTTTACAAAATTGTTTTGCCTATAATAGATCCTTTGCATTTCCATATAATTCTTGGAATCGGCTCATCAGTTTCTATAAAATGCCTTCTGGGATTTTGATGGGGAATGCGTTGAATCTACAGATGAATTTGGGGGAAATTGATGACTTAACAGTATGGAATCTTCCTATCCATGAATATTTCATTTCCCCATTGTTTGATGCTGATGCCTGTGAATCTTTAATTCTGAATTCATTTCTTTGGAATTGAATTATGTGTGTTTCCTGTGATTTTTCAGTGGAGGAGGAGTTGGAATGATTATGGTAACTGTATTTACCTCCTTTTAACACCCTGTCCAAGTGAAAATCCCCGCCACATGTGGGAATTGTGTCAGCACTGGCAGAATGCGGCGAGATGTGTGGTCTGTGTAACCAAAAATCTTCTGGCTTGAAAAGAGAGGTGATGATGATTGTTTCAACACCCTTAACAAATAATGGCAACCACACACAAAATGTTACAGGGATGAAAAGTAGATTTTTTTCCTGCACAGAAATTACAGTTGTACAGGATGCCCTGGTATCACCTCATCAAATCAATCTTTGAACCTCTCTAACCTTGGAAAATATCTGTTTAAATTGGTTCGTTCCAGAGCCAGAACAAGATCAAGTTGGCAGCTATGAATAATAAAAAGTTTTGTTCTTTTTTTCCTTTCCTTTTCTTCCCCCCAGATAAGCTGTAAAAAGGTCAACCAGATTATCTGAGCTACAACATTAGCATGCAGAGTAGACAACGGGTTGATCTATATAAGAAGCAGTAGACAGTGAAAGAAGAAAATTGCTATTTCTCTTATCATTCTTCCTGCGTGGAGCAGAGGGCCCCACCCTCCCAGCTCTAAGTTCCCTCCTTCCTCCTCCTCTTTTCCAAGGTTGACCACTGTTAGGAGTTTACTTGGAATCATCACATTATCTTTTCTTTTGCTTTTGTGTTGATATTTATCCATAGGAAATAATTTTGGGTAGGATTTTTTCTCCCCACAAATGGTGTCACATTGTATACTTTTTTGTTGTTGTTGTTGAGACAGTCTCGCTCTGTTGCCCAGGTTGGAGCGCAGTGGTACGATCTCGGCTCACTGCAACCTCCGTCTCCCGGGTTCAAGTGATTCTCCCTGCCTCAGCCTTCCGAGTAGCAGGGATTACAGGCGCCTGCCACCATGCCTGGCTAATTTTGGTATTTTTAGTAAAGATGGGGTTTTGCCATGTTGGCCAGGCTGGTCTCGAACTCCTGACCTCAGGTGATCCACCCTCCTTGGCCTCCCAAAGTGCTGGGATTACAAGGGTGAGCCACCGTGCCTGGCCATACACATTTTTTAATGTACATATTTTGTATTCTACAGACCACTGGAGGTCCAGCCATATTCCCTGTGGCTCTAGCTCATTCTTTATTTGCCGCATTCTCATCCACTAGGTGACTGCACCACAGTTTTCATGATTCCCCGCAGGATGCTATAGCTCACTCCTGTAGTCCCAGCACTTTGAGAGGCTGAGGTGGGCAGATCACCTGAGGTCAGGAGTTTGAGACCAGCCTGCCCAACATGGTGAAACCCCGTCTCTACTAAAAATACAACAATAGCCAGGAGTGGTGGTGCGTGCCTGTAATCCCAGGTATTTGGGAGTCTGAGGCAGAAGAATTGCTTGAACCCAGGAGGCAGAGGTTGTGATGAGCCAGGATCACGCCACTGCACTCCAGCCTGGGCGACAAGATTAAAACTCTATCTCAAATAATAATAATAATAATTATTATTCCCCTACTGCTGGCCACCTAGGTTGTTTTCAATTTTTCTTCATTACGGTTTGTCTTCCATTGTTGCATGTGTCCCTTACGCACACGTGTGGAGTTCCTGGCCATGGATATAAGGTCCATTGCTTTCCTAAGATGACCTCTCTGTGTTATATTTTACCAGCCTTATCTGCTAAAAATAACTGCTTACTGGTGAGTGAGCTGGCCATCGGTCCTACTGGACTCCAGGAGTGATGTTTGCTTTTGCTCGAGTCTCTCTCATTTTTAGCTTTGTGTGGGGTTAGTTGAGAGGAGGTGGAAATAATCAGCCTCACCCTTTGTGTAACAACGTGGCCAATGTTTACCCAGCTGCTTGAGATGCATGTTATGAGTTGGAGTGTACCGGTATCAAACCAAATTCCTTTGGTTCTTTTTAGTGTTATGAGCTTGTAAGATACGATATGTAAATGTCCAAAATTAGTTCCTTCACATATGTTGCTACTTTCTGTAACGTAGTAGGAGAATCTCACATGATGAATGATAGATGGTATGCATTTTTCAATATAGGAAATAATCATTTATTTCCCTTTATGTGTATTCATATTATACATTTCAAAAACTCAGACCTTTACTGACATTATCCAGGAAGCGATTTTGATAGTGACCTTTTCCTAGACCTTGTATTTTAAGATCCCTGGTACATAAATGACACAATTTTCTGCGTTGCAATGTTTAAGAGACGAAGTCTCACTCTGTCACCCAGGCTGGAGTGCAGTGGTGCAAGCTCAGCTGACTGCAATCTCCATTTCCCAGGTTCAAGCAATTCTCGTGCCTCAGCCTCCAGAGTAGCTGGGGATTATAGGCGTGCACCACCAGGCCCAGCTAATTTTTGTATTTTTAGTAGAAACAGGGTTTTACCATGTTGGCCAGGCTCCTCTCCCACTCCTGACCTCAAGTGGTTTGCCCACCTCAGCTTCCCAGAGTGCTGGGATTACAGATGTGAGCCACTGTGCCTGGCCTGGGTTGTAATTTTTTTAAACCAGTACGGTGTTTTTGTGAACTTACGCTTACTCTTGGGCCACCTTCCAGATACATACTCAAGCCGTGTATATGTGGTTAAGGATGGGATCTATGTTAGGAAGTTTAAAGTGACTATTTAAAAATGTCATCTCCTGTCATCAGACACCAATTATCATCTCCTCAGCTTTTGGTGTGGGAGGTGATTATTCCCAGTGCTGTTCTTGGCAACTTGAAAAGATAAATGGGTGGAAGGAAATGAGAGCAAAGTGTGATGAATTTACTTACTGAGCCAAACATACCTTTCGTGTTTTTCCCTTGCAGCTTTGCTTTAGTGCTGTGAACCTGTAAATGTCCATGTGAAGCTCAGGTGTCAAAGTGTCGAACATGAAATGTGACCTTTATGTGTTTCCTTTATCCATTATGGACACGTTAGAATTTCTTGATGGAAACGTGAATAACATTTTATCGGAAACATCTCGTTGTTCTTTTTCATGGTTCTTAAAATGCTGTCATTCTTGCGACACTTTCTTTGCAGCTGTTTGTTGGATGCTAGCTTATTGCCCTGGAAGTCTAAATGGCTTTTCTGTGGTGTTTACCTCTGCGTGTTTCCCATTTGTTATGGTATATTAGTATCATTTAATCCTCTGCAATCTTTAAAAATAGGTGGGGCACAGTGTCTCACACCTGTAATCCCAGCACTTTGGGAGGCCAAGGCAGGAGGATCACTTGAGCCCAGGAGTTTAAGACCAGCCTGGGCAATATGGTGAAAACTTGTCTCTACAAAAATACACAAATTAGCTGGGTGTGGTGGCACGTACCTGTAGTCCCAGCCACTTGGGAGGCTGAGGTGGGAGGATCACTTGAGCCCAGGAGGCCGAGGCTGCAGTGAGCCATGATGGTGCCACCGCACTCCAAACTGGGTGACAGAGAGAGACCTTGTCTTAAAAAAATGACTAATAATAAAAAAAACCTCGAGGGAAAATATTTAGAGAAAGTATAAATACTGTAGCCAGACATCATCCTATCTCAAATAAAAGGTACTATTTCCATCCAGGTAAAAGTGCCTATAGAAATCTAGGTGATCTCTCTTTTTTTTTCTCCAAATTGAGTTGTTCGTTGTTGTTTCTTCATGGCCTTTTGTTATCCTTCCCTCTCACCCCAACAACTGCCATTCTGCTTTCTGTCGCCATGTTAGTTTGCACTAACAAACTAGTTATGATTTCTTTTTGAGACGGAGTCTTGCTCTGTCACCCAGGCTGGAATACAGTGGCAAGATATCAGTTTGCTGCAACCCCTGCCTCCCGGGTTCAAGCAGTTCTCCTGCCTCAGCCTCCTGAGCAGCTGGGATTACAGGCGCCCCACTAATTTTTATATTTTCAGTAGAGATGGCATTTTGCTGTGTTAGCCAAGCTGGTCTCAAACTCCTGATCTCAAGTAATCTACCTGTCTCAGCCTCCCAAGTTGCTGGAATGACTGACAAGAGCCACCATGCCTGACTAATTTTTGTATTTTTAGTAGAGATAGGGTTTCACCATGTTGGTCAGGCTTTCTCAAACTTCTGACCTCAGGTGATCTGTTCACCTTAGCCTCTGAAAGTGCTGGGATTACAGGTGTGAACCACTGCACCTGGCCCACATCCTGGAATTTTATGTACATGGAATCAAACAGTATGTGCTCTTTTTTCCTGGCTTCTTTCCCTCAGCATAACTGAGACTCACCTGTATTGTACATTATTGTGTACCAAGAATTCATTCCTTCTTGTTGTTGAGTGGTATGGAAATTTGAGTTGTTTCTGGTTTTTGGCTATTACCAATAAAACTACTGTGAACATTTGTGTATAAACCTTTGAATAGACATATGTGTTCATTGCTTTTAGACAGATACACAGGAATGCAATCCATGGGTCATAGGTTTATCGTTTTAAGAAACTGACAAACTGTTTCCCCAAGTGGCTGCACCATTTTACATTTCCACTAACAGTGGAGGAGAGTTCAGTTCCCCCATATCCTCGCCAACACTTAGTGTGTTCAGTCTTTTTACTTTTAGTCATTCTGATAGGCGTGTAGTGGTATTGCATTGTGATTTTAATTTGCATTTCTCTTTTTTTTTTTTGACGGAGTCTCGCTCTGTTGCACAGGATGGAGTGCAGTGGCATGATCTCAGTTCACTGCAACCTCTGCCTCCTGGTTTGAAGTGTTTCTCCTGCCTCAGTCTCCTGAGAAGCTGGGATTAAAGGCACCCACTGGCACCCCTGGCTAATTTTTGTATTTTTAGTAGAGAGTGGATTTCACCATGTTGGCTAGGCTGCTCTCAAACTCCTGAACTCAGGTGATCCGCCTACCTAGGCCTCCCACAGTCCTGGGATTACAGATGTGAGCCACTGTGTCCGGCCAGTTTGCATTTCTCTAGTACTAAGATGTTGAGCATTTTTTCATGTGTTTGTTTATTTGACATTCATTTGTTGTCTTTGGTGAAGTTTCTGTTCCATGCATTTTTCATTGGGATTTTAAATTATTAAAATGTGAAATTTTAGGCCGGGCGTGGTGGCTCACGCCTGTAATCCCAGCACTTTGGGAGGCTGAGGCGGGTGGATCACGAGGTCAGGAGATTGAGACCATCCTGGCTAACACGGTGAAACCCCATCTCTACTAAAAATGCAAAAAATTAGCCGGGCGAAGTGGTGGGCGCCTGTAGTCCCAGTTACTCGGGAGGCTAAGGCAGGAGAATGGTGTGAACCTGGGAGGCGGAGCTTGCAGTGAGCCGAGATCGCGCCACTGCACTCCAGCCTGGGCGACAGAGTGAGACTCCGTCTCAAAAAAAAAAAAAAAAAAAGTGAAATTTTGTTGTTTGTTTTTGTGTTTAAGGCTAGGCAAGTAAAGCAGTGGGAATGGATGAAGGAACAAAGAAACTTATAACTGGTTGTGACCAATGGTTGTAAACTGCACTCAGACCAGTGAGATTCTTGATAGATTCTGAATATAAACCCTTTATCAGATATGATTTCCAAGTATTTTGTCCCAGTCTGTGGCTCTTTTTAATCTTTTAACAGTGTCCATTAAAGAGCAAATGTTTTAAATTTTGATTAAATCAAATTATTAACTTTTTCTTTTATGAATCATTCTTTTTTTGTTACAGCTAAGAAATCTCTACCTAACTCAGTCACAAATGTTTTCCTCTACAAATTTTATAGTTTTAGGTTTTATATTTAGGTCTATGACTCATTCAGAGTAAATTTTGTATATGATATGAGTTATGGATTGAAGTCCACTTTTTTGCATATAGATATTCATTTGTTTCAGTATTTTTTGTTGAATAGACCATACTTCCTCCACTGAATTAATTGCCTTTGCACCTTTGCTGAAAATAAGTTGTAAGTTGTCCATATATGCCTGAGTCTCTTTCTTGACTCCATTTTGTCCTATTGATCTATTTGTCTATCTTT
This sequence comes from Rhinopithecus roxellana, assembly GCF_007565055.1. Lineage (NCBI taxonomy): Eukaryota > Metazoa > Chordata > Mammalia > Primates > Cercopithecidae > Rhinopithecus > Rhinopithecus roxellana. Next base: position 81,783,885 of record NC_044568.1, on the reverse strand, counting down.
ACTGTCTTAATGTAGCTTGTCTTTTTTTTTTTTTTTTTTTTTTGATATAGAGTCTTGCTGTGTTGGCTAGGCTAGAGTGCAGTGGTATGATCTCGGCTCACTGCAAACTCCACCTCCTGGTTTCAAGCACTTCTCCTGGCTCAGCCTCCCAAGTAGCTGGGATTAGAAGCGCGTGCCACCGTGCCCGGCTGTTTTGTATTTTTAGTAGAGATGGGGGGGTCTCATAATGTTGGCCAGGCTGGTTTCGAACTCCTGACCTCAAGTGATCTACCTGCCTTGGCCTCCCAAAGTGCTCAGATTACAGGTGTGAGCCACTGCGCCTGGCCAATGTAGCTTAAGTCTTGAAATCAGGTAGCATTAGTCTTCCAACTCTTTGTTCCTCCTTTTTTTTTTTTTTTTTTTTTGAGTCTTGCTGTCGCCAGGCTGGAGTGTGGCAGTGTGATCTTGGCTCACTGCAGTCTCCGCTTCCCGGGTTGAAGGGATTCTCCTGCCTCAGCCTCCCGAGTAGCTGGGATTGCAGGTGTGCACCACCACACCCAGCTAATTTTTTTGTATTTTTAGTAGAGATGGGGTTTCACCATGTTGGCCAGAATGGTTTTGATCCCCTGATCTCATGATCTGCCCGCCTCGGCCTCCCCAAGTGTTGGGATTACAGGTGTGAGCCACTGTGCCTGGCCTGCTCCTCTGACTATTCTATTTCTTTATCATTTCCATATGAATTTTAGAATCTGGTGACAATTTCTACAAAAAGCCTGTTGGCATTTCGATTGCAAGTGTGTTAAATCTGTACATCAATTTGGGGAGAATTGACCTATTGGCAATGTTGAGTTTTCCAGTGCCTGGACATTATACATCTTTTGATTTACTTAGGTCTTCAATTTCTCTGTAAAGTGTTTTGTAGTTTTTAGTATACAGACTTCTCGTATCTTTTGTCAGATTTATCCTGTGTATTTCATATTTTTGATGCTATTATAAATGGCACTATTAAAAAAATCAATTCCTGATGGTTTATTGCTAGTACATAAAAATACAATTGACTTTTGTATATTGATCTAATATTTTGCAAATGTCTTTCTGTCTCTCCACTCCTTAAGGGACTGAAATTACTGATAGAGTAGGCTACCGCAGGTTGTCTCTCACCATACTAATCTTCATTTTTTTCTTTTAAATTTTTTTTTTCATTTTGCATGGTTATGATGTCTTCATATTCACTATATTTTTTCTGTAATGTATTATTTTCCATTATTCTCAGTCAGTGCATTTCATCTCCAGATATTGTAGTTTTCATCTCTGACAGCTCAATGTATTAAAAAACTTGTTTTTGTTTCTACTTAACTTTTCGATCATATAGAATTCAGTTATAATGGTTTTAATGTCCTTGTCTGCAAACTGACATTTTGTCAGTTCTTTTTTTTTTTTTCTAAACAACTTCTGCCTTTAATAATTCTTTTTAAAAACAACTTCCTGGTTTGTTATAATTAATTAATCAATCATTAAATATGTCATTTTTTGGCTTGTATTTGTTAGATGGATCTGGAACAGGGATTAGTCTATAATCCTCAATGCTGGGGAAGGATTTTCTTGAATACTTCTAATGTCCCTTGCATTATGAGTTTTTCAGCTTGGCTGGTGGCATCAGGCACTATTCCCATCACAGTATGAGTACCGGGAGCTGTTAGTAATTTTGGGGGGTTGTTCTCTCCCAGGTCATGTGTAGTGTGTTTACACCCATATACCTGTTAGTGCTCTGTGCTGAATATTAAAAGAGACCCTCTGTAGATTTCCAGAGTTTTCTCAATGTAGCTCTCTTCTCTAGTATTATGTGTTACAAAGTCAAGCTGTCTCGGCCTCCTGGATTCATTGCCCTGGCTGCCAACTTAGGAGTCCACTGGCTCTACCTGACTTCCCTGGACAACAGTACAGCTCACCTTGTTTCCTGTCCCTCAGAGATAACTCTTTTGTTATTTGACATCTAGCATTTTCCAAAGGGTTTCATATATTTTGTCCATCTTGGTGATTTCAGGTAGGAAGTCAAGTCTGGCCCCTGTTACTCCATTTTGCTTGAAAGCAGAAGTCTTCTGTGTCATTGTTTGGAGGTACTAAGTTTTAGAGTGCTTTATTATGCATCAGCAAATAACCAGAAGACTAGATTTGAGGGCACAAAAAGTCACTCTTACAATAAATGTGCTTAAAATAAATGGATGTTTACTAAGAAAATTGGATTTCTTTTGAGATGGAGTCTCACTTTGACACCCAGGCTGAAGTGCAGTGGTGCAATGTCGGCTCACTGCAGCCTCCACCTCCCTGGTTCAAGTGATTCTCCTGCCTCAGCCTCCTGAGTAGTTGGGATTACAGGTGTGCATCACCACGCCCGGCTAATTTTTGTATTTTTAGTAGCGATGAAATTTCACCATGTTGGCCAGGCTGGTCTCAAACTCCTGACCTCAAGTGATCCACCTGCCTTGGCTTCACAAAGTGCTGGGATTACAGGTGTGAGAGCCACTGTGCTCAGCCTACTTAGCATAATGTTTTAAAGGTTCATCCATGTTGTAGCATGAGTCAGTTCATTTCATTTTTCTTTTCTTTTTTGGCCGAATAATCCATTGTATGAATATACTGCATTTTATCCATTCATGAGTTGATGGACATCTGGATTGTTTCTACTTTTTGGCTATTATGAATAATGGTGTGGTAAACATTCAGGTACAAGTTTTTGTGTGGACATATATTTTTCATTCTCTTGGGTGTGTGCCTGGGAGCAGAATTGCTGGGTTATATGGCAATTCTATTTTTAAATTTTTTTGAAGAACTGTTAAATTGTTTTCCAAAACAGTCACATGATTTCTACCACAAGCAGTGTATATGGGTTTCAATTTCTCCACATCCTTGTTGATGCTTGTTATTATCTACCTTTTTAGATTATAGCCATCCTATCATCTGTCAAGTGGTATCTCATGTGGTTTTGATTTGTATTTATCTGAGGTCAAGCATTTTTTCATGCACCTATTGGCCATCTGTATCTCTTCTTTGCAGAAGTGACTTCAGATTCTTTAGTCATTTAAAAATTGTTTATCTTTTTATTATTGAGCTGTAATAGTCTTTTATATATATTTCAAATACAAGTCTTATCAGATACATGATTTGCACAATTTTTCTCCCATTTTGTGGGTTGTATTGAATTTTCTGGGCAGTGTTATTTGGAGCACAGAAGTTTTTAGCCTTGGTGATACCTAACTAACTTGTCTATTTTTTCTTTTATTGCTTATGATTTTGTTGTCCTATTTAAGAAGGTTTAGCCTAACCCAAGGTAACACAGATTTTCTGTTGTCTTCTACAAGTTTTATTGTTTTAGTTCTTTTAGTTTGATCTATTTTAAATTTTTATGGTATGAGGTAGGGAGTCCCAATTCATTCTTTTGCATGTGGATATCCAGTTATCTCAGCACTGTTTGTTGAAAAGACAGTTCCTTCTCCCATTGAATTATTTTGGCTTTTTTTTTTTTTTTTTTTTTTTTTTTGGTGTGTGTGTGAAAAATCAATGACCATAATATGAGAATTTATCTCTGTACTCTTAGTGCTATCCTACTGATCTTTATGTCTATTCTTATGCCAGCACTACACTTTGAATATTGTAGCTTTGCTGTAAGTTTTTAAATTGAGATGTGTGGGTCCTCCAACTTGGTTCTTCTTTTTTTTAAAGATTTTGGATATTCCAGATCCCTTGAATTTCATATGAATTTTAGGATCAGTTTGTCCATTCTAGCAAAAAGCCAGCTAAGATTTTGATAGGGAGTGTGTCCAATCTGTAGATCAGTTTTGGGGAATATTAATGTGTTAACAATATTAAGTCTTCAGATCCATGAACATGGATGTCTTTCCATTTATTTGGTTTTCAGAGTGTAAGTCTTATACTTCTTTTGTTAAATTTATTCCTAAGTATTGTTTGTGATGCTATTATAAATGGCATTGTTTTCTTAATTTCATGTGTGGTTTATTCATTGCTACTGTACAGAAATGCAATTGAGTTTTGTGTCCTATGACCTTGATGAATTCATTTTATTAGTTCTAATTTTTAGGAAATTCTTTAGGATGCTCTATATGCAAGATCATGCCGTCTACAAATAGAGATTGTTTTATTTCTTCCTTTCCAATCTGGATGCCTTTTATTTCTTTTTCTTGTGTAATTGTCCTGAGTAGAAACTCTAGTACAATGTTGAACAGAAGTTCTAAGAGTGGACATCCGTTTTTTTCCTGAGCACTGGGGACAAGCATTCAGTCTTTCACCACTAAGTATAATGATAGCTGTGGGTTTTGTGTAAATGACCTTTTGATGTGAGAAAGCTTCTTTCTAGTTCCAGTTCATTGCACTTTTATTGTAAAGGGGCGTTGAATTTTGTCAAGTGCTTTTTCTGTGTGTATTGGGATGATCATGTCGTTTTTGTACTTTATTCTATGGATATAGTGTTTTGCATTAATGGATTTTGAGAGGTTAAGCCAACTTTGCATTCCAGGAATAAACCCCACTTGGTCATGCTGTATAATAGTTTTTGCTATTACTGGATTTGATTTGCTAGTATTTTATTTAGGACTTTAGTTTCTATATACATCAGAAATACTGTTCTTACTAATCTTTTTTTACCATGAAATATTTCCGGCCGGGCACGGTGGCTCAAGCCTGTAATCCCAGCACTTTGGGAGGCCGAGACGGGCGGATCACGAGGTCAGGAGATCGAGACCATCCTGGCTAACACGGTGAAACCCCGTCTCTACTAAAAAAATACAAAAAACTAGCCGGGCAAGGTGGCGGGCGCCTGTAGTCCCAGCTACTCGGGAGGCTGAGGCAGGAGAATGGCGTAAACCCGGGAGGCGGAGCTTGCAGTGAGCTGAGATCCGGCCACTGCACTCCAGCCTGGGCGACAGAGAGAGACTCTGTCTCAAAAAAAAAAAAAAAAAAAAGAAATATTTCCAACTCACAGAAAATAGGGATAATTAAAATCAGCTAGTTAACGTATTAACATTTTGCTATATTGGCTATAGAATTATTAAATGAAATATTAGAAAGTTAAAGCCTCCTTTCAGATGCTGCCCAATCTAATTTTTTCTTTCCAGAAATATTCTGAATCTTGAAACTGACCCGAGTCCTTACCACCTATATTTTTGTACTTTATAAAACACACAGCCTTGTTTTAAAATGTTACTTGAATTATGCAGGCTTTATTCTGAACTTTTCCCCCCCTCAGCATTTTGTTTCAAGATGCTTTTACATTGGCACGTTAGATTTAGTTCCTTCCTGTAAATTGCTGCATTTGATGGTTCTCTAGTTGAAAGGCATAGGAGGTGCTTGCAGTTTCTGCTTTGTGAATGCTTTAGTGTTCATTCTGATACATGATTTCCTGTGCACGTCTGTGTTTCTCAAGGATGTGCACCAAAAAAATCGATTTGCTGGATCACAGAGTTTGTGTGTCTTCAACCTTGCTAGGTATTTAAATATCTTATCGCTCTTGAGCTTTGGTATGTGCTAAAATGGTTACAGAAGTCCCAGCAAGATAGTTAGTATTTAATAACAAGTCATTTTGCATGGCCCAGTCAGTCGAGTTCACTTAAAATGCTCCAGTCTTGGAATCCATGTTCTGGCTGGATTTAATCTAGTAAAAAGCCATACATTGTATGCCATTAAACATCTGTGAGTAGCTACTTTAGAAAATGTGAGATTGAGGAGGTCTAATCAAGATAGTTAGTGGAACCTCATGATAGACATGAGTTAAGCTGTACTCAATTGTATTCACAAAGTATCTGGACAAAGGCAGAGAGTTGTATATAGAATCTACAGGAATCTATGGTTTGAATGTTTGTGTCTCTAAAATTCATGTTGAAACTTAATCCCCTTGGCCGGGCGCGGTGGCTCAAGCCTGTAATCCCAGCACTTTGGGAGGCCGAGGCGGGTGGATCACGAGGTCAGGAGATCGAGACCCTCCTGGCTAACACGGTGAAACCCCGTCTCTACTAAAAATACAAAAAACTAGCCGGGCGAGGTGGCGGGCGCCTGTAGTCCCAGCTACTCGGAGGCTGAGGCGGGAGAATGGCGGGAACCCGGGAGGCGAAGCTTGCAGTGAGCCGAGATCAAGCCACTGCACTCCAGCCTGGGCGACAGAGCGAGACTCCTCCTCAAAAAAAAAAAAAAAAAAAAAAAAAAAAAAAAAAAAAAAAGAAGAAACTTAATCCCCATGCAATGTATTAGAAGTTTGGAGCTTTAGGAGGTGATTAAGTGATGAGGGCTCTGCTCTCATGAATGGGATTTAGTGCCCTTATAAAAGGCAGCCTGTGTGTGTGTGTGTGTGTGTGTGTTTTGACCTTTCTATCCCTTCCTCTTTGTGAGGATGCAGCAAAAAAGCACCATCTTCCAGGCAGAGATCTGGACCTCACCAGACACTGAATCTGCTGGAGCCTTGATGTTGGACCTTACAGTCTCTAGAACTGTGAGCACTATGTTTCAGCTGTTTATAAATTGTCCAGTCTGAGGTATTTTGTTATAGCTCCCTGAACAGACTAGCACAAATGGTTTGGGTTCTGGGGTTTCAGAAGCTTGATCTCAAATCTGTGCTGTTTCCTTTGTGATTTCAGGCAAGTCATTTGCCTTTTTTTTTTTTTTTTTGAGATGGAGTTTTGCTCTTGTTGCCCAGGCTGGAGTGCAATGGTGTGATCTCAGCTCACTGCAACCTCTGCCTCCCGGGTTCAAGCGATTCTCCTGCCTCAGCCTCCTGAGTAGCTGGGATTACAGGCATGCGCCACCATGCCTGGCTAATTTTGTATTTTCAGTAGAGATGGGGTTTCACCATGTTGGTCAGGCTGGTCTTGAACTCCGACCTCAGGTGATTCACCAGCCTCAGCCTCCCAAAGTGCTGGGATTACAGGCGTGAGCCACCATGCCTGGCACCACCTTCTCTGTCTTTAGTTGCCCTATTTATAAAATGGGGATGAGAGTTCCTACCTCATAGACTTATTAAATGAGGTTATACATATAAAATGACACAGAGCCTGGCATACAGCAGTGTTTCATACATGTTTGTTGCTATTACTGTTGTCTGTCTCTTACCATGTTTCTGTTGATTGGCACTGTGCAACAAGAGCGAGGAAAAGGGTGAAGCAGTATTTGGTCTTTGGTTGTAACATCTTCTTTTGGTCTCTGTATTGTAGTTTCTCTATCTCTAGGGAATTTATTTCTTTTCAAGTTGCTTAACAGACATATTATAAGTGAAGAAACTAGGCTACTTGTTCAAACAGCTTTGTAGACTTTTTCTAATGCTCAAAGAGGTATTGTACCAGAACCATTATACTTTTTGTCTACGGACTGTCATGTGCAGAGGAACTTTGTTTGAAATTCTGCTTACGGTGATTTGTGGGTCTACGTATGAGTGAGAAAACACATCAAAGCTCTCAAAGGCCCCCCCTTTTTTTTGAGGTGGAGTTTTGTCTGTAGCCCAGGCTGGAGTGCAATGGTGCAATGTCGGCTCACTGCAACCTTCACCTCCCAGGTTCAAGAGATTTTCCTGCCTCAGCCTCCCAAATAGCTGGGAGTACAGGCATGCACCACCACACCCGGCTAGTTTTTTTGTGTGTGTTCAGTAGAGATAGAGTGTCACCATGTTGGTCAGGCTAGTCTTGAACTATTGACCTTAGGTGATCCACCCGCCTTGGCCTCCCAAAGTGCTGGGATAACAGGCTTGAGCCACTGTGCCCGGCCTCAAAGGTCTTTATTTGAATCTTGGATGGGAAACACTTTAAATTCTTAACAATTAACCTGACTAAAAGCCCTTTTTTCACCATTAATCAAACTTCAGCTTTGGCCTGGACAGTACTAGCATTGAAATAATTTGGGGTTTGGATGCTTCTGACAAGTCTTCTGTATGTCCAATAGCAAGCAGGAGGATGCTGCAGAGTGAGCACCCATAGGGCCATCATTTGTGGATTTCCCAGTGGAATGACCTGTGATGCAATCGCATGAAACAAAAGGGGCACAGAAAATGTTGATCCGTCCTTGTTTCTCGTCTCATCACACAATGCAGGTTTCATTTAATTGGCCTGTCATGCATATTAACAGAAAAGATAGGACATCAAGATGAGCTTTCTTTCTGAAAGTTAAATTAGAAGTAATATCTGGCCAGGTGCAGTGGCTCACACTTGTGATCCCTGCGCTTTCAGAGGCTGAGGCGGGTGGATCACCTGAGGTCAGGAGTTCGAGACCAGCCTGGCCAACATGGTGAAACCCCATAGTTACTAAAAAATACAAAAATTGGTCAGGAGTGGTGGCAAATGCCTGTAGTCCCAGCTACTTGGGAGACTGAGGCTGAGGCAGGAGAATCACTTGAACCTGGGTGGCAGTGGGTTGCAGTGAGCAGAGATTATGCCACTGCACTCCAGCCTGGGTGACCAAGCAAGACTCTGTCTCAAAAAAAAAAAAAAAAAAAGTAAAAAAATAAAAAAATCTGTTGCAGGAAAAAACAATTTCTCCAATTAACTCTGACCTTGCCCAAGGGGCTGTCCACCATGACAGCTTCCCCAGAGTTCCCTGTGACATCCCTCACTCACTCCTCTTAGGCTCCCAGGGCACGTGCTATGCTTCCTTTGGCAAGGTTTTCTCTCACACCAGCAGGGAGGTCTATTTTCTTCCCAAGGGCAGAATCTCTGCCTGGAACATATGATACTTTACAAATGGTTTAACTCTTTGTGCATCATCTCACTGGTCTGTTGAGGCTGCACTCTGGTTCCCTAAGTGTAATGAACATTTTGCTGTGTTTTGGTAATCAATAGCTTTCTTTTCCCCCTTCTGTGGTTGATACTCTGTCCTTTTTTCTTAATCAAATATTGATACATAAATTATAGTTATTAGAGTTTACTCATTACTATTTTGTTTCTTCAAAGCAAAGAGAAAAAAATATTTTAACAAAACTCTGTTTTAAATGTTGGCTTCTGAGTTGAAATTAAATGCCATCTTACTAAAAGAATACTGAATTCTAAACCATTTTGTACGGTCTATAAAAATACCTCATATAAATAGTTGCTTTTGAAACTTGGCTAGGTTGAAGGATTATGTGGGTCCTTCAGGAATTGTGGCGGTGCATTTATACTACTGAAGCGAGTCGGTGTTCAGTGTGTGCGCGCGCGCGAGTGTGAAAATCAACCCCCTAGGGAGAACTACGTATTTCTAACTTTCACTGTGGAAGAAAGAAACTGACTTTGGTGCAAATCATGACATGTTCAAGTTCAGCTGATGCCTGTGAGAGTTTCTATTTTGTATCTCATGGTCTTGGATCCAGGGGAGGGTGACAAGTTCACAGGCTTTGCCTGGTGGCTTTCTGTTGTGAGTTGTGTGCTGAAGGTATAGTGTCTGTTCCTAATAAATCCACTCCCGTTCCACAGTCTACCATGGCTCCACCAACCCATAGGGAGTGGTCTTTCCTCTGCACAGCAAGAATCATAGTACATCAAAATGTCTTTTATTTGAGACACAAAAATGCAAAATTGCTGAGATATCAAACATTTCCCGATCAGCTACAATACTGCCACTATGTACAAAAGATCTGATGATAAATGTGCACACATATAAAAATACAGTATGCATTACCTATGTACAGTACATGTGCAAAATGTATGGCATTCAAACATGATATGGAATTGATTTCAGGGGTGCAAACAGCAAATACAAAGGCATCATGGTTTTTCTTTTAAAAAACAACATAAAGGCAATACATGAATGGACCCCCGATTGCCATAATTTTGTGTTGATTAAACGAGTGCTTTAGCAAGCAGGGCTCTGCAGATTGGTATCTTTCTCCTTTTTTTCATAAAGTGAGATGCTAAGACATAATGTGACAATGAAAAGAAGAAGAGAAACACCTATCACATTGCATTTCTACTGCAAGCAAGAAAAGAAGAAAACTAATTTCTACATAGAAAAAAAACTTTGTATTACTACTGAATGTTATTCTTAAACCAACAAAACGACTCTATGCTATTTTACATGAAAACAATAGAGAAATATCTACATCTTTGTGAAAATTATAACCTTGATAATACCTTTTTGGGACTGATTTTTGAGATCTCATTAGTCTCAAATGTTAAATAAAAAGTGCCTCCTTTTGGCAAATACTTGGCAATGCCTTTGGTTCCTTTAAAGCAAGTTTGCATCACTACTGGTTACTTGAGGTCAAGTACTTTTGGTAGATACTAAACCCTTTCCTAAATGCTGCTTCTTCCTGCCAAATTAGCAAGATTCCTTACAGCATCACGTCGAGAGGTAATTGTTATGACTTTCAGTATTCTACAAACTTTGTTAAAGCTTTGTCTTAGTAGTTGGCATAAAGCTCTGTTAAACACTACAGATGTGATGATATCTCTCATATTTGATTCCCGACAGCACCTTGTAGATCCGAGATTGCCATCTTATTGTCACAAAACTGGGACATCACAGAGCAAAGTGTTTGCATGGAGGGTAAGAGCTCTTCTGTAAACATGTGCAGCTTTTCGAATTGTAGGCCTTCCATGAAAGATTTCAGGTAGAAACCCTTTGTAATGATGTGTTTCCTTGGATACTGCAAGAAAGGGTGAATGCGGAAAAAACACGGACCTGCTTATTGCCATGCAGACAGAGTCACTTTACAAATAAAAATGTAGCTCAGAGAGACTGCTGAATGAGCAAGTTATTGAAGGTTTAAACCAGGAAAAAAAATTACTACCTCTTAGTTGTTTTCCAGTTTTGACTGAAATCACTTAAAAGATGAGTTGAAATGCAGTTAGGATGCTCTCCAGATACACACTGATGCCCTTGTAAGCTATGTTCCTTGAAAAACCTGGCCTTCCAGTTAATGTTCTTTGACAAGTTTGGGCTAGTTTCGTGGCCTCTAGGGTGGTGGGGTGGTGTGTATGGGTATTCTGTTGTCAGTATTCAACATTCATGTTTACAGCAGCGGATACTGAAAAATGGAGGTTATTTGTGAATTTGGTTACATTGACATGTGTTGCTCTGCTGGTAGACACTGAATAGCTGTTCTCTTTACATTTCTTTAAAAAGTCCCCAGCGGTACCATGAGCTCCCCACCCAGGTGACAGCCAGGACTTCTGTGAGGCTAGCAGCAGGTGGGTGCATGGAAGCTGGTGAGGATGTATACTGAAATGTGGGCTTCTCACGAATATTTTAAGCCCTGCCAAAGTGCTTTACCACGTCTCTAAGGCCAAGTCCATTTGAGGACAGTAAAGGGACTATCCCATCACTTGTGGGGACAGCCGTTTTGTCAACTGCTATGGCTGATTTCAGCCTGGGAATTCTGAAAGGACTCTGAAGAAAGCTATGCTGCCTGGAATGATCTGGGGCTGAGGGTCCAGGAAGCCTGAGTCAGCTCTGGTGACAAAATAGGTAGTGCGCTCCTGAGCCATCACTCAGGGTATGCTGACTGCACAGTTCAGAGGTGCTATCTCATTACTATGACTTTGCCTTCCATAGGCAGCAGCTTGCAGGCAACACCACCCTGCCTTTGCCACTGTTTCTAAACAGCGCTGAAAGCCAATAAGTGTCAGTTACATGGATCACAGAACCATGCGGCTTTTGAGAAGGAAATTTAAATAAGATCTCTTTAGAATTACAAAAATATTCATATGAAACAAACACAATAGTATCTAAGCAAGAAAGTCCACAAATTCAGAATACATCTATGTACAATTATGTGGCAATATTATACAGTAGATTGCACATTTCAGGAAAAAACACTAGAACGTGAACCACTAACACTGTCCTATGAGGTTTCCTAATAGATGCTTTACTGAAATGTACAAGATGACCACATACCCCTAGACTTTCAAAGACTTTACAGAAGTTTTGGTATAACTTTTTAAATTCATCCCACCCCCAGTAGGATGATCTGATTATCTACATACAGCAGAAAGGTAAGGCTGACACTACTGTGTTTTGAGAACATGTAGGAAACTAAGATGGGGATGTGAGATAATGCCTTTCTAGGAGTTACTTTCTTGGCAGCATGATACTTTGCAATATGATACACAACAGTACCACTGCTTAAACCACACACATGCATAATGAAAATTTCAACTGGCGACTTTGACTTGTGCTGTAATGGCTGTGACACTAACCTAAACAACAACAACAACCAGTCTTTAGTCAACATCCACCCTTTCTCACTGCACTCACCATCACGTGCACTGAGTCGGGTCAGAGGGGCCTTGTTTACAGGGCCTCATCTTTGGTCATGTCACGTGAGTGTGGGCACACAGCGTGTCCTCACTCTGACCTGGAACATGCAGTGGAGATCCTGGAGAGCAGCACTTGTGTCACAGGTGCCTGGCTGGTGACTTAAGCCAGGAGAGAGGAGGGTCAAGTGGAATGGTGCAAGTGGAGTGGTTTGCAGAATTAATGGGCTAGAGACGCCTTGCCTTTTTAAAAATGAAATACTGGTTTATAAAGGTTGAAACACATATGTGAAGTGGGGACTTTAGCAATTCATAGTCAAGAGAGTAGGCTAATGAGATAGCACTTTTTTTGCACTGCACTGTGTATTTTTGGAGAGCAACCTTCCTGTGGCATGTTTCAAACCCTATTTTAAAAGCAGTAAAGGGACCAGAGAGCTAGAAAACTTATCTATACAATTCAGGATTATGGACATATAAAGTTATTCAACAAGAGTCAATGGCACTAGTGTTCGGTTACCTCCTACAGTCCCACTGATGTTTGGTGCTAATTTAATAAGCCATTCAAATCTGAATGAAGAAGATGCTCAGGGTCTAAGGATGGACCTGATAAGCCCAGACAGAAACCCTCAGCAAAAACACTGTGGCCAAGAACTGTAAGAAAAATACTTTCCCAAGTAAATAGCCTGGCCCTGGAGACAGGCCCCTCTCAATGGAACTGACTCGAGGATTCACAGAACATCTAGTGTGGTAAACTCCTGTAGGGCTTGGTCAAATGACGGTGTTCTGGTTAACAGAGAGTTACTGTATCCCATGCATTGGTTTACCAATTTCTGAACACTTAAACTATTCATCACAGACTACACTGAGCACAGTGGCCTCTGCCTTGAACCGCCTGGAAGGCACATGAGCACTGTTCGTGCCTTTGAGTCAGGAAGTGTCAGTGAGCAGAGGGCTTCAGCGTGCTCGTGCTGGAAAAGCAGACTTTTGTTACACGTAGTAAAATTTATAAACCACACACACACAAATCAGAAATAAGATCAGCTCTTAGGCAAAACACAAACCCAGAAATGATTCACAAATTCTTTCCAAGTAACGGGTCAGGCTGCCTCTCGCATGTCAGTATGGAACATTTACCATTTTGTGACCCAGGTGAACCAACCTGACCCGAGGGTTTACACAAGGGTGAGGTGGAGAGCACAATAGTATTACTTAAGAAAAACCTCCATGCTCTTTTGGTAGATTTCAGTTTTTTGTTATTTACATTTTGTCATATACCTCAATGACTAGCTTGAAATAATCCTGTGATAGTTGGCATTTTAGAAAATTCTTAAGAAATGACCTGACTTAACAAATATGTAATAACTGTTTTCTATATAAAAACACTAATAAAGCCTCCAGTTTTTCAATTTTAGGCTTGACAATATAGTGAGAGCTCTGGTAGAACATCCAGTTACAAGCCTATAAAATGATAACCAGGGTTAGAGACAGAAGAAAGAGGGCCAGGGCGGGGACCTGGAGGCCCACCTCATGGCACAGTCTGACCTGTACTCATCATGGGAATGTCCTGGGTAGATGACAGACCTTTCCCTTACCTTCCATTCTTCTAACTCACCAGCTCAGAAAAGTATTTCATGCTAAAGCCTTTTCTTGGTTCTTTGAGATGGGTCTGGTTACCTGAAAGTTAGTCAGCAATTCTTTAAATAGAGAAATACACGTGGCTCAAGTACTCTAGAAATATTCGAGCTATTAAAAAAGTAGGACCTTGGATACCCATTTTCTTACCCCAATGTAGGCTGTACATATCACAATGTTAGAGCATACATACAAATGTCTAATATATACATTAAAATCAATCTAACCAACCCAGAAGGTTGCTAATAGAATTTTCAGTGTTATCAGTATACCTGGACTTCTGACAGTATTTTGTAGGTATCTTCCGTTTATGGTGAAAGATCTTGCATTTAAATTTAAATTTGGAAATATAAAGTACGATTCCAAAAATCACAAAATAAACTACAACATTAAAAAAACAACACAGGTTTCTGAATAGAACCAAAAGTCTTTAGCCGGAAGCTGTCACTGAACCGGCCAGGGCTCTCTACTGCCTTTGACCTCTGCTGTGTCTCGGGCCTGGCTCTGGCCATCTCTAGGAAGTACCAAGTGCAGTGACCTCTCACCTCCCTCGCATCAGCCTCAGTTTTTGAGTGGAGCTGTCTGCCTTTTATTTAGGGTCTTAAAGTGATCAGAGAGATTTAAATGTAGTTAATTACCAGAATCCTAACGTCACTGCTGCATATATTACTCCTCTTTGTTTTTTATGTAAAGGTACTTTTCATTCTTTACTGAAGTCTGGAGAAACAGATGAGTCGTCTTTGACTAGTGTGTTTTTCAGAAGGCCCTGTGCTATATTAAACTGTAGAAATTCACTACTGAATACAATGAAATGTTTTCAAACTTGGGTTCCAGGCTATGACCTTCCACCTATTCTTTCTGTGACAACATATTTTGATTGCAACAATGCAACTATAGATCTATCTCTAAAAACTGACCTTTTAGAATCTTCATGTTCTTAAACCTCATCAACTCTCAGATAAGAAATCTGTGACATTAGTCCCATGGTAGTGGTAGGTCCTGTGGGTCTAGAAAGTCGGCGGAGAACATGCTCGGGGTGGTGGTGCTGAGAGGAGTGAGTCCTGAAGAGGAGTTGGGCATGGTAATGTCCAACCACTCCATGTTGTCCAAGTTTGAGTCTGACAGGTCGAGAGACAGACAGGGAGTACCTGCAGCAAACTGGGTCTCGGAAGTCTCCATGGGTGAGTGTGAATGGTCCAGCATACCTGAGTGACTCAGCAGGTCATTCTGGAGGTCCTCGATCAGAGAGAAGGGCTCTCTGTCTTCACTGCTGCTTTGTAATGGAGCAATTTCATTGGCTGAGGGTAAAGTTCCATCCAAGAACGCTTCTAGTTGGTTCTCTAAGCTGGCAGATAAACTGCCCATAGGTTCTAAAGATACAGGTGGTGCCATTTGGACTTGGGGTGGTGGCCGGGACACCACTGTATTCACTGGCATTGTGGTGATGCTGGCTGTCACTGGTCTCATTTTGGAAATAGGAGAAGGTTCTTCTTTTATGGGGAGGGAGATCTCTGTGTAAAATAAATGAAGTAATTAGTAACTAAAGATTTATTACTACTTAAAAATTTTTATTAATTACTAGGACAGTTACTTTACTATTATGCGATTCCTTCTACGCACGTCCGTCTTAGAAGTAGGAAGAGAATGCTATTGGTCAGGTACAATCCTTGACAACCTTTAGGATGATGGATCATTTTAGTTAAATAGATAAACATAAAAGTTTATGACATTCTTTTTTATTGTAAATTTAGTCAGCAGACTGTCCAAGGCCAGTTTATTACATTCTGATGTGCTTTAAATTCTTTTCAGTAAGACTAAGCATTAAAAGCAGTTATATCTCACTAGATAGGAATCAATGGTTTCAGATTATTTTATCTTTGAGTCCTTATTTTGTCATTTAAAGTTTTAAGATAGGGCTCATATCATCCTATGAATCTATCTATAGCAGCATGATACTCCTAATATAAATGTTGAAATGTCCATCCTGAGTTTGTGCTGAGACATGAAGTACATCCTCAGTGTTATGAAAGAGGTAATTCTATTCTTTTTTCCTTTTTTTTTTTTTTTTTATCATTATAGTTGGACTGGGTATCCAATTTAGCCAAGTGCGTTCTGTGTAAAGTCCTGAAAATATACAATGGCATTTGATTTCATTTCTGAATTAAAGCTAACACGTGGTCCCTCTGATCCTTTTCTTTTAAGGTGAGGTGGATCACTTGATTATTTTTTTTTTTTTTTTTTTTTTGAGACGGAGTCTCGCTGTGTCGCCCAGGCTGGAGTGCAGTGGCCGGATCTCAGCTCACTGCAAGCTCCGCCTCCCGGGTTTACGCCATTCTCCTGCCTCAGCCTCCCGAGTAGCTGGGACTACAGGCGCCCGCCACCTCGCCCGGCTCGTTTTTTGTATTTTTTAGTAGAGACGGGGTTTCACCGTGTTAGCCAGGATGGTCTCGATCTCCTGACCTCGTGATCCGCCCGTCTCGGCCTCCCAAAGTGCTGGGATTACAGGCTTGAGCCACCGCGCCCGGCCTGATTATTTCTTTCACTTTTTGGTCTTGTTTTCTGAGTTTATATAAAATTTTGATTTGGTAAATGTCTTCATTATGTGTTGTTCCCTGCCAGATCAAGTAGCAAATTAACAGACCATCTTCTGTAAATACTAGTGTTCACTAAACTACATATATGAATAGAATATCTTTTAAAATTTTATGAGGATATGATTGGTTTCATTTATATGCAGATACACTAGGAAAAATAAATTTAATTAACAATAGCTCTTAAAGCTCAATGATTGGTATGTACAAATGGCTGAGAGAAGGAACTTAAAATTTGATTCTTATAAATGAATTGTCAACTGTGTGTACTGCATTTATTTTTTAATGGTTTGTTACTTTTAATTATCAGTAGTCATCTCTAAAACTGTTTTGAAAGCTTTAAGTGTAATCTAAGTAACTAGTCTTTTTATTTTTGTTATTTTTTTGAGACGGAGTCTTGCACTGTCACCAAGGCTGGCTGGAGTGCAGTGGCATGATCTCAGTTCACTGCAGCCTCTGCCCCTGGGTTCCGGTGATTCTCCTGCCTCTTAGCCTCCTGAGTAGCTGGATTACAGGTGCCCTCCACAATGCTCAGCTAATTTTTGTATTTTTAATTTCACCATGATGGCCAGGCTGGTCTTGAACTCCTGACCTCAGGTGAGTTGCTTGCCTTGGCCTCCCAAAGTGTTGGGATTACAGGCAGAGCCAGGCACAGTGTCACTAGTAACTAGTCTTACAACTAACTATATAAAACTTGGTTCTCATTATTACTGATGTTAGTAAACAATAAGATGAAATAATATACTTATTAGATACTTTGTCATAAAAAAAAAATCCCATTTAGAAAATAGCTTGTTTGTGTCATATTTTAATTTCCAAGTTTAAGGCGCCTGCCACCACACCTGGCTAATTTTTGTATTTTTAGTAGAGACAAGGTTTCATCATGTTGGCCAGGCTGGTCTTGAACTCCTGACCTCAAGTGATCCACCTGCCTCAGGCTCCCAAAGTGCTGGGATTATAGGCTAAGTCACTGGGGTTGGCCAGCTTAAATTATTTTTGTAAGGCCAATATAATTCTTAGCAAAAAATACTATTGGCATTATGTAGAGCTGTAGTCAAGTATCAATTCTCTATGTCAACGTCAACTTCAGTGTCAAATGATACATGCTATAAATGGAGAACTTCTGATCACTTTGAAAATTCAAATAAAACTCCTTTCATCAGGGTAATTTTAAGACTACTCTAAATATGCAAATACTATCCAGGATTTTTTTTTTTTTAAATATTGATTTTTATACTTATTTTTAAAGATATGTAAGCTGAGGCAACAATATCCTTATTCTTTTTGTGGCTAATGTCCCTTTTAAATAAAGATGATATAAATCTAAGATTTCATATTATATTGTAGAAAATGCTTTAGCATTGACTTTGAATTTTAAGAAAGATACTGGAGCTCATGCTAGGTAGCTTGATGTCACATAATTAAGTTAGTATTGGAATGTTTTCATCCCATTACAAAGACATACGCATGGAACAAGTTTTGAAGCTTTTCAACATGGAATTTAAATCTGGTTCTGCTTTGCTATCTTGTCTTTGTTTTTTAGCAGGCATCTATCTGTGGATAAATCTCACATTGTATTACTGTTTTAAGCTATCACAGTTCACTGCAGCCTTGACCTCCTGGGCTCCAGCAATCTTTCTACCTCAACTCCCTAGTAGCTGGGACCCCAGGGGTGTGCCACTATACCCTGTTCATTTTAAAAATTTTTTGTAGAGACGAAGTCTCATTATGTTTCCCAGGCTGGTCTTGAACTCCTGGGCTCAGATTCCCAAAGTGCTGGGATTACAGATGTGAGCCACCACGCTTGGCCATAAGTTCTTTTAATGGCCTATATTTAACAGATTTTAAAACAGTAAATTCAGTTAGAAGAACACATTTCTCAGTATCTAAAGATAAGCTATCTGTGCTTAAGAAAAGCTTTCATGTACTTGTGTTAAGAGTTGCCTTCCTGTGAGGATCTGATGTGACTTTTGACTTACCTCCACTCTTAATGAGGATATCAAAGAGGTCATCCATCTGCTGACTGTGTGTGTTGGAAATCTACAATGAAGCAGAGTACAAATTAGGTTTCTTTCATACAAACCTGGAAGCATTATACAATGAGGAGTCCTAAGGGACTTTCTAGACGATTTAGTTCTAATCTATCATGTGATAATTTTGAAAACACTGAGGTCACCTGAGAAGTTAAGCCATTTACCCAAGCTGTACAGCTGGTTAGTTGACACAGCAAGAACAGGCAGGGCTAGTCAGTACCCAGCTCCACCGACTTCTATGCTTCCCTTTTTTTTCTATCACTGAATTGCATTTTGAGAGGCCTCTAATACCTTATTTTAAAAGTGTCGGCCGGGCGCGGTGGCTCAAGCCTGTAATCCCAGCACTTTGGGAGGCCGAGACGGGCGGATCACGAGGTCAGGAGATCGAGCCCATCCTGGCTAATACGGTGAAACCCTGTCTCTACTTAAAAATACAAAAAACTAGCCGGACGACAAGGCGGGCGCCTGTAGTCCCAGCTACTCGGGAGGCTGAGGCAGGAGAATGGCGTAAACCCGGGAGGCGGGGCTTGCAGTGAGCTGAGATCCGGCCACTGCACTCCAGCCTGGGTGGCAGAGCAAGACTCCGTCTCAAAAAAAAAAAAAAAAAAAAAAAAAAAAAAAAAAAAATAAATAAAATAAAATAAAATAAAAGTGTCTTTATTCATTTGTATTTAGGTAAAAATTTGTATAGGTGATCACACTACATATATTTGTTCAGCTCTTATTGAGATTTACCTGACATACAGTAAGGTGCACTTATGTAAAGCATACAATTTGATATGTTTTGACATATAAATATACCCATGAAACCATCAACAAAATCAAGATAATGAACATATCCATTGCCCCTAAAGTTTCCTCATCCCCTCATCCCTAGGCAACCCCCAGATCTGTTTGCTTTCACTATGGATTAGTTTTATATGAATGGATTCGTACTGTGTGTACTTTCTTGGTGGTAGGGGAAGGACTAGCTTCTTTCATCCAGCATAATTATTCTGAGATTTACGCGTCTTGTAGTGTGTACCACAGGAACAGTTCATTTTTTTTTTTGGTTGCGTGGTATTGCATTGTATGGAAATAACAGCAGTTTATTTATTCATTGACTTGTGGATGGACATTTGGGTTTCCAGTTTTTGGCTATTACAAACAAGTTGTGAACATTTGTGTACAGGTCCTTGTATAGACATGTGTTTTCTTTTCTCTTGGGTAATTAAGAGTGGAATGACTGGATCACAGGATAGGTATCGGTTTAACATTTGAAGAAATGTCCAAACTGTTTTCCAAAGTAACTGTTCCATTTTATATTCCCACCCTCAGTATATGGTATAAGATTTCTAGTTGTTCTTCATTCTCACCAATACTTTGTAGGGTCAGTCTTTTCAATTTTAGATATTCCATTAGGTGTGTAGTGGTATTGCACTGGGGTTTTAATTTACATTTCCCTAATGACTAATGATGTTGAACATCTTTTCTAGTGCTTATTTGCCATCCACTTATCTTTGGGAAAACGTATGTTCAAATCTTCTGGCTACTGCAGATTTCTTCTGCTTGCTGTTTGCATGGTCTATCTTTTTCCAACACTTTTGCTTGCAATGTGTCTTTGTATTTAAAGTATGCTTCTTGGAGATACATGCATTAGTTATCTATTGATATATTATAAATTATACCAAAACATAATGGCTTAAAATTATTATGTCACAGTTTTGTGGGTCAGGAATGGTTTTGATGGGTGGTTCTGGCTTCGGGTCTTTCATGAGGTTGCAGCCAAGACGTTGGTTAGGTTACTGTCAACTGTAGGAGTGGCTGGGGAATGCCCTCGACTGGCAAGTTAGTGCTGGCCATTGACGGGAGGCCTCAGTGCCCCTCCATGTGAGCCTCTCCAGATGGCTGCGGACATGTCCACATGGCATGACAGCTGGCTTTTCCAGAGTGAGCAATCCAGGGGAGAGCAAGGAAGAAGGGGCATGCCTTTTATGACAGTCTCTGGAGTCACACACCATCACTTCTGCCAATTCTGTTTGTTAGAAGTGAGTCGCTAAATCCAACCCAGGGAGGAATGTCAAAGAATGTGCAGACATATCTTAAAATTGCACACAGTTGAGTATGGCTTTTATATCCATTCTGACAATTTTTTGCATTTTAATTGAATTGTTTAGTCATATATGTTATAATTACTGACATGGTTAAGTTTGGGTTTACTATATTACATTTGTCTTCCATTCATCCTATCTAGTTTTTTTTTTTTTTTTTTTTGTTATCCTGTTTTTCTTTCCTGTCTCCTTAAAAAAAAAAAATTTGACATTTTTGTATTCTAATTTTTCTTTTCTTCTTCTTTTTTTTTTTTTTTTTTTTTTTTGAGACAGTCTCACTTTGTCACCCAGGATGGAGTGCAGTGGCACAACCTTGGTTCACTGCAGCCTCAACCTTCTGGGATCAAGTGACACTCCTGCCTTAGCTTCCCAAGTAGCTAGGACTACAGGTGTGCACCACCACACCTGGCTAATTTTTGTCTTTTTTGTAGTGATGAGGTTTCATCATGTTGCCCAGGCTGGTCTTAAATTCCTAGGTTCAAGCAATCCTCCCACTTCACCTCCTAAAGTGTTGAGATTACAGGTGTGAGATGCCACACCAGACCTTTCTATTGATTTTTTTTTTTAAGCTATCTCGAATTTTTTAAATTGTTACCATAGATATGCAATATATATCCTTAACTTCTCATAGGCTACTTAATGTTGTACACTGAATAAAACATAGAGATCCTAAAACCACACAGATCCACTCATTTCCTCCCCTATCCTTTATTAATTATTATTATTTTTTTGAGACGGAGTCTTGCTCTGTTGCCCAAGCTGGAGTGCAGTGGTGCCATCTCTGCTCACTGCAAGCGCCGCCTCCTGGGTTCACGCCATTCTCCTGCCTCAGCCTCCCGAGTAGCTGGGACTACAGGTGCCCGCCACCATGCCTGGCTAATTTTTTTGTATTTTTAGTAGAGATGGGGTTTCACCATGTTTGCCAGGATGCTCTCGATCTCCTGACCTCATGATCTGCTCGCCTCGGCCTCCCAGAGTGCTGGGATTATAGGCGTGAGCCACCGCGCCCGGTCTATTAATTATTTTAAGTATCGTCTACACATGCTATACACTCCTTAAGACAATGTTATCTTTGGTAATGAACTAACACAGTTTTTCTTTATCTGAAAATATCTTTACTTCACTTTCATTTCTAAGGAATATTTTAACTTGATAATAGAATTCTGGCTTCACAGTCTCTTCCACTTCTTCCTCCCTAAAAGCTTTTAAATGTGCTGTTACACTCTTTTCCAATTTTCATAGTTTTTGACGAAAGCTTGACATTAATCAATTAGTTGTTTGCTCTGTGTGAAACGTGTTTTTCCTCTTGATGCATTTAAGATTTTCTCTTTGTTTTGTCAACAATCTGACTGTGATGTGATTTATCCAGCTTGTTTATCGAGCATCTCAAAGCTGTGAATTTGTCTTTCATCCTATTTGTGAACATGTCAGCCATTGTTTCTTCAAATACTTGCCTCTCCAGTTCTTTCTCTCTTGTTCCGGGACTTCTCTTCTACCTATGTTAGACTGTTTGAATTATATAAAACAGACTTCTGAGGCTTTGTTCACTTAAAAAAAATCTTTTGCCCCCATCTCTGTTATTCAGATTAGATAAGTTATGATCTATCTTCAGGTTCTTGACATTTTTTCCCCTGCCATCTCCATTCTGGTAAGTTCATCTATATATATTTTTTTCATTTCAGATACTGTACTTTTTTAGTTCTCAAATTTCCATTTAGTTCTCTTAAAAATCATTTCTGTATATATATGGATCCCTTTTAATTTATTACAAGCATATTTCCTTTTCCATCACTGAGGACAGTTGTAATAGTAGTTGCTTTGAAAACCTTGCCTGCAAATTCTAACATCAAGATGAGCTCATGATTGGTCTCAGCCTTTTTCCTTTGAGAACAGGTTACATTTTCCTGATTCTTTATATGATGCATGTTATGGATAAGTGTTATGGATGTTAAACCGTGGTGACTATGAATTCTGCTGTTATTTTCAGATGGTTTCTATTGTTTTAACAAGCTATTAACTTGGTTAGACTTAAACTTCAAAATGTTTCTTGGGTAGGTGTTCCAATCTCACTTTAGATCTTGTCTTCAGCTGAGCTGCTATGCATCTATTCCACGCCTGTATGGCTTAGGGGTCAGCCAGAGATGTGGGCACACATAATTTGGGGATCTCCTCTCTAGCTCTTTCCCTCTGGTTGCTCTCAATTCAGTTCTCTGGATTTCCAGGCCATAAAGACTATGGCTTTTCCACCAGTAACCATGCCACTTAGCTGGACCCCAGAGTAAAAGCAGCAAGAAGAGGGAAATCATGCCACATCACTCCCTTCCTTTGAGTGTGGGTTCCCCACCAGAGAATGACTGCTTCTATTTACTCTTCAATGCTTTCAGGTAGTTGCTTTTTGTTATGACCAAGATTAACAGCTATTATCTGTGGGAAGACTGAACCAGTAGGGCCTTACTTAGCCACTTGTGGAATTGCAAGTCTGAGTAAAGGTACTTAAACGAACTTTGGTGCTCAGTGGCATATAAGAAGGTCCTACAGGTGGCTACTCATTTGAATAACCAAAAACCAATGTAGAACCTCAGTCTATAAACAGGAACCCAGAGACATGTAAATACCAGAGATTCCAATAAGCTGTCTTACGTTACAGTGGAAGATTTGTCAAGTAAGCAGGACTTAGGAAGGATGGGTGCTACCTTTTTGTTTTCTTTTCTTTTTTTTTTTTTTGAGACGGAGTCTGGCTCTGTCGCCCAGGCTGGAGTGCGGTGGCCGGATCTCAGCTCACTGCAAGCTCCGCCTCCCAGGTTTACGCCATTCTCCTGCCTCTGCCTCCCAAGTAGCTGGGACTACAGGCGCCCGCCACCTCGTCCGGCTCTTTTTTTTTTTTTTTGTATTCTTTAGTAGAGACGGGGTTTCACCGTATTAGCCAGGATGGTCTCGATCTCCTGACCTTGTGATCCGCTCGTCTCGGCCTCCCAAAGTGCTGGGATTACAGGCTTGAGCCACCGTGCCCGGCCTTTTGTTTTCTTAAAAACTGCAGTTAAGCTCTTGGCAATTCACTTCATCTCTGCTCCCCGTGAAGACAATAGATACCACTACGAATGGACCATCAGGGAGAAGTGTAGTCCAGCACCACCTATTTGACTTCTTACTGCATATGTTTGAACCTATCTTTGAAATCTGACTTCTCCCTCGCAGACAAGGGCCTTTGCTGAGTCTGTAAGTAAGGAACGTCTTACAACTCAAAGTCACGTCCCCTCAATACAGTGAATACAAAGAAGCATATTTCAGGTTCCACTTCCTCCAAGAGGCAGCCCCCTTCGGGTCCTGAGCGTCCCTGGATGTCCTTGGTGAGGGTGCCAAACTGACAAGGTCGCCTGGACTAAGCAGCTTCTGTAGATGCTCACTCAGGCAACCAAGTGGGTCAAGGCAGCGTAGGCATGACTGCATACTCCCTGGGTGAGGGACTGGCTTGTTAGGTGCTTGATAGAAAAAGCGCAGAGCCCTTGGCCCCACGTTCCTTGGGTGCAGCTTGACCCACTGCATTCACAGCCACCATGTGGCCCCAACAAGTTACCCCATGGAACACGGGAGCGGGGGAACTGGCACAACTGCGCTGATGCTCCTGCTGTTTGCCGTGGATAATAAACAGTCCCGCTTGGATACTGTCTCTTGGTGTCCACCTTTAGCGCCCATGGAGTGGTAGCAGGGCTACTCCTTGAACTCTCTATGAGGCTGGGGTTATTCCCTGAAAGGTTAGTTTTAAGCTTTGACAGAAAGCTTTAGAGAGATAGGAAGATTGGAGGAGTGGTTAGGGTAATGTATGACAAGTGCTGTTGTGGCTGGCACCCACCATGGGCCATCTGCTTTTACAAATAGGAACCCTAACTTCTTCCATTGCCTGGTATAGTTGGGGCTACTTCTGTTTTATCAGTGAAACCAGGAAGGCTCAGAGACCACATGGTCACCATGTGTGGTGAAACCAGGAGAACCTCAGGTCTGTTACCTCCAAGCGCATTTGCTCAGTGTATGAGCAAAGTCATTTGGATGGGCTGGCCTGCTGGGGGCAGAGGCTGCTAGAGACCAGAGAGATGAAGCAGGACCACGTCAATTTAGGTGCTGGTGGCCTTGAATGTCAGACAGGTGGAACAGTGATACCATATGTCATTTTGATGCTGGCCTGACACACGGTGGCTTTAGAAAAGGGACATGTATAAACCATGTGTCCTGGTCATAATCAGATCTATCTCTAACATGACTGATAACCTTACCCCAAAGGAAAAGTTAAGAGAGAAACCCTGAACTTCTGAATAAACAGTAAATGCAGTTATACTGCTGCTGAAAGCTGTTTAAGGTCTTCATGATAAATGACATTTTGATTTTAAATAACCATGTAAAATAACAAGGTTATTTTTGTATTTCTATTGAGGCAAGTCAGTTTCATACAAGGGATTCTGGACAGGTCTGCCCGAGACTGAAGATGGGCACATCCACCATAGCCTTATGCACCGTGACCCTGCCCTCACTCACCTCTGGCAGGGGGGCCTGTGTGCTGCGTGTTTGCTTGATGGCCTCCTCATAGCGGGGGGGATCTTTTGTCTTGGCGACTGGGCTCCCAAATAGAGAGTGCTGGACGACAAATTGCTGGGGTGGCGGGGGTGAACTAGGCTGTGTCAAATAAAGGAGGAGTGCACATTACATCTTGGCAATAAACCCTCCCTTTTCCTGGCTAGACTCGGCTCTGCTGTTCTCTATGTAGTGACCAAATCAGGGAATTCATGAGCAGGTTCTTTTAAGCACCTGTGAGGCTGACAGCACTGGTGGCCACCTAATGTGGGAAGGATCGTCTTCACTGTGATAATCGCTGAGCTCCTCCTTCACAAGTTATCACTGAATTTTCAACAATTTTATCCCATTACTATTAGTCACTCCAAGCCCAAAGCACTAGGCTTTGGAATGATTTTATGCCCCTGTAGAACTGTCACAAATGCACAAGCCTCACAGGGTTACCTTGTTGGGTGTGTTAGGTCCATTTTGCAGGGATGGAAGTGGAGCATTTCTGGATTGAAGAACGCTGTTGGAGGCCTTATTGATAAAGGGCTGCTGGACAGCTGGAGCAGGATGTCTCTGATATGGAAGAACGGTATTTGATGCTGAGTTTGTGAAAACCTGTATTGAATAAATGTTTCTCCATTAATTTGTTCTTTGGCTTCTCCTAATGAAGTAAAGAAAACCATGTTTTAGGGCAGGGGTCAGCAAACTTTTTCTATAAAGGGCCACAGAGTATACAGCTTACGATTTGTGGGTCACCTGGCCTCTGTTGTTACCACTTGGCTCTGCCATTGCAGCCTAAAAGCAGCCACAGATAGTACACAGATAAACGGGTGTGGCTGTGTGCCAATGAAACTTTATCCACACAAACAGGCGGTGGGTTAGATTTGGTCCATAGGCCAGGTTTTGCTTACCCCTATTTACAAGCATATGTGGTTCCTTTACGCAGTAACTTGCCTTTGATGGTGGTACAGACAGAGATTTGAGGAAAAACAGTGCTTGCTCTTTATAATTCTCCTCTTAAATGATAGCTGAGTTTCTTCTATTCCTCTCTAAGGTGAGCTCATCTACACTCTCTTTTTTTTTTTTTTTTTTTTTTTTTGAGACAGAGTCTCGCTCTGTTGCCCAGGCTGGAGTGCAGTGGCGCACTCTTGGCTCATTGCAACCTCTGCCTCCCAGGTTCATGCCATTCTCCTGCCTCAGTCCCAAGTAGCTGGGACTATAGGTATCCGCCACCATGCCCAGCTAATTTTTTGTATTTTTAGTAGATGGGGTTTCACCCTGTTAGCCAGGATGGTCTTGATCTCCTGACCTTGTGATCTGCCCACCTTGGCTTCCCAAAGTGCTGGGATTATAAGCGTGAGACACCATGCCCGGCCTACTCTCAAATCTTTAATTGCCATGACTAAGCTAATAATCCCGAGTCACTGCTCTGTTTCTAACCTTGCTCCCAGGCATCAAAGCCACTTACATCATCTTCCTAGGTATCTCAAATTAAAAATATTCCAAATGATTTTTCTCCTTTTTCCCACTACCCCCTGCCTCTCAGCTTCTGAGGGAAAATAATTCTTGGTTCTGCCTTTTTAAAAACTTAAGTAAATAGGACTATCAGTCAACTCTGCTTTCTCCCTCAGTGTTCACACATCTCACGACGCCTCTTGAATCTGCCGCTGCTCTCTGCTGTCCTGCGCCTAGCCCTCACTATCTATCACAGGGATTCTGCAGCAGCCTTGCGGCACAGACCCCCTGCCACAACGTGTTCTCAAGGCATGGCCCCTACCACACTCATTGGCTCTCTTGATTTGGGTAAAACTCTAATCTTTGCCTGGCATGTAAGCTGCTTACTACCTGGTCCCTTTCCATCCTACCTAAAACCTCAACCTGCTATGGTCACACTCAATTTTCCAGTTTCTTGAAAATTTCTTCAAATACAAGCAAGGCCCCATTTAAAACTGGCCCCCTTTGGAGAGGCTATTTTCTATTCTAACATGCAAAGGTGAGAACTTCTTGCTGCAGAACTCCAAAACGTTTTGTTTAGCACCTCCATCAAGAGCCACAAGTTTTAGGGTCTTTTACAAATATGTGTCTATATTGCTGATATTGTAACTGTATTTCATAGAACTTGGTTTGCTCATAAAAATACTTAACACGTTCTATACTACTAATACTCCGAAAAACCTCTGTATTTCGTAAGCAGGAAAGTCTATGTGTATATACCTCAAACAGTACAACCTCGATGGTGATGAGTTCTGTAAATATACTCCTATTTGAAACAATTAAATTTCCTTATATTTGGTAAAAAATTACTTCCTTTACACTAGAAGTAATGATTGCAAATTCTAGTATCTTAAGACTTAGTGAAAAAACCCTTATTTATCCTATCTACATATTTTTCCCTTTCCTCCCTAAAACAAATTGTCTTAACATTTGAACATTTACTAAGCTTTTAATTACACTAAATGGCATTTTGAGCTTTCCCCAAACTCAGTAACATACAACCATGATTCCTTTAGCAGAGGAGATTCTGAAGCAGCACATCTGTTACATGTGACTGCTGCTTTCTGTCCCCAAAGCTGGTTTCACCCAGACAGTTCACACTATCCTGAGGCAGATCACAGGCACAACTCATTACCTGGGTTCTTTTATGTTGAAGAGTAAAACTCTGGGATTAATAATTTTCAAGGTTTAAAAGAGTAAGACCTATTTTTGAGGCCTAAGATTTTTCTAGCAAGGAGATGTGCACATAGCTCCACCTACTGGCTACTGGGGAATGTGGGAGAATTTTTTTGGTAGGTATTTGTGTAGAGGACACTGAATCCTAGACCACCAACTTCATTTTAAAGATGAGGTAATGGACTCTCAGAGAAGGTAAGTGAATTCTGTGTGAGGCCAAACACCTGGGCAATGGTGAAATGGAATTGATAAGACCTTCTGGGCTCTTAATCTGAGATGGCAAAGTCTTACAAATGTATTTCAAGATCTTATTCAACATGAACATTTTGGGAGTATATTTTTCATCTTCAAATACCTTTTCCAAGGGAACAGCGTATCTTTTTTTCCACAGTATGTTTAATTTGAAAAAAATGATTTTAAAATTCAGTACATTTAATATATGAGGATTGAAAACAAATACTTTTGAAACTTTCCCTTGGAAAAGGGGTTAACTGTGAAGGCAAGCTATCTTTCAGTAATGAAAAGCTTTCTCCATTCCAAATAACTGGGAAGTCTGCAGCCAAATGGCATCTGACCTAAGGCTCGTTCCATCGGAGATGGATCACAGAACAGAATAAACAGGAGCTTCCCAAGGCTAATTTTACGAAGACGCTTGTTGAATGGATGATTGGAGGGTGGTAAAAATCAGTGACAGATGACTGCTCCTTGGCATTTACAAACCTTTCTGACTTGTTGAGGCTGACTGAGCACATGCTGTGGGAACTTGTCTTGTGTCTGAGGTACAGCTGGGGCCAAGCCTGAGGCCAAGGCAGCAGTTGGTATTTGTGCAGCAGTTGCTATCTGAGGCTGAGTCTGCATTCCTGCTTGTGGTGAAGTCTAGGGAGGTGAATTGAAAAAAAGTCAATTTAATTGTCAGAATCAAAGTCAGAAATCACAACTTAGATGCAGAATCACTGGCCACTTGGGGATTGTATCTAAATGAAGCAAGACCAAGGTTACAGACACACACTTCATCTGCACAGAGATCTGAACTCGAATGATTCTAAACCAGAGAGGGAAACACCAGACCAGTCACTGCATGTTCTTATTATTCCTAAGTAGTTAAGATTTTCATTTGAAAATTTTGAGAAAATGGAAATAATAGGAACCTAAGGCAGTTCTACACATAATAGCTCAGGTATTGTAATACTTGAAGAGCAACAAGGAAACTTGTGAGACCTAACTGTCCCAATTGCTTTTGGTAAGCTACGCGTGCATTCCCTAGGGAGAGCCGGCAAGGGGCCAGGGCGCCCTCAGACCCAAGGATAAAAACACGGTTCTCGTTTCTACTACAGCAATGGCAGATTTGGACCAAAAAATTTAAGGATTTATTATGGAATAGACTTTCAATTTTGCAGATACCCTAAAGATAAAACAGAGGAATTAGAATTTTTTGCATGTGCCAAAGGGTCTGCGGGCCCTGCCTCCTAACCACAGGGATACAAGATGACTCCTCTCACCTATTTCAGGTATTTGGGTGTCGAGGCTGAGGAGCACTGGTTCAAATGGTTTCTTGTTCACTCGTGGTCCATGTTTGGTTAAAACTTACCAAAACTGCATGACACGGAACAACCTCAGGCAAATACATAGGTTATGTAGGCACAAAAGGGAATTTCATGCTCATCAGTGTTTTCTCATCTTTTTCAATTATATCCTCACTCCTAACTTTTTGGTCATGTTTTCCTTAGTTTAGACATCTTCATATAAGCAGTGACTTTCGAGAACTAAATGTGGGAGGCAGAATATAAGAATGGGCATAAGAATAAAGGCTCTGCGGGCAGAACACCTGGGTTTAAATGCCAGCTCCATCCTTGGGGAACTCACTTGAGTACTCCTAGGCCTCAGCTCCTTATCCAGAGAGGGGTCATATCACTTACATCTTCTAGGAGAAGGGAGGATTAAGTGAAGCCAGCCATTTAAAATACTAGATGCTGTGCCTTGCCAGAAGAAGTGCTCAGCAGCAGAGACTATGATCACAATGATCATGTCACTGGTGTGTAAAAAAAATGTCTGCATGGATGATACTGTGTTCATTCAAGGGAAAAGGTAACAACTAGAAAAGCACCCTGTATTTGTTTTCACTATATAAAAAGTGTTAGATATTCAGATTTCTAAATAACCCTCTCACAACATGCATATGTTTCCTCTGTGAGGTCTGCTCTGGATGCATTTATGAAAGAGCTCAGGTATGGTTCCTTCCTTAGCAGGGTTTGCATTCCAAGCGTGCTGTAAGGCAAAGTAGTTAGAAGACACACTTCACACCTGGAGTTTGAGGCTGCCTACAGGGAGTTGCACTGAGGTGACACTCGAGCCCTGGATGGACACTGGGAGCAGGAGCTGAGCAGTCTGTGTGGTCAGTAAAGCCTGGGGCTGAGCAACAACAGCAGGCGGTGGCTGTCCCTGGGAACTCACATAAAACTGCGAGACGACACTCTGCTGCTCTGCCTGGGCCACAGGGACCTCTTGCTTGATAACTACAGCCTTTTTGGCAACAAGGGTCTGGCCACCTGTAGAGACAGGCTGGCCTACAGTGTGGCTGGCTACTGGGATGGGCTGCCTGGAGCTGGAGCAGTCGGGGAGTGAGGCCTCGTCTTTGATGGAGGAGCCAAGGCTGCTGTGCTTCTGATCTGACTTGTTGACAGAATGACCTGGGGCACTGGGCTGGGGTTCCAGGGGCCGCTGTTGCTGCCCTCGTTTTTCAACCTCAAGTTGCATTTTCAGCACTTCCACGAGCTTCTGCTCTTGTTCCAGTTTCCTCTTCAGTTCTTCGATTTGCTTCTCTTTCTCCTGAAGCTTGCGATCCTTCTCAGCTGCATCCAGTTCCAGGTTGGACAGAGTGCTGCTGGTAGGACTCAGACTGTCTTCATTATTTGTCATTCTCAAAGGAGATGAACTCAAGAACTGTGAAGGAGACATCATGGTCATAATCTCGGTGAAAGTGTCTGCCATGTTTGTTTCATCAGTACTGAGACTGGACTGTTCAGAGGGAGATGGTGAAATGGGCAGAGGGGAATGAACATTTTCCACACGGGCTGTGTTGCTGGTTCCTGTAGATGGCAATTCTGCCTTGAGAGTAGAGACTGGGCTAGTCACAGTGTTGTGTAGTGTTGTAACCGGCAAGGCCACAGTGACTTCTGGGTTACTGGTGACAATGGCTGACGATGACACTGCCACGATGCCCCCAGCAGCAAGGCCGCTGCTGTTCACTTCCTGGTAGGGTTTCAGGCGCTCAATGAGGTCTGGTTTGGTGCCTGACACTGGCAGACCCCTTAACTTCAGTTCTGTCTTCAGTTCTGACACCTGGAGGTACAAACAAAGCAGATCTCTTGGTATTGGAGCTTTCTGGCAAATCTACAGTACACTTTTGTGATGGGAAAGGTGCCTACGTCTGTCAGATAACTCTGTGTTACTGCACACCTGAAAGTGGAACTGGTTTTCTATTGAAGCACATAGAAATAGATAACTACAGACTAGACGTACTTGAGGAGCCAGCGATACAGTAAGGGTTTTTAGAGGGTAATTCCGCTTTTATGTCAAAGCAGAGAGAGACTACCAGGAATGATGATGGTATAGCTGCATTTATTGAGTAGCTGCCATGTGCAAGACACTGCTGGAAGTGCTCTATTCTTTCCACTCGTCTTCACATGACCCTATGAGGTGTCCGTATCATTATTCTTCCCATTTTACAGATCAGGAGGCAACAGAAGAAAGAGGTTGAAGCACTCACTCACGGTACCACAGATAATAGAAGGCTGAGCTGTGATAGAAACCTAAAAAGGCTGGCCCTAGAGCTCATATTCTTAACTGTTACATTTTCCTGCTTCTCCCAAACTTGGCATTGAGCAGGGAAGAAAAAAAAAATCACAG
Organism: Rhinopithecus roxellana; assembly: GCF_007565055.1. Taxonomy (NCBI): domain Eukaryota; kingdom Metazoa; phylum Chordata; class Mammalia; order Primates; family Cercopithecidae; genus Rhinopithecus; species Rhinopithecus roxellana. The sequence goes on along the minus strand of NC_044568.1, from coordinate 81,752,215 downwards.
CCTCTGGAATCCAGCAGAACTGGCAGGTGCCCGCACAAGGTACACACTCAGTAAATGACAGTTATTGGTTGCTTTAAAAGAAAATTTAGTGGAAGTAAAAAGAATGTACCTTTATAAAGATTATCATATTGTTGGTAAAGTTGAATGTCTATTGAAAACAACTTAATGTCTGCTAGTCAAATCTGGCAAATCATTTACATGTTTGTGGTACTCAGGGATGAATAAGCTCCAGTTGGAATTGTCACCTTTAAGTCATCCAGGCTAGAAGGCAGAGGTCCTGGCTTTCTCACAGGAGCAGATGTATTCTGTCTTGGTGTGTTAGGTGTGGTATTGTTCAAAGCTGAATTCCCACTGTTACTAGTTTTGTCATTGAGTGGCCTTCAAAAGAAAAAGAAAATTAGTTTATAATAATCTAGATTTGACATTGCTTCTATTAACAAGTTGACTAACTTATGAAGAGAAAGATACCGTGGTCATGGATTTGGAAGGCTGAATATTGTAAAGATGCCAATTACATTAGATCTCAATGAAATCCCTGCAGGTTTTGTTTGTTTGCTAGCATGGTGGAAATTTAGAAGGCGATTCTAAGCTTTATACGGAAATGCAAAGGACCAAGAATGGCCACGAATCCTTGAAGAAAAGCAAAGCTGGAAGAGTCACACTACCAGACATCAATGCATAATTAACGTAGGATGTTGCTGATACAGGCACAGAACGACAGGCAAATGAGAGACTCCCAGCAAATCCAGAAACGGCCCTCTGCATACCTGGACCCTTGAGTTACCAGAAAGAGGACACTGATGTAGTGGAGAGAGGGCGGGACTTCTGATGGCGCCACGCTACGTTGTAAATTCACACAGAAAAAACATGGCCCTTGACTGGCCCCACCTCACCTTGTTCCCAAAATCTACATGTGAATTATGAAAATCTTTCAGAAAAATAGAATAGTATCTTCATGGTCTTTGGGTAGACAAAGATTTCTTAAATAGGACATAAAAAGCACTAAGTAAAAGGGACATCTTTAAGACAGTGAAAAGTCAAGCCACAGTGCAGGACAACAGATCTGTAATACATATTTCTGACAAAGACCTCATATCTAGAGTATATAAAGAGGTCTTTTAAAATCAGTAAGAAAGAGACAGAAAACCCAGTGGAAAAGTGGGGGAAAAATCTCAGATGTATCACAAGAAAGCATATCCCAATGGTCAATAAATAAAGGAACAATGGTTCAACTTCATTAGGTATGCGGAAAACGCAAATCACAACAGAATAGCCCTGCATTTTCAGTGGAATTGCTATAATAAGTAAGACTGATACCAAGTACCTGGGACAACCACAACAATCACACACTGCTGGCAGAGGTGTGAATGATGCAGCTATTTTGGAAAACTGTACTAAAGAAAAACATCTTTTCTTTGAAACTTCTCTTCCGTAGTACTAAAGGAAAACATCTCCCTATCCTATGATCCCGCAATTCCATTCCTAGATAGACATCTAACAGAAAGACACATGTATGTATACCAAAAGACAGATTATTTACTACGGGGTTATTCATAATAGCCCCAACTGGAAGCAGCCCAACTATGCATCAAGAGTGAGTTGGATGGTTAAATTACAGTATAGTCAGCCACAAAATATTAAACAACAACAAAAAAACGAACTGCTATTGGCACCAACAAAGATGCTCCTAGGTGTACTGTAAGATTGCATGTATATAAAGTTCAAAAACAGGCAAAACTACACTTTGGAAGGCCGAGGCGGGCAGATCATGAGGTCAGGAGATCGAGACCATCCTGGCTAACACGGTGAAACCCCATCTCTACTAAAAAATGCAAAAATTAGCTGGGCATGGTGGTGGGCGCCTATAGTCCCAGCTACTGTGGAGGCTGAGGCAGGAGAATGGCGTGAACCTGGGAGGCGGAGCTTGCAGTGAGCCGAGATTGTGCCACTGCACTCCAGCCTGGGTGACAGAGCGAGACTCTGTCTCAAAAAAAAACAGGCAAAACTAATCTCTGCAGATAGAAGTCAGGATCATCACAGAAAAGGGACACAAAGGGGGCTTTTGGGGTACTGATAATGATCTTGGTTTGAGTATTGGATATAGGAGTGTATTCATTTTTGCATCAATTTTCACTTACAATTTATGGACTTTTCTGTATGTAAGCTATACTTCAATTTAAAAAGCTTATTTAAGAGAAGTTGGTGCATCACTTGTCAAATTCTACTACAGTTAGGTGCTTTCTACTAATTTCCCTAAATTTTCAGTATTAAAACCAGATCCCCACCTAACATCTTCCAACTGTGATACTCTTGGTAACAGTAGTGTTTCCTTTCTGGATGGTTGCTACCATACAGCCGATTCCACTGCAGCTTCAGGCTTGGTGCTGAAGCCAAGAGACTTGGAATTCCACATTCTGAAACAGGGATTTGAGGTGACAGTGCCTATGGGGTGACGGCCATAGTTGGGTGAGCTTTCTCTGGGGAGTTCTGGGAGGTCTGTGGTTGAAGCCAGTGCTGGCTTTGTCAATAGCTAACTCTTGACATTCACTTTGGGGGTATTCTAAAACCTGGCTGAATTTTGTTGAAGTCAAATACTTGAAATCTTTGGGATGAAGTTTCTTGTTATTGGATGAAATGACAAATATTTTATGCATCATTATTCTCCTTTATAAAAATTCAACTGTAAAATCTCAGTTATGAAAACATTTTCTTTAAATCAATGTTTCTCCACGTTATTTTCATTCATTAGGGTCCCCCGAAAGAGCCTTTTAGACATTTTCCTCCAAATCTCTCTCCCCATGAAGTTTCAACACCACAGACATACTGCATGTGTTTATGGACTGCACGTAAGTCTGTGCTTTATTACATAAGAGTAATCTCCCTGCTGAGCCACCTTTTGCTTCCTTGTGAATGGTATTATCCCCTTGAGAATGAATGTAATTATTTTACTCATGCTGTTTTTTTTTCCTGTTGAGATTCTATAATACTCTACCTATTATAATGAACAGTTTGGTATTTAACTCAATCTTTAAAATAATATAAACATGTTAATCTATTTTTCTCCCAAATCAATAGAGGGGGAGAAAAAAAAAGGAAAGGGTTACTGATGAATGTGATTGGCAGATGAGAGACCTGAGTTCAGAGGGATGCAGTGGCCTTCGGGGACCTCCAGTGACTTCCCACTGTGCGGACAAGCTGGGTTGGACTAAAGCCCAGTCCCTTTGGGCGCTTGCTCCTTTGTGGTGGCAAAGGGCTACATGATTCAGGTAAAATCCTACCACTATGGGCACTGTAGGACTTCCACATTCAGTTTCTTGTAATGGAATTTTGATAAATATAAACAGTGCGGTAGGAAACAAGGTCTCCATTTTTAGGATCTGGAAACTGAACAGGACTTACATTCTTTTTGTGGTTAAATAATACACAAAAACAAGTGTTCTTTCTCCTTCTAGTATCCTGGGTCTTTTTGTATGATAATGTTCTTGGGTGAGCCTGGTTGTTGTAGAGGTGCTGAATGTCTGAGGAGGAGAGGGGAATTGAAACCTTAATGGAAGGACAAAGAACTGGTAACAGTTCAGCAAGCCCACACCTCTGATGGATTCTTCCCATCTACAAAGCCAGCCGCACAGCCAAATTCTTTCATTACAGAAAAGACTGTTTCAAAGATATCAAAAAAATCCTTTGGGATTTTCACCTTAACAGGTCCTCATCTGGGAATGGGGTCAGTAACAGCAATTCCTCCTAGACTTGCAGCAAAGATGAGGATGATGCACAGTTTTAAGCACAATGCATTATACATAGTAACTGTGAGCCATCATTACCATTATTATTATTATTATTGATGCCCAATGCCAAAGGAGGATGGCAGTGGAAGAGGCCTCCCTAGGGCCTGGACAAAGCTGCAAAGTAGCAGCAGCTTGTCTCTGATTCTCCTGCAATTCTCTTTGGTATCTCCTGATTCCCTTCCAATGTCAATAGCTCACTTGGGCCTGCTTGCTGTTAAAATAGTAACTGGATACAAAGTCCTTTCTCTCTTCATCTCCATACCCTGATGTTTTAGATTTAAGTACTTCACAATCAGGTCTGAATTACTAACAGGTTTAATCTTCCTCAACATATCTGAATCTTAAGAGGGAAAAGCATTCCCTATGAGGGAATGCTTAGGCTACATGTAGAAAACAGAAGTTTCTACAGATCATGTAATCATAAGTTGAATGACTTGATCATGGCTAGTAATTTTTCATTATCATGAACGTTTGCATCTTTTTCAAGAGTAAAATGAAAGTATTTCTTTTTCCAGAAAAGTGAGGAAAATGAAGACAACATCTTTGCATTTTTATCTGTTTCCCAGAAAAAGCATATTGGGAATGTATATCCAGAAATTTTATTACATTAATTAAAATTAGCCATTGATGTCTTGCTGTGAACTCAGTTTCAGAAATTGTCAGAATTCACTCCCTTCTGTCCCCCCCAGTTGGGTTAAAACTTTCAAAACACCTTTCTTCTTAGCAGTTGCTGGTCACCAAGGCCTTTAACTGTCTTCTGAAACACTCCCTCTGCTGCCAGAGCTCTTCACTGTCTCTAGACGTCCCTGCAACACCAGCATCCAGCTGTTCTTTCTTACATTTCAGCCTCCCCACGTTAGCAGCTTGCTCTGAAGCACTCCATTGTCTATCTGCTGTGTCGAGTAAGAGTCTTCTGCCCAGCTTCAAGTCCCCTTAGACACTGGCTATACTCGATTTTTGTCTTCCACTTTTTTTCTTAAAAATTAATCAGATTCTTTGTTTAGGCAATTTTTCTCATCTTCCAATGAAGAGAGGCACTACTTACTCTATTCCTTCCTCTGTGCTAGTGCTCACAGCATTCCCCTGTGCCTGGAAAGGCACTTCTTGAGCCTTCTATATACAAAGATCCTGCCTTTTCCACCAGGCTTTCCTTTGACCACTCCAGCTTTCATGCCCATCTTTCTCCTATTTTAGCTGTTTATGACAGGTCTTATACTACTTAAATGCTTTTCTCAGAGCATCTAGTACTATTTTGGTGTTCTAATAATAGGCAAATCTGGATGAATAATTGTGAAAAGGCATTTCTAATTGTAAAAATTCAGAACCTATTTTGGAGGACAGAAACTGGACTGGAATGCAGGCCATTCTCACCATGTGGACTTCAGACACTGTATGATAAGCTCTGATAACAAAGAAATGAAAATCATCACCGAGCACAAATAAATGACAATATTCAACTTTTGGTAACTTATAGTTCCTCATAAAAAACCACAGAGGCTGGGCATGGTGGCTCACGCCTGTAATCCCAGCACTTTGGGAGGCCGAGGCGGGTGGATCAGGAGGTCAGGAGATTGAGACTATGATGAAACCCCGCCTCTCCTAAAAATACAAGAAATTAGACGGGCACGCTGGCAGGAGCCTGTAGTCCCAGGTATTCAGGAGGCTGAGGCAGGAGAATGGCGTGAACCCGGGAAGCGGAGCTCGCAGTGAGCCAAGATTGCGCCACTGCACTCCAGCCTGGGTAACAAAGCGAGACTCTATCTCAAAAAAAAAAAAAAAAAGAAAAAACCACAGAAAACCCCGCGTTGAGGACAGCATGGGCCCCGCCATACTTGAATGGTGCAGGCAGGATGGTCTGGTAGTTGTAGTGCTGCTTCTGCTGACTCAGGATCTGCAGCTGCAGGAACAGCTGCTGCTGCTGGAGCAGGCGGGCATAGTTGGAGTCCATCTGCGGCTCGTTCTTCTCACCCTTCTGATCTGGTGGAATGTATTGGTGGTATTTTAACTTCTTTACCCGTGGTTTGGGATCTTTGCACTTTTTGCTACGGTGTTTGTCATTTGGATTCTTGGGATGGCTTTGCTATTTTTGAGGAAAAGAAAATAACATTTAAAGAGATGTCACCGCATGAAATCTATTGTACTGTATGCCTAAATTATTTGAAATTAAAAAGAAATGTACCTTAGATACGGGTACAGCCACTTTGGAAAGCAATATGCTAAATCCATTTCAAGAGCCATGAAAACTTTTGCATATTAACTCTGACCAAGAAATGTTCTCCTGCTGCACTGTTCCCTCAGGGTATGGGCAAGGGGCTCAGCATGAGCTATTCAAACTCAACGCACACTGACCTTAGGTCTCCTGTGTGAACACACTACCAAGTGCTTACACATATAATCTCCTAGTGAAAAACAAGCTGCATGCTAAATATCCAATGGGAAAAGATTAAGTATACTTCACCAAAACCATGTAACAGCTAAAAATTCTGTGGAGAATATGTAAAAATGAAAAAATGCTTCCAATGAGAAGAAAACAGAATATAAACTATCTCTAAGGAATATAACACAAAGACTAAAATACTGAGTGATATGAACATGAATTTAAACATTTTTCAAAAATATTACATTTTTCCTTTGAAACTGGGATGTGAGACCATGTATCTCTCATCTTAAGATTAGGAATCAGATGATGTTTTCCTGAGTTCTGGTTGTGTTCTCAGTTTTTAAGTTATCAGATCACTTTATACTTTTCAGTATTCAGATTCTAAGATAGCTTCATCTGAAAAAAACCCACCCAAACAAACAAAAAATACAGGAATGTATTCCTAAGCTTCTTTAGGGAACATATCCAACTTAATACAAAGACTTTGAGAAGTACTCAATTAAATGGAGCTATTGATATGATCACATCATATTCATATCCAAAGAATTAGGACACTGCAATCAAAGAAGAATAAAAACTCACTGCATTCTGCAGGCTAGGAATAGTCTCATTTCTAATGTTAGGCTATTCTAACATTCATAGAATATGACTATTAACATTCTTTTTTATATCCTTCCTTTGGATATGTTTTAATATAATTGGGATGATACCATATATGCTTATTAGAAACGTGCCTTTCTCTCTCTTCACTTGATATGTCATGAATTCTTAAATCCCTTTATAAAAGAATGATTCTGCAACAACATTTTTATGGCCATTTTTACATAACAGTTTACGGACATAGCCAGCGGGGTGCTGGAGCCAGCTCTTACTCATGAGAACCAAATGTGTGCTTCTCCCAACTTGCCATTCAGCAATATCACACGGGTAGCCTGAAACTGGCCACTGTGGGAATATTTACACCATGGGAATTGGCAAAGGCTATAATCTGCCTTCTGAGCCCAGTCAGTTATTAAACATTTACTGCAATACTACTGGACATAATATAATCCAATTAACTAGGAGCCTATTTTTAAATGCTGGTAAATAAGAATTTATAAAAAGTAATTATGTATTGGAAATGATTGGTTCTTGTTAATCTCATCTCATGCTTTCAGACTTGAGCATCAGGACCTGGCCTCCTTCTAGTTCTTTACTGACTCCTATGACACATCTGACATTCCCACTGCTCTTTTACTTTCTTTAACATTACTTCAGTCACTGTTCTTGATGATTTTAATATCCACACGTACAATCCTTCTAACGTTTGGGTCTCTTAGTTCCTTGACTTCATTGCTTCCAGATATCTCATCTCCTCTCTCAGCCAGCCACTGTGTGATGATAGCCTAGATCTCGTAATTATTTGACCCTCCCTTGCTTCCCAGTATCCCAATCTCTGATACCCACCATGTGTTTTGTCAGTTCACTCCATCCAGGATGCCAACTACAACAATTTTTTCTCACTTCCCTCCCTACCCAGCTATATCCAATGGTCCCCTCACTTGCACAGTCCCCTCTTGGTCATACACACCTGGCAAAACCCTTATCTAATTAATTCTGTCTCCTTCTGTTTCTCGACAATGGCTCTACTGATGTTTTGAGCTAGGTAATTGTGTTGTGGGAACCCATCCTGTACATTGTTGGATGTTCAACGGCATCCTTGGCTACCACCCATTAGATGCCCCTAGCAACCTCCACCCATCCACTTCGTCCCCCGCATTGTGACAACCAGAAACGTTTCCAGAAATTGCCAAATGTCTGTGATGGGAGGCAAACTTACCCCTGCTGAGAACCAGTGGTCCACTTCATGCCTGTACTCATATAACTGAAAGTGGCTACAGGAAAAACATAAAATCATGCTGACAAGTCTCACTTTAAACTCATGACCACCAACTTCAAGGGTTCATCAGTGCTACCTGGCCATCCTGTTACATTTTTCTGGTCCTTTAATTTTCCTGCTCTTCTAGAATACCGCCTATCTTTTCTTCTCTCTCTAAACCTTTAGTATTTCACCTCCATCCTTACTGTCAACTGATGACCTCGCTGCCTAAACATGGAGAACAACATGTAAGTGATCAGCACAGAGCTGAGTGCCTGCCTGCACCGAGACTCTGCACTTTCCTTCCTGCTGGTGTTGCTGTCTCAGGCTGGCCCTTCCCTCCTCAACTGGATTCTGTGTTCCCTTGCCCACACCTGGCTGTGGTTCCCCACTCTTCTCCTGGATCACTCCACTGGATCACAAACAGCCTTCCTTGACCCTACAGTCCAATAAAACTACAGACCCATTTCTGTGAGCTCTCAAGAAAAGCTTTCTGTAATACCATCTCCAGCTCTGCCTTTCAGGCTCTCTTGTGCCCACTTCAACTAAGTTTTCGGAAACTGTTCTTGTCAAGGTCGCTGTGCTTCAGTGTTAAACCAAGGCCAGTTCCCAGCACTCATTTTAACTGGGGCACAGCAGCCTTTGATACATTTAGTCCCTCCCTTCTTGAAACATCATGTCTGACTGCCTTGCCTCACTCTTGCTGGCTGTTTTTGCTGAGTCTCCTTTGCTCGTTCTCCTCTCGAAAATGGAGGTTCCCAAGGACTCACTTCTTACACAGCTTTTTCACCTGTACTTAGACTGTAGGTAATTTTACTGGGTTTCATGGCTTTAAACACCATTTATACACTGATGATCCACATTTCTATTCCCAACCTAGACCTCTCTCCTAACATCTGCACTCATTTATCCAGCTGCCTCTAGGACATGACGAGAGGTGCCTGCACAGCATCTCACACTCCAGGTGTACTCCTTTCCATTACAGGATGTGGCAACTGCAAGTTGCTAGTCGCTTAGACATACAACAGTAGATGGTTCACAACTCCTCTTCACACCACACATCCAACTTGTCTACAAATCCGGCCGGCTTAGCCTTCAAATATAGCCAAAATCCAACCACTTCTGTTATCTCGCCAGCTGCCACTGTCTCCTGCTGTGCATTTTACCTGTCTCTGCTTCTACCTTTGTGCTCTACTGTTTCTAACACATCAGCTCAAAAATCTTCCAGCACCTTCTTCCCTTAGTGGTAATACAAAGCCTAACTTCTTACAAGGCTCTACAGACGCTGTTCTGTGGCCACACCCTGTCTGCCTCCGCCATTGCTGTTGGAGTCAGCAATGGTGGAGGCAGCTCATACTGGCTGCCTTGGTCAAACTTGCTTCCCATAGGTATCTTCATGGCTCACACCCTCACTTCCTTTAGATCTTCTTTCAGATCTCCAAATGTCATCTGCATATCCCCAGACCACTTCAATTAAAAGACACGTCTCTCCTTGTCTCCCCAGCACCCCCATCCTCACATTATTCATCACCACCTGGCATACTCTATGTTAGTGATCGTTTGTTCCTTGCTTTATTCCTAGTACCCAGAACAGTGCCTGGCACACAGAAGGTGCTTGAGAAAGTATCTGTTGAACAAATGAATGGTGAATGTGCATGCTAACTGGAAATCACTTTAATTATCAGGCACTTAAGGTATATACCTCTTCACTATTTACCTGCTTTTTTCATTATCAATAATTCATCTTATTTGTTTTTGAGGCAGGGTCTCACTCCGTCACTAAGGCTGGAATCTTGGCTCACTGCAGCCTTAACCTCGTGGGCTCAAGTGATCCTCCCACCTCAGCCTCCGAGTAGCTGGGAGCATAGGTGTGCGCCACCATGCCCAACTAATTTTTTTGTACACTTTATAGAGATGGGGTTTTGCCATGTGGGTCCAGGCTGGTCTCAAACTCCTGACCTCAAGCGATCTGCCTGCTCTGGCCTCCCAAAGTGCAGGGATTACAGGCATGAGCCACTGCACTGGCTATACATTTTATTTTTAGTCTTTTAAAACTGATCATAAGAATGAACGGGGTCTAGGATAATTTATACTCAAAATGGGGTTTGAGTATAACTGTTGTGGAGTGATAAAATAATTGACCCAGCCACAGTCCGGAAGGCACCTGTAGAGGAGGGGCACAGAAACATAGTAACTAGTGTTCCTCAGACGGAATCTGCTATTACCTATCAGCCCCCACAAGCGAAGGATGGAAAACAGCTTTCCTCATAGAAACACTGAAAGAATTCTGGTCTGTTTCCTAATGTTTTCCTGTCCCCTCCTCTCTTGGCATAGTCCTAGAATTCTCTAACCAATCCCTGAATTTCACATTCTTAAACAATGCTTCTTCCTCTAGAACCAAAGCCTTCCTTAAAGACATTAGTGAAGAGCAGACATTCAGAGAACGGGAGAGGCAGAGAACTCATTTTGAGGATTGGCAGGGAAGAAGGGCTGTGCATGCAGACCCTCTCTGTGCTGTCGGGGTTGCATGCATGAGGATGTTGGGAGAGGAGGTAAAAACTGATTTCATTGGCAGAGTTGCCACTTGTGACCGGCTGGAATTTCTGACTCCAATGCTAAGCAACAGAAGATGGGGAAATACACTGATGTGTGTTCTGAAGCCAACAATACTCAGCCATGCTGACAAGAGCCTTCTCTCCAGGAAGGTCAAGGACAAGGACAGTCGTGGGGGACAGACGGCCATGAGGATATGCATTGTGTTCATCTGAAAGATGCTCCCTTGCCTCAGGAGAGTGCTGCAACAGGTAGGGGAGGCAGGAGAGAGCTAGACTTGGATTCAGGAGGTTGGGACCCTTCCTGGCTTTGTCATTTCTTCTTTGGGCCTCAGTCTCCCCATCTGAAAGGTGGTGAGAAGTTAGCTAACTATAATATCCTTCTTTAGTTTTAAAAGTTTGAGATGTATATTCTGCTACACTATTCCTCACTTTATTCTCTTCACCCACCTTATCTACAAGTTCTAAGCACAATTCTAAAAAGTTTAAATCTGTTTTTCTCTTGTTTTATCTTAGTGGCCTGGGTGGCAGAACTGGGGCTTTCTGCATAGCCCTAGAAGTTTTTTTTTTTTTTTTTTAAAGAGACAGGGTCTTGCTGTCACCCAAGCTGGGGTGCAATGGTGTGATCATAGCTCACTGCAGCCTCAAACTCCAGGGCTCAAGTGATCCTCTTGCTTCAGCCTCCTGAGTAGCTGAGACTATAGGCAAGCACCACCACCTCTGGCTTTTACATTTTTTGTAGAGATAGTGTCTTGCTATGTTGTTTGCTATGTTGCCCAGACTGTTCTCAAACTCCTGGCCTTAAGTGATCCTCCCGCCTCAGCCTTCCAAAGCAATGGGATTACAGAGGTAAGCCACTCCATCTGGCCCCTAGTGTTTTAAATAGACCAAAATTTGTGCCATTTTTCTATGACTATAGCACAATTTCAAACATGAAGACCCCAGTCTAGCAAGACTTTGCATGGCTTGGTTTTTGAGACTTTGGGCTAAAAGGCAGGCTGAGCAACTTGGATAAATGCCTTTGTCTTCCATTCAGAAGGTGATAGACAGAGTCACAAAGCCACCAAACCCAGGGTGTATCCAAAGTACCCACCTTCACCAGCGCTGGGCCAGACTTTGCTGAGGACACAGTGTTTGTGGGGAGGACAGGAGCTGCAGGCCGGAGGGGAGGCTGATCTGCAGTTGGAGGAGCTTTCAAGAATTCAGGAACTGTTGGGGACACTGAAGCAAACTGATGGAAAAGGCAAAAAGGAACAAGTCTGTGAAATTAATGATCATAAAAACAGAAAAATTAGAATTACAAGGGAATGACCTAGTTTTTAAGTCCACTAGAAAAGCAGCAAAGGAAAAATGTATGTCTGAGGCCAGATGGTGGAATAACATGCTTTATGCCTCAGTGGAGCTCCAAGAGCAGTGAAGAACTAAAGCCAAGTAAGGTTAGATTGACGATACTAGGGTATTTTCTCAAAAAGACGGTCAGAACCACTCTTTATTGGCAGGGAAAGAAAAGTCCAAGACACTTGTATATATGATCAAAACAATACATGGTACTCTTTTTTTTTTTGAGACGGACTCTCATTCAGACTGGAATGCAGCAGGGCGATCTTGGCTCACTGCAACCTCTGCCTCCCGGGTTCAAGCAATTCTCCAGTTTCAGCCTCCCAAGTATCTGAGACTACAGGCATGCACCACCACACTCGGCTAGTTTTTGTATTTTTAGTAGAGATGGGGGTTTCACCAAGTTGGCTAGGCTGGTCTCGAACTCCTGACCTCCAGTGATCCACCTGCCTCAACCTCCCAAAGTGCTGGGATTACATGCATGAGCCACTGTGCCTGGCCAATACATGGTATTCATAAAGTCCCTTTGCTATATAGGTCATGCTGACCCTGGCTGATCTAAACATGACCTTCAGGCTTCCCTGCAGAGCCTGGTGAATCCCAGTATCACACTCTACCCACCCTCCGGCAGCATCCTTCCCGAATGCCCATGCCCCCCATGTGTCCGTAAATGTGCTTACACCCTCAGTTCCTCTCTCCAAATCTGACTAGAACTCTCATTAACCATATTCCCCCATTTCTTGCAACAGAAGATTTGAAGAATATATTTTGGGAAGGTTGACCCATTTTACTGACAATATTCTCTCTCTATACTTAAAACAAGAAGTTACTTTGTTACCCAGGCCAAAATCAACAATTACTGAATCTCAGTTTGGGGTTACATATTAACAAAGGAAGCTACAGAAGTCTTTACTAGGTTTTATCAATTCTCACTAGCAATCTATTTTACATAGATTTTAAGTATTCATTTATTGTAAAGAACAATTACTACTCTAATAAACTAGTCAAAATTTGCATATTGATTACTACTTGGGACTTACTTATACCAGCTTTATCTTAAGGAAAAATGTCCTCCTTTATCACTTCCACTTCCCTGAACAACTCTTGAATTCATTACACCAACAATCAAAATCTTGTTAAAGTATTTGCATTTTAAAATAGCAAACTGTATTTTTCCTTCCTAAAATAAATGACCTGAAAACTTGGAGGGCTATTAGCAGCATGAAATATGAAGTTTGACACATACTGGTTAACTCAAACAAATATTTGTTTAATTGATGAATGGGCATTCCTTCTGGCTTTACTCACGGTAGGTCATGTTCTCAAGCCCAGCTGAGACCATGTGTGTGCGAGTGTGCAATTAATCGTGCATGCCCGTGTCAGCTCTCTTGCTCCCTGAGGCTTCAGCTGCTAATTTCAGCTTTTCAGTTATTAGTAACTGTGAGTGCTGACAATATGAAAGACCTTACTTTGAAAGATGGCTGCATTCAATTTCATTTTTAAACAGAAATGAAGGGAAAGGGCTCATCTAAGAGACTGGACACTTACGTTCCAGCAGACTTCTGCCTGCAAAGAGCCCTGAGACATCTGGATCCTCAGTGAATCTCTGACCAACCAAGACTCACACATAAAGTGGAAGATGATGTTAGCTGATCACTTCTTTACTGAATATGACTTTACGTGGTTGGTTTTCCTTTCACCTTGCATATTTTTTTGAAATGGGGATACTTACCTGTGGGTCAATGTTCACAGAGGGGAAAACATTCCTTGGCTATTGTGTAACTGGTATGTGAAGCAGACTAAAATGTTTGAATTCTGAACTCTATATAGATTTCCTGGCATATAAATCCTACTTACCTGGCAAGCTATTTTACCAGTACAGCCCCCACTGACTGAGGATAGTGTGATGAATTTGAGAGCAGTAAGTGTTAATCATATGAAAAATAATCCAGGAGCATGGATGTGGTATCAAATGTAATATTTATGTCTTGCCTAAATTTCTAGACTGTTCCTAACTGTAGCCTTGATTACTGATACGCCTATCTTATTAGCGCTTTTGGTATTTCAGCATGACTTTACTACCCAGAAAACCACAGATTCCAGCATAACACAAGAATAACCCAACTGAAATACAGGGATTGTTGACTCTACCTAATCTAAAGATAAATATATCAAAACTTCTAATTTTGCCAGCCATTTTAATGTGCTTTAGAAAGGACCAAAACACAACAAAAGCCCCTCCCTTCCCCTACCAAACCCCACTTTAGACCATATCAAGGGCTCAGGCTCCTAGTGGCTAAAGTTAGCAAAAGAATCTAAATGTGAGTAATCTTGAAGTGACGTACTCCGAAAAGGATTAAAAGAGTATCCAGGCCTGGAGCTGGGGGCCATTATAGTAGCAAACGAATGCAGGAACAGAAAACCAAATACCACATGTTCTCACAAGTGGGAACTAACTGATGAGAACACATGGACACATAGAGGGGAACAACACACACTGGCCTTCTTGAGGGTAGAGGGTGGGAAGAGGGAGAGGAGCACAAAAAATAACTATTGAGTATTAGGCTTAGTACCTGGGTGACAAAAGAAACTACATCAAACTCCTGTGACACGCAATTTACAAATACAACAAACCTGCACGTGTACCTGTGAACCTAAAATAAAAGTTAAAGTATTCAGGCCATAAGAGATACTTAAACTTACTTTGTTCCACTGTAAATTCAGCAATATGTCAAATTCTTAAAAGAATACTTTTAAGATTTAAAATGTAAATAGGTTTAAATTGCCACCAAGACCTAAGTTCAACTTATGTTCTACAAAAATTTAATTTCAAAATGATTCTGAATTGCTTCCCCAAAGAAACAAAAAAAGCTGCAAATTTTGCTTTGTCTTATTGGATCCGACCACTGTTTCATTACAGGTTACAGGTCTCACAAGGGCCAGATCTTTAATTTTCATCAGAAACCCATATAAGACAATGCAGAAAGATGGTTTTTAATGGATATTTATGCATTAAAAAAAAAAAAAAAAACAACTAAAAAGGCACTGTTGATCATAAACACTGACTTTTCTCCTACTAGAAACGGCTACAGGAAAGCTTTGCCACAATACAAAAAAACAGAAGTCAGGGCAAACCTCTCAGCTGATTAAAGCTCTATCCTGTTTCAGATGTCTGCACTGTTCCTGCTGCAAAATGCAGTGCATAGGCCAGGGGCCAGTCATTGCTTCCGGACTGTTCCTTTTTATTAGAATTTCTTTATGTGGTCTTGAGGGACAGAAACTAGATATTTAAAAACAAAGCTTTTCTGTATTACAGATTTTAAGTCAATAATAAATGTTTTTAATTTAGGATGCAGCAGAGTTCTTAACTAAGATGGCATATGCAAATAAGAAAGTCAAAATGCAATTACTCTTTAAATATTGTTTTCATATTCTAATCCCCAAATAAAATGAAAAATGAATGAGTTGAATAAAACAAAAATCACACATTGCATGTTTAATAGATGAACATTTTATGTAAAACTCTAGCTTTGTTAAAATGTATCACCTAGCACTGACCATTTGTTCCTGTAATATATGTTTAAGCATTTCACTTTTAGAATAAGTAACTGAATTTTTTTTTTTTTGAGACAGAGTCTCGCTGTGTTGCCCAGGCTGGAGTGCAGTGGCCGGATCTCAGCTCACTGCAAGCTCTGCCTCCCGGGTTCACGCCATTCTCCTGCCTCAGCCTCCCGAGTAGCTGGGACTACAGGCGCCCGCCACCGCGCCCGGCTAATTTTTTGTATTTTTAGTAGAGACGGGGTTTCACTGTGGTCTCGATCTCCTGACCTCGTGATCCGCCCGCTTCGGCCTCCCAAAGTGCGTGGGATTACAAGCGTGAGCCACCGCGCCCGGCCTAATAAGTAACTGAATATTAAAAGTGAATTTCCTTGCACAGAATCTAGTGCTTCATGACCTGATTGGTAGTGAGGATGTGCACGTATCCCTGCTTTAAAAGTGCATTTAAAAAATTATACTAAAATGGCCTGGGCGCGGTGGCTCAAGCCTGTAATCCCAGCACTTTGGGAGGCCGAGATGGGCGGATCATGAGGTCAGGAGATCGAGACCATCCTGGCTAACATGGTGAAACCCCGTCTCTACTAAAAAAAAAAAATACAAAAAAACTAGCCGGGCGCGGTGGCGGGCGCCTGTAGTCCCAGCTACTCGGGAGGCTGAGGCAGGAGAATGGCGTAAACCCGGGAGGCGGAGCTTGTAGTGAGCTGAGATCCGGTCACTGCACTCCAGCCTGGGCGACAGAGCGAGACTCCGTCTCAAAAAAAAAGAAAAAAGAAAAAAAAATTATACTAAAATGTATATAACATAAAATTTACTATTTAACAATTTTTAAGTATATGGCATTAATTACATTTATATTGTTCTGCAACCAACACTACTGGAACCTCCAGACTTGTTTCACGTTCCCAAGCAAACTCTATACCTTAAACATGTCCCCCTGGTTCCACATTCCCCTCACCCCCAGGCAATCATCATTTTCTTTTCTGCCTCTATGATTTTTACTACTCTAGAATCTTACATAAGTGGAATCATACAGTAGTTGTCTTTTTATGACTGGCTTGTTTCATTGAACATAATGCTAGAGTTTCATTCATGATGGATTGCAGAATTTCCTTCCTTTTTAAAGGCTGAATACTATTCCAATGTACATGTATAGCACATTTTGTTTATCCATTCATCCGGCAGTGGACATTTGGGTTGCTTTCACATTCTGGCTATTGTGAATGTTGCTGTTAGGAACAGGGATATACAAGTATCTTCTGATCTAACGATCTAACTCCTGTTTTCCATTCCTTTTCTTTTTTTTTTTTTTTTTGAGATGAAGTCTAGCTCTGTCGCCCAGGCTGGAGTTCAGTGGCACGATCTCAGCTCACTGTAACCTCCACCTCCCGGGTTCTAAGAGATTCTCCTGCTTCAGTCTCCTGACTAGCTGGGATTACAGGCATGTACAACCACGCCCAGTTAATTTTTGTATTTTTAGTAGAGACGGGGTTTCACCATGTTGGCCAGGATGGTCTCGATCTCCTGACCTCGTGATCCACCCACCTCGTCCCCCCAAAGTGCTGGGATCACAAGCATGAGCCACTGTGCCCGGCCCTGTTTACTTTTGGGCATATACCCATAAGTGGAATTGCTAGTTCATTTGGCAATTCTATTTTAATTTTTTGAAGACTGAACACTGTCCACAGTGGCTATACCATTTCACATTCCCACCAACGGTATACAAGAGTTCCAATTTATCCACATCCGTCCAAACTTATTTTCTGTTCTTTTGATAGTAGCCAATGTGATGGGCATGAGGTGGTATCTTGTGGTTTTGATTAGTATTTCCTTAATGATTAGTGATATCTAGTATCTTATTAGATGCTTACTGGCCATTTGCATATCCTCTTAAGAAAGATGTCTATTCAAGTCCTTTGCCCTTTTTTTTTTTTAAAGATAGACTGCAACAAAAACCACATTCAAACCTTTGCCTCTTTTGAACCGAGTTTTTTTGGTGTTGAGTTGTGGGAGTTCTTTATGTACATTAGATATTAGTCCTGTCTTAGTCTGTTTTGGATCGCTTTAAAAAGTATTTGGCCCGGCATGGTGGCTCACGTCTGTAGTCCCAGCACTTTGGGAGGTCGAGGCAGGCAGATCACGAGGTCAGGAGTTCGAGACCAGTCTGACCAATGTGATGAAACCCTGTCTATACTAAAAATACAAAAATTAGCTGGGCATCGTGTTGTGCACCTGTAATCCCAGCTACTCAGGAAGCTGAGGCAGGAGAATCGCTTGAACCTGGGAGGTGGAGGTTGCAGTGAGCTGAGATTGCGCCACTGCACTCCAACCTGGGTGACACAGCGAGACCACGTCTCAAATTAAAAAAAAAAAAAAAAAAATGAGGCTGGGTAATTTATAAAAGAAAAGAGGTTTATTTGGCTCATGATTCTGCAGATTTTGCAGGAAGCATGGCACCAGCATGTGCATCTGGCAAGGCCTCAGGCTGCTTCCACTCATGGTGAGAGGGAAATGGGAGCCAGCGTACAGAGATTACAGAGCAAAAGAAGCAAGAGAGAGCAGGGAGGATCCAGGCTTTTCTTTATTTTTTCTTTTTCTTTTCTTTCTTTCTTTCTTTCTTTCTTTTTTTTTTTTTTTAGCAAGTTCTCTCTCATGGGAACTAATGCAGTGAGAATTCATTTATTTCCAAGGGAGGCTGTTAATTTATTCATGAGGGATCTGCCCCCATGACAGAAATGCATCCCATTAGGCCCTACCTCTAACAAATGGGAATCAAATTTTGACATGACGTTTGGAGGAGACAAATATCCAAACCATAGCAAATCTTTATAAGATATATGATTTGCAAATATTTTCTCCCATTTTTTGGATTGCTTTTTTACTCTGTTGATGTCCTTTGATGCACTAAAGTTTTTTTCTTGTTTCTTTTTTTTTTTTTTTGAGACAGAGTCTCCTTCTGTCACCCAGGCTGGAGTGCAGTGGCCGGGTCTCAGCTCACTGCAAGCTCCGCCTCCCAGGTTCACACCATTCTCAGCCTCAGCCTCCCGAGTAGCTGGGACTACAGGCGCCCGCCACCACGCCTGGCTAGTTTTTTTTTTTGTATTTTTTTTTAGTAGAGACAGGGTTTCACCGTGTTAGCCAGGATGGTCTCGATCTCCTGACCTCGTGATCCGCCCATCTCGGCCTCCCAAAGTGCTGGGATTACAGGCTTGAGCCACCGCGCCTGGCTTGTTTTTCTTTTAAGAGACAGGTTCTTGCTCTGTCACCCAGGCTGGAATGCAGTGATGCTTTCATAGCTCAATGTAACCTCAAACCTGAGCTCAAGTCATCCTCTCATCTCAGCTTCTGGAGTAGCTAGGACTATAGGTGCATGTCACCATGCCCAACTAAGTTTTTTGTTTGTTTGTTTTGCTTTTTGAGACAGAGTCTCGCTCTGTTGCCCAGGCTGGGGTGCAATGGTTGGATCTCAGCTCACTATAAGCTCTGCCTCCCGGGTTCACGCCATTCTCCTGCCTCAGCTCCCAAGTAGCTGGGACTACAGGTGCCCGCCACCTAGCCCGGCTAGTTTTTTGTATTTTTTAGTAGAGACGGGGTTTCACCGGGTTAGCCAGGATGGTCTCGATCTCCTGACCTAGTGATCTGCCCATCTCGGCCTCCCAAAGTGCTGGGATTGCAGGCTTGAGCCACCGCGCCCGGCCTAAGTTTTTTAATTTTTATTTTTTGTACAGATGAGGTCTCACACTATGTTGCCCACATTGGTCTTCAACTCCTGGCCTCAAGGGATCCTCCTGCTCTGACCTTCCAAACAGCTGGGATTACAGGCGTGAGTCACTATGCCTGGCCAAAACGTTTTCAGGAAATGTAATTATCTTTTCTTTTGCTGCTTTGGTGTCATATCCAGGAAACCAATCCAGTGTCATGAAGCTTTCCCCTATATTTTCTAAGAGTTCCATAGTTTGTTATTAGATTTAGATCTCTGTCTATGGAGTTAATTTTTGCCTATGATGCTAGGTAAAGGTCCAACTTCATTCTTTTTTGCATGTGGATATCCAGTTTTCCCAGTACCATTTGTTGATGAGACTATCCTTTCCTCACTGAATGGTCTTGGCACCTTTGTTGAAGATCATTTGATCCCACATCTAAGGGCTTATTTCTGGGCTCACTGTTCCATTCTATTTATCTATCTTATGCCAATACCACCGTTTTAATTACTGTGTCTTTGTAGTAAGTTTTAAAATCAGGAAGCATGAGACCTCCAACTTTTTTAAAATTCAAGACTGTTTTGGTTTTTCAGGATTCCTTAAGATTTTTCTATTTCTGCAAAAATCAACATTAGGGTTTTGACAGGACTGTACTGAATCTGTAGATTGTTTGGGGTAGTATTGACATATTAAAAATATTAAGTCTTCCATGAACACAGGATGTCTGTGTTTGATACTTTGTAGTGCCTTGTTTTGATTCCCTTCTCCTCTCCTTTTGCATTGTAGGAAAATAGGCTGTTGCATGGCCAAGAGTGTCTGATGCCATCTTGAAACAAAACTACCATGATGACTGGTGGTTGGCCCCTCCACAGCAAGGTGTTTTGCAGTAAGGTCTTTAAACAATGCCTATAGCACAGAAAACCCCTCATAAAGATGCTATCAAACTTCCCCAGTGGTCACGTCTTGACAAGAAAGTCTGAAGGTGTGACCAGCTGCACATGTTTTATCCCAAAAGCTTGCTATATAAAGAATATCTCTGGGAGGCTGAGGTGGGTAGATTCCCAAAGCTCAGGAGTTCGAGACCAGCCTGGTCAATATAGCGAAACCCTGTCTCTACAAAATTAGCCAGGAATGAATGAATGAATGAATACTTTCTGGATGGCAGGTGTGGACAGCCACCTGAGACATTGCTTCTATTTTTAAGTTCCTATAAAATATTTCTCTCTGAGAAACTGGATTTGTCAGCCTCTTTCTTTGGCCTCTGAGTTTCCTCAGCTTTTGGGGGTAGGTTTGCATATGGCTGTTCAGATTCTACAAATTTTTTGTTTGTTTCCATAGGAATTACAAATAGTATCTTAGAATTATGACATTCTATCTTACATTGATAACAACTTCAGTCACATAAAAAAATGTTACTTCTTTACAGCTTCACCCCCTCTGTGTTATTGACGTCATTCACAAACTACGTTGTTATATACTGTGTGGCCATTAACATAGATTTGTAATTCTTAATGAATGTGTCTTTTAAATTCTGTAGGAAAAAAAGTAGAGTTACAAACCAAAATTATAATACTGTTTTTATATTTGCCCACGTATTACCTTTCTTTCTTTCTTTTTTTTTTTTTTTTTTTTTTAAAGATGGAATTTTGCTCTTGTTGCCCAAGCTGGAGTGCAATGGCGCGATCTTGGCTCACCACAACCTCCGCCTCCCGGGTTCAAGCGATGCTCCTACCTCAGCCTCCCGAGTAGCTGGGATTACAGGCCCAAGCCACCATGTCCGGCTAATTTTCTACTTTTAGTAGAGACGGGGTTTCTCCATGTTGGTCAGGCTGGTCTTGAACTCCTGACCTCAGGTGATCTGCTCGCTCTGTCCCCCCAAAGTGTGCTGGGATTACAGGTGTGAGCCACCGTGCCTGGCCAATTTTATATTTTCCTATGGCTTTGAGTTACTATCTAGCATCCCTTCATTTCAGATTGAAGGATTCTTTTTAGCATTTCTGATAGGGCAATTCTAGTGGTAATAAACTCCCTCCGCTTTTGTTTGGGAATGTTTTAATTTCTCCTTTATTTTTGAAAACAATTTTGCTGGATATGATTTTCAGGTGACTTTTCTCTTCTTTCATCATTTTAAATATATTATCCCACTGCCTTCTGGTCTGCAAGGTTTCTAGTGAGAAATCCACTGACAGTCTTACTGACCTTGTATGTGACCACTTTTCTCTTGCTGTTTTTAAGACTCTCTCTTATTTGACTTTAGACAGTTGATTACATTGTGTGTTGCTGTGGATCTCTTTGACTTCATCTTCTTCGGAGTTTACTGAATTTCTTGTACAGGCATTGTGGTCAACAACGGACTGCACATATTAAGATTATAATGGACTTGCTCTACACAGGTGTAGTATTTTAAAAAACCACTTACATGGTAAATGTAGTAAAAAAAATATTTACAGTACAAAGGTACACTGTAGTAGGTGTAGTAGGCCATACCATCTAGGTTTGTGTAAGTATACTCTATGATGTTTCACAACAACAAAACTGTCGAACAATGCTGATATAATGTGGCTCATGACCAAATCTCATGTCGAATTGTAATCCTCATGAGTTGGAAGAGGGGCCTGGTAGGAATCATGGGGGCAGACTTCCCCCTTGCTGTTCTCATGACAGTGAATGAGTTCTCATGAGATCTGGTTTTTTGAAAGTGTGTAGCACTTGCCCCTGTGCTCACTCGCTCTCTCCTGCCATCATGTGAAGACATGCTTGCTTCCCCTTTACCCTTCCACTTAGGACTATAAATTTCCTGAGATCTCCCCAGCCATGCCTCCTGTACAGCCTGTGGAACTGTGAGTCAATTAAACCTCTTTTCTTCATAAATTGCCTAGTCTCAGGTAGTTCTTTATAGCAGTGCAAGAGTTGACTACTACAAATGCTTTGCTCAGAATGTATCCTTGTTGTTAAGCAAAGCATGACTGTATTTGTATATCCATGTTGTTCCTCATATTTGTGAAGTTTTGGGCCATTATTTCTTTTTCTTTTCTTTCTTTTTTTTTTTTCTTTTGAGACAGAGTCTTGCTCTGTTGCCCGGGCTAGAGTGCAGTGGCCGGATCTCAGCTCACTGCAAGCTCCGCCTCCCAGGTTTACGCCATTCTCCTGCCTCAGCCTCTGGAGTAGCTGGGACTACAGGCGCCTGCCACCTCGCCCGGCTAGTTTTTTTTGTATTTTTAGTAGAGACGGGGTTTCACCGTGTTAGCCAGGATGGTCTCGATCTCCTGACCTCGTGATCCGCCCGTCTCGGCCTCCCAAAGTGCTGGGATTACAGGCTCATTATTTCTTTAATTAACATCTCTGCGCCTTTCGGAACTCTCATAGTGAATACATTGATCTGCTTGATGGTGTCCTATAAATCTCTTAGTCTCTGTTAACTTTTCTTCATTCTTTTTTCCTTTTGTCTTCAGACTCAATTTCAATTCATTTGCAGATTCTTTCTTCTGCTTGTTTGAGTCTACTGTTTAAGCCCTCTAGTAAATTTTTCAATTCCGTTGTATCTTCAATTACAGAATTTCTTTGGGTTTAAAAAGTAATTTCTACCACGTTCTCAGTTTGTTCATAGGTAGTTTTCATAATTTCCTTTAGTTGTTCGTTTTCTTTTAGTTTTTGAGTATATTTAAGATAATTACTTTAAAGCCTTTGTCTAGTAAGGCACATATGTGTGTTTCTTCTAAGATAGTTTCTGGAGATTTTTTCTTTCTTGTAGGGGCGGGGTGTGTAGGGTCTCGCTGTTATCCAGGCTGGAGTACACTGGTGTGATCTTGGCTCACTGCAACCTCTGCTCCCTTGGCTCAGGTGATCCTCCCACCTCAGCCTCCCGACCATAGGTGTGCACTACCACGCCCAGCTACTTTTTTTTTTTTTGTATTTTTAGTAGAGATGGGGGTCTCACTATGTTGCCCAGGCTGGTCTTGAACTCCTGAGCTCAAGCAATCCACCTGCCTTGGCCTCTCAAACTGCTGGGATTACAGGTCTGAGACAGGGCACCCAGCCTTCTGTCTGTTTGTTTTAAATGGGATTTTGCTATGTTGCCCAGACCAGACTTGAACTGTTGGATTTAAGTAATGCTCCTGCATCAGCTTCCCAAGTAAGCTGGGATTATAGGTGTGTGCTATCATGCCTGCCTTCTTTGCATCTTTTGTTGAAAATTTGGAATGTGAAAAAACAGCCACCTCTCCTTATTTCTAGTGTTCTTATTTCTCCGCAGCTTCACCAGCATCTGTTGTTTCTTGACTTTTTAATAATTATTCTGACTGGCGTGAGATGGTATCTCATTGTGGTTTTGATTTGCATTTCTTTAATGATCAGTGATGTTCAAGTTCTCGCTGTTGCTCAGACTGGTCTTGAACTGCTGGGATCAAGTCATCCTCCCACTTGGGCCTCTCAAAGTGCTGGAATTATAGGCCTGAGCCACTGCCCCCTGCCTCAGTCAGGCATAAAAAAAAAAAATCACATTTTTCTAATTTCTCTGTTTAGTTTAAGCCAGGGGTGTCCAATCTTTTGGCTTCCCTGGGCCACACTGGAAGAAGAATTGTCTTGGGCCATATATAAAATATATTAACATTAACGATAGCTGGTGAGCTAAAAGAAAAAAAAATCACACAAAACCACTCAATGTTTTAAGAAAGTTTACGAATTTGTGTTGGGCTGCATTCAAAGCTGTCCTGGGCCGCATGCAGCCTGTGGGCTGTAGGTTGGATAGCTTAGTTTAAGCCACAGTATTAAACATGCAGCACACAATTAGTAATAAATACATGACAAAATTTGGCTCAGGCAAACAAGAAGGAAAGTGAAATCTATGGCAGAGATTTCACTCAAAGTATGGTCTGTGGCCCTCTGTTACCTGCGAAAGTCACATAGAAATTTGATGTTACCCCACCACTTGTACTTTACAAGAGGATTAGTCCCCATGCATCAATAATTAAATGGGCTGGGTGCTGTGGCTCATGCCTGTAATCCCAGCACTTTGGGAGGGCAAGGCGGGCCGATCACTTGAGGTCAGAAGTTCAAAACAGCATGGCCAACATGGTGAAGCCCTGTCTCTACAAAAATACAAAAATTAGCTGGGCATGATGGCAGGTGCCTACAATTCCAGCTACTCAAATCGCTTGAACCCGGGAGGCAGAGGTTGTAGTGAGCTGAGATCATACCATTGCACTCCAGCCTGGGTGACAGAGTGAGACTCCCTCCCCCACCCCCAAAAAAGAAATATCTAAAAAAATCAAGCTAGTCCTTCACTACAGCCAATTCGAGGAGTGGTCAACAGCAATGAAATTTACCATCAAATTCTGACAATGAGTTATTTTCAAGATTAAAAATTAAGAATCTTAAAGAACCCCGAAAGACATGTATGTTGCTCTTTTATTATCTTTGTTTTACAAGCACATTTTAATAAATTGTGTCATAGCTCATCTTTGTGGCAGTGGTATGATGGTAATTCTAAAGCAGGAAAAAACAGACTGCAAAGAGAGTCTCCAAGAATCTGTCATGTGTTAAATCAGTTAAGGAAGGTAAGTACCTGCTGTGTGCTGGACCCCTGTGCTCAGTATGAGGTTACTAAGATAAATCCCTGCCCTCTAGGAACTTGGTGTCTAAGGAGAAGCAATGTGTCAAGGTCCTTTCCCCTTGAGCTACGAATATGAAAATAAGTATATTTAGGTAGATAAATATATTTTATATACAGCAAGTGAGATGCCTGGACAAATTCTATAACCAAACACTGGATAACAGTGAAAATAAAGTACAAAATTTGCCAAAACAAAACTTATCACCTTTAGATGACACAAAAATCCCCAAGACTTTACCAGCATCATAAAGTTCACCTCTGTAGTAAATTTTAAAAAGAAGTCAAAACAAAGCACCTACAGTGTATTAATAATCCTACTTAAGAATTATCTTTCTTTGACATCTGTATGGCATAGTTACCAGGGACATGCTTCTTTCATTACATGAATAAAAGTATAATAATCATGTTTGTCAGATTCCTTACTTATAAATACTAGAACACTTAATACAAGGGGGTTTCATGAAGGACACAATTTTAAGAGGTCTCAAGGCACATAGGACAGAAATGATTTAACAGGCAAAGCTACAGTGGAGCCAATCCTGACTCCAGGTTCTTTTTCTTGAATGTATACATAGGAACTGTTAACATCCTGAAAAGTGGGTCTTCATCGCCCTAGTTGACAGATAAAAAGCTGACTGTTAATGGTCTGCATGTAACAGGCAGAAATGGTACTGCAGCAGCACTGAAGGTACTTTGAAAACTACTGCTTAAATTCAGGAGTGACCCAAGGCTTAATGTGTGTTGCACTGGCAATAAACAGACCATATTTATTCTTCAAGAAACACTGTTATTACTATTTTCCTTCAAGGAATTCTGGACTGTCAGCTCACTGTGTGGGAATGCCTCTGGTTAAAGTGTCTCAATTAAAAACTTAGCTGGAGACCATGTTTTAAGACTACAGAAATAAAACACAGTAGTACCAGCAATACAAGGAAGAGAATTATAATCTGTCATGCAGGTGAAATGGTCTTGAAGTTTAAACAATAGGTGGCTGTTGTGACACAAATTCTGTATTACTAAAAGTTAAGGCCATGCTAATTGCTATCTGACATCCTAACCTACTCAAAACAGAAACAGAGAACAAACAACCCAAATGGATAAGTGTAACTGTTTGTTAATGGTATCTACTTGCATACTTGACATTCTTTTTACCGAATTTTTAAAGCTCAAAACCAGGGTGCAGCAAATATGTGAGAACACAGTAGGGTTTAGTCTCCCTCGCTCTTGCTTTCTGCCTGCTCAGACCTCAGACTGTGGGCTGGTCACTGACCCTTATACTTCTTCTAGGCCAGGGTCCAGTACAACTGAGGGGCCACGGTCACCCCTGCCCTGTGAACTTGGAGAGGACAATCTGAACTGCAGCCATCCACACTACTGTTGATGAGTCCAAGCTGTAGAGGCTCTACATGCACATGGAAGAACAGAAACAAGCTTCCACAACCATTGTGTCAGTCTGCATTCAAGGTGCTTAATTCAAGTCAGCATTTACTAAGCACCTTTTCTGTACCAGGCCCTGTGCTAGATGCTCAAGATACACTTGCTCTCTCTCTCCCCCTCCCTCCCTCTCCAAAGTAGCTCTTATCTTCTAACAGTCAAAATCCCTCTCATAGGCTCACATTTTAGTTGCAGGCATAGAGACAACAAATTAATTAACATATTTCAGATCATGGTGATAAATGCAATGAAGAAAATAATGCTGAAAGACATAGTTCCTAACAAATCAATGGTCATCAATGAGAAGAAATGCTGTAAGAAAATGGGCATTTTTAATCCCCAAACTTCCATACTTCTGTGAACCCAGGCTGCCTCTTATATGAGGTTAAAGCAGATAATTGCTAAATTCCTTTCCGACTCAAAAATTCTATGATACCAGGCTTAACAAGAACATTTTCTGCTGACTTGATCACTCCCATTAAGTAGTTCAATAGTTTTGACTTTAAAATAACACTATTAAAATTTCAGTAAGGAAAAAGTACCATAAGGAGAAAAAACATGTATAGCACAGGAATTATTATAAAGCCAAAGGAAACATGGACACCCATTAAAAGGTAAGAAATGTAAATTTCCAATGCAATTACCAAGATATTTCTTACATTCCTTTGTATGCACTAGATTCTCAGTTCCCAATAAATCTGAAACATAATAGGTGCTCAATGTGTGTTTGTTGAACAAACAAATTCAGTTCCATCAATGATCAAAACATTCAACTCTCCAAGATTTCAGGCAATGGTATTACCTACTTGTGATAAAGACATAGTGGCTGGAAATCTTTATTACCTTCCTGGAGGGCAGTTAAGTGCCTGCCTTTTGCCTAATCAATTTAAATTCAATTCAGAATTTTCTTCTGGTGACAGTTTATTACCTTAATATATTTAAAAAAAAAAAAAAAAAAAAGCATTTTCTTTCTTTAGGGCTCAAAACCAGAAAGGTAATACCTGGGCTGGAGTGTTTGTAGTCACAGGAGATGGCGATTCACTAACTTTTGGCTCACTTGGGGACGCGGCTGACCCCTGTGACTCCTGACTCGCAGGCTGGTCCGGAGACAAAGCGTCACTGCTGTCTTCATCAAATGAGAAATCGCCCTGAGTGTGGGGATAGTCCTCCTTCCCAACGCCTAAAGAAAGAAATGATTTTTGACTTATGTTGGCTTTGGAATACCAAGCTTAATGTGAAGGAGGAAAACATTGTTTCCTATGAAAATTTACGAAGCTGCTTTAAAAAAAATTGAACACAATGTACTTCCCAGTGCAAGAACACACCAGTAACCATGATGTATTCTTGGGTGAAAAAGAAAAATCAAACCTTCATTAGATTAAGACTTCGGGTCCAACTACCAGTTACATGAAGTACAAGTGCCAGGAATCTTAACACCTGGGGATGCAAATGCAGTCAGTAAAATCCACAATGTGGGACATGCTAGAGGACAAAACAAGCCTGTTTCTCAACAAATAAGTAGTAAGAAAAAAAAGAAGATCCACCCAATAGATTAAGATTTAAGAGAAGTATCAGACAGAGGCCATGTGTGGACCTTGTTTGGATCCTGACAGGAAATCCAACTGTTAAAAAAAAAACACGTGACAGGCCGGGTGCGGTGGCTCATGCCTGTAATCCCAGCACTTTGGGAGGCCGAGGCGGGTGGATCATGAGGTCAGGAGATTGAGACCATCCTGGCTAACATGGTGAAAGCCTGTCTCTACTAAAAATAGAAAAAATTAGCTGAGCATGCTGGCAGGAGCCTGTAGTCCCAGCTACTTGGGAGGCTGAGGCAGGAGAATGGCGTGAACCTGAGAGGAGGAGCTTACAGTATGCTGAGATCACACCACTGCACTCCAGCCTGGGAGACAGAGCCAGACCCCATCTCAAAAAAAACAACAAAACCAAAAAACAAAACACGTGATAAGGAGGAAAATGGGGCCACGACTAGGTGTATGTTGATAAGTTCCCACTTTAGGGAGCAACCCAGCTACACTGACATCTCACATGATTTTTTCTTTTTTTCTGCTCAAGCTTATGCCAGAAATAAAAAGAGAAACATCAGTAACTAAGTGTGATAAGACCAGGATAAAATGGAGAGATACTACCATTCTGTACTCATCTGCTATTCACCTTGCTGAACTAACACTGAACATGCTATTTATATTTCCTAGAAGTAGACAGAAATAAAGTTAGTAAAAATATTAAACAGAAACTAAGTTTAACTTAGAAAATTATTTCAATAATAATGCTACTTACTCAGCAAGCAATTTTGAAAAGTTAATATCCTATCTTAAAAACTGTTGTCATTTTCATCACCCCTGGGGACTTCCTATTTTGCACTGGTATGACTTTAAAGCTTAGGCAATTTGTAGTCAAGATGTCTAAGCAGTACAATCAACCATGATTCCATGCAGTCCTAAAGAGATGGACCCCAAAAGGTGAGATGAAATCAAGAATGTACGAATTAAACCTCAGACTTAACAAGGGAATCTGTTAATCGGCGGCAGATAACTAGACTTATAATATGTAATGAAATGACAGTAACAGAAATCACTCTAAGTGTTAATTTCTAATTAACCCAGAAAACAATACTGACGATTGGTGCTAGCCTTTAAATTATATGTTTTATCTAAAATTTCCAAGTTTCTCTTTCTCCCCCCAAACAGTAAATTTTTAGAGTCTTGCCTATAATTGCTTCTTTAACACTGGAGTCCACAGGAAGGATGTTTTTCTCTACCAGCTCCATAGGACCAGGTCTTTGAGCAATCTTTTCATTCAGATCATCTGCTAGTCGAGCTCTTTTCAACTTCATCTGAGTAGCCTGCAGGGATGGCTCTGCAAATGTTTCTAAAAAAGGAAACACAATTTTAACCATTACTCGAATTACTATTTCTATTCCATAATGTTATTTCAGGCCAACTAACTGAATTTAAACCGATTTAGACATATTTTTGTGTTCTCGACATATTTATGGAAAGAGAAAATGACTGTTTAAGAACGTTCCAGTATGCATTTTGTATTTTTTAGTTCTGGATAGCTTTACTTTCTCTATGTAATTTGGATGCCCACAGACTTAAATTAACAGGACCTTAAACCAAAGGGTACTGCTATTGTTTGTTTACGGTGGGAGGGTCAAATTCACATTTATTAGGTATTGGAGATACAGAGGATGAGCGAGACAGATGTGGCCCACGGTTCAAGAAGTTGACAGTTCTGGATTTGGCTTCATTGGAAAGTCAATTCTTAGAAGGGAGACACTGCCTCTTAGGCTTATAAGCTTCTCTTCAGAGGTCAATAGGAAGAGCTATCATTCATATTCTTGAATTGATCCCCTGTGTCTCGGTCGGTCATCATAATTAAGAATTTGCGTTTATTTCTGGATATATATCCTTGTGTCTGTTAGGAACATTCAACTATAATACACAGTAATTAATGGTTGTATAGAGGCATCAACTCATCTACTTACAACTGCATAAAATTGGTATAACCAATGTAAAACTATAAATACCATAATTCATCCATCTGCTTCATTCTGTCATACTTGTATTCCTGGTAACTCTTGTTAATGTTTTATCCATTGTTCTAAGAAATGTTTAGAAATGATGAAAAATAATGATGTGGTGTCTATCCAAATTTGGAGTTGAAAGTTGCTTGCCTCTTAAGTCATACAGTAGAAGGTCTTTTAATGAAACTCCCCGTATGTCGGCGTAGGATGAACTGATATTCTTTATTCTGCAAGTATTAATAGAATGTTCTCGTGAAGCCCAAGGCTCACTGAAAGCACATGGCTAGGAGGTTACCCTGCAGCACATCTGTGCAGCTTCTCTATCCACCAGCTGAGCTGTATGCTTGCCAAAAGTGAGCCTTGATTGTCCACAAAATGATTCATATCTGTTGTGACTGCTATTGTGAGTGAATACAAAATTTAAATGTTATGAGAAAATGATAAAACTTCAAAAAATAAAAGATCATTTCTTGGAAACGTAAATGCTTTGGAAAGATTTGATAAAGGTGAGTAATTAAAAAAATCACTGTCAAATTTGTTTGGGCAATTAACAACTGCAAGAAATTTGAGAAAAAGGTTGTGAAATCTAGGATTTTAAAGCTCAGATTGATGTAAACTCCATTCATTAAAGTCTTACCCAAAGAGAAGGCCCTAGCACAATGTTGGAATAGTGGTAAATAAATGTAGACATCTACAGGTTAAAATGTGTGTCCATCTCATTTTTATCATTTTCCCATACAACCAACTGTGGCCCCAATCTTCTGACATAACACTTGTAACCATACAAGATGATCGCTGGGGAGAATCAGAACATAAGAATCACTCTCAGGTTGGTATTTCAATGCTTCTGGTTAAGATCTAGGTAGGACAGACTTCTGTCCTTCTCCTCTCTTACATTACTACCACCTAAGTGATAGCAATATGTATGGAAAGAAAATATTCCCAAGTAAGTAGAGACTGGAATTTTGGTACGTTTCTGTTACTGGTCTTATTACCTCTATCCCCATGACTGAGGCTGAAGTTTAGCTGCTGAACTTCAGGAAGTAATTTAGACCCTTGCCTGCCAAATATCCAATCCAATCAAAATTGGGTTAATGTTAAAATACAGTTGGGAGTGGTGGTGGTTTTAAGATACTTTAAAAAATAAAATGACATTCTTTCTTATTTCAAAAATCCCAACTTAAGAACAGATGTCCTAAAAACATCACTTATGGTTCATTCATAAATAGTTAGATTTTTAAATGGTGGGTAGTCGTTAAAAAAAAGATTTCTTTTGAGAGTTAAATGTATTTTCCTTGATTTTAATTATATTAATAAAGCTTGTTACAGTTAGAAGACAAATTGAAACAGATAGCATTGTTACTACAAAAATGTCCCTTATAGGTCAAGATGTTTTCAGGCAAAGAAGCAACCACTTACTTGGCTACTTACCACTAAACTTGCTTCTTTGAAGATTCACTTATCCCTGACTGGTAGCTGCTCTACCCTACTACTGGAGTTCTGGAAAAGCCTTTTTAGTCCAGCGGACTTCTGAGAACACAACCCAAAGTAGAGAAAGGGACATACCTCTCACCTCCTGCCCCTGGAATGAGGAGGACAGCCATATAATCAAAGATTCTTTACAATAGAAGAGCCCCTACTTGAGGTCGTAGAGACCACCTTAATGCTTGGAAGTTCTTTACCACATCCTTAATATTGAGTTCCTGGAATGAGGAGGACAGCCATATAATCAAAGATTCTTTACAATAGAAGAGCCCCTACTTGAGGTCGTAGAGACCACCTTAATGCTTGGAAGTTCTTTACCACATCCTTAATATTGAGTTTTTTCTCTCTCATAGCAGTCTGTTTACTCCCCACAGAGCTCTTCTCACAATCTGTAATTCACTTGTTTTGCTTATTTGTTAGCAAAACTAGACTACAAGCTCCGTGAAGTCAGGCATCCATCTGTCTCGCTCAGTTGTTGGGTCTCTGTAGTCTAGCACACTGGCCAATGAAGGAACACCTCTAATAATGGTAGCCATATCACCTCGTGAAGATTTCATTTCTGGACATGTCTGACCTTTAAGATATTATTTCTTATGTAGACCTACAATCTAATACTTGGTAATCTCAACCTAACTTAATACTAACTCTAATACTATCATTAGGCCCAGAGAACAAACCTCCCTTCTACCTGACCATTGTCTCTCAATGTCTGAGAAGTTTTCAGACTGTTTCCGTATCTTCTCAATACTTAACAGACCCAAGGCTACCAAAGACTCAAGCTTCTAGTCTTAATAAATTCGTTGGAGAAGCAAAACAATGAAAGAAAATGTAAGTTGGGAGTTGATGGTGGAGAGGTATAAGCTTTCGAGAATGCTTTGCCTTTAGAGAGAAAAACATCCTGGCCTGACCCATGTGTTAACCAAAGATGTAACGGAACTGTCCTTACCAGCCTCGTAAGTGATGAAGCTAGATGGCTGAGATCATTTGGCGGAGGTGGATGGGGGGTGCTAATGGTCAGCTCGAGGTGGCTTGTTGTGGGTAAGTGGCAATAAAGAGAAAACGTTGGGTGTGGAACTGTCCTTACCAGCCTCGTATGTGATGAGGTTAGACGACTGAGATCATTTGGCGGAGGGGGTGGGAGGTGCTAATGGTCAGCTCAAGGTGGCTTGTTGTGGGTAAGTGGCAATAAAGAGAAAACGTTGGGTGTGGAACTATACCAGGAAGACACAGACAAGGTCCAAGTAGTTGAAAATCTAGGGTTAGACTTGGGCTATTGCATTCTTTAGGACTTAAAAACTGGATATATGTTCCTCACTGGACATATATCCACTTTAGATGGGGTCCTCTGGACACTAATTTTTTTTAATGTAACTGTATAGTAGAGGCATCTGTGGTACCAGCTGGTGTGGAAGTGTTAGTCCATTAATTGGTTATGTGAAGAATCAAAGTTTCCCTGTGTATCTAACATAATGTTTTAGCTTTGGGTCTTCATGTTGCTATCCAGTTTGGAGGAAGTAAGGCTGTGGGGTAAAAAGTTATTCAAATGGGAATAAACAGAAATGGTGAAATTCTCACTTCTTTTCTTGAAAAAATACAGCAAATTAAGAAGAAATAAATCCTTTACCTTCTAAAATGTGCATCCTGACAAGCTCAGAACGATCTGGTCGACTCCGAATCTTGTGTTTCAAAAAGTTTTCGGTCTTTAAAAAGAAAAAAAGTGTTACCATAAATTATTTATTATTTATTGTGGTTTTAAATGTTGTTTAAGGCACTCTATTTAAATAAACAATACCCTTATGGTCATGTGTTTGAGAGGAAGAGTAGAAATTAGCACTTAGAAAAACTATTATCCAACACATGATTTAAAGTGTAGCCTTCAAAATTGTACAGGGACTTGAAGAGTATGTTGGTATAAACTAAGCACTTTATAAACTTTTAAAACTTATCAACATTGAAAGGTCATGCTTTGAAGATAATTTTTTAAAGTTAATTTTTTAATAAACATAGGATTTAAATCACTTAAATATCTAAAATCAATAAAATCTATACTTCAGGTCCAGTAAAAATCCACCTAGATAACAATTTCCTAAAAGTACTAATGTATTTTCTTTGTTAAGTTCATATCCTTGATCAGATTTTCTTAATTAGAAATGTATTCAACTCTTAAGGAAGAAAGCCTTAATATAGGTTTTATAAGACTGTAAGAGATCATTATTGCATGCTAGAAAAATTTTTAAAAAAATTTTGGAATATATTTATTTCATGTTGCATGATAGAAATTTTCCCCAAAACAAACAAAATGAATGAATATTCATAATGGCATTTTTTAAAGAAAAATCTTAACAATTATCATGTGCAAGTATGATGGTGCCATCTTAAAGAATAAAGCAGAGTTGAATGTAGCAATGTTTTCTGATTTAGCCATATTCCCCTACCGTTGGTCAAATGTACAGGTAACAGAGACCCAGTAGGGAAATCACCAAAGGATCTGGTATCAGCACATCCTTGGCTGTCTCTCTGCAGGGGTAACAAATGACAGAATTACCCCCTCTTATGCCTCTAAAAACTGTTGTTATGCTCTGAGAGCAAGAAAGCGAAGAAGTATGATTTGTCATTTTTGTACAAAACTAGTAACTGGTTTTAAAAGAACAAAATTTTGGCCGGGCGCGGTGGCTCAAGCCTGTAATCCCAGCACTTTGGGAGGCCGAGACGGGCGGATCACGAGGTCAGGAGATCGAGACCATCCTGGCTAACACAGTGAAACCCCGTCTCTACTAAAAATACAAAAAAAACTAGCCGGGCGAGGTGGCGGGCGCCTGTAGTCCCAGCTACTCGGGAGGCTGAGGCGGGAGAATGGCGCAAACCCGGGAGGCGGAGCTTGCAGTGAGCTGAGATCGGGCCACTGCACTCCAGTCCGGGCGACAGAGCGAGACTCCGCCTCAAAAAAAAAAAAAAAAAAAAAAAAAAAAAAAAAAAAAAAGAACAAAATTTGAATGTCATGTATTTTCTACAAACCTCCAGATCAAACTGTCCCAGAGTAAATGTTCTCTATGCCATGTATCCTGAAAATACACTATTTTTTTCTCTATTGACACATTTAGGAGTAAGACTGCTACTTGTACACAGGTATTTTAGAACACAGGGAGAGGAGGAGAGAGAAGTAGAACATTTTAAAATGAAATGTCTTACTCTGGCTCGTTCCAAGCTTTTTATCTGTTCATGGAATGCCGCTGGGCTCTTCAAAGCTGTGAGAAAAGAAATGGGTTCCACAGTATAAATGGAGTTCATACCTCAATCCAATGTTATAGTATATCATGTTGACAATCCTATTATTAATAGATCACATCTACAGTTCCATTAATTTACTAGTTCCATTAGGAGACCCACAAAATTTGAAATCTTAAATGTTACAAGATAAAAATTATGTATTTCACAAATAAAGTAGACATTTAAAACACAGTTGTATACAAAATGACAATGCAAATATCAGCTCAGACTAGTTCTGACTACTCATAGCAAATCTCCATTGCCAAGGGGACTGTCTGATGACCCCTTGATGAGTCTTTGCTCTTAATGGTCATATAAGCTATAGAAAAAGTCCATATATCCTTGGGAGTGATGTAACCTTGAACATCACACTGCACTTTGTGTCCAACAGATTTGCAGTATCATTTATTTAGAGCCCATAACAGGCTCTGTGCTTAACCAAGGCTATGTTGCTATTGGTCCCTGCAATAAGCTTACAAGGTAGGTATAAGCCCCAGTGCAGGTGAAAGGCGTAAGCGAATTCTTGAGGCCATACAACCAGATGGTGGTCAAAGTGGTATTTAAATCTAGAATTTTGAATTTGAAAGGTTCATGCTCTTTCTACCATACCACAGGGCAACTCACTGTAAAGACACAGTGACTCCTTAATATGCTAACTGCTGGTAAATCAAATATTCTGGAATCCCAGTGTGAGGGTAAGCAGTGCTTACCAAAACATTACCTACAACAGTATTCTATCAATTATCTTTGCAAAATCTTGTCTGCGTATGTCCACCATTGCCTGGTAACACCCTGCACTTACAAGCATGCGCAGTCAGATGAGCGGATGGGATAGAGGACCGGGATTCCTTGGGCTGTCACTTCCAAGACTTGACCAATCAGCTCTTACAGCATTATTTTCAGCTCTGGCACATGAAGCACCACAGAGACTCCCAGGAGCCCAGTCCAATCAGGTTTGGCTGAGGACCAGCCCCCAAAAGCAGATTAGAGCTGGCCTAGCAGTGGTGTCTTAAATATCCTAATTTGATCCTTTTTGATTGATTGGTTCATAGTCAGGAATGTGGTGGTGGAGAAATCTGGCAGATTATCAAAGCACCTTTTGACTATCACAATGCTAGATTTAAAATATTGAGATTCTCGATTAATAGTAGTCCAGA
Source organism: Rhinopithecus roxellana (assembly GCF_007565055.1). Taxonomy (NCBI): domain Eukaryota; kingdom Metazoa; phylum Chordata; class Mammalia; order Primates; family Cercopithecidae; genus Rhinopithecus; species Rhinopithecus roxellana. Next base: position 81,716,545 of record NC_044568.1, on the reverse strand, counting down.
AAAAAAAGGTTTTACTGGGAAAAATATATACTAAAGAGAAAAATCATTCCATATCACAAACCAAGAAAACAGTTTATCATAGCCGTGATTCAGAAGACTGGATAGCATAAATTAATTTTGTAATTTCTTTCTAGTGTTTTGAAACTGAGTAAGTTACCTCTTGGAAAGGTCAATTTTTACACAAAATCCAGATACACAATCCTAATGGCCTCCACAAAACGGCCATTCCTCCCCACTAAAATATAAAACCACCTCCAAACTTGGTGACTAAAGGTAAAGAAAACAACTAGAACAAACATTCTAAAATTAATCAACTCTGAAAAATTTGTGAAAGGAACAAACCCTAGGGATACTAGGGAAATATCTGTACTTGAGCCAAAAATATGAATTATAAATGGAATGTTTATCAGTCCTGTAACTGAGATACATTTAATTACTGTATATAGATCATAGCATAGCACTAAATATAATTAATTGGAATTAAATAAGTCTAAGTAAAAGTTATAAATTGATTTTATGTTTTTTGGCAAGTCTAATGAATTTCAAATCTATTAGTATAGCGATTACTTTAGTCATTTCAAACACTAAAACAAATATTAAAGTTTAAAGAAAGAATGAATGTTAGCCTTATTACAGTGTAAAAGTGTTCTCTGTGTAAGATAAAATTCAAGTCCCTCTTTTAAACTGCATCTGGTTTTTAAAATGTATTCTAAATGATACACTTAGGTGCCTCATTTTTCCTTGGAAATTCATTTGGTAATTGTTGATTAAATGGATACAACTGAAAGCAGAGCAAGATGCAGGCTCTTCTTGGACACGCCCTTCATGTTCTGTCACATTAGGGATGGCAGTGATGGTATAAATCTTACGTGGCATGATGCCCTGGTCCACTAGTTGTTCTCTCGTCCTCCTTTGTTGAAGCCTCAGCTGGAGCACTGTGAAAAGGAAATAATCACCATTACAGTTTATCAGCAACTGTGGGATCCAATTTATGTGATTCCAGAGGAGACGCAGTTAAGCTTTACCAAGCATCTTCTATTTCACAATTAAACAAGAAGGATATTACCTGGCACCACGTAAGTTGTAAAAGGGAAATTATTTTGTAATTTCTGCCTGTTTAGTGAACACTAAAGTTTACACAGCATAAATGTTTTGTTTAGTTTATCCTAGTTTGATGACCAAAGCTATGTATTTGTTGTTTAAAACATTCATAGTACTCAAGAAAATAAACAAAAATAGTTGGTTTATACATTAAGACTTGCTAATAAATCTAATTCATAGAAATAAGAGACGTGAAATTCTTTGACACATCTTAGTTTTTTTTAAAAAAGCAAATTAATAGCAAAAATTTATTTTAAGGAAAGACTGACTATAAACAGCTTTAAGGAGGGCTGCTTGTGTAATAAAAATTGGACCTATGAGATATTCCTAATGACCCAAAGGGAAATTTCTAAATTAGGAATTTAAAGTTTAGTAATCTTTGCACAAACATAATACCATATCTCAGTCTGTAAGTTCTAAGAAAGTCACAAATCAATTGACACCTTATTATTTTAATAAAAGTAAATTATTAGAACTGGCAGAGAACAAGATACACATTATGAAATGCAGACATCCAGTTTGCCAAATTTAATAAAAAAATTAATTTTTTCTAGTTTTCTCAAGCAGATTCGTTTTATAAGCATCTACATATTTTTATGTGGAAAATGAGACTATTTCAAAATAAGGGAAATACAGGAGGTGACTGTGAAAAATAGTTTTCTTGCTTTGCTTTACATTCAAACCAAGTTTCCATTGTGATTTTAAGTTGCCACTTTGATTTCTGTTTCAAACCATGGATGAAAACCAAGATTAGAATGATTAAGAGTCTGCTTAAGGGTTGTCAATATGCTTTAAAAAATTACTTATGTGACTTTCTTAAACGGTGGAAAGAGAAGACAGAATTTTCTAGTGAGTGGTGATGGCTGGAATGAGAGGCTCAAATGCAGTGCGCATGGGGTCTCCTCCTTAAAATAAAACCCTGAGGCCTGCAAACGCAGGCACGTGGCCTCATCCCTTGTTTTTCAGTTGGTCTTGTGCTGACTGCAGAGCAGAGCAGTCTTAGGTAAAGTTCAGAAAGAATCTAAGTTGTCACATGGCTTTTAAAAATATTTTATCATTGTTTGATATGAATGTCATCATCTATCAGATACAAAAATAGGTTTCGGTTTTTGTTTGGTTTGGGGCCAAAGGATCACAAAGCTTCATTGATACCTATTTAGAACTGAAGCAACTGATAAAGATTCTGCTACACAAAGCAAAAGAAATACAATTTCTTTAAAAAAGATACGCACATTCCTGACATTAAGATGTTCTGTGATACTTTGAATCAATTGTGCTCAATCAGAAAGATCTTTTTCCTAAGTTGATGGAGGATAGTATGTTCCCACTGTACTTTACTAGGAACAAAATAACCAAGGAGCTGACCTGTGCGTAGTACAGCACCCAAAGACCTGTGTACTTTAACATTCTTCTAGGAATGCTAAAGTAAATGCTTGTCTGCATTTAAGATAATCATATTCAAGAAGCAGAATCTCAAGAAAAAGACAACTGAGAGGAGAAAAAGGTTAGAACAATTCTCCAGTTCAAAGGTTGATACTTCTGGAACATGGGGGTCCATGTCTGTTGGAGAACCTCTAGTAGGAAAATCTTTCCTTTCTCCCAAGGGAATCCTCAAAAGAGTAAAAAACAAAGAGTAATGAAAACATCAATGGCCCCCTTTTTGATTTAAAACAAAAACCAAACAAAGCACACATTTGTGAGACAAATCTATCAGACATAATACGTTTTTTGGGTGAATGACATCTTTGAATGATGCATACATCTGCAACAACTTGATTTGCAAACCAACACTCTGATGACAACAGCTGGTTAGTCTTAGAAGCATCTCTTGATTGTACATTGGTCATTTCAGGTGCCTTCATTTACCAGGACAGCAATCCTGTCAGCTGTAATCATCTATGACCAGAAATCACACTTTCATGCCAACATGGAAAAAGGTACCTGCTATCAGGAGGGTAACACACAACATGGATGCATGTCACTCCCATCTGTTTCTACTTCCAACACTTCTGACACCAGATGTGTGGGTTTTTTCCCTCATACCAACCAGTTCTCCAACTCTGGATGCCCAACTGGGTGTCCAATGATTCAATTCTAACACTAGGTACCTGGAGTTAGTGTCAGATCCTACAAGTTAAAGGGCTCTATCCCCAGAGACTGCCCTCACTTCAGATGCCAACTGTTAGTCCAAACCACTCAGACTTTTGACCAGTGAATTATAAAGTTGGGAGGTTCCTATAATCCCCTCCCCAGGTTTGATAATTTGCTAGAACAGCTCACAGAACTCAGGAAGGCACTTTATCTATTATTAGTAGTTTATTATAAAGGATATAACTCAGACACAGCTAAATGGAAGAGACACATAGGGCATGGGAGAAGGGGCACAGAGCTCCCATGCCCTCTCTAGGTACACCACCTTTCCTCTGGCCATGCCTTGGTCTTTCTGGTGATCAGCCCCTATCTGGAAGCTACCTAAAGGCTTTCAACTACCTGTCATCTCAGTAGCATACAAAAATCACTCTCATCACTCTAGAGAGTCCAAGGATCTTAGAAAGAAGCTCTTTGTCAAGAACTAGCGACTAAGACCAAATATGTAACAAATGATGCTCCTATTACTCAGGACATTTAGGAGAACTTTAGGAGTTCTGTGCCAGGAACCCGAGAGAGAGAACACATATACATTTCTAATTGTATTCACAATATCGTAGACACCAACCACTAATTATTAAAATAAAACAAAAAATTTGTGTTTTCTATGTGGCCAAAGAAGCAACCAAACAATCGTACTTATACTGCTTGAAGGTAGGAGAATAATTTCCCCAATTAATGCTCTCATCATTGCCTATATAACTTTCCCAAGAAGCAAGAACCTCCCAATACAAGTATTATTCAAAGCAGCTGTGGCCATCAGCCTCCCCCAGGCACATTCATTTATTTAGAGCATATCTGTTAGGTGTCTGGGTACTGTATGGGGTAAAAATCCATGGGAAAGAGCAGCAGCAGTAGCTGTAAACGGATCTTTTTAAAGCGATGTTAGGAAGAACATGAATGGGAGGGGAGGCAGAATTGCAAGTAACTAGCCATTCTGTTAAGTATGTTCATTACTCAGTTTTTTTTTTTTTTTTAGCTTTTATCTGCACCCATAGGTGGACAGTACTGGACATATTATATTGAATATGAGGCACTATGCCCTAGCAAGAGCTCAGGTACATTGCTACTTTGGGTTAGTATTAAAACACAATTATACTTTGGGAGGCCAGGATGAGACGGGCAGATCACTTGAGGTCAGGAGTTTGAGACCAGCCTGGCCAACATGGTGAAACCTGTCTCTACTGAAAATACAAAAACTAGCCAGGCAAGGTGGCAGATGCCTGTAATCCCAGCTACTCAGGAGGCTGAGGCAGAAGCATCATTTGAACCCAGTGAGCTGAGATCGTGCCATTGCACTCCAGCCTGGGCAACAGAGCGATACTCTGTCTCGAAACAGAAACACACAATTATAGTATTATTTGTTGATGTCAACTAAAACCAGTTATTCACAATTGACACATGCTATTCTGAGAGCAACTACTACTTATAAAAAGTACCAATCATATAGGTATAGACTCATAATTTTAGCAGATATCAAACTTGCTTTCAGAACTTCTGTTCATCAAATTAGTAACAAAATTAACGTATAAGTCAGAGCAGATATCTGCACCTTAGACGGAGACCATCCAAGGCCAGGAAGAACACGGCTTGAATGATACAGACAGCTTAACTGTCATGCCACACAGAAGTTAGGCAGAATGTGCTGGTGCTTATTCAGAACTGAGGAAGGGGTAAGGGACCCTGAAAACAGAGGACCAGACTCTTTTAATGATCAGAGAGGCATTTACGGTTGTGGGATCAGGAATGCTTTATCAAGTTTTCCTGGGACCTTCATGGATTAAGCCTGGAGACCTTCTTCCTCCCTTTTCAGCCTCCATGCTCACCCTCCGTGTTTATATCTGCATGGAGGGAAAAAAGGCTTAGATCACTGAATGTCACTCAACCTTGCACTGTTGTCTGACACACTGTGCTTGTGTTGACAAGATTTCATATCTGTAGCTGCAACCAAAGACTAGACACTGGCCTGGTACTGCTTTCCTGTGGCAGAGGCAGTCTGGCAACGGCCTCATGTGTCAAAACTGAACCCAAGAGCATTCTCTCCTGGTGACTTGTTGAGTGGATGAACCGTACTATTGGGTTGACATCATAGCCTCCATCCTCTTAGTAAGTTGAGTAACATTCAGTATCTTCCATGGCCATTTTGCAAATAGTAGCATACAAGAAAAGGATACACGTACAAACTATAGAATCCTCACGGGAATAAATAGTTCAAAACACTGTGTACATCCTTTCAGAAACAAAGGACATAAGTAATAACGAGAAATAGACTTCATGTTACAATTACATTTGAACATTTTCAAAGAATATTAATTTTGAAAAAGGTAAAGGCTAAACAATCCAACACATGGTCCTAAGAAATCCTGAAGTTTAGAATCATGGTTTAAAACAGGGTATAAACCTGTTTCATTTTGTCAAAGGTGGGGGCAGATATAAAACAGCATATCTCATACAGGTAGCATTGTATTCTCTGGGCAAAACATTAACCCCAAGTTGAGAATTCTACAGTAGTTGTATATTTCCAGATGACAAAACTCACAAGAGGCAGGCAAAGCACCCTCATGGATGGAGGGAGATGAGGTTATAAATCCATTTACTTCTGTACGTATCCCATCTTTCCTAACTAGCCTAGGTCCCAGGAATTTTTATTAAAAAAATCTTTTCACACATGATAAGGGCCAAATATGTTCATTACACAAAATATGGAAATAGAAAACAGTAGGATAAAAAACTAGAAAATCACCGATAATATCATCCAGAGACACACAACTAGAGTTACCACATATTTCCTGTCTTTTCTCTAAGCATAAATTTTGATTCTCTGCTTCTACATACTCCAATCACTCTGTAACTACAATGATAAATATTATTTTAGTGGCTACATAAAATATTCTGTTAGGTGGATATGGCATAGTTTACTTAATAGTCCCTGCTTATCACTTGTTTCCAGTTTTTTAACTATAAAAAATGCTGTGGTGGAATTTTTGTGTAGAAATTCCTCATTTCAGTTATTCCTTTAATTTGAATTCTTAAAAGGAAGACTATTCCAAGGTAATCTATATAAAGCATGATCATAAAGTAATGAGACTAATTTCCTCATGTATTAACTGTCATCTTTTGCAATTGTAGGAGACATCTGTGAACATGGATACAGGTGGCTATTTCATTTAGAGAAAAAAATTTAATTACTGAATTATGATCTTTTATCTCTTAGGGCTAACATTTACAGTTTCCTGTTCCATTTCAATAAGGTTTTAAAGGGTGCATAATTTTGAATTTATTTATTTATTTATTTATTTATTTTTGAGGCGGAGTCTCGCACTGTCGCCCAGGCTGGAGTGCTGTGGCCGGATCTCAGCTCACTGCAAGCTCCGCCTCCCGGGTTTACGCCATTCTCCTGCCTCAGCCTCCCGAGTAGCTGGGACTACAGGCACCCGCCACCTCGCCCGGCTAGTTTTTTTGTATTTTTAGTAGAGACGGGGTTTCACCGTGTTAGCCAGGATGGTCTCGATCTCCTGACCTCGTGATCCGCCCGTCTCGGCCTCCCAAAGTGCTGGGATTACAGGCTTGAGCCACCGCGCCCGGCCAATTTTGAAATTTTTACTTAATCCTTATTCCTTATCACAACACATAAAAACAATATTATGTCAATAGAAGTGCTGTGAATTTGCTCTACTTTAATGCAAGAAAAGTAAAAATTTGATTTTAATCCCAATTCCAGAAGAATGAAAGGTAGCTTATCTAATGATATATTGAAATGTCATTCCCAGCAATATGGTAGTTTAGATATAAAGTATCTTAAGTGTTACAGCTCTTTTAGAATTTGTCTAGCAGGTTTTCCATAAAAAAAAAAAAAAGTATCTTCTTTTAGTTCCTTTCCCCTGCTTCTTAAATGGTTCAGAGTGCTTTTAGAACAAAATTTTAAGATTCGTTTCCAATATAAAAAAGCTGTAAGGCCAAACTCAGTGGTTCATGCCTGTAATCCCAGTGTTTTGGGAGGCTGAAGAGGGAGGATGGCTCGAGACCAGGAGTTTGAGAACAGCCTGGGCAAACATAGTGAGACACTGTCTCTACCAAAAATAAATAAATAAATAAATAAATAAAAATTAGCTGGCCTGGTAGCACACACCCGTAGTCCCAGCTACTTGGGAGGCTCTGAGGTAGGAGGATCACTTGAGCCCAGGAGTTCAAGGCTACACAGTGAGCTATGATTGTACCACTGCACTCAAGCCTGAGCAAGAGAGCAAGAACTCTGTCTCAAACAAACAAACACACAAAACAAAACCTTTAAAATACAGTAACTTCTGATACTTATAAACCTAATTCAAAAATTTCACATGCTTTTGAACCAAGATATGTCTTTTCTCTTTTGTTTCCATAAGTAGAATGTGGAATTTTTTTTTTTTTTTTTTTTTTTTTAAACAGAGTCTTCCTCTGTTGCCCAGGCTGGAGTGCAGTGGTGAGATCTCGACTCACTGCAACCTCTGCCTCCCGGGTTCAAGTGATTCTTGTGCCTCAGCTTCCTGAGTAGCTGGGATTACAGGTGTGTACCACCATGCCCGGCTAATTTGTTGTATTTTTAGTAGAGACTGGGTTTTGCTATGTTGACAAGGCTGGTCTCAAACTCCTGACCTCAAGTGTTCCATTCGCCTTGGCCTCCCAAAGTGTGAAATGTTTTCTTAATATGATGTAATTAAAGTGTCTTTTCCCCTTAAAGGAAACAACACGTTGTATGCAGCATATTAATAACAAAGAGCAGCTTAGTTTGAGTTGAGCAAGCCGAAGCAAAGCATGGCTCTGGCCCTGAGTTTTCAGTGGGACATCGAGGATTGCATGTTACCAAAACAAAGCAGAAATGACACTTTGTGGGAAGCATAATGGCAGGCAGCCATGGTCTTGGAAATTCCTTATGAATAGCTGGATTTCAGTTATGGGGTATGAAGGAGGGTGGGAAAGGGGAGAGGGGAGAGGTGATGAGCCACTATCTGTGAGTTAGAGAGAAGCTCCAACGTATATTACTTAATTACAGGACAATGGACAGAATAAACTTCAGGATCATAAGGAGTGGAAAAAAAAGAAAAAAAAAAACCTGAGCAGTCAAGTGAGGGTTAGAAGAACCATCTCTGAAGACGGAAAACTAAAGAATACTGTAGAATTGACTATGTATTGACTCTGAAGTCAGTACTAGGTAATAAACAGATCCTAATTTCAGTTGTTTATTGTTCAAACAGATGTCAGGGTAGTTAAGAGAATGAAGTGGTTGGACTTTGGCAAACATTTATTATGCATTGTTTAAACAGTATTAAGTGAAGGCCTGATCCTGTAAAAACAAGACAGTTTAGAAAAGCCAACTTCCTCATATTATCTTTTGAGCTTGGATACAGGAGGGATTAATTGGATTCCATTCAATAGTTGTTTCAGTGTTTCATCAGATAGCAGTGTAGTGGCCAAATGTAGAATTGCACTTGTTTAATCAGCTAAGGACTTGAAAACAATTATACTGAAAGGGCAAAAGACTGATGAACTACTTTTCCTTTTTCTTAAAAATAAATGTTTAAAATGGTGGTGGCTATTACTAATTATTACCACTACTGTTACATTAGACACCTGGTGAAAATAATACTTTTTTCTCCAAATATAAAACCATAAGGCTTAAAACATTTTAGTTCCACAAAGATTCACACATTTATAGTTCTCTGTTGTGAACAGTTTATTTTGCAGTCAAAGGGGAGAAAGTCAAATCATGGAGGGTCTCCTTCTGAGCCCGGGACTCAAACAGAACACGAGGTGTACTGCTAGTATCTTGATTTAAGAATCCCTGCTTTATAATATGTTTTACTTTTATTTGTTAAAATAAAGTATACATGCACATAAAAGAGATTTTAAAAAGCAAAGTGAAAGTTAATCCATACTACTTCAGACCTCCAGTCCTTCTCTCCAGAGGTAACCACTGTTAGATTTCTACGGCTCCAGAAGATGTTTTGTGAATTGTCCACCAATGTTATATATAAAACGTGCAAAGGAAGTATATGTGTCAGATAATACTATTTATATAGTTTGGTAATTTGCTTCAAGAATATCATGGAATCTAGCTCTTTCTTAAAGGCTGTATCTAACATATGGATGTATTATTCATATACTTAAGATACCAGATTTTTTGCTATTACAAATAATGGTATAATGAATATCGTCATTCATTCTGGGGGCATCCTCTGATGATATACCTATACAGTAAATTTCTAATGATGGAACACACACTTAAAATTTTGATAGGGTCACTTTGCCTTCCAAATGGTTGTGCCAATCTGTAGTCCCACCTACAAGATAGTACATTTTTATTTTTCCCCTTCCCCACAACGTATAACATTAAGTTTTAAGGTAAATTTAAATTTGGAAGCAAAGATTACCTCCTCTCACCTAAGGGTACTGGTGATATTATGTCAAATAATATAAATAACTAATAAGCACTGAAGAACTGTAAAATATAAAAACAATTAGTGAGGACAATGGGGCTGGGTTTCTGACTCAATGGGAAATATTTACTGTGGTTGTCAAAAGCTCAGGGTAAGCTTTCTCCTGAAACCAAACATTTTTTTCTAAATTTCACAGAATTTTCCGATGTTCCAGGATAGAAACTTAGAGCACAGGACTTATTTTTTTCTTCAACTCCATCATGGCTGAGAGATGTAAAGAATAGATTTGAGATACATTTAGAATAAAATCAACAGTGGATGGTAAGGGAGTGGATAGTGGGTTTGAAGGAGGAGGTGGTCACAAAGATGACCCTGGGTTTCAGGCTTAAGCACCTGGGTAGACCACTTACTGAGATAAGGACTGCATGCTGGCTATTAGGAAGCACAGTCTTGGGCATGTTTGAATAGGAAGTGAAGATGTCAAAATGGCAGTTGGCTACATGGGTCCGGATTTCAGAAGGTCTTGGCAGAGACTGGAATTTGGAAGTTGTTGCTTATGTAGTGTTTGAAGCCACAGGAGTTTGCTGAGGTACAGAATATAAATAGAGAGGAAAAGAAAGCCCGGGGCTGAGCACTTAAGAAAGCCAACAAATAGAAACCAGTTACAGGTCAGATAGGGAAGGAAGATCCAACAAAGAGGAAGGCAGAGAAAGCTGCCTAAAAAGGTGGAGGAACCAGGAGGGTGTGTGTGAATTTTTAAAGAAGGCATAATCAAGTGTGTCAAATGCTGCTGTTTTAATCCCTGGAGGAGCTACTTCTGTGAAGTGACGGATGTAAGTCAGGCTGGAGGAGGTCAGGGGTGAACGAGAGGCAAGAGTGTGAGTGCACCAAGTGTAAGCATGCTTTCAAGATGATGCCCAGGAAGAGCAAGGAAGAAAGTGAAAACTTGAGGGTGTGACACTAAGTTGGAAAATACTTGAGCAAGTTTATAACTGATGAAGAGCAAAAGAGAGGGAAGGGGAGAAGAAAGAAATGAGAGTGAATACAAATGAGAGAATGAGTAAGAGCGTAAGAGCAGGTTTCTTGAAGGCAGCAGGAAGGGGACAGATGTACAAAGACATCCTTTATTAAGAGACACTTCCTCTATCATAACAGGAGGGCAATGAGGATTGGCTACTGCTGCAGGAAGCTTTATAGCTTTGGTCCGGGACATCCAGGGAGTTCCCAGATGATGGCTTTTTAACTTTTCAGAGAAGTTGAAAGAAAGGTCATCTGTTCCAAGTGAGATGGGCAAAGGGAAAGTTAATTTTGAGGCCAGTGAAGGAGGTTTGGAATAACCATGGTAGACTGTGAAGAGAAAGTCAAAAAGAGAAACATGGTTATGCATTACCAAATGCTCCAACTAGTAAAGGCAACAGCCAAGGGGAGAGAAATCAGGAAACTGCTTGGCAAGTTATTCACTGGCTCTAAATGGTATCATTTTTATCAGAGGAAAATACCACAAGGTACATAATTAGAACATTTAGCAGTTCTTTCTAAAGTCTTTCCTAAAGAAGTTCTTTTCCAAATTGAATATAATTTGAGTTTATAACAACTGCAGCCCAGCAATTCTACTCCTAGGTGAAATAAGAATTGGAAACAAGTACTCAAACAAGTACATGTACACACATGTCCACAGCAACTCTATTGACAACAGCCAAGAGGCAGAAACTGCCCAAATGTCATCAACAGATGAATGGATAAACAAATTGTGGCATATCCATACAATGGAATATTATTCAGTCATAAAAAGAAATTAAATACTCATACTACAATGTGGATGAAACTGAAAAACATTACAAGGAAAAGAAGCCAGATATAAAAGCTCACATATTGTAAGAGTACCCACTTACATGAAATATCCAGAATTGGTAAATTCAGAGACGGAGTGCAGATTGGTGGTTGCCAGGGATTGGGGGGAAGGGAGCATGAGAGCAACTGCTTAATCGCTAATTTTACGTTATGTGAATTTCACTTCAACAATTAAAAAAAAGAAACAGTTAGCAGAACAGACATTATGAAACTAATTTCTCAATAATCACATCTTATTTCCTACCCACCCCTGGCTGGCCCCTCTCACCACCATAATTCCATTAACCACTGATAATGATTTCATCTTTTAACAATTTAGTAACTACAATAACTACATTATATATTCCCCATCACACTGCACTCTAGATATCTACATTTTGCCTCTATTTGCCCTACTAGACCTCATCCTTACATTTCTAGCACCTTCCACAATGCTTACCATATATATAAGTTTAATAAACCTATTTTACTCAAGTTTGCACGGTATACTTAGAGCATATAACTGAGTTGCTACTTTCTAAGGAAACAGAATACAATGTCACATTTAAGAATAAATTACCAAAATAATTTTCTATGGGCAAGTGATTATCATGGGGGCAAAACCCACACTGTTTGACTTCACTGTGGGGATCTGGAGTTTGGGGTTATTTTTGAATTGCTGATGATGGTAGGAATGAAGACAAAATGTAATTATGTTGTTCTGAAGGGTAAAAGACTAAAAAGGAGAGGCTATGAGCAAAAGAGTAAAGAAGGGCATGAAAAAGTGGTAGATTTCTCCACTTAGAATTAATGCGAAATTCAAGCTGCATTAAAGAAGAGAAAGCACTGGCCGGGCGCAATGGCTCACGCCTGTAATCCCAGCACTTTGGGAGGCTGAGGCAGGTGGATCACTTGAGGTCAGGAGTTCGAGACCAGTCTGGCCAATATGGTGAAACCGCTATTAAAAATACAAAAATCAGCCAGGCGTGGAGGCGCACGCTTGTAATCCCAGCTACTTGGGATGCTGAGGTGGAGGTGGGGTGGGGATCGCTTGAACCCAGGAGGCGGAGGTTGTAGTGAGTCGAGATCACGGCACTGCACTCCAGCAACAGAGTGAGACTCCATCTCAAAAAAAAAAAAAAAACAAAAAAAAAGAAAAAACAAAAACAAAAAGAAGAGAAAGCACTAACGTACTCTCATGGATGATAAAAAGTAGTAACTGAATATCACAAATTTTGCGTTATATTTCAAGGGTGCTAATTTGCCAATTATAAAATAGGTGCTTCTTCAAATAATTTTAAAAAGTGGAATGCAAACAGGCCAGAAATAAAATGGTGGTTTGTTCTGTAAAAGCTGTGCTATCTGCACTGAGTAAGCAAACTTCCACCAGCACTTCCTGTCTGAAACAAAAGCAGAGCGCCACAGTGTGCACATAAATATCAACCCCAGACACTACAAAGAGCAAACAGCATTTTCATCAGGAATTTTGATATTATGACTATTTTCGGATGAAAAAGGGAGCAACAACATCAAGTTAACTGAAAAACTATTCAAATTAGTGTTTGAAAAAAGGCTCTAGACCAAGTGGTAATACTGCTTTTGATTTCAACATAAGAAAGTCTACTGCATTCTTATTAAGTACACAGAATTGGAAAAGGAGGGGAAATGGCAGGTGGTATAGACCTGGGAATTCTAAACCACCATCCCTTGCCTGTAAGGAAGTCCCACAATCTAGAATGTAGCATCTATCTTCCCTTAGAAATTAAAGAGCAAAATTAAAGTAAAAACTAAAATGCTAACAGGACCGCCATTATTCCAGACTAATACACTTCAGGTTTCCTACAATAATCTGCAGCATGAGGTCAGGAAGACAATGTTTCAACACTCAGCTTTGGAAATTTACAGGAGCTTTGATAACTCTCTGGTTGGCTGCTGCTTCTGTTGCCATGGAAACAGACTGCTAAAAATGGGGCATGTTTCTTTAAACTCATCATACCTTCACACAAATTCCTTTCTCCTTTTTGTCAAAAGTTGGAATGAATTTAAAGTATGCTTCTCGTGATATGACAGTATGATGTCAAGCCAGGGGCCTAGTACAGAATGGCAGAGATAACATTAGCCTGTGACAGATATACATAAAGATTTTACAAATATTTACATTTAAAAATCTCATTTGGTTAAAAAGTAGTAGAAATAAAGTCTACAGTAGGATAAATGTTAAGTATAACACGAATAACAGGCACTTCAAAAGCAAAATCATCCACTTAATTGTCTGATCACCAACAATGCAGAGGTTAAAACAATACTTGATTTTTCAAACGATTCATTTTTAACCTGTAAGATCATGTTGGTTCTATCCTTAAAGTTCTAAATTCCTTATCTATATGGTTCCCAAAGAAGATAATGTTTGTTTTTCTTATTTTTAGGGCAATAAAAAATTCTACACTCCACCATGGTTTAGAATTTCAGTGTGCAGCTATAGGTAGAGCTAGTGCTATAAGTTAAAGCTCTGCTTCTAAATCCCTCTATAATGGAAAAATGTACATTGTATAGAATGTTCTCACGTTTCTTAACACAAATTCGTAAGGTGGGCCCTCTGAATAAAAGAACAATTAACAACGAAACAGGGAAACAGGGGAATATTGTTTACCTCCAATTTTTCCCACAATAGTAAGCACACACTACTCTGTTGAAGTCAGATGATCCAGACTCAGTATCTTGGTTTTTCTTTCCATTTTGTGGATTCAGGAATAGGGCTGATACAAACACACACTCAAATATATTTATACACATTTGTAGATATACCTGTGTATCTATATACACACACATGTGCAATTTGCCTAGCAAAACATAAAGACAACTAAGAACTGCCATAACGTGTGTGTTATCCTAATATCATAGCAACTGTGTGAGATGATCCAGACAATGATGGACCAAGCAGCTATGCGCAGCATGGAGGATTGCCACATTATCCCTTGCCATGCACAAGAGGCAACTGTTTTGGTATTAGAATGTCATGTTTCATGACATGTTTCAATGTCAGTAGTATGTGGAGAAAAGTTCTGATGTTTGGATGTTTTTGGTGTTTAAACTCCAAGATAGACAGTCTACTTGCTCTACTGTTTAGATTCAAATAAACGAGAAAAAGGGCAACTCTAGCAGATGATCATGCATGGTAGAATGCAGAGACTGGACACTTGCACCTCCTCAGAAATCGTATTCAGTTGGGAAATCGCCAGCCTGTGTGCATTCACCTGGTTCAGCAGCCTAGAAATTGGTTTTACTTTGCCCCTCACTGGAAAGGATGGCCAAGTGGGTCAAACGGAGCTTTAATGTGGGGTCACTGCTTGTCAGACTCCATCCTGGGAGCATTATGGCTATCACCACATCTAATCCTCATAACAACCCTACATGGTGGGTACCAATACTGAGTTTTACAGAGGAATTAAGCATTTATCCAAGATCACACAGCTAGTGAGAAGCAGAGCCAGAATTAAGGAGGAAAATTTAGTCTTTCCACAAGATAATTTTTCAAAAAAAAAAAAAGCATACAAAAAGAAGTATTTCCTAATATGCTATTAAGTTTTCGTCACTGTACCAATTAACCTCATCAGTGCTTTCGCTCACACTATCTCTATTTTATAAGAAATCTTGTACCTTAACATTCCAATAGAGAAAGTTCTTACATCAGTTAAGAGTTCACTGGTGTTATAGACCGAAATGTATCCCTCTCAAATTCCTACATGGAAGCCCTAACCCCCAATGTGACTGTATTTGGAAAAACGGCTTTTCAGAGGTAAAGTTAAATGAGGTCATGAGGTTGGGACCCTGATCTGACAGGGTTAGTGTCTTCATGAGAAGAGACACTAGAGAGCTCACCCTCCCTCTTCCTCTCCCTGTGCATGCACAGCAAGAAGGCTACAAGCCAGGAAGAGACCCACTACCATTAACTGGCCCTACCAGGCTTCCTAGCCTCCAGAACTGTGAGAAAAGTGACTTCTGCTGTTTAAGCCATGTAGTCCATGGTATTTTGTTATTGCAGTATAAGCTGACTAACACAACTGGGAAGACACAAAGAAATGTTGAGATTCTCTTTGCCATTCTGATGCCTGCTAAAAAACCCTGATAAAGCTATCTTTAGGAAACAATGGAAAACCCAATGTTTCAAACTTACCTATGTTTTTTCCTGAAAGCTTTTAATAAATTAGACTGGTGTTATGATAGTACAGATGCTCCTTCACTTACGATGGGTTTAAGTCAAAAACTGTAAGTCAAAATGCATTTAATACTTTGATAAACCCATAATAAAGTCAAAAATCCTAATTTGAACCACTGTAAGCAGGGACTATATCACCTTAATGAGGTGAGACTGATATGATGAAATAGTAATCAAGGCCTATCCTGATGCTGAATGTAGGCTTTAAAATGGTTTTAATGGTAATTTTGATGTGCTTTTTTCCTTTAGGTGATGGAATCAGAATAACCACAGCAGCCCTAGGAACACTTTCCTGATTATTCTATCCCAGGAAATAAACATCCTCCTGTGAAACAATATTTACCAAGTGAGCAGCAGATGTCATGGGCCGGCAGGTGCAAGCACCGTGGTTAACAAAATAGACTTAGCACCATCCTCATAGATCTTACAGTCTAGAGAGGGAGAGGGATATTGAATAAAATAATAGTGATAGATACATACAAAGACTACAAGGATCTAAGTCAGTTTGAGGAGGGAGGAGTGGTACTGAAGAGCCTCTGTGAGAAGGCAACATCTGAAGTGAAACTGAAAGGGTGACCTGCAGGTGTTCAGGCCAGGGGCTGGGGAGGGGAGGCATTTTAGAGAGATGAGAGATGAGGGAGAGGGAGTCCAGCGGCTTCTGGAAACATAGGCAGGGTCTTTTACCCCACGGATTTTTTATTTTATCCCAAGTACAATGTAAATCAATTACAAGATGTGAGCCAGTGACACAACGGAATAGGATTACATGATCTTTTTTTTTTTTTTTTTTTTGAGACAGGGTTTCACTCTTGCCCAGGTTGGAGTGCAGCGATGCTCCAACCATTGTATAATGACCATTGTAATACAATGATCACTCCTGACATTGGTGGAGGATGAAGGAATGAAAGGGGCCAGAATGTGTGTAGGGGGAGGGAAAGCCAGTGAGGCTGCGCTCTTTCTGCTGGAGTAAAGATGCCCGTAAATATGCGATCTGAGTAAAGGGGACCTGGACAGGGCTGTTGGCCGTGGTGATACAGTGCCGTGGACAGATGAAATATTTCTGAGGTAGAATTGGCAACTTTGGCGGCAGGACTTGGTGACAGGTTCTGAGGAGGTCAAGGAAGGTGTCAAGAATTGCTCCCAACTAGGTTCCTGGCAGGAGCCACTGGGTGGACAGAGGTGCTGTTTATTGAGATGGGGAACCCTGGAAGAATGTTTGGTGGGAGGGAATAAAAGGCCCACTGGAAACATCAGGGAGGCAGATGGCTGTGCAGGTCTGCAGCACAAGAGAGGCCCAGCCCCCAATCTGTAATGCTTGCTCATTTGGACCAAAGTGTATACAGTTTTTTTCTGTTACCTCATGAATGTGTTTGTGCTTTAACTTCTATTATCATTTAGTTTCTCACTGTTTAGGCTATCAGCTCCCTGGATGCAGGGGCTTACAGAAGTTTAACATAACTGGCATTGTGCTTTGTGAAAGCACTCAAACTTTGCTAAATAAAATTATTTCTAATAAAAAATTACATAACTTCATCTCAATAGTATGCACCTTTTAAAAATATTGAATAGTGTCTGTGAAGAGAGATCTTTCACTTTTTCATTCCTGTTGTGTAAGAACCATATCTCATATCTTTTCAAATTTACTTTTTGATACAGAGGTCTTGTTCTGTCGCCCAGGCTGGAGTGCAGTGGCGTGATCACAGCTCACTGCAGCCTCAGACTCTTGAGTTCAAGGGATTACTGCATCTCAGCTTCCTAAGCAGGTAAGCCCACAGGCATGAGCCACTACACCTGGCTAATTTTTTTTTTTTTTTGTAAAGTCGGAGTTTTGCTATGTTGCCCAGGCTGGTCTTAAACTCCTGGGCTCAAGTGATCCTCCTGCCTCAGACTCCCACAAGTGCTGGGATTATAGGTGTGAGCCACCGTGCCCCACTCTTTTAAAAAACATTTAGTGGCAACTCACTTGTATAACACTTGCAATTAGTAGAATGTTTGCAGAAAATAAAGAAGACATTCCAAAAGAAATCAAAATAGATGTTGCAAAATTCATGTGCTTATAACACCTTCTGTACGTTTTAACCATTTATTTTAATTGTTTATTTTATTTTTGAAGATGATTAGAAGCAGCAATCAAAAAAGGAAGAGCACCCCGAAGTGGCAGATGATTAAAAATCAAACAACAAATAACCATTTGAGTAATCTAGTAATGATCCAGCAATCATTCTGTGCATGGACAACAATCTTACATACCTTAACAGTGCCTTCGGGGCACCATGGCATTACATTTGGGGTGAGCCATTAATTTATAATGGAACTATAAATTATATCTGAAGGTGATAATTCCAATTATTATATTCTGTTTAAGAAGGCAGAGAAGGGTATAATACTCTTCAAATACTTACGCATAATAATAATGTGTCTATGAGATGCAGGACATTGGGGGATGAGGGGGAAAAATAGGCCAGACAAGAATTCTTTCCCCAAGAAATACTATGGGGCTAATAGCAAAGACAGCACAGATGTATATTACACGAGCATAAGGTGAAATGCCATAGAATGGTACAGATACAGTTACTGGGAATACACAGGAGAGAAGAAATTATCATTAGCTGATGGGATCAAGTGCCTTTCTTTAAAAAACGGCACAGGAATTGGGTTTTAAGAGACAGGGCCTGCAAGGCTGGAGCGAGAGGAGCAAAGCACTGAGTAGCGTTGTCCAGAGCTTTCTGTGAGGGCAGAAATGGAAATGTTCAATGCAGCAGCCACTAGCCACATGTGGTTCCTGAGTAGTTGAAATGTGGCTAATGTGACTGAGGAGCTCAATTTTTAAAACAAATTTATTTCATTTTAATTATTTTAAATTTAAGCAGCCATATGTGGATAGTGGACAGTACAGGTAGAGTATGCATAATTTCCTTCATTTAAAAAAGTTCTGGTGCTTTGGTAAAGTGATTTATTTAATCTCGATGTATTTCCAGGTTGGAATATTCATAATATCTCAGACAAATGTTCATTTTCTTCTCAAAGCTACCACAGACACATCCCAGTACAGTATGTTAATTTACTGCATTGCTGGCTGGGCCATCTACCATGAGCTTTCATGTACTTCATCTTGGCTATTAGCCAGTGTGTGGCAGAAATGGAAATGTGGCCCCCCAAGTCTGTAACTCCTCCCCACTCCCTTGACACTCATGGTTGAACCACACAATGACGGAAGCCCAGGTCCCCAGGTCACTTCTTGGAGGACAGCTGTATAGGATAGTTGTCCTGCCCACACTGGACTGTGTTTTGAGCAAGAAATGCACTTTGAATGGTTAAAACACTGCGATTGGGGGTTGACTGTTAGGGCAGTTTTTTTTTTTTTTTTTTTTTTTTTGAGACGGAGTCTCGCTCTGTCACCCAGGTTGGAGTGCTGTGGCCGGATCTCAGCTCACTGCAAGCTCCGCCTCCTGGGTTCACGCCATTCTCCTGTCTCAGCCTCCCGGGTAGCTGGGACTACAGGCGCCTGCCACGTCGCCCGGCTAGTTTTTTGTAGTTTTTAGTAGAGACGGGGTTTCACCGTGTTAGCCAGGATGGTCTCGATCTCCTGACCTCGTGATCCGCCCGACTCGGCCTCCCAAAGTGCTGGGATAACAGGCTTGAGCCACCGCGCCCGGCCAGGGCAGTTTTAGTCAAAGCAATTAACACATAACTCAGTTTTCTTTCTGTATTATCTTATTTTTTACCATTAGAGAGTCCTTTATATCAAATATCATTTTTTCCTCTTAAAATCTATTTGCCTATAATAAATATGGAACATAACTAGCTAGTAGCATTAGAATTATGATTCACTTATCTCAATAATGACTCAGGTTAAAACACTTATCTGAATTAAATCATCTCAATTTATTTGATTTTTTTCCTGAAAATTCATAATTATCAATTCTTCAGTTGTCATGTCAGAATGGTTTGTAATACTCTTCTTAGTTGTAGATCCAGAAATTAAAAGCTCATGTATGTTGAGTGTAATTAGAGAATATTTGAAGCCGTTTGTAGACAAGTTAAAAGTTGAGATTTCCTATTGCTGCTTTGACAAAAGAAACTAGTCTAAGGAGAATTTTCTGTTTTGAATTTGTTCAGGGGAATTCATGACATTTATTGCTGTTCTCTCCTACAGGAGAAAATAATTAAATTCTCCAACTACATACACTGGCTGGTATTTATCAAAAAGCTTATATAAGCATCAACAAAGCTGTGAGATGATATGTTTTATTATCCAAACAATTCTCTGCGTGATGACAACTATTCACAGGTGGTCAGCAGTTAGAACCTTTTTCCTCTTTTAAATTTTCAAAAGTTATTGCTAAATTTTCTTGTTAAGACATTCCATCAATTCTTGAATCCTACAGTGTTTGCTAATAAAGGCTGTTTTCCCCTCATAATAATTTCAGCCAACTAGCACTGTCAACAATTACAAGATTCTAAAACATCCCAATATAAGGAAGCAAGCAAGCAACTACTTGAGAAGCAGAGTAGCCTTCCAAGCCCTGAGAATAGACACATATCAGAAATATGAGAGCCCAAGCTTGTGTCTATGTGATTAAAAAATTAAATGAACCCAAATTTATCCCTCCTTCATTACCCAGAAACTTATAATTCAGACATTAAAAAAATTCTAAAGGTTGCTCTTTCAAACAACCCCAAAACAAGTTTTTCAAAAATGAGTAGAAAACCACTGTTGATATAAAATATGATAAATATTTTTAATCAGTGTCCTTTAAAACATGAGGTATAAACTATTAGGGATATTATTAATAGTCATTTATATATTTGTCTCTTTTGACAAAACAGCACAGATCTAATTCGACTCCAGGGTATCTTAGAGTAAAAAGTTAACCAAAAGTATTTGAACAACTGCTGCCATCTCAATCAACTTCCATGGATTCATGTAAACGATGCAGGACCCAATACTTAAAAGCAGATGAAGTTAACCAGGAGCTTGTCCCAAAGTTAAATTCTACAAATCTGATGAGCTAAACATTGTTGTTCATCTGCAGGCAGGATCAGTGATATACTGAATTTTGGGAGTTCAATTTTGCAAAGAGAACCAAGTTATTTTTATATGACTCCAAATTTTAAAAGTGCCTATCATTTTTATTTTTTCCATTCTAATTAAATCCACATCTAATCCTTTCAATGTCACTAACTTTGAGGCAGCAAATCGCCCTTAATGTCTATATGTGTTATTTTAGCTTCAACCCTATCTATTAGATGAGTAGAATCTATTAAATGAGTAGAAATATTTAGTCTGTTGAAATATAAAGCAAAACCCAGTTCAGTGCAACTACAGTGAGACATTAATTTTATCATCCGATTATTTCTGTGGAGTGTTTTAAAGTTTCTCACCTCTACCTCTTTATATCAATGAATTTAACAAAACAATAAGATATATAATACTTGTATTTTGTAAATATATGTAGGATTTTAAAATTTAAATTTTAAATAGAAGGAAAAAGAAATATGAAAAAAGCAAGAAGAGAGATGAGAAACTGGCATTAATGAGGCATCTTATAAAATCACTATGAAGTAGGTATTGTTTCTCCTCATTGTACAAACGATGAAGTTAAAGCTCAGAGCAGTAAGCTTGTCCAGGATCACAAACCTGGTAAATGGTGAATGTAGGATTTGAATTCAAGTATTTCTCACTCTAGGGTCTATGCTGTTTTGCCATTGTACTATTGCACCTGTATAAATCGAAAGCATGGTCAGAATTGTTATGGAAAGAATCTGTACATTATGTAATTGTCTCAACTCTATTTTGTGGTTCCTGTTGATGATTCCCTTACTCTGTTTTTATATTTTTAATCCTTGCTTTCTATGTGCCTTAATCCCATTGCTGTTGTGACATCTTTTTATTTCTACTATTCCGTTTTCCTCTACTTTCCTAGTTTTTCAGGTACACAAAAATGTTTTAAATTTATAGTATTATTAGGAGCTTGACACTTGAACTTGACTTAAATGATAGATAATTCTCAAACTTTTAAAAAATTAATGATTTAAGAAATTTAAGTTCCCTTCAATGAGTCTCCAGAAATGCGTCCTCAAAATTCCACTGGCATTGATTTTTATAAAAATCGACAGTAAGACATGCTGTGCACAAGCAGAGGCAACTCCATTGTTTGGTTCCTAGCAACAGCTATTTATACTTCATTGTGTGTCATTTATTTCGACCTAGGAGTTCTTCCTACCCATACACAAAAGTAGTTCAACTCCAGCAGGTCTAACTCTTGTTTCTTCTTCTTATCTTTTAGAAGAAGCTCAAAGCACTAGTTAGGCCAATTAAGTGTACATTTACTCTCTGGGTCTCTATAAGACAGGCAAGAGCGAGCGGGGAGGCGAGGGGGTGGCTGATGGCAGCAGCTGAAAAGGGGTTGTTGTGGGTTTTTTTGCTTCCCAAAATGACTAGGAAACCAATTTTCAAATTAAACAAGCATTGAGAAGAGTGACCCTCATGTCTCAAATTCAGGAAAACTTACTCTCTGTAGACCCTGAATTTCTTCAACACTGGCTACAGGAAGGCAAGCTGTGTACCAGTCTTGCCATGCTTCCGTATGCCAGGACAGAGGACAGCAATGCCCACACGTTTGGCTCTTTCCTTAAATCAATCAGTGAGGTGCCTGTGCAGTGTTTACTAACAATAATAATCGACCGTTTTTATTCTCAAGCTTATTCTTTGCTTGCTTTGTTACAAAACAAAATGAAGCTATGCAATGTGCTTTTTAAAACAAAACAAAAACGATGCTATGCGCATTACAACCAATTAACCTATCATTGTAGGATTTAAGAGCTAGCTACCCTCCTGGTTTTAAACAGTAAAAATCATGAGCATCTTAACTGAAAAAATGAATTTTGCTGGAATTATGTGTTTGGAAACCTAAAAGAAGCAGTGTTCTCACTAACACAGAAAAGGAAATGGCCTCTCCGAAAAGAGAGAGGGAAGAGAAAAAAAAAAAGGAAGAAAATATACAAAATGAACCTGGGAAGATTTTACTAAAATGAGGACAGGCTGTACAAGTACCCTTACTGTATTAACTACTGCAAAAGCCCTACAATTCCATCAGCTAATGAATTTTTAGTAACAGCTACCCAGAACAGCATTAACCTTTCATTTCAAATAACTTAGAACGTGTAAGGTACATGAGTGAACAGAGAGAGCAGACACACGGCATGGTAACAGACAAGACACGCTCAGCTGGCTGACCAGAATATGAATTTGGCAGTTTTGCCCCTGTCCACAGACAGACTGACCTTCCTTGAGACTTTTCTGGTTGCTCCCCTCAAGGCATTCCTTTTCTTTTAATGGTTCAAAATCCCCAGCAGTTAAAATCTCTGGGAAGCCCTGTTGCTGCTTCTTGGAGCTATCGATCATGGTGAGAGGCTTCTGGAGACAGGCAGCATCAAGCAGGAGAAAAGCTTAATTTGCAGAAGAGCGAAGTGTGGTGCTCAGAACACTCTGGTCCCTGGGTCCCTGGTTGCTCCCCACAATACCCCAATCACTGGCCAATTATATCTTTAAGCAGCTGAAGGCAGCCATTACCCTTTAGTTCCCAGCTTGACCCGCAAATACACTCATGCCGCTGGAAGCCCTTAACTCTCTCCCACATCGGGAGGCAGAGCCACACAGGCACGATTCTAAAATCCCACCCCTTTTCCCAGCCAGCCCCCTTTCCCTTGCCATTCCAGCTTCCCCCGCGCTGGGGACTTCAATCTGCAGTTTGATGGTCCGAATCATCTGACAAACACTGAGTCAAGCAGTTAAAAATAAATCTTCTAGTTGTTAAAAGAGAAGACTTTGCTGATACCTAAGAAGACAAATTGCTGCCTGTGGTCTCTCTCCCGCTCTCTATAAACACAGCCACAGGCTGTGGAAATACTTTATACTGGCCAGACAAGCACATCCATTACTCATTAAGTTCTCCAGCTACACAAACGGCAGTCTAGGGCATCTGAAGGAAGCGGCTCTTATCTCCGCAGAGGCACACACTGAATAAACATGCTACCAGCATATGTGAATGAAGACAGAGTCATTTCACTACCAAAGTTCTTTTGTGGTGTGCTTTGTGCTGCATATGGCTCTTCCTGGCAAAGCCGATGCTCTTTGTAATAGGGAAATGTACTGTAATTGCAGCTTTCTTCCTTTGGCAATTCAGACTCAAGCAGCAGTTTTCCTTAGTGCCACTAGTCGGATGGGAGAGTTAACATCGCCATGATTTTTTTTTAAGGAAAATTCTCCTCCCATGCATTAAAAGCGGCAACACTGAGAGCTTCTATTTCATAACAGAGTAAACCAACGACCAGCCCAAGTTTAATTTTACATGAGCTATCAAGGATGGGCACCTCTCCTGCAAGTCACAGGCTGCTGTTCACTGTGTATAGGGACACTGCTGGAAGGAACTCTCTAGATACAGGAATTCCAGGCAAATGTGGAGATAAGCCTGTCTCCAAATACTCCAGATATATATCTCTGTAGCCAAAATAATCTGATTTTTAAAAAAATGGTTCAAAGTGTGTTCCTTTGCAAAGAGTTCCCATAAAACCCATCAGAGGTTATAAGAGCAGTAGACTGTGAATACTGTTACATGAGGTTCTGTTTTGTCCACTTTTTTTTTTTTTAATAACTTCTAGCAGAGTGCTTGGAATATCAGGTGTTCTCAATAAACATTTGCAGCATGGTTGAGTGAATGAATTAAAGCAGAAGACAGTGTATCAGGAAAACTTCCTTTAATAATACCCAGAATTCTAAAGAAGTCCTGGGTCAATAACTAAGAGTCACTAATTTTAGATGAGCAACTAAGTAAGTTCTCTAAAGGAAGCACATTTTCTCTTTAAAAGAAAATATACAGACACATTTTAATCGTGCAGCTGATGAGACCCTCCTGTGGGATAAAGGCTTACATGTTTACAGACAGAAAAACCAATATTCTTTCCACCACTTAAACACAGGTGGGACTGGATGAAGTAATCTGTCCTTTGTCCCTGGTTCCAAGGCTGGTATGCACTAAACCCATATTGTTCTAGAAAGATTGCTATCTATCCTTTTTCAGCATCTCACAGGACATGCTTCTTGTCAACTGAAATTCCTTCTGAAGCAATTTAAGTCCATCCTTGGCAGTCCAAACCTTAGCAGGAACAAAGCTTATCACACTCTCAAAAATGCCCTCAAACGTTCTGTTACTATCTCTGACCCCAATGCTTGTATTCCTCTAAAGAAACTACTCCTGCACTTTTAAAGGAGTAATAAAAATAACCATAGTTCTTTGAGGACATTCTTTAGGTGGGTCACTTAATTAGATGTTTTGCAAAGTTTATCTAATTTAACCCTCCACAATCTGTGTGGTCGCTATGATTATTTGTGTACGTTACAGACATTTTACACGCCAAGGCTCAAGTCACAAAGCTTGTAAGTAGCAGGTATGGAATTTAACCAGTCTTAGTTCTCCAAAGCCCAGGTCTGTCTGTGGCCTTGCCCTGCTTTCTGTCTTCTAGAATATGCTCCAGCTCCAGGTTTTAATTTCATCTTGAGACAGGCTTAACAGCAGAAGCCATGACTTTGATGGTCCCCTAGTAATTCTACTCCTGCTGAGAGAAAAGCAAGCCAACATAATCATACTAAAATGATTTTATGAAAGCATTTTAATTACTCATGAAATAATAATAGCAGCCAACTTTATTTAGTGCTCACTGTATGCTACAGACTATATTATCTCATTTATCCTATTGCAAGACTTGTGAGTTCAACATTATTTTCCCGATCTACACATGGGAAAATGCAGGCTTAAAAAAATCAGTGGTGGGTCACGCCTATAATCCCAGCATTTTGGTAGGCCGAGGTGGGCGAATGACTTGAGGTCAGGAGTTTGAGACCAGCCTGGCCAACATGGCAAAACCCCATCTCTACTAAAGATACAAAAATAAGCTGGACATGGTAGCACATACCTATAATCCCAGCTGCTTGGGAGGCTGACGCAAGACAATCACTTGAACCCGGGAGGCAGAGGTTACAGTGAGCTGAGACTGTGCCCCTGCACTCCAGCCTGGGCCACAGAGTGAGACTCCATCTCAAAAAAAGAAAATCAAATACTTTGTCAGAGGTGACATATCTTATAAGTGGTGGCCAGGATTCCAAAGCAAGCAGCTTGGCTCCAGGGCCTACATGCTTAATTACTTTGCAAAAAGAACAACAAAAACAATCAACTCCAACATTTTTTTTTTTTTTAAATTTCAGGATGTTGCTTTTAAATTCTGAAAAATGCCCAACTGTTTTTAGACCACAAGCCTATAAATCTGAGTAGATGCACAACTACACCAGCCACTTTAAAATTCTTTACCATATCTGTGTGTGTATGCATCTTCAGTGTGTGTTAAATGGGTTTTTAAAAAGCTATCTTTTAAGAAACCTCTGCATGCTTATTTTTATATCTAGTAGATATCAAAATCCCAACAAGAAAACACATTATTCTGCTATAGGTTTATATCAAATGTTGTGTCTTTGTAGTTCTCAAAGAAAGTAATTTCTCTAGTGGTGAACGCACCTGAAAGAGCATTTAGTTATTTAAATTTTTTTTTGAAATAATTTCGAATTTACAGAGCATTTCCCCCAGAATCATCTCTGAATAGGTTCTAACATGATACTTCTTTACCCTAAGTGTTCTAGTGTATAATTCCTACAAACAAGGATATTCTCTTACAGAACCAAAATATAATCATCAATATCAAAATGATATTGATGATTGCTTAGTCAGTATAGATATATCAAATTAACATTGATAAGAAAAAAAGCAAACACATAAAAAGAGGAAACAAATTAACATTGATATATCCGCATTCAAATTCCACCAATTGTCCCAACAATATCATGTATAGTAAAAGGATCCAAACCAGGATCACATATGGCATTGAGTTCTTAAGTCTCTTTAGTTTTTGTCCATCTCTAACATTCTCTCAGTCTTTCTTCACTTATCTTTCCTTGAATTTTGATGATTACAGGCCAGTTATTTTGTAGTATTATCCTCAATTTGAGTCTGTCTGTTGTGTCCTTAGGAAGGTTCTGGTAATGCATTTTCAACAGGAATACCCCAGAAATAATGATGCAATATTTGCATCCTATCAGATAATACACAAATTCAAGTATATTCAGTAAATGTCTCAAAACTGATGATGTTTATTTTGACATCTTGGTACTGGCCAGATTTCTCCATGGCGAAATTATTCTTTTTGTATATAATTATTCTGTAGGAAGGTGCTTTGAGAACAAGTCATTGGTGTACTTGGCTAAATTATTTATCACTATGATGGTTGCCAAATGGTGAATTTGAAAACTCCATCATTCCCTCTTCATTTATTAGTGGCACATCCTGCTATAAGAAAAAAAAAATTCTCTTCACATGGTTTATGTTCCCTATTTACAGTCTCCTATTTCATGCAATAGCTTATAATCTGTGACTTTCATTATTTATTTTGATGCCCAAACTGTCCCAGATTTGGCTAGTGGGAACTCCCACAGTTCCTTACTGTCACAATTCTATCATTCTTTGAGCAGTTTCTTATCTTCTTACTCCCTGGCACAAGATGTCCCAGGCTCATCTTGTACTTTTTCCCTGCCTTGTTTAGAACCCAAGGTCTGAATGCTAGGTGTGCTCACTGCCGCAAGGGGGTCACTGTTCCCAGGCCTTCTCTGCAGACAGAGCTGGGGAACATGTCTGAGTTTATATGTATATGGATGTATACACACACATCTACATAACATTTATATCTCTATATATGAATGGATGTAAATATACATCTATATTTAAGTACATATGTCTGTATTTATTTTTATGTATTGAAAACCATGAGTTCATCCCAATGCCTTCAATTCCATTCCAGTGCCACAGGTTCACTTTTTTTTTTTTTTCTCTGTATTTGTGGCCCCTTCTCCTACAGGAAGAAACCTGTCTCCCATAGCTTCTGCCCCTCCACTCATGGACACCCTGTATACATCACCACCACTGCCGTGGCTAAAACTGTGCAGAAGCCTCTTCACCCTATACTGGCCTGCCTCCCCCTCTCCCACAGGGCAGCTGCCCAGCTCAGCCCCACACAATGCCTTTTCGGATGAATTAGGGAGAGATGGAGGAGACCTGCAGTATCCCTCAGTAGAAGAAGCCCACACCACTGTCACCTGAATTGCTTTCCAGTAGGTTTGCCCTTGTTCCTTACTAGATATGGTACATCATCTTCACTATCATTTGGCTCTAATGTCACGAGTGACATTTAACTTCAAATAATATGTGATGAAAGTCACTTCTGCTATGATAAATCTGCTTCCACAGTGTATGTTTGTATGCACACTGAAAAAGAGCTGTTTTAGTATGAAAGAGATGACCATAAATCAAGTCCATTTTCCCACCACCCCAAGCAGATATTTAATAAGTGTGAGAAAAACTGTATGGCTTAGAGAATAGGAACAATCCAAGAAAGTCTTCAGGGAATCAGAATACAAACAAATGCAGCTCAAGGGACTTACACAAAAACTTGGCAGAGTTAATATATGCTTATAAAACTACTGATAAAAAGAGTATTGCTGTGATGATACTGTACTTCACTATGAAAAATCCTGATAATATTTTCAACTGGGCAATGTTTCACAATGTAAAAACATTCAAGAGTAATGAATAAAATAATTAGTAACAAATGCAAAGAGACGGGTAAATACTGAGGCATACTTTTCTGGTAGCATTCTTGACACAAAGATTGAGTAAAGATGACCTTTTCTTTTCATCTTCTGTGTCTCAGTACTTGGTAATAGATCCTCAGCAGCTATTCACTCAAGTGAATAATAGTAAACTTTGCAACTTCCTTTGCAAAGGCTGAGTCAGAGTATTACAAAATCTACATAGATAATGAGATTGGATATATTTAGGAAGGAAAATTTCAGTCTAGGGTACACGTAAATTTTTTTTCCTAATGTTACCATATTTTTAGTAAAATACATGTTTGATCCATATTTTTCTTCCTTTTAACTTTATAAACACCACTGTAAAATACTATACCTTTAGATCGTTACTAAATGGTTATGGTAAAATTCCAACTTTTAATTTAAATTTTTTTTTTTTAAACAAAGAACAATTAAATAGTGTTATCTCTCAAATCAGATAGCATGTATTAAAAGTTCTTTACAGTTATCACTTTTTAAATATATATTGAAAAAGTCCTTCATTTTATCACTTTAAAAATATATACTGAACATACAGTACTTCAGATGTAAACAGATTAGCAAATTAGCCCCTATGAAAACCGCTGTTTCATAAGGAAGGATACATTTTTCTGACCTTTCTAGGGTAGTAAGATTTTGAAGGAAAACATCCATGTTTCACAGTTAAGTACTGCAGCAGAATTGAACACCACAACAGGGCAAAACAGTCTGATCATTGGTTTGTTATTTGTGCTTGTTGTCCCCCACCCCGGAACAGACCGGCACACCAGCACATGCGGCACCTACCTCCCCGCCGGGTTTGCTTCACCCTCTCTGAGGACATGAAAGGCAGTGAAGGTTTTTTGGGGTTGGAATTTCCCCATGCATGGTCTCATGACTGGCCTGTGCTCGGGCTGAGGGAGAGTACTGTGTGGGACAAGGGAATGGCAGCATGGGCAGAGGATAGCTTGCGTGGCTCCTCAGACAGCCGTTCACATGATGGCAGCAGTGTGCAACACAAACGGCAGCAGTGTGCAACACAAGTGTTCTGACTACACTTGTGTAAGAGACTGGGGCCATTTGTCTCTTCCTGCTCAAATTGTTAGCATGAGTAATCAAGAAATGACAGAACATACTTTTATCAACTTAGAAAAAGTCATTCAAATCCTTTCTCCATTTCTAAGCTTTATAGTTACCTACATAAATACAACTGGCTACAAGATTTACAACAAAGAGCTTTCCTCAGATGATATGATCAGTCTTCCTCAAATTCTGAGATAACTTCCCTAGCTATGGATATTTGAAAGACTTTTAATGTCATTTCATCACCTCATTGATACAAATATGTCTAGACCTCATTAATGTAACTCACTGAGGGCCAATGTGCATTTACTAAGATCATTCTACGCACTGGGGACATGTTAGGTGTATGTGGGACACAATCTCTGTATCTTAAAGAATACAGTCTATAGCTTTTAACAATTTCTGACTGCCACTTTCTCCTCTTTTCCATTCTTTTGCTTTTATTAGAATGTTCTTTATACTAGTGCTTCTGTAATTATCTGTGGTTAAGAGAAATATTTTAAAACTTCCAATCTGCTGTAGATCAATATGTGGTTCCACCATGCATTGCTAGTATACTGGGTCACATTAGTTTGGTAATAACCAGACTAATCTGCACTCTGTTGAACAAGAGCAATCCACTAATCACGCACTTGAGCGTCTCACCAGTGTCGTGCTGCTGTCAAAGTTTCTAAACACTCCCAATTTCTCAAGTTATCTCACAGGAGAATAACAAAAAGCCTGTAGGATGGCACAGCACATGGACCACGCTGACTAGCACTGCTTTCTACTCATCGACTTCAGTCTAGTCCTCTGACCACTCCCCAGACTACTAGTTCATGCCCTACTTGCATCCTCTTGAGACTTAGTTTTAAGTCTAGGATAAACTATTTCAACCACTAAAGTCTTTCAATGTCTTGATATTCTGCCATTGCTCCTTGCTTATCCCCTGCCCACAAACGACTAATCTCAGTCAAGCAGTCAATCACAGAGTCTCAGGATTTGGTAGAACAAGCACTAGGACATAAATTTCCCAAGTCCAAAGATGTATTTTTGGGTATTCATAAACTCCTTATGGAAATGTATGCAATTTGTTTTCATTTTGTTAACCTGGAAAAAAAAATCTCCTTGATCACCTGGATGAGTATTTTATAGTCAAGTGTTGTCATACAGTAACAAAACCAGACATTGTGAGAATGACATGTTTGAGTCCAGAGAAGGCAAAAAGATAGCCAGACTGTAATAGTTTGAACAGAGAAAAGGAATGGGATCTATGAGTCATGATAGCATAAACCAGTGCTAGAGCAGTAAGGACCACTGTCAGGTGTCAAGCAGCAATCACATTTATGTAAAAATGCATCATGTCACAGTAAGTTAATATTGATTTGAATTTCATTAGCATTGTGGATTTCTATAATTAATATGCAAAGTGTTTCAGTTTTGTCACTGTATAAGTGCTACTAAGTACAAGGAGTTTACACTTCATTCATTTATAATTGTACATAATTCAGCAATGTTATATTAACAAAAATTAAGTCATCTGGCTGGCGCGGTGGCTCATGCCTGTAATCCCTGCACTTTGGGAGGTGAAGGTGGGTAGATTTCTTGAATTTGGGAGTTCAAGGTCAGCCCGGGCAACATGGTAAAACCCCATCTCTACAAAAGAATTAGCCAGGTGTGGTGGCATGCGCTTCTGGTCCCAGCTACTTGGGAGGCTAAGGTGGGAGGCTCACTTGAGCCCAGGAGGTCAAGGCTACAGTGAACTGAGATGGTGCCACTGTACCCCAGCCTTGTCGACAAAGTGAGAACTTGTCTCCGGAAAAATACAAAAAAAATTCCCTGCCCCCCAACACACTGAAAAGTCAAACTAATCATCTAAAAACTGTTTTTAAAAGGTCTGTATATTACTTAAGTTTGTGAAACACTAGTCCACCGTATAAATATGGAGAGAGGAGATGCTACTGCTTGGCTTACACAACACTCTCTTAAAGTGGGAACTAAGCATTTGCCTTTGTTTACCTAATCTGACTGACTGTCCTATTTTATTATCTTGGGAGTTACGGCAAAGGTAGAGAACAACAAAAGCATAGCTTGAGAAGTTAAGGAGCCAAGATGACTACCAAATCTAGTATGAAGTTATGCCATGCCCTCATATAAACTCCAAAATGTTTCCTTCATCTCTTACTGACTTTGAATCTCCTGCACCTCTGTTCCATAAAGCATTTTCATTTTCCTCAAGATTACACTACGCTACCATCCTCATAGCTTTCTCACCAAGTAACTTGGGCCCCTAGATTCGCTACCAATATTGAGATCTTCAGACATAAATTCTACAACACATTCCCACTCCCATCCTTCCTTCCATCTTTGAGGAAGAAGTAAATTTTTTTCTTGCCATAGGGAATCCAGACAATTTGTTTAGGTCTGTAATCCCTCCTGCCCACTTACAAAACTGTGATCAATGTACTATACCTCTCCACTAGGATCCTTTGTGCCTACCAAGATATTTGCATTTTCCCTCAACTCCTCTTTTCTAATCTCCTAAGATTTGGACTTTCCATTTCTGCACCATCTCTCTTAATAATTTCAAACTGTGTACTGGCATCAACTATTAACTCTAAACACCCACCAATGCACATATACACATGCACACACCTTACCTCTGGTTCATGTACTTCTTGCTTTCTAAAATAGCAGTTTCTAAATGAGTTTTCTTTTCTTTCTTTTTTTTTTTTTTTTAAAGATAGAGACTTGTTCTGTTGTTCAGGCTGGAGTACAGTGGTGCAATTATTACTCACTGCACCCTTGACTTTTCAAGCAATCTTCCCTTTTCAACCTCCCCAGTAGCTGGGTCTACAGGCTCATGCCACCATGCCCAGTTAATCTTGTTTTTCAGTAGAGACAAGGTCTTGCTATGTTGCTTAGGCTGGTCTTGAACTCCTGGACTCAAGCAATCCTCCTGCTGCAGCCTCCCAAAGTGCCTAAATGAGTTTTCTTTCTGGAGTTCAGATATCCTTGATTTTAAGATTATATACTATACTTAAGACTAAATCATCTAATTTGAAGACAGGCTTTCGCTAGGTGGAAAAACAAAGATTAACAAACAAACAAAAACCTAAAACCTACAACAGCGAGTAATGGGTTAGCCTAGACCTCAGGTTGGTCCAGCTCTGGACAATGTACTTAAAAAATATGCCAAGCTATCTTATTCATCTCTGCAGTCCCAATACCTTGGATGCTATGACTGCTTAATTAATGCTGCCTCTATGAATAAACAAATGCCACTCAACTGACCAAACCTCTTCCATGCCTCTCCTCTATCTACCTAAGTCAGTCCACCCTTCCTAGCTTGGCATTCAAAGCCATCAGTGCTTTGTCTTCCACCTTCCTGACTAGCGTTATTAACTCCCTACCTTTTCCCTATGCTTCAGCTAATTCGAACTACTTGGTATTCCCTAATACACTCTGTATTGTCCTTGTTTTTGCACAAGTTTTTTCTTCCTGGATTTCCCTATTCCCTATCTCTGCCCATGGAAACTGTACTTAAACAATCTTTAAGAACTACTTCCAGTATCAGTCTCTTTCAGAAGCTTTCCAGATGTCTCTCTCCATGCCTGAGAGTCAGGTCTGTTCCTCTGCATACTCTGAACACTCATGATACCTGTCATCAGAGGACTCAGCACGCCATGTGATGACAATAATGAAGATGATGATGCTAGTTGTTACTGTTTATATGCCACTTACATTTTACAGCACTATATTTATGCATGGTGTTAAGTGCTTTACTTGTATTAACTCAAGTTTATTCCACTCAATAGCTCTCTCTACTACTATCTCCATTTTACAGTGAGGCAATGAGAGGTGGAATCACTTGTCCAGCTACACAGCTTTTAAGAAGTAGAACAGCAGATTTTTTAACTTAGTATGGTTTCAGTCTAGCTTTGTTCAATGGGTTCTGTGAGGAAATTAAGCCCTAATACCCAAAGGCATCCACTGTATATAATAAATTCACTTCTCTTCTAAGAATCTAAAATGGTATTTGCTATGTCATCCTTGGGAGAACTGAGAAAACAGTCACAGAAATCACATTAGTAGGGTTTAATTCTCTGGGCTGAGAAAGGTTGGATGTGTTTAACCTTTTATACTTTCTCTCAACATCAACACTTGTCTGTATACTTTTTGCATTTCTGAAATCCCTTACCTCATCTTCATAAATTTTACAATCTTTGAGAGCTGGAACTGCATCTCATTTATCTTATTCCTATAAGATCTATTCCAGTGTTTTAGCAATTTTTACATGGTCAAGCTTCTCTTTAATTAAATAAATTCTTATATTTAGCAGTCCAGGCTAGTTGATAAGCATCTTCCTTATAATCAATCAACTAACAACAAAAACTACTTGTTATATATTTTTTGGTTGTATTTAAAAGACATCTCAAAATCAATTTTGCTGAGATATAATTTAAAGACAATAAGGTGCATCCATTTGAAGTATATAAATTAGTGAGTTTTGATGGAGGCATGCACCGGTGAAACCACAGTCACATTTAAGACACAGGATAATTTCATCATTCCTAAAAGATTTCTCTTGCCCCTTTGCAGTTTCCAGATAAGCACTGATCTGCTTTCTATCACTATCAATTAGTTTATCTCTTCTAGAATTTCAAGTAAATGGAATCATACAGTGTGTGGTCTTTTAAGTCTAAATTCTTTCCCTTAGCATAATGACTCTGAGACTCATCCGCATTGTTGCACCTCATAGGTGGTTGGTTCCTTTCTATTACTGAGTAATTCACTGTATGGATATACCATGTTTTGTTTATCCATTCATCTGTTTGATGAACATCTGGGAAGTTTTCAACTTTGAGCTACTATGAATAAGTCTGTTATAAACATGTCTATTAATCTTTGTGTACACATTTATATTCATTTCTTCTGTGTAAAGCCTTGGTCATGTAGAAGGTGTATGCTTAGTTTTTAAAGAAATTGTGGTTTCTTCAATATAAATTTATTGGCAGTCTTATTTGTAATAGCCAAAAACTGCAAACAATCATCTACCCATAGTGAATGAATAAATAAAAATAAGTAAATGCATAGAGGAGAATGCTACTCAGAAATAAAAATGAATTATATACAACAACAAGGATGAATCTCAAAATTATGCTGAATGAAGCAGACAAAAAGAACACATACCATGTATGATTCCATTTATATATGAATAGTTGCCTAGAGACTGAGATGGAAAGAGGAATGGATTACAAACAGGTGTGAGGAAGTTTCTAAGGGTGATGAAAATGTTTGTTGTCTTGATTGTGGTGATGGTTTCACAGTTGCATACATATGCCAAAATTCTTCAATTTGAATACTTTAAGTATGTGTGGTTAATTGTATGTCAATTATAGTTCAATAAATCTGTTTTTTTAAACCCATAATGGTACTTGTGGGAAGACAGAAATTCCTATATGTAATACAATAACCCCGAAACAGTCTCTACTATTACAAAACTTTAATGCAAGAGATTATTTACCTGGGCTTCTAAACCATGAAAATGATTGAGCAGAACTGCTCAAAAGGATCTTAAAAAAGAAAAAAAGAAAACCAAAACAACAAAACCTATTCATCCATTCAAATAAATCCCACCTGTAATAACTGAAGAATGATTTCTACAGTGCACACTGATGGTATAATGCAATGAGCTGTGACTGACAAGCCTATACTATTTTGGTTAACTGATGTGTGTTACAGATCAGGATGGAAAAGGGGTGGTGATCCTGAAAACAGAAAATGTAAAATTCAAGTAAAAATATTTGTATGTGACAAAGGAAGACACTTTTCTGGGGGGTGGGGAGTAGAGTCTCACTCTGCGGCCCAGGCTGGAGTACGGTTGCATGATCTCGGCTCACTGCAGCCTCCGCCTCCCAGACTCAAGTGATTCTCCTGCCTCAGCCTCCTGAGTAGCTGGCATTACAGGCGCACACCACCAAGCCCTGCTCATTTTTGTATTTTTAGTAGAGACGGGGTTTCACCACATTGGCCAGGCTAGTCTTAAACTCCTCGCCTCAAGAGATCCACATGCCTCAGCCTCCCAAAGTGCTAGGATTACAAGCGTGAGCCAACACGCCTGGCCACGAAGACTTTTTTTTTTTTTTTTTTTTTTGAGACGGAGTCTCGCTCTGCCGCCCAGGCTGGAGTGCAGTGCCGGGTCTCAGCTCACTGCAAGCTCCGCCTCCTGGGTTCACGCCATTCTCCTGCCTCAGCCTCCAGAGTAGCTGGGACTACAGGCGCCCGCCAACTCGCCTGGCTAGTTTTTTGTATTTTTTAGTAGAGACGGGGTTTCACCGTGTTAGCCAGGATGGTCTCGATCTCCTGACCTCGTGATCCTCCCGTCTCGGCCTCCCAAAGTGCTGGGATTACAGGCTTGAGCCACCGCGCCCGGCCACACGAAGACATTTTTTAATGCTAAAAGCTATATAATCAAAATGAAGTTATAACAGTATGACCATGCACCAAACAACACAACAACCACTGTTACAAAACAAAAAGGACAATAGATCAATGTGACACAGACACAATTAATAGGAGGCTTTAATCTGCCACTCTTAGCACAAGACACATGATGTAGATACAAAATAAGGATATATAAGGCCAAAATAGCATAATCAATAAAGAGATCTTATTGATGCATGTTGAACTGATCATCACACTGATAATAGTGAATACATCTTCTCAAATATACATGGAATTCCCCCCCCCCCAAATTATATATTAACTCACAGGAAAAACAAGTTCCATAAGGTAAAAAAAATTACAAACAACACTCTGATCTCAATGTAAAACCAGTATAATTAATAAAAACTAAAAAGGATTGTGTATCTTGAAATTAATTACATCTTCTATTAACTCATAAAAAGGGAAAAATACAATCTAAAATAGAAGAATTTCTTTAAAAAAATAGTTGTTTTGTATATCAGGACCTATGGCATGCATTTAAGCAGTGATCAGAGAAAAATTCAAATCCGTAAACCATGATATCAATAAAAATGAAAGAATGAAAATAAAGTACATGACAAAGAGGAAAAAGATTAAAAAACAAAGAACAGAACCCCAGTGACCTATGTGATTATATCAAAAGTTCTATTTTACATGCAAGTGGAGTCCCAGAAGGATGGCAGAGAGATGAGGCACAAGACATATTTGCAAAAAGAATGCCAGAAAATTCCATGAATCTGAATTTGAAAAACATTTTGAATCTGAAAAACATAAATTTACAGATTCAAGAAACCTGACTTCAAGTAGGGCAAATTCAAACACATACAGAATTCAGTAGCCTTTAGATATACAAATAAATAAGCAGTTAGAGATTATAATAGTGGAGAAAACTCCATTAATTATAGCAAATAAAGACGATAAAAACTCTTAGGAATAAACTAAACAGGAAACGTATAAAACTCCTAAAAACTACTGAAATAGGCTAGGGCAAATAGAAAGACAGTCCTTGGTCTTGGATAGGATAACACATCATAAAGATGTCAGTTTCTCTAAGTTAATTTACAAATTTAGTGCAATCCCAGTAAAAACACCAACAAGCATTTTAATGGAGCTAAGGCAAGTTGATACACAAGTTCATATGGAAAAAATAAAAAAATCCAAGGTAAGCCAGAAAAACAAAAAAAAAAAAAGAAAAGCAATGTGGGGGGAGGGGCCTTATCAGAAAAGCAAACAAACAAACAAATTCCAAGAGGATCAGAGATCTGGGATCTAAATGTAAGAAAAGAAAACAAATCAAACCATATGAGTATGCTGAATAAATACTGATTGGATTCTTATGACCTGGACATAGGGAAAAGTTTTCACACTGTGACCCAAAATCTAGATGCAGTTAAAACAGGACTGATACATTTTGGCCACATTAAAGGAAAAACCCAAAAACATACTGAAGAGGAAAGGCTAATAGCCCAAATATGTAAATAATTCTAAAAATTGAAAAGTTCAAAAACCTGACAGAGAAATAAACAGATAATTCATTCTTTCCCTCTCCAAAAGATTCTGAAATGGTCCTTAAACGTATTGAAAAGAGGTTTACCCTTACTCATAATTAGAGAAACTGAACCCAAATTATACCAAACATTAGATGGTAAAAATGTCTGACAACACATTCTGTTTATTCCTCCAGGCTGTGGGGGAATAAACATTCTCTTACAGTGCTGCCTGGAATGCAAAGTGATGCAACCCTCTGGGAAAGCAATGTCTAACAAAACTACACATGCATTTTCCTTTTGACCCAGCAACCCTCTCTCTAGGAATTTACCTGACAGATAAATCTCTGACATCATAAAAAAAAAAATAAAAGCCAAAAGTTATTTACCGCAGCAGTTTGTAACAGCAAAATCTTAGAAACAACTAAAATGTTCACACATAGGAGACTGGCTGAATAAAACTATGGTACAACCATACAATGGAATACTATATAGCTATTAAAAACAAGGAAGATCTTTACAAACTGGTATGAAGTGTTTTTCACAATACAGTGAGTGAAAAAAGCAAACTGCAAAATAGGGTCAATATGTTACTTCTTGTATGAGAAAGAGGAAATAAAATATAGCTGCTTATTTGTTGGGGGGAAGTGGTGGGGCAGGAAGGACAAATTAGAAATCAATGAGATTTATTACCTTCACTGGGTGGAGACACAGTGTAGAAAGGATGAAGGGATGGGAACGGGATAGGAGAGAAAGGTGAGGAGTGACACTTCTCTGAGGACATCTTTTTGTATATTTTTGACTTTCAGAACCTTATTAATATTTCAGGTACTCAGAAATGAATAAAATTAGCTAGGATAGAAGACAACCCAAATTTGAACATAAAATAAATGAATGCAACTGCATTTCAAGTAACATGAACACGCTGAAGAAAAGACAGAATCAACCTTAACAACTTTTGAATGCAGATTTTGACTATATACCTGTAGGCTAAAACCAAAAAGATATGAACAAATACTGAACTCCAGTTAGTAGGTATTTTTAAAACAGGTTTGCTGAGATATAATTTAGAAACCATAAAGTTCACGTTTAAATGTAACACATTTATTTTCACAGTGGAATAGGTTAGCAATTCTAAAACTACTTTATGTATATTCTAGAATTAAACACATAAAATATATTGTGGATAATGGGAGCCAGGTTCTAGGTTCTCACTGTCAGAAAGTGGAGTTACAAATACATAAAGGGGAAAGGCTAAAGGAACCCAGTGATGTAGGAATGAAAATGGAGTTATCACTAAGGATATCTGGCTTTTAATATATACAGTGATCGTTCCAGAAACAGAGATGTGTGTATATGCATTTTCTTTTCTTTTCTTTTTTTTTTTTTTTGAGATGGAGTCTCACTCTGACACCCAGGCTGGAGTGCAGTTGTGCAATCTCGGCTCACTGCACCTCTGTCTCCCACGTTCAAGAGATTCTTCTGCCTCAGCATCCCGAGTAGCTGGGATTACTGTTGCCCGCCACCACACCTGGCTGCCTGGGTCTCCCAAAGTGCTAGGATTACAGGCGTGAGCCACCATGCCCAGAGTATGTGTATTTTCTATTTCTGTTCAAGAGGATCTAGAAACAATGAACACATCTAGTTCCCAGATCTTAGTTTATAAATATTCTACTAAAAGGTACCACACTTTCTTCGAGAAATTGCTGGCTCCAGGGCTGGGGCAAGAAAAGCTCCGGTTGAGCCTGGAGTATTTTGTTGTGCCAGAATGCAAATAAATGCTCAGAGAATGATGTCAGGGCCTGTCAAAAGGACATAGAGGCTAGCTTGAAGGAGGTGGCCAAATCTGAGACACTTTGAGCATCAAAATAAATAACAGTAACAGAGTATAACCCACAGACTCCATGATTCTGTAATCATATAAGTTAATAAAGGGAGGAAGAATGAAAACTTTTTTAAAAAGTAGAATGTCATCTGTTAATAAACATAAGGAATGATGGAATTATTACCACTTAGCAATTACCCATATTTAATAACAAATTTTTTCAAGGAGACCAGAATACTGTAAATACTTTCAAACACCGTCAATAAAAGTATAAATAATATATTTCTAGAATAGAAATGGAAATGTATTCAAGAATCCAGAAACAGGTCTAAACTCTTTGACCCTATAATACCTATGACTATTCTAAATGAATATTCTGGAATATATACATATGATACATACTCTGATATATATGTATAATGGTTTATATGCAATGGTATTCACACCAGCATTAACCATAGCAGTAAATTCTAGGTATGATCTAAATGTTAATCAGGGAGTGATTTAAGTTATGGCACATTTATAATGATATTGTAGAGCCATTGAAATTAGGCTTCAAAATCAAAAAATAATTATTGAGTGCTTACAATGAGCCAAAGAAGTAAAAAGTTATTTTATTTCAAAAGTTTTTGTTTTTTAACAGACAGGAAAAGACAGGGTCTGGCTGTGTCACCTAGGCTGTGGTTTCAAGGGAACCTCTCTCTCGCCTTGTGAGTAGCTGGGACTACAGGCGTGTATCACCACGCCCAACTACTTTTGAAATTTTTTGTAGAGGAGTCTTGGTGTGTTGTGCAGGCTGGTCTCGAGTTCCTAACCTTAAATGATCCTCCTACCTCAGCTTTCCAAAGTGCTGGGATAGGTGTGAGCCACCATGCCCAGCTGAGAGGAATATTTAATAACATGGAAGAATGTTCGCTGTAAGGGTGACAGGAAAAAAGGAAGCCATAAAAACATGATCAGTACCATCTCCAATTAAAAGAAAAAATCATGACAAAATACTTGAAAATGTTACAGTGGTTATCTGAGTGGTAGGGCTTATAGTTTATTGAAATTCCTTGCCTTTTATCGTTCTGAATTTTATAAATGGTCTACAATGAACATGTGTTATATCTATGAGGAAAAAAGGCCAACCCCTAAAAAGACATTTTGTATGTTAAGATTTCTTTTTTTAATTAAAAAATTTTATTCATTTATTTTTATTGAGATGGAGTCTCACTATATTTCCCAGGCTGGTCACAAACCCCTTGACTCATGCAAGCTTCTTGCCCTAGCCTCTCAAGTAGCTGGAATTACAGGCATGCACCACCATGCATAGCTTACAATTTCTTTAATTGGTAACCCAAACTGTCTCTTCATAGTAACTGCCTGTGTGTAATTCACTTAAATAAATTTTAAGGTATTATAATTCTAAAAACTGATTTAAAAAATGATAAATTAGACTTATTTAAAACTAAAGTTTTTGCTCATAAAAAGATAATTCAAGAAAATGAATATGGAAGCCACAGATCAGAATATATTTGTAAAACACATATTTGACAAAGGATTAGGGTATATAAATCAAGGGTATATAAAAAACTCCAAAATTTCATAATTAAAAGACAAAAACCAAGTTAAAAAAATGGGCAAAGTGGCCGGGCGCGGTGGCTCAAGCCTGTAATCCCAGCACTTTGGGAGGCCGAGACGGGCGGATCACGAGGTCAGGAGATCAAGACCATCCTGGCTAATACGGTGAAACCCCGTCTCTACTAAAGAATACAAAAAACTAGCCGGGCGACCTGGCGGGCGCCTGTAGTCCCAGCTACTCGGGAGGCTGAGGCAGGAGAATGGCGTGAACCCGGGAGGCGGAGCTTGCAGTGAGCTGAGATCCGGCCACCGCACTCCAGCCTGGGCGACAGAGCGAGACTCCGTCTCAAAAAAAAAAAAAAAAAAAAAAAAAAAAAAAAAAAAAAAAAAAAAAAATGGGCAAAGTTAAAAAAAGGTGTTTTCGTGCTATTATGTTTTATGAAATATTCAGAATCGGACCTGAATGGGACTGACAATAATCTCAGAGTACAAACAGGCAGGAAAAGCAGAGAATGGATTTGGGGGAAAGAACATAAGAAGGAGAAGCATGGATAATTTGTTCTTATTCAAATAAGGACATTTTAAGTAAACACTGAAGATGATACACTTGCTGGAGTCTTTAGAAAGATGTGTACAGATATCTGAAATATATCAAAAAATGACGGATGGTCGGAGGGGGATAGGTAAGTGAGTACACATGAGGTAAAACAAAGCATGTTAAAATATTAATGGCAGAATCCAAGTGGGGTGTACATGAGAGCTCATTTCTTTAACTTACTGTATGTTTAAAAATTACTATAATATAAAGTTGGAAAATATGAGCAAAAGATTTGGAAAAAATCTTTCACATGAATACTAATAAGCACATTAAAAAGTACTCAATATCATTAGATATCATGAAAGTGCAAATCAAAACTTCAATGAGATATCAATACACACCCACAGGAATGGTTATGGAGAAGACTAACTTTGCCAAATACTGGTAAGAATGTGGCACAACTGGAACTCTCATACATTTATGGGAACATAAAATTATGCAGCCATTTTGGGCATGCAGATTCAGAAAACTAAATATTCACCCAGCAACTCCTCTCCCACATATATACCCAAATAAATAAATACCTGTACAAGACTATTCATAGCAGCTTTATTCATACTAGCCTCAAACTGGAAAGTGTCCAGGTGTCCACTAAAAGGAAAATGAATAAACAAACTGTGATCTACTCATACAGTGGAATACCACTAAGCAACAACAAAGAAGGACTGATATATACAACATTAATGAATCTCAAAAACATGCTGAATGCAAGAAGCCTTATACAGGAGCACGCAATGCATGATTCTATTCAGATGAAACTTGAAACCGTAAAAAAAAAAAAAGATAAACCTACCAAACCACAACAATAGCTGTCTCAGAGGTGCTAGGGTAGAAACTGATTGGGAAAGAGCAGAAAAAAACTTTCTGGGGTGATGGCAATGCTCTATATCTTGGTAAATGTTTCAGGCACTTAGGCACATGCATATATCAAAACTCATCCAATAGTGTGCCTTAGATTTGTGTATTTTGTTATATATAGATAAGCATACACACACACACACACACACATTTTATCTTTAAAAACGTAAACCACTGACCAATGGAACAGAATAAGAGAACTCAGAAGTGAGACCACACATCTACAATCATCTGATCTTTGACAAACCCGATACAAAACAAGCAATGAGGAAAGAATTCTCTATTTCATAAATGGGGTTAGGAGAACTGGCTAGCCATAGCCAGAAAACTAAAACTAGGCCCCTTCTTTCTTATACAAAAATTAACTCAAGATAGATTAAAGACTTAAATGCAAACTATAAAACCCCTAGAAGAAAATCTAGGCAACACCATTCAGGACATAGGCACAGGCAAAGATTTCATGACGAAAACATCAAAAGCAATTGCAACAAAAGCAAAAATTGACAAATGGGATCTAATTAAAGAGCAAAATAAACTGTCATCAGAGTGAATACACAACCTACAGAGTGGGAGAAAATTTTTGCCATTTATCCATCTGAAAAAGGTCTAATATCCAGAGTCTACAGGAAACTTAAATTTACAAGAAAAAAAAAAAAAAGACTAAAAA
This sequence comes from Rhinopithecus roxellana, assembly GCF_007565055.1. NCBI lineage: Eukaryota > Metazoa > Chordata > Mammalia > Primates > Cercopithecidae > Rhinopithecus > Rhinopithecus roxellana. Next base: position 81,673,576 of record NC_044568.1, on the reverse strand, counting down.
GCAGGCAAAGGACAGTATATGAACAGACATTTCTCAAAAGAAGACATTTATGCGAACAATAAACATCTGGAAAAAAGCTCAACATCACTGATCATTAGAGAAATGCAAATCAAAACCACAACGAGAAACCATCTCACGCCAGTCAGAATAATTATTAAAGAGTCAAGAAACAACAGATGCTGGTGAGGCTGGGGAGAAATAGGAATACTTTTACACTGTTAGTGGGAATGTAAATTAGTTTAACCATTGTGGAAGACAGTGTGGCAACTTCTCACAGACTAGAACCAGAAATACCATTTGACCCAGCAATCCCATTTTGGGTATATACCCAAAGGAACATAAATCATTCTATTATCAAGATACATGCACATGTATAATTGCAGCACTATTCACAACAGCAAAGACTTGGAATCAACCTAAATGCCCATCAATGATAGACTGGATAAAGAAAATGTGGTACCTACACACCACGGAATACTATACAGCCATAAAAAGGAACAAGATCATGTCCTTTGCAGGGACATGGATGCAGCTGGAAGCTGTGATGCTCAGCAAACTAACGCAGGAACAGAAAACCAAACATCACATGTTTTCACTTATAAGTGGGAGCTGAACAATGACAATACATGGACACAGGGAGGGGAACAACACACACTGGGGCCTGTCAGGGGCGAGTATGGGGGGCCAGAGAGCATTAGGAAGAATAGCTAATGCATGCTGGGCTGAATACCTAGGTGATGGGTTGACAGGTGCAGCAAACCACCATGGCGCACATTTACCTATGTAACAAACTGACACATCCTGCATGTGTATCCTGGAACTTAAACAAACAACAAAAAGGTAAACCACTTTTGTACTTTACATAAGGATGTTCACTCTGAATTGTTTAGAGGTAAAGTGTACTGATGTTGACGTTCTTTTTTGAAATGCATGAAAAATTTTGATGGACTGGTAAGTGGATAAAAGAATACATATGTAATAAATCAAGTATAGAAAAATGTTAATTATAGAATCTAGGTGTTTATTATATGGATATGTATTGTACAATTCTTTCAGCTTCTCTCTATGGTTGAATTGTTTCACAATAAGATGTTGGCAAGAAAAAAAAAAAAAGAAAACCCACACAAAACCAAAAAAATTTCCTCCTCCACACACAAGGTATCCTTTAATTTCTGTAATTAGAAAGTAATACGTTATTCCATTCTTCTTCATTTCTAAACAGTAAGATTAACATGCACATTTGGAAGTGGCTGCTCTATTTTGCATAGAAAGCAAGTATTATACTTTCTTCTTTCGAAAAATTATGCCCTACTTCTTACTTTCAACTATGGGGAAGGAGAAATAGAAACATATGGCTCTCACTGCACAAATGCTGTATCTCTTGTCATTTCAAGTAAAACATCCAAAGAGGGTTAAATTACAAAACAGTCTCTGAAAAACAGGGAATGCTAAATATTTTACAGAACAAAGTATACCAGAACTGAAAAGATACACATTAACAGTAATCACAAATTCAGGTTTAACACTGAAGGCAAAGGCTGTTAACCATTTTACGGCTCAGAACGACAAGCTAAGAACTATTTTCTCTGAATCATCTAGTTGGATGAACATGGAGAAAGCAGGAGTGCTGGAAGATGATGTCACATGAACAAGGTTATAGGGATGAGATGGGGAAAGAGGAGGACAGTGAGAACATGTACAAGAAGGCAAAGAAAACAACATGTACAAAAATACCAAGTCCCAAGACAGAATAATGTATGGCAAAGAGCGAGTAGTACAGCAGGGCTGGAGCACAGGGTGTAGAAGGCAAAGGCGGCCGCATGGCTAGGCAAAGTCTAGGACATCACAGGACACACAGTCTGTAGGGTGTTTGGTCTTTATCCTAAAGGCAAATTGGTGTCACTGAAGAACTACAGACAAGAGTGGCGTGCCCAAATACATGCATCACAAAGATCACTCAGCCTTTTTGGGGTGTAGAGGAGCATCAGACTAGAAAGGAACAGATCAATTAGCAGCCTATTCCAATTCTCCACGGCAGCAGAGATGCAAAAAGAACAGATCAGAAATCACATCTCAGATCATCCTTCTATGCACCACATGCTCCATCCTCAATTGGCTGTGAGGACTAAACTTTGCGGCAATATATCAAGCAACTGAATTCTCTAAACTTACAACCTACTAATACTAGATACAACCCCATCTGATAGGAAACTAAGCACTGGGACAAAAGATTCATCCTGGAAACTATGTTTCTAGGAGCCAAGATAGCAGCAACCATCTGACCTTTTTTGGCCTGGAAAAAAGTGCTAAAATCTGAAATCTGAAACCTGAAAAGAAAGGATGATGCAGTTAGAAATGTCAGGTAGTTTTTTTTTTTTTTTTTTAAATTTTGTCTTCAGCTCTTTTTTCCTTCTTCTACATGGAGTCAACCCTAACTCTCGATAATTATTTTCTTTAAGAAAGCAAAAATGCTCATAATTGAGCATCAGCTTTGGTGTCATAAAGATGTGGGTTCAGACAAATCCCAGTCTGCCACTTCCAGCCACGTGACTTTGGGTTTCCAAATCTCTCAAAGCTTCAGTTCCTATTAGTCCCTTATTTGTAAAACATAAAAGATAATTCTTATCCACCTTGCAAGATTACTGGGAGGATTAAATGGGACAATGCAAAAAGTACCAAGTGCAGTGCCTGGCACATGTGAAGCCACTAATAAAATTAGGTACCAAAGGAAAGGAAACTAGTCTATCAAAGGGATACCTGCACTCCCATGTTTATGGCAGCACTAATCACAATAGCGAAGATAGGGATCCAAATTAAGTGTCCATCAGATGAATTGATAAAGAAAATGTAGTGTGTGTACACACCTGCCTCCCCCACAATGGAATATTATTCAACCATTAAAAAAGAATAAAATCCTTTTATTTGCAGCAATATGCATGGAACTAGAGGTCATTATATGTTAAGTGAAATAAACCAGGCACAGAAAGACAAATACTGCACGTTCTCAGTCACATGTGGAAGGTAAAAAAGTTGATCTTAAGGAGATAGAGGGTAACAGAATGATAGTTCGGAGGCTGAGAAGGGTGTGGGGGTGTGGGGCGGGTGCTGGGCATGGAGAGAGAGTGGTTAATGGTATAAACATACAGGTAGATAGAAGGAATTAAGTTCTAAAGTTCAACAGCAGAATAGGGTGACTTAGTTAACAACAATGTATTATATATTTCAAAACAGAAGAGAGGATGTGAAATGTTCCCAACACACAGATCCTAAATACCCAGACTTGGTAACTGCACATTCTCTACATGTAACCAAATATGACACCACTCCCATAAATATGTACAAGTATTATGTATCAAAAAAGGTATTCTTTACATTCCCTCTAGTATTTATGTTTTCTACTGAACACAAATAAGATAAAATAAATAAAAAAGTTTTTTTTTTTTTTTGAGACGGAGTTTCACTCTTGTTGCCCAGGCTGGAGTGCAATGGCATGATCTCAGCTCACTGCAACCTCCACCTCTCGGGTTCAAGCAATTCTCCTGCCTCAGCCTCCCAAGTAGCTGGGATTACAGGTGCCTGCCACCACACCTGGCTAATTTTTCTGTATTTTTAGTAGAGATGGTGTTTTACCGTGCTGGCCAGGCTGGTTTTGAACTCCCGACCTCAGATGATCCGCCTGCCTCAGCCTCCCAAAGTGCTGGGATTACAGGCGTGAGCCACTGCGCCCGGCCAAAAGTGTGTTAAGTGCAATATAGATACATGTGAACTATTGGGAAAAATGGCTTCATGTGGCCTTGATCTTTCAGTAAGCAATATTACTGAACAGTAAACACAGCTGAGGCTTATATGTAACATAAATTGACAGGATAATGCTATAATATTAGAAAATGTGTTGAAGATAATCACAGTCTAGGCTGCAATGACTTGATCTCCCTACAAACTAAAATATTTTCCTTACATGAGAAGTTGAATCACTTCTTTAGTCTCTTTAAATGGTCATACCTGACTTATTTCCAACTGGGTTTCAAGAAAATCTATCCAAAAGATATCAACTGTAAAAAAACTAGTATGAAATGAAAGAAAGCAGCTTTTGAATGCAGTATTGATTGCATACCCTCAACGAGATACAGTCTAAGAATAAAAAGAACTGCAAATAAATCTTGACCTTAATAGGTTTGTTAGCAGTAGTAATATTGTTGGTGGTGTAATTCTGAAATGATTTTATATACTGTAGAATTGAGCAAATGAATAAATACGTTGATGTTTTTGGGAATCAAGGTTTTTCATTATAGGACAAAAGATAGACAAACAAGAACTGGGGGAAGCAAAAGAAAAAAACCCATGGTGTTAGATTGAAATTATATTTAGGATTTTTATTTGTTACAATATGCATGGAGAAAGGAATGCATCGTAAGTATACGATTCACTGAATTTGTAAAACTGATCACATCCACACAACTGGCATCAGGAAATCAAACATTTCCCACATCCTAAGAGCTCCGGCCTTGTGCTTCCCTTCTAGTCACTTCCTCCTGACAAGTGTAACCACTATCCTGATTTCTAATACCACAGAGTAGTAGTTCAGCCTGTTTTTGTACTTTGTGAAAATGGAATCATATGGTATATACTCTTGTGATTAGCTGCCTTTGTCCAATCTTATTTTCATAAGATTCATGCATATTCTTGCAAGTAGTTGTAGTGTGTTCGTTCTCAATGCTATACTCCACTGTGTGAAGTATTCATTTAACCATGCTACTGCAGATGAGCATTTGGGTAGTTTACAGTCTTTCTCTACAACAAATAGTGCTGCTATGAGCAGAACAACCTAGAATGAACCATATAGAACTGCCGACGGTACAAAACACGGTAATGTCATATAATTAAAAAAAAAAAAACCATCATCTTTTTGGGGAAAGAGGGGGAAACAGGGTCTTGCTCTGTTGCCCAGACTGGATAACAGTGATGTGATCACGGCTCACTGCAGCCTCGACATCACAGGCTCAAGTGATTCTCCAGCATCAGCCTCCTGAATAGCTGGGACCACAGGCATGTGTCACCATGCCTGGCTATTAAAAAATTATTTAAATAATTTTTTTAGTCCAGGGGCGGTGGCTCAAGCCTGTAATCCCAGCACTTTGGGAGGCCGAGACGGGCGGATCACGAGGTCAGGAGATCGAGACCATCCTGGCTAACACGGTGAAACCCCGTCTCTACTAAAAAATACAAAAAAAAAAAAAACTAGCCAGGCGAGGTGGCGGGCGCCTGTAGTCCCAGCTACTCGGGAGGCTGAGGCAGGAGAATGGCGTGAACCTGGGAGGCGGAGCTTGCAGTGAGCTGAGACGCGGCCACTGCACTCCAGCCTGGGCCACAGAGCGAGACTGCGTCTCAAAAAAAAAAAAAAAAAAAAAAAAAAAAAAGAAAAAATAATAATAACAACAATTTTTTTTTTTTTTTTTTTTTTTTTGTAGAGATGGGGGTCCCCATATGTTGCTCAGGCTGGTCTTGAACTTCCGGGCTTAGGTGATCCTCCCGCCTTGGCCTCTCAAAGCACTGGGATTAGAGGCATGAGCCACCACGCCTGACCAAAACATCATCTTTTGATGAACATATATATGCATTTCTGTTGACTAAATCTAGAAGTGTAAATCTGACACCCAGGGTAGAATTACACTTACCATGTTTCTAAAATGGTTATACCAGTATATGTACCCATCAATTGCTCTAAATCCTTGACAAATCTGGTATTTTCTTTTTCACATTTTAGTCATTTTTGAGGTACTAATGAATACACATCTTTACCCATATATATGTGCATCATTTGGATATCCTCTTTTGTGAAGTATCTGTATCTGTCAAAGCTCTTGTCCGCTGATGACACTGGCTTGTAGAAGTCCTTCTCTATTCTAAAGAAGAGTCTTCTGTTCAATATACGTATTGAGATTTACCCCTTCTTATTGGGTGTGTTGATTTTCTCTCTCAGTGATGTCTTTTGGTACATAAGAGTGCTTAATGTAACTATAATGCAATCTATCAGGTTTTTCTTTTATGGGTAGTGCTATTTGTGTCCTATTTTAAAATTTTTTGCCCACTTCAAGATCATGTAGTGAAAACTTTACTATCTTATCTTTTATAGTTGGAATTTTTTGAGTATGAGTTCAATCCAGATGAATTTCTTTCCACAGGACATTCAACTAATCTAGAACCATTTATTTAAAGACCATCCTTTCCCCATTGCACAAATGTGTTACTTTTGTAATGAATCAGGTGACTGAATATTGTCTATTTCTCACTCTCCATCCTGCTCCATTGGTCAGACTGTCTGTCTAAAGTACTACATGTTGTAACAGGTCTTCGTATCTGGAAATGTAAGTCCTCTGGTTTTGTTCACCTACTTCATGATGGCATGGCTATTCTTGGCCTGAACTCACGATTTAAAAAAAAAAAAAAAAAAAAAAAAAAAAAAAAAAAAAAATCCTAAGCACTGCCTACTAAATCATGGCCTAAACTCATGATTTAAAAAAAAAAAAAAAAAAAAGTCCTGGCATTACCTACTAAAACAGAACAGAAGCAATGACACCCAACTAACAAAAAACATGTCTATTTCTCAGATCTTGGTTTCTAAATATTATTCCTCACTAAAAGGAACCAGAAATTCTTAGAGCAAGGGCTAATTCCAAGACGGAGCCAACGAAAGCATAAGATGAATTCTGAAATATCTTGTGCCAGAAGGTAGGAAAGTACTAAAAAATTAAGGGGGATGGGCCAAAAGGATACAAAAGCCACCACGAAAGGGGTCAAAGGGGCCAAATTTGGGACAATTTATGCATCAAAAATGCTGACCATAATGGATAGACTCTTTCCAATTTTAAAAAATAAAATATCTGTAAGCCCATAGTGATACTTCCCTTTGAAAAGAAAGCTTTTTTTTCCTCAGAAGAACGCTAGTGAATAAATAGAGAACTAATGTCAGAATTAAAACATCATACTTTTGCAAGTACCTTTATAATGATTTACTTAGGGAATAATCATCATTCGAATCACAGATGAAAGGAGGTTGGGAAACAGAATAGTCTCATAGTCTCAAGGTATTATCCCACACATTACTTATTAATTACAAATGAAACAGTACATTTACATAAGAGAAATAGTAGGAACAGGGTAATGCTACCTTAACCTAGCGATCAAACTTAATCTCACCAATAATGAGACAAAACTGTCATATATCTTCTGATGTGATTCCATGAGGATCCATCACCTATTTAGTGTTATCACCAACAATATTTAGCATGAACTGATCACTAGGACTGATCTGACAAATTCAAATTGGGGTCATTCTGCAAAATAACTGGCCTAGAGTCTTCAAAAATGCCAAGTCACGAAAAAAATTTGTTAAAGGTGAGAAACTCTGCAATGCTAAATAAGGCATATGACAACTAAATGCAATGAGTGACACTTGAAAAAGCAATAAAGGCCATTTTTTGGGGAAAGTGGGGATATGTGAATATGGGCTGTGTATTAAATAATATTACTACACCAATGTTAAACTTTTTGAGGCTGATAACTATGTTGTGGTTTATAGGAGAATGTATTTATTCTTAAAGATGCATACTGACATATTTGGGCATACCTGTAACTTATTTGTAAATGATTCTTAAATAAAGTTAATAAATTGTTCTAACTCCAGGGGTTAAAAAGATCATGTAAAAAAGATTGTTACCCTACTTTAGGAAATTAGAAGGGGAAAATGTCCATTTGTATTTTTCCACAGAAAAGATACAACTGACTTATAGAACTAGTAAAGGGAGATTTTCATTTTAGTTTTAAAAATGATATAAATTCCCATAATAATCTATTTTCAGGCTTTCAATTTTACTGGCAAATGTGAAAGTACATTTGTTTAAAAGGTAAAAAAAAAAAAAATTACTTGGACATCTTCCACTAGAGAAATTTTAAAAATTTCTTCATTCATTTAGCTGAGTACCTTCAAAACTACTGAGCTAGAATGAAAACACACAAAATTGACTACAGCACTGTGTTCTAGACTACCAAGGTCCTTGGTTGTAAAGTAATTCTTCCTAGCATGGCAACATTTTCTGAGAAAAGTATAAAGAAGAATACAGCTTGAGAACACTGAGTTTTTATTTCTTTGTATGAATATCCACATGAAAACACCTAGTGAGGTCTCACTCTGTTGCTCAGGCTTGAGTGCAGTGGTATGATCATGGCTCACCAATTCCTGGGCTCAAGCAATCCTCCCTCCTCGGCCTAAGTACCTGGGACCACAGGCATATGTCACAACACCTTAGTTTCCTTTTTTTTTTTTTTTCTTTTAATTTTTATGAGATAGGGTCTTGCTAAGTTGCCTTTGCTATCTTGAACTCCTAGCCTCAAGTGATCCTCCTAGCTGAGACTCCCAAGTGGCTGCGATCACAGGTGTCAGCCACCACGCCCAGCTCTCCACATGAATAAACTTTATATAGTATCTATTATATATGAATAAACTTAAATGAAAGGGAATCTAGGCAAGTTCAACATGGTAGATGGTTGACTATAGAATGTCTTAACCTTCAAAAGGCTTTTAAAATAAAACAATTTGCTCAAGTAAAATCACCTCTTTTTAGCTTTGCATAAGATTATATTTACACCTTTTATAGCCATATTCATTATATAAAAAATAACAGCATTTTAATAATCTTAAACATATCTTTAATTAACTACCTTTCAAATGAAAGTTATTTTTTTTCTATTGTAATAGCACTATTTATAACCATTAGAGGTAGCTTTAGAACCAACCATATACTTTAAAACTTTATTCCTCATTAGCTAGCTGGGTGTTCTGCATTATTTAATTTCTCTGACCCTCAATTTATAGGTTTTATAAAATGGAAACAATTAAAATCTACTTGAAAGGTAAAATACCTTTGCCTAGTCAGGGAAGACATCCTCTCACTACTGGCAGAATTTAATAGTTTAACTCACTATTTACCAATTGGTTCTAGGCCTACCGTGTAGGCAAGAAGGAAGAATGTGGAAATATGCAGAAACACATGGAAAAATCTAACACAGTGCCTTGTTTGTAGGTGGATCTATAAAAATATGTGTTGATTGGTTACATTACCAAAAGGAATGAGAAAAGAAATGGTTTGTTTTTGTGAGAAGACACATGGTAACTAAGAAAGTCAAAATAGCAGTGTTAGGTATTTAATTTACATGATTATAGTCCTTAACAAAGCAAAAGTGGGGGAACTGTCCCTTATAAAAACTGTATAGCTTAAAAATAAAAATTCTATTGGAAAACATTCTGCAACAACACATTAAAACTAATTAATACATTAATTCAAATAATTACATTTTCAAACATTTGGACCAATAAAATGAAACTGTATATATAAGTCATTTGATAAAAATAGAATATGATATATTCTAAAGTACAAAGTGTAAGTATACACTGACAATTCTAATTTTCAAAAAAACAGTCTTTTCACGTTTCATTTATTCAGTGATGTCTCGTTTATTTGGCTTCTATCTGTAGTATCAGTATCTGTAGTATCAGCAGGTCACTTGGACCAAATGAATCTGAGAACCAAACTCAACAGTTCCTTGTTGGAGCAGCATCTATCTGCTGTAGATCAGTTATTCTCCATCTCTGTGGCTAGTTTTGACATGGAAGCCTCCCTCCCCAAGCCCACTACTAGAGATTCCCATCTGTTCCCTGTCTCCTAACTCCCATGCTGGCTTCTCAGCCACTGTGAGACAGGCACACCACAGCTCATGTGGGCAGTAAGGGGTGGCCCTGTGAACCAAGATGGGAACCTTAAACCACTAGGCCCAAGGCTAAAAAGTAGGGAGTACGAACTTTGGGGAGCCAGACCACAGAGATTTTGATCAGATTATGTTTCCATGATTATGCTGACGTATACTTTTGAGTGGTGTTATCAGATAATCTCAGTGATATTCTATCTTATTTCTGTTCTACCACTCAAAACTCTTTATCAACCTAAATTCTTCTTTAAAGCTCTGGTGTTAATGAGAATCTATGACATGCTGTGAAGATTCGACTTGACGATTAGTCAGCTCTAAGTAGAATCCTCCCAATATCATGATATAATCATGGGCTACCCAATATCATGATATAATCATGAGCTACCAAATCACTATCAATCACTCTGATATTCCCTATTATATGACTTTTGTTTAAAAAAGATTTTTACCTTGATATAAAAGTACTATGTGCACATTATGAAAAATGCCAACTATAGAAAGAGATGGGAATAGTTTATATGTATGTAAATTTCCAAAATAATTTGATATATTTCATTCCAAGACCTTTTCCTTCGCATGGGGGAGTGGGGAGTGGTTGATAGGAGGAACGCATGATGGGAGGGTGTGAAAAGGATGGTTAGCTGCACCTTGTTTTTTTTCTTATTATAACCGAGATTATCCTGACAAGAAAGTTCCCATTTAATATACATGTGAGAAGGAAAATACAGTCTTTAGTTGTCTCTTTTAAAGGCTGAATCTTTTGCCAAGTTGAATCAAATTCAAATACTGAGGAAAAGAGAATATTTTAAAATTTCAATATTTCTATAAGAGAAAATAACATACAAATGAAGAATGGATTCTGCCAATCAGTGAAACCTTTCCTCCTTGAGGCTTCAAATTTAAAAAAAGAGATGACTTCTTGAACCAAAGGAATGACTACGCCATTATCTCCAAGCAATCCCAGAGGCCCTAGCATGGTATCTTCTATGACAGTCTCGCTGACCATTCTGCATCAACAGCAAAAGTGAAAAGCTACTTGCCATGAGAACCAGACATAACTATTAGCCTTGATCTTTAACCAACAAATTGGTTTCATTCATCCACTGATCAAAAAGCAGAGCAACTTGGTACTTCCAGTAAGGTCTGAGCGTTTGGGTGGGTCCAAAAATAAACTGATATTGCTACTGTAATCCTAGTCAGAAAGTTCATCCATATGTACTGAGAGGAAGCATGTGTCACAGGAAAAGCAAAGGTCCTATGTGAAAATCCCAATTCCAGACTCTTGTCTTCCAGCCATGATGGAATAACAATCATTGGACTTAACTTCCTGCCATAGGAAACTAGATAACTGGGCAAAATACATGAAACAATTGCTTTCACGCATTGGGAAACAAGTAATGCAGGGCTGTGGCCCCTGAGAGAAGGGAAACAAATGAGATGAGCCCATAACTGCCCTAACTTTCTACCTGGAGGCAATTTCTAGACTGTGGGTGAGAGGAGGGAGAAATCACAGAGGAGCCTGTTAGACTTGCTGAACTGAGGAGGCAGAGATGAGAGGACAGCTTAAGCAGGCTAATGCAGCTGAAGTTTCAGGGAAGATTTGTGAAAAACAGGATCTATGCTGAAAAAGAGTTCCAGAAACCTGCCTAATGGTGCCCTGGAGTCTTTGCTGAGTGCTAAGCTGTACGTACACAGAGTAAAATTTCACGAGTTTGGGCAAGAAATGACCAGGGACTATAAGCTAAATAATTCCCAGAGTGTATACAAAGTCGGGACATTTCACTCAAGCCGGTTGGAGCTTGAGTGCCCTCCCTGGGGCACTTAGCAGGGCATGCAGCAGAAATACCTTTAAAGGGGGTCTCCCCGCCACAAATGCTACCCTAGATCTTTCCTAAAAAAATTTAAGAAAGGCCTTGAAGGTTATCCAAAAGTAACTTAGCTGCCTACCAAACCAAAGCCCAACTTTCTTTAACTGAAGACAACAAAAACAAATTCCAGACACTCAGTAATGCAACATTCACAAAGTTATATCCAATGAAAAATTATTATACTACTTACACCAGGAAGCAGCAAAATGCAACTCTTAAATAGGAGAAAAATTCATCAATAAAAACAGACCCAGAATGACAAAAATAAATGAAACTGTTAACAGCTACTATAACTATATATAAGTATTTAGAAGAAAACATAAATATAACATGGAGAAACACAGACAGTACAAAAAAGAACAAAATAAAACTTCTAGAGGTAAAAGGAAAATAAACTTTTATTGGGTGGGATTAGCTGCATATTAGATATGCATTTTAAAAGATCAGGGAGTACTTGAAAAAAAGAGGTATATCTAGTAAGGCACTGTAAAATAAAAATAAAGTAAAATGGGGAAAAAATTAAACAAGGCAAGACAAGAAGAAGTGTGAGAGAACACCTAAGACAAATATATATATATAGAGAGAGAGAGAGCAAGATGATGGATGATGGATTTGAACTCAATTGTGATGGGCAGCCTTTAGGGTAGTCCCAGGGATCCCTGCCTCCTAGTTTTTATGGCCTTGTATAATCCTCTCCCTTTGAGTAATTTGCTTCTAATCAGTCGAACATGGTTAAGTTTAAGGAATGTTACAAAAGATTACCACTCTGTCTTGCCAGAAGACTTCTCTCTTACTGGCTTTCATAAAGAAAGCTGTCATGTTGGAGAGACCCAGGTAGCAAGGAACTGAGGATGGCCTCCAGCCAATGGTCAGCAGGGAACTCAGGCTCTGAGTCCAATAGTCCTAAAGGAATGGAATCTTGCTAAGAGCAATGTTAAGTAACCTTGGACATGAACCCTTCCCTAATTGAACCTTCAAATGAAACTCTGGCCTTGGCTGACACTCTGATTACAGACTCATGAGAGACTCTGAGGCAGAGGTACTCAGCTAAGACATGCCTGAAGTCCTGACCCACAGAAGCTGTGAGATAATAAATGCATACTGTGTTTGGCTGTTATGGTTTAAAGTAATTTATTACAAAGCAATAGATAACTATTACACCACATATACCAGTAATTACCTTAAATGTAAATGATCTAAATTTTGCAATTAAAATTGTAAGAGATCGTCAGACTAGAGTTTAAAAAGATTCAGCTCTATGCTATCTATAAAAAAACCCACTAATTTTTATTTTTATTTTATTTTATTTTTTTTTTTTTTGAGGCAGAGTCTCACTCTGTCGCCGGGGCTGGAGTGCAGTGGCCGGATCTCAGCTCACTGCAAGCTCCGCCTCCCGGGTTTACGCCATTCTCCTGCCTCAGCCTCCCGAGTAGCTGGGACTACAGGCGCCCGCCACTTCGCCCGGCTAGTTTTTTTTTTTGTATTTTTAGTAGAGACAGGGTTTCACCGTGTTAGCCAGGATGGTCTCGATCTCCTGACCTCATGATCCGCCCGTCTCGGCCTCCCAAAGTGCTGGGATTACAGGCTTGAGCCACCGCGCCCGGCCAAAACCCACTAATTTTTAAAATTTCTTTTTTCATTTCTACTTTAACAGCAAGCTTATCCTTAATATTTAAAAAATCTTTCAAAAATGGAGATGAGGTCTCACTCTGTCACCAGGCTAGAGTGCAGTAGTGTGATCCTAGTTCACTGCAGCCTCAAACTCCTGGGTTCAAGCGATCCTCCTACCTCAGCCCCCACAAGTAGCAGGAACTACAGGCATAGGTCATCACGCTTGGCTAATTTTTTAAATTTTTTGTAGAGACAGGGTCTAGCTTTATTGCCCAGGCCGATCTTGAACTCCTGGGTTCAAATGATCTTCTCACCTTGGCCTCCCAAACTGTTGAAAGTACAGGCATGAGCCACAATGTCCGACCAGAAACTCACTTTAAATATAAAGATACAGATGGGTTAAAGGTAAAAGTGTGAGAAAAATATATTTCATGTAGTTGTAAGCACATGATACTTAGAGGGACTATTAATATAAAACAGAGTAGACTCTAGGAGAAAAAATACATGTTGGTGGTTGGAGTTTTCAACATTCCGCTCTAATTGGTAGAACAAGTAAAAAGAAAATCAATAAAGGTATAGAAGATTTGAACAACTTTATTAATCAACTGAACCTAATTGACATTTATATAACCCTCAAAGGTACATGAAACATTTGGGGTCATTAAAGAAATATATATTTTTTTCATGAGAGAATTCATTTTAAATAGTTTCATTGTAATAGTTAAAAACAAAAACCAAAGTATTTTCAAACACCACTGGACTGTGACAGTTATAATTTAAGACTAAGTTCTTGAATTTCTTCAAATGAAAATTTTTTAGTCCTAACTTGTTATGATTGAGTTTAAATTCCATAATCTAGAAAATCCTTCAAATTATAATATTTGGGTATTCAAATAAAATCTTCAACTTTCTGAAGGTACAAGCATTTCCCTTCTCTTGAGGGTTCAGAAGCACTGAGCAATCCATCAAAACAGCTACACGATTTCTATGCACAAACAAGTACAAAAGTATGCAACCAGAGGTTTCACTGGTTCATCTGCAAATTGCTATTTAACCAAATTCCATTTCTTTGAAAAAGATGAAGAGACTAACAAATATAGAGAAATAAAAAAGTTGTTAGAAAACATTAGAAAAGTAATACTTTTTCATATTAAGATCATGTCTAGTTAAGTATCACTGTTATTCTTGGCTTGAGAGAAACAGTAATACACACATTTTATTTTTTTCAGCAGATTTTATTTATATTTTAAACATCAATCAAGAGCCACACAATTCTCTAGTACAGTCAATAACTCAATAACTAATTTTGACCAATTAAGCAATTTATTATTTCACTTTCATTTCTTTCCACTAAGGAGATCTAAAATATGCTAGGTTTATGACAGGTTATTAGAATATGATAACATGAATTTTATTTTTAGTACTAATTTTGTGAAGCTTGGTTGAGAGCATTATAAATCAATTTACTTGCCTGTGTCCCATTTTTAAACTCTTTCCCAAAATATATTACATTCCTACAACAGAATCAGATATCAAATCTTAAGAAATTTTTGATTGTATAGGACTTACATTTAGCAGTTAAAACTCTGTTAATTCAATTAAAGAATTCATTTAAAGGATTAAAAAGAAACACACAAAGAAGGAAACAAACCATACAAAATTCCCCAACAAACCTGGTCCTCCCAATGTGGAATGCTGTTCACCCTGGAATTTCATACATGCCACTCACAGACTTCAGATGAGACCACCATGAGGCTGTTAGCAGTTAAGGCCAACTACAAGCCAAATAAATCCTAATTACCCATTTCCTTAAGTTCTCCAGGCTCCAAATCTCTTGGGTTCTGCCCTTCTCATTTATTTTTAGCATTATATTCTTCTTTTTTAAAAAAGAAATGCATAAAAATACACAGTAAAATATTTTAAGAGGATCCAGATTAATTGAAAAACAACTTATAGATCCACCCCCTCCAGTGACCTTAGAGCATCATCTAAACTGCTGCCATTACACCAAGATTTCACAGAAGAACATTCTACAACACTGGAACTGTTTCTGTTTCACATATTCTAAAGGTCACTGTAAAACATATGACATATGTATATCATATGTATATATTTATATATATGCAGATACATTTTAACATATTTGTTTATACAAAGATAATTTCTAAATTTATTCAATTTCTTTGTTAAATGATTGGGTTTATAAGGAAAAAAACTTAATTTAGAGATGTGATTATGACATAGATTTCCTGGAATCAAAAAGAAAAAGAATTTAGAAGACAACTCAGAACACAAAATCTCTTTAAACATTAAAAATAACTGTTTTATTACTTCAAAATACCAAAAGTCTTCTGTATAGTACTTATCATATATATCAAATGCCTTTTAAAAGAGTCTCAGCAACCATATCTACTATCTTAATCTCTTCAGAACAAGTACATAAGAAGGAGAAAATTCTATAAATCAGTCCTCGATGACAGAGGGTTTGTTTAGGAGTTTACCAAATGGAACAACCCTGCTGGAATTCCTTCAAGTAGCCTGTGAAAATGTCAGAATGGAGTCTGTTTTGGAGGTCATAGTCCCTAGAGAGCTCTGAGTTTTGGCCTGTTTGTCTTTTCACATGCTTTAATATTTGAAAATCCTTTTTTGCAGACACTGACTGATGCCTAGAGAATGCTAGGATTGTGGGAACTGGCAGTACCAACAAGAGACGAACTTCATGGGAAATCAGTGCCCACTGCCTTTGCCCTCTCAGCACTCATCAGATAAGCTGCTCCTCAAATGTTATGAAGGTACATGGTGAGACATTAAGAAACTGAATGTCATTTTGCCTTTTTTAAAAAAGAAATACTTGCAGAAAATGGGAGCAAAAGTCACTGGGACGACTGAAAGAAATGCTAACTTATAAAACATCATGGTGAAAATTCTGAAAAACTACACTGACTTAGTATGAATTAAAACACAGTTGACCTTTGAACAACATGACTTTGAACTTCATGGGTCCATATATATTTTGATTTTTTTCAATAAATGTGTTGCAAAAATTTTTGGAGATGTGTGAAAATTTGAAAAAGTTCAGATGAACCACACAGCCTAGAAATATCGAAGGAATTAAGAAAAAGGTATGTTATGAATGTATAAACTATACGTGGAAACTAGTCTATTTTGTCATTTACTACCATAAAATATACACAAATCTATTATAAAAAGTTAAAATTTACCAAAACTTACATACACATACAGACCATACGAGGAACCATTTACAGTTGAGCAATGTAAATGAACATAAATCAACTGTAGTGGATATTGTACTACTGTGACAATTTTGCAGTCACCTCCTGTTGCTATCATGGTGAAGCTCAAGAGCTGCGAGTTCCGCTGAGAACACCAAGTGAGGCTCATGATCTCCGCGTGAGCAGTTGTCTCTCCAGGAAACAGCGCATTGAAGTAAAAAGTAATCTCTTGAGGTTCTCACATATTTTTCATCATGTTTAGTGCAGTACCTTAAACTTTATATAATGAGACTCCTATGAAGTGCCACTGGTGATTCTGGAGGTGCTCCCAAGAAGCAGAAAAACGTCATGACATTAGAAGAAAAAGTTGAATTGCTTGATATGTACCATAGATTGAGGTCTGCAGCTGCAGTTGCCCACCTCAGACAAATGATTCATTTTACAAACAGACTGTGTAATCTTCCAGTATTGATATATACAGTAAAATACTGTAGATATATCTTCCTCATAATTTCCTTTATTTCTTATGATGAGGTCTTGCTATATATTGTCCAGGCTGGTCTTGAACTCCAGGCTCAAGGGGTCTTCCTGAGTAGCTGGCACTATAGCAGGGAGCCACTGAACCCAGCTCCTTATGATTTTTCTTAATAACATTTTCTTGTCTCCAGCTTACTTTATTGTAAGAATACAGTACATAATGCATATAACATACATGATATGTGTTAATCAACTGTTTATGTTATAAGGAAGACTGCCAGTCAACAGCAGGCTATCATTAGATAGGTTTTGAGGGAGCCAAAAGTTATATATGGATTTTTTACTGCACGGGGGGTTGGTGCCCCAACCCCTACATTGTCCAAGGGTTAACGATACTGCATTCTCAAAATATACATACTAATAAATAAAGTGCTAATTATGTGCCTGTACTATTCTCAATACTTGGTTTAGATTACTTGATCTAATCCTCATAGCAATCTTACGAAACAAATACTAGTGCGATCCTCACTTTGCAGATAAGGGCACTGAGGCAAAGGGAAGGTAACTAATTGGTCCAAATTCACATAGCTAGTAATGGTATGGCTAAGATCTAGGCTTAGGTTGGCTCCAAAGTTAGTGCCTCCGTCATGGTATTCTCACGTCAGGCATGCAAGGCTGGGTTAATTATAACATGTACTGAGAGCCTAAGATGTGGCATGTATGTGCTAGACACTTTAGATGCTTTATTTCATTCAATCTTCCCAACAATCTAGGAGGCATATGTAAGATTATTCCGACTATGGCTTTGAGGGGCCTGCCACCACACATTTAGTGCAACAGAGCAGCCTCTTGCTAGGCTTAACTCTATAGCCCTCCTTCTTTAAAACTAGGTTTTTCTTTTCAGTTATCCACAAGAATCATCTCCAATTATTTTTCTGTATACAGTCAGGGAAAAGTCTTTTAAAGATCTTTGTGTAACAAGTTTATGAGAATATACTACATCATAAACTTTCAACATTGTACTAGAGGCTTAAAAATCTAGAAATTATTTTAGAGTAAGAGGCACAATGATCATTCAATAAATGTTTGCGAACAATAATTTTTAAAAGTATCATTTCCATTCTTGAAATAATCAATTTTTTAATACTTGGGGAGAGCAAAGTATTCTGATACAGCACACTTTTCCTTCCTATAATATGTGACAGTGGTTTGATCAAGCAATCCAAGCAACATTCTTCTTAACTGCTATGTCAGGATCAAGGCTTCTGTCAAAGAGGGTCTTCTATTTTGTAGCTATGAATCGCAAATCTGCAGAGAGTGCTGACCAACTGTAACACTTGTCAGTTTTTAAACTTAAACTATGAGAACCAAAGGCAAGCTGTGAATCAGACTTTTTGCTTTTCTTGTTATGTCTTCATTAAACGCAGAGGCCATATATCAAAAATTTAACTGGTGAAACAGACACCCAATGATTAGCATTAGCTTAATGGAAACAACAACACAAATACCATAAAAATATGAATTTGGGCTTTAAAAAGAGCTGAAAATTGTCTTTTAACTGACAGTTTGATGCTATTATAAAAATGTTAACACATACCTGCCAACCCTTAAAAACCATCAATAGAAACTACATATTCTAAATTAGACACATTATTTTTGAGAATAACAAATAAGTCAATTACTCTCTTTAAATATGGCAGGAAAGTCTGACTAATTGAGAGAGCTGGCAAGTATGTTTAGTAATACAGCTGTGAGGTCTGTATTAAACAGCAACACAGTCGACTAATTTGTATCTAAGGAAAATTCCACTGGTTAGCTGAGATGGAAGTTATCTTCCATGCTTTCTGTTTCTGCTGCCCAATGAATAGCACATGGCAAACATGACAATGAGATATAAGAACACATGATGTAATGAAGAAGGGCCGCAGGGAGACACATGGGCTGGAGGCTGCTGTACAGATGTCATAATGGGCAAGCTGTGACACAGAGAGCGCCTTAGACTTACCCATGCTCACAGACTGAGTCAGCAGAGTAGACTGAAGTCCTGACTCCCAAAAGACTACACTTCCTGTCAATAATAGTGAGGGCAGTCGGTGAGGGCAGGAGAGCCAACGTACAGATTAATGTAAAGGAGTCAGAAAAACATGATATTTGCTAATTAGTCTAGGTAATTATTAATTACAAGCCAAAGAGAAAATTCCAACACATTTGTCACTTTAACATATCAGTCTTACTATTTTCTGTCACAAGAGTACTTTATTATTGATGTCTTAAAATATAAGCAAAGTAACAAAGAAAAATTGTCATGGATCACTTTTTTCAAGTACATTCCCTGTATTTACTGGCTCTTTTATAGGTAAGGTAGAGAACAGGTGTCCAAAACTATCTTTTCTCTTTTTTAGCTACAAGAGGTCCTTGTGATTGAATTACGTGGCAGACATAAGTAAATGGAGCCCCACTTTAATTTTCCTAAGTCTCTCAGTCCAGTAGAGGAACTAATTATAAGCTAATTACTTAATTCCACCAAGTCTTGTGAGGTCTAAGTAGCTACGAGGTTATAGGTGAGTCATACTTATTAAACTAATCATTTATATTATGTATATTATCTTTTATAATTGCTTTCTGAGGAAAAGCAAAGACTATTTCTTAATAAATTTGTTTTAGTTTATTCACTGGTCCAATGTGTAATATAAATGATACGGTCGGCTCTACTTTTATGAGAATTATCTCAATCTATATAGAAAATAATGTACTTCTGTGACTTCAGTAACTATAGAAAAGTCGTCTAAAATGTTAAGTAAACATAAAACAAGTAAACAAGTTTAAGATGATGTGGTCTTCTCATCGGTTTAAACTGCTAATTACTGTTATGTTTTAAATCTTACTGTTAATAAATGTGTTCACTGTGATGCCCCAAGTGTATTTCAACAAAAGGACACAATTTAAAGACTAAATAAATTACTCAAAATGAGCTTCAGGGGTGCTGTAATAGGGTCCATGGTCTTGCTGATGCACAAAGCTTCATCCACCCCTCATTGATAACTAAAGCAAGCCCATGTTAGCATTCTGATGCTGCTACTCCAGCAGGAGAGCAAACGCACTGCCAGCTACAAATGGGAGAAAGTAAAGTTACACACAGCCCCCTCCCTCGCTCCAAACACACTGCATGGGTGTGTTCTGCAATGCACTGAAGCAAACAGAATCCTCAGTAACAACAAAAACTGTCTAAATAAGACACTCAGACTAGAAAAACAGAAGGCAGACAGCGTTACAGGTGCTTATTTACACTGTGAATCAAAACATACTAATAGGAGACATTATAAAGGTTATTATGAAAGAGAATACCTCACCCTTAAGGTACTTACAAGGCTTCTTTTTCATTTTGAAGAGATTTTCACAAACAAAAAGAGTATGAGAGCTGCCACAATTAAGAATTTCATTTGCAGTTGTCAGGAGGCTTACAGCTTGCTTTTAAAGCTATAATTGTGTTTAGTATAAATCCTAAAGCCCAATTTTAAAAAATATTAATTTAAAACAACTAAGGAAAATTATATTCAGAGTATATACTTCTCAGTGTAAGTACTCTAACTCCTGAAAGCAGGAAAATAAGTGACTTATCAGAATGTTCATTGATGTCCTTGAGAATGACATGACCCACTCCACATCCTAAATATGTTAACAGCAAAGTCAACGACAAGATTTGAGAGAAATTTATTCATTTCTATTACTTCCAGTTATAGAAAGGGAAAAGCAAGAATTCCACAGCTCTGTCTTGGCTACTGAGCATCTATTTGTTTCCTGCTCGTTTATGACACTATGACAACTTTGTCTGACTATCTGCTCCACAGAAAAGTAGAAATTTCTTCTCTCTTCCTCACCAATCTCCATTCATTCATTATACCAGCTCACCTACGGCCTCAAGAACCCAGTTTTGTCCAAGAAAAATGCTCAATGCCACCGTGTATTTCCAGATACTTGGACCAACAGTAAGCCCAGCAGGTTAATGAGAAGCAGGGAAACGCTCTCAAAATAAAACCCCCCAAAAAAGCCAGCTGTAAATATATGCCATTCATTTTCTATTGTGTAAGGCAAGCAGTTTTCTTTGGCTGGGTTCCATGGCTAGGCAAAGTTCACCTGAATGTCTGCAAACATGTTAATACATGTATTGAAACCAAAGCAAAGAGCCATCTTGGGTTCCCTTGTGTGCAGCAAACTTCTGAATAAATTATTTTCTCTCTAGTAAGTGATCATTTCAAGAACTGAAAAAGAGATTATCTAAATTTATTCAGTATAAATTTAATGAATGGAAAATCTTAGAAGAAAAGATTTCAAGATGGGACTATAAGCTCAAAACTCTAACAACTGCAGTAACTAGTAATACCAAAGTTTAAAATAAGAACGGCAAATGTCATTCCTCTTTATTGAGGCCTAAAACACACTGACTACTTCATAGTAAACAGAGTTTGAAAAAGCCTTTTAGTTCAGGAAGAGGGAGGTAGATGATACTGATTTTACAACAGTCTAAATCGGCTGGCCTATGCTGTTTCTGTGACCACGTAAACATGACATGACTGCTCCTCACCTTAAAAATACCTGGACTCAAGACATACCATCAAGTATTAAAATACCAGTTTTTAAAAATGAAAATCTATATTAACGTCTCTGCCTACTCTGTAATAATACTGGCAATGACTTAAAAGCTTAAATTCACCAGCCAGCATCCCTGAGGGTTGCTCTGCCTGTCAGCTTACCAGTCTTGCACACAACCTCAGGAAGGAACAGCTTCTCTCGCAGGGTCCCCTCAGAGTGTAGGCACAGGCAAAGGGCTGCAGCTCTTTCAGTGATGTTATTTCTACCCACTTTGTCTTTCCTTGCTGAGCTTTTCCGGTTCAAACTCTAAAGTCCTATTCCTTTGACTGGTTTCCTTTTTATTCCCAGTCTGCTCATGTGAAGGAATGTAAATAGTGAAAAAGATGGATCTAACATGTACTTAAAATGTCAAAATGAAGCTCAATCCCCTGTATGCATTGTTTTAGTAAAGGTAGATTATGCATGTGTTTCTATATATCCATTATCCTTCATTAAGGCCTCACTTGTTAGGAAAAGTTAATTGCTTAAATATGGCTGCTTTACTTTTGAGGTACTATTTTGGTCACATTCAAGGGTAAAGGAAAATCCCAGCTTCTCTTTACTATGTATCTCCCCTGTGTGCTCCAATAGTGGGAATATCCTGCAGCTCCACTATCATCAGTAACATAAATATGAATGTAAAACAAGGGAAGATCCTGGAATCATTACTTAAACGTCAACTTGGTTTTCCTTGTAAAGTGTATTTATAAACTATTATATATTACCCATTAGATACTAATCCCAAACTGAAATATCTCCATTTTTTCCTCAACAGAAAATAATTCTAATAAGTGAAATTCAAATGTTTAGGAGTAACAATAAAACACAATCACCAAAAAAATCTGACTTCATTTATTTCATAATATCTAAACAATACTTTGTATTGATTAATTTTGATGCCAACAACTGCATTTTGTATGAGTTAAACATTGCATTAAGAAGACCTAAAAAATGAACGTGCCTGGAAAAAATCATTAAAGTAAGAATATTACGGTCCTTTCACGTATACATTACTTGATGTGAATATACTCTGCTCATATAACTGTCAAAAACTTAGATTTAAAAATTTTTTAATATATTTGCTTTTATTTTGAAACTGACAAAAATTATATATATTTACTATGTCCTTTTTTTGAAATATGTATATACTGTGGAATTGCTCAATTGAATTAACATATCATTACTTCAAATGTTTACTATTTTTTTTCATGGTGACAACATTTAAAATCTACTATCTTAGCAATTTTCAATACAATACATTGTTATTAATCTAGGTTACCATGTTGTGCAATAAATCTCTTGAACTTATTCCTCCTATCTAACTGAAATTTTGTATCCTTTGACCAGCATTTCCCCAAAAACCTAGATTTCTGACAGCCAAATAAAGATGTCTTTTATGCCTCGGAATGTATATGCAAATTAGGTTAATATATCATAAGCCTGAAATTATATGTCTGAATATAAAATAAGGCTTCTATAATAACTTCCTGAAGTCATTTATTAGAAAAGAGGGAACAATCTCACAGTGGAGTCTTTGCACGGTATCTCAGAATATGAGATGTTGTTTCATTTACTCCATATTGAACAAAAAAGGACTCTTGAAGAAAACACACTGGCTTAAAAACCAACTTCATTTGAAACTATTTTCAGGTTTACAGAAATATTTTAATCAGAATCAGAAAAAAAAGGAAGAGAGAAAAAAATCAATACATTATTCCCAGTTAAAACCTTAAAATTCAAAGTGTTGGGTGTTGTTACAAAGCAGCCGTTTAAAAACTGCTTTTTAAAAAGTAGTCAAATATTATTCTCTCAGAAAGAACCCTAGTAACAGTTAATTCTGGGAAAGTAACTGTGCAGGTAAGGGACAAGATTGGGAGGGTAACTACTTTTCACTACGTAATCATAACATTTTAAACCACACGAATACATTATCTGCTTTAAAAAGGGCAAAATTCTGAAACAGAAACTAGACCCCATAAAATGTAACAACCAATGACAAATCAAACAAGTATTATGTTATAGAGATTATGAGTATATAACTAAAACAATTTTTTAAAAAACTGTTTTGTGAATAGTACTTGTGATTTAGACATTAAATTTTCAGTGCCAAATCATGCACATGTTACAGAGCTGCTGTAACTCAAACCAAAGAGACAGAAATGAAGATGCACCCTGGAAATCAGTGCCAGATGGATGATGCACAGGGGTTCTACTGCTGATAAAAACACTGACCACAAAGATTCACATATACACTTTGAGTAGGATGGTTTTATGAACAATGAGAGTAGTTAAAGCAATCCTTCTACATTACTGCAATGCTTCATAAAATGTAACTACATTAATAAATTAAAATTTTTACCATTTAATCTACTTCCTTAAAAGTTTATAAGAGGAGAACGCTCTATAGTTGGGCTTACCACCTTATATTCTGGCATACATATTAACTTTTTGCTGCAAATGACCATAAAGGATAAAGTCTCCTCACACTTCCCTCGCCATTACAGAAGACCATTATTGTGCACAACTGTGTATTCTGATTTTATAACAGTTCAACTCTTATTTTTCTTTCAGGGTAATAATTTGGACATTATACTGGTCCAAACGTACTGTGTAAATCTGATCACACTTAGTCATGTTTCAGTAAATGTGGCTATATCCTCTCAGCCACTGTCTAAGGTAAATCTGGGTTCTTAAAAGATGGAATGTTTAACCTGGGCGCTGTGGCTCATGACTGCAATCCTAGCACTTTGGGAGGCTGAGGCAGGTGGATCATGAGGTCAGGAGATGGAAATCATTCTGGTTAACACAGTGAGACCCCGTCTCTCTACTAAAAATAACAAAAAATTAGCTGGGTGTGGTGGCAGGCGCCTGTAGTCTCAGCTACTCGGGAGGCTAAGGCAGGAGAATGGCATGAGCCTGGGAGGCAGAGCTTGCAGTGAGCCGAGATCAAGCCACTGCACTCCAGGCTGGATGACAGAGCGAGATACCGTCTCAAAAAAAAAAAAAAAAAAAAGAAAAGAAAAAAATAAATAAATAAAATAAAAGATGGAAGGTTTAAAAGCCATCACCAGTGAGTTAACCACAGCATCCTGAAGGTCTGATGGCACCTAAGCTAAGATGCTGTTTTAAACCTATCAAAATGGTCAAGGGCTGTGCATAGCAACAAGATTCAGATACAAAGCAAAACATATTTTATTTGAAGGAGAACAAGTACACACCAAAGACATGTACTAAAGGCCTAAGAAGAGTGGTATATATATGGTTTTTTAAATCCATTTTCCTAAATAAGGTAAGCCCAATAAGTAGGAGGATTGGAAAACACTCAGCACCCAGGAAAATAAGTGACAAGGTACATAATGAGGTACTCTGCAGGGAAAGCAGTTTTATTTCTTCTGGCTTTTAAAAAATTGAAATTTTCAAATATACTTGTGAGTGTAGGACTCATCAGAACTGTGGAAGGTATAGTAATTCCAGAAAAAAATCCTTAATTCTGTTTTTTAATGTGTATGCTTCGAGTGTTTGTAAATTTTAACATTACTTTGTATTTGTTAGATTTTATATCTCAAGCATTAAAAGTATATGTCATCTATCTCTATTTGTTTATGTTTAAAATTGACAGTATTGTGTCTTCTGGAGACTCTGGAATATCTCTTGAGTGATGAAAATTTCCTGAACAGATAATGAATAGAAAATATTCATTTTGTAGACAAAGATGAGGCAGCCAAAGACTGAGAATATGGCTATATCCATACACATTAATATAATAAATACTCAAATAAGAAGTTCCTGACTTCTTAGTCATCACTGAGATAGCTTTGCCACTTCTGAAATTAAGGTGCAACACACCGGAGATGGAGAAAGTGGGAGGAGAATGTAGTCATATCCACAATCTATTTCCCTGGCATCAGCACAGGAACCTATTTTCCAATGCCATTCCAGCATGAAATCATCTGCTTGTGCTAAAATGGCTGAATCTAAAGTTTATTTCCAAAGGTAACTACCAAAGATACTTGCTGGGAAAATAATGAAAGAAATGGATGGAAAGTGAAATTCCGCCTGTTATTAAAAACCATCCAGTACTTATATAGGGTTCTCCTCCATGACAGACTGCTGAACTGACCAAAATACTACTACCAAACAGGAACAAACTGGGCTCCCAAAGAGGGGAAATCTTTAAATCAAAGATCCCATTGCACAAGCTGAACTCACCATTTTTCCTTTCGTTCAGAGGGGGTAAGTTTTGACTGGACTGCAAGGAGAGTTCCTGGAATTCATGAGCCACAGCTTCACTCTGAGGACTCGGAGCAAGATGGGCTAAAGGTCCCACTTCATCCTCGGTGTCTATCGCCCCTGTGTGATCCATTGTGTTCCAGCCACTGGCAACAGGGAGTGCAAGACGCCTCTCAAATGTGGCCAAAATACTGAAGACACTGCCAAAATAAAGAATGTGTAAAGAGATGGTGCAGTTATGTTTCTCCAATTTGCACAAAAGTATTAAAATGGGAATCCTGAGTTCTAGTCCAGTTTTACTGCTGTATGGTCATACTAATCAATTTACCCTCTCTGGACCTCAGGTTCTTTATCTAACAGGAATAACATACTTCCCACTTAAAAACAAGCAATTACAAGGTAAATAAAAGTTGAAATATATTTTGTGTATTTTTTAATACCACAAATTATTAAGAAAGTCATAGCCATTGGTGGCAATGAAGATTTAATGCATGCTAAAATGAAAAAAACAGTCAATAAATACTGATGAAAACAAAGAAGTAGTCTGGCTTGAAAATTCTTCTTAATTCCTATATATCAAGCAAGTTTAAATTAGTCAACATTCACAGCAACCAGTAAGGTTTCAGATAATGACTTCTATCAGCCTGAGTCTCAGGGTGAGAACAACAGATAACAGAGCTTTCAGCTAACCCACAGTGGACATACGGTTCAAGACAAAGAAACAAACTTTTAAGTCACTGAAATTTGGGGTTGTTATCACAGTAAAACCTGGCTCATTCTGATTGATATGAAAATTAGCAACAGAAGTACCAAAGATACATCAAAAATTCTAAACATGTGACACTGGCTTAAGGACTACAAAGTAGGCAGCAGAAAACTGTTACTGGAGGCTAGAAGGATGGTCAGTCCCTGTTATGGCAGTGGCAAAACATTCGATCAAATTCTTTGCTGTCTGCTTATTTAGTAGCATTTCATAGCATAGTGTGTTCATCTTTTCACCTACTGATGGACATCTGGGTTGTTTCCAGTTTTTGACTATTACAGATAAGGATGCTACAAATGCTCCCGTACAGGTATCTATATGGACACATGCTTTCACTTCTCTTGGGTAAATACCAAATATCCAAATGGTAAATACCAAGATGGTATTTACCCAAGAGAAGTGAAAGCACGTATCCATATAGATACTTGTACAGGAGTGAAATGGCTGGATCACATGGCAGTTCTATGTGTAAATTTTTAAAAAATTGACAAACTGTCTTCTAAAGTGGTTGTACCACTTTACATTCTTACCAGCAGGGTATGAGAACTCCAGTTGTTCCACATCCTCGGTACTTCATATGGTCAGTCTCTTCCATTTCAGTCACTTTAATGGGCAAGTAGTATCTCATTGTGGTTTTAATTTGCATTTCCTGAGTGACTAATGATGTTGAGCATCTTTTAATTTGCCATCCCTATATCTTCTTTGTCTAAGTATCTGAGCAAATATTTCTCTTTTTAAATTAGGTGGTTTATTTTCTTATTATTGAGTTTTCAGAGTTTTAAAAATATATTTTGGACACAAGTGCTTTATCAGATATATGATTTATAAGTATTTTATCCCAGGCTATTTTGCATGTTCTTAATAGTGTTTTACGAAGAATATTTTTAATTTGATGAAATCCACTATTGATCAATTTTTTTTCTTTTATGGATCATGTTTTTGTTGCTGTAGCTAATAAATCTTTGATCAGTTCAAGGTAATAAAGATTACTTCCTGTTTTCTTCTAGATCTAGTTTTATGTTTTACATTTAAGTCTACAATCCATTTTGAGTCAATTTTTATTTCTGCAGTGAAATATGAGTCAACTTTTTTTCAGGATTTTTTGGCATATGTATATCTGATTGTTCTATCATCATTTGTTGACAAGATTGTCTTTATTAAGTTGCCTTTGCACCTTTGCTGAAATTCAACTGAGTATGCATAAATAGATCTATTACTTGACTTTCTATTTAGTTCCCCAAAATGAGTGAGCCACAAAGCGGGGTGGGGGCCAGGTGTATGCACTGTGCTCCAAGTCTCTGGCTGATCCCTAAACTATATACATGGAGGGCAGACTTCATGCAGCCCAGCTAAGGCAAAAAGAACTGAACTGAGATCTCTGGTGCTGCCCACCAAAGAAAAGACAGCTTGCAAGAGTTCAGCAAAGTTAACTGCCTGCTCTTAACAAAACACCACTCTTAAGAAGGAACCTAACAGAATCTAGAGTCTCTACAACTGTCAATCTGAATTACATATCCAATGGAAATATCCTTTGATAATGAAGGCAAAATTGTCACCAGGAGATCCACACTACAAGAAATTCTTTAAAACCTGACTGAAGAGAAGTGATACCAGATAAAAACTTAGATTTCAGAAATGAAAAGCATCAGAAATAGTAAATGTGTAGATAAAAAAACTAAAGACTAGCTTTTCTTCTGAATTTCTCTATTATTAGCATTCAAAGCAAAAATTGTAACACCCTGTTGTGAGGTTTATACTACATGTAGATGTAATATATATGACAACTATGGAATAAAAGATGAAAGAGGGGTAGTGTTCAGTGTCTTTACTTTCCCATATATCATAAGAGAACAGTGTAATTTTAGCTTTAAGTAGACTGAGAAGATCATATACAATTACTTAAAACAACTATTTAAAAAATACAAATAGTTTTAGCTAAAACATCGCAGGGATATTAAAATAGCATTCTTAAAAATACCCAATTAACCCAAAAGAAGGAAAAGATGAATAACTAAAAAGAGATGGGACAAGCAGAAAACAAACAGCAAAACAGACCTAAACTCCAACCTTATCAATAATTACATTAAATGTAAATGGTCTCAACACTCCAATTAAAAGAGACAGAATAAATTTTTAAAAGTCTATAAATGTATGCATATAAGTGACATACTTTAAATATGAAGACACAATTAGGGTGGAAAATGGATAGAAAAAAGACAGGTCATGCAAACAGGAATTCCAAGAAGCCTGTGATGACTATTATTATTATCAAATAAAGTAGACTTCAAAAAAGATGTTAGGTGAATCTGCATGACAAATTACTTATTTCACTAAGGAATATTAAAATACAACTCCTAGACTTTTTCAAAACTATGATTTTTCATTTCAAATTATTCATACAAAGTAAAATCTGTTCACATCAAATTAATTCTAAGATACAAGTACCATAATGCCCTTATAATGGAAAGATGTACAAGCTCTGAACATCCGTGCTAATGATTTGGAAGATCCTTTAGGCACAGATTTTAAAAAAATATTTTCATGCAGTATTATCTGTTCTACATACTGAAGAATTTTTTCAATCTATTATGGCTTGACTTTATGCTCACCTTAAACTCCCACACATCCCTCCCAATTATGAAAATTATAAGCTAAGGAAATCTTTATAAAATGTAGCAAAGGCAAATACTAAGTTTTCAAAAAATTTTAACTTAATATTCATGAACATTTTTGAGAGAGTATAGACTAAATCTACTCTGAAATTTTGCAAGCTGTCACCTTAAAGTCTACTTAACTACTTGATGATTTTCTTTTGAAAATAAGATCCAATATCAAATATAAAATTGACTACTCTCTGTATAGTAGTCAATAATTGAGATATTAAAGAAATGGAATTAGAACAGATTATTTCATTGGGCCATAATTTAGTTACAAAAGTAAAACAATCATTTAGCTTTCACTGGACAAACTGTGATAAAATATTAATTTGTCTAGAACTGACAGCATGAATGAAGAAAGTTACTATCTTACAAATCCCAATAACATAACTGCAGCTCAAAATGAAACAAAGCCAATATTTATCCAGCACTAAGTAAAAGTACAGCATAATACTGGAAGATCAACCTGGGATACAACTTCTCTCAAAAAACAAACCAGTTCATTGTGAGATACTATGCCAGAGGTAGTGGAAAAAAATACAGAAAAAAAAAAAACCCCAAGAGGCATTACACTTTCATTTTTCATCTATTGATTCACTATTTTTTTTGAATGGAGTCAAGATAGAACCAATAATAATGATCTTATATTTTAAAATATACTGGGCTATTGGGCTAAGGAAGTCCCCAAATCAGTGCTAACATGTGTTCACAAGTGCTTCTCAACTCTCCTCACGATATAATAATTTGGGGAGGCTTAAAAAAAAAAATCCCTGATGGGTAGGGGTTGTTGGCGGGGAATCTCCAGAGATTCTGCTACAATTGGTTTGGGACAGAGTGATCCTACTGTGTACCAAGCATTGAGAATCACTGGTCTAGCAGAACCTCTCATCTTATACAGAGAATAAATCATTTGCCCAATGAGTGGGAAGAGAGGTCAAAGGCAATTATTAATACACATGTAAAAAACAGTAGAATACAAATAGGGTAAGTAGGTACAAGGTGCTATTTAGGAACTTTTTTTTTTCTTTTTGTTTTGAGATGAAGTCTCACTGTGTCACCTAGGCTGGAGTGCAGTAGCACAATTTGGTTCACTGCAGCCTCCACCTCTCAGGTTTAAGTGATTCTCGTGCCTCAGCCTCCCAAGTAGTTGGGATTACAGGCACCACCAACACGCCTGCCTAATTTTTGTATTTTTAGTAGAGACAGGGATCTCACCTTGTTGGCCAGGCTTGTCTCGAACTCCTGACCTCAAGTGATCCACCCGCCTTGGCCTCCCAAAGTGCTGGAATTACAGGCATGAGCCACCGCACCCGGCCTCTACTTAGGAACCTAAAGAATTAAATGACTAATTGTATTTGGGTAAGTTAGGGAAGTCTTCAAGGATGAGTACGAGTTCACCAGGCACAGAGTTCTTCTCATCAGTAAAAGGAAAGCAGCACAAACAGAGATCACCTAACAGCAAAAAGTTGGACGGGGCCAGGGTAGAGGGCATGATACAGAGTGGCAGAAGATAAGGCTGCTGCAGTAAAGCACAATTGTAAAGGAATGTGGACTCTAAAAACCAGTGATATGATTTAATTCTGACAGAGATCAGTTACTGATAAAGTCTCACGCTGAAATGCTGAGGAACGAAGACAGTGGAAATGCAGAAACAGGAATAAATTCAAATATAGTCATGCTTAATGACAGGGATACACTCTAAGAAATGCTTTGTTAGATTATTTTGTTTTGTGCACACCACAGTGTGCACTTACACAACCCTAGATGGTACAGCCTACTACACTCCTAGGCTGCAGGTCATAGCCTATAGCTCCTAGGCTACAAAAACCTGTACAGAACGTTACTGTGGTGAAGGCTGCAGATGACTGCAACACAATGGTAAGTATGTGTGTCTCTAGACATAGAAAAGGTACAGGAAAAATAAAGCGTTATAATTGTATGGGACCAATGTTACATGGTGCAAGATTGTATTACTGAAGAGACAAAATGTCAAGGCTTGAGGATGGCCCATTTGCAAGGTAGAGATTAAAGAGTTGAGGATGGCTGAGGTTTCCAGATTTGGGCAGCTGGAAAGGCTGGTGGTGTCATTAACACCAAGGCAGGAACGAGTAGTGAGGGGCTACTCACAAAGAGTGTTCACTTGGAGAAACTACAGGTCCCCAAGGCCAGAATGCTGAAAAAAGGGTATGGCTGGAGAGATAGCCATTTGACTTCAGGCAAGTCATTTCTCTCTTAGAGACCTAGTTTCCTAATTTAAAAAAATGGGAATGACAACTGAAAAGAAGAGATGGGAAGAATATTTACTCTGCTTGACACTAAATCTAATCTAGACTTTCCTTAATTTTGCCCTAATGACCCCTCTCTGGGTATCAACATTCCCATTTTATAGATGTGAAAGCCAAGGCTTGGAAAGATTAAACAAAATTAAGAGACTAACATCAAAGCCACATTTCCAACTTCAGAGCTCATATTCCTGCCCTGATAACATGGTATGTATGTGCCAAAATGCAAATAAATTGGAGCAAAGAATTGGGAGAGAGAGATGTGGGGGAGTGAGGTGGAGGGAGATGGGAAAGAGGGACACAAGGTTGTGAAAAAAATTCATTTGTACAAATCCTTAACGTGTACTGAAGGCCTACATTATTAGGCACTATGCTGGACACTGGGCTTCCAATGATGAATCATTCATGATCCCTGCTCTCAAAGGGGGCAAGACCTAGTCAAACAGGCAGTTACCACACTTTAGTGCTTAACAGGAGCTTTATGGCCGATGAAGGAAGCCCTCTCCTCTCGTTCCATTTTGCAAAATGCTGAAAGCGTGACTGGAATTAAATTTCAGAGAGGTAGTAGATGCACTACAAACAAACCGGACATCTTTTTGATGTTAGGTTACAATTCTTTCAAATAAACAACTTCTAAGCAGAGTTTTTATTTGTAGCTGTTGGATTTTTACATGTAGCCATTAAGTATACAGAAAAAATGTACTATAAAAATAGCAAATACTGACAATACGCTGTATAGAAAAAGTTATATAACATTCCTGTGCTGGAAGCGGCTATTACAGTTCTAAGAATGCTAATGTGAGGATTTAACTTATTCACTAGAGGAATAACTTTCAAACGAATACAACATGAAGCAAACTGCACACTAACCCTCCAACATGATACATTCTTAGTAAGTACTGTAACACTTAAGTAAACACCATTTTTTGAAATATTCATTATAATCCATCTATAAAAATTTGAACTAGCAGAAGTTTCAGACACATGTAGCTTTTAAATTACTACATAAAAAGACAAGGAATTAGAAAATGTTATTTGTTCTCCAAGTAAAACGGCCCAAACCCAAGTCTTTTCAGTTTGAACAACTGTGTTTTTATGTGTATTCATAATGAATGAATTTCAGAGAATAAGAATTGATTAGAGGATTAATTTTAAGCAAGGATGATTTCCATATTTAGCAAATATTGAGTTAAAAGCAAACTGTAATTTTGTTGAATTATAATTAGCATGATTTAAATGATAAGAAGTAAATGTTTACAGAGTAAACAAATATTTTATTTAACAGATAAAAAATATATTATACTCCTATTTCCAAGTTCTCTAAGGCAAGGAGAAAAAGCAAAGGGAAGAGGACAAAGGGAAGAGATGAAAGAAAGAAAGGGAAAGAGAAAGGGAAACTAAAAAAAGGGAAGACTTTATTTTCCAGTGTTTAACTTTTGCTATTAGCAATCAATGGAATTTAAATTTACATTTAAAATACAGGAAAAAAATGAAGTTTGATTTACTTGTCTAAGACATTATGACTAATTAAGTGCAGTAGTGGGACCATGAGTCCCCTAATTTGTAATTCTGTTCTTTGGCACTTAATTAGCCAGAGTCAGAAACCCTGACGAATCACGCCAGTTAGTTGGTAAACTGAAAAACTAAGTTTAAAGAGAAGTCATTAAAAATGATAAGCACAAATCTGAAAACATTTTTCTTGAATTAGGGTACATAAATGTCAGTTCATTTGCCAGCCTTCTGATACAGGGTCAAGGCTATTTCTTGTCTCTTTGCAGATGTGCTGGTCTTCTGGCATAAGCCACCACTGTCTATGACTTCGAGTTTTTCCTTCTTCAAAGTGGAGTAAAAATTGAAAAGATTCCGAGTACAGACTGCATCTATATTTTATAATTTTAACCCAATATTTTTAGTTTCTCACCCATACCTGATATATTGTAGTATCATTTAAGCAACATATCTTTGTTTCTAAACATCTAAATTTTTTTGCATTCATATTTTGTCAGTTTACATAATATTTAGTTAAATTACTACAACTAGCATAAACAGATTTAGGAACAAACACAGCTGACTTTTGGTTAGGACACAAGTCAATCAATCAGTCAGAACAGAACTACATCGCCAGACTTTAGCACACCTCCTGGCCATAACCACTCAGCATGTCCTGAAACAAAGGGAATGGAGAGAGTTGGTAATCCAGAAAGCTGGTCAAGTGGAGGATGGCTAACAGAGCTTCTGCCACTAAGCATTTTAAAAAATACGTTAATTTCAGGGGCATCTCAAATCAGAAACCTGGTTCTTAGGTTTTCTGGAGTCTGTTAATACAAATTACAACTCAGATATTATTTCATTACCGTTTAACTTCTTGTAAAATGTGTTAATACTGTACTCTTGAGACAACAGCTCAGAGTACATACCAAATAAAAGTTAATCTTCAGAGTTTCACAAAAGCACTTTAGCAGGTAGTAGAACTATAAGTTTCTAACACTGTTAGTTAAACATGAGATCATCTATTCTAATTTTATCAAAGTCCTTCAAAATACTTCTGGGTTCTTAACCATCTTAAAAGTGTAAAATTTGGTAGTCTTTTAATGTATTCAGAAGGTGTGTAACCATCACTATCCAAATCCAGAACATACTCATCACATCTAAAAAAACAAAAATCCTGCACCCATCAGCACAGCAGTCATTTCTTAATCTCTCCCTCAGGCCCTGGCAACCACTAATCTACTTTCTGTCTCTATGGATTTGCCTGTCCCAGACATTTCACATAAACAGAATCATAGAATATGTGGCCTTTTGTGTGTATTTTCTTTCGTTTAACATATTTTCCAGATTCATCTATATTATCCAAGTATCAATATTTTACTCCTTTTGATGGTTGAGTAATATTTCATTGTATGAATTTACCACCTTTTGTTTACCCATTCATCAGATGATAGACTTTGGATTGTTTCTACCTTTTGGCTACTACGAATGTTGCTATGAAATGAGTACACACGTTTTTGTGTGTATGTATTTTTTCCATTCTCTTGGGTATACAGGTAAGAGTGGAATTGCTGGGTCACAGAGTAAGTCTATGTGTAACTATTTGAGAGAATGCCCAACTGTTCACAGTGACTATACCATTTTACATTCCCACCAGCAAAAGTTGGGGTTCCAAGGGTTCCAACTTCTCCACATTCTTTTTTTTTTTTTTTTAATTATAGCTATCCTTGTGAAAGTAAAGTGGTATCTCATTGTGGTTTTGATTTGCAGTTCCCTAATGACTAATGATGCTGAGTTTCTTTTCATGTCTTATTGGCCAGTTATGTATCTTATTCAGAGAAATACCCATTTTTATATAGGGTGACTGACTTGTCTGTTCATTGTTGAGTTAGAACAGTTCTTTCTTTCATTGTATGTAAGTCTAATGGATACTAGATCCTTATGGATTTGCAAATATTTTCTCCCATTCTGTGGGCTTTTTCATTTCTTGATAATGTGCTTTGACACACAAAAAAATTTTAATTTTGATTAAGTCAAATTTTTCCATTTTTTTCTTTGGTTGCTTGTACTTTTGATATCATACCTAAGAAACCATCACCAAATGCACATCCGTAACCTTTTGCATCTATTCACAATTCTGGTCACTCTATCCTAAATTAGCTAAAACATAGTTTAACTACATTCTCTTAAGCATGAGATTGTGATTGCCTCACCTACTGACGAGGCTCTTATTAATTTGGTTTGAATTTATACTAGATGAATTTTGAAATCCTTTCCACAACAGAGACAGTATAGTATAGGGTATCAGTTCAGAGTTCATGTTTTGGAGTTAGATATGGGGACAAAACCCAGCACTATCACTAATAAATTATATGAACTTGAGCAATGTATAACCTCAATAAAGCTTAATTCTCCATATATAAGCTTGGGTCATAGTACACTGACATGGTTTGGCTGTGTCCCCACCCAAATCTCACCTTGAATTTTAGTTCCCATAATCCCCACGTGTCATGGGAGGGACCCAGTAATTGAATCATGGGGGGAATTACCCTCATGCTGCTGTTCTTGTGACAGTTAGTGACTTCTCATGAGATCTGATAATTTTATAAGGTGTTTTTCCCTCTTTGCTCACTGTTCCCTCTCCTGCTGTTCTGTGAAGAAGGATGTGTTTGCTTCCCCTTCCACCATGATTGTATAAGTATCCTGAGGCCTCCCCAGCTCCATGCTCTTTCCTTTATAAATTACCGAGTCTTGGGTATGTCTTTATTAGCAGCATGAGAATGAACTAATACAGTACCTAACTCATGGATTATTATACAGATTAAATGTACACATACAAGTAGCTACTATTGTAGTGCTTTCACCAATCAAAACGAATTTTCACATATATGGTATTGGCAAAATTCTGAAAGTTTAATAACACACATCACTGGCAAGTCTGGGCTATAACTCACGTATGAGAGGAATATAAATTTTCTCTTTGTGGAGAAAAATTTGCCAACATCTATTAAAATTACAAATGCATTAATCCTTTGACCCAGGAACTGATTTTCTAGGAATTTATATATTCAAAATGAACCTGCAGGTAGCAAATCCTCTTCCCAAGGGTAGTGTAAAACAGGACAAAATTGTCAAAAAACAATGGTTTCAGAACTCTAGAAATTGACAAAAGGCATAAAACAAGAGAAGTGTTTATTTTAGACAAAACGACTGACCCCTTAGTAAAAACAAAGGACTCTGTGGCATTTGCAAATCAATTATTTGATAATGACTTGTATCCAAAATATAAAGAAAAAAAGATAAAAACCCCAATTTAAAAATGGGCAAAGGATTTGAATTAACATTTCACTAGGCCGGATGCAGTGGCTCACACCTGTAATCCCAGCAGCTTGGGCGGCCGAGGCGGGCAGATTACTGGGGGCTAGTAGTGCAACACCAGCCTAGTGAACATAGCAAAATCCCATCTCTACTAAAAATACAAAAAAATTAGCTGGGCATGGTGGCGCAAGCCTGTGTTCCCAGCTACTCAGGAGGCTGAGGCAGGAGAATCACTTGAATACTGGAGGCGGAGGCTGCAGTGAGCCGAGATCGCACCACTGCACTCATGCCTGGGCAACAGAGCGAAACTCCATCTCAAAAAACAAACAAAAACCATTTCACTAAAGAAGACATACGCATAACTAATAAGTACATGGAAAAAATGTTCAATATAATCACTTAATAGGGAGATGCAATTAAAACCTACTGGTGGGTTCGAGATACTAAAAAGACAGATAAAAGCAAGTGCTGACAAAGATGTGGAGAAACAGGAACCCTAGCACAGCACTAGTGAGGATGTAAAACGCTACTTTGGAAATCCAGCTGGCATTTCCTTAAAATGTTAAACATAATCTTACCATATGATCCAGCAATCCCACTCCTACATATCTACCAAAGAGAAATAAAAACATATGTCCATCCAAAAATTTGCAGGCAAATGTTCATAGCAGCATAATTTGAAAGAGCCAAAACTTTAAATGTCCATCAACTAGTGAATGGATAAATAAAATGTGGTATATCCTAATGAAATAATATTCAGCAGCAAAATGCAAAGAAATAATGATACAACATGGATGAAATTTTAAGACTCAAAAGTGATGATGGTACAACTCTAAATTTACCAAAAAACATCAAATTTTACACTTTAAATAAGTGAATCTTATGGTATGTAAATGACACCTCAATAAGGCTGCTTTACAAAAAGATATTTTCTATCTGTTTGCAAATGTTCCTAACAGCTATATTCATAATAGATCCCAAACTGGAAACAACCCAAATGACCTAAATGGATTGGAATAAACAATTATGGCACATGCATCCAATGGAACACTACTGAGTAATAAGAGGAATGAACTACTGATAGGTGAAACAACACGCCTGAATCTCAAACACATTATGCTAACTGAAAGAAGTTGTACTCAAAGGGCTTCAATACTCGGACATGCTGGAAAAGCCAAAGCTGCAGGGACAGAGAATAGAGTAGTGGCTGCCAGGAGTGGGGCTGACAACAAGGGGATTTTTGGGTGATAGAACTGTTTTATATCTTGGTTGTGGTGGTTACATGTCTCTGTGTCTTTGTCAAAACCTAGAACTTATGCCAAAAATAGTGAATTTTATGATACACAAATTACAAATAATTAAAACAATGATACTGTCCAAGATTATTGCGATATGGTTTTTAATAGCAAATGAGTAGAAATAACTCTAGCCACGATCAATAGGAGATGGGTTAAATCGTTGTACATTCATACAATATAATACTATGCAATTATAAGTATGAATGAGGAAGCTCTCTCCAGGTGATACTGATATGAAAAGATATCTAAGATCTGTTGCTAATGAAAGCAGGGGGTTAACTTGGTCAGGTCTGCCTGCCCCGTTTGCTTTTGGTCACTTGCTTTTTATTGCTGTTGCTGTTGTTTTCCTTTTTCTAAGAAGCTGAAGGCCACAGTAGGTGAAGGTTTTACTGCTAAACACTGAAACTTCACTGGCTATGTTATAGATAACATCATAGGTCATCATAGTAATGGCCATTTCAGTTGTTTTCCAGGAATTTGGGCCAGCTCCTGTCCAGTTCCAACTGGTTGAGACCACCAATCCTTCAACTGGGCCTGGGTTAAGAGCCTAAGAGGTGACCTTTTGAGGTCGGGGTAGGGGAAAACTCCACTCTCAGATCATGCTAACGCCACTTTTGGCACATATGTCCTATGAAATGGCATGAAACCCAACTACACTTGCACAGAATGAACCTCTTACTTCATTTTCCCCCATGCCTTAGACTACCTCACTTCCTCAACTATAAATATCCCTAAGCCTTATCTTCAGGGAGGTGGTTTTGAGAGCTGTTCTCCCATCTCCTTGCTCAGCAGCCTTGAGAATAAATCTTCTCTTTTGTAAAACCCAAGTCACAGTAATTAACTTACTGCATGCAGACAGTTATATGTATATTCAGTTTTGCTAAAATGAATATATGCTAAAATGACACCCTGGACAAAGACATAAGAAAGACTTGGACTTGGCCAGTAACACCAGTGAACTAGAAAAGGGGAAAAGAAGAATATATATATATATATATATATATATTCACTTTCGCTAAAAATGACACCCTGGAGAAAGAGGAAAGGAGTAGAGTGGTTCTCAGCTGTGTGTGAGCAGGAGTGGGATAGTGCAATGGAGTGGTCACTGGCCAAGGCTAGAGTGGATTTTAGTCTTTTTTTTTCTTCTTTGAGATGGAGTCTCACTCTGTCCCCCAGGCTGGAGTGCAGTGGTGTGATCTCGGCTCACTGCAATCTCTGCTCCCGGGTTCATGTCATTCTCCTGTCTCAGCCTCCCGAGGAGCTGGGACTACAGGCGCCCACCACCACACCCGGAATGTTTTTTGTACTTTTAGTAGAGACGGGGTTTCACCACGTTAGCCAGGATGGTCTCAATCTCCTGACCTCGTGATCCACCCACCTCTGGTGTAAGACAAAGGTACTTACCAAGCCCGGCCCTTAGTCTTGTTATCTTTGAATGTGTGAATGTGTTGTTTATGCTTAAAAAGCAAACAATTTAAGGCTGAAAATCTTTTTGAATATTGTTCCATTTTGTAATATCTTCACTCCGTTTTGTGTCATCTGAAATTTGCCTTTTGCATATTCATCTTAGTAATTGATGAAAATACTGAACTAAAGCAATCCTTGCACAAACTAATAAAAATCTTTAATAAATGGATGTTAATCCATTATTCTGCACCATCCCAGCTTCACAAATTATAAAAATCATGACTATGGGCAAGTTAGTTAACCCCCTAAGCCTCTCTGACAAATGAGTATAAATAATATATCCCTTGCACAGTGCAAATTAAGTGAGATACTATATGTCAGGTGTTTGGAATTACATTTAGTTGTGAGAAACCATTAAAAAATTGCTCATTGGCTTCATTTTTAGCTACGGTTGTCTCCTGGATGAAGTATTCACTTAGCAATCATAGTATTTAGCCCGTTTCAGGAGAGACCTCGTTAAATTAGAACTGTGATAGTTAAAGTTTTCTCCTCTGTTGTCAGACTGCTTGGGTTCAAATTCCAGCTGTGAAATTTTCTAGCTGGTGGGCAAGTTACTTAAAGTTTCAAAGCCACAGCATCTTTTAGTTAAAGCTGGGGGTGACAAAGGTACTTATTTCACAGGATTGATGGGAGAAGTGAAGAGATAATAGATGTGAGGTGCACAGTAGAGCTATGAATAAATCAGTAAATGTCAATAACGTCAGCAATTAGTGTTATTATTCTGTCTACCACATTCTTGGTTTCTTGAATCGATTATGTGAAATAATATAAAAAGTATAACATTATTATTTTAAAAAATTTAACACCCTTTCTAGCTTGTCTTGACTTTCTAATTAAACTTCAAACTTCCAAATAAAAAAAGTTTATTTCTACCAACTGTTCTGACACACACAGAAAAATATTCTGATGAATAAATGATAACAGGGTTTTAAAGTTTTCCTAGCCCAGGCATAATACAGGTTAGCTCTTAAAGTAACAGAGGTTGAAATTAATATTTATATTTTGCATTGTTTTCTCCAATATTTGGGATTTAACAGACATTTGGATTTCTAGGTATCTGGCAACATAACATGGCTATACATATAAACTAAGGTTTTTTAAAAAAGAAAAAAAAAACCCTCTGGCTTTTAGAGAGTGGGTATTGTTTCTAAAGTTACTTCTTGAAACTAGGTACCCAAACTAATCTTAGTGAATTAAGAATTTCCTAAGGTTTTATTTTCTAAAGTTCAATCAGTAAAATAAATTTCTCCATGTACTTTTTATTCCTTACTACATTATCTCTTTAGCTTTTCTTTTAGAGTAGACAGAGAAGTTAACAAGTTTGAGTTTAGTCCTTGAAAGTAATTATTCAGGGTTACAATTTCTGTGCTGGAAATGACTAAACTAAGGAAGGGGAGGGCAGCTCAGGTTTCTGTGTTCCGCAAACTCTTCGTTTTCCAAGCAGCATTATTTTAATTATTTCCTATAAATACATCGTTGTCCTTAAGATAAATATTTTTTCAGATAAAGATGAAAAATTGTTAACCATCACTTGTAAAATCCCTTGGAAATGACCTCAGCATATTATAAACCTCAGACAGACGTCAAGTACAAAAACCCATCTGCCAAATAAGAAAAGCAACCACTGCCAACAATTTCATGAAACAAGTTATTCCAAAAAGAAAAAGATTTAGAAGGTTTTATCAGATGAGTGGAAACAGTATGTTTACAAAATTTCTGGGAGATACTGTAAAAAACTACAACTGGAAAAACTGAGGTGCTTGCTACAGAAGAGTCTGCTCACCTTCACCCATCCCTACTGCTAGACGCAGCACCTCTGAGGGTTCCCCTCCAAGCTGCCCACTCCAGCTGACATAACCATTCTGTTTGCCAGGCTAGACTGCCATTAAACCGAATTCAGATTTTCTCTGAAATCTAAGATGAGACCTCAAGCCCACAGTATTTACCCCCAGGAATTTTGCCCATGAAACAGAAATGGTCGTGCTGGAGGGGCTGGCAGCAGGTGTGCCTCGTGCTACATTTGCAAATACCCTTGCGGAGGTGGCTTCAAGAAAGGCAGAGGCAGTTGCAGCCAGCCCATATCTCTGAGAGAGACAACAGTAGGCATTCATTCATGTTAATGTAACATCCCAGTCTCTTTCTCTTTAGCACACTGGACAGCAAGCAATCAGAACCATTATTACTGCACTAGTGAAAGACAATATGCCAACCTTAATCTGCAGGCTGCAGCCAAGGATTCCAGTGGGGTCTTTATTTGAAGTTCTAAGGAAATCCTACTAGGTATCAAAGTACAAAAGAAAACGCAGATTTCAGTTTTGAACAACTCAACCCTATACACCAGCAAGGTATGCAGAAAACATAAAGGAAAATGTATAACATGAAATAATGTATTGGTTAAAAAATATTTTAATAGGGAAAAAAACAGAAAACAACCTACTGCCCATCAGTAGGGTTAATAAATGTTAATACTCATTCCTTCTGAAACTGTTCCAAACAATAGAAAAAGAGGGACTCCTCCCTAACTCATTTTAGGAGGCCAGTATCATCCTGATACCAAAACCTGGCAGAGACACAACAAAAAAAGAAAATTTCTGGCCAATATCCCTGATGAACATCAATGCAAAAGTCCTCAATAAAATACTGGCAAACCGAATCCAGCAGCACATCAAAAGGCTTATCCACCACGATTAAGTCAGCTTCATCCCTGGGATGCAAGGCTGGTTCAACATACGCAAATCAATAAATGTAATCCATCACATAAACAGAACCAATGACAAAAACCACATGATTATCTCAATAGATGCAGAAAATGCCTTCAATAAAATTCAACACTCCTTCATGCTAAAAGCTCTCAATATGCTAGGTATTGATGGACCGTACCTCAAAATATTAAGAGCTGTTTATGACAAATCCACAGCCAATATTATGCCGAATGGGCAAAAACTGGAAGCATTCCCTCTGAAAACTGGCACAAGACAAGGATGCCCTCTCTCACCACTCTTATTCAACACAGTTTTGGAAGTTCTGGCTAGGGCAATCAGGCAAGAGAAAGAAATAAAGGGTATTCGAACAGGAAAAGAGGAAGTCAAATTGTCTCTGTTTGCAGATAACATGATTATATATTTAGAAAACCCCATCATCTCAGCCCCAAATCTCCTTAAGCTGATAAGCAACTTCAGCAAAGTCTCACGATACAAAATCAATGTGCAAAAATCACAAGTATTCCTATACACCAATAACAGACGAACAGCCAAATCATGAGTGAACTCCCATTCACAATTGCTACTAAAAGAATAAAACACCTAGGAATATAACTTACAAGGGATGTGAGGGCCCTCTTCAAGGAGAACTACAAGCCACTGCTCAAGGAAATAAGAGAGGACACAAACAAATGGAAAAACATTCCATGCTCATGGATAGGAAGAATCAATATCGTGAAAATAGCCATAACGCCCAAAGTAATTTATAGATTGACTGCTATCCCCATCAAGCTACCATTGACTTTCTTCAAAAAATTGGAAAAAACTACTTTAAACTTCATACGGAAACCAAAAAGAGCCTTCATAGCCAAGACAATCCTAAGCAAAAAGAACAAAGTTGGAGGCATCACACTACCTGACTTCAAACTATATGACAGGGCTAGTAACCAAAACAGCATGGTACTGGTACCAAAACAGAGATATAGACCAATGGAACAGAACAGAGGCCTCAGAAATAATACCACACATCTACAACCATCTGATCTTTGACAAAGCTACACAAACAAGCAATGGGGAAAGGATTCCCTATTTAATAAATGATGCTAGGAAAACTGGCTAGCCATACGCAGAAAACTGAAACTGGACCCCTTCCTTACACCTTACACAAAAATTAACTCAAGATAGATTAAAGACTTAAATGTAAGACCTAAAACCATAAAAATCCTAGAAGAAAACCTAGGCAATACCATTCAGGACATAGGCATGGGCAAAGACTTCACGTCTAAAACACCAAAAGCAATGGCAACAAAAGCCAAAATGGACAAATGGGATCTAATTAAACTAAAGAGCTTCTGAACAGCAAAAGAAATTATCATCAAAGTGAACACGCAACCTACAGAATGGGAGAAAATTTTTGCAATCCATCCGACAAAGGGCTAATATCCAGAATCTGCAAAAAACTTAAAACAAATTTACAAGAAAAAACAACCCCATCAAAAGGTGAGCAAAGGGTAAAGAAGAGACACTTCTCAAAATAAGACATTTATGCAGCCAACAAACATGAAAAAATGCTCATCATCACTGGTCATTAGAGACATGCAGATCAAAACCACAATGAGATACCATCTCACGCCAGTTAGAATGGCAATCATTAAAAAGTCAGGAAACAAAAGATGCTGGAGAGGATGTGGAGAAATAGGAATGCTTCTACACTGTTGGTGGGAGTGTAAATTAGTTCAACCATTGTGCAAGACAGTGTAGCGATTCCTTAAGGATCTAGAACTAGAAATACTATTTAACCCAGCAATCCCACTACTATGTATACACCCAAAGTATTATAAATCATTCTACTATAAAGACACATGCACACGTATGTTTACTGTGGCACTATTCACAATAGCAAAGACTTGGAACCAACCCAAATGTCCATCAATGATACACTGGATAAAGAAAACGTGGCATATATATACCATGGAATACTATGCAGCCATAAAAAAGGATGAGTTCATGTCCTTTGCAGGGACATGGATGAAGCTGGAAACCATCACTCTCAGGAAACTAACATAAGAACAGAAAACCAAACACTGCATGTTCTCACTTGTAAGTGGGAGCTGCACAATGAGGACACATGGACACAGGAAGGGGAACATCACACACTGGGGCCTGTTGCAGGGAGGGGATAACATTAGGAGAAATACCTAATGTAGGTAATGGGCTAATGAGTGCAGCAAACCACCATGGCACGTGTATACCCATGTAACAAAACTGCACGTTCTACCCATGTACCCCAGAAGTACAATAAAAAAATAAAATAAATGTTGGTACATTAATTCCAGTGAAATTATGCTATAACTTAAAAAAAAAAAAAAAGACATCTATAAGTACTGAAAGGGGAAAATGTCCATGATACACAATTAAACAGAAAAAGTTAACTGCTGAACAGAATGTC
Organism: Rhinopithecus roxellana; assembly: GCF_007565055.1. Classification (NCBI taxonomy): domain Eukaryota; kingdom Metazoa; phylum Chordata; class Mammalia; order Primates; family Cercopithecidae; genus Rhinopithecus; species Rhinopithecus roxellana. Next base: position 81,629,345 of record NC_044568.1, on the reverse strand, counting down.
CTATGTGTATATATATAACATTTACACAGAAAGAACAAGAGAAAGAACGGGGCAGGCAGGGAGAGTGGAGGCAGGCTGGCAGGCTGCATGCCAAAGCAATGGAGAGAGAAGGTGAGAAAAAAGGGACAGAGCAGAGGTCAAAGAGAGAAGAAAGTCAGGAGGCTGGTAGAGAGTGACAGAGAATGTACACACCCAACTGGCTATCTCTGAGTGTACCATACAGTAGCTACTTGCCACATGTGTCTACTTAAATACAAATCAATTACAATTAAATTAAAATAAACAATTCAGTTCTACAGTTGTACCTGTCACATTTTAAGGGTTTGACAGCCACATATGGTTAATGGTTACTATACTGATGGTACAGAATAGAACATTTCCATCATTGCAGAAAACTCTACTGGGGAGTTCTACTCTATACCCTTTGGTATTGCGTCAAATTTTTATAATGAGCATGTGCTACCTTTACAGTCTGCAAAGAGAATAAAGACATTTCCAATTTGAAAAAAAAACAAAAACACGTTCAGGGCTTTCCCCCTCATTCTGCATCTCTTTTAGTATCTCCTTTTCAAACACCACAGAAGCACTACAGTTTTCATAAGGGCTTAAGAATCTAAGCAATAGTCAATTTTTTCTAAGTTATTTAATTTTTACTGACCTAATTCTACTTAATAAGAGTTCAAATGTCACCAAAATAAGGAATACAACAACATACACTTGGAGCATCGTGACATCGCTCTTGTTCTTTAAAACAGAAAAAAAGGTCGTATTACTCATTCTCAGCAGAAGCAGGAGTGGTTGACAGAAACCCCTTACAGTTTAGACAAACATTTTAAATGGAAGCTTTTCTTCAAAAGAATAATGGCACTTAAAAATAGCATTCATTTTTTTTCTGATTCAATTCAGTACAAAGTAGAAAGGGGAAAAAATAAGCCTAAAGCTCAATGTAAAAAAAAAACCACACACATTAACTGAAAAAGAAAACGACAATGCTAAGAACCAGCTTTCAAATGAAGACTATAACACCAAAGCAAAGAATACTCATAATAACCAGTTTTAAAGACTTTCTGATGTAAGAGAAGTTTGAGGTGAGGTTTTAAGAGAGCAACAGTTTAAAGAAGAGTTAAAAGACTTCTGCAAAAATACATTATACATACATAGGAGTTTATGCGGAATGCACAAACAACTTCTTGAAACCCGAAATCTCCTTTAAAAAAACCACTCACTGCTGCTGCAAGATTATAGCCCAGGCCCTACTGCTGTATCTACCAGCACCCAGTGACCCATGGTCCCACAGACAGACCTAACCTGTGTCCTCAAAGTTCTCCTCAAAGCCCTCCACAAAATCAAGTCTACCTACTTTCCTAGCACAACCACCCACTATTCTATCTCCCACACACTAAGTTCCAATCATAACCATCCACTCAAGGTTCTTAACAGGGCCTTGCATAATGTATCAATATACAAAGCCATAGTGATTAAGATAGTGTGGAAGTGACACAAGCATACATTATTTTAACAGAATGTATTATAAAAAAAATGAAGCAGCCCATGTATACTCAGGAAACTGAATACGTGATAAGGTGGCATCACAAATCAGAGGGGAAAAAGATAGACTATGCAATCAGTGACAATGGCTTGTGCAACCAGTTTATTCACATGGAAAATTTTCCCTATCTTATATGCACATACAAAAATAAATTGCACATGGATTAGACCTATACTGAAAAAAACAGAACAAACTTTCAGAAGAAAACATGGTAGGATCTCTTTATGACCCCAAAGTACTTAGAGAACGGAGGGATTAAACATGATGCAAAAAGCTTTAACTATAAATGAACAGACTGACAAGTATGACTTGATTATAACGTGAAACTGGCAACCAACAAAGCATACCACAAAGTGGAAAGATAAGCCACGATGGAGAACATATTTGAAATATGGAAAACAGGAAATGGAAAATATCAAAAGGTTAATCTGAAATATATAAGGATATAAACATACATAAGAAAAAAATACAAAAGAAAAACTGACAAGCCCCAAAAGAGGAAATGGAAACAGCCAAATAAACATAAGAAGTGATGCCCAAATTCACTAGAAATGAAGGAAATGTAATAATTCACATAGGCAAAAATTTGAAAGTCTGACAGCACCAAGTCTTGGCAAGAACATGAAGCAATAGGAATTCTGAGACAGTGCTGTCAGGAGCCAAAACCTCAAAGCTGCTCTGGAGAATGATCTGGCAACGTCCAGTGAAGCTGAGGAAATGTTAAGACCCTATGTGTCAGCTGTTCCACCTGCAGGTGCTATTACATTCAGTTTAGCCTAAAGCTGCTATGCAAGGCCATTATTTTAGACTAAACTCCTACACTAAGCCCCAAAAGACCAAACCAACCAAAATACAATAAGTTATACTAAATATGACATAATCAAACTAAAACTTAAAAAAAAAAAAAAAAAAATAAGCTTAAAACAGACCAGATTTTGTTTTTCTCCTATAAACAAAAAATTCCAACAAAAAAAGGTTCCCTCTAACTCTAACCCTTAAAAAAAATATTATCTGCAGCCCTTGTTCCCACCTTGCAAAGTCCACTCGTCTACTATTTCCTGGAAAAATTTAAAACCAAAGTGACACTAATGCCTAAAGTTTTGGTCAATCTCTCGAAAGTGAAAATTTGAGAGACTGATCAAAAGGGAAAAACTACTAAATTTAATTTAGTCTAAACCTGCCTCATTACATATTTTAAATTCAGCTTAAAGGTTTCTCCATACATAAGAAACTATAACCTAGCTAAATACATAAACAAACTATAACCTACTCTTGTGCCAACCACCTAGTTTCGGCCAATCAGAGGCAGTCAACTGTCAAACTATATTCAAATAAGACCAACACTGAACTATAACCAATCTGACTGTTTCTGTACCTCACTTCCATTTTCTGTATGGCACTTTTCTTTTTCTGTCCATAAATCTTCAACCACATGACTACACTAATCCTAGCTTCTCTAACCCTAGTCTAGTTTGGGGGCTGCCTGATTCATAAACTGTTCTTCATTCAATTAAATTCTATTATATTTAATTTGTCTAAGGTTTTTCTTTTAATAGTACAAACCCTAGAGAAGCTGTCAAACATGCACGAGACAGGTACCACAATGTTGAAAATAACAAAAACCTCTCATTGACAGAAGAACGGAGAAACTGTAGTCTAGTCCTAAAATATCATACAACAAAACTCAAAGAATTACTGCTATACAAATCTACATGGCTAAATCTCACACCAAAGGCTAAATGAAAAAAGCAAGCCGCAGAAATACATATACAGTATGATACCCTACTATGCAAAGTTCAAAATCTTCAAGCCAAATAATTGTTTTAATAATATACAAACAATATATAGTTTATATATATGTGTGTGTGCATATATATGTAAATACTTACACTATCTATCTATCTATCTATCTATCTATCTATCTATCTATCTATCTATCTATCTCAATAGTGTGTACAGGCATGCACCATGACATCTGGCTAATTTTTGTACTTTTTGTAGAGACAGGGTTTTGCCACATTGCCCAGACTAGTCTTGAACTCCTGAGCTCGAGCAATCGGCCCAACTCAGTCTCCCCAAAGTGCTGGGATTACAGGTATTAAGCCACCATGCCAGGCCTCCCCCATTTTTTCACATGGGAGAGACAAACGCACACTTCAGGATGATGGTTCTTCTGCAGAAAGAAGATGGGGAGGTTTGGCACAGTGGCTTAACGCTGGTAATTCCAGCACTGTGGGAGGCTGAGGCAGGCACATCGCTTGAGTTCAGGAGTTCAAGACCAGACTGGGCAAAATGGCAAAACTCCATCTCTATAAAAAAAAAAAAAAAAAAAAAAAACTAGCTGGGTGTGGTGGTGCATGCCTGTAGTCCCAGCTACTCAGGAGACTGAGGTGGGAGGATCACTTGAGCCTGGGAGGTGGAGTCGAGATCATGCTGCTGCACTCCAGCCTGGGTGACAGAATGAGACCCTGTCTCACACACACACACACACACACACAAAAAAAAGAAGATGGGGAAATGCCATCTGGGAGAGGCGCGCACAGAGAGAATCAACTCTATGTGCAATGTTCCATTTTATTTTTTATCATTTTTTGTTTTAATGTAAATCAAAAGTAGCAAAATGTTAAGATTTGACTAAGCTAGGTGAGGTTATATTATTCTCTATGTTTTTCTGTATTCATGAAATATTTCAAAGTATGAAGTAATATATTTTTAAAGAAAGAGAAAAAGGGGGAAGAGGCTGAAATTTACCAAAATGGTTGTCTCTTTATATTAAACCTATGAATGACTTTTCTTTTTTCCTGTCTAGTCTTCCTGATTTTCTTTTTTTTTTTTTTTTTTTTTTTTTTTTGAGAAGGAGTCTCACTCTGTCACCCAGGCTGGAGTGCAGTGGCCAGATCTCAGCTCACTGCAAACTCCGCCTCCCGGGTTTACGCCATTCTCCTGCCTCAGCCTCCCGAGTAGCTGGGACTACAAGCGCCCGCCACCTCGCCCGGCTAGTTTTTTGTATTTTTTTAGTAGAGACGGGGTTTCACCGTGTTAGCCAGGATGGTCTCGATCTCCTGACCTCGTGATCCGCCTGCCTCGGCCTCCCAAAGTGCTGGGATTACAGGCTTGAGCCACCGCGCCCAGCCGGCGTCTTCCTGATTTTCTAACTTTTTTTTCCCTATAAAGTCATCCCAGGTACTTCTAGTCCAGATTATTCTCCATCTCACTCCCAAAACCAACCATGCACTTTCCTGTCCCTTTGGTACAGAACTGAACACTGCAGTTGGCACCATCTCCTCCACTGGAATCCACGTTCTAGGAGGGACAGCCACAAGTATTCTTATTTGTCTATAAATTAGGTTTTTAATGCCTATAATGTGCCAGTTTTTGTGCCAGGAGCTGGAGAAACATAAATGAACACAACAGACATTGTCCCTTTTTCCATTGAACTTAGTCTCAAGGAATAGAAACATTTAAGTAAAACACAGAAAAAACCATACAATTAAAACTGTGAAAACTGCAGTGAAGGAAAAGAATAGATGCTACGGGACCATATATTAGGAAGGCCTGATCAAGACTGGATAGGAGGAGTAGGAATATGCCAGGAAAGGAAGGATGTAAGGGTCTTCTGGACAGAGAGGCAAAATCCACCAGTGTCTTTCTCACTGGGCTGGGAGTACCTCGAGGACAAGGACTGCTTGTGATTCCTATCTGTGCCTATTATTTGTACAGTGCTTTAACAAATGCTTCCTGGTTGATTCTAACGCAGCCTCCAGCAGATCAGGAGATTCTGTGGCCTGTAACTCTAAGGGACGAAATAATTCCTTGGGGGATGGCCCAAAGGCAAAAGGAGTAGTTATTCAAAGAGAAGAACAGAGTCTGATCCCCTTAGGTATGGTACCTCAATCCCTTGAAAATCATTTGCTATATATTCTCACATGCCATGTCCCGAGAGAGCTGAGCTAGATCCATCCCTTTCCTTGCCCAGTACCCTCCTTCCCGCCTTATTAATTTAATTCAATATGTTTAAGGTGACCCATGTGTGCCAAGGTAGGAATATGAAGATGCCCTTAAGCACAGCCCCTTCCTCAAAGTCTTCCTTCTAGACCTGTAGATCTCAAACATGGGTGACTGTGCCTCCCCACCCCTGAGGATGTCTGACAATGTCTGGAGACATTCTTGGTTGTCACAATAGGAAGGAGGGTTACTGGCATCTAATGGGTAGAGACCAGGGATGTGCTAAACATCCTACAATGGTGCTTACAATGACCACCCCCGCCCCACCAACAAAGAATTACCCAGTTCAAAATGTCAATAGTGGCAAGGTGGAGACATCTGGTAAGTATTATTTAGAACCACGCCTAGAAGCTGACTGCTAAAGCAAGGCAAATGTCAGAGGCCAAGTATGAGACGCACAGCAGGTCAAGTGTCAGAGGCTCAGGAGGGTGTTAAACACCAGGTCATGAAATAAGCATATAAAAAAAAGTTAATTGTGCTAAGGCTGAGATGCTTGCTCCAGAGAATTAGTAACATAATTATATCACAATGCAACAGGAGCATGAGACATTGCCCAAACACAAAGGCAGTGTACTCAATCTAGAACTAGGAGTGGAAAGGTTTCCCTGGAAGTGAAATCGAATCCAAGACCTGAAAAATAGATGAGTTAGAAAAGGGACGCGAGGATGGAGGCAGGATAAAGAAGCTATTTCAGATAGAAGGTACAGTCAATAGGCAAGCAGGACTATGGAACAGAAGATGTATGTTTGCAAGTTAAAAAAAAATAAGGGGGGGCGGAGCAAGATGGCCGAATAGGAACAGCTCCAGTCTCCAACTCCCAGCGTGAGCGACACAGAAGACCGGTGATTTCTGCATTTTCAACTGAGGTACTGGGGTCATGTCACTAGGGAGTGCCGGACAATCGGTGCTGGTCAGCTGCTGCAGCCTGACCAGCGAGAGCTGAAGCAGGGCGAGGCATCGCCTCCCCGGAAGCGCAAGGGGGAAAGGAATCCGTTTTCCTAGCCAGGGGAACTGAGACACACAACACCTGGAAAATCGGGTCACTCCCACCTCAATACAGCACTTTAAGCAAACAGGCACACCAGGAGAATATATCCCACACCTGGCCGGGAGGGTCCCACGCCCACGGAGCCTCCCTCACTGCTAACACAGCAGTCTGCCGCGATCTATCCGCAAGGCAGCAGCGAGGCTGGGGGAGGGGCGCCCACCATTGCTGAGGCTTTAGGTAAACAAAGCCGCTGGGAAGCTCGAACTGGGTGGAGCTCACAGCAGCTCAAGGAAGCCTGCCTGTCTCTGTAGACTCCACCTCTGGGGACAGCGCACAGCTGAAGACCAACAGGGGAAGCAGGGTGCCGGTGCAGACGCGAACGACTCTGTCTGACAGCTTTGGGGAGAGCCGTGGATCTCCCAACGCGGAGGTTGAGATCTGAGAACGGACAGACTGCCTGCTCAGGTGGGTCCCTGACCCCTGAGTAGCCTAGCTGGGAGACATCCCCCACTAGGGGCAGTCTGACACCCCACACCTCACAGGGTGGAGTACACCCCTGAGAGGAAACTTCCAAAGGAAGAATCAGACAGGTACACTCGTTGTTCAGCAGTATTCTATCTTCGGCAACCTCTGCTGCTGATACCCAGGCAAACAGGGTCTGGAGTGGACCTAAAGCAATCTCCAACAGACCAACAGACAGTCCTTCTGACTGTCAGAAGGAAAACTATCAAACAGGAAGGACACCTATACCAAAACCCCATCAGTACGTCACCATCATCAAAGACCAGAGACAGATAAAACCACAAAGATGGGGAAAAAGCAGGGCAGAAAAGCTGGAAATTCAAAAAATAAGAGCGCATCTCCCCCTGCAAAGGAGCGCAGCCCATTGCCAGCAACGGATCAAAGCTGGTCAGAGAATGACTTTGACGAGATGAGAGAAGAAGGCTTCAGTCCATCAAACTTCTCAGAGCTAAAGGAGGAATTACGTACCCAGCGCAAAGAAACTAAAAATCTTGAAAAAAGAGTGGAAAAATTGACAGCTAGACTAATTAATGCAGAGAAGATCATAAACGAAATGACAGAGATGAAAACCATGACACGAGAAATATGTGACAAATGCACAAGCTTCAGTAACCGACTCGATCAACTGGAAGAAAGAGTATCAGCGATTGAGGATCAAATGAATGAAATGAAGCGAGAAGAGAAACCAAAAGAAAAAAGAAGAAAAAGAAATGAACAAAGCCTGCAAGAAGTATGGGATTACGTAAAAAGACCAAATCTACGTCTGATTGGGGTGCCTGAAAGTGAGGGGCAAAATGGAACCAAGTTGGAAAACACTCTTCAGGATATCATCCAGGAGAACTTCCCCAACCTAGTAGGGCAGGCCAACATTCAAATTCAGGAAATACAGAGAACGCCACAAAGATACTCCTCCAGAAGAGCAACTCCAAGACACATAATTGCCAGATTCACCAAAGTTGAAATGAAGGAAACAATCTTAAGGGCAGCCAGAGAGAAAGGTCGGGTTACCCACAAAGGGAAGCCCATCAGACTTAACAGCAGATCTCTCGGCAGAAACTCTACAAGCCAGAAGAGAGTGGGGGCCAATATTCAACGTTCTTAAAGAATTTTCAACCCAGAATTTCATATCCAGCCAAACTAAGTTTCGTAAGTGAAGGAGAAATAAAATCCTTTACAGATAAGCAAATGCTTAGAGATTTTGTCACCACCAGGCCTGCCTTACAAGAGACCCTGAAGGAAGCCCTAAACATGGAAAGGAACAACCGGTACCAGCCATTGCAAAAACATGCCAAAATGTAAAGACCATCGAGGCTAGGAAGAAACTGCATCAACTAACGAGCAAAATAACCAGTTAATATCATAATGGCAGGATCAAGTTCACACATAACAATATTAACCTTAAATGTAAATGGACTAAATGCTCCAATTAAAAGACACAGACTGGCAAACTGGATACAGAGTCAAGACCCATCAGTCTGCTGTATTCAGGAGACTCATCTCACATGCAGAGACATACATAGGCTCAAAATAAAGGGATGGAGGAAGATCTACCAAGCAAATGGAGAACAAAAAAAAGCAGGGGTTGCAATCCTAGTCTCTGATAAAACAGACTTTAAACCATCAAAGATCAAAAGAGACAAAGAAGGCCATTACATAATGGTAAAGGGATCAATTCAACAGGAAGAGCTAACTCTCCTAAATATATATGCACCCAATACAGGAGCACCCAGATTCATAAAGCAAGTCCTTCGAGACTTACAAAGAGACTTAGACTCCCATACAATAATAATGGGAGACTTCAACACTCCACTGTCAACATTAGACAGATCAACGAGACAGAAAGTTAACAAGGATATCCAGGAATTGAACTCATCTCTGCACCAAGCGGACCTAATAGACATCTATAGAACTCTCCACCCCAAATCAACAGAATATACATTCTTCTCAGCACCACATCGCACTTATTCCAAAATTGACCACATAATTGGAAGTAAAGCACTCCTCAGCAAATGTAAAAGAACAGAAATTATAACAAACTGTCTCTCAGACCACAGTGCAACCAAACTAGAACTCAGGACTAAGAAACTCAATCAAAACCGCTCAACTACATGGAAACTGAACAACCTGCTCCTGAATGACTACTGGGTACATAACGAAATGAAAGCAGAAATAAAGATGTTCTTTGAAACCAATGAGAACAAAGATACAACATACCAGAATCTCTGGGACACATTTAAAGCAGTGTGTAGAGGGAAATTTATAGCACTAAATGCCCACAAGAGAAAGCAGGAAAGATCTAAAATTGACACTCTAACATCACAATTAAAAGAACTGGAGAGGCAAGAGCAAACACATTCAAAAGCTAGCAGAAGGCAAGAAATAACTAAGATCAGAGCAGAACTGAAGGAGATAGAGACACAAAAAACCCTCCAAAAAATCAATGAATCCAGGAGTTGGTTTTTTGAAAAGATCAACAAAATTGACAGACCGCTAGCAAGGCTAATAAAGAAGAAAAGAGAGAGGAATCAAATAGACGCAATAAAAAATGATAAAGGGGATATCACCACTGACCCCACAGAAATACAAACTACCATCAGAGAATACTATAAACGGCTCTACGCAAATCAACTAGAAAATCTAGAAGAAATGGATAATTTCCTGGACACTTACACTCTCCCAAGGCTAAACCAGGAAGAAGTTGAATCCCTGAATAGACCAATAGCAGGCTCTGAAATTGAGGCAACAATTAATAGCCTATCCACCAAAAAAAGTCCAGGACCAGATGGATTCACAGCTGAATTCTACCAGAGGTACAAGGAGGAGCTGGTACCATTCCTTCTGAAACTATTCCAATCAATAGAAAAAGAGAGAATCCCCCCTAACTCATTTTATGAGGCCAACATCATCCTGATACCAAAGCCTGGCAGAGACACAACAAAAAAAGAGAATTTTAGACTAATATCCCCGATGAACATCGATGCAAAAATTCTCAATAAAATACTGGCAAACCGGATTCAGCAGCACATCAAAAAGCTTATCCACCATGATCAAGTGGGCTTCATCCCTGGGATGCAAGGCTGGTTCAACATTCGCAAATCAATAAACGTAATCCAGCATATAAACAGAACCAAAGACAAGAACCACATGATTATCTCAATAGATGCAGAAAAGGCTTTTGACAAAATTCAACAGCCCTTCATGCTAAAAACGCTCAATAAATTCGGTATCGATGGAACGTACCTCAAAATAATAAGAGCTATTTATGACAAACCCACAGCTAATATCATTCTGAATGGGCAAAAACTGGAAAAATTCCCTTTGAAAACTGGCACAAGACAGGGATGCCCTCTCTCACCACTCCTATTCAACATAGTGTTGGAAGTTCTGGCTAGGGCAATCAGGCAAGAGAAAGAAATCAAGGGTATCCAGTTAGGAAAAGAAGAAGTCAAATTGTCCCTGTTTGCAGATGACATGATTGTATATTTAGAAAACCCCATCATCTCAGCCCAAAATCTCCTTAAGCTGATAAGCAACTTCAGCAAAGTCTCAGGATACAAAATTAATGTGCAAAAATCACAAGCATTCTTATACACCAGTAACAGACAAGCAGAGAGCCAAATCAGGAATGAACTTCCATTCACAATTGCTTCAAAGAGAATAAAATACCTAGGAATCCAGCTTACAAGGGATGTAAAGGACCTCTTCAAGGAGAACTACAAACCACTGCTCAGTGAAATAAAAGAGGACACAAACAAATGGAAGAACATACCATGCTCATGGATAGGAAGAATCAATATCGTGAAAATGGCCATATTGCCCAAGGTTATTTATAGATTCAATGCCATCCCCATCAAGCTACCAATGAGTTTCTTCACAGAGTTGGAAAAAACTGCTTTAAAGTTCATATGGAACCAAAAAAGAGCCCGCATTGCCAAGACAATCCTAAGTCAAAAGGACAAAGCTGGAGGTGTCACGCTACCTGACTTCAAACTATACTACAAGGCTACAGTAACCAAAACAGCATGGTACTGGTACCAAAACAGAGATATAGACCAATGGAACAGAACAGAGTCCTCAGAAATAATACCGCACATCTACAGCCATCTGATCTTTGACAAACCTGAGAGAAACAAGAAATGGGGAAAGGATTACCTATTTAATAAATGGTGCTGGGAAAATTGGCTAGCCATAAGTAGAAAGCTGAAACTGGATCCTTTCCTTACCCCTTATACAAAGATTAATTCAAGATGGATTAGAGACTTAAATGTTAGACCTAATACCATAAAAACCCTAGAAGAAAATCTAGGTAGTACCATTCAGGACATAGGCATGGGCAAGGACTTCATGTCTAAAACACCAAAAGCAACGGCAGCAAAAGCCAAAATTGACAAATGGCATCTAATTAAACTAAAGAGCTTTTGCACAGCAAAAGAAACTACCATCAGAGTGAACAGGCAACCTACAGAATGGGAGAAAATTTTTGCAACCTACTCATCTGACAAAGGGCTAATATCCAGAATCTACAAAGAACTCAAACAAATATACAAGAAAAAAGCAAACAACCCCATCAAAAAGTGGGCAAAGGATATGAACAGACATTTCTCAAAAGACATTCATACAGCCAACAGACACATGAAAAAATGCTCATCATCACTCGCCATCAGAGAAACACAAATCAAAACCACAATGAGATACCATCTCACACCAGTTAGAATGGCAATCATTAAGAAGTCAGGAAACAACAGTTGTTGGAGAGGATGTGGAGAAATAGGAACACTTTTACACTGTTGGTGGGATTGTAAACTAGTTCAACCATTATGGAAAACAGTATGGCAATTCCTCAAGGATCTAGAACTGGATGTACCATATGACCCAGCCATCCCACTACTGGGTATATACCCAAAGGATTATAAATTATTCTACTACAAAGACACATGCACACGTATGTTTATTGCGGCACTATTCACAATAGCAAAGACTTGGAATCAACCCAAATGTCCATCTGTGACAGACTGGATTAAGAAAATGTGGCACATATACACCATGGAATATTATGCAGCCATAAAAAAGGATGAGTTTGCGTCCTTTGTAGGGACATGGATGCAGCTGGAAACTATCATTCTTAGCAAACTATCACAAGAAGAGAAAACCAAACACCGCATGTTCTCACTCATAGGTGGGAACTGAACAATGAGATCACTTGGACTCGGGAAGGGGAACATCACACACTGGGGCCTATCATGGGGAGGGGGGAAGAGGGAGGGATTGCCTTGGGGAGTTATACAGGATATAAATGATGAATTGATGGGTGCTGACGAGTTGATGGGTGCAGCACACCAACATGGTATAAGTATACATATGTAACAAACCTGCACGTTATGCACATGTACCCTAGAACTTAAAGTATAATAAAGAAAAAAGGGCCGGGTGCGGTGGCTCAAGCCTGTAATCCCAGCACTTTGGGAGGCCGAGACGGGCGAATCACGAGGTCAGGAGATCAAAACCATCCTGGCTAACACGGTGAAACCCCGTCTCTACTAAAAAAATACAAAAAACTAGCCGGGCGAGGTGGTGGGCGCCTGTAGTCCCAGCTACTCGGGAGGCTGAGGCAAGAGAATGGCGGGAACCCGGGAGGCGGAGCTTGCAGTGAGCTGAGACCCGGCCACTGCACTCCATCCTGGGCGGCACAGCCAGACTCCGTCTCAAAAAAAAAAAAAAAAAAAAAAAAAAAATAAGGAGTGGCTATTGAAGGGCTGGAAAGGTAAAATGGGCCCAGATCACAATGAGTTTTGTATGATGGGTTAAGAAATGTGTGCCCCATCTGTACAGCAGTAAGAAGTCAATGAAAGGATTTACAAAGAGGAGCAATATGAACCAAACTTGTTTTAGGCCAATTACTCTGGAGACTGGATTGCTAAGGAACAAGAGGCAAGGAGATGGAGTGGGAGGAGGCCCCTGTGATCCAGGTGACAGTCACGGCTTATCCTAATGGTGGCCCAGAGCATGGAGGGGAGGGGAAGCACTCAAGGGTGGATCAGACAGTAGAATCATCACAACACAATGTGCACTTATTACAGTTCTCTGCAAGTAACTCCAAAGACCCAAAAGTCTAAAACTGGGAGTTTTTTCATAATTCATCTGTGACCCAACCTGACCAGAATTACATGCAGCAAAATCAGAATCTGAGCTGATTTGAGGCTATTTGTAGTGCATTTCCTATTTAGTGTGACTATTTCAAGGCAGAAATATTAATGTTTGATTATGGGGTACTGCCCCAAACTTCACTGGGTAGTACATGTCATCTTTTTAAAATTCAAAAAAACCTGTATTTAAAAGGCAGCTGGGCCACAGAGTTTAAGAAAAGGTGTTGAGGACCTGTATAAGGTGCTGAATAAAGTTTCATCAAACTACATTAAATGGGGCAAATTAGGTTACTGAATGATCACTTGTTCAAAATATTTATCTGTCACTATGCTTACTTACAGTATGAAACATCCAGATAACACATGATTAATTTTTTGGAACTCTACCTTAAAAACTCAGAAATTTGGCAATGTAATGATAGCAGATTTGAAGTAGTAGGATTTGGGGAAATAACTAAAAAAATATATATTTCACAAAAATCTACTTATTTAGTTGATAATTCCTCCTCCTGACATTGCTGCTCAGACGAAAGAGTAGGTACAATGTGTAGCAAGAACCAGATCCTCCCCTCAGTAGCATAATTCCAAGTAATGTCAGAGTGGCGCTGAAAAGGACTTGAGGTCATCCTCCCAGTAACTGTTAGCACTGGACTTTTCCCAGTAGAGGAGAGCTGATCATTTCCATACTGGTGACAAGTGCTGCAAATACTTACATTAAGTGGTCACTAGCCATGGCTGTGGTGGCAAGAAGGAAGAACCTAAGACTCACTCTCATGCATTCATCCTTTCATTCAAAAAATATCTATGAAGAGCTTTCTGTGTGCCAGGCACTATTTATTCTAGGTGCTGAAAATACAGCGATTAACAAGACAGACAAGGTAGCCAGATAGCCCCTTGAAAGTTATGGATTTGGACAGGAAGCATATAATTACAGTAAGGTGTAACATATTATGATGGGAAAGCACAGTGATGACAATACACAGCAGCAGGGACCCAATGCACTAGAAAGGAATCTACAAAGACCTCCCTGAAAATGCAACATTTAAACTGAGACCTATAGGATAATAACTAGAAATTACTGGTCCAAAAAAAACTACAGACAGAAAGAAACTGAACTGAAGCAAACCAGAGAAGAGGATAAAATAATGGTTGAAATTGAGGGTGGGAGGCAAAACTCGGTGAAGCTCAGAGCCAGCACAAGCATGGTGGAATGTAGCCTCAACTGCAGGCAGGAAAGGAGCTTTTACCCAGAAGAAATCCTATTTGAAATTGGACTACTCTTTCTGATGTTCTGGAAGGTAGCTAGAACCTAAAAATAGAATAAATGTGGGAATTGAGATTGAAAATACATACTTAAAAGTTTTTTGCTTATTTGGGCTAGAAGAAAATAATCCTTCCATGTATTAAAACATACCTAAAATGCTCTTCAAACAGGTAAAATGAATAGTTCTACATTGAAACATTTAGAACATTCACAATGAGTCCAAATTCTAAATTAGGTCATCAGCAATATGCTGCCAACTTTGTAAAGCACTATGGTCTGGCAGGGCATTTTAAAATAATAAATTTACCAGAAGCATAATTGAGATATTCAGATGTCAATTGGGAAGACATTGGCAACATTAAAGTTTCCAACCACAAATATATCAGTATAAATCATACTCTATATTTTGAACCTATTACAGTTTGAGAAGCAACTACTAGTACTTGACCCTAAAGATTCAAAGGAACTGGCAATCCATAGCAACTATTTTTACTGACAGGCTCTTGGTAGCCCATGTCAGAGTAACATACTTTTAAAAACTAGCATTGACACATTAGTTCTACGTATGTAATTTTTTTATTTTTAAAAAAATTCAAGAGACCTATAAAACCAAAAGAGTTTACATTTAACTAAATGTATCTGGAAAATTTAAGGAAAAAAATTCACAACTGCTATTTTCCTTGTGGACATGCTTTTTAAAAAACCAACCCACTTCTCCAATTTTTGTTAAGAGTTCTCTATTGATCACCCAGCCCCTCCTAAATTCCTTAATGATTATGGGCCTGACTGGTAGTTTTTCTCTCCATGTCATCTCCTGCCATCGTGCTAGGAGCTGGAATTCCTTCTAATTATCCAATGTCCCAGTAACTCAACTTCCTCAACAACAGGAACCATCCCATTCTCTCCACTTCAACCTCCCACAATAACAATCACATCCTACACCCACTCTAGATCCTGAATTCTGAAACGACCTACTGTGAATAAATCATTTCCTCCTCCTTTAGGCCTCCTGTATCTGTTCACTGATCCATTCGTTCATTCATTCTACATTCAACTCATATTTGTAAACATCTGCTATTTGGCAATTTCTCCGCTAGGTGCAGGGAAAAAGCAATTAAAAAAATAAAGACATAGGCTGGGCGCGGTGGCTCACGCCTGTAATCCCAGCACTCTGGGAGGCCGAGGCGGGTGGATCACCTGAGGTCAGGTGTTTGAGACCAGCCTGGCTATCCTGGTGAAACCCCATCTCTACTAAAAATACAAACATTAGCTGGGTGTGGTGGTAGGCACCTGTAATCCCAGCAACTCAGGAGGCTGAGGCAGGAGAATGGCTTGAACCTGGGAGGCAGAGGTTGCAGTGAGCCGGGATCATGCCATTGCACTCCAGCCTGGGCAACAAGAGTGAAAATCCATCTCTAAATAAATAAATAAATAAATAAAAATTAAAAAAACAAAGACATAATAACCTAGACAGAAATTTCTGCCCTCGTGGAATATACCAATAAGTAAGTAAGTAAAATATATACTGTCAAATCGTGGTAAGTGCTGAAGAACAAACTAAGGCAGGAAAAGGGGCTGTGAGTGCATGACAAGAGGAGTGCCATTTCAGATAGGGTGGCCAGAGAAGCCCTGACACTTCTGTCCATGGAGACACTGGAACACAAACCAGAAGGAGGTGAGGGAGCAAGCTATAAAGATACCTGGAGAACAAGTGCTGGATGGCAATAGCAAGTGCAAAGGGCCCCTAAGGTAAGAATATTCCTGGTGCGCTGGGCACACCAAGCAGGCCAGTGCATGGAGCAGAAACAGCAAACTCAGCTAAGGGTCAGGTCACACAGGCCTGGACAGATAGAAATGAAAACATCAGACTTCTACGTGAAGAACAGACTGTGGTGGAATAAGAGAAGAAGCAGGGAAACCTGGCTCTCACCTGGAAGACACTGCTTCCTTTGCAGTTCTTTTAAGTGGTGGTGATTTTTGCCTCTCACAATCCTCCTACTTTACTAGGCTTGGAGGCCAGCCAGCTCATCACTGTTGTTTCCAAACCACTCTTCCTGCCAGCTCTCTGGAGCCCTAAGCTTTGAATCTCCTACCTTTGAACTCCCTCACCCACCCTTCCTCAGCCACTCACCTCATGATCATTCCCTAAACCAGGAACACTCCGTGATCTCCCCAGTTTCACGCACCTACCTCTGACCACTCCCTCCTAGCTATCTCTCAAATTCTGGATCCAACAATCCGTTAACCCCACCAGGGTCTCCACACCATTGATCCTACCGCCTTTTTCCCTTTCCTACCTCCCTTAATATGGGCTCTTGCTCTTTCTGCTTCAGGCTCACTCATTTAAATCCCACTGTTTCTTTATACCTGTTCGGCAGAGCTTCAGCACTCATTAAATCCCCCTCTGCCCCTACTCCACAATGCCCTTGACAGTGAAGAACTGATGGGGTGGGAGGACACAAATCAGTGAAGCAATGCCCTTGAGAGGTCAGAGGGGATGGTACCCAGTAAGAATGAGCGCCATGGACGGGAGCTGAGAGCACCCAGCCACCATATGGAGGGACAGGTGAGCACAAGCACACACCCAGGTAGGTGGGGCAGTGGAGCCTGCAGATGTTCTCTTCTCATTGCTTCTGTGTTTTCAGCATTTGGAAGCAAAGCCATCAAGTGAGGGTGAAAGGAGGAAAGAGGCACCAGAGGACCGAGAAAAAGGGGGAACCGGAGAGTGAAGGATGAATGGACACAGCACCTCTCTGAGGCTTCAGCACCTCCGTCTTCCGGGTTAGTCAGCCCCTCCCTCTTGTTTGCCTCTTCATCTAGTTTAGAAGCTGGCAGCAGGTGGTGGAGGGGATAGAGCCACTTCAGCAATACCAATGCCCAACTCTCGGTTTGCCCATCCAGGTCCTTGAAGCCAAGCACCACTGAGCACATCCAGAAAACTGAAATGAGTCCACCAAATTCACGTTAAGTAACTTCAACTGGATTCTCAATGTTTCTTAAGTCCTTTATTCACCTCTAGTGAATGTTCACCTCAATGTCCACAGCAAGTGGGGATTTTCTACTTCCTTCAGGACCCAGCACCATCCGTCATCACTGAGCAGATAAGCTTGGCTTCTATTTTATTAAGGGCAAAGGCCACTTGATGTGAGTAAGCTTCTTAAAACTTCCTTCTCTCTGACTCAAAATCTCTGCATGTTTAACATCTACTTGTCTTTGCCTCCTGCCTCCCAAATGTTATTTTCTTCTTTCTAGGGTTAACCCCACCTCTCCTTCTACTACCTGCACCTCCAATCTGCAGAACTTTATTCATTTATACTATCTCTTTTCATCTCTCAATTTCTTAAATTTATAGGCTAAGATATTTAGGGGAAAGAAACAAAGGAAGTTATGGAAGTAGGAAAAAACATGGAACGCTTATATAAACAGCAAAAAATTGGTATTGTTACACTGCAGGGTGTGTTAGAAAGAGAAAACAAAGTTAGATAGATAGGGTGGGATCAGATTATAGAGGATCTTAAAAAACCACAGAGCAGTTGATGATTTCTGAGCAAGAAAATGCTCACGATGGAAGTAGTGTTTAAGGGAGATGAGATTCAGAGCATGGGATGGGGCGGGACAGGATGGGAAAGGAGGGATTCGCACTGGGAATAGACGTGAGTTTGGGGCCTTGGGGCAGAGAAAGGGTGGAAGGCAAGAGGGTGAGGTCGTTATCCTGACAAATATAACCAAAGCCTGGTCTCACGTGGAGCAGTGAGGAGGAGAAAGGAAAAAGACAAGACATTTCCTAGAGAAAAAATGGACAGAACCTGGTGACTGATGGCATGCTGTGGATGAGTTTCAAGCCGAAATTCCAGGAGAGGGTGGTGTGGCTGCTGCAAAATGGAAGGCATGGCGCTGTACCGGTAGAGAGCTTGGAATCACAGCACTTTGAAGCTGAACGGGGCCAGAACCTCTGAGGTTATGGGATTCAGCTCCCCCAGTTTATAAAGGAGGAAGTTGAGGCCCAAAGACATGAAGAGATTTGTCTAATGTCACAAAACTAGTTGCTGACAGAGCTGGCACTAGAACCCTACCTCCCTGACTGCCTTCAGAGCTCCTTCACTACTCTACTGCCTCTTACAGGATCCATTCTCAGTTTCCTGCTTGCCCACCCTGACCCTAGGGGCTAAACTCGCACTGACAAAAACTGTATCAGGGAACCAGCCATGTGGTTTTGGCCTCTGCACATATCTGGTCCAGAAGGGTTAGCTCTTGGCCACCAGGGCTTCAAGGCTGCTGGTCTAGGCTTTACCCCACGACCTTCCTGAAGATAAGCTTGCCTTGCCCCTTCACAGGGAGCCCAGCTCAGACTTTGAGACTCCTCCAGACACTGTTTTGATGTTTCTAGTAAGTCCATATTTCAAGGTAGTAGAGTAAATAAGACACAAGCTCTACTCTAAGGATCATTAAAATGATTTTGAGATTAAAGGGCAAACCATATTGATCCTTATGGTTTCCTTCTTCCTCTCCTTTTCTGACTCAGGAACAGAATTTAAGATGCTGTTTTGCTCATTTGTGACGAAAATCTTGAGCCATGTGTATGGTTCCCTGGCAAACACTGGAATTTGTATTGGATATTCTTTATACTGTCAGCTCGTAGTACTCTACTGATAACAAGAAGTACTCTATAATTTTTAGCAAGGCCTCTACATTTCTTTACAGGCAACATTCATGAATAAAACAGGAGTTTCTAGATAATTTCCTACTGACTTCAGAACTTTGAAATAAGTTTACACAAACATAGGTTCCACGGTTCTTATGGTAACCAGGGACAATTACTTATACTAAATAAAAAATGGACAACTTGGTGATCTCATTTTCTCCATCAGTGTCAACAAGGACTTTAACGAGGTACCACGGACTTTGGCAAACTGTCCATAATAAAATAGCTATTTAGAGTGGATTGTACTGAACTATTTGAATGTATTAAGTACCAGTACCTGCAGTGACGACAATTCTGCAATTAAAATGTACCCAATTCAGGTATCAAACCTGACCTTTTGGTTTATGTTTTCTTCTTGATTTCCTCATACTATTCATTTTGAAATTAAAAATCTTTTTTTTAAACCACACACTTCAAGCATCTCAAAAACAAACTGAGTACATCTGTTTGCTTAGTGGCTTCGAGATACTCTCTTTTGTGACTAAGTGGCAGGTGCTGTTCAGTTTATTTTTATGCGTGTAAACTAAGCCCTTGAACTTAGAGTGAGGAAAAGCATTCAGCTTAAACTTTAAAAAGGAAGGAACTACACAACAGCTTCCTTGGGAACAGCCTGCTTTTTCAGCTTCCTGTATAAAAATAATACCATATTTTTATAGAAATTGCTAAGAAACAATGAAGAAATTATATTTAAGCCTTCAGACAGGTAAGCCTTAAATCCTTCAAAGATCAAACAATTTCTTCTAATAATTTTACTATTTAAATCAAGCCAGGAATAGAAAAAATAACGAATAAAATAGAAATTGGTACAAAGTTTAAAATGTATTATACAATTTTCGAATTATGAGAGAGGGGTGCACATTTGCTTCCAGTAAATAACAGACATTAACACTTCTGGCCTTAAAAGTCCCAAATATCAAGCTACTGTATTTGGCAGGGGAGATGATGGGGGAAAGGTTTTCTTTGTTAGTGAATGAAGTTGCTGCTATCATCACGAAATCGTTTTGCTTAAAACATATACACACACACATACCAAGTTCACTAATAAATACAGCTTTTCAGAATCTAACTCTAATAATACTTAATTATTTTCTATTCTCAGAAATAACTGAGTATTCTCTTTAAAAATAAAAATAAAAAGGATCCAGAATCTCCAATCCAAGGGGAGAGAGAAGTAACCTCCTGGGGTACAAGTCTTAAATGTTACTTTCCAAACTCCTACAAAGTGGCCAAGTTCCCCAGCAGTTAGCTTACTTGACCATCTCTCACATATTGATTTTAACAGCTAACACGTACACAGCCAGAGAGATGATTATGTTGTCTACTGGCTCTAAATTCTCTCCCTGCATAATTCAGTATGTTACTACTATGCATTTAGAAATGTTCTATCAAGGGTTGTTAAGTGAACTTAAGCTTATAATGAAACTCAACCTCACGTCCTCACAGTGTTCTTTCCTGAATGCTGGAAGTTCATCTTATTCAAATATTCAAGAATCACATGTGGTAGAGGACTCCATATATACTTGTTTTGTCTAGGAAAGAGCAACAGAGACACGCAAAACTGTAAGTAACTCCATTTCCGGAATGTTCTTTAACCCACCCTAATACTACTCCTTCACAGCATCTAGCATCGGGCCCAGCAGTTCTTTCAAATCCAGGGGTCCCAGAAGCATGTGACCCTGGTCTAAAGACTGAAGCCAGGTAGAAATTGTTAGCTCAATTTACTATAAGCACCAACCCTGGAAGAACCACAGTCCACTGCTGTGGCCTGGACCCACTGCAGAAAAGGGGTCCCTGGTAGAGAAGCAGCAATGGGAATAGAAGGCAGGGGTGGCGAATATCTGAAACAAAAGTTCAGGTCTTCCTGTCCTTACCTGGGATTAGACACTTGGAGAAGACCATAAAGCAGTGTTAGACCAAAGGCAAGTATGTCTTCTAAAGATCCCAACAACGCCTACTGTGCCCTCTTCCTTGGTGTACCTCACACTGGGTATGCTGACCCGGTATCCTCCTCTCCAGCAACTGTTCCCCATGTGCATTACATTTATCTGTTTATCTTTATCTTTTCATCTGTCCATAAGCCTAAAGCTCACTGAGGTGGAGGAGCTCATCCTTTCACCTATGCATCTATCCCTAGTTTCTAACACAGTAGCTGGCACATGGCAGTCATGCAGAATTGGTTCTTGAACTATTTGTTGGAGAGTGTCCTAGAGACCAAAATGAAGTTTGTCTTCCAGTACATTCACCCTCTTTCCCCAACTGTGCTCACCATTTATTCTAAGCTTAGTGTTCTTAAACCTTATATCTGGTCCAAAACGACTGAAAGAATATGATAAACCCCTTTGTGCTAAAACGAAAATGACAGATGTATGGTTGGCTACTCCTGGTGGTCCTGCAAAATGATGGAATTTCAATTACTTAGATGTGAATGGGAGAGAGAGTCTAGGCGTCAGCCCCAGAATCACACCACAGGGGCAACTGCTTCTCTCTTATGGCCAGCAGGTTCACCACACAGAAAAGACTGTTTCCTACTTTTCCCTTTTTTTTTTGTTTGAGACAGACTCTTACTCTGTCACCTAGGCTGGAGTGCAGTGGAGCAGTCTCGGCTCACTGTAACCTCCACCCCTCAGGTTCAAGTGATTCTGCTACTTCAGCCGCCTGAGTAGCTGGGATTAATTGCATGCACCACCATACTCAGCTAAGCTCTTTTCTATTAATTTTTTTTTTTCTGAGTTTTCAACTCTTTTGGTTTTAACTGCCATTTCTATGTTCTGTTCTCTCTCTAGTAACCTATGCCTAGACCTCCTGGAAAACAGTAAATGGGCCACACAAGCAATACTACTACTGTGATATACTGAAAACCTGTATACAGCCATTTAGCACACTTATACAACTCTACTTTTATTTTCTATTTGTCCATTTTCATTCTCAACTAAGTTGGAAGCTGCCTACGGATAGGAGTGATGTATAATTCCTCTCACTGAGTCCTAACCCAATGCTGAGCTCATACTAGGTATTCAACAGGGTACTACAAACAAGATTTGTCATCCAGCAAGCATGGGAAATGTTTTTAAAACATGATACCCTCACTCTTACAAAAGCCTTCAAAATTACCAGAAGATAATATTGTTGCTGCCAAAAAGCAATTCATGTTTACTTAGAGCTTACTAAATGTCAAACTTTGAGCTCTGCCCTTTAGAGAGAGTCTCCCATTTAATCCTCACAGCAACCCCATGAGTTTTGGAGAGGCTAAATAACTCACTCATATAGTTACACAGTCAAGTGGAACAGCTGATAGGCTGATTCAGTCTACACTTGATCAGCCCATGAATGCAAAAATTTAAGATCCCCCGAATATTTCCTAACAGTATGGGTAAGAAGAAGTATAGTGATTTGAAAGAACTGATTTAAAAAGTAAATCCTCACCTCTCAGCCCTTACTTATGCAGTTTCCCTTGTAGGAACACCACCTTCGTCCCACCTCTCTACTAGCAAATTGCTACACATCCTCTAAAGTCGCTGCAAGCATTCCCCAACTCCCCTCAACAGCACTCCCACTGCACCTGGCACTCACTGCCATTCTATCTACCTCCTGCTCTAGTCCATGTGTCTGTTTATTATTCACCCAGGAGAATCTGAGCTCCATGGGGTTGAGAACCTTGCCTTTTCACCTCCATTCCCAGGTTTCTAGCACAGTACCTACCACACACACAAGTGTACAGTAAATATTTCTTCTTGAAATCATTATTGTGGTAGCATTAAGAGACTTAGTTTGCAACATCTATCTTTCACAGCAGATCTGTATCACAATCTACATCATAACTTTCAACAATTCTTATTTGTTTCCATAGCAACTAGGGAAAGTGCTCCTTATAATGCTAGGAAAGGCAAGCTCTACCTTAAGGTTCAACCCACTGAAACACTTCACAATCACTTGCTTTTGTTCTTAGTGTGAAGAGACAGAATGACAGCATTTAACTTTACCTCTTTAAGAACACCTTAACTTTAATAATAACAGTAAAGCTTATTTTTTCATATGCACTAGAGTTTTCATTAACAAAAGGACAGCATCTTATTACTTCACAAATCTAAAATACCCGTAAGAGTCCAGGTGCTGTGGCTCACACCTGTCATCCCAGCACTTTGGGAGGCTGAGGTGAGAGGATCGCTTAAGGCCAGGAGTTTGAGACCAGCCTGGGCAACACAGTGAGACCCCATCTTTACAAAAAATTTTAAAAATTAGCTGGGTACGGTAGCATGTGCCTATAGTTCCAGCTACTCAGAAGGCTGAGGCAGGAGGATTACTTGAGCACAGGAGTTCAAGGCTGCAGTGAGCCATGGTTATGTCACTGAACTGATGCCTTGGTGACAGAGTGAGACCCTGTCTCAAAAAAAAAAAAAAAATTGTAAGAGAAGGATACATCTAATCAGGTCATAGCTATATAAAGTGTAACTTTTTTTTTTTTTAAGTAAGCATCATTCCTTTCTGACAAATGACCTTTTATAAAAGATATCATCAACAATTTAGGAAAGAGACAAAGGAGAAACTTCTCTGGTCTAATTTAAAAGACAGCAATGAGGTACAAGGGGTAGTATGAGAACTTCCCAAGGCCTCTACCAGTTCAGTTATTTTAACTCAAAAGAAAGAAATAACGGGTTCCATTTTTCATTCTTAATTAGAATGCTCACTTTCTGAGAGTTTACTGACTTCTATAACATTAAATTTTCCATTAGTTCTGGGCATCAGTTCACTTACTTTTTTTTTTAAACAGATGGCCTCGTACTTTCATCTACTCCCTCCATTCTTAATTATCAGACCAAGAAAGGGGCACTGATGGCATCCTGACAGCCCTAAGTTCTTACAAGGATAATGAAGCAGAAATGTCAATACGCTTCAGTGCAAGTGTCCTCTTAACTATTCAGCTACAGTGTCTTTGGCATGGCAGGCCAACAAAATGTAGATATGATCAATCAAACATCGAATTGGGAGGGCTATCCAATAAATGGAATACCTATTCCGTGAAAATGGACTGTGGTGCCTAGATCCATGCATTAAGTAAATCCTAAAGGAAAAGATCTCATGTAAAATTTACTGAGGTTCTCATGCCTATGTTTTAAAAACCTTTCTCACAACTTACTGCTGGAAATAACTGCATATAAAAGAAAATAATTCTCATTTTTTTAGTTTGGATTTCTTATGACAAATGGGATACTTTTTGTTTATAAAGTGAAACCCCAACACTTTGAATAATGAAGCCTTCAAATAGTACTGAGATTTACTGATACATCTGAAAGCTAAGGTTCTGCTATAGGAAGAGACTCATAGAACTGCACCACGTCATCCCGCCTGAGTGTAAAATGTACAGGCATCAGTCTACCTAAATCTGCATAAGCTTCCTTATAAAGTCTACTTGCTTACCAGTGCTTCTGCTGCTGTGGAGAACATGAATTTCAGGAATACATGAGACCATGTCACGTTGCTCCCTGATGTCTCTATCAGAAACCCTTAGAAATGGTGAAAAGGTAAGGAAAGAGAAAGTGCTCATTCTATGCTCAGCCCAGACAGTCACATTTTTAGGGGTCCTTCCTATCGGAATAAATACACAGTGTTCAGTCTTTCTGGCTAAATTTCAGTTCAGGGCCTGGCCTCATACCTAAACACACCCTCCACTCTATAACATGTCAAAATTCTTTTGTAATTTTTATAAGTTTTTTCACTCTGGTTAAGAGCACCCTCTGAAAAGAAACTGTCATCTATGAAGTAGGGAGATTATACTTTAGTACAAATGTCACTTCATCATGTCATTTCATTATTTTTTTCCTCAATCCCAGTCAATACTAAATCATGGTTTCTATGTCTCAGCAGCCAGAAACCAGGCAGAGTTTCTCCCACAGGGAAGTTACAAATTCACCTGACTGCAGAGGGCTTAAACTCTTGTTTTGTTTTGTTTTTTGAGACGGAGTCTCGCTCTGTCACCCAGGCTGGAGTGCAGTGGCCAGATCTCAGCTCACTGCAAGCTCCGCCTCCCGGGTTCACACCATTCTCCTGCCTCAGCCTCCCGAGTAGCTGGGACTACAGGCGCCGCCCACCTCGCCCGGCTAGTTTTTTGTATTTTTAGTAGAGACGGGGTTTCACTGTGTTAGCCAGGATGGTCTCGATCTCCTGACCTCGTGATCCGCCCGTCTCGGCCTCCCAAAGTGCTGGGATTACAGGCTTGAGCCACCGTGCCCGGCCATGGGCTTAAACTCTTAATATTGTTCTACAGTAAAGGTAAGAGAAACAGAGGCCAGTTGCCTCTTTAAAACTGCTCTTTCAATTTCAATCATTTTTATTTCATTATCTAATTTATGCCAATCCTTGGCTGGATTGACTTTGATAAAGGCACTAGAAGCAGACAATATTTGTAGCAAACTGACCAGTGTGTATAACTAAAGCAAAAGTGTAGTACACTGCGGCAGGATTCCGTTTCTCCTGATTTCAGCAATGGAAACAGGAATCCATGGGTGTATTCCAGGGTCCCACAAAGTCCCTGAATTTAATCAGCACTGAGTAAAGGCACAAGGGCTGTCAAGGGCACTAAGGAAATCCCTGAACTGATTCTTATAGCTCAGACATTTCCTTAGTGAAAAAACAAACACCCTCCCCCATATCCACCCTCCAAATATGGAAGCAGAAATACCCTTGTTAGAATAAATTGTATATTCTCATCACTCTCTGAACTTTATTCATTGAACTCAAGGCTTCCTATTCAATGCAATTTCCCTGAGCACCTTTGATTAGGAGTTTTGCTGGGTGCTGGGATATGGAGTTGAGTAAGTTTTGCTGGGTGCTGGGATATGGAGATGAGTAAGACCTATTCCCTCACTTTAAGGTTAGGAAGTCAGACAAGAAAACAGACATCACAACATAGTGTGGTAAAGAATATTAGATGAGAATAAACTGTTGTGAAAGCAAGGAGGTGTGCAGGGGGATGGGTTTTAACACAACTGGGCAAGGATCAGCAATGGGATTCTTTGTGTCCTTCTCACAACTTACTGCTGGAAATAACTGCATATAAACGAAAACAATTCTCATTTTTTTGGTTTGGATTCCCTACGACAAATGGAGTACTTTTTGTTTATAAAGTGAAACCCCAACACTTTGAATAACTTACTCCAGCAGTAAGTTGTGAGAAGAGGAAGTAAGTGCTGAAGCTGAGTCTCAAAGATTAAGATTGTAAAGGAGAGGGAGATGTGGAAGAGAGGGCACTCCTGGCAAAGGGAGCTGATACCCAAATGGTCTCTCTACTTCAAGACTTGGTATCACTCAACATGCTCTACTTCACTTTCTCCTTTCACTTTAAAGCTAACACAACAGAATGCCCCCAGATAGAGAAAACTGCACGTTCTAAAGTACCTACCATGAAAGGGAAAAAGGCACACACACATACTATGCGAATATTATTAAACTCCAAGGCATGTAACAAGAGAAATAATACCATGTTTTAATACACAGTATTGTATGCTGGACACAGAAAGTCTGAGAACAAATGAAACTGAAGAGCCAATCTTTAACACTGAAGAGCTAACAGTTTTTAAAGCAAGTATAAACACATGGAAATTCAGTTGCATTTTTTTAATTAGAATAAAGAGTATCTGTAAGTCTAAACGCAGATGTGATGGGTGAGTTGGATTTACTCTAGAAAACACAAAAACTCTAAAGTAAATAGCTTCTTATCTGTATATGACCCTTAATTATTTTCTTGAGTCTCTGCAGGGGAAAATGATGCCCTACCCAAAATAATATTAAATATGTACAAGTGATAACTCAACACATTTTCTCATTTCACCCCCAACTGGCAGAAAGGTATCACTATCATCTTCACTTTACCAACGAAGAGGTGAGGTTAAGCCTGTGATTAAAAGTCAGGATTAGAACCCAGTTTCCTGACTCAAGTGTCTGGATTCTGGTCTTTGCACTGTCACAAAACTAGCTGCTTAGCCCAGTTGCTGTTTTCTCCTCTACAAAATTAAGTTTTAACTTTGAAAATCAAACTATCAAAGGAGTAGCTTGCTCTTTCAACCACAATTTCTTTTTTTAAAGACTCAGGTTGCACTTTTTTTTTCTTTAAAGAGAAACTAAAATAATACACACAAACCCTCTGCCCTCATGGCCATTTGAAAATAACTCCTCTATTTTTCTCCTTTTGTTTCTTCCCTACAATTGACCACCGGTCCCATTAGTGCCTCTCAGCAAACAGCTGTTATGTATTTTTCAAAATACCTAAATATAGTACCTTGATTTAAATTGGAGAGGAACTCAAACTTTCTAATAGGGACACTGAGAAGATGTTATTACATTAGGCTGGTTTCACTCCATTTATTTAAAAAATCATAGAATTCTATAACTTTTTAATGATGAAAATCCTTTTTTTAAAAAAAACTTGGAACTTCTCTTAAACAAGGAATAGTTTGTTGGAGAAATACCTGTTACTAAGTGAGCCTAAGTTTTCAGTGGAATACTGATGTAGATCTTTATAATAATCTCACCTCACTCTACCCCCAAGTTTTCCTTCTCTTCAACAGAATCTTGTCAGCAACACTTGCCAAATGCAAGTGCATGACCACTGCAAACAGGCTTAATAGAAATTGAAAGTAGATTTGTCAATTAAACCCAAAGGAACATTAGCTGTGTGCAGAATTACTCCTGGCATATTCTAACTCATTTTTCACAATACAGCAACCAAGAAGGAGATCTGTAGTCAATGTAAAATAAACTTAAAGAACTAATAATTTGAGTTTGGTCTGATAGATTTATCCACAGACTTCACCAAAATACGATACCTGAGACATCAGCTTCTCCAAGGGGGTCTCCTCATGCCACTCCTCACAAGCTAAGCACCATTCTGTGTATTCCCTCTGCACCTCTACTTGCCCTACCATAGTTATTATACTATAAGAAAAAGGACAGAGGCTATACATCTTAACTGTCTGTCTTAACTTCTCTGAGCCTCAAAGTCTTATATGTCTTAGAGAGGAAATAGCTCAAATCAGCACCTTAAATGAACAACACTTTACCCTTAAAATTAGAAAAACTTGGCAAAAAAAAAAAAAAAAACCTACATAATTATATATACCCATAGAGAGAGTAAGTAGAAAAGAGAAAGCAATGAAGAAAAGAGTAGAAAAATCAATGAAACAGAAAAGAGAAAAATCGAGAAAAATCAATAAACCAAAAGGTGGTTCTTTGAGAAGGTAAATAAAATTGATAAACCTCCAGGTGGACTGATCAGGAAAAAAGACAGAAGATACAAATTGCCAATATCAGGAGTGAGAGAGGCAACATCACCATAGATTCTATGCTAATAGGGGAACATTATGAAAAACTTTAAGCCAATAAATTCAACAACTTAGATGAAACGGACAAATTCCTTGAAAGATACTACTAAACTCACTCAAGAAGAAACAGATAATCTGAATAACCATAGATCTATTTTAAAAATTGAATTTGTAGTTTAAAATCCCTCAAAGAAAACATCAGATCCAAATAGCTTCACTAGTGAATTCTAGCAGACATTTAAGGAAAAATGTAATACCAATTCTATCTAAATTCTTCCATAAAACTGAACAGGAGAAAATGCTCCCCATCTTGTTCTTTTAGCCCAGCATTAACTTGATACCAAAACCAAAGACACTACAAGAGGCTCTTATGTCCCTCATAAGCAGAGATACAAAAATTCTAAACAAAATTTTAACAAATTAAATTCAACACATAAGAAAAGGTACATGACCAAATGGGGTTTATCCTAGAAATGTAAGGCTGGTTTGCCACGCAATACACAATATAATTCACCCTGTTAATGAATTAAAAAATAACAACCATATGATTATCTCAATAGATGCTGAAAAATATCTAACAAAATCCAACATCCATTCCTGATAAAAAAAAACTCTCAGCAAACTAGGAATAGAAGAGAACATCCTCAACCTGATAAAGGAGTCCACAATAAACCTACAGCTAACATCACACTTAATAATAAACGACTTAGTGTTTTCCCTTTAGTATGAGGAACAAGACAAGCATGTCCACTCACTTTCACCATTTCTATCCAACATTACACACTCCAGGTTCTGCTGGAGGTTCTGCTCAATTCAATAAGGCAAGAAAAATAAGTAATAGGCACTCAGATTAGAAAGGAAGAAGTAAAACTGTCTTCATTTAAAAAATAACATGATTATGAAAATCCAACAAAATCTACAAAAAAAGCTAATAGTAAGTGAGTTTAGAAAAGATGCAGAATGGCTGGGCACAGTGGCTCACACCTGTAATCCTAGCACTTTGGGAGGCTGAGGTGGGTTCACCTGAGGTCAGGAGTTCAAGACCAGCCTGGCCAATATGGTGAAACCCCATCTCTACTAAAAGTACAAAAATTAGCTGGGTGTGGTGGCCTGTGCCTGTAATCCCAGCTACCTGGGAGGCTGAGGCAGGAGAATTGCTGGAACCCAGAAGGCGGAGGCTGCAGTGAGCCAAGATTGTGCCACTGCACTCCAGCCTGGGCGACACAGCGAGACTCTGTCCCAAAAACAAACTAACAAAACAAAACAAAGAAAAGATGCAGAATATGGCTGGGCATGGTTACTCACACTTGTAATCCCAGCATTTTGGAAGGTCGAGGTAGACAGATCACTTGACCAGTCAGGGCAACAGGGTGAAACCCTGTCTCTACAAAAAACACAAAAAATTAGCCGGACGTGCTGGTATGCACCTGAGGTTCCAGCTACTTAGGATCACTTGAGCCAGGGAGGCAGAGGTTGTAGTGAGCTGAGATTGTGCCACTGCACTCCAGCCTGGGTGACAGAACCTCCGTCTAAAAAAAAAAAAAAAACACCAAAAAATAATACTAATAATAATAATTTTTAAAAACCCCACCAAAAAACCCCACATAATTTTATATTGAAAATTTTAAAAATACTATTTTAATAGAATAAATTTGACAAAAGAGGTGCAAGAGCTCTACTTTAAAAACACTGCCGAGAGAAATTTTAAAAAATATAAATAAATTGAGAGAAATAACATGTTCATGGTTTGGAAGACTCAGACTTAATGTTGTTAAGAAGTCAATTCTCTCCAAACTGACTTATAATGTCAATATCTCAGTCAAAAATCCCAGCAGACTGTTTTGTGTAAGTTGAGAAGCTGATTCTAAACTCCAAATGGATATGCAAAGGACCTAGAATAGCTTAAACAACTTTGCAAAAAAATAAAAAAGTAAGTTGGAGGACTAACACTACTAGATTTCAAGACTTATTATAAAACTACAAAAATTAAGACAGTGTGGTACTGGTGTGAAGACAAACAAATAGATCAATGAAACAAAATAGAGGCCAAAATAGACCCACATATATGAACAACTGATTTTTTTATAAAGATGCAAAGGCAACTCAATGAAGTGTGAACAGTCATTTCAAAAAATGGTGCTGGAACAACTAAATGGCCATATGCAAGAAATATGAACTTTGATCTACATCTTTCACCACATGCAACAACTAAATCTAAATGGGCCATATTGCAAAATTTCAGTCAAAATGGGCCATATACCCAAGTGTGAACCCAAAACTATCAAAATTCTACAAGAAAACAAAGGCGATAACTTCTGTGACCTCAGGTTAGGTGGAGCTCCTAGTTATAACACCAAAAACACAAGGCATAAAATAACAAATTGATAAATTGAACTTTATCAAAATTAAGAACTACTCTTTGAAAGAATGTTAAGAGGGTGAAAAGGTAAGTCATAGGCTGAGATAAAATATTGCAAATCATAAATCTGATAATCTATATCCAGAGTACACAAAGAACTCTCAAAACTCAGTAATAAGAAAACAAACAACCCAATAAATAAACATATAAAATATTTGATACTTTACCAAGTATTGGCAAATAAGTACATGAAAATATGCTCAATACCATTAGTCATTCGGAAAATGCAAATTAAAACCACAATGAGCTACTTCTACACATCTATTAGAATGAATAATGTGAAAAGACTGACCATACCAAATTCCAGACATGGAGCAACTGGAATTCTCATGTACTGCAGGTGGGAATATAAAAGGAAATGACAACTTGTAAACAGTTTGGCAGTTCTGAAAAAAAAGTTAAACAGACACCCATCCATCCTACTCCTAGGTATTTACCTAAGAGAAAACAGAGTCCATACAAAGACTTGTATATAAATGTTCAGATTGATTTTATTTGTAATAGCCCAAAACTGGAAATACCCAAATGGCCATCAACAGTAAACACATCAACAACATCAACAAAAACAGTAAACAGATATACAAATCGTGGCATATCTATACAACCATGTCTAAGAAGAAATGAACTACTGATGTACTCAATAACATGGACAAATCCCAAAATAATTAGGCTGATTGAAAGAAGTCAAACAAAAAAGAGTACATATGGTATGATTCCACTTATATAAAACTCTCGAACAGGCAAACTAATCTACAGAGACAAAAAGCAGAAACAGAAAGCAGATCAATGGTTGCCAGGAAACAGGGGCAAAGGAACATGAGGGAAGGATTACAAAGTCGTACGAAGAAATTTTCGGGGGTGATGGACATGTTCATTATCCTTATTGTAGTGATAGTTTCATGGGTGTACACATGTCAGAACTGATTAAACTGTACACTTTAAACGTATGATTTACTGGATGTCAATTATACCTCAATAAAGCTGTTTACAAAAAGAACAGTTTAAATTTTATAATATCCCATTTAAATTGTCCCTTTTTCATGAGCACACTGAAAATCTTTCACTATTGCAAAGCAATTGCTGTAACTGCTTCAAATACACCCTTTCCTTTGACCTTTACTCTATATAAACAGAACTGCAAAAGTAAATTACTACTGAATGGGAAAGTGAACAAACCGGTCTTCCTGGATTGCACAGTGGTCTGTTTATTAGCTTCAAATGAAACCTGAATGTTTAGCTAAACTATCAGTACTGAATGCTTGGTCACTTAATACTGAAAATATTATAACC
Source organism: Rhinopithecus roxellana (assembly GCF_007565055.1). Taxonomy (NCBI): domain Eukaryota; kingdom Metazoa; phylum Chordata; class Mammalia; order Primates; family Cercopithecidae; genus Rhinopithecus; species Rhinopithecus roxellana. The sequence continues at coordinate 81,597,149 of NC_044568.1, read as the reverse complement.
GCAATCTGCCCTAAAGGAATTCATTAACTCAAATAAACGTTTATTGCACATATACGTCTGGCATTGTCGTAAGTGCTGGATTTCATACAGAATGGTCAGTACTGAACTGCAAAGCCACTTTGCATCTTCTCTTAGAATAATTTATAAGGTCATAATCATTGCATTTAAATAACACAATTAAAGAAAATAAATGGAAATAGGCCATAGGTAGACTAAAACAACGATTCTTCTAATACAAAGTTAAGATAATAAATGCTAATGACTAAAGAATTGTAGTCCAAGAGCTTAGAATTCTAGAATGAGAGGTATCTCTTGAAACCTAGTGAATTCAGGACAAATATAAAGAAAACTACTTATACATACAGCAAGAAGAATGGCGCTTGTCAGCTCCAAGAGGTCCTTTTGGCTTGCAAATACCAAAGAATATAAAAAGCTTAGTAACAGAGAACCAAAGTGATTTTTTAAAAAAAACTAGGAAATTTTAAGTAAATTCTCTAAAGGTTGGTATCAAAGACAACATTCTGTACCATAGTATATCTTTTATTGTTGATTTTAGAGAATTCTATGCTAACTAGACCAAGTATGAAAGTTACATTTTATAGAAGATGTGAGCTTATGAACTTGTCACAAATAAAACCCAAAAGGTCCACATCTCTTGCCACAATATATAAGTTATTTTATAGCTTCTTAAGGGCATCCATTTGAAAACCTTTTATTATCTTTTTTCCCCTGCAGTAGTACTTCTCTTTTAGACTTTTTCTCTAAAAGAATCCAATGAACTCCTACACTGGACATATAATCAATAAAAATCTCTTCTTAAAGATAACTGCTGGTGACACGTGCTTCAGAATTCCTTAGAAATAGTTATTCCTTTTCTAAATCTCAGGTTGCCAGCCAGGCACAGTAAGTCACATCTGTAATTCAACACTTTGGGAGGCAGAAGTAGGCAGATCACTTGAGGTCAGGAGTTTGAGACCAGCTTGGTCAACATGGTAAAACCCTGTCTCTACTAGAAATACAAAAATTAGCTGGACATGGTGGCACATGCCTGTAATCCCAGCTACTCAGGAAGCTGAGGTGGGAGAATTACTTGAACCCAGGAGGCGGAGGTTGCAGTGAGCCAAGATCGAGCCACTGCACTCCAGCCTGGACGACGGAGAGAGACTCTGTCTCAAATAAATAAATAAATTAATTAATTAATTAATTTCAGCTTGCCTCTAAACTGTCATGTTTTTATTCTCAAAAGAACAGTTGTACTAACCAACAAACTTTTAGTAAATTTTACCTGACATGATTCCATCACATGTTCTGAACATATCATACCCAATTTATACCTACCTTCGACACTGCTTGTAAGCACTGTTGTAAATACTGCATTCAGTACAGTTTGTAAATATTCTTATTCCCATAGAGAAGCAATAATCATTAAAACAAAAGATGAAAAAATAAACCACAGTATTCAGTCATTTTACCTTCTCTTTTTTGTTTTTCAGATTTTGAAAAGTGAAGATGGTTCTGTTTTGGGTAAAATGGTAAGAAAAGTATTCAAAAGCAGAGACATTCAATAGCTGATAGTTAAAATGATGAAATTTGTCCATTTCATTTCCAGTATTTACTTTTAAAATGGTGAAATGTCACGCCTGTAATCCCAGCACTTTGGGAGGCCGAGCGGGTGGATCATGAGGTCAGGAGACCGAGACCATCCTGGCTAACACGGTGAAACCCCATCTCTACTAAAAATACAAAAAATTAGCCAGGCACGGTGGCGGGTACCTGTAGTCCCAGCTACTTGGGAGGCTGAGGGAGGAGAATGGCGTGAACCTGGGAGGTGGAGCTTGCAGTGAGTGAGCTGAGATCGCGCCACTGCACTCCAGCCCCAGAGACAGAGCGAGACTCCGTCTCAAAAAAAAAAAAAAAAATGGTGAAATGACACCTGATGCAGTTTGCGTTTTACTCAAGTTCAGAACAAAGGTGCGGATCTCATGATCCCTGCACTGCCAATTATTGCCCTTTCTTTTGAAGGAAGATATTGTTCCATGGCTTAACATCTGCGGGCAATTTATAATGTGTACTTTATATGCAGCATCTTCATTCATCCTCAGAACAACTCTATAATGGAACATATTACAGGCAGGTAGAGTGTTAACAAGCTTAAGTAACTTGCCCAAGGTCACAGAGCCATTTCCCATTACTAATAGCACAGAGGGCATCTTGAATCCTTTACTAGGGAGTCTCCTAAGCCAGGCCCCAAGGGGAACCATACTTGCCTGATAATGTGGACTCATTTCACCAGAAGCACTTGATACTTAATTATTCTCAGTTATTATTCTCTAATTCACTTTAATCTGACTGCGTGTCTTAACATGGGAAGGAACGCTGTGGCAGGACTAGGTATATCCAACAATTTACCTTCCATGCACTGCCTTTCAGGTAGCGTTTGTTACCATAATCTTGCAAAGTCAGGCAAGTTCTCTTTGGTAAGATAAGAAGACTATTTTAGACCTATGGGGTGGCCTAACCAGCAGTGCTATTATTATTTCTGGTGATGTTTAAAGCGGCTTTATATATTTAAAATAATTCTGATATAAAATGTCAGTGTTTATCATACAAGCAAATAGTTAGCATAAAGCTGTAACAAAAAGGATACATAAATGGGTAATTTATCCTTTGTTTCTCCAAAAAAGACTCCACATTCATTAATGACAGCATGGAACAGTGGCTTTTAGAATGACACTCCTGGAGTGCTGCGGAGCGCCAGCCCGGCTTTCCACTATTCCCTGACTAAAACCCTTATTCTACCTGTTTTATATACTGGAGTTTCATGGAAAACGCATAAATTAAAGAAATTTACAAACTACATAATTCCCACTCTTTTAGAATTCCTGTACACCATTTTGCTAACTTTGAGATGCAAGGTGAAACTCAGATTTTATTAACAGTAGCAAGAACTAGGTGAATAGCTTCTGCATTCTCTGTCCATTAAGAAAGATTATTTAGTAGGGAGCATAAACAAGATTTGTCAGCTACTTAAAACTATAGAAACTACAGATGAAGCACATTAGAAATATCTTGTCTCCTTACATATGTATGTAAAATTTATAATCAATTATCAAATTCATTGCATCTGCTAGGCAACACTTCAGCCTAAATTCTACCTACATTTAAACAAATGCATTTAATTGTTTTATACTTTCTATACTCAAATTCTTCCCTTAATTCAACTAAATCTAGATAGAGATTGTTTAATGCCCTATTATTGAATACTCCTTTTTGAATTATATTTATCAGTCATTAAAAAAACAAATTAAACGAGTGGAAATACTGCATATGTGAAAGCAATCTTGTCATTTTACGTGCAACAGGAGTGAGCCGGACAAGCCCAGAGACAAACTTTGCAAGGGACTCAGGCTTCTTTCATCGGGGCCACATGTTTACCATCATCTAAAAGAGCTGCTTCCTTTCTCCCTGACATCTACTCTGGAACTTTTTTCTCCACTTTGAATGACACTACCTTTGAAGAATTAATGAGCAAAGAACAAAGCTGACTACTTCTTAAATAACAGAATCATTTCAGAAAATAGAAAAAGCTGTATCATGTTAGATTGTAATTATTTTTCCAGGAGCTGATAAGGGGTGCCTCCAGAAATCAACATTTTTAAAACTTCAGTTTTATAACTGATTTTAAAAGTGATACAATTTGCAGGGGTCTGGGATCCTGACACAGAAATCTTCCATGTAATTACTTAACTAAACAATGCAGAACTCAAATCCAGGATTTTGACCTCATCATTAAAATCTAAAATATACTCTCCCAGTCTTTGAGTCGCTTTGGTAAAACTCAAAATATACAAAGTCTTAGTCTATTAGATATTTGTTCAAACTTTATCTGAAAGAACAAGCATTAATCTGTGATTTAAATGAAAATCTGCTATTTTTTAAAAGATCATAATATCTATATATCCCTTAGATTAATTTAAAAAGCTGAGATGCTGTAACTCGATTTGAGTTCTTAAGAGAGAAATGCTCTACTAAATTACAACTTGCTAAGATGCTGACCTGCATTCAAAGCCAAATTTAATGAAAGTTCTTTGGTGAAAAATTAAGTAAATAAATAAAAATGGCTCACATCTCTACTGCAAATTTAAAGAAAGGAATCTAGGCAATATGCAAAAACACTAAAAATAGATGCAGTTTACTGTAATATCTTGTCATATGGAAGGGTGGCAGGACAAGAGTGCTTAGCCTATAAAAGTAATGCAATTGTATTTATGCTTTAAATTGTAAAAAAAAAAAAAAAAAAAAAAAAAAAAAAAAAAAACCTCAAGTATGAATATCGCTCTTTATATAAATACAACTATGCTTCTCTAATATTTACATAATAAAAATTATAGCATATCTGAGCTACCAATGGTTTGGTTTTCCTGACTACAGAGGTAAGACAGAGTTGGAAGCACACTGACTTCAAAAATTAAAGGGTAAAAAAACCAAAGTCAAATTCCATTTCTAGTCTAGTGTTCCAATAGTCATTAAGAGAGAGGAATCAGGAGTCAGATTTCAAGATGCCAAGATCTGAAGTCTATAATTCATTTTATTTTTATATAAAAGATGAAACTAAGTTAACATCTGCTATTCAGACTACAAAATTTAAGTCTTGATGTAAGCTGACTTCTTACTTTTAAGGTGAACTTCCAATCCTTTCCATTCACAAATAGGACTTGATTTATTAAGTTTCTTGCTTTGTATCTCCAGAGTTGACCAAAGCACATTTTCTTAGTACAATCTGTATTGTTCCAAGTGTTTTATAAACATCTCTTGTGAGAGTTTACAGGAGTGATCTGAAATCATATCCAAGGTTTAATCCCATGAGTCAGTTATTCTTAAAAAGGAAATAGAATCTCTGTCTTTATCACCTTTATTTTCCTATCTATCACAAGTCTAATTATAATCTGTAACAAATTTTTTAAAAAATCATTGGCAGGATTGTCAGCAGATAATTACTGGCATTAAAAACTAAACAGGCCAAAAAAGGAAAGAAAAGGCACAATTTCATTACCTGGACATAAAAATTACAGGTCTAGACAATATCCAAACTTTTATAAAGGTCCCTTCCCTAATAACTGTCAAGAGTTGTCAACCATCTAGCCCTACACAGGTAACTAACTCCTAAATCTGTTTCCTACCCTTACTTGAGATCCAATCAATCAATCCAACTGCCTACCGTACATGGTCACCTGCATTTATTCATTCGTACATAGATACATACTGCATGCCCACTATGTGCCAAGTTCAGTATGCTGGGCTCTGGAGAGTTGCAGCAAAAAAAACCAGTCCCTGTCCTCTCAGGGCTTCTAATAGTGAAGGAAACCAAGTCAACCAAATAATCACAAAACTATGTAACACAGCCACAATTTCTGAGTAGTGTGGTACTAAGCTGATCTAAACTTTACTCACTGTACTTGGCTTGCATACCGTTGAACCTTTTCACTGGACAGAAGCGGTGCCATCATAGGTTACCAAAGCCACTAACTTGGGAGACATTCTTTTTTTCTTTTTTTTTGAGACGAAGTCTCGCCCTGTGGCCTAGGCTGGAGTGCAGTGGTGTGATCTCGGCTCACTGCAACCTCTGCCTCCCGGGTTCAAGCAATTCTCCTGCCTCAGCCTCCTGAGTAGTTGGGATTACAAGCAGCCGCCACCATGCCCAGCTAATTTTTGTATTTTTAGTAGAGCCGGGGTTTCACCATGTTGGTTAGGCCGGTCTCGAACTCCTGACCTCAAGTGATCTGCCCACCTTGGCCTCCCAAAGTGCTGGGATTACAGGTGTGAGCCACCACGCTCAGCCTTGGGAGGCATTCTTGACCTTTCCCTTATTCTCAGATCGTTTCAATCTCTGGGTCCAACCCGTATGCCTAGAGTGGATGTGCACAGATGGCTCTGCCAGAATAATCCTTCTCCACTTCTTCTAGGAACTCTCAGTGTGACGGTGATAGAGAGCTTCCAACAAAGACCCCAGTGACTGGCCAGCGGGGCACAAACTCCCAAGGCCAAGAGTGCCCCTGGGATTTTAAAACCAAAGCTGGGAGGGAAAAACTGTTTCCTTCCTCGTGGTTGGTGACTGTGAAGATGGCTCCTGCCCTGTGACAACGTACCACTTCTAATCTCTGAGGTCCCTGAAATTGTGCTGGTTTCTGCAGCACTTCATTCCTTTTGCAACCTTCTCCAGGAATCTTCCAATTAGCTCCCCTTTTAACTCAAGATAGTTTGAGTGAGGTTTCTGTTAACTTGCAGTCAAGAGCCCTGACTAGTAACTCCTAAACATTTCCAGCCTCTGTCTTCTACAACTCTACCACCAGTGCCCTAGTTCACATCCTTATCAACTGTCACCTGGACTCGTGTGACAGTCTAATGGGTTGCCTGTCTCTAGACCTGCCCCTCGCATCCAGCATTCATAGTATAGTAACTAGAGTGACCCTATCACCTCCCCGCTGCTGGACTCTTCAATGGCTCCCCATCACTGAGGGCAAAATCTAAATTCCTTAATGGGACACATCCAACTGTCTATAATCAATCTTCCTCTCCAACCAAGCAACTGTCACTCCTTGCCTCGTATTTCATACTCTTTGACTATACAGAAAACTACACACACACACACACACACACACACACACACACACCCCATGCTGAACTGATTTTGAAAACCTGAAAAAATTAAAGTGGTTTTCTTTGGGCTCACTTTTAGGCATCAGAGTCATCACACCTCTGTCTACATTTTATTATATCAATAATCCTAGGTATGGCTGTTGTGAGGTATCTGGTGCTAGCGTACTTGGGGTACACAGCAGGAAGTAACCAGAAGACAGACTAATAGACTGTAACAAAAAGTTCTGATCACCCACCCATCTTTGCAGATTGAGCACCAGCACCAACTCTTCTATAAAGCATTCTCACCCGAAAGAGGAGACTGCTGCCTTCCCCGCCTGGCACTACCATGGTCCTCTGTGGAAGCTTCCAGCATGGCAATGTGAGTTCCTATTCCTAAAGATAGGGCCACGTTCCACTCACCTCTGAATCCCCAAGCCCCACAAAGTGCTCAGTATGTATTAGACACATAAATGTTCATGGGATGATGCGTGCATTTTGAATGACGCAGAACAACAAAAGACATCTCTCTGATTTAAAAAACAAAAAAGCACACTGCGTGTAAGGTTAGGAAATTTGGTTTTCTCACACTGAATGAGCTGAGAACATCTGCAACACAAAAGACGTTTAATACCTCTTACTCATTGTATAGTTAATAAACTATTTAATTTTGTACAAATTTTTAAAATGGGAGATGTCTAGAAATAAGGTGTAATTTTTTAACTTAAAGAAAATTTCCGACAGAGAGAACGGCACAAGCAACCAAAACAAATTGGAAAATTGGACTTCATCAAAATTAAAACACTACTTGCTTCAGAGAACAACATGAAGAAAGTGAAAAGACAATCACAGAATGGGAGAAAAGATCTCACAATTCAGATATCTGATAAGGGTGGGGGTGTTTGGGGGTATGTGTGTGTATACAAAATATATAAAGAACTATCACCACTCAATACAAAGACAGTGCATTTAAAAAATGGGCAAATAATTTGAATAGGTATTTCTCTAACAAAGATATACAAGTGGCCAAAAAGCACATGAAAAGATGTTCAATACCATTAGTGATCAGGGAATGCAAATCAAAATAATGAGACACCACTTCACATCCATTAGGATGGCTACTATGAAAAATACAATCATGGAAAAGTGTTGGCAACGATGTGGAGAAATTGGAACCCTCAAATATTGCTGAGAACGAAAAAGGTGCACCTTCACACAAAAGCAGGTGCACTTTGGAAAACAGACGGGCAGTTCCTCAAAAAGTTAAATACAGAGTTACCATATAACCCAGCAATTCCACTCCTAGGTATATACCCAAAGGAAATGAAAACCTGTGTCCACTAGAAAATGCATACGCAAATGTTCACAGCAGTATGATTCATAACGACCGAAAAGTGGAAACCACCACAATGTCCATCAACTGATGAAGAAATAAGCAAAATGTAGTATTGTCCATACAATAGAATACTAAGCAATAAAAAGGAATGAAGTTCTGATACATGCTGCAATGTAGAAAGAAGCCAGACACAAAAGGTCACATATTTTATGATTCCATTTATATGGCACGTCCAGAATACGTAAATCCACAGAGATAGAAAGTAGATGAGTGGCTGCTAGAGGCAAGAGAGACAGAGAGGAGAATGGAGAGTAGGTATGGGATTTCTTTTTGGGGTGATGAAAGTGTCCTGGAATTAGTCAGAAGTGATGGGTGTACAACTCTGTGAGTATACTAAAAATCACTGAGTTCTACACTTTAAAAGGGTAAACTTTATAGTATATGAATTATATCTCAATAAAGCTGTTATTATTTAAAATGGTCAAAGTCATATAGTAACACCTCTGTGCAGAGGCCTGTTGAATCATTCTGCTTGCTACAGGATAACCTGTTGTAAAAACACACAAGCTGTTCAAATGAGGAAATAGTTTATTTTCCTACCAATAAATCCCTACAGTGACCAACCATAAAACCAAATCCAAAATAAAAAAGAGGAAAGAACAAAACAGCATGCAATTTGCAATTTGCTGGCAGGTACAGAATGGAATTAACCAAAGACGGCACAAAGAAAAATGTTTATCAGAACTGCTTACTTCTCTTTGATTACACAGATTTAACAAGTCAAAGTCCTTTTTACTCATGAAAAAAATGTGCCAGCTTCTTTATTAGCACACAGCAAGGAAAAACAAGCATTCTCTCCTATAACCAAATTAACATCCCGCAGAAGGTCTGTTTGTACTTGGCAGTCATGAAGCTTTCATCTCAGAGCGCTGCTAAATTAAACAAGTCTCTGCTGTATTGAACATGATGAGCCAGACACCCTGGCAGGCTCCTCAGCTTCATGAGTTGATGTTGAAGAGCATTAGAAATAAAGAGGATGGTGAAAATGATGGTGGGGGTGCTCATAAAGTAGCATTATCTTCATTCTGTTCAGCATTTCCATGGTCTACAACGGCAACATTCTAACAACTTTCAAGCATTCTAACACCACCTCTCCCTGTCCTAGGGAAGAAAAGCATGGATTTTAGAGCCAGAGAGATGTGTACTCAAGTCACAGTTTTGCTTTGTTTGTTTGTTTGTTTGTTTGTTTGTTTTGAGACGGAGTCTTGCTCTGCCACCCAGGCTGGAGTGCAGTGGCCGGATCTCAGCTCACTGCAAGCTCCGCCTCCCGGGTTTACACCATTCTCCTGCCTCAGCCTCCCGAGTAGCTGGAACTACAGGCGCCCGCCACCTCGCCCGGCTAGTTTTTTGTATTTTTAAGTAGAGACAGGGTTTCACCGTATTAGCCAGGATGGTCTCCATCTCCTGACCTCGTGATCCGCCCGTCTCGGCCTCCCAAAGTGCTGGGATTACAGGCTTGAGCCACCGCGCCTGGCCCCGTTTTGTTTTGTTTTTAACCTACAAGCTGCATGCCCAAGTCCTGATTTCACAATCTCATTGAGTCCTTCTACTCTTTAAAACTGGGGTAATGAAATCTATCCTCACAGAACTGTTGTGAAAACAAAATGAGGTAATGCACACAAAAGACATCGTACAAGGCTCAATGTACATTCCCCACCATAAAATTCCTCACTGCTCTTAACTCTTCAAAGAACATGCTCATTTTAGAGTTTATATCACAGTATAAGTAATGGCCACTGGCATCCTTCTTCTACCCAAGGACAGAAATCTAATCAATCAAAAGATCCTATGAAGATTTCGCATTACATAAATTATTCCCCTCCATCCATCTCCACCTCACATAGACTTGAAGGTAACAAAGCCATGAATACAATCTTTCAAATGTATTAAATCAGGGCATGGCACAAAGCATTCATTCACCTAAGAGGTATTTAAAAGCACTGAACTGAGAGACACATGAAGAGAAACACTTACTATTAGAGGAAAATGCATATTTTGCAGTGCAATAATTGGCAACCTTTCCATAAAGATTGATGCAATCTGATTGTAATTCTCAAGTGTCAGTTACCAGTTCTTAAGGTAAAAGAAAAAGGAAGTGGGATGGTTTCAAGTATGCCAAAAAAGATGTAGGAGGATATCCTTTCACACTGACAGCAATTAATGTTTGAGTGATAGCTGCTAGAACAATCAGACTGAAGAACTTTGTTACATTAGAACAGACTGAAATATATTTAAAATAAAACTTACTGGGTTTAACATACACAAACACATAATCTTCACCTTGAACTAGGTGTCCTCTCCGAGCAAAATGAAGAAGGAAAAGCTTGCATTTCTAATATTTGCCATTGCCTAGCTATGATAAGGAAGGAACTGATGGTTTTCAGCCATATTCCCACGTTGGACATCTATTTAAAGAGAGTAGCCTAGACTCTGCAGCAATACAGTCAGACTCACTCTCCTCAACTCAAGATAAATTTCCAGCATCCCACAACACTAAGCAAAGTGCCCAGAGTTAGGAAGGAAGGAAATTTCTCAAGGGGAATAGGACATTCGGAGGTTAAGTACATATCCTTAACCTAGAGAGTTTCACTGACTATTGAGCTCATCATGGACGGCCCAAAGCTACTGTTCTCTCCTCCCTTTTCCAAACTCTACTCTTAAGACTTTGAGTTGAGAATACTCTTGGGAGAGACCAGTTCAGCTGCAGATACTACAGAAGTAAGCCCTGAGCATTGGCTTTGCTAGAGATCTATTCTCTGTACTGCATACAAGCACTTCAATTTTTTTTCCCAGGGTTAGAGTTTAATATAACTCCATCTGAATATTCTACTGCTACAAATTCTGTATATGAAGACAAAACTTTTCTCCTCTGCCCAACTTTTCAATCAAATGACTACTTCCCCTGCCAGACTAAACTTTAAGCTTTGTGCCTAAAATAGGAAGAAACTGTTGCAAATGCACAAAATCCAAGTCATTAAAGATGCTGAAAAAGTCTTAAACTTTCTGTTTAAGTACAATGTAAAAATTATTACAAATGCAGCTAAGAGGAGAAATAAATAATAAAGCCTTAATTTTCATTAAGACTTCTGTTTACTGTAGTAATTCCTCACTTTCCAGGAGTATTTTTAGAATCAGGGCTTTAAAGCATGCAATTAAATAAAGTCATCAGTAAAATGATAACTACCATATAAGCAAATTCCTACACTGCCACATAAAAAAGATTGAAGAAACCAGAAATTTGGCTATTTTAGAAAACAAATACAAGATTATACCATTAGCCACAAGAAGATATCAGAGTTTTAAAGCCTAGAAAAACTTCATTAATTTAGTCCCTACTATTGAAGACTCAATTATTTCAAGTCTGCCTACATTTAACTTTGGATTATTTATTAAGAAAGGGGATGCTAAGCAAATTAAAGTGCAAATAAAAATTGCTAGAGGATTATTTAGTCAATATAAGATGTTATACATGGAAAAATAACTGCTGCTCAAATAGTGATTAAAACTAGCTCATGAACTCTCTGGAATCCCATATTCCAACAGAAACAAAGTGTATGAAAAGAGAGGCAAAAACACTGCTTCAATCTATTAATTATTCCATCTCCTCTGTTTAGTTTGGCTGTGAAAAATTGGTTAGGAGTCAGAAAGACTTAAAAGACAGGATACTGGACAAAGATGTATTATCCATTCTTCTCAAAGGCTAGCAATCAACTTCTCTGTTTCTATTTTTAATGAAATGCTGAGCCACAATTAAAATATAGCTCAATGTATCTCCATTATAATTAAAAATTTATTTTGGGACATTCATTTCAGCCTTGTCTTCAAATAACATAACTATGAAAAACTTTCCCATGTCTATACTATGAAACATAAATCTGATTATTTAACAAGATCTAGTATCCTACCTAGTTAAGATACTTACTTTTCCCTTGACAACAACAAAGACACACAAACAAAAAAGCAGAGTTGGAAAATAAATGGGATACAGGCCAATTCAACATTTCAAACAAAATGTCACAAAATGTTATGGTAGCAAGTATCACTGTAATTGTCTATGTTTAGATTTAAGTACATATAAAAATCACAGATGCTAGTTTTCTTATCCAAATTAAAATTTAAGGCACTTCTCATTTCCATCCTAATTCTAACAATGACAGTATTTACCAACCATTAATTCCTTCAAACACAATGTGGGTGTTTGCCGTGTGCATGCCAGGTATTATATTAGGTGCTAGATGTAAACCGGTGACTAAAATACCAGTTGTACTACTTGGTCCCTGATTTGGTGGTATATGGTCAACAATGTTAACTTGGAATGAAAAGAAAAGCAATGACATTAAAGGCAATCTATATTATTAAATGCTATATTTTCCTTTTTTTTTTTTTTTTTTAAGATGGACTTTTGCTCTTATTGCCCAGGCTAGAGTGCGGTGGCGCGATCTTGGCTCACTGCAACCTCTGCTCCCCGGGTTCAAGTGATTCTCCTGCCTCAGCCTCCCAAGTAGCTGGGATTACAGACGCCTGCCACCACGCTGGGCTAATTTTTTGTATTTTTAGTAGAGACGGGGTTCTACCACGTTGGCCAGGCTGGTCTCGAACTCCTGACTTCAGGTGATCCACTCATCTTGGCCTCCCAAAGTGCTGGGATTACAGGGGTGAGCCACCACTCCTGGCCAGAAGATGTATTTTCTATCTGAAGAAAAAAAGGTGACTTTTAATTGGCTTTTTTCCTTTAAGAGATGAGATCTTGCTATATTGTCCAGGATGGTCTCCAACTCTGGGTTCGAATAATCATCTCACCTCACCCTCCTGAGTAACTGGGATTATAAGTATTTGCCACCATGCCCTGTTAATTTTTTCTTATTTTAATTTAAACTTTTTTTTTTGTAGAGACAGGGTCTCACTATATTGCCTACGCTGGCTCTCTGATTTTCTTGTTTGAAATAGCTCCTGATGGTTAATTGGCTTTTTATTAAGTTAAAGAACAACCATAGGTCAATGACAAAGTTGATATATGTTTCATATGAAACCTTCCTCAAGTAAATCTTACTTGATTAAAATAAAATCTAAGGCAAATATAAAATTAAAGATCACACATCAGAAACTGTTAAAATCATTTAGACAGAAGAGATTCAACATCAGTAAACATAGGTTTACATATGAATGCATATTCATAATCCACATAACTCAGTATCATTACCCAAGTTTGTAAGTCATATTCTACATGCTATTCTACAATTGATATCCATGTTTGAGGCATGTTAAGAAAGTAGTCTTTAAAGCTTCTTTATTTATCTTTTTAATTTTTTTCAAGACAGGGTCTCGCTCTGTTGCCCAGGCTGGAGTGCAGTGGCATGTTCTTGGCTCACTGCAACCTCCACGTCCTAGCCTCAAGTGACCCTCCTGCCTCAGCCTCCTGAACAGCTGGGATGACAGGCGTGAGCCACCATGCCCAGCTAATTTTGCATTTTTTGCAGAGATGGGATTTCACTATGTTATTGAGCAGGCCAGTCTTGAACTCCTGAGCTCAAGCAGTCCACCTGCCTCGGCCTCCCAAAGTGCTGAGATTACACGTGTTAGATACTGTGCCTAGCCTTAAAGCTTCTTGAAACTGCACTATAAGTGAGTAAAAAACAAAGGGAGAGTTCTCTATGGAGGAAAACTTTCAGTATTGGAAATAGTAACAGTCAGTTGACCTATAGTTTAAAAGTATTTATAATGAGTTAATGAAGGCAACAGATGAAAAACAAAGAATTCAACATACTTCAACACTCTCATCACATTTAAAATCCAAGAGCGTTTCATCTATGCATGAGAACCACAGGTATTTTCTCAATAAGAAAACTCTTCACGTTAGTAAAAATATCAAATTGGAGGTCTTTGAAAACCTAAAAGGTATATTCCAATTAGAAACCTTGTTATCTCAAAAAAATACTGTTTTTGTCTCCTATTGGATTGCCAAAGATTAAAAAGATTAACAGGTTACATACAAAAGAAGGCGGTGCAAGATGGTGGAACAAGACTCTCCAGTATTCGTCCCAGGGCAGAAACATCAATTCGAACAACTATCCATCCCGGAAAACACCTTCTCAAGAGCTAAGAAAAACAAGTGAGAGATTATAGTACCTGCTTATAGCACAAAAATTAAAAAAGACACACTGAAGGTGGTAGAAAGGATAGCTTTACATTACCCACATCACCCACACCCCCAACCATAGGCAGCACAGTGTGGAGAGAGATACCATCAGATGGGGGAAAGAGAGGTAAGTAAGCATAGGACTGTGCCTTGAATCCTAACACCAGGCCCAACATAATAAAACCCAGTACCCAGAAGACCTCCATGGCCCCTGACTCTAGGCCAGTACCCGGGGACTGTGCCTTCAGACCTGTCCTGGATCCAGGTGGAAACCTGTATCCCCTATGAGACAGACTCCATTTCCAGTCCACATCACTGCCAGCCAACGACAGCAGGGTTGGGCTTCTGATACCCTCAGTGGCTTCAGGATTCAGGCATCCAATTAAGAAAGGAAGAAGTAAAACTGTTCCTGTTTGCAGATGACATGACCTTACATACAGACAACCCTAAAGTCTCCACCAAAAAAAAAACTGTTGGAACTAATAAATGAATTTAGTAAATTTGCAGGATACAAAATCAACATACAAAAATCAGTAATACTTCTGTATACTAACAATGAACTATCTGAAAAAAAAAATCAAGAAAATAATCCTATTTACAAGAGTTATCAAAAAAATAAAATACTTAGGAATAAATTGAACCAAGGAGGTAAAAGATTTCTTTTTTTTTTTTTTTTTTTTTTTTTTGAGACGGAGTCTCGCTCTGTCTCCCGGGGCTGGAGTGCAGTGGCCGGATCTCAGCTCACTGCAAGCTCCGCCTCCCGGGTTCCCGCCATTCTCCTGCCTCAGCCTCCCGAGTAGCTGGGACTACAGGCGCCCGCCACCTCACCCGGCTAGTTTTTTGTATTTTTTAGTAGAGACGGGGTTTCACCGTGTTAGCCAGGATGGCCTCGATCTCCTGACCTCGTGATCCGCCCGTCTCGGCCTCCCAAAGTGCTGGGATTACAGGCTTGAGCCACCGCGCCCAGCCAAGATTTCTACACCGAAAACTAAAACATCAGTAAAAGAAACTGAAGACACAAGTAAATGGAAAGACATCCCATGCTCATGGATCAAAAGAATATTTTTAAAATGCCCATGCTACCCAAAGTGCACTACTGATTAAGTGCAATCCTTATCAAAATACCAATAACGTTCTTCACAGAAAGAGAAAAAAATCCTGAAGTTTGTATGGAACTACCAAAGGATATGAATAGCCAAAGCAATCTTCTTATTTTATTTACTTTATTTTATTTATATATTACTATTATTTTATTGAGACAGTCTCATTCTGTTGCCCAGGCTGGAGTACAGTGGTACAATCGTGTAGCTCACTGCAACCTCAAACTCCTGGCTCAAGCAATCTTTCCACCTTAGCTTCATAAGTAACTGGAACTACAGGTACAAATGACCACACCTGGCTAATTTTTATTTTTTGCAGAAACAGGGTCTCACTTTGTTGCCCCGCCTGGTCTCGAACTTCTGGTTTTCAAACTATCCTCCTGCCGTAGCTTCCCAAAGTGCTGGGATTTGAGCCACTGCACCCAGCCACAATCCTGAATAAAATAAAAAAGTTGGAGGTATCACACTACCTGATTTCAAATTGTACTATGAAGTTACAGTAACCAAACAGCATGGTACTAGCTTAAAATACAGACATAGACAAATGGAACAGAATAAAAAACCCAGAAATAAATTTATGCACTTACAGTCAACTGATTTTTGATAAAGGTGCCAAGAATAAACAATGGGGAAAGGACAGTCTCTTCTAAATGGTGCTGGCAAAACTGGATACCCACATGCAGGAGAATGAAATTAGATCCTTATTTCACATCATATACAAAAACCAACTCAAAATGTATTAAAGACTTAAATGTAAGATGTGAAATCATAAAGCTCCTAGGAGAGAACATAGAGGAAAAGTTCCATGACATTGGTCTGGACAATGATTTTTAGATATGAACCCCAAAACACAGGCAACAAAAGCACAAATCGACAAATGGGATTATACCAAATTAATAAACTTCTGCACAGCAAAGAAAGCAATCAACAGTGAAGAAACTTCCTAAAGAATGGGAGAAAATATCTGCAAACTATACATCTGGTAAGGGGTTAACATCCAAAATATGTGAGAAATTTAACTCAACAGCAAGAAAAAAATCCGATTAAAAAATGGACAAGGGTGGTGGCTCACACCTATAATCCCAGCACTTTGGGAAGCCAAGGCGGGTGGACTGCTTGAGTTCAGGAGTCTTGAGACCAGCCTGGGCAACATGGCGAGACACTGTCTCTACAAAAAACACAAAAAATTTGGCAGAGTGTGGTGGCATGTGCCTGTGGTCCCAGCTACTTGGGAGGCTGAGGTGGGAGGATCACTTGAGCCTGGAAGGTCAAGGTTGTAGTGAGCCGTGATTGCACCACTGCACTCTAGCCTGGATAGACATTTCTCAAAAGAAGCATAAAATGTCCAGGTGTGGTGGCTCATGCCTGAATCCCAGCACTTTGGGAGGCTAAGGAGGGTGGATCATCTGAGGTCAGGAGTTCAAGATGAGCCTGGTCAACATGGTGAAACCCCGTCTCTACTGAAAACACAAAAGTCAGTCGGGCATGGTGGCAGATGCCTGTAATCCCAGCTACTTGCAAGGCTGAGACAGGAGAATTGTTTGAATCCGGGAAGCGGAGGTTGCAGTGAGCCAAGATCGCAGCACTGCATTCCAGCCTGCGTGAGAAGAGTGAAACTCCATCTCAAAAAAAAAAAAAAAAAAAAAAAAAAAGCAAAAAGCAGCATACGAATAGCCAGCAAATACATGAAAAAGTGTTAAACAGCACTAGTAAATCCAAGTTAAAGCCACAATGAGATATCGCCTCCTGTCGGACTGGCTACTAAGATAAAAGGTTACTGGCTAAGATAAAAGGTTACTATAACTTCATAGTACAATTTGAAATCAGGTAGTGTGATACCTCCAACATTTTTATTTTATTCAAGATTGTGGCTGGGTGCAATGGCTCAAATCCCAGCACTTTGGGAAGCCAAGGCAGGAGGATAGTTTGAAAACCAGAAGTTCAAGACCAGGCGGGTTAACAAAGTGAGACCCTGTTTCTGCATATCCGACCCCTGTCGGAATGGCTACTATCAAAAAGATAAAAGGTAACAAATGCTGGCAAAAATGTAGAGACAAAGAAACCCTTGAACACTGTTGGGAGGAATGTAAATTATTGCCATTATGGAAAACAGTGTGTGGGTTTCTCAAATAAATTAAAAATGGAACTACCATATGATACAGCAATCCCACTACTGGGTATTTATGCAAAGGAAATGAAATCAGTATGTCAAAGAGATAATCTGCACTTTCATGTTTACTGCAGCACTATTCACAACAGCCAAGATACGGAAGCAACCTAGGTGTCCATCAACAGATGAATGGATAAAGAAAATGTGGCATATATACACAATGGAGTACTATTCAACTATAAAAAAGGAAATCCTGTCATTTGTGGCAACATGGATGAACCTGGAGAACATTACCTTAAGTGAAATAAGCCTGATACAGAAAAACAAATACCACATGTTCTTACTCATATAAGGAATCGGAGAAAGTTGATCTCATAGAAGAAGAGAGTAGAATGATGGTTACCAGAGGCGTTAGAAGGTCGGGGGCGTGTGGTGGTGTGGAGATGTTAGTCAAAGAATACAAAATTCCAGTTAGAAGGAATAATTTAAAGTGATCTATTGTACAGCACAGTGACTACTGTTAATTACGATATATTGTATTCTTCCAAAAATAGAGTAAATACAAAGACGTTCTCACCACAAAAACGGTAACTATGTGAGGTAATGCATAATTTAATTAGCTAGATTGAAACATTCCACAACGTACACATACTTCAAAACATGTTGTACACAATACATACATACAATTTTATTTGTCTATGTAAAATAAACAAATTTGGAAAAAAGTTACACACACATAAACATTAACAAAACTCTGTGTGGGCAAGCATATGGAAAGCAGGACTCTAGTGGATTCTGAGTGGGGTTAGAAACTGGTAGTCTCTTTGGAGGACAGGTTAGCCATGTCTTAACATTTTATATGTGTATAATCTCTGACCCAGCAGTTACACATTTAAGAAGAGAAATGAACAAGTATACAATGATATAAGCAGAGGGTTGATCAATACATCTTTATCTACAACAAGGGAAAACTAGAAACGATCTAAAAGGTCATCAAAGGCATAAAGTATGGTGCCTCTAAAAGATGGAACATTAGGCAGCCAGTAAAATCATCATGTATGATTATGCATATCTTTTCCAATTCCTGCAGAGAGATGTACAAAACATATTTTTGCATTAAAAAAGGCTACTATATACAGGAAACCAATTTATTTAAAATTTTGTATATTAATTCTTCTATATCCACAGATAGATTTCTAAAAGTATGTTCACCAAAATATTAATAGCAATCATTTCTTGGTGGCAGAAGTTGGATGCTAACTTTTATCATTATGTTGTTTTACACTGATAGAATTTTTTTTCATTATTATAATAAAAAACCCCAGAATTTTATTTAAGAAAAAGAAGTGTTCCTATCTCACCAAAAGCAGCTTAAAATTCTTTCAACTCTCTATTTTAAGAAAAAAGTACTCACTGAATGCTGTAAAGTATATATAACCACCAAATAGCTATGGGTTTCTACTTGCTAGATTTCCTTCTCAGTACCATGCTTTAAAACCATGAGAAAACAGGAATTTAAAGATTAGATTCGAAGAGGTCGAAAACGTCAAATGAACTTATTTGAACAGCCCACATTCCTGGCATCTACCTTAAGAATTGTAGGTTCCATGAACTTAACCATTCCTAAAACAATCTCCCTGTTAGACCTCAAGAAAGCAGAGTGTGAGAGGAAGTAAAAAAAAAAATAAATTACAGCTTCTTTGTTAAAACAATTATTAAAAAACTTACCTCAGTAAGAATATTTATTTTCCTGTCTTACATTCTCTTTCTTAGCACCTTTATTGAGAACCTGAAAAAAAAAAAAAAAAGGCAAAAATTACTTTTTATTGAGCACCTGCTATATGCCAGACATGGTGGTATCTCCTGGAGAATGTGAAGTCTAAGATAAACTGGAAATAACAAAATAGAAGTTATTAAAATAGAATGGTAAGGAAGGAAAGTAAAAATTTGAAAGTATAACTAAAACTTTTCCTAAATTGTTCAAGAATCTATAAATGACTGTATTCAAAGAATCGTATTCAACAAACAAGTCTGGAGAACTGCAGCAGGTTAAGAGTTGGGGTGCTAGGCTCAGAGCATCTGCATTAGAATCCCAGTTCTACCACTTTCTACCTGTGTGATCTGGGGTAAGTAACTTCTCTGTGTGCCTGTTTTCCATATGTGTAATAATAGTACCCAATTCATAAGACTGCTGAGGATTACATGAAATAATCCACATCAGGGACTCTAAAGCAGTTCCTGAAATGTATGTTCAATAAATACTATTTTTATTATAATGTTATTATATAATAATAAATCTGCCTCTCACCATCTCCACCACCAGCATTATTTATGATGACAATAATTAGTACTAATTGGCTGGGCACAGTGGCATACACCAGTAATCCCCAGGCTTGATGAGGCCAAGGTGGGCAGATTGCTTGAGCCCTGAAGTTTGAGACTAGCCTGGGGCAACACAGTAAGACCGTCTCTCTTAAAAAAAAAAAAAAAAAAAAAAAAAAAAAAATTTTGCCAGGAGTGGTGGTGCCCCTGTAGTCCCAGTTGCTCGGGAGGCTGAGGTAGGATGACTGCTTGAGCCAAGGAGTTCAAGGCTGCAGTAAGTATAATTGTGCCACTGCCCGTGTCATGTACTCCAGCCTGCATGAGAGAGACTCCATCTCTAAAAAAAAGGGGAGAGGGGTGGGCATAAGCTTTGTACTCCAGGGGCTTACAGTATCCTGGGTGAAATAAGAGCTACCTAGACACATTATATAAAGCAAAAGAAAGATCAAAGTCAATTATTCACTCATTTAACAAACATCTGAATGTCCAATCTTTGCCAGTATTTTGCTGTGTGCAGGGCATTATTTGGTGTGCAGGACGAACACAGTCTCTCTCCTTACAGAGTTTACAGTACATCAAGGCCCAAGCTGTATGATGGACAAGCTATATGCAGAGACAGATACTGTTTTTGACTGGGTGGGGGACAGTAACAGATCTGAACTGGCAGAATTAGGTAGCACTATATTCTGGGTCGGAGGAATGTGGTTCCAGGAAACACAGGGCCTCTGGGAAACAGAACCAGCACCATTGTTAGGGTGCATCCAAGAGAGACTAAGGCAGCAAGGCAAGAAGCAGGAAGGGGCCTTGAATACCAGGCTGAGTTTGTTCTCTGTTTTCAGGTACATTAATTGTCCTGCTGAAATTGAACAAGAGCTTAGTTTTAACTTCGATTCTAATGTCTTGTAACTGTTTTTCTCTATGGGTCCTTTCTTTTTTTCTTTTTTGAAAGTGAGAAGGGTAAGAGTGGGAAAAAAACGAGGGAATGGCAACCTCAGCCCATGTTGGCAACAATGGTGGGAGTGGACCAAGGGCACTAATAGAGTTTCACACGTTTTCTCTTTTAATCCCTCTAGCATTCTTACAGACATTATTGCTCCTTTTACAGGTTAGGAAATTGAGGCTCAGAGAAGTCAAATAGATTTTAAGTTCATAAACTTAGCATGATCTTTATTCTTTAAAAGGTGCTTTCTGGAACTAGACAAAACGATTCTAAAGTTACATGGAAAAATAAATAAGCAAGAATTGCCAAAAAAAAAAAAAAAAAAGAGCAACAAGGGGAAACTAGTTTTAAAAGATATTAAAACATTTTATGAAACCAATGTAGTACTGGTATATGAATAGAAAGACTAATGTCATAGAATAGGAAGTGCAGAGATGTACCCCAATACATCCAAAAACTCACACCACCATAAACTGGATTCAAAGATGAACACTGAAACAAATAGGTAAAGATAACTGGTGGCCACATGGAAAAAGGAAAAGTTAAATTATATATCACTCTGAACACCACAATAAATCCTAAATGGATCAGAGATTTAAGTGTTAAAATGAAACCATAAAAGCACTAAAAGAAAACATGGGCGAATTCCAGAAGTCGTGGAGGCCTCTGACGTAAAATCCAGACACTGTAAGAGATTAATGTTAAGTACATAAAATGTAAAGAAAGCCATATTTAAGCCTTCTTTATATCAAAAAACATGAAAGTCATTTTTAAAAACAAGTGACAAGTTGAGCAAAACTGCAACCTCACAAAGGGCTAATCTCTCTAATTTATGCATTCATAGAAATTGGTAAGAAAAAGCAATCCAAAAGAAAAATGTGCAAAGAGCATGAACAGATAGCTCACAGAAAAAGGAATACGAATAGCCTTTAAGCACATGCAAAGGTGCTCAGCCCGATTCATAATGACAGCAATGCATATTAAAACTACATGGAGTTATCATTTTTCATCTACGAGACTGACACAAATCCAAAGGTTAACCATTGGAGAGGTTATGGAGAAATAAGGAGTCTCATACATTACTTATGCGAGCTCAAAATAGTGCAGCTCTGGAAGAAGAAAGTATTTATACCAATTACAAATGCATTGCCCACTAACCAGCAATCCCACTTCTAGGAATGTATCCAACAGATAATGCCTGCAAATATGCAAAATATGTGCACAAGGTTATTCAGCACAGTGTCACCTGTGAGTCTCGGACTGGAAACAACTCAAATATTGATCACTGGAGGCTAAACAGCCCAACAACGCATATTTTACAGTTGTTTAGAAAAACGTTTTCTGGGCCAGGTGCAGTGGCTCTTGCCTGTAATCCCAGCACTTTGGGAGGCCGACGTAGGTGGCTAACCTGAGATCAGGAGTTCGAGACCAGCCTGGCTAACATGGAGAAACGCCATCTCTACTAAAAATACAAAAATTAGCCAGGCCTGGTGGCGCGTGCACCTGTAGTCCCACTCCCAGTGGGAGGCTGAGGCAGGAGAATCGCTTGAACCTGAGAGTTGGAGGTTACAGTGAGCTGAGATGGTGCCACTGCACTCCAACCTGGGCGACAGAGCGAGACTCTGTCTCAAAAAAAATAAAAAAAGAAAAACAGTGTAAAAAAATGTTTCCTATATACTATTTGAAGATATGTCAAGATAATATTAACTTTAAAAAAAAAGTAAGGAGCAGAATGTTCACAGTCTGTATATTTTATATAAAAAGAGTATATACAGTATATTAGTATTTGCTTGTATCTGTATCTATACAAAAAAAAATCTATAAGAAACAAATGAAAGGTTATTTATGGAGAGAATTAAGACAACTGGAATTTAGATTTCTTAAAATATGCCTTGTATCATTTTAATTTTTGAACCATATGAACATTTTGTCTACACAAAAAGAATTTCTAAATGTTAAGAGCACCTTGCAAAAAGAAGTGAAAAAGAACTACCTATAAACCAGAGTCTAAATTTTCTCTGACATTGGTGTCAAGCAACTTTAGTGTGGCTATCACCGTAAATTATAAGACAAGGTGCTTTTCTTTCCTCCAAATGAGCCAAAGTATATGATTATAATAATCTATTTTTAAAAGCTGGGGTGAGGAATTAGAAGAGAGAACAGAAAAAGGTGAAGAGAAGGAGCTCTACTCTAATGGTTCTCAAAGTATGGTCCTTGGACTAGCAGAATCATCATCACCGGATAATTTGTTAACAATGTAAATTCTATGGGCCCAGCCCAGACCTACTGAATCAGAGACTCTGGAGGCGGCGGCTAGCAATCCTTTTAATACACACTCAAGTTTGACAGACACAGATCTGGTCCCATGATTTTTACATGTTCATGTGCATTGCCCAGGAAGGGATCTTTTAAAATGCAAATTCTGGGCCAGTTGGTCTGGAGCTGAGCTCAGAGTCCACATTTCAAACAAGCTCCAGGATGCTGCTGATGTGCTGATGGTGTGGGGACCACATTTTAGAACGTAAAGCCCAGGTCCACCTGGGGAAGAAGGTACGCAAAGGGTCTTCACGTGATTGAGTTTGCTGTGAAACCTGCACTCAACATTAGACAGAAAAAGTCCTTACACAGGTTTCCTAGCTAAGGTATACCATGGAACTAGCTTCCCATAAAAACTGTGCACTTCACACAGAGTAAGTACGTTTTCAAATATATTTCTTAAACAACAATAACAACGATGATTCACTGAGATCCAATTTAAGGATGTCCCATTTGAGAAAACTTTCATGTATAAGTGGGTCTTCCCGAATGGAAACAAACAAAAAACACAAAAAAACCATATTCATACAACTGCCTGATTATATTATCTGATTAACTTTACCTCAAACACACTAACCACACCATTGCTCTTCGTGAACATTCATCAAGCAGTTTGTTTCCTTTTAAACATTTTCAAAAAAAAAAAACGGTTCTTATATTTACAAACATTGATTCTCCATTTGTTTTACATGAAGAGAAAATCTCTACAGGAATCTTCTTAGTAAAGAATTCTAGTTTAAATGGAAGGGTCTAGAAATGTTGTGTATCTTCATATTGCAAGTCACCCTTTGAATAAAGTTTTTGGTGTTAAACATTAATCATCATTTCATATTCCCTATTCATGTAGTAAAATTATGTAATAATTTTTACATATTCCCTATTTCATTGACTCTAACATGCCATCAATTTCAAGACACACTCCTATTTAATGTCCTACTAAGAAGTTGCCAACAACGTGCTAATTTTAAGATGTCATTCTATCTCACATATGTATCTTAAAAATCAATAAAACACCTTAATTACAAATCAGAGATATGTGCATAGTATTCATTTTCTAGTTAATATTTGTATCTCTCAAATGTAAAACTTCATAAAGGCATGAACTTTTATCCATTCGACAATCTATCCCCTATGCCTAGAAAAATGGAACATTTTCAATCTACATTTTTTACATACAGGTGAATATTTTTTAAAGTTCTGATTTTAAAAACCAGTAATGACCTCTTTTACCCTGGAACAACATACTACTTGCTCAAATTAATATAAATTCATTACTCTCAATTTGGATAAATTTCCATCTCAAAGGTGTTCAGTGTCTCTGACTCTAGATAATTTAAAGTATAACCTTCTGTTTTGACAACAGTCATTACCTACATGTCTGTTTCCATAGCACCTTTCAAACGTAACACGCAACTAATAATAAACATCTTACATCAAGAAACAACTTATCTATTCAACCAAAAAAAAGCCAAATAAATTTTTTTTAAAGCGAGAGTTAAATGCATAATGTTACAATGTAGGGAACACTGTAACATATATAAATTTTATACTTAGGTAACATATAAATGGTCTGAGCTGAACTTTCTTAACTCTACTTGCATTTTCCCCCATGCAGCAAGACTAACAGAGTTTGAAATGAAAAGACAATTCCTAACAAATCACACCATGAGGACTACTGGCATATGTGAGTACAAGTAATTTTAATTTTTACCTTTGAATACATCTACATTTTCCAAATTCCCTAACACAGATATTAGTAAGCAGACGAAGCTATTTAAAAGGTGATTACACTAGTTTACATTACACTTAGCTAAGACTTATTTCTACACATTATTGCTGTTGCTTCCCAACTCCATTCTAACCTCAATCTGCTACTTGATTCAAGTGTTTAGTTGTCAACATTTCCATTAAACACAGCCAATCTTTCAGACAGAGGGACACAGGTACTAACATGGCCTCCCACCTGAGATTCTAGAATAATCAATGAAAGCGCCACTAACCAAAAGCATGCTTTTGTACGTCAGACACTTCTGAAAGAAAGAAGAAAAAAGAAACTCAGCAAAAACTGTCAGTTAAATTTCCTTTTATAATTCCTATAATAATTTACTAGATAACATTGTTGTTTGGAGTGGTTCTCCAAGGAGCTGGAACTGCCCCCAAGGAACATTTTTAGTTATCAAAGAGACTGGGGGCCTGGATCTAAAAGACTTCACACAACACATAGGTGGGACACATCTGTATAACGAAGATTCACCTGGTACAAGAGTCTTTCAAATGAATGGGCAGATTAAGCCCACTATAAACTGGCATTACTTTATAATATTTAAAAGTTTTTACAAGAAATTGCGGGGAAACGCCAGTAATGTAGGAGAAAGTAGCAAGGAAAGCTTAAATAGAGTAAGGGAAAACTGTCTAAACATTAGCGATCGTTTCCTCACACCACACACCATTAACATACAATTGTAATATCAGAATACTGAGAATATATAAACAAGTGAGATACTGATATTGAACCCAAAATATTCAACCTTGTTAAATATTTTATTATTACCAATGGTAATTGCTAGGAAGCCAGTATTGTCCCTTCGAGTGTGTGACACAAAAGATATTCTACAATACAATTTAAAAATATGGATCCGTGGAGGGCTTATGCTAGTATTTATATGTGGATGAGACAGTCCGTTATTTGTCTTGCCATGCTATCTCTAGTTCAGTCTAGGTTGTTTCTCTCTTTAATTCGCAAGAAACAGGTTATTCCAGCCTAGGTGTTTTTCCCCCCAACCTCCGTCTGCATCTCTGCTCTTTCGTTGAAGTGGGGGCCTCACTCTGTAGACCAGGCTGGAGTGCAGTGGTGCAATCATAGCTCACTACAGCCTTGAACTCCTGGGCTCAAGAGATCCCCTCACCTCAGCCTCCCGAGCAGCTGAGACTACAGGTGTGCGCCACCACACCACGCTAATTTTTTCTTTTTTTGTACAGACAGAATCTTGCTTACATTGCCCAGGCTTGCTCTTGTTTGAAACAGCGCCTCATAATTTTTTTAACCAATACAAACGTACTCATTAGAAGCTGACACAAGCACCCCAGTATATGCTATCTTCTAGCATAAGCGTATGCCCTAGATGTGAATGATACATCAACATCTGTCATATACTGTTCTCTATTTCACCCTTACACTTCAATCAAACCATTATATTGCTTTTCAGTGATGTG
Source organism: Rhinopithecus roxellana (assembly GCF_007565055.1). Taxonomy (NCBI): domain Eukaryota; kingdom Metazoa; phylum Chordata; class Mammalia; order Primates; family Cercopithecidae; genus Rhinopithecus; species Rhinopithecus roxellana. The sequence continues at coordinate 81,570,980 of NC_044568.1, read as the reverse complement.
TGTAGGGAGGTTACATTGTTTATGAATTTCATTTCAGGGTAGTAAAGTGGGCTTTAGACATGTTTGCTGCAAAGGGGAAGAAGGGACCTTGAGTCTGACAAGGTTGAGAACCACTGTTCCCAAGAGTGGAATCGCGTGCTGAAACGAAAATTAAACTTTTAGAGAAGTGTTTCTTTTGCCTAAGGCAAGCCCTGGGCTCCAACACTCCACTTCATTGGGCCTGACACCCCACCACCAGCACACGCCCGCTGCTCTCAGCCCACCTCTGCTTCCATGCAGAGCCAAACAATGGTTCTTGACCACTTGGGGATCCGGGACCCTTTTAGGAACGAGACAAAAGCCCTGGAAAAACTCTCTCCCGAGAAACCCATACACCAAGCTTCATCCAATTTCAGGGCGCTCCCAGACACCCCCTCTACAGCCCCATCGGGATCCCGAGAGAGAAGGGCTGAGGGCAGTGGGAAGTCGGAGGTGGGAGGAGGAAGGGGGTGCCGGGGTCCGGGTCCCCTCCCACCGCCTCTCCGCAGTGTGGCTTTGGCCCGGGCGCTCCACCTCTCTGTGCAGCCCCGGGGTGGAAGCGCGCAACTTAAGTGCTCGGCACACAGCAGAGGCTCAATAAATGCTGCTGCCACTGTCAGCGGGGCCAACCCCGCAGTCGAGAGGGACACTGAGGCGGCCCCGGGGTCGCGCCCGGGCGCTAGGTCCGGTTGAAGGGAGCACCGGCCCGCGGCCCCGGCCGTCCCGCCCCGCGCGAGTCCCAGGGACCGCGCGAACCAAGCGGCGCCGCAGCTGCTGCGGGGACTAACAGGGATGGCCGCTTGGGACGCGGGACGTTCACCGGGCCAGCTCCCCCACCCAGCCCTCGGTCTCGGCCGCTCTCACCCGGCCTCAGCCCCCAACGGCCGCCACCGCCCGCCGCTCACCTCCCCGGCCGCCGCCGCCGCCGCTCCCGCCGCCGCCGCGCGATCTCGCGAGACTTCGCTCCCCTCGGCACTCCCCCTCCCTCCCCGCGGCGCGCGCGGACCCCAGGCTGGAAGCGGCTCGGCGCGCTCTCCGGACGCTGCCCACCCCGCCTCAAGGGTCAAGCCCGGCCGCTCTCGCTACTTGCCCCCGACTCCCTCCCTGCGTGCACTCCGCCCACTCCCCGTGATGGAGAAGGGTTAAAGCCCAGGTGCAAGGCGGCCGCCTCCGTCTCACCTGGCCGGCCGGGTGCGCGTGCGCATGCGCATGTCCGGGGGCTCGGCCCTGAGCCTCTGCAAAGGCTTGGTCGGCGGCGACAAAGGTGACCGCTGCCACCCGTCCTGAGTGCTCGCTGCGCGCCGAGCACTTAACAGCCCCCTTCGGTCCTCACACTGCCCCCCATAGTGGGTATTACCAGCCTCCCCATTCTAGAGAGGGGAAGAATGGAGGCCTGGCAAGCGAAGTACAGTAACGGCTTCATGTCACACAGCCAGGAATTGGCTGAGCCAATGTTGGAATCTGGTGTTGTCTGATGCCCAGCCCAAACCCCATTTCTGCACCTCAGTGACAGCCCCCAGGCCCTGTCCCTCCTTCCTGCCAAGGCTCAAGGCGCTGCCTCTCAGCCCCAGTCTTCATTCTCTTCCAAGATTCACCAAGGTGAGAGGAGGAGCTCCTGGGAAGTCATTTGCTACAATCTCTCTGTTTTCAATGGAGCTGGCGACAGTAAAGTGCTTCTCCCTCACTGCACAAACTTCCTAAGGTTTGTGAAGCCCCTGTGCCAGCCCCTGTGCAGGCTCTGAAGACTGTGGCTATTTTTATTCGGTTCTGTCTCCTCCTTAGACTGGTGGCATTTTGCTGGTAGAGAGCATGATGGAATGGCACACAGGAACAGGACAGAGAATCAGAACGTACATGATGTTAGCACAGAGAGAAGTATGACTTCTTCCCAGGAGTAAGTCTTAATGTAATAATAATTGTTTGTAAAGAGGAGGGGCTAACATTTACTGCGGGCATATCAAGGTCATAGCAATCTTCTTGAAATCCTGGAGGTGGAGAAAGTAGCCTGTTTCCATTGTGAGATAGGATTTGAACCTGGGTCTGAGTCTGGAGCCCAGCACCAACTTGTAGGAAGGTCCTGTTCTGCAAGCAAGGGAGCATGAGCTAGCTCATCTGGACCAGCTGCCGTAAAATCAGGAGCCCTGGAGGTTCTAGGTAGCCTTCCACCTGCAACAGGGTCTGCATGGGCTTACCCAGCCCCACCTGATCATCACATCAATGCCAGCAAGAGCTGGCCTGCCCTGCTCCAAACCTGTCCACTCTCCCCGGCAATAATTGCTTTGTACAGGCCAGAGCATATGGGTGCCCTTGCATATTTCAACCTCACTCAACTCACCAGATGGAGGAAGTGGGTGAAGAAGGAAAATCACACCTGATGGGCAGTTACAAGGTGGTGAGCCCTGCTCCAGGTGCTATTTATTGATTTATTTAGTCTTCTCAACAACCCTGTATTAGGGTTCTCCAGAGAAACACAACTACTAGCTTATAGATACACATGGGCACAGGTCTCATTCTTGTAATCCCAGCACCTTAGGAGGTCCAGTCAGGAGGATCGCTTGAGCCCAGGAGATTGAGACCAGCCTGGGTAACATAGTGAGACCCCGTCTCTACAAAAAAATAAAAAGAATTGGTCGGGTATGGTGGCACATGCCTGGAGTTCCAGCTACTCTGGAGGCTGATGTGAGAGGATCTCTTGTGCCCAGGAATTCGAGGCTGCAGTGAACTCTGACTGTGCTGCTGCCCTCCAGTCTGGGCAACAGAGTGAGACCCTGTCTCTAAAAAAGAAAAAAATATACAGATTTATAACGGGATGTATTATGGAAGCTGAGAAGTCCTACAATGTGCCATCTCCAAACTGGAAAGCAAGGGAAACTGGTGACATAGCTCAATCGCAGTCTTGGCCTGAGAACCAGGGAATCTGATGGTGTAACTCTCAGTTCGAAGTGGCAGGCCTGAGAATTTGGGAGCCACTGGCACAAGTCCTAGAGTCCAAAGCTAGAGAACCTGGGCTGGGCACAGTGGCTCACACCTGTAATCCCAGTGCTTTGGGAGGCTGAGGCAGGTGGATCACCTGAGGTCAGGATTTCTAGACCAGCCTGGCCAATATGGTGAAACCCCCATCTCTACTACGAATACAAAAATTAGCAGGGCGTGCTGACAGGTGCCTGTAATCCCAGCTACTCGGGAGGCTGAGGCAGGAGAATTCCTTGAACCTGGGAAGAGAAGGTTGCACTGAGCTGAGATTGCACCATGGAACTCCAGACTGGGCGTCAAGTGAGACTGAGTCTGAAAAAAAAAAAAAAAAAAAAAAGGCTGGAGAATCTGGACTTCTGATGTCGAGGGACTGGGGAAGGTAGTGTCCTGGCTCCGGAAGAAAAAGAGAGAATTTGTCTTTCTTCTACCTTTTTGTTCTATCCAGGCCCTCAGCTGATGGTGATGAAGGCAGATCTTCCTTACTCAGTCACTGATTCAAACACCAGTCTCTTCTGGAAACACGCACACAGACACACCCAGAAATAATGCTCTGTCAGCCATCTGGGTATCCTTTAATCCAGCCAAACAGATGCCTAAAATCAACCATCACAAATCCCCTGTGGAAGTTATGGTTGTCACTATTTTACAGATGAGGAAACCAAGAACCTAAGAGGTGAGAGGACGTGCCCAAAAACACACACAACAACACACAACAACACTCGACACACAGTTGTCAGTGGTTCCTTCCACCCCAGATCAGCCTGTTTCCAGACGCACAAACTTTGGCTTTCATGACCAACAAGGCTATTCCCTACCCCAAAAGCCTGTATCTTTATGAAACAGGAAATCCCCAAATCCCCTGAGGTCAGGACTCCAGTGTAAGATGCTGTTATGTTCTCCTCTGGGTGGCCAGTGCCTCAGTGTTCTCATCTAAAATAAGGACATGAGTAGGGAAAACTAGCCAACTTAATATATGTGAAGCATATGGAAAAGCGCCTTACAAGATTAAGCACTCAGTAAATCATAGCTATTATTACCATGGGTGGATTCTCTGTGATATTTCATCCTTTCCTCATTGCCCAATAGAAACAGCAATTCAAGTAGGAGGATGGGCTCAGATATAGAAATAAAATTAGTTTTTAGGCCAGGTGTGGTGGCTCATGCCTGTAATCCCAGCGCTTTGGGAGGCTGAGGTGAAAGGATCACCTGGGGACAGGAGTTTGAGACCAGCCTGGCCAACATGTTGAAACCCCGTCTCTACTAAAAATACAAAAATTAGCCAGGCATGGTGGTGGGCGCCTGTAGTCTCAGCTACTTGGGAGGCTGAGGCACAAGAATTGCTTGAACCCTTACGGTGAACCAAGATCACACCACTGCACTCCAGCCTGGGTGATGGAGCAAAACTCTGTCTCAAAAATAATAAAAATAAAATTAGTTTTTAAATTATATTTCCGAATGAAATAAATAATTCTGAGAACAATAAATATTTTCGAAATGGACAGAATTACTCCAGTACTTCCCCCTAATCACGAAAGGATACCATTTCTCCTAAAGCAATCTCTTCCCAGTTTCCTGGGGGAGGGGCAGTCTGCTTTATAAAGGACTCTGTTTATGTGGTAAAAGCCACCCAAATATTTTTAAAGATATGACTTGGAAGTCACTTCATAGGCAAAAACAAAAGCAAAGAAAAAATGGAGCTGAAACTTCTTAAGAGAATTTTGGTGTGGTTAAGAGTTAACACCAGGCTGGGCATCATGGCTCACGCCTATAATCCCAGCACTTTGGGAGGCTGCGGTGTGCGAATCACTTGAGGTCAGGAGTTCGAGACCAGCCTGGCCAACATGGTGAAACTCTGTCTCTACTAAAATTACAAAAATTAGCCAGTTGTGATGGTGCACGCCTGTAACCCCAACTTCTCTGGAGGCTGAGGCATGAGAATCACTTGAACCTGGGAGGCAGAGGTTAGCAGTGAGCAGAGATCATACCACTGCACTCCAGCCTGGGCAACAGAGCGAGACTCTGTCTCAAAAAAAAAGAGAAAAGAAAAAGAAAAAAAGGGGTTAACACCAAAGTGACATCATGATTATTTGAGGGAATGTTTTATAGGAACTGAAGTTGCCACTGCCCTCAGGCCTTGCTGTGCCAAATTCAGGTTTCTGTCCTGACACAAGATGTGCTATACTTTCCCATCAATGAGAATGGCTCCCTGTGGAAGTGACCCTCATGGGGAAGGGGCGGACATAACAAGACCACGGGGCTTCTGGTCAGGCATGGTGGCTCACTCCTGTAATCCCAGCACTTTGGGAGGCTGAGGAGAGAGGATCCAATGAGGCCAGGAGTTTGAGACCAGCCTGGGCAACATAACGATACCCTGTCTCTACAAAAAATTAAACATTAAAAAATTCGCTAAGCATGGTGATTTGTGCCTGTAGTCCTAGCAACTGGTGAGGCCGAGGTGGGAGGGAGAGGGAGTTGGAGGTTGCAGGGTGCTATGATCGTGCCACTGCACTCCAGCCTGGGCGCAAGCGAGAGACCACATCTCTATAAAAAACAAAAACACAAACAGAGATGATTCTCATATGCACGCCCCTAAAGGTTTAAGGTATGGTTTCCATCAAGTCCAACAGAGCTTAAAAGTAAGAGATTTTTAAAAATAAAAAATAGGCCGGGCACAGTGGCTCATGCCTATAATCCCAGCACTTTGGGAGGCTGAGGTGGGCAGATAACAAGGTCAGGAGTTTACAACCAGCCTGACCAACATGGTGAAACCCCCATCTCTGCTAAAAATACAAAAATTAGCCGGGTGTGTTGGCATGCACCTGTAGTCCCAGCTACTCAGGAGGCTGAGGCAGGAGAATCACTTGAACCCAGGAGGCAGAGGCTGCAGTGAGCCAAGATCACGTGACTGCACTCCAGCCTGGGCAACAGAGTGAGACTCCATCTCAAAAAAATAAATAAATAAAAATAAATTAAAAATAAAAAATAAGGTATGGTTTCCATAAAAAGCACTATTAAAATGTCTTTTGATCCAAGAGGAATTGTATAAAGTCCTCTAATGGGGTTTGTTTTATGCACATTCATTCAATAAAAAATGTATTAAGCACTTAAGTGCCAGTTAGTATGTTAGTAACTATGAGCAAGACAGGTATAGTCCATGCTTTTGTGGCATTTATGGTCTAGAGAAAGAGGGAGATGTTAGTTAAATAATTAAACCAATAAAAGTTGAAATACAATGTAGTAAGTAGAATGAAAAAGAAGAGCAAATGACAAAAATATGGCTGAATGGAAGGGTAGGAAATAACTTGCTTGGACTGTGTTCTGAAGGATGCATCAGAGAGAACTAGGCAGGAAGGAGAGGGGAGAGCATTCTAGAGATTAGCAAAGAGTAGGTAAGTGCTAAGTGTTGGTGGCTGGGCGAGCAGGGTGGACTAGAGCCTTAAAATACATTTAAAAATTTCTTTAGGGATGGGGTCTTGCTATGTTGCCCATGCTGCAGTGCAGTGGTGTGATTATAGCATGCTACAGCCTTGAACTCCTGGGCTCAAGTGATCCTCCTGCCTCAGCCTCCTGAGTAGCTCGGACAACAGGTGCACCATCACACCGGGCTTTAAGAGGCATCTTCAACATCCTACTGAGTGGGCAAAAGCAGGAAGCATTCCCCTTGAGAACCAGAACACAACAAGGATGCCCACTCTCACCACTCCTATTCAACATAGTACTGGAAGTCCTAGCCGAGCAATCAGGCAAGAGAAAGAAATTAAAAGCATCCGAATAGGAAAAGAGGAAGTCAGACTACCCCTGTTTGTAGATAATATGATGATTTTATACCTAGAAAACCATAGGCTCAGCCCCCAAATCTCCTAGATCTGATGCACAGTTTCTGGATACAAAATCAATGTAGAAAAATCGGTAGCATTTCCATACACCAATAGCATCCAAACTGAGTGCCAAATCAAAAATGCAATCACATTTGCAATAGCCACACAAAGAGTAAAATACCTAGGAATACAGCTACCCAGGGAGGGGAAAGAGCTCTGCTGAAAGAAATCGGAGATGACGCAAACAAATGGAAAAACATTCCACGCTCATGGACAGGAAGAATCAAAATTGTTAAAATGGCCATACTACCCAAAGCAACCTACAGAATCAATGCTATTCCTATCAAACTACCAATGACATTCTGCACATACTTAGAAAAAACTATTCTAAAATTCATATGGAACCAAAAAAGAACCCAAATAGCCAAAGCAATCCTAAGCAAAAAGTACAAAGCCAGAGGCATCATATTACTGACTTCAAACCATACTACAAGGCCACAGTAACCAAAACAGCATGGTTCTGGTACAAAGATAGACACATATACCAATGGAATAGAATAGAACTCCCAGAAATAAAGCTGCACATCTGCAACCATCTGATCTCTGATAAAGTTGGCCAAAACAAGCAATGGGGAAAGGATTCCCTTTTCAATAAATAGTGCCGTCATAACTAGCTAGCCATATGCAGAAGACTGAAACTGGACCCCTTCCTTACACCATGTACAAAAATCAACTCAAGATGGATTAAAGACTTAAATGTAAAACCTAAAACTATAAAAACTTTTGAAGAAAACCTAGGAAATACCATTCTAGACATAGGCCCCAGCAAAGATTTTATGATGAAGATGCCAAAAATAATTGCAATAAAAATCCACAAATGGGACCTAATTAAACTAAAGAACTTCTGCACAGCAAAAGAAACTATCAACAGACTAAACAGACAAACCACACAATGGGAGAAAATATTTGCAAACTAAGCATCTTACAAAGGTCTAATTCAAAATCTATAAGGAACTTAAATTAACAACCAAAAACAACCCGATTAAAAAGTGGCCAATGGACATGAACAGACACTTTTCTTTTTTTTTTTTTGAGACAGAGTCTCGCTGTGTCGCCCAGGCTGGAGTGCAGTGGCTGGATCTCAGCTCACTGCAAGCTCCGCCTCCCAGGTTTACACCATTCTCCTGCCTCAGCCTCCCAAGTAGCTGGGACTACAGGCGCCCGCCACCTCGCCCGGCTATTTTTTTGTATTTTTTTAGTAGAGACGGGGTTTCACCATGTTTGCCAGGATGGTCTCGATCTCCTGACCTCGTGATCCACCCGTCTCGGCCTCCCAAAGTGCTGGGATTACAGGCTTGAGCCACTGCGCCCGGCCCACTTTTCAAAAGAAGACATATACACAGCCACCAAGCATATGAAAAAATGCTCAACATCACTAATCATCAGAAAAATGCAAATCAAAACCACAGTGAGATACCATCTCACTCTGGTCAGAATGGCTGTTATTAAAAAGTCAAAAAATAACAGATGCTGACGAGGCTGTGGAGAAAAGGGAATGTTTATTCACTGTTGGTGAGAATATAAATTAGTTCAGCCACTGTGGAAAGCACTTTGACAATTTCTCAATAAACTTAAAACAGAACCACCATTGGACCCAGCAATCTCATTATTAGGTATGTATCCAAAAGAATATAAAGCATTCTGCCATAAAAACACATGCATGTGTATGTTCATCGCAGCATTATTTACAATAACAAAGACATAGAATCAACCTAAATGCACATCAACAGTATACTGGATAAAGAAAATGTGGTGGCCGGGCGCGGTGGCTCAAGCCTGTAATCCCAGCACTTTGGGAGGCCGAGACGGGAGGATGACGAGGTCAGGAGATCGAGACCATCCTGGCTAACACGGTGAAACCCCGTCTCTACTAAAAATACAAAAAACTAGCCAGGCGAGGTGGCGGGCGCCTGTAGTCCCAGCTACTCGGGAGGCTGAGGCAGGAGAATGGCATAAACCCGGGAGGCGGAGCTTGCAGTGAGCTGAGATCCGGCCACTGCACTCCAGCCCGGGCGACAGAGCAAGACTCCGTCTCAAAAAAAAAAAAAAAAAAGAAAAAAAGAAAAAAGAAAAAAAGAAAATGTGGTACATATACACCATGGAATACTATGCAGCCATGAAAAAGAAAAAGATCATGTCCTTTGCAGGATGGACATCTCAATATAGATAGGCTACAGATAAGACAGCTGTTTGCTGCATCCTGCCCATCCTTGACGTAGCACTGGGTGCAGTAAAGGTGGTAGGACTGAGTTCAGATTGACCAACAGGAACCTTGGATGGAGCTGGAGGCCATTATCCTAAGTGAACTCGTGCAGGAACAGAAAACCAAACACCACATGTTGTAACTTATAAGTGGGAGCTAAACATTAAGCAGACATGGGCACAAAGAAGGGAACAACAGACACTTGGGTTTGAGGGTCGAGTTGGGGAGGAGAGTGAGGATCAAAAAACTACCTATTGGATACCGTGCTGATTATCTGGGTGATGACATAATATGTACACCAAACCCTGTCGACATGCAATTTATAGAACCAATCTGCACGTGTGCCCCTGAAACTATAATTTAAAAAACAATAGGTTATGTGATTTGGGCGTAATATATAATAATACATGGGATTTTAAAAAACAATAAGACATCTTGAGACACATGTGCACCCTGGGCACATGGAGGCAGTGGAGAGAAAGAAACCAGACCAGAAGCAGAAGGGTGTTGTGAGCAACGTGGTTGGTACTCAGATACTCATCGTTCCTGTTGGTCAGTCTGAGCTCATCCTGTCACCTCTGCCGCACCCAGTGCTGGGTCAAAGATGGGCAGGATGTAGCAGACAGCATCATATCTGTAACCTATCTGTCTTTGAGGAAATCTCACATTGTAAATCCAGGCACCCCAGAGAAGATTTCGAGATGCAGATCTCCTGCCTTCCTTGCAACGAACACAAGCCGTATAATGTCGGCTCTGTCACCCGGAGGCACCCCATGAGAATGTTGAAGTGTTAGTGGCAGAAGCAGCCGGCTTTGGGGATAGTGGTTCCAGGGTCGATAGTGTCCCAGTGGCATGGTGGGCCCCGTGCTGATGGCAGCGGCAGCTACAGTGAGGGCAGTCTCCTGGCACTGATGCTTCATGGCACAGGAGCAGGGTGGAGGTTGGTTCATCCGGCCAGGCCTGCAGTGTGGTTTGGGGCATTTTTCCTAGAAGCTTAGCCTCAAGTTCTTTTCTCTGGCCCTCCCAGTGTCTGTGGGATACCTAACATCCTCTCTTGCATTCCCGATTCTACTTAAACCAGCTCGCATTTTCATCCAAGGACGTCGACCCCTTACAGGCCAAAACCAATCAGAGCCTGTGAGACTTGGACAGGGGCTCACTGGGGATAGTGGGGAGGCAAACTTTCTCTGCTGTAAGGGAGAACCCAGGAAGCCAGCCCACTCCCCCTGCTTACCTGGAACCTCCGTTGCCACCAATGACTTTCCCCGCAGCTGTGATGGGAATGAACCCTAAGATAGGGCATGCATGGCAGAGACACCAAAAGATCCTGGAGGCTGGGTGGGTGGCTCACACCTGTAATCCCAGTATTTTGGAAGGCTAAGGCACGGGGATCGCTTGAAGCCTGGAGTTCAAGGCCAGCCTAGGCAACGTAGCGAGACCCTCATCTCTACAAAAAAATAAAAATATAAAAATTAGCCAGGAGTGGTGGTATGTGCCTGTAGCCTCAGCTACTCAGGAGGCCGAGGCAGGAGGATCGCTTGAGTCTGGAAGGTTGAGGCTGCAGTGAGCTGTGATTGTGCCACTGCACTCCAGCCTGGGTGACAGAGCAAGACCCTATCTCAAGAAACAAAACAAAACAAAACAGAATCTGGGTCCTTGATGACATCACCAAGCTGCTGGACTGACCCCAGACCCACAAAGCCCTGGCCACTCTCTTCCCTGAGCTAATGTATGTGGTCAAACCAACTCTAGTTGGCTTCTCTGTTCTTTGAAGCCCAAATATTTACACTGGTACAGGAAGGAAGGGAGCAATTTCTGGGGAATAAGCATGCGTCCTTCCTGGCTATGTCAGGAACCACCTTAAATTCTGTGCAATTTTAAAATCTATTCCCTCCCACCTTACCAATCCTACTCAGGCAAGTCCTGCCTGGTTCCCAACACTTCATTCCAGAAAATACATCCTTCCTTGGCCCTCCCCCTCCATTGACTCTTTCTTCAATGAGTATAAAGTGGTTCCCTTACTTGCCTAGCTTGCACATCTGGTAAGTGGTAGAGATGAGGGTCTGGAGGCAGTACAGATTCCAGGCTTTTAACCACTAGGTTGAGTGCCATGCACTACCCAGCTTTGTTACATTAAAAAAAAAAAAAAAAAAAAAAGCCTGACCTTGAGCCAGACTGAAAAAAAAAAAAAACTCAAATCCAGCTCCGTATTTGCTATCTGGCCTTAAACAAGCTTCTTAAGTCTCACTGTGAAATGAAGTCAGTGATGCCAGCTTCATAGAACCTGGTAGTTATCTGTGCTGTTCACCAATGATTTCAGGCTTCCCGGCTTCTGGGCACATGCAGGGCTGTACTTCCTGTTCCACTTGGGTGAGGTGATCTGAGTAGCTCTGGCCTAGGAGTGTGAATGGAGGGAGTATGTATCTCTTCTGGGCCAGAGCTCTGTCTCTCTGGCAGGGCAAATAGCAGTGTCCAGGATGACAGTGGCTGTGTTGAGAAGAGCCCTCAGCCAACCCATCGTGGGCACATAATGAGCAAAACACAAACTTTGGTTTGATGGCTGTCGTAGCATGCGTTAGCCTATCCCGCCTGATATATCTAGGTTGGTCACTTGCTCACTGAATCCCTTGAACATGTTTCTGCTGTGGTTCCAAACGCCACCTGGATAAGAGAAAAAGCTCAGGCAGCAGTCCTAAAGATTCTGTTTCAACACACCTTGGATGAGGCCCAGATCTCTGCAGATTTCTGGAGCTCCCCAGTGATTCTGTTGCACTGCCCAGCCTGAGACCCCTGTATTACCATGCACCACTTGTGATGGTACAATAGGATGTGGTCCCTACCCTTGAGGGCCACATAGATTGGAGAAGACTAGTGCCGAGAGAGAAAAATGACAATTCAGATGGGGTAAGAGACCTGAAACCTGCGAAATGAAGTGAGAATATATGAGAGCTTTATGAACTGTAAAGCTTGACCTGGAATAAAAATAGATGTGCTTCCTGGCAAATCCATGCATCGACTGTGTGACCCAAGACCGGGTGTATAGGTTCTCAGCCTACCATATATATCATAAAATTATGTGTCTCAGCCGGGCATTTTGGCTCACACCTATGATCCCAGCGCTTTGGGAGGCCAAGGCGGGCAGATCACCTAAGGTCAGAAGTTCGAGACCAGTCTGGCCAACATGGTGAAACCCCATCTCTACTAAAAGTACAAAAATTAGCCAGGCGGGCGCCTGTAGTCCCACCTGCTCTGGAAGCTGAGGCCTGAGAACTGCTTGAACCCAAGAGGCAGAGATTGCATTGAGCTGAGATTGTACCAGTGTGCTTCAGCCTGGGTGACAGAGCAAGACACCATCTCTAAATAAATAAATAAGCAAATAAATAAATACATGTCTCTCTGTTTTCCAGATATGAATATTGAAGTTGAGAAGGGTTCTGAAATGTAGCCTATGATCATGCAGTGAGCACATGGCTGAACTGGAATTCAGACCCAGGTCCTTCTATATTTAAAGTCCAAGGCCCCACTGGTTCGCACAAGGCCCCTGCTTGTCTCTCCAGCTTTAGCTCTTGTCTTCCCCTTCACCGTGAACCCTATCTTCTAGCCAACTCCAAGCTTCTCTTTCTAGGCACATGCTGTGCCATTTCCTCTGTGTTTTGGCTCATGCCTGTCTTTCTGTCATGCATGATTTTCCTCCATTCTCACAGCCTTGCCTCCAAACACTGGAACACTCAGGGTTTGTAGGCATAATCCTTGAACACTCAGTTTGATGTGCTGTGACCATCTCCCACAGTGTGGCCCTGCGAATGGCCTTGCACCTGTCGACTGGATGCCTCGGTTGTTAGACTGTATCTGTGTGGAAGGCAGAGCTTGTCGTCCTGTCCTTGGGTCATCTGACTAGCATCTTAACACTTATACTAAAATATCAGCCATGACCACCTGAATACTTAGCTCAGCAAAACCAAAACCTACAGCTTACAAGGCAGACCCTTCCAGGTAGCTGGCAGAGGGGGCAGGGAGAGGTTGATTAACGGATTAGCAAAATTACAGCTAGATGGGGGCAGTAAGTTCTAGCCTTCTGTAGTACTGTATGCTGACTATAATTAACATATTTTATTGTATATTTTCAAAAATCTAGAAGAGAGGATTTTGAATATTTACAACACAAAGAAATAATAAATGTTTGAGGGGCCAGATACGTTAATACCCTGATTTGATCATTACACTGATTCAAGCATTGTCTGTATGTATCAAAATATCTGTATCCCATAAATATGTACAATTATTATGTGGCAAATAAAAATAAAAGGAAAAAATATTATGTTAATAATGAGTTATACAAAGGATTAAATATGTATTAGTTTAGGCTGGACGTGGTGGCTCATGCCTGTAATCCCAGCACTTTGGGAGGCCAAGGCGGATCATTTGAGGCCAGGAGTTCAAGACCAGCCTGGCCAACATGGCAAAACCCTGTCTCTACTGAAAATAGAAAAAATTAGCTGGGCTTTGTGGTAGGCACCTGTAATTCCAGCTACTCGGGAGGTTGAGACACGAGAATCTCTTGAATCCAGGAGGCAGAGGTTGCAGTGAGCTGAGATCTCACCATTGCACTCCAGCCTGGGAGGCAGAGTGAGACAAAAAATAAAAATAAAAATAAAAAATAAATAAATATGTATTAGTTTAAAGAAAGGCCCTTTCAGTAAGACCACACAGAAGAATATTTAAGAAGGCAAGTTGAGAGTTCTGATCCAGTCTTTGCCACTTTATAGTTCTGCAGCTACAAGCACCATATTTCATTCCTCTGGACCTGTTTCCCAGATGGGAAATGACATCTGAGACAGTACCTACCTCACACAGTCATTGTGAGAATTCAATGAGATTAATGTGTACAACAAACTCGGCACATTGCCTGGCTCATAAGGAAGAGTTGGACAAAATTCCAGCTGCCTTCATTCTTTCTATTATTGTTGCCTTCTTCTTTTTATTATTACAACTACATAGCATGCCCCTGTAGCTACCGTTATTCTTATGATTACTCACCACATCCTCCCTCTCTTCCCGCCAACCCTGAGTGACTTTGCTAAAGATTCCTTCCGAGAATGGATAGTGTTCTTGGAATTCGCGAAATGAGTTCTTCATTGTCTTGTGATGGTTCAGTGCCCTGGTGGTGATTTTGCACTCCTGGCACCCCCGGGAAGCTGCCCGGTTGGCTCCCCAGGAAGTTGGTGCCTGCCAAGCCCATTCTATCCAGGCTTCCTGGATATGGCTAAGAAAAGACGAGTTCTCCGTAGGCTCTCCCTCCCACTGACTTGACATCTCCCCGCTCTGGGGTATTCTGGGTTTATTCCTGGTCAGCTCAGGTCACTGTGAAGGTGGCCCCCACCCATGGCTCTGGGAATGGCAGGATCCCAAACAGGGCCATGGGCCTCTGGAATTGTTGATAACACTAAAAGGAATAATATCTGGAACACGCTTATTTTCTTTCCTCCCAGGAGGAGCTCAGAGTTGGACCCTTTAGTTTTGAATAACAAGTGCTCCATTTGCCATCAGAGTGAGCCAATCTCACCTTTCCGTACTTATTTTTCACATATCCAGAGTGTGGTAGGCGGAATTTGGGTTTTTAGCGAGGCATTCCTTGGGGTTTCATAGTGAACAACTCTGAACTGTTATGAAAAGACAGAAAAACAGAAAATTCCTCCACACCCAAAGTATTACAAGAACAGGGAACTTAAGGAAAAAACCAAGTCCCAGACAACAAAATAAAGGGAAATGTAAACTTGGCTTTTTGGATTGAAAAGATTCTGATGATCCAGCCGTGAATGGTTTCCACTAGGATCTGCTTGGAGGTGAAAATTCACAGGGTCTGTGAAAAGGAAAATAAAGATGGGAAGTCAGAAGAAAAGGAAAGGGAACAACATGTGTGTTGGAAGATCAAGGGGACAGAAATCAATGAGAAGGTTAAAAGACAAGAGGTAAGGTGCCCCCAGGAACAAAGATTGTCGCCAAAGTAAGAGGGCCATCGGGTGACAGTATTTTCCAGAAGACTGGAGCAGAAAACAGACACACACACAATTTTTTTTCTTTTCCGGAACTATGTTGACACACAACTGCTCAAATAAATTTGCATTCCCATCTCAACTGACTCATTTTTTGGCTGGAACAGTGAGCTCACATTCCAGAGCCTGAGCCGACCCTCTTGCACCCCCACTGCCGATAAAGTATAAAATGTGTAATTAGTGCTTTTTGCAGTAGGATGGACCATGATGTCAGCTGGGCTCTCTTTCCTGTAGCCTCTGTCTGCAATATCTAGCATTCAGTGTTGCATTCTTATGTCAACCATTTCCACAGGAGAAAAGATGAGAGCAAGGGTGAGAGGGGAGCATATTTTTACAACTTACCAGGATTTAAGCATCAGTCTTTCAATTAAAAAACAAAGTTACAAATAGGGAAAAGAGGGATGTTAGACTGAGTGCTGTGATGATGAATTGAAATCAGCAGTATTGGTATGAACTAAAGGTTTCTTAATATGTAGAGATAGGTATAGGTGGATAGATGGGTGAATGGATAGATAGATAGATAGATAGATAGATAGATAGATAGATAGATAGATTGATAGATAGACAGACAGACAGATAGAGATATCCATGCCTGCATGGATTGGTATACATAATATATTCTCAAGCTCTGAACACTGAGAGACCCCAGCAGCAAAGATTTTCCAGTAGCAGTGAGCACACCTACCACTCAGATCTTGGTTTCTAAATACCATTCTCCAAAAAGGAGAGACCAGGGCTCCTTGGAGAAGTGATTACTTCCAGAACTGGAGCAGAGAAAATACAAAATACCGCTAGAATACCCTGCAGTTCCAGAAAATAGGGAATTGCTCAAAAAATAATGGGGGCTTATTGGAAGGATATAGAGCTCCTCATGGCCAGAGCTGGAACAATTTGAGCAACAAACTAATGGTAATATTGGATTATAAGTCATAGAATAAATACCCATGAGTCCATAGTAATAAGAAAGGAAGAAAAGGAGTAAGCAAGAAAAGGAGGAAGGAAGGAAGGAAAAGAGGAAGGAAGCAAGGAAGGAAAGGAAGAAAGAAGGAAGGAACTCTTTCCTTAAGAAGAATTACAATTAATAGGCCAGGCGTGGTGACTCACAGCTCTAATCCCAACACTTTGGGAGGCCGAGGTTGGGGGATTCCTGGAGGTCAGGAGTTCAAGACCAGCCTGGCCAACATGGCAAAACCCTGTCTCTACTAAAAATACAAAAATTACCAGGGCTTGGTGGTGTGCACCTGTAATCCCAGCTTCTTGGGAAGCTGAAGCATGAGAGTCACTTGAACCCAGGAAGCGCAGGTTACAGTGAGCCGAGATTGTACCACTGCACTCTAGCCTGGGTGACAGAGTGAGACTCTGTCTCAAAAACAAAACAAACAAAACAATTAATAAATGTGGAAGCAATGAGGGAAATAAAAAAATCACCATTAGAACACCACAGTAGACATTGCTGCAGGTAAGATGCATGAATGGATGCTAAAGTTTAAGTGAGCAAACGTTTGGGGAGAAACAAGATAGTCTTGAAGTATCTCCCTCGAGAGATTAATTAATGACAAAAAGAAAAATGGTAACTTTATAGCGAGGAAACCCAACGGACACCACATAAATCAAGTGGTTGAAGTTAACATCCCCAGTAATAAGTCACGTTGATACATTGATATGATAGATATGATTCAAAAAGAAGGGCACTTCACCTCTACGATTCTTCTCCCAAACCCATAACCCCTATCTAATCATGAGAAAACATCAGACAAACCCAAGTGGAGGGACATCCTACAAAACACCCCTCCAGTCTTTTTCAAAAGTGTCAGAGTCATAAAAGACAAGGAAAAGGCTGAAGAATTGTCAGAGGCTGGAAGAGACTAAGGAGAACTGATGGCTAAAGGCAATGTGGGATCCTGGACAGAAATAAGTCATTACAGGGAAAACTTGGTGAAAGCTGAATACAGTCTATAGATTAGTTAATAATAATAATATTGTACCCATGTTAACTTCTGCTTCTTCTCCCCCTCCTTCCTCCCCCTTTTTCATCATCATCATCATCTTCTTCTTCTTTTTTTTTTTTTTTTTTTTTTGAGATGGAGTTTCACTCTTGTTGCCCAGGCTGGAGTGCAGTGGCGCAATCTCAGCTCACTGCAACCTCCACCTCCCGGGTTCAAGTGCCTTAGCCTCCTGAGTAGCTGGGATTACAGGCGCCCGCCACCAAGCCTGGCTAATTTTTGTATTTTTAGTAGAGACAGGGTTTCACCATGTTGGCCAGGCTGGTCTTGAACTCCTGACCTCATGATCCGCCCACTTTGGCCTCACAAAGTGCTGGGATTACAGGTGTGAGCCGCTGTGCCTGGCCTAATTTTTTTAAAAAATACTTTTTGTAGAATCAAGTTCTCACCGTGTTGCCTCGGCTACATCAATGTTTATTGCAGTGCTATTCACAATAGCCAAGACGTGGATTCCACCTAATTGTCTAACAAATGAATGGATAAAGAAAATGTAAATGTGTATATAGACATGATATAAATGGATATTACATATATCCATGTATACACACACACACACACACACACACAGGGCTGGGCACAGTGGTTTGTGTCCATTATTCCAATGCTTTGGGAGATCAAGCTGGTAGGATCACTTGAGGCCAGGAGTTTGAGACCAGTCTGGGCAATGTAGTGAGACCCCATCTCTAAAAAAGAAAAATGTATATATACAATGGAACAACATTGTATGTCAGTCAGCCATAAACAAGAATGAAATCCTGGCATTTGCAGCAACATGGATGGAACTGGAGGTCATTATGTTAAATGAAATAAGTAAGGCACAGAAAGACAAATATCATATGTTCTTACTCATGTGTGGAAGCTAAAAAAGTGCTGTCAAGGAGGCAGAGGGTAGAATGGTAGTTTCCCAAAGTGTTGGAGTGGGGATGAGGAGAGCTTGGTTAATGGGTACAAGCATAGATAGAAAGAATAAATTTGAGTGTTTGATAGTACAGCAGGATAACTGTGGTTAACAACAATTTATTGTATTTTTTTTTTTTTTTTTTGAGACAGAGTTTTACTCTTGTTGCCCAGGTTGTAGTGCAACGGTGCAATCTCAGCTCACTGCAACCTCCGCCTCCAGGGTTCAAGCAATTCTCCTGCCTCATACTCCCAAACTGCTGGGATTACAGGCATGAGCCACCGTTCCTGGCTAATTTTTTGTGTTTTTAGTAGAGATGGAGTTTCACCATGTTGGTCAGGTTGATCTCGAAC
This sequence comes from Rhinopithecus roxellana, assembly GCF_007565055.1. Lineage (NCBI taxonomy): Eukaryota > Metazoa > Chordata > Mammalia > Primates > Cercopithecidae > Rhinopithecus > Rhinopithecus roxellana. The sequence continues at coordinate 81,552,601 of NC_044568.1, read as the reverse complement.
TCCTGACCTCAAGTGATCCGCTCGCCTTGGCCTCCCAAAGTGCTGGGATTACAGGCGTGAGCCACCGTTCCCGGCCTGTATATTTCAAAAGAGCTAGAAGAGAAGATTTGAAATGTTCCCAGCACAGATAAATGATACATGTTCAAGATAATGGATCCTTAAATACCCTGATGTGATCATTACACATTCTATACATCAAAAGGTCACATGTACCCCATACATATGTACAATCATTATGTATCAATAAAAATTTTTTTAAACAAGAGTAGAAACCTTAATCCTTGTCTACACCACCACTGCCACCATGACTCCTCCCTCATTTCATGTAATCCTCCCAACAATCCTACCGGGTAAAGAACAAAGGAACCATCAGCACGCCCCATGCAAAACTCTCTCTAAATGGTCATAATAAAACAAAGTATGACCACGTTGTATTTTAAGGTTGTATAAGGGTAGGGGGTGCGCTTCACCTCGATGGGGAAATGCATTTCTCTGCTGATCTTTTCCCCTTGCAAAATTTGATGTGAGAGGAAGAGACCAGATTGGAAGGCCTGGGTCTTAGCAGAGCACTTTCACCAGAGGGAAGACGTATAAAGGGAAGTCCAGGATAGAGTTCAAAATCAGGGAGTTGAAAATAAATGAATCGTTCTGATCAGAAAAAAGGTGGAGAAGAATATTTGGGAGGCAAGGTAAAAGAAGATTGGAAAGGAAGGATTTTGGGGGATTCTGAAGAAAGATACCCAATACTCATAAGTGTACATTGGAAACTCCTTCCAGAGCCCCTGAACCTTGTAAAGTCTGCCACATAGGCAGGTCTGGTGTGTCTGTGAGTAAGTGTGTTCTGTATGAGTGTATTTGTGTGTGTGTCTGTGTCTGTGTGTGTATGAATGTGTGTCTATATGAGTGTGTTTGTATATCTATGTGTGTGTCTTGTATGTGTGTGTATGAGTGCATATACGTGTGTCTGTATGTCTGTGTGTATGTATTTGTATGAGTGTACTGTCTGTGTGTGTCTCTATGTCCATGGGTGTGTATTTGTATGAGTGTATCTATGACTTTGTGTCTGTATGTGTGGATGTGTGTATTTGTATGAATGCTTCTGTGTTTGTATGTCCATGGGTAAGTATGAGTGCGTCTGTTTGTCTGTGTCTGTGTATGAGTGTGTCTCTGTGTTCGTATGCCCATAGGTATGTATGCATGTGTCTGTGTGCCTGTGAATGTCTGTGTGTGCATGTGTCTGTACATCTATGGTGTGTGTCTATATGAATGTGTCCATGTGTGTCTGTATGTCTGTAGGTACATGTCTATATGACTGTGTCTGTGTGTGTCTTTGTGTGTCTGCGTCTGCGTCTGTGAATGTTTCTGTCTCTGAGTCTATGTGTACCATTGTGTCTGTTTCTGCTTCGGTGTGTCTTTATCTCTGTGTGCCTCTGTTTGTGAGTTTGTGTGTGTCCAGGTGTGTTTGTGTGTGTCTTTGTCTTTGTGTGTGTGTTGGAAATCACAGCACAGGACTGAATTCCTGTGATGGTAAACACAAAGAAATCGCCATAAGAATCAGAGGGAGAACAATAAGTCAGCTGACACAGGAGGAAGTCAAGCCCTAGGTGACAGTGAGAATGTAAGGTGCCAGGAATTCGATGACATCTTTGCAAGGGAATTTCCCTGGGTCTGGAATGCGGGTGGGGATGGCGAGTCAAGACAGTATTATCCAGACCTCCAAGAGCAGGGAGACCCACCCTCATTCTGCACCTGGAGTATGCTGTGTTATCTCCATTTTGTAGCTGAGAAAACTGAGTCTGTAAACTAGTTCTTTTACTGGACTGAAGAGAAGGGCCCGACTGCTGAGCCAGCAGCAGCCTCTGGCTGGACTGACCTTTGAGTGAAAACACTGAATCACAGTGAGAAAGTCATTCCCCTTTCTGTTTGCTTTCAATCCTTTTAAATTTAATTTTTAGAGATAGAGGTCTTGCTATGCTGCTTAAGCTGGACTTAAACTCCCGGGCTCAAGAGATCCTCCTGCCTCAGCCTGTGGAGTAGCTAGGATTACAGGCGTGCATCAAGGGAGATGGGAGAATTGCTGAAGCCTGGGAGGTCAAGGCTGTGGTGAGCTATGATCGTACCACTGCGCTCCAGCCCAGGTGACAGAGTGAGACTTTGTATCAAAAAAGAAAAAAAAAATGAGACTTTGGTCATGTTAGAGGTAAATTTAGGAGCGTTTTTATTTGTTTGCTTGCTTGCTTTTAATTTCTATTTTACAAAAATTCAAGACTACAGAAAAAGTTGCAAGAACTGTAAAATAATCTGTTATATACACTTTATCTAGATTCTACCTCTGTTTACATTTTTGCCACATTTGTTCTGTCTCTCTGTGTGTGTCTGTCTGTCTGTCTTTCTCGGTATATACGTATCTATAAGTCTACGTGTATATACACATGCATACAACACACACACACACTTTTTAAAAAAGCATTTGAGAATCAGTTGCCAATATCATGATCTTTCATTCCTGGCCAGCCGTGGTGGCTCATGCCTGTAATCCCAGCACTTTGGGAGGTTAAGGTGGGTGGATCACCTGAGGTCCAGAGTTTGAGACCAGCCTGGCCAACATAGTGAAACCACATCTCTACTAAAAACACAAAAATTAGCCGGGCCTTGTGACACATGCCTGTAGTTCTACCTACTCGGGAGGCTGAGGCAGGAGAATCGCTTGAACCAGAGAGGCAGAGCTTACACTGGGCCGAGATCATGCCATTGCACTCCAGCCTAGCAACAAGAGTGAAACTCCGTCTCAAAAAAAAAGAAAAAAAAAAAAGAAAAAAATCCTAAATACTCCATCTATCTCCTAAGAACAGGACATTCTCTTTCATAACCACACTGTAGTTACCAAATTCAGCAAATTTAATCTTGATACCATGCCATTATCCAATATACAATCCATATTCAAAGTCTGCCAATTGTCTCAATGAAGTCATTTCAGTCATTTTAGTTTTTTCTGATGCAGGATCCAATCCGCAATCATATTGCATTTATGTGTCATTTTTCTTCACTCTCATTTAATCTGGAACAGTTCCTCAGTCTTTCATGACATTGACCCAACTCTCTTTTTAACAAAGATAGTCGAAGCCTCAGGCTCAGAGCCTCGTACTAGTAACAATATCCAGCTAGAATAAAATCAGTTTTTGTTTTCTGAGTATTTATGTTTCACTTATCATCTATTTATGGCAAGTGACACTGGCTTCTTATTTAGGGGAGTGATCTTTGATTTCTTTAATGTTTTTCATTTAAGAAGTAAGTTAATTTAAAGGAAAACATTAAGGAAGTCATAGAACTGGCATGTAGATTTAGTCCAAGTTTTCTCAACCTTAGCACTATTGGCACTTGGGGCCAGATAATTCTGTGTTGTGGGGGCTATTCTATGAACTGTAGGGTGTTTAGCAGCATCCCTGGCCTCTACCCACTAGATGCCAGTAGCATCCCCTGCTCTCTCTCTCTCTCTCTCTGGTTGTGACAACCAAATTTGGTTCCAGACATTGCCAAATGTCCCCTGGGAGGCAAACTCACCCAGCTAAGAGCCACTGATATAGCCAAAAACCATGAGACTGGAGTGTGATTGACAGGAGCTTGGGAATAGAGTAGAGCCTCTGTCCAGTTCGGCTCAACCAGTGTTTACCAAGTGCTGCCACGTGCCTGGCTCTGCATAGGTCCTAGGGAGGCAGATGAGCAGGACACAGTCCAGCCCTCCAGGATCTCCATTGAAATCAAAAGGGGGGTGGTGGATGTCCAAGAAGCAGAAAAGGTGGGAGCTGGGAAAAGCTGTATCATCACCCAGAATTAAGTCTCAACCTCGTGACTCTCACAACAGCTCTTCTGCCCCAATAATTCCTTTGAAGACATGAATCACATCATATGATTCCCTGATTAAAAGCTTCCAGTAACTTCCCACCACACTTAGAATAAGATCCAAACTTCTCACAGGACCTCAAAGACTCTGCACACTCTGGCCCCTGTGTCTTCCTCTGTCGTCTGGATTTGCCTCACTGCCCATTATTCCCAGGCTCCAGCCACCCTGGACTTCTCTCTCTTCCAAGGCCTCACCACACTTGTTTCCAAGTGAGGGTCTTAGCACTGTGATGTCCTCTGTATGGAATATTCTGTCCCAAGTCTTTGCAGAACTGGCTCTTGGTCACGAGGTCTCTGTTCAAACATCACCTCCCCCAACCACTTTATATACGGGAGCCCTGTATCCCATTAACCTGTTTGATTTCTTCCATCGCATTTCCTGTGGTTGACACTGTAGGTTGGCTGACCGACTTTCACCATCAGTGCCTGCCCAAGACCATGGGAACCCACCTTTTGCGTCAGTGAGACCTGGATGTGAGACATGGCGTCAAAGGAGATCATTTTGGAGCTTTAAGATTTGACTGCCCGTTGGATTTTGAACTTGGAGCCTTTAGCACCTTCATTTTGGCCAATTTCTCTCATTTGGAATGGGTGTATTTATCTAATGCCTGTACCTCCATTGTATCTAGGCAGTAATTAACTTGCTTTTGATTTTACAGGCTCATAGGCAGAAAGGACTTGCCTTGTCTCAGATGAGACTTTGAACTGTGAACTTCTGAGTTAATGCTGGAATGAGTTAAGACTTTGGGGGACTGTTGGGAAGGCATGATTGGTTTTAAAATGTGAGGATACAAGATTTGGGAGGGGCCGGGAGCAGGTTTGGCTGCGTCCTCACCCAAATCTCATCTTGAAATATAGCTCCCATAATTCCCACATGTTGTGGGAGGGACCCAGTGGGAGATGATTGAATCATGGGGGCAGTTTCCCCCATACTGTTCTCATGGTAGTGAATAAGTCTCATGAGTTCTGATGGTTTTATAAGGGGTTTCCCCTTTTGCTTGGCTTTCAGTGTCTCTTGCCTGCTGCCATGTAAGACATGCCTCTTGCCTTCTACCATGATTGTGAGGCCTCCCCAGCCATGTGGGACTGTGAGTCCATTAAACCTCTATTTCTTTATAAATTGTCCAGTCTCAGGTATGCCTTTAACAGCAACATAAAAACAGACTAATATAGTGCCCTTCTCCTGAGTGACCACCCAGGCAGAGGTGGCCATCTGACCCACATCTGGCCCAGGAGAGATGCCGAAATTGGCTATCACTCCCTGATACAGGGACTGCCCCTTCCCTTTCTTCATCTTCCTGCTGAATTACAAGGGTGATGACTGGAGCTGTCCAGCCATCCTATGACCGTAAGGGAAAGACCATACACATGAAGATCCTTGAGCCATAGAACCAGCACCAGCATCCTCTCATTTTCTGCTCCAGAGAGAAAAATAAAGCCCTAGGGTTTAAGCCACTATAGTGAGGTTGCCTAGTACTTGCAGGCAAAAGCATCCCTAATCGACATACTAGGTGAGATTCCTATGTAAATTTAGCTGTGTGTTTTTCATCCATATCCCTTTAGTATACTCTCTGCACTATGAGACAGGAATTCATGTCTGTCTTATTCACAACCACATCTCCAGCCACTAGGCACAGGGCCTGACTGATGACTGAGTTCAATAACTATGAACCTGTCTGTTCTCCAGTTCCCTTACATGTAAATAGGGATCGTCACAACACCTTGACAGATTATAAGGATTAAATGAGTCAATATGTATTATATACAGCACTTAGAGCAGTGCCTGGCACATAATCACTGCATAAAGAGTTGCTATTATTTATTGACTTAATGAAGTAATTAATTTATGGAAGAAAGGATTCCTTCTCTGTGTGCTTCTGCAGCCATGTCCTCTGGCTTCCTCCTTCCCTTCAAATCAAAGCTGTGTTTACTCGGTGCTGACAAGTCAGGCTATTGATTAAGAAACATGACCATGGCAGTTGGAAGAAAGTCATACCATTTACAGTGAGCTGGGGGATTAGCACCTTTAGGGGGTGGAGCGGGGGAGAGATGCTGACACACAAAAGGGTAGGGTGCATAAAGCCTGGCATATTCCAAAGGGCAGGCCAAGAAATGCTGGAAATGAAACCCAATATGAGGTTTTGCTGTTGTGCACCGTGGGAAGAAGAACAGAACTGTCCATTGCAACTGGTGCCCAGTGAAAGCCACTCGGAGGTCACTTGAAGTTTATAGGGATGGAAATTCAACATGTGTTGTACGGGGATGGGCTACAGCCCACTGGGATCAAAGAGGTTCATTCATTCATTCAACAAAATATATGTAAATATTTTTGAGACAGGGTCTCACTCTGTCACCCAGGCTGGAGTGCAGTGGCACAATCACGGATCACTACAACCTCAACCTCCTGAGCTCAAGTGTTCCTCCCATCTCAGCCTCCAGAGTAGCTGGGACTATAGGCGTGCACCACCACACCCGGCCTCATTCAACAACCTACTATGTGTCATGTAGGGAGGGATCTGACAGAGAAACAGTAAGTACTGTCTTAACTGAAATGGTCACACGGGGTGATTCCAAGGGATCCCACAGTTTTTCTTTCCTAATTGCCTTGCAACAAAGTAGATGCCAGTCCCAAATTTCAGATCGCACATGACTTACTTCATGACCAGTACTACTGCTACTAGCTAATATTTTTCGGTATCTACTCTGTACCAGACATTCTGCTGAGACCACTTTACCAACTACAGCCAGTACCACTCATTAGGAACTTAACATCGATTTCCCTCTTCTCTTTCACAAAAAAACTCACTTTCATTCACGGGGCACCAGAGGACACAGGCACCGCAATCTGACTATTAGCATCCAAACATATGCCCTAATGGACACAGAGGTACTGTTTTGTTCATTTCTCAGAAGTCAGTGAGATAGAGGTTGATGTCATTCCCATTTTACAGTGGAGCAAACTGAGGTTTGGAGAGTTTACATGAATTGCTTCTATCTGATGAAGGTAGAGTGTGAATCCAAGCAATTTGAGTCTGAAACCTACGTTCTTTCTATTCTTTTGGTCTTTCCCCATTTGTACAGACAACACATACAAATATTCTTGCATTTAACCCTCCCAATAACTTGGCAGGTGGTATAATAGGTAAGGTTTTCAAATATCTGCTGATATATGTTCTCTAATCTGTCTGCTGGTTTCACTCTCTGAGTCACCTCCCTCCTCGCTTTTAAGGTTAACCTATTCCAGTCCAGTGGAGTGGAGAGTGTAGACAAAGAGGGAGAGAAAGCTGAGTGGCGGTCAGCTGTGTCAGGATCTAGGCAGAACTCCTAGGAGGTGAGTGTTAGGGCTTGGAGAACGCCAAAAGCAGAAGAGCTTTTGCATCATTTTTCATGTGATGTCCTAGAAAGAGACAACATTAATATCAGCCTACAACGGAGTTAGGCAGAGGGAGGGCTCAAATTTTGCATTCAGAAGTTTCCAGAATGTTCCAGGTACCTTATGGAGGGATCTATAGAAGGGTGCTGATGGTGATAATAAGTGAGACTGAACTTGCTGTAGAAGGGGTGCAGTAGCTCTCAAACTCAGAGCCACACGGCGACCAGAAATAAGACAGGGGTAAAAGGTGCATGGCAACCAGACCCCAGATGAAATTTGGCACCAGAAAAAGGCAAGGCAGGGCTGGTCAGTGGGAAGATGCCTTGAGTGGACTAAGTTGACCACCAGCTATCCAGGAGCCTACCGGTTGTAGACCCAGCAACTGTGGCCTGCTGGGACAGAGTGGGGGCAAGGGACCCTATTGTCACAGAGGTCAGCAAGGGCCTCCTGGGCAGTATTCTGAAACATTGGGTTCTCTTCTGTATATCCAGAATGCCACCTTGATGAGACAGAGGAGAAGAAGGAACTCAGAAATGACAAAGTCTCTCAAACCAAGAGGATATGGCAATATCATTCATTGGCAGGTTCTGGTTCCTCTCAATCAATGATGACCTTATGGGCAAAACTTGGGAGGAAGATTGGTGCAGTTATGGACCATCCAGAAGCAACCTTTGCTTTGCACAGCTGAGCTGCAGAGACAGTGTGTGCTACTGTTTAGTTCTGGTACACAGAATTCCTACTTTCTCCAGATTTTAGCAGACAAGCAAACTGGAAGTCACCGTGAAAACCACCTACCTTCTCTGAGCCTCAATTTCCTTGCTTTTAAAATGGGAATAATAAGGGCCACCTCCCAGGATTATGAGGGTAAAGTGAAGATTGGCGCCATGAATAGCATGACAAAGGTCACATGCTCAACATGGGACCGCAAGACTCTCCCTGCCTTCCACCCCACTGTTTTCCCATGGACGCTGTCATGAGAGACACCTAGAGCCAACTGCGACCTGAATGGCAGCTTGGTGACAGGAAAGAGACAGGCCTCATTTTAATGCTTGTGGAGAACCTAGGTGAGGCTCATCTTGTCACCAGTGGGTGTTTATTGACACTTAGTAGACTGACTGATTGACTGACTGAATGAATGAATGAATGACAAGGCCTTTACTAGTGACTACAGGAGACTTGGACACCAGGTGTTGTCATGTGAGGCTCCAGCGTGTTTTGGTGGGATCACCTAAATGGCAGAAGAAGTCATTTTTCAGTCTCATAAGTCTCATAAGGTGACAGTTCAGATGTCACCTCCTCCAGGAAGACCTCCCTGATACTCCCAGTCTGGTTTAGTCACCTACTGAGTGCTCCTATCACAGCACTATATGGATTAGTCTGTCCATTGAGGTTTTCTCACTTGACAGTGAGTTCTTAGAGGCAAGATTATGTCTCATTTCATCTCCCTGTGTCCCTAGCACAAGGTTCGGCCCAAAGTGGGCATGTAGGAAATCACAGGAGCCATTTATTGAGGGCTTTCCAGGTACTGGGTGCTGGGCTAAATGCTTTAGCTATGATATGCTTGTTTCCTTCAATAACCTCAGGAGCCAGGGCCGCCGTATCATGCCGCTGTACAGGTAGGAAAGCTGAGGCTCAGAGATGCTAAGCAGCCTGATATTTCTATATCTTTCTTTGCCAGACTGCCTGGCCTAGATTCTTGAGGTTTGGGAACAGCATAAACCTCAGGGTGATGAGGCGGTCTGGTTGGCTGGGTGGGTGGGTAGGAAGATGGAACAATGAAGAAAGAGCACATGCTAGCAGCTGGCATCCACAGTGCATGCCAGACACAGGACCACAGCGCCGGGACCACCCGAGAAGAAATGCCTCGTGGCCTCTGAATGGGGAGTGTTAACTGCACATTCTGTAGGACCCATCTGCTAACCGATTTGGAACAAATGGGTGCTTGAGAGCTTGTGCTGTTACGTGTATGCATGATGCTTCTGGCAGAAAGAATGGGGAAAACACAACCCAAAGTCCCCTCCAAATCCCAGCGACACATATGGAATTCCACAGAGGTGAGCAGACATAACATGTGGTAACATGTAGACAGCAGCACAAAAATATCAGTGCCACAGTCAAGAAGGAAGAACAGTGCAACACCCATTGCATAGCCCATTTTTAAAATAAAATAAAATGAGGCCACAAGTTTGCTTTTCCAAGGAGCCCCAGACAGTCTCCAGAAATCTCCCAGAGGACCTGTTCCTTTGCGGGCCTTTCCTGCCCAAGCTCTGGACTACCCGTAAATCTGACCCTCTCCAGGGCCAGGGGGCCTCAAGAGCTTGGAGACTCACCGGAGCAAACAACTTAGCAAAAACAATCTGTCCCATAAACAAAGCCAGTGGAAAGCATCCAGGCCCACACAATGGAGCTAATCTTCTGGGCACACATTTCCCGTCTGGGGTATTAGCAAGGATACGGCTTCCTTCTAGGTGGAGGTAAACGCTGCTTGGCTTGTGGGTCCAAGAACAACAATCCTCTGTAGATTATTCCCCCCTTGTTTGAAACATAACAGGCAGGAATTTAGAAGCAAGGAGCTGGTCTTCTCCCCTTCCTTTCTTTTCTTAAAGAAGCACTGCAAATTTAAAGGCCAGGGAACTTATTGGGAAGGACATGCTTTATGAACCACACAACCACACAACCCTCTGATTCAATTCATTCACTGGCGAGCCCTGTGCTTTGGGACAACTGATTTAACTTCCCAGAACCATAACTTCACCATGGTTCAAGTGAGACCGTCTACAGATGTCCAATCCTACTTGTTCTCATGGAGGAATAAAACGAAAATGTTGAATGCCCGCTATCAAAAGCAAAAAAAACAAACCCAGTGGCCGGGTGTGGCGGCTCACACCTGTAGTCCAAGCACTTTGGGAGGCCCAGCTGGGCAGATCACCTGAGGTCAGGACTTCAGACTAGTCTGGCCAACATGGTGAAACCCCGTCTCTACTAAAAATACCAACTTAGCTGGGCGTGGTGTCGGGTGCCTGTAATCCTGGCTACTCAGGAGGCTGAGGCAGGAGAATTGCTTGAACCCAGGAGGCTGGGGTTGCAGTGAGCTGAGATCACGCCACTGCACTCCAGTCTGGGCCACAAGAGCAAAACTCCGTCTCAAAAACAAACAAACAACCCAGAAAATAACACGTGTTGGTGAGGATGTGCAGAAATCAGGACCCTTGTGCACTGTTAGTGGGAACACAAGATGGGTCAGCATCATGGAAAACAGCAAGGAGCCGCCTCAAAAAATTAAAAATAGAATTACCATGTGATCCAGCAATCTCACTTCTGGATATATACCCCAAAGAACTAATTTTTTTTTTTTTTTTTTTTTTTTTGAGACAGAGTTTTGCTCTTGTCGCCCAGGCTCGAGTGCAATGATGCGATCTCGGCTCACTGCAAGCTCCGCCTCCTGGGTTCAAGCGATTCTCCTGCCTCAGCCTCCCAAGTAGCTGGGATTACAGGCACCCGCTACCACGCCTGGCTAATTTTGTATTTTTAGTAGAGATGGGGTTTCACCATGTTGGTCAGGCTGGTCTCAAACTCCCGACCTCAGGTGATCTGCCCGTTTTGGCCTCCCAAAGTGCTGGGATTACAGGCGTGAGCCACTTCACCCGGCAAGAACTATAGTTTATATACTCATGTTCATAGCAGCATTATTCACAATAGCCAAGAGATGGAAACAACCCAAATGTCTATCGACAGATATATGAATAAAGAAAATGTGGTAGATACATATGATTGATGTTATTCTGCCTTGGCAAATGAGATGCTACAACATAGATGAACATTATGCTAAGTGAAATGAGCCAGACATAAAAAGACAAATACTGTATGATTCCACTTATATGAGGTATCTAAAGAAGTCAAACTCAGAGAACAGAAATAATTGCGGTTGCCAGGGGCTGAGGTTAGGAGGAAATGGAGAGTTGTTGTTCAATTTGTATAGACTTTCAGTTTTGCAAGATGAAAAAGTTCGAGAGATCTGCTGGATAACAATGTGAGTATAGTTGACACTACAAAACCGAACACTTAAAAAAGGCCAAGATGGTAAATTTTCTATTAAGTGTTTTTACCACAATTTAAAATCCTCCCCTGCCCTCCCTCACCTGCACTCCCCTCCCTTCCCTGCCTCCCTTCTTCCTTCCTTCCTTGACAGTGTTTTGCTCTGTTGCCCAGGTTGGAGGGCAGCAGTGTGATCGTGGCTCACTGCAACCTCAAATTCCTGGGCTCACGAGATCTTCTTGCCTCAGCCTCCTGAGTACTTGGGACTACAGGTGTGTACCACCACTCTCAGCTAATTTTATTTTATTTTATTTTATTTTATTTTATTTCTTTTTAAAGTTTTTGTAGAGATGGGGTCTCGCTATCTTGCCCAGGCTGGTCTCAAACTCCTGGGTTCAAGTGATTCTCCTTCCTTGGCCTAGCAAAGTACTGAGATTATAGGCATGAGTCACTGTGGGATGAATCTTGTCCTCTCTGCCTCTAAATGTATATGATGGAGTCCTAACCCATAGTACTTCAGATGTGACTATATTTGGAGACAGAGTATTTAAAGAGGTCATTAAGGCAAGATGAGATTATTAGGGTGGCCCTAATCCAAAATGACTGGTGTTTTTATAATAAGAGGTAGTTAGAACACAGACACACGCAGAGGGAAGTCCATGTGAGGACACAGGGAGAAGATGGCCATCTATGAGCCAAGGACAGAGGCCTTAGAAGAAACCAACCCTGCTGATTCCTTGGTCTTGAACTTCTGGCCTCCAGAACTGTAAGATAATAAGTTTCTGTTGTTAAAGTCACCCAGTCTTTTATTATGGTACCTCCAGCAAAGTAATAACAGCCCAAGTATGGAGATACCATAACATACCCAACATACTTGCTTTACAAATAATGACCCTTCGTCCAAAGGTAGAGGTGACTTGGGCAATGTCACAGAGAAAATATTTAATACAAAGCAGAACAGCAATGAGAGCTCCTTTCTCCTAACTGGAGTTCCAAAAAGTGAGAGCAAGCCCCACAGGTGGAGAAGGATTCTTGGTCAATGCTGGCTGACATCCGCTGAACTCCTTGTTCGTCGTTCATGATGATACGTGAGGAGCCTCTACCCTCATCCTTCTCTGCCTCACGCACTGTGGTTTCTCCTTAAGAATCAACCCCAGTTAGACCTTTTCTTTGCAGATTTACCTCCCGATGGAAAAGCAACCTGTCCAGGGAATTGTGCTCTTTTCCAGGAAACAATGACCACAACCATGAGAGCACCCAATATGGAGGCAGTGACCAGAAGCCCATGAACTTTCAAAACACAAAGTTATACAAAGGAAAACAAGTCTCACATCCATGTAAAGAGAACTCTCAATGGAAGACACCCTTCCCCCGTATGAAAATCTCCAGCCCCCACCCACATGTCCAGCTGCCTCTGGACAGCTCCATCTGGGTGTCTCCTCAACACTTAAAACCTGTCAAGCTCAAAATAATCATCCTCCCTCCAACACCTCCGCCTACCATAGTCCTGATTTCATTTAATGTCATTGCCATAACAATAACCGTGATCTACTGTCTATTGAGCACCAGCAGTACGCCAAGTCCTTCACAGGAACAATCAATCAATTAAATGCAATCATACAGAGTGACTGTCATTGCCCTTCTGCAGATGAGGATGTCACCAACTGTGACATGGTCATGCATCTTGTAAGTGGCAGAGCTGGGACGCAAATCCAAGCCTGCCCAACTCCAAAGCAAACCGATTACCCACAGGCCACAACTGGTCTACAGATGGGTTTTCTTTGGCCTCAACAATGGTTTTTCTTGTTGCTTAAAAAAAATAGTAATTCAAAAGTCAAGACATTTCACATAAAAACCATATTTCTGGAATCTCCAGAAAAAAAAAGTGAGATGATCTGGCAGTGTGAACTTGATAAGCTAATTAACTTCTTGGAGCTCAGTAGAAACAATAAAAAGGGGAAAGCTGCTACTCAACTCTGGAGCGTGTTTGGGGTGCAGTGGGAGGCTGGCCCTGGGTGCCAGGTGGTGGTAGTAATGCCTCTTGTTTCCTCCACACTCACCATGAGCTTGAAGAGTGTATGATGGAGCTGAGATCCCACCCCAGGCCAGATTCCAAAACACCAGGCTTATGAAATCCTGGACTATGATAGACATAGGTAGTTATATATATATTTGCATATATATGATGAAATGTATATATATTTCAATCTATCTTGATATGATCATCTGTAAAGACCCTGTTTCCAAATACCATCCATTCACAGGTACTGGCAGTAAGGACTTCACCATCTCTTGGGGTTCACCAATTCAATCCCTAACAGGCATGTTCAGCAACTAGGAAGAAAGGCCCCACTGCCCCAGGCCTGCAGCGGGGACTTCTCCTTGACTCTCCAGGCCCCGATCTCCTCTACGCTTTCTCTGCTGAGGCAACCCTGCCTTTGGTCCCGGGGAGGGTATGTCTATGTCTTCCTCCACCCCATGGAGACAGAAGCATGGTCAGAAGATACCTGGCCTTGAGCTTTTGGAGATTTCACCTCCGAAGTGGCTTTACTCCGTGTTGTGTGCCTGCAAAACCACAAGTAGTGGAAGTCACCAAAGTTGCTCAGTTACATCCTAAACAACTGTAGCCCCTGCACCAATGAAGGGAGACTGCATTAGAGTGCGATCCTCCCCTTCTCTCTTCTTCTTCTTCTTTTTTGTGAGACTGAGTCTCACTCTGTTGTCCAGTCTGGAGTGCAGTGGCATGATCTCGGCACACTGCAGCCTCTGCCTCCTGGGTTCAAGCAATTCTCCTGCCTCAGACTCCCAAGTAACTGGGAATACAGGCGCCTGCCACCATGCCCGGCTAATTTTGTATTTTTAGTAGAGATGGGGTTTCACCATGTTGGCCAGGCTGGTTTCAAACTCCTGACCTTAGGTGATCCACCTGCCTTGGGTGGGACCTCGGCCTCCTAAAGTGCTGGGATTACAGGCATGAGCCACTGTGTCTGGCCTATTATTATTATTTTGATACAGGATTTTGCTCTGTCACCCAGGCTAGAAAGCAGTGGCATGAACATGGCTCACTGCAATATCCTGGGCTCAAGCAATCCTCCCACTTCAGCCTCCTACGTAGCTGAGACCACAGGCATGTGCCACCACACCTGGTTAATTGATACATTTTTTGTAGAGATGAAGTCTTGCTATGTTGCCCAGGCTGGTCTCAAACTCCTGGCTTCAAGGGATCCTCCTGCCTCGGCCTTCAAAGATGCTGGGATTACAGCCATGAGCCTCTGCACCTGACTTATTTATTTATTTTTTTTAATTTTAAATTTTTGTAGAGATGGCGCCTTGCTACATTGCCCAGGCTGGTTTCAAACTCCTAAGTTCAAGCAATGCTCCCACCTTGGCTCCCAAAGTGCTGGGATACGACAGGGTTTTTAATGTCTGTTCTAAGAATGCAAGGGCTTGATGGGAACCAAGGTCTAGAGTTCCCCAGCTATCTGTCATTTTCTAATAACCTTCCCTGATTTTTGCAGACCTACTAAAAAGCAAACTACAAAGGGAAACACACCTTCTTCTCTTCTATGCCCACAGAGAAGAGCATGTCTGTGGTTCCAACTCCTTGGGTGGCTGAGGTGGTAGGATTGTTTGAGCCCAGGAGGTCAAGGCTGTTGTGAGCTGTGTTTGCACCGCTGCACTCCAGCCTGGGTGACAGAGCAAGATCATGTCTCACTTTTGACACCAAAAGTGCGGGTTTTCCACACCAAGCAATTCCCCAAATCTCTGCAGACACCAACTGGGTGTCCTATAATTTAGTTAAATCCTGGCAGTAGCTACCTGGGTTCATATAGACCCCTCAGATTAAGGGCTCAGATCCATAAGACTGTCCCCCACTTCAGCCTCCAATCACAAACAGTGGGTCCCCAGGTTACCCACAACTTCTGTCTGACAAATTGGAGGTTCCCATAATCCCCCTTCTCAGGTTCAATAATTTGCTAAGACAGCCCTCAAAACTCAAAGAAACATTTACTTGACACTTGCAGCAGAAAGAAAAAGAAAAAAGCAGAGAAACATTTATGCACATTACTGGTTTATGATAAAGGATCCAAGTTCCATTCCAATGGTTCAATGGAAGAAATGCATGGGGCAAGATATGGGGAAGGGAGTGGAGCTTACATGCCCTCTCTGGACGCATCACTCTCCTGGCACCTTGAATGTGTTAACCAACCCAGACACTCTCCAAAACCCTGTCCTTTGGGGTTTTAATGAAGTCTTAATTATGTAGGCACATGGATGAAAGCATTGGCCATTAGTAACTAACCCAACCTCTGGATCCTCTCCTCCTCTGAGGTCAGGGATGAGGCTGAAAGCTCCAACAAAAATGATTGGTTCCCATGGCAACCAGCCCCATCCTGACACTGTCTCCCAGTCTCTGGCCTTTTCAAAAGTCACTTCATTAGGCCAGGTCAGTGGCTCACACCTGTGAGCCTAGCACTTTATGAGGCTGTGGGCGAATCACTTGAGGTCAGGAGCTCGAGACTAGCCTGGCCAATATGGCAAAACCACCTCTCTACTACAAATATAAAAATTAGCTGGGCATGGTGGAGCAGGCCTGTAATCCCAGCTACTCGGGAGGCTGAGGCAGGAGAATTGCATGAACCTGGGAGACGGAGGTTGCAGAGAGCTGAGATCATGCCACTGAACTCCAGCCTCAGTGACAGAGCGAGACTCTGTCTCAAAAAAAAAAAAAAAAAAAAAAAAAGTCTCCTCACTAACACAGACTCAGCTATGGACAAAAGGGGCTTGTTATGAATGACACCTTTATTACCCTGGAGCTATTTCAGGTCCTGGGGACAAAAACACAAATATTGTCATACATGATGGTCCTTTCACTCCTATCACTTAGGAAAGTACAAGGGTTTTAGTAGCTCTGGCCAGGAGCTGGGAGAAAGACCTATATATATATATTTCTTATCATATCACAATATCCCATCTACTTACCCTTGGTCCTAATACGTAACATTTTCTATGTACTAAAAGGACAATACGAATATTCGTTTAATCATGGATCTGATGTGCTAGTTATTTAGTTATTTTTCTAGTACATAGTAAGATGCATAACTGTTAAAATGATAAATGTTTTTACAGGTACCAAAGTTTGTGAAACATTGACCTAATCTTTTTTTTTTTTTTTTGAGACAGCCTCACTCTGTCATCCAGGCTGGAGTGCAGTAGCACAATCTCGGCTCACTGCAACCTCCTCCACCTCCCAGGTTCCACCTCCCAGGTTTCCTGCCTTAGCCTCCCGAGTAGCTGGGACTACAGGCACATGCCACCACCACACCCAGCTAATTTTTGTATTTTTAGCAGAGTTACGGTTTCACCATGTTGGCCAGGCTGGTCTCGAACACCTGATCTCAAGTGATCTGCCTGCCTTGGCCTCCCATAGTGCTGGGATTACAGGCGTGAGCCACTGCGCCTGGCCTAAACATTGACCTAATCTAATCCTATCCTTTCTTCTTATTTCTTTTCCAGGATGACTGATGAGGCACCCAGGGGATGCATGAGCCTTACCTGAAGTTTGCAGGTGCCCGGCTCCCTCTCCCCAAATGTCTTGTCAGATCAGAGGCCTGCACTGCTCGGCTCTGTCCTCACAAGACAGTCCCTCGTGCCTTAGATGCTTCTGTTTTTGTTTGTTTTTTAGAGACAGGATCTTGCTCTGTTGCCAGACTGCAGTGCAGTGCTATGTTCATGGCCACTGCAGCCTCAATCTCTCAGGCTCAAGCCATCCTCCCACCATAGCCTCCTGAGTAGCTGGGACTACAGACATGTGCCACCATGCTCAGCTAATTTTTAATTTTTTGTGGAGATGGGCTCTTGCTATGTTGACCAGGCTGGCCTTGAACTCCTGGCCTCAAACTCCTGGCCTCAAACTCCTGGCCTCAAGTGATTCTCCCGCCTTGGCCACCCAAAGTGCTGGGATTACAGGCATGAGCTATCACTTCCGGTCCCTGGATGTTTGTTAATGGGAAAGTCTCTCACTTGGGGCTACTGGCCATGGGGCAGGACAATTCTTTGTATAATTCTTTGTCCTGTGCATTGCAAGACATTCCCCATATTTTATTACATACTAGCAGTGGGCCTCAGTCATCATGACAACTTATGCCCCCAACTCCATTTTCAGAGCCCCCAGTTGAGAATCACTTCTAGGGAGTCTCCCGTTCCTAACCTGCAGGAGTCCTGCTAAGTCCTAACATTTTACAGATAGATCAATGCCTCTTGCATACCATGACACAACCTTGGATAATCAGCTTGAATTCCCAGCGGCTTTGGGGTCCACTAGGGACCGGTGAAAGCACAGACTCAGGATCCAGGCTGCCTGATTGGATTGGCTCTGCCACCACCTTGGGCGACTTACTCAATGAGTTTGTGGCTCTGTTTCCTCCTCTGTAAAGTGAGGTTGAACTAGCACCTGCCTTGAGAGACAGTTGGGAGGATGAATGAGAGCACCGAAATGGTTTTGGGCACACAGTCAGCAATTAGGGTCAACTTAAAACATTCCCTGCGCACTTGCATTGTCTACTGCATTCAGCCAGGTACCTTGCATGTCTTATTTCACTCCCAGAATGGTCCCATGAGGTTCATATTATGATTCCATTTCACAGATGATGGAATAGAGAAATGATGGCTACAGCCTTAGCAACCACATCAAGAAAGTAGCAGAACCAGGGCCTGAACCAGCTATATCTGACTCCATGACAGTGTGGTTAGAGGGCAGAGGGGAGAGCACTGAGCTAGGAGTCAGCAGAACAGGGGCTGCTTTGCCACTGTTTGTGCAAAGGGCCGTTGCTAACCTGCTGTGGGCCTCAATGTCCTTATTGGAAAATAAAGGCTTTGGACTGAATGCTTTCTGAGGCTCCTGCTGACTCCTAAGACCTGTGTCTTCATGAGACCCAGAAACCTGAGCCAGAGGGGAAGTCAGCCACAGGCCCTGTGGAGGCAGCAGAAGCCCACCCTCTGGAAACACCCAGCTCCCCTCCTCACCGTGCCCATGGAGTTCTGCCTGTTGGCTGATCACAGGAGGCTGTCACTCCTCCCCTCCCCTCCCCATGCCCAGCATCCACCCGACTCTCAGGGCATCTGAGGACGAAGAGGATGTTATCTCAGCCCCGACAAAACCACTCAGCCTGGAACACCGGGGCCCAATTTCCAGGGAATGAGCCTGCGGAGGCTGCAGGTAACCCAGATAGCCAGTCTCTGTGCCATCCCCAGAGGATGCGCCCATGGGAACTTCCATGCCCAGGAAGTAACACACAGGGTGGCTGCTTCAGCTCTGCTTTGAGAACTGGACAGTGACCCTCAGAGACAGACACGGGGTGGAGGAGGCAGCAGCTCCAGCAGCTAAAAATACCTGCAAATTCTATGTCGTTTCCTGCATGTGCATACACATATATAACATTTTATACACACACACACACACACACATATATATATATATATATTTTTTGAGACGGAGTCTTGCTCTGTCACCCAGGCTGGAGCACAATGTCTCGATCTCAGCTCACTGCAACCTCTGCCTCCCAGGTTCAATATTTATATATTTTCAATGGATAAAGTCTCTCTCTGTCGCCCAGGCTGGAGTGCAGTGGTGTGATCATAGTTCACTGCAGCTTTGACCTCCTGGGCTCAAGCAATCCCAGGAGGGATCCTGAGCCTCCCGGGTAGCTGGGACCACAGGTGTGCCCCACCACACCCAGCTAATTTTTAAATTTATCTTTTGTAGAAACAAGGGTCTTGTTATGTTGCCCAGGCTGAACCTCCTGCCTTGGCCTCCTGAAGTGCTGGGATTACAGGCATGAGCCGCTGCACCTGTCCTCTGGTTACCCTTTAAGATCCACACCCCTTCGAGTTTTCCCCAGGATGCTTGTTTTAACTCACTTCAGCTAGACACAAAGGAGACATCAATGGGAAGAACAAACCCATTCACAATGCTGGGGCTTACCTTCTGCACTGGCACCTGATGCACATGGTGGGGAGTAAGGTGAAAGGATCATATTCCCTGAGCACAAACAATCTGCCTATCTCTGAGCTCTTGACCCGAATCATCTCAGTTTCTGCACCTGAGTCTAGTAAGCTAAGGAGATATTAGTCCCAATTCATAGGTGGAAACACTGAGGCTCCACGAGGTAAAGTGACTTGTCCCAAGATCGCACAACTAGGAAGTTGCAGTTGGGACTCCAACCCAGGCCTAAGAGGCTCCCAAAGGGGGCAGTAAAATTCCAAGTTGCAGGCAGGCAGCTCAAAGCAGCTCTTAGCCCAGGCTTGTGGGAGAGGAGAGCTGTGTGGGAGAAGGGGCCCCACGTCCCCAGTGCAATGTGCCCAACCGAATGGCCAGAATAGAATCATGGGGAGATCTTGTCCCTCCTCAGTCCTAGGGCAGCACTGCTGCTCACTGTCCACCTGCCTGTTGCTTTTCCAGGAATCACCAGCCCTGTCACTCATCTTCCTGCTGCAGGAAACCCGAGCCTTCCTGCACCTGCCAATCCAGGAGCCTAAGGCCACAGGACCTGGGGGAGGGGAAACTCGAGCTGGAAGACCTAGGTCTGGCCTCTTTTTTGCTACCTTCAGAGTCAGACTAGGGCAAACATTGCACTAGAGTATTCCTTTATTTCAGTTACTTGCTACTTGTTTTTGTTTTGTTTTGTTTTTTGTGTTTGTCTTTTTTTTTTTTTTTTTTGAGATGGAGTCTCATTCTGTGCTCCAGGCTGCAGTGCAGTGGCACAATCAGCTTGCTGCAGCCTCTGCCTCTTGGGTTCAAGCTATTCTCATGTCTCAACCTCCCAAGTAGCTGGTACTACAGGTGTGTGCCACCACGCCTGACTAATTGTTGTATTTTTAGTAAAGACAGGATTTCACCATGTTGGCCAGGCTGGTCTTGAATTCGTCAGCTCAAGCCATCCGCCTGCCTTAGCCTCCCAAGGTGCTGGGATTACAGGTGTGAGCCACTGTGCCCAGCCCACAGCTACTTGTTAACTTCTATTTGCTACACACCATGGTAAGTTCCTGGAGAAACAATAGCAAATAAGATAGGACTGGTCCACAGAGGTACTTCACCCCTTCTCATGGCTGTGACTGCTCTATCACTGTTTCCAAACTTTCATAAGGAATCCCCTTTGAAGTTAAAAAATTTAAAATTTGAAGTAGTTTGAGACTCACAAGAACTTGCAAAAATAGTACAGCTCCCTTGTACCATCTTGGTCCAGCTTCCCCAGTGATAACATCTTATACAATCACAGTCCCTTTTCAAAATCAGGAAACAGACACTGATACAATAGTATTCACTCAACTACACACCTTCTTCAGATTGCACCAGTGTTTACATGCATTCATTTTAATTTCTTTAGTGTACAGTACTCTGAAATTTCATCATATGTAGAGGTTTCTGTATCTACCATCGTGCTCAGGATAAAGATTTTTTTTCTATCACCACAAAGAAATACCCTCTTTAGACCCCGTTATAGTTGCACTGTCTCCAATCCTAACCCCTGGTGACCATCGATCTGTTCTCCATTCCTATCATTTTGTCATTTGAAGACATTATATAAATGGAGTCATGTAGAACACAGCCCTTTGACATTGTCTTTTTTTTTTTCATGCAGCATTATGTCCTTGAGATTCACTTGAATTGTTGAATGTATCATTAGTTCATTCTTTTTTGTGGCTGAGTAGCAGTTGGCTTATCTATTTGTCTATTGAGGGAAATTTGGGTTGTTTCTGGTTTGGGACTATTATGAATAAAGCTGCTGTGAATATTCATGTACTGATTTTTGTATGGACATACATTTTCATTTCTTTGGTATAAATATGCAGGAGTACAATTGCTGGGTCCTATGGTGAGTGCATGTTTAACTGTGTAAGAAACTGCTACACTTTTTTTTCCCAGAGTTTCTGTACTACTTTACATTCCTGTCAGCAATGCCTGAGAGATCCAGTTGTTCCACATCCTCTCCAGCACTTGGTATGTCAATTTTTTTTATTTGAGCCATACTAATATGTATGTTGTTATAGCTCACTGTAGCTTTATTCTGCAATTCCCTAATGGCCGAAGATGTTGAACATCTTTTCATGTGCTTGTATGCTGACCATATATCCTTTTCAGTGAAATGTCTGTTCATGCCTTTTCCCCATTTTTGAATTGGATTTTTTCTTTATAGCCACTGAATTTTTAAAGTTATTTTTGTATATTCCAGACTCAAGTCTTTTGCTGGATATGTGTTTTGCAAATATTATCTCACAATCTGTGCCCATCTTTCCATCTTTTTGACTGGTTCTTTCATTAAAACTAAAGTTCTAAGTTTTGATAAAGTCCAAATTATGAATTTTTTCTTTATGGGTTGTGCTTTTGGTGCAATGTGTAAGAATGCCTCATCTAACCCTATGTGATGAAGATTTTCCCATATATCTTCTTGCAAAAGTTTTATAATTTTATGTTTTATATCTATGCTCTGAGTTAATTTTTGCATAAGGTGTGAGGCTTGGTTTGAAGTTTATATTTTTGTCTATGATTGTCTTTTTGTATATTTGTAAAAAATCAGTTGCGGGTACTTGTGTGGGTCTATTTTTGAATTCTCGATTCTGTTCCATTGATCTGTGTCTATACCTCACAGTCACAATGATTTTAACTATATAGTAAGTCTTAACATCAGAGTAAACCTATAATCTCCCACTTTCTTTTTCAATATTATTTTAGCTTCTTTATCTTTCTGTGTAAATTTTGTAATAATATTATTTATATCTACAAAAAAACACTGCTGGGATTCTGATAGAAGTTGTGTTAAACCTATAAATCCATTTGGGGAGAACTGACATCTATATTACGTTGAATCTTCCAGTCCATGAACATGGTGCATCTCCCCATTTATTTAGGTCTTCTTGATTTATTTCATCAATATTTTGTAATTTTCAGTATATACTTTCTATATATGTTTTGTTAGGTTTATATCCTAAGTGTTTTTTCCCTGAGTGATTGTTAATGTTTTTTTCATTTTGCATCCAAAATTGTTCATTGCTAGTATGTGGGGAAATGATACATTTTTTGCATGGTGCCCATGCATCCTGTGACCTTGCTATAGTCATTTATTAGTTCCAGGGGTTGTTTTTGTGTTTTTTGATTCTTTACTGCTCTTCCAGGAATCTCTAGTCATTTTACTTAGCCTCACAGACTTCCATGTCCCTGTTCTAGGAAACCTGAGCTTCTTGCACCTGCCCAGCCAGGAGCCTAGGCCCACAGGCCCCAGGAGCAGTAGCCAGGAGCACGATGACCTAGGACTGGGCTCCTTTTTCCTACCTTAAGTCAGACTAGGGCAGACACTGCATGAAGGTTATTCATTTATTCTCTAACACCTAACAAGATCTTACTAGCTGTGAGCACTGTGATAGGCACTGGGTAAACAAGGCAAACTAAGACACAACTGACCTATAAAGATCTACTTCATCCTTAGGCTGAGCAACATAGGAAGACCCCAGCCCTACAAAAAATAAAAAAAATTGATAGCTGGGTTTGGTGGTGCATGCCTATGGTCCCAGCTACTTGGGAGGCTAAGATGGGAGGATTACTTGAGGCTGATGGGTCGAGGCTGCAGTGAGCCATGATTGCACCACGGCACTTCAGCCTGGCAGACAAAGTGAAAGCCTGTCTCAAAAAATTTAAGAAATTTACTTCATCCTTCTTATGGCTGACTGTTTACTGCCCCCTGTCTATCTTGAAGCTTTTGTGATCAAGTACCCTTTGAAGTTTTGAACTTTAAACAACCCTTAGTTGCTGCATATTGTTTGTTTACACATTAAGACATGAACTGTAGGCCAGGCACAGTGGCTCATGCCTGTAATCCCAGCACTTTGGGAGGCCGAGGCGGGTGGATCACGAGGTCAGGAGTTCAAGACCAGCCTGGCCAAGATAGTGAAACCCCGTTTCTACCAAAAATATTAAAAAAAAAAATTAGCCAGGCGTGGTGGCATGCACTTGTAATCCCAGCTACTCCGGAGGCTGAGGCAGAGAATTGCTTAAAACTGGAGAGACGGAGGTTGCAGTGAGCCGAGATCGCGCCACTGCACTCCAGCCTAGGCGACAGAGTGAGACTCCATCTCAAAAAAAAATAAAAAAAGACATGAACTGTTATATTACTATGTTATGTACATCACAAAAAAAAAGGAAAAACTATATAGCATAAAGATTAATCCCTCTTACTTGGAAATCGAACTGCCAGAGTTCAAATCTGAGCTCCACTGGGGACCCTGGGACAAGTTACATAATTTCTCTGTGTCTTCATTTCCTCATCTATAAAATTGAGATAATAATAGCACCCACCTCACAACAGTGCTGGGAAAATTGCAGAAACAGACCCTGACTCATAGGAAGTTTGTTATTCTAATTAAAACCTGTAAAGTACAAATAAAAATGTAAAATTAAAAACTAGAGATAGAATTTTGACACTTATTTCTTGCACCACCTCTCAGGAGGTGCTGTATTTCATTTAACATTCTTCTTTTGATGAATGTTAGGTTGTCCCATTTTTGATATTATGAAGAATGCAGCAATGGCCAGCCTTCTTTGTGATGTCTTGGGTCTAATTGCCAATGCAACTCTAAGGCATTTTCTGAGAAGTGAAACTGCTGAGTCATGAGAAATGCCTGTTTTTGATTTTAATAGCTACTGCCAGGCTGCCCTCTGCAGTGGTCATATCAGTTTACATTGTCTGGGCATTTCTATTTCTCTACAGTCACAGCAACACTTGATATTGTCAGACTTTGGCTACCTCTATCTGGGGAAGGGGAGAAGGGACCAGTAGGAAATATTTTGTCCAAAGGAGACATTAGCTTTATCCTCAACATTTCAATGTGCTTATAAAATGTATGCTTGATGACTTACGTAATGAAAAGTTAATCATAAGCAACTCCCTTCAACATAATAGCTCTGATGAAGCTCAGCTCTAATAGGAAAATAGATGCTGAACAAATGCACAAAGTTTATGATTGCAAATGGTAAGAAGGGCTGTGAATGATACCAACAGGAGGCAGCAATGTGATTGCTGATAATGAGGTAGATGATGGTGATAACAGCAGCTGCCACAATACACCAGGCACAGTTTTTTTTTTTTTTTTTTTTTTTTTTTTTGAGATGGAGTCTCACTCTGACACCCAGGCTGGAGTGCAGTGGCGTGATCTTGGCTCACTGCAACCTCCACCTCCCAGGTTCAAGTGATTCTCCTGCCTCAGCCTCAAGAGTAGCTGGGATAACAGGTGTGCACCATCATGCCTGGCTAAGTTTTATATTTTTAGTAGAGACGAGGTTTCACTATGTTGGCCAGGCTGGTCTTAAACTCCTGACCTCAGGTGATCTGCCAGCCTCAGCCTCCCAAAGTGCTGGGATTAAAGGCATGAGCCACCACGCCCGGCCCTTGCGCAAGGCGCAGTTTTAAGTGCTTTGCATATGTAAACTTAATTCACTCCTTGCAACACACATATAAAATATATATATTATATATGTATATGTGTGTGTGTGTGTATATATATCTGCCCTTGATATTGTTACTCTTTTCATTTTACAGATAATGAAACTGAAGCACAGAGCTTAAAAACTTACCCAGGGTCACATAATAAATAGAGAAACTAGGATTTAAGCGCAGGTAATCAGGCTCCAGAGCCAGGATCTTATTTTGTCACCCAGCCTGGAGTGTAGTGGCAGAATCATGGTTCACTGCAGCCTGGACCTTCTGGGCTCAAACGATTCTCCCACCTCAGCCCCCTGAATAGCTGGGACCACAGGCACACACAACTACTCCTGGCTAATTACTTTTATTTTTGTTTTCTTGTAGAGACAGGGTCTTGCCTTATTGCCAAGATTGGTCTTGAACTCCTGGGCTCAAGCAACCTCCTTCCTTGGCCTCCTAAAGTGCTGGAGTTATAGGTGTGAGTCAACTGTGCCCAGCCCTGGAGCCCATATTTGTAAACCAGCTCTGCAGGTTAATATCTGCTCCCTTTCACTAGAGAATTACTGGGGGTTGCAGAGGGGAACCACACAACATAAGAGCAAATAAAAGCATAAAATTAAAAAATACAGATAGCACCATGTGGTATAAGAACAGTATTAGGCTGGGCACAGTGGCTCACGCTTATAATCTCGGCACTTTGAGAGGTTGAGGTGAATGATCACTTGAGGTCAGGAGTTTGAGACCAGCCTGGTCAACATGGCGAAACCCCATCTCTACTAAAAATACAGAAATTAGTCGAGCGTGGTGGCAGGTGCCTGTAATCCCAGCTACTCGGGAGGCTAAGGCCACTGCACTCCAGTTTGGGCAACAGAGTGAGACCCCGTCCAGAAAAAAAAAAAAAGAAAGAACAGTATTAGCAATGACTTCTATGTATGTACTGAACTGATGAAATGTTTTTTATGGCCGGGCACGGTGGCTCACACCTGTAATCCCAGCACTTCGGGCAGATCACAAGGTCAAGAGATTGAGACCATCCTGATCATCCTGGCCAAAATGGTGAAACCTTGTCTCTACTAAAAATACAAAAATTAGCTGGTGCGGTGGCATGGGCCTGTAGTCCCAGCTACTCAGGAGACTGAGGCAGGAGAATCACTTGAACCCAAGAGGCAGAAGTTGCAGTGAGTGGAGATCGCACCACTGTACTCCAGTCTGGTGACAGAGCGAGACTCTGCCTCAAAAAAAGAGAAATGCTTTTTGCTTATACAACTTCATTTAAGCTGAAACTCTAAAATGGGATTGTGACAGAGTTGTTAAGTCCTGGCTCCCATCTCCTCTACAGAGATAGGAACTGGAACTCAGGGATTTGCTCCCAGTTACAGCAAGTGTTGGAGCAAGGGTGAAAATCCCATTATTCCACCTCCTTCTCTAGTGTGGTAGGCAGACTGGCTCTCCAAACAAGTGTAGACTCTACTAGCCTCTGGAACCTGTAAGTGATGTTACACGGCAAAAGAGATTTTGCAGGTGTGATTAAAAGTATAGCCTTTAAAATAGGGAGATTATCCTGGATTTTTTTTGGTGGGTCCAACATAATCATAGGAGTCCTTAAAAGCAGATAACTTTCTCTGGCTGGAGTCAGAAAGATGTGGCAGAAGAAGTCAGAGAGTTCTGCTTTTAGTTCTTTAAGGAATCTACCATTTGATCCAGCAATACCACTACTGGGTATCTACCCAGAAGGAAATAAGTCATTATATGAAAAAGATACTTGCACACTCATGTTTACAGCAGCACGATTCGCAGCTGCAAAAATATGGAACCAGCCCAAATACCTATCAATCAATGAGTGGATAAAGAAACTGTGGCATATACAATGGAATACTACTCAGCCATTAAAAGAAATGAATTAATGGCCTTTGCAGCAACTTGGATGGGATTGGAGACTGTTATTTTAAGTAAAGTAACTCAGGAATGGAAAACCAAACATTGTATGTTCTCACTCAAAAGTGGGAACTAAGCTATGAGGATGCAAAGGCATGGGACTGATACAATGGACTTTGGGGACTCAGAGGGAAAGGGTGGGAAGAGGATGAGGGATAAAACACTACAAATTGGGTGCAGTGTATACTGCTTGGGTGATGGATGCACCAAAATCTCACAATTCACCACTAAAGAACTTACTCATGTAACCAAACACCACCTGTTCCCAAAAAACTTATGGAAATATATTTTTTTAAATAAGAAGTCAGAGAGATTCAAAGCATGAGGGGGATTCGTCCTGCTGCTGCAGGAGCGAGCCACATGGAAAGCATGAGAAACAAAGCAGGCTGCCTCTACTAGCAAAGACTAGCCCCCAGCAGGAAAGAGGCACCCCAGTCCAACAACCACAAAGAACTGAATTCAGCCAACAACTTAATTCACCCTCAGAGCTGGCCCAGCCGACAGATTGATTTTATCCTTGTGAGACTGTAACAGAGGACACAGCTGAGCCATGTGCTATGCATGGACTTCTGACCTCCAGAACTGTGACATAACAAACGGGTGTCATCTTAAGCTGGCGTTGGTGCCACCACACTACAAGAGAATAGCAGGGCTTGGTCTAAAAATATCTCCTCCACTGACATACCACACGGGTTGATATTCCTGCTGTCAGAGGCACACCTTGAAATTAAGGTGTTTTCCTACAAAAAAGTCTTGTTGTTAAGTTCAGACACTGTCTGAGATGAGATGTCTAATGCATTAGCAGCCTATCCGTAATTACCATGCAACCAGAGGAGTTTCCCACCCTGAAATACAGAAGAGCCATGTTTCAGTGCAGAGTCCAGAAGTTCCAAACAGAGGAGGATCCTGCGCTAAAAGGGAAGCTCCAGTAAGGAGACAGAAGTGGCAAGGCCTTGAGTAGCATACAAGGGTTAAGGGCTCACCGGCAACAGGAAGGAGAGTGGTCTCCATTATAATTGCATATGGAGCAGCCATGGTCTCACAGTCTCTTGCCTTACTGCCTTTACATCTGATGTTCCTTGTGCCAAGAATGTCTTTCTTTCAGCTCTTCTTGGGGGTGGTTCCTTCTCATCACGCAGGGTCAGCTCATCAGAAAGGCCTTCCATGACCACCTGGCTAAAGTGATATCCTTCTCCATGACCCTGTCACTCTCTGTGATGGTCTTTGAATTTTCAGATATTTATAATTCCTGCCCCAAATTTGGCTATAAGCTTCAAGAATACTGGGACCTGGCTTGTTTACTGAAGCATCTCTAGAGCCGCAACAATGGCTGAAACACCATGGATAGTCAGCAAATTTTGCTGAGCAGATGAAAGACTACACGACAAGGTAATGTTTGACAAATGCAATCAAAAACATAAAGCATGAAATTCTATTAGGGTGTAGAGAAGGATGGAAAAGGATTCATGGAAAAGATCAAGGATGCTTGCATAGGAGGCAGAGTGTTTGACCCAGATGGGATTTGTTCCAGGGGAGAGGGAGCTAACACAAGCAAAGGCAAGGTCATGGGACAGTGCAGGGGGTACCCAGGCAGGGGGGTGTCAATCCAGTTTGGCCAGAATGAGGATTGCATAGACAGGGTGAATATACTGTGAAGCTCACAAAGCTGAAGGGTTTATCACAGGCTTAGGTACTGCCAAGGCCCTGGTAGGACCCTAACAAGGGTCTCATGTGGTCATTGTTTCTGTAACATTTGCAAGAATAGGATAGTTCAACCGCAGTCAGTTAAGACTGATCAATATCAGTCCTTTCATCTGACTCCCCTTCCATTTCTCCCATCTTACTCCCTCTGTGTTGGACAGCATTGGAATTTCTGTAAGCCTTTTTTGGATCTATAACAGCTGAGGGAATTTGAGTTGGGGATACATTTGGTTTGGGTTCAGTGGGATCTATTTATGCAGTTCACAGTCACTTCCTTATACAGTTAAGTAACTGCTAGCTGGCTTAATGTAGAAATGGTTTCCAGAAATATTCTTACTACTCAGTGGGCCAACGCACCTGGAATTAGGACGTGAAGCCTGCACTGCAGCTTGAATATTTCCAAGTGTGTGGGTCATGGAGGAGAAACAAGGTTTGAGATGTACAGAGGCAGAAGTTAATCTGTAGAAAATTATTACCAAAAAATTCGTATATGAAAAAAAAAACTTGATAGAGATTGTGATGGTTAATTTTATATGTCAACGTGACTGGGCTTCACAGCAAGAGAAGTGCAGGAATGGGCCCATGCTCATGGAATTCACTGGTCTTACCATCTTCCTTATCCTGCTGAAGCAGCTGGCTTTATAGAATACTAGAACAGCTCTTTGAAGACTCAATTACAGCACGAGCTAAGTAGTAATACCTTGCAGGGCTGGGGCAAGTTTCTCCAGAAGGATGAATATGCTCTCAATTAATATCCAATATATGGTGCTATTTCTCTGCTAGCCAGGATTCACGGATCCAGGAATCAAGGGGGTGGAAATGGGAGTGGCACCACTCACCATCACCCCTAGTGACCCACTAGCAAAATGTTTGCTTCCTGTTCTTGAGACCTTATGCTTTGCTGGCCTAGAGGTCTTAGTTCCAGAGGGAAGAATGCTGGCATCAGAAGACAAAACAATGATTTCATTGAGCTGGAAGTTAAGACTGCCACCCTGCCACTTGGGGCTTTTCATGCTTTTGAGTCAACAGGCTAAGAGAGGAAAAGGAAAGAATAGCCAATGATTAGTAATTGTGTAGCACCAGGATCAAAAACTCACATGCCCGTAGAGGCCAGGCAATAAAGCAAGTAAATGAAGGTGTTTGCAATGTTAAACTGATGGGCATAGTTTTTACTTAAATTAATGTTATGATTTCTTAAAAAAAAAAAATACATGGCTTCTTTGATTTAGCTTTCATTTTCATGGGTACAAGAACGATTTATTGGCCTTAAGGAATATGATGACTTCGAAAGCACAATGATCCAGGACTATGGATTCTCCGTGTTAGTACTGGGGACTGGTGGGGACTGCAGTGAACCAGAGAATTATCCAGCGCCAGCTCATGATGCCAGGTGCAAATGGCCTGGTTTTATCAGACCTGATGTCCCAAGAGAAGCCAAAAAGCCCAATTTTCATGTGAACTCTTAATTTCTAAACATTGTCAATGCCTTTATTTATTTACTTTAAGAATAATATGTAGCCCAGAAGATATATCTATGAGCCAGATACAGAACCATGTTGGAAATAGAATTAATGAGCTCAGTGAAAATAATCAATGAAACTAAAATCATAAAGAGGTTGGTGATGAACATGTGTGTATTTAATATATGCCAAGTACTGTTCTAAATGTCTTGCCTAAATAAACTCATGTAGGCTTCACTGCAACCCTAAAAAGTTAGATACCATTTCCTTTTTCTAATTGGGGAAACTGAGGCTCAGAGAGGCCCAAGTTCATGTAGCTGTAAGAGGTGGAGCCAAGATTTACAACAAGCAGGGCAATTCCAGAGCTTGGATTCTTCCAGAAAAGCCCTCTGGATTCCACACTCAGGAACAGGGGTTATTATCCTAGGGACTGAGAGTGGGTTTCAGGAGGCACATGGAATCCTGAAATTCTGTATATATTTTTATGTGAATACAAGAGTGTGTTTTTCTTGGAAAGGAAGCTTTCATAAAGTTTTCAAAGGGAGGCCAAGTGCAGTGACTCATGCCTGTAATCCCAGCACTTCGGGAGGTCGAGGCAGGAGGATTGCTTGGAGCCTGAAGTTCAAGACCAACCTGGGCGACACAGCAAGAACCCATTTCTACAAAAAAGTTTTAAAAAAATTAGCCAGACATGGTGGCACATGCCTGTTGTCCCAACTGTTTAGGAGGCTGAGAAAGGAGGATCGCTTGAGCCCAGGAGTTTGAGGAGGTTACAGTGAGCTGTGATCACACAGGGCACTCTAGCTTGGGAGAAAGAGAGAGACCTTGTCTCAAAAAAAAAAAAAAAAAAAAAAAAATATATATATATATATATATATATATATATATATACACACACACACACACAAAATATATACATATATATAGATACTGTAGTCACTCAGTTCTCTTATGGTTGCAAGGGACACAAAACTCATGCCATAGAGGTTTCACACAAACAAACACAATTTACATTTCATATAATCAAAAAGCTCAACAATTCAGACACAACTGGATTCCAGGGCTCAAGGAATAAAATCACAACTCTGTCTCCATCCATCTCTTGTTCCAGTTTTTGCTGCAGGCCATTCTCCAATTCTCTCATTCTGCTGTTAAGAAGACTGCAGTAGCTTGGGCCCACTATCAAGCTAGCTTTTATTTGAAAGGAATATGATTACATCTCGGAAATGCTTATAAAAGTCTTCTTGCATCTCACTGGCCCAAACTAAATGACATATTCAGAGTTAAACCAATTGCTTATGATCAAGGGAATGTAATGATCTAATTGGCCAATTCTGAATCTCATGTTCACATCTGGAGCCAATCAATACCATCCCAACCACCACATGGCCTGGGAATAGGTCAGAGTCTTTTTTTGTTTTTGTTTTTGTTTTTTTTGTTTTGAGGCAGAGTTTCACTCTTGTTGCCCAGGCTGGAGTGCAGTGGTGAGATCTCAGCTCACTGCAACCTCCGCCTCCTGGGTTCAAGTGATTCTCCTGCCTCAGCCTCTTGACGACCTGGGATTACAGGCATGTGCCACGCCTGGCTAATTTTTGTATTTTTAGTAGAGATGGGGTTTCTCCATGTTGGTCAGGCTGGTCTCGAACTCCTGACCTCAGGTGATCCACCCATCTCAGCCTCCCAAAGTGTTGGGATTACAGGTGTAAGCCACGGTGCCCGGCCTAGGTCAGAGTCCTTTAAGGGAAGTATGACAGGACCACAGATATCCGTCATAGATAGTTACTGATGGAGGGTTATTTACTATGCCTTGGAGAATTGAGTGGGACCCACCTAAAAAAAAATCATGTTTAAAACCACCGCAAAAGTTGCAAGTTCCATGTCATTTTTTTTTTTTTTTCTTGTGACTGGGAGGAGCCTTACTCCAGGGTCTTCTAGGAGTTATTGGTCAGATGGTGACTTGATTGCTGCTCCCTAAATAGAGCTTTCACATCCGAGATGACTCTTCTAACTTTCTGCGGAGCTCCCACATCTGTTCCTTCATTTGATCTAAATTTAACAGCATTCCTATGAGTCAGAGAAGTGAAGTAACTTGCTTACAGTCACACAGCCAAGCCAAACTTCCTGCCTCCCAGCTTACAAACAGAGCAGTGGGTCCACCCATCTTGATCCTGGGGTACTGACAAGAAATATTTTGGAGAAGTTAGATAGGGTAGAGGCAGAAGTAGAGGCAATTAAACATGAAGGATTGTGAAGGCAAAAGATGAACCAGCCAGCTGTAGTCTCTGGATGCATAAATGGAGAAGACCCGGAGAGAAAAACTGACATTCTCTGTGTTTACCTGTAAGCACAGGTAAGTACAGAACCTTCTGGGAGAGCCCACTGATTTTGGTGGCAACAGCCTTCTTCAAGTGAAGATGGGAGGGAGTGAGCCTGCATCTTTAAGGATCACACAATCTCATTTTAATTATTAACTCGCTGCATTATTAACGGACCAGCTGTGTGCAGCAGAAAACCAAGGGTCAGAACTCCAGGCCAAAGATCCATTCCTGGTGCCACCTCCAGCCCAGCGGTCTCGAACTCTTCTCAGGACCCTTTCAGAACTTGATGAATGACAGCGAGACTTCCTTCCAGAAAAGTGCACGATTTGTCTGCAATTTCGGGATTCGGCTAGGAATACGGCTGCAGGTATTTCCTGCTAGTGTCTTGAGGGGCTTTCCACATCCGGTCTCATGTAGTCCCAGGTCCCTTATATTTCTTGGTTCCTTTCTGAGTAATGATAACTCCTAAAGGTTGATGCAGGGAGAGGAGGAAGGGGAAGAGATGAGGAGGTAGGACTTAGCAGCACAGGCCTGAATTATTTGGGGAAGAGAGGAAAATAAAGTTCTGTTTGGTGAATTGCCTTTCACCAGGCACTGGTCAAACAGACCTCTAAGTGGACAGTCACATGGATGAATGTGCATGCACGTGTGCATTCGTTTCCCAACTTTAGCTATGCAGAGACCACCTCCAAGCCTTTTGTTTCATTTCACTTGCATTGTGACTGTTTCCCTTTAAAGCAATACACTTGAATTTCTTTCCAAGGGAAACTTTATATTACTACCAGACCTGTAGAGCCGCAAATGTTATTTGAAAGGGATTAAACACTCCGAAAACCAAACAATAGTATTAAATCCTAGCTAGCCTCCATAACTGTCCTTCACTCTGAGCCCCAAAATGTACTTTCTATTTAAACAAAAAAGGAGGCAGGGTGTGGGGAGTGTGGAGGTGTTGGGGGATGAGAATAGCAAGGAAGAGATGTTAGACACCAAACTGAGACTTTTTTATTTTGTATTTTTTTTGAGATGGAGTCTTGCCCTGTCACCCAGGCTGGAGTGCAGTGGTACGATCTCGGCTCACTGCAACATCCGCCTTCTGGGTTCAAGCCATTCTCCTGCCTCAGCCTCCTGAGTAGCTGGGATTACAGGCACCCACAACCAAGCCCAGCTAATTTTTTTTTTTCTTTTTTAGTAGAGACGGGGTTTCACCATGTTGGCCAGGCTGGTCTCGAACTCCTGACCTCAGGTGATCCATCTGCCTTGGCCTCCCAAAGGATTACAGGTGTGAGCCACTGCACCTGGCTTCTTTTTTTTTTTTTTCTTTTTGAGACGGAGTCTCACCATGTTGCCCATGTTGGAGCGCAGTGGTGCGATCACGGCTCACTGTAGCCTCCACCTCCCGGGTTCAAGCAATTCTCCTGCCTCAGCCTCCCAAGTAGCTGGGACTGTAGGTGTGTGCCACCATGCCCAGTTTATTATTATTATTATTATTATTTTTAATTTGTAGAGACAAGGTCTCACTATGTTGCCCGGGTTGGTTTCAAACTCTTGGCCTCAAGTGATCCTTCCGTCCCAGCCTCCTCAAAGTGCTGGGATTACAGGTGTGAGCCACCTCGCCCAGCACTGAGACTCTTGCTATTATCAGGACTGAAATGATTGCAAGAAGATTGTCACTTTCTCACCAAATGCTTCACTCTTACTTCATTCTCCACGCAATTGGGAAACACCGTGATTTATTTAACAGATATTTATTCAGTTGCCTACTAAGTGTTCTTGGCCCTAGGGGAGAGGAGGGGAGGGCATGGGGAATACACATGGGTCCTGTCCTTCTGGAGGGAATATTTTCATGGTGGAGACAGACAAACAACTAAACGAAAAATAAAATAATTTCAAACGGGGTTGAGTACTATTTTAAAAACTAAGAAGAGTTTACAATAGTGAGTTGTTGAGGCGTGGGAGGTGCGAGGGTGGACTTCACATGCTGGAGGCAAGAGCAGGAGGTAATTTAGTCCTCCAGTGAGTGAGACCGGCATTTCCAATAGAAAAGTCATGTTCAGGGTCGGATTCTTAAGCAGTGGGAAAGTGGTTAGCAGCTGTAACTCAATATCCCAGGCATAATCTGAAGGACACTACAGAGACCTGCTCTTTGCCCCTGATTCAATCAGAAAGCAAAGCAGATGTTGTATTAACAGTTTTCCAGTCCAATGGCCAAGAGAAAACAAAATATGTCATACATGCGGTTGTATTTAAAGGCAAGATTACAACACATGTTCAACAAACGTTCGCTATTGCTGGAGCAAGGGATTCCATTCGTAATTGCAGCTGAGTTAATCTAATTAACTCCAAATGAAGACGCCTCTTTTCAAGCGCAGCCAAAACCGTCAGGGTACACAGTATTTACAATGTTTCCCCTCTTCTTTCCTTGCAAGGCCGCAACCTGCCATGCTGTTCTTAAGTGCTCAAGTGCTGGTGACAAGAGGGTTTCCCTTTGCCATCTGGACTTGATTGCCTTAGAGGTAAAGGTTCAATACCCTTAAGAAGTTAGATTCTAAAAAATTATAAATCGGTACCACTGCTTTTGACTGCAATTGATTAATTTCCAGATGGAGATTGCACAGTCCATGAAGACACACAACACTCTCCGAAGTCACTGCTCCATGCTGTGCCCCTCATCCCTGCCTGGGAGCTCGGTATCTCTACCTCCCACTTTACTAACCAGCACCTCTCCCTTCACTCAGAGCGCTCAGGACATGGGTGTAAGCCACTCAGAAACAGTTCTTGAATCTCAGGTGCAATACTGGCCTCCTAAATCCTAGCGATTCCCAGAGGAGTGAGAGGTGGGAGGTGGCAAGGATGAAAGGCTGACTTTAGCTCTGCATTTGGAGCCTCTTGAATCATCTTTGTTTGATGAGAAACTGGGAAGACTGGGGGAGGATAATGGATTAAGCTCATTCCATTGAAAAGAGCTCACTCAGATATCAGGAAAAAGCCAGATGATAATACTAGATTTACAAACCGCAGGCGGTTTGTCTTCTCATCCCCTACAGGCTGAAAGCTCCAGGGTCATGACATTTTAGGCTTCTTGAGGCAGAGGGATTAGAGTATGGGCTTTGGACCCAGGCAGCCCTGGGTTCAAATCCCAGCTCTACCATTTACTGCGTGTTAAACGTTCATACATTGCTTAACCCCTTGAGCTTCAGTTTTCTTATCTGGAAAACGGGTATGACATCAGCTGCTTCTCAGAGTTGTCCTGAGGATGGGAGATGATGCCTATAAAAATGTCAAGGTCAGCCGGGCGCGGTGGCTCAAGCCTATAATCCCAGCACTTTGGGAGGCTGAGGTGGGCAGATCATGAGGTCAGGAGATTGAGACCATCCTGGCTATCACGGTGAAACTCGTCTCTACTAAAAATACAAAAAATTAGCCGGACGTGGTGGCACGTGCCTGTAGTCCCAGCTACTCCGGAGGCTGAGGCAGGAGAATCGCTTGAACCCAGGAGGCAGAGATTGCAGTGAGCTGAGATTGCACCACTGCACTCCAGCCTGGATGACAGAGCGAGACTCCGTCTCAAAAAAAAAAAGAAAACGTCAAGTTTGTTGCCTGCCCTATAGTCGGCACCTGCGTTCAGTAAATAATAAGTTCTCACTGCCACCCTCACCTTCTCCAGATTTTCACTTTTCCCTCCCACTTTCCTCTGGAGGCTGCCTGCACTCTAAGCCATCTCTATGATGTCATCTAACCCAGATCTTTCCAGTTCTTCCTAAGACCAGACGTTTTTCAGAGACAATGCTGGGTGACAGCCATCAGTCCAAGCTGTAGCCAAGGAAAGTGCTCTATCCCTGTCTAAGGGTAATTCCCAAGTGGGTTCCCGGTAACAGTAACGAATGTCTGTGAGCATTCCTTGCAACAATTATTATTGTTATTTTTGAGACGAAGTCTCACTCTGTTGCTTAGGCTGGAGTCCAGTGGCATGATCTTGGTTCACTGCAACCTCCACCTTCTGGGTTCAAGCGATTCTTCTGCCTCAGCCTCCCGAGGCGCCCACCCCCACGTCCAGCTAATTTTTCTATTTTTAGTAGAGACGGGGTTTCACCATGTTGGCCAGGCTGACCTCAAGTGATCCACCCGCCTCAGCCTCCCAAAGTGCTGGGATTACAGGCGTGAGCCACCACACCTGGCAATAATAATTTTATTTTTAAAGGAATTCTGTGGTCATATTAATTTAGGAAATACTTAGAGATTCACAGTGCACATTAGCATATTAAGGGTTCTGAGAAATCCTTTTAGCAAATAAACCCATTTAGCTTTGTTTATGCTAACTTTCCCATTTGATCTGACCTGGTCGCATCCTGTTATCCCTCCTCTTTTCTCAGAGTGCTTTCTTTTAACTCCTCTCAATTCATCCTCCCAAAACCCTCTCACCCAGTTTCACAGATGTGGAAATGGGGTTCAGAGAGGTGAAGTGACTTGCCCGTGATGACTCAGCTGGGTAGCACCAGAAACAGCTGCTTGCTTCCTGAGTCCAAGGCTCTTTTCTCTACATCTGGAAGAAACAGCTGAATACATCCCTTTCTAGTTAAACAACCAAAGAATCTATCAATCATTGCCTGGGCTCC
This sequence comes from Rhinopithecus roxellana, assembly GCF_007565055.1. Classification (NCBI taxonomy): domain Eukaryota; kingdom Metazoa; phylum Chordata; class Mammalia; order Primates; family Cercopithecidae; genus Rhinopithecus; species Rhinopithecus roxellana. Next base: position 81,515,794 of record NC_044568.1, on the reverse strand, counting down.
TGGGATGACATCGCCCAACAATTTCATTTTCTCAACAATGGGAAAAACAGAAAAGGGAAGTGATTTTTCCAAAAGTGACAGAAACAGGGGTGGCAGAGCCAGAACTGGGACCCAGCCTATTAAACCCCATGCCAGGCCATCTTCACCCTATGCCTGGGGCCTACCTGTCTGGCTCAAACCCCTCAGTCATCTTCATTACAGCTTTCTTCCTTCCAATACTAGAATATATTGTCCAATAGATCTTTCTGTGATAACAGAAATGTTCTATAGCTGTGCTATCCAATATGGCAACCACTAACTACATGTGGCTATTGGTCTCTTGAGACGTATCTAGTGCAAATAAGAAGTAAATGTTTAATGCTATTTAATTTCACTTAAATTACACTTGAATGGCCACATGTGGCTAATGCCTACCATATTGGACAAGGCAACTCTAGAGGTCAGAAATCAAGGCCAGGCACAGTGACTCATGCCTATAATCCCAGCATTTTGGGAGGCTGAGGCAGGAGGATTGCCTGAGCCCAGGAGTTCGAGACAAGCCTAGGCAACATAGGGAGACCTCATCTGTATAAAAATAGCCGGGCATGGTGGCATGCACCTGTAATCCCAGCACTGTGGGAGGCCACGGTGGGAGGATCACTTGAGCCCAGGAGTTCAAGACCAGCCTGGGCAACATGGCAAATCCCCATCTCTACAAAAAATTAAAAAATTATGGTAGCCTGAGCCTGTGGTCCCAGCTACTCGGGAAACTGAGGCAGGGGGATTGCTTGAAGTTGAGGCTGCAGTGAGCCATGATCCCGTCACCGCACCCCAGCCTGGGTTGACAGAGCAAGACCCTGTCTCAAAAAAGAAAAATAAATCATATCGTATCAAGTCTACTGAGATCCACTCAGTTTAACTATCATATGAATAGAAGTTCCTTGTAAGAACCGTTGAGGCTAAACTGCCTGGACCTTGTTGGGGGCTAAATTCCCTTTCATCAGGGCACAACCCGAGATGTCTTTGCTCAAAGCTATTTCTTCCTTCCCTGGCAGCATCCTACCCAGCTTCTAATCTAAGCTCAAACACACCCTCCTTCAGGAAGATTTGCCGTTCTACCTTCTCCCCACCAAGCAGAGTGAAGGGATTCTTCTTTGGAACTCCCACTCTCCTTTATTTATCTCCAGATGGATGAAAAAGGAAGAGGGTTTCTGTTTTGCTAAAAGCCCTCTGGTGAGCAAGTGGATGAAAGAGGAGAGAGTTTGCCTGGGGAGGGGGTGGAAGGGGGAGTTGTGGCAGGGGCATATCCTAGGTAGCTTGAGAGAGATAAAGAAGATGTAATTAGAGAATAGGGGTGATAGGTGATTTAACCTTCTCCTGTATCTGCCTTACAACATCTTTAGTGAAAGTAGACATTACAAACCACAGTGACACGTGGATAAAACTCACGATGTTGGGGGAGAAGAGCAAATCATGTGCTTCACAATAAAAACACTCAGTATCCTAGGAACAGAAGGGAACTTCCTCAACCAGATAAAGGGCATCTATGAGAAACCCAGAGCTAACATCACACTTAATCGTGAAAGACTGAAAGCTTTCCCCTTAAAATCAGAAATGAGAAAAGGATGTCTACTACTGCCACGGCTATTCAACATTGTTCTGGAAAATTCTAGGCAGAACAAGTAGGCAAGAGAAAAGAAGCGGTATCCAGATTGGAAAGGAGGAAATAAAACTGTCTCTGTTTGACAGTTGTCATAATCTTGTACATAGAAGATTAGGAAGAAGCTACCAAAAATTATTTGAAGGACTCAACAAGTTTAGTATGGTTGCAGGATACAAGATCAATATGCAAAAACCAGCTGTAGTTCTTCTATATGTTGAAAAGAAGAACATTTAGAATGAAATTAAGAAAAATCCATTTACAAGAGCATCAAAAAGAATAAAAAACAAGGCCAGGCATGGTGGCTCATGCCAGTAATCCCAGCACTACGGGAGGAAGAGGAAGGAGGATCACTTGAGCCCAGGAGTTTGAGACCACCTGGGCAATACGGCAAGAATCTATCTCTACCAAAAATTTAAAAAAATTAGCCAGGTGTAGTGGCCATGCCTGCAGTCCTAGTTACTCAGGAGGTTGAGGTGGGAGGATCACTTGAATTCAGGAGTTTGAGGCTGCAGTGAGCTATATGGCCTGGTCACTGTACTCCAGCCTGGGTGTCAGACAGACCCTGTCTCCAAATGAAAATAAATAAATAAATAAACAAATAAATAAAAAAATAAATATTTTACAAAAGAATGAAATACTTGGGAATACATTTAACCAAAGAAGTATGAGGCTTTTTACACTGCAAAACTATATAACATTGTTGAAAGAAACTAAAGAAGACCTAAATAAATGGAAAGACATCCCATGTTTATAGATGGAAAATTTAATATTAAGAATCCAGTGGCTCACGCCTGGATTCCCAGCACTTTGGGAGGCCGAGGCAGGCAGATCATGAGGTCAGGAGATCGAGACCATCCTGGCTAACACGGTGAAACCCCGTCTCTACTGAAAATACAAAAAATTAGCCAGGCATGGTGGCAGGCGCCTGTAGTCCCAGCTACTCAGGAGGCTGAGGCAGGAGAATGGCGTGAACCCGGGAGGTGGAGCTTGCAGTGAGCCGAGATCCTGCCACTGCACCCCAGCCTGGGCGACAAAGCGAGACCCTGTCTCGAAAAAAAAAATAAAAAAAAGAGAGCAAAACTTTTCAAATTGATCTACAGATTCAATGCCATCCTTTCAAAATACTAGCTAACTTTTTTGCAGAAATTAACAAACCAGTCCTAAAATTCATATGGAAATTCAAGAGAATCAGAACTGTTAATCTTTAAAAAGAACAAAGTTGGAGGGCTCATACTTCCTGAGCACTAAAACTTAGTACAAAGCTATAGTAATCAGATAGTATGGAATTGACATAAGGACAGACATATAGATCTCTGTACTAGGCTTGACGGTCCAGAAATAGACCTTCACATTTCGGATCAATTGATTTTCTACGAGGGAGCCAACACAATTCATTCTTAAAAATGGTGGTAGGACAATGGAGTAGCTACATTCAAAAGAATGAAGTGAGCCCCTTAACTCACGCCATAAACAAAAACTAATTCAAAATGAGGCCGGTGCGGTGGCTCAGGCCTATAATCCCAGCACTGTGGGAGGCCGAGGCAGGCGGATCACGAGGTCAGGAGATTGAGACCATCCTGGCTAACACGGTGAAACCCTGTCTCTACTAAAAATACAAAAAATTAGCTGGGCATGGGCGCCTGTAGTCCCAGCTACTCAGGAGACAGAGGCAGGAGAATGGGGTGAGCCCGGGAGGTGGAGCTTGCAGTGAGCTGACATCGCGCCACTGCACCCCAGCCTGGGCGACAGAGCGAGACTCTGTCTCAAAAAAAAAAAAAAAAGATTTAGCTATTTTAAATAGGTCCACAGTGGCTATATTTATAAAGTTAAAAATTGGAAATAGCCTTAATGTCCAACTATAGGATATTGGTTTAAAATGTGATAAGACTTGGCCGGGCGCAGTGGCTCACACTTGTAGTCAGGAGATTGAGACCATCCTGGCTAACACGGTGAAACCTTGTCTCTACTAAAAATACCAAAAAATTAGCCAGGCGTGGTGGTGGGAGCCTGTAGTCCCAGCTACTCGGGACGCTGAGGCAGGAGAATGGTGTGAGCCCGGGAGGCGAAGCTTGCAGTGAGCTGAAATCGGGCCACTGCACTCCAGCCTGGGTGACAGAACAAGACTCCGTCTCAAAAAAACAAAAAACAAAACAAAACAAAACAAAAAAAACTAATTCAAAATGGATCAAAGACCTAAATGCAAGCATTAAAACTGTAAAACTCTTAGAAGAAAACGTATGAGGAAATCTTCATGACCTTGGATTAGTCAATGGATTCCCAGATATGATACCCAAAGCATCAGCAACAAAAGAAAACATAGAAATATTGGACTTTATTTTTTTAAGAGATGGGGTCTTATTATGTTGCCCAGGCTGGACTTGAAATCCTAGGCTCAAGTGATCCTGCTACCTCAGCCTCCTGAGGAGCTGGGACTGAAAACGTGTACCGCCATGCCCAGCTAAATTGGACTTCAAAACGGAAAACTTCTGTGCTTCAAAGACATTAAGAAAGTGAAGACAACCCGCAGAATGAGACCAAATTTTCACAAATTGTATATCTGATAAGAGACTTGTGCCTAGAATCTATAAAGAATGATTACCACTCAATAATAAAAAGACAAATAGCTCAATTAAAAATAGGCAAAGGATCTGAATAGACAGTTCTCCAAAGAAGATAAACAAATGACCAATAAATACATGAAAAGATGCTCAACATCATTTGCCATCGGGAAAAAGCAAATCAAAACCATAATGAGACACCACTTCACACCCACTAGGGTGGCTATAATAAAAAAGACAGATCGTAATAACTGTTGGCAAGGATGTTGTGAAATTCGAACCATCATCACACATTGCTGGTGGGAATGTAAAGTAGCACAGAGCTTTGAAAAACTGTTTGGCAGTTTCTCAAAAACTTAGAGTTACCATATGACTCAGCAACTTCCCTCATAGGTATATAGAAGAGAAATGAAAACATATGTCCACACAAAAACTTGTACATGAATGTTCATAGTCGTATTATTCATAATAGCCAAGCGTGGAAACCACCCAAATGGTCAACTGATGAATGAATAAATAAAATGTGCTGCATACATACGATGAAACACTGTTTGTCAATAATGAAGAACTGATCCCTGCTGCAACATGGAGGAACCTAAAAGCATTATGCCAAGTGAAGGAAGTCAGATTCAAAGGTCCGTGATTCCATTATAAATGGCATTCCATCTGTGGGATTCCATATAGGGAACGTCTAGAATAGGAACACTTCCTTTCTATAGAGACAGAAAGGAAATTGGGAGTTGCCAAGAGAGGATGGGGAGACTGGTGGGTGATGGCTAAGAAGGTGGCCGTGTTTCTTTTTGGGGTAATGAAAATGTTCTGAAATTGATTGTAGTGATGGAGGTACAACTCTGAATATACGGAAAGCCATTGACTTGTACATTTTAAATTGGTGAATTGTACGGTGTACGAATTACATCTCAATAACTCTGGTTTTCTTTTCTTTCTTTCTTTACTTTAATTGACAGGGTCTCACTCTATTGCCCAGGCCAGAGTGCAGTAATGCGATCATAGCTCACTGCAACCTTGAACTCTTGGACTCAAGCAATCCTCCCACCTCAGCCTCCCAAGTAGCTGAGACTATAGGCATTTGCCACCATGCCCAGCTAATTTTCTTTATTTTTGTAGAGACAAGGTCTTGCTATGTTGCCCAGGCTGGTCTCGAACTCCTTGGCTCAAGTAATCCTCCTGCCTTGGCCTCCCAAATTGCTGGAATGAGAGGCATGAGCCACCACACCCAGCTAAAAAAGCTCTTAAAAAAAAAAAAGGTGCGTACGGATACATACAACATAGGATTTATATGAAAATATTGAAATATGCAAACAATACTATTATTTAGAACACATACAAGTGCAGCGAAGGCATAAAGACATGCATGTGGATTACAAAGACACAAATTTAGGGCGGTAAATACAAGCACAGGAGGGGATGGTTAGTTAGTTCATGGAGAGACACAGGCTGCTTCAACCATAATTGTAACATTTCTTTTTTTTTTTTTTTTGAGACAGATTCTCATGCTGTTGCCCAGGTTGGAGTGCGGTGGCGTGATCTTGGCTCACTGCAACCTCTGCCTCCTAGTCAAGCGATTCTGTGCCTCAGCCTCCTGAGTAGCCATGATTACAGGCGCATGCTACCACAACCAGCTAATTTTTGTATTTTTTTTTTCTTTTGAGACAAGTTTTGCTCTTGTTGCCCAGGTTGGAGTGTAATGACGGAATCTTGGCTCACTGTAACCTCCGCCTCCCAGCTTCAAGTATTTTTCCTGCCTCAGCCTCCCAAGTAGCTGGGATTACAGGCATGCGCCACCATGCCCAGCTAATTTTTTGTATTTAGTAGAGACAAGGTTTCATCATGTTGGTCAGGCTGGTCTCGAACTCCTGACCTCAGGTGATCCACCTGCTTCAGCCTCCTAAAGTGCTGGGATTACAGGCGTGAGCCACCACACCTGGCTAATTTTTGTATTTTTAGTAGAGATGAGGTTTCACCATGTTGGCCAGGCTGGTCTCCAACTCCTGATCTCAAGTGACCCACCCGCCTCAGCCTCTCAAAGTGCTGGGATTACGGGTGTGAGCCACCACACCCAGCTGTAACATTTCATTCTTAAGCTTGGCAGTGGAACATGATAATATCCCACATACCTTTTCTGTTTGCTTGAAATTCTTTGCAAAATAATTTCCCAGGCATTTTCCAGTGCTGCAGAAACTGGACATGTGTATTTGATGGATCAGTTGGGGGACTGGCCTAGGGGGGCCCTGGACTGGAAAAGCTGGTCCCTTTCAGGTTCCCGACACTCAATAAACATTTCCGGTATTGAATCCAGCAATATCTGGGACCATCTCCGGATCATTCTTTCCCATAGTTGGTGTTCTGCAGATAACAGTCCAGGCTTTGCAACCATCCAGACAGCTCTGATTTCAGTCCCGACTCTGCCCTCATTATCAGCATGGCCTCTCGCCAATTACTTAATGCCTCTGGGCTTTACTTTCCCACCTGCTAAATGGGAATCATACCACCTACTCCTTGAAACTAGTGATGACGGAATGCAGAAGCCCTTGCAAGGTGCCTGGATTCCCCTGCCTGCTGAGGATGAGGCTGTCACTCTCTGCTGAATCTTTCTGGGTGATGCAGGTTGTACTGGACCCTACATTTCTTCGCACGGTGTATGATCAGCCATCAATCAATACTCCCTGAGTAGAATTGACTCTAAGAACCTCAACTTCCTTCCTCCCTTTCTTACTACTTTGAAAAGTCAAGGGAATCAAAGGCCTCTGAAGAGAGCTCCCTTCATTACTTTAAAAAACAAAGACAAATAGAAATAAGCTGGCTCTGTCATTCTCCATGGATCGTTTTTGTATTTCCAGCTATTGTTCATCAGTTTCTGGAGGCTCACAGGGCAGTGCCAGCCTCCAGGGCCAAGGAATGGGATGATGGTGTGTGAGGATCTGGATGTAGCCTTTCTCTCTCCAGTCATGCAGGCTCCTTCAGCCCTTCCTGGAGCACAGAGAGTTGGATGCCTTGGCAGTGAGATTTAGTCCCTGCTGATTGCAGCCCGGCACCTGGGGGAGAACCGGGCCTCAGAAACTGAGCCTGAGATCCAGGTGGACAGACAGGAGCTGGGTCTATGCTGACCAGGGTAGATGGAGATGCTGGCTGACCAGAGGAGCTTCTGGAGAAAGCTGACATGCAGGTAATTCCAGTGACTGAACAGAACCCAGGAAGTGCATCCTCTGAGCTTTAGGCCCTGAATCTTCCTCCTCCAAATGTCAGTTGCAGCACAGAGCTCAGCACTTGGCCATTCCTTCACTCCCTCTGGGACTTGGTTGGTTTGTTTTGGGAGGGTTGCAGTCCCTGTGTCTGGCTCAGGTCTCAATGTCATCCAAAGTCTTTGTGGCCAATGGGAAAGGGAGCAGGGAGACAGAGCCCCATGGGGCCCTGTGGGCTGTGTCCTGGCCAGTGGGGGAGAGCCTGATCATGGTGCTCCTGAATGGCCCCAAAGGAGTTCAGAGCACAGGCCTTCTTTACGCCACTTCCACCCAACCCACAGTAACCCCACCGTGACTCCCTGGGGTTGCAACTTAGCTGAAAAGCGATACATCATTCTAGCTTCACCCGTGGACCTTTGGGATCCCTTGAGGCCCCATCTGTTCAGTGCCTGACCCTGATTAACCTGTGTTCCTTCTGGCCTAGGGCTTGGCATCGTGGAACAGGATGGGCAGCTTTGGGAACCAAGGGAAAAGTGACAGTCCAGTCTCTCCACCCCGGATATTTGTCTGCAGTCCAGCTAGGCCATTCTTCCATCCACTGGATGAAGGTCCTACAGAAATCAAGGTCCGGGGCTGCCACCAAGCCTTCTGGCTTCTCCAAGGGGCAGCTGGGGCTCATGGCTTGCTGTCCACAGCCCCTGCCTGCCTCCCACCAATCCTCCATTCTGCTGCCAAAACCACCCAGCCAACCCTCAAATGGAACTGTGTCACAAACCTGGATTACGGACCCTGCTGGGCTCTCCTCCACAGACTGGAGGCCCACAGATGGGTTTTTGCTTGTCCTGCATTGAGATTTTTAAAAATCTGGAAGTTGCCCAGCTTCCCTTGAAACACCAGTTGGCTGGTGCTAGTGCAAGGCCTCCTTAGGCAGGTACTTAGGGAACAGTCCTCACCATTCCCTGTTGTCTCACATCCAGCCTCCTTCCCTCATGAAATGCAATGTCTGGTGCCTGCATACTTTTGAGTTTCTCCCGTCTAGTCTACAGGCAAAGGCTATTGTAGCATGGCTGGGAGGGAAGGAACAAGGAAAGAAGTGTAGAGGAAGGAAGGGAGGGAGGGAGGGAGGAAGGGAAGGGAGGAAGGGAGGGACGGAAGGAAGGAAGGAAGGAAGGAAGGAAGGAAGGAAGGAAGGAAGGAAGGAAGGAAGGAAGGAAGGAAGGAAGGAAGGAAGGAAGGAAGGAAGCCCCCAGCTCTGCTGGTGAATGCATGCAGAGGGGCTCAAGCGGTGGTCTTCCCTGCCAGGACCTCCGTGCATGTTCTGCAGAGCAGGCTGGGAGACGTCTCTGTCGGGGAACCCGCCATGGCACTGCTGTGGCTCTGGGAGCTGCAAACTGCTTGGGGGCTGTTCTCTGATTTCCAAACCAGGGCAGGGAAGAGCACTGTGAGTGTGCGGGGGTGGAGGGTGGAGAGAGACAAGAAGCAGGAGCAGAGGGAAGTGGAAGGGGCAGAGGCGTGCTGCTTAGCAACCGCGGAAGAAAATTTAGAGAAGTGACAGGACCATTTCTCCCAGTGCCTGAAAGGGAGGATTAAAAAGAAAAAAACAAAAAACTCGTCACACGCCTACACTTGTTCATCTTGTTGTGGCGGCTCTCGGAGTGTTGGCTGGAATTCACAGGGCTCCTTTGCAAGGGAGGGCCATTGTGGAGGATGCCTGGCCAGCTACGTGTGATGTGGGAAAAGCTACAAAAAACTACGTCCTCAATAGCTCAAGGGGGACCATCTTTGTGGCCCCTCAAGGGGAGGGAGTGAAGCCTTGCGAGAAAGATGTAAGAACACAACCTCACCTGTCTCGTCTTTTCTCTCTCACTTCTTCCTCCTAAGTCTACCAACATCTAGAGACAAAGGTGTCAGAGGACTTTCCTTTTCTCCATCTTTCCCCCGGAACCTTACAAACAGCCCCAACCCCATTCCTTCCTCCCCATGGAGAATTCTCTGTTGCTTTTCTTTCTTAATTTGATTTTCTCTGGCTCAGAATCGAGATCAAAAGAGGAAATTCTTTCCAGCCTTTTAGGAATAATTCCCAGAATCTCCCCCTGGAAATGCATACATAATTACCATCATTATTTCTAAAGAAATCTTTCGTGTTCTCTTACCCGCTTCTTTTCCATCTCTCCTGCAGGCTTGGGGAGGAGGGGAGAGGGAGGAAGCTTCGAGAGTGTCTTTGTGGTTGCTGGTTGACCAGTATAAACGGAATTTACACAGTTAGAGTGGCAGACTCACCAATACGTGAGAGAATTGCCGATGATGCAGACAACTAACATAAAAGGTACCCCTCCAGCAATCAAGGCGGCAGAATCACCTAGTAGAAGTTATTCTCTTTCTACCTCGTTTCCAGTTGTTTTAATTTCATCGAGTCTCAAGTTCGTGCTGGCCTAGGTCATTAGCACCTCCCGGAGACTAGCTAACATTGCCTTTTTTTTTTTTTCCCCAGACAGAGTCTTGCTCTGTCACCCAGGCTAGAGTGCAGTGGCATGATCTTGGCTCACCGCAACCTCCGCTTCCTGGGTTCAAGCGATTCTCCTGCCTCAGCCTCCCAAGTAGCTGGGATTACAGGCACCCCCCACTTTGGCCAATTAATTTTTGTATTTTTAGTAGAGACAGGGTTTCACCATGTTGGCCAGGCTGGTCTTGAACTCCTGAACTCAGGTGATCCGCCCATCTCAGCCTCCCAAAGTACTGGGATTACAGGTGTGAGCCATCATGCCTGGCCTAATCTTGCCTTTCAGCAACCATGACAGCACCAGTCTTCAGGCTTACAGCGAGCGAGAACAACCAGCTCTCATTTAATCGTAGTGTTGCTTTTGGTTGTATTTATTTTCTACGGACCATAAGAGGGGCTTTTTGTTATGACAGGTTCCTTTTTTAGAGGAAAGACAAATAATGAATCAATAATAATTGAGTTGGAACAAGGATATAGTGCCTCATGGCAGAGGCCTGAAAAAGAGCCCAGATTGCCAGCCCCTATTCAAGGAAGTAGGCCCCCCGGGTGGCAGGCTGTAGATCAAGCTTGGGGAAGGTTCTGGTCTGAGGTCAGCGGGTCCAGCTGGTCAGCAATGGCAACGAGGGAACTCTGGATGACAGTCGTTGTCGGAGCCCGCCAGCCTGGTTTTGCAGTCTGCTTGAAGCCCATCTCTTCCCTGGGATTACAGAAGCCAATTCATCAGTGTTCATCACAGGGCACAAGGCCAAGGAGAGTGGGTGGCTGCAGAAGTCACCTTTGCTTTTGGCGGCCAAACCTGATTTTGCTCTGGACAATCATTTTTCACTACTCTCAGATCCAGGTTTGAGCAGACAGGACCCACCTCAGGCCGTCTGTGCTTGTCTTCATTCCTGTGGGTGGAGTGATGGGTGTGGGTTCTGGATGGGTAGTGAGATGCAAAGAGGCTTTTGCTGGGAATGCTGGGGCTGGCTCTTTCCCACTGGCTCTGAACCCAAGAAGGGGAGATGCTGGAACCCCTGTATCCCCTATGAGGAGGGCGCTCACAGCAGAGCATGGAGCCGAGAAACCCAATCCTGATGGTATCGGTTCCATCCTGGATCCAGCTGTGCCTGAAGCTAGGCTCTACCCTTGGCTGCCTTTGGAGCTACCCACCAAGCCAATAAATTCCCCTTTCATGTAATCCAGTGAGGATCAGTGTTTTGGTCACTTGCAACCACAAGCGTCTTAACTGATGAAATGGCTCGTTGCAAATCCTTGGCCACTGAGAGAGAAAGAACTCTAAGGGCATGTACTGTGGACATGGGTGAGGGATATTGTCGCTATACCCATACACCAGCATAGGAGAAGCTATCACTGTCACAGGAAGCTCCAACATTTAGATGATCATGTACCAGGTACAGGCCAAGTGCCTGGCATGCAATGGTTTATTTAATCCTACGTAGGTATATTTTGATCACCATTTTAAAGATTAGAAAACTGAGGCTCAGAGACCCTCTGTGGACTTCAGTGGCAGAGCTGGGTTGAGTTCCTTGACACTGTGTCATTCCAGCCGCCCTTCTGTAGTAAGTAAGTAGGTTGCTCATTGGCAAATACAAAACTCAGACACTGTGTGATGGGAAGGGGACAAAGGGGACAAAGAGGTGTGGCTGTCAGGAGACACACGATGATACTTGTGTCCCAGGTGATGTGTGTACCCAGACTGCATGGCTGTCCACAAGCCCTGCAGGGAGGGAATCAAACTGCTTTTACTCCTGATCAAAGATGGAAAGACAGAAAAGGCCCTGGCTTTAGATCAGAACACATTAGCAATAATGAGCTGTGTGATTTGGGGGAAATCATTTCATCTTTCCAAGCCCCACTGCTTTTTCCCATCCGGGAAACGGGGAGACCCCGGCCCCTGCCTCACTGACCTCACCGAGCTTCTGGAGCATCAGATGTGAAAGGTGATTTGCAGGATAAAAAGAGGGGTTACGGGATGGAGGGGGATCAATCCCTTGACTTGCCTGCGGTGAAAGAGCGGGTGTAGACAAACAGACGGAATTCAATGACCTATGCGTCCTCCTCCACCACAGGGGGCTGGGAAGAGGCAGTCCAAGGGGTGACCCGAAAGGAACTCTTCTGTCCCTGAAGCAGAAAGAGATAACTGTGAAGCCAGAGAAGCGAGTGCTGCTACAGGCGCTCAGGAGTTTATTTTTACCCTGTTATCTCTATCCTGAAATGTCAGGCTCGGAGCCACCTCTCTCTCTCTCTCTCTCTCTCTCTCTCTCTCTCTCTCTCTCTCTCTCTCCAGCCCCCACCCCAATGTGGCAACGCAGCCTGGAAACAGGCACCCTCTCCTCCTCTGCTTCCTCTGCCTTTCTATGAGAGTCACAGTGCTATGGTGACGGGAGGCATGGAAACTCTGAAATAGAGAAGGGGGAGGCGAGACCATTTATTTGGGTCCTAGATCAGGCTTACTTCCTCCTAGAAACTGAAGGTGCAGAGGAGGCCTTTAGTGTTGTTGGGTACCTATTGCAATGTTTGTATCATATAGGCTCTTATAATATGCAGCAAGGAAAATCCCACTTACACTGGGTTATGTAATAAAGAGCATTTAACTGGTAGAGGCCACTAAAACCTCCAGCAATAGGTCTGGCTTCAGGCAAGGCTCAATCCTGAGGCTCAATAGCGTCACAAGGACGCAGCGTTCTCCATCTCTCGCTCTACCTTCTGTAGTGTTGGCTTCATCCTCAGGCACCATGCGATGCTCCCCCACAGCCCCAACAGTTCCAGAATCTTCCCCATAGTCACAAATGCCTGCAGTGGTTCTAAACTTTGCATCTTTATACTGATGGATCCCATGGAAAAGAGAGAAAGTTTTTCTTATTTTTTTTTTTTTTTCTGCCAGAAGGCTGTAGACAATGTCTTCTTGACTTTCATTGGCTCTGACTGGGTTCTGTGCCCATCCCAGAGCCAGTCATTTTGGTGTGGGGATAGGAAGTGAAAACTATTTCTGACTAGCTTGAGCGAAATCATATTCCCAAGAACAGGAGAGCAGTGGCTTCCTGAAGGACACATAGGGCGTTGTCCCCAAAAGGAAAGAAATATGCTGAGCCACAAGCAGGGACCTGTTATATGGTTTATTCACTTTGTTCACCCTCTCCTACCCAGGAAAGCCTCTAAGGTTAGAAGTGACTGTTCTTTTTTTTTGGAGACAGAATCTTGCTCTATCTCCCAGGGTGGAGTACAGTGGCAAGATCTCAGCTCACTGCAACCTCCACCTCCCAAGTTCAAGTGATTCTCATGCCTCAGCCTCCTGAGTGGCTGGGACTACAGGCACATGCTACCATGCCCCGCTAATTTTTTATATTTTAGTAGGGATAGGGTTTCACCATGTTGCCCAAGGTGGTTTTGAACTCCTAAGCTCAGGCAATCTACTTGCCTCAGTCTCCCAAAGTGCTAGGATTACAGGTGTGAGCCACCATGACTGGCCTTTTTTTTTTTTTTTTTAAAAAAAACACAGAGTCTCACTCTGTCACCCAGGCTGGAGTGCAGTGGCATGAACATGGCTCACTGCAGCCTCAACCTCCCAGGCTCAAGAAACAGACCAATATTAATTTGTTATTATTTTTCTTCCTTCTTCTTCTTGTTCCTCTTCCTCCTTCTTCTCCTGTCTTCCATCTTCCTTCTTCCCTCTTACTCTTCTTCCTCTTCCTTCTTCTCCTTCTCCTTCTCCTTCTCCTTCCCCTTCCCCTTCCCCTTCCCCTTCCCCTTCCTCCTCCTCCTCCTCCTCCTCCTCCTCCTCCTCCTCCTCCTCCTCCTCCTCCTCCTCCTCCTCCTCCTCCTCCTCCTCCTCTTCTTCTTCTTCTTCTTCTTCTTCTTCTTCTTCTTCTTCTTCTTCTTCTTCTTCTTCTTTTTCTTCTTCTTTTTCTTTTTCTTCTTCGAGACAGGGTCTTGCTCTGTGGCCCAGGCTGGAGTGCAGTGGTGTGATCATAGCTCACTGCAGCCTCAAGCTCCTGGGTTCAAGTGATCCTCCTGCCTCGGCCTCCTGAGCAGCTGAACTACAAGTGTGCAACATCATGTACAGCTAATTTTTAAAATTTTCTGTAGAGGGTCTTGCTATGTTGCCCATGCTGGTCTTGAACTCTTGACCTCAAGAGATTCTCCTGCCTTGGCCTCCCAAAGTGTTGGGATTATAGGCATGAGCCACTGTGCCCGGCCAATTTCTTTTCTTTCCATCTGTAAGTTTACTTGGGGCTCTGAGTTCTAAGAATCCCAGGTCTGTTACTCCCAAAATTTCACTGAGGCTACAGAATCTCCCTGAGGTAGATCAGTAGGTTCAGTTGAAGTGTCATGTTTTCACCTGCCAAAGGCTTCCTTTGCATTCAAAATAAAATTCGCGCTCTACACCTGGCCTGCCCATGATTCATCCCCTCGCTGAGTTGTAGCCACACTCACTTCTTGTGTTATTTCTTAAGCCAATCTGCTGCGTGCCTCAGAGCTTTTCACTTCCTGTTTCCCTGTGTCTAGAATGCTCTTCCTTTAAATCTTTTCACAGCTGCTCAAATGTCGTGCTCTCTGAGAGGTCTCTGACCAGTCTAGCATGTAAAACCACCTGAAATTATTGTGTTTGTTGATAGTTTGAGTCTCTCTCTCCTTTCTCTAGACTGTAAGCTCCATGAGGCAAGCATCGTGCTTGTCTTACTCACCTGGTTCCTGGTTCTGTGTCTGGCACAACGTAGGTACTCAAATATTTGTTGAATAAATGAATTAAAATTCTTTTTTTTTTTTTTTTTTTGAGACAGAGTCTTGCTCTGTCACACAGGCTGGAGTGCAGTGGTGCAAACATGACTCACTGCAACCTCCACCTCCTGGGCTCAAGCTATCCCCCATCTCAGCCTTCTGAGTAGCTGGGACTACAGGCACATGCCACCATGCCCAGCTATTTTTTTTTTTTTTTTTGGTAGCGATAGGGTCTCACTGTGTTACCCAGCCTGGTTTGAACCCCTGGGCTCAAGCAATCCTTTTGCTTCAGCCTCCCAAAGTGTTAGGATTACAGGCATGAGCCACCACGCCTGGCAGAAAATTCTTTTCTGAATGTCCTTGTAAACTTTTTCAGGGCAGGGCAATTTCTTATATTTTTCTTGGCTTTTACTCGGTGCCTGCAAAACACTGGGCATAAAAGAGACAAAATACAAGAATATTTTTTCAAATAAACTAAAGCTCTCTGCCGAAGGGATTGGCTCAAAGTTGCCCCCACATTAGTATAGAAAGATACTACATGATGCTAACTGCTCCTTTGAGGAATCTCCTTTCCAAAGCCATTGCATGTGAACATTTGAGATGCTCCCCATGTCTGCGTGAAACTGCAGAGAGTAACGTGGGGCCATCTTTCTATCCTGGTCTCTGAGCGTGGTGATACAGCCACCATGTACAGGCACAGGTCTGAAAATGACATCATGGGATGATGCAATTGTATACTCCTTTACCCAATGAGGCAGAATGAGAACAGTGTCCTCTTATCAGCCAGTCTGTCCACTGCAAACCCATAAGTCAAGGTCACAACCCTAATGTGCTGATCACCCAGGTAGAACCCACATTTGTGGTCCAAACTCTCCCTGAGACCTATCAGCCTGTGACAGTCCTCAGGACAATCAGGTGAGAGTGTGGATGGCCCCGCACAGCTTGTAGAAACTCAAAAGCACACCTTCTACAGAGAGCCATCGGTTGTCCCCGTACTCAACAGACAACACGCCACTGGGGACATCTCAAGTCTTCGTCCATTCTCTGCCTACCCAACCAGGCCTATCCCTCTCTTAGACTCTTACATGGCCCCTTGACCTTTGTCTCACGGGCTCTCCATCATTTGTCATGATATCTTTATTTAGGTGATTATTCATTAATATCCATCTTCCCCACTAGACTCCAAACTACTCAAGGGCAAGGCGCAATCTCTCTTGTTCAGTGCTGTATTCTGTCACCCAATCCTGTGCCTAACACATAGACCATGCATCATAAATACTTTCTGAATGGAAGAATGGATGAATGGAAGAAAGAAGAGAGGCTAAATGTTTTCTCAGTCAGTCAGACCATATCACCTCACCACCACCCTGTCCCCTTCATCAAGGTGTCTCCTGTGCCCACAGTAGTATCTGGCATAGAGTAGAGGGGCCACAGATATTGGGAGAAATGAATGAATGGACACTGCTCTTTGCTTTCTCAGAGAAGTCTGCTTAAAAAAGAACTTTCTTCTTCTTTTTATTTTGTTGTTGAGACGGAATCTCGCTCTATCACCCAGGCTGGAGTGCAATGGTGCGATCTTGGCTTACTGCAACATCTGCCTTCTGAGTTCAAGTGATTCTCATGCCTTAGCCTCCTGACTAGCTGGAATTATAAGTGTGTACCACCGTGCCTGGCTAATTTTTGTATTTTTAGTAGAGATGGGGTTTCACCATGTTGACCAGGCTGGTCTCAAACTCCAGACCTCAGGTGATCCACCCACCTTGGCCTCCCAGAGTGATGGGATTACAGGCATGAGCCACCATGCCTGGCTGCCTGGTTACCTTCTTAAGGATACATGTATGGAGAGGGAGAATCAGGGGAAGCTACATGGTATGGTTTGGCTGTGTGTCCCCACCCAAATCTCATGTGGAATTGTAATCCTTGATGATGGAGGAGGGGTCTGGAGGGAGGTGATTGGATCATGGGGCGGGCTTCCCCATGCTGTTCTCGTGATAGTGAGTGAGTTCTCACGAGATCTAGTTGGTTAAAAGTACATGGCACTTTCCCCTTCACTTTCTTCCTCCTTCTCCAGTCAGGGATGATGTGCCTGTTTCCCCTTCACCTTCTGCTGTGATTGTAAGTTTCCTGAGACCTCCCAAGCCAGGCTTCATGTACAGCCTGTGGAACCATGAGCCAATTAAACCTATTTTCTTTATAAATTACCCAGTCGCAGGTAGTTCTTTATAGTAGTGTCAGGAAGGACTAATATACTTCAATATACGAATATACTGAACCAAGCCCAAAGGCAGCATTTAGGTCATGCCCTCAGAATCAGTGGGGCCAGTTCTCAAGGTCACTAAACCATCAGACCAGCAAGGGAGCAGCTTAAATTGCAAACTGAACTTGTTTGCAAGACACAATCCTCCTTTGGACTCAAGTGCAACCAGTTCTGGGCTTAGATGTTTAAAGTTTAAGTAGGTCATGGCTCCTGGTCCTTATCACACAGCCTGAAAAACACAAAACGAAAAAGCATCCCAGGAATGGTATCAGACCTTAGGAGATAACCTGACCTCAGTTTCTGCTACCAAGTCAGAAGGAAACTGAAAAGGAATGGAGTTTTCTTCTTCAAGGCCATGCCCTCCTTACTGGGGGATATCTGAGTCCCAGCGAGGTCTCTTTGTATCTGAAGATCAACCAACGAAGGGCTGGAGATATTCAGTCTTTGTCAATCTTTTATGGGGGACAAAGAGTTTACAGATCTGTTCTGCAACCACCAATCCAAAGCCAAACACCAAAAAAAAAAAAAAAAAAGTAAATAAATAAACAATCCCAAAACCATACTGAGGAACCATCATAAAACCAAATCTCCAAACACGTCTGGGTTTCAAGCCCGCCCTAGCCCAGCAAACAAAAGTGGCTCACCTTTGAACTACAGAATCCCTTCCAGAACCAGAAGGAAAGGGAAAGGGCTTTACGGGTCGTCTCAGAGTTGTAGGCTCTGGCTGATCCCCAAGATGAGTTCATTACTTATTCTTAGAGACTGGACTCAAATGAAACAAACAGCACCTATAAATAGAGCGAGGATACGCTCAGCTTGGTGTCACTGGAAGGTCCTTTTTGCAGGGACAGACGTGCTAAATGGATGTTCTCGGGTTACCCTGCTGGTACTACGTGGGGGAAGAGTTGTACTTTTTCTTTCCCTGTGCTGTCCAGGAGAGGGGACAGAAGCAGGTGAGTCAGACTTTGGGATTCAGTCCGATTCTGTCTTCATCTCTAATTGCTCATTCACGTGCTACGTTAGAAGGAGCTGCAGAGGAAGGATGCCGCTCTACAGACGACCTGGCTGAGCAATTTGGCTGCTCCCCCTGGGAATGGATCCTAGTTCAGACTGCATTGACAGAGTGTTCTGGTCTTTTAGATTAGACTGCAAACTCCCTACGGGAAGGCACCAAGTACTAGGATTTCCTCTTGGCTGCTCTCTTCCTGCCAAACGCAGGAATGGCTCGAGTTTCCATGGCAGGTCCTGAACTGTGAATTAAAAGGACCTTGCTATGCAAGCTGATCTTTGTGGTGGGAAACAATATGGGCCCATGTTCCAGACCTGAGCTTTGGTTTTAATCACGCTGAACAGCATGATTGGGAGGCGGAGTCATCACATCACCGTGATAGATGAGTGGGGGCCAGAAACACCTGGAATAACTGTGAATAAACACAAAGCCGGGGGCAACAAGGTCAACTCACTATCATAATAACCAGAGTCAATAACATTGATTCAACCCTTGATGGGTAATTCTAGGCACTATTCTAAATGCTTTGTAAAAACTCAAAGCAGGAGAATTGCTTGAACCTGGGAGACAGAGGTTGCAGTGAGCTGAGATGGCGCCATTGCACTCCTGCCTGGGCAACAAAAGTAAAACTCCATCTCAAAAAAAAAATTTTTTTTTGTTTAAATTAGTTGGTCATGACGGTGTGCGCCTGTAGTCCCAGTTACTCAGGAGACTGAGGCAGGAGGATCACCTGACCCCAGAAGTTCGAGGTTGCAGTGAGCCGTGGTCACACCACTGCACTCCAACCTGGGCAACAAAGCAAGACCCTGCCTCAGGAAAAAACAAACAAATGAAACACTAAAATAAAAAAAATAAAATAAAATAAAATAAAAA
Source organism: Rhinopithecus roxellana (assembly GCF_007565055.1). NCBI lineage: Eukaryota > Metazoa > Chordata > Mammalia > Primates > Cercopithecidae > Rhinopithecus > Rhinopithecus roxellana. The sequence goes on along the minus strand of NC_044568.1, from coordinate 81,497,030 downwards.
CTCATTTACTCTTTCAAAACCCCTATTGGGTAGCGACTATTATTATTTCTATTCTACAGATACAGAAACCAAGACACCAAGAAATTGTGTGCCTTGCTCCAGCCCACACAGTTGGGAAGCTAGGTTTGGCAGCCAGGCAGTTTAGCTCCAGAGTCTGGTCTCTGATAGTAAAAATTAAACACGTAGAATATCTATCTGGGCAACATGGTGAAACCCTGTCTGTACAAAAAAAAAAAAAAAAAGTAGCCAGGTGTGGTGGTGCACACCTGTAGTCCTAGTTACTTGGGAGGCTGAAGAGGGAAGATCACTGGAGCCTGGGAGGTTGAGGTTGCAGTGAGCCTTGATCACGCCACTGCACTCCAGCCTAGGCACTGGAGCAAGACTCTGCCTCAAAATAAAATAAAATAAAATAAAATAAAATAAAATAAAATAAAATAAAATAAAATAAAATAAAATAAAAACAAGAATAAAACTACAAGGAATGACTCTAAAAAAAAAGACATAGTACCAAATGTTACCAAGGATGCGGAGAAACTAGAATCCTCATATATTATTGTTGAGAATGTAAAAAATGGCACACTCACTTTGGAAAACAGTTTGACCATTTCCTAAAATGTTAAATGTAAGTTTCCTATGCAACCAGCAGCTCCACTCCTCGGTATCCATCCAAAAGAAATGAAAACATGGCTGGGCGTGGTGGCTCACACCTGTAATCCGAGCACTTTGGGAGGTCGAGGCAAGTGAATCACAAGGTGAGGAGTTGAAGACCCGCTTGACCAACATGGTGAAACCTCATCTCTACTAGAAATACAAAAATTAGCTGGGCGTGGTAGCATGTGCCTGTAATTCTAGCTACTTGGGAGGCTGAGGCAGGAGAATTGTTTGAACCCGGGAGGTGGAGGTTGGAGTGAGCTGAGATTGCACCACTGCACCCCAGCCGGGGTGACACAGCGAGACTCCGTCTCAAAAAAAAGAAAAAAAAAGAAGCTGGGTGTGGTGGCTCACTCCTGTAGTCCCAGCACTTTGGGAGGCCGAGGCAGGTGGATCACAAGGTCGGGAGTTTAAGACTACCCTGGTCAACATGGTGAAACCCCATCTCTACTAAAGATACAAAAAATTAGCCGGGAGTGGTGGCGCTCGCCTATAATCCCAGCTACTTGGGAGGTTGAGGCAGAAGAATCGCTTGAACCTGGGAGGCGGTGGTTGCTGTGAGCCAAGATCGCACCATTGCACTCCACCCTGGCAAGACTCTTGTCTACAAAAAAAAAAAAAAGAAAGAAAGAAAACGAAAAAGAAAGAAATGAAAACATACATCCTTAGAAAAAACTGTAAGTGAATGCTCACAGCAGCATTATTCATAATAGCTAAAAAGCTGAAACAATCCAAATGTTCCTCAACTTGTGAATGGATACATAAATGTGATCTATTCATGCAATGGAATATTACTCACCAATAAAAAGGAAGCTACCACCTAGACGAATCTCAAAAACATTATACTAAGTGAAAGAAGCCTGGTGCAAAAGAATTCAATACTGCATGACTCAGTTGCTATGAAATTTCCAGAAAAGACAAATTTGTGTAGCTAGAAAGCAGATCACCATTGCCTGGGGCTGAGAATGAGCTAGGGGATTGACTGCAAACAGGTTGGAGAGAGTTTTGGGAGGTGATGAAATATTCTAAAACTGGATTGTGATAATGGCTGTACAACCCCATACATTTTCTGAACATATTTGAGTTGTATAACTTTTTTTTTTTTTTTAGACAGAGTCTCACTCTGTTGACCAGGCTGGAGTGCAGTGCCACAATCTCAGCTCACTGCAACCTCTACCTCCCGGATTCAAGCAATTCTGCCTCAGCCTCCTGAATAGCTGGGATTAGAGGTGTGTGCTGGGATTAGAGGTATGCTCGGCTAATTTTTTTTGTATTTTTAGTAGAGACAGCGTTTCACCATGTTGGCCAGGCTGGTCTCAAACTCCTGATCTCATGATCTCCCCACCTCGGACTCCCGAAGTGCTGGGATTACAGGTGTGAGCCACCACACCTGACCAAGTTGTATACTTCCAATGGGTCAATTTTACAGTATGTGAATTGTATCCTAGCAAAGCTGTTAAAAAAACACTTAAGTACAATATTTGGCACTTAGCAAAATCTCAGTAAATGTTTGTTATTATCAGTCATTTTGGGAATGATGTAAATTATATCTTAGCAAAGCTGTTAAAAAAACACTTAAGTACAATATTTGGCACGTAGCAAAATCTCAGTAAATGTCTGTTACTATCAATCATTTTGGGAATGAAATGCTATGGTTGAGATCCTGTAATGAACTGATTAGACGTGATCTGCATTCAATGAAGGGAGGCCTGGCAGTTGGGGATGGGCAGAGACCCCTCTTCTTCTATTCTCAAATTTTGTATTTCCTCTTTGCTGACCACCACATGCAAAAGACCAGTGGAGATATATGTTGTCCTGCATCAAGTTCCAGTTAGAGACCAGCAATCAGGATGCCCCAGTCCCTTGCAATATTTTTTGAGCTCTCATGATGTATCGAGATTGAGCCTTTTTGAGATGTTACAAGCAGACTCAATCTGGTTTGGCTGAAAGGTGTGGGAAGCCAAGGTGGGAGGATTGCTTGAAACCAGGGGTTTGAGACCAGCCTGGGCAACATGGTAAAATGGTTTCTCTATAAAAAACACAAAAATTAGCCAGGTATGGCAGCATACACCTGTGGTCCTGGCCACTTGGGAGGCTGAAGTGGGAGGACTGCTTGTGAGCCTGGGAGATTGAGGCTGCAGTGAGCTGTGATCACTCAAAACCATTTGAGGATAAAAAACCATTTGAGGATAAACCATTATCCTCAAACCTGTATGACAAGGGCAATTAATATTTTCAACCAACTCTCATCATATGCTCCCTTTTGTCTTCTTAATGCTCTTGATTTTATCTTATTTAATTTAATTTAATTTAATGTTTGAGATGGAGTCTCGCTCTGTTGCCCAGGCTGGAGGGCAGTGGCATGATCTTGGTTCTCTGCCACCTCCACCTCCCAGGTTCAAGCAATTCTCCTGCCTCGGCCCTCTGAGTAGCTGGGATTACAGGCGCACAACCCATACCCAGCTAATTTTTAATATTTTTGGTATAAAGGGGGGTTTTGCCATGTTGGCCAGGCTGGTCTCGAACTCCTGACCTCAAGTGATCCACCTGCCTCGGCCTGTAATCCCAAAGTGCTGGGATTACAGGCGTGAGCCCTCACGTCCGGCCCTTAATGCTCTTTAGTAAGTCCTTATATCAATCTCACCAGAGCCAAGAGGAGAGAAGAGATGGCTGAGGGGGTTATGATTGGGGGTAAGTGTTGTTTCTTGTGCCAGGGTGTTAGAAACATACTCAGTGCATAAGATTGTCCTTCATTTACAGCCATGGCATTCCCAGGCTGGCCGATGCAATTCCAAACGAGAGCCACTGACGCCCCAGGGCCCCCCGGATAAGACTAAATTGATTCAGAAAGTGGGATGAGGTGGGAAGCGTCACACTTCCCATCATTGCTAGAAAGATGAGGTTCAGTCCTTCGCTAGAAACTGCCTTGGCTCTCTAGTTAAAAAATCAGCAGGAAGGAACCGTACAAAGGAGATGATGCTTGTGGTAGCTTTATCTGAAGAACTGGCATTTTAGACGCACAGCCAGGTCCCCAGTAGAGAAAATGCGTTTTTGATCTTTTCTATTTCTGGGTCCTCTCTCCCAACTACAACGTTATTTCTGTATATCCGTCTCTCTGGCCACTCATTGGAGAAAAGACAAAGCTTAAATGGTTTTGTTATTAAATAAAATGAAAAAAAAACAACAACAAAAAACCCTGAGCAATTAACTATAACACAGAGACCAAAACTAATAAAATAAATCTAAGGACAGCAGAAGAAAAAAGTAAAAGATAAAAGCAGACATAAGCAAATTAGAAAACAGAAAACAATAGGATTGATCAAAATAAATCAAAAAGCTAGCTGTTTTAAAAGACCAATAAAAGAGACAAACCTCTGGCAAGGTTGCACGAGAAAGAAAATACAAATAAATAACACTAGAATTAAAGCGGGACTAGAAACATAGATTTGGAAGAAGATGAAAGTTAAAAGCATACTGTGTTTAAATTCCTGCTAATAAAATATGGACCAAAGTAAGACAATAAAATCTGCTCAACAGGACGTAGAAAAATCCGACTAGACAACGAGTCATGGAAAAAAACTGATAAAAGAACTCCCTGCTACTTTGATGAGACATACTGGCTCAGATGATTTGGGGGGTGAGGGATGGGTCGGTAAATTCTGCCAAACATTAAGAGGCGATTTCTATAGGATTTAATTGGTTCCAGAGTATCAAAAAATTTTTAAGTGTCTCAGTTAATTTGACAAAACGAAGTCAACTCCAATAACCAAATACTGATGGCTGGGGTCAGGGAGAGGGAGAGAAAGAGAAGAACATGAGCAATAGTCACATTATTTAGGGACAGTGTACTGTGTTGAGTAGTGTCCCCACAAAATGCATGTCCACCCAGAACCTCAGAACATGACCTTATTTGGAAATATTGTCTTTGCAGATGTCATTATTAAGATGACATTATACTGAGTTAGGGTGGGTCCTCAATCCAATGACTGGTATCCTTATAAGAAAAGGAGGCTGGGCGCCGTGGCTCATGCCTATAATCGCAGCATTTTGGGAGGCTGAGGCAGGCAGATCACGAGGTCAGGAGTTCAAGACCAGCCTGGCCAGTATGGTGAAACCCTGTCTCTACTAAAAAATACAAAATTAGCCGGGTGTGGTGGTGTGCGCCTGTACTCCTAGTCTCAGCTACTCAAGAGGCTGAGGTAGGAGAATTGCTTGAACCGGGAGGCAATGTTGCAGTGAGCTGAGATCGTGCCACTACACTCCAGCCTGGGCAGCAGAGTGAGACTCTGTCTCAAAAAAAAAAAAGAAAGAAAAGAAATGAAAAGAAAAGAAAACAAAAGAAGGAAGGAAGGAAGGAAGGAAGGGAGGGAGGGAGGGAGGGAGGGAGGGAAGGGAGGGAGGGAGGAAGGAAGGAAGGAAGGAAAGAAAGGAAGAAATGAAGAAATGAAGGTATGTTTGCCAGGTAGAGATAAGAACAGTTGGCCAGGCATGGTGGCTCATGCCTGTAATCCCAGCACTTTGGGAGGCCAAGGTGGGAGGCCAGATTTTATTGTCTTACTTTGGTCCATATTTTATTAGCAGGAATTTAAACACAGTATGCCCAACTAATTTTTGTATTCTTCTTCTTCTTCCTCTTCTTCTTCTTCTTCTTCTTCTTCTTCTTCTTCTTCTTCTTCTTCTTCTTCTTCTTCTTCTTCTTCTTCTTCTTTTTTTGGCTTATTTATTTGTATATCAATGGATTTCTAAAAGTAACACAACTTAACCATTTAAGAAAGAGAGAGAAAGAAAGAAAGAAAGGAAAGAAAGAAAGAAAGAAAGAAAGAAAGGAAGGAAGGAAGGAAGGAAGGAAGGAAGGAAGGAAGGAAGGAAGGAGGGAAGGAAAGAAAGAAAGAAAGAAAGGGGCCAAGTGCTATGGCTCATGCCTGTAATAAAGCACTTTGGGAGACCCAGGCGGGAGGATCACTTGAGCCCAGGAGTTCAAGACCAGCCTGGGCAACATAGTGAGACCTCCACTTCTACAAAAAATAATTAGCCAATTGTGGTGGTGTGCACCTGTAGTCCTAGTTACTGGGGAGGGCTGAGGCAGGAGGATTGCTTGGGCCTCAGAGTTTGAGATTGCACTGAGCTATGATTGCACTACTGCATTCCAGCCTGGGTGACAGAATGAGACTCTGTCTCTAAAAAGAACATTTTAAAAAGGAAATAATAGGAGAGGACACACAGAGATTCACACAAAGAAGGACATGTGAAGACGGAAGCAAAGACCGGAATGATGCAGCCACAAGTCAAAGAATGCCAAGGATTGCAAGGACCCACCACAAACTAGGAAGAGGCAGGGAAGTTTGCTGGCCTAGAGCCTAGACCTTGATTTCACAGTCAGGCCTCCAGAACTGTGACAGAATACATTTCTGTTGTTTTAAGCCAACCAGCTCGTGGCACGTTGTTATGGCGGGCCTAGGAAACGAATGGAGATAGAGATGCAAATATTTTTCTATTGCTTTGGTGATTTCAATCACTTTGTAAAGGAAGAGAATACATGGGCTGTATCTACCATCTGGGAAACGAATACAGAAGTCTCAATATTGCTTCCTATTGTGGGTCTCCCACAGATGATCTCATGCCCACCTAGAGGATTTACTCAGTAATAGGTGTTCCCTAAGCCTTTTGTGGGCTTTGGGCAAGAGTATAAATGGGAGCCCATATACAGTATGGCCAAAGTCTTTCAAAGCTTTAAGTAAGCTGACAACTGTTCTTCTTCTTCTTCTTCTTCTTCTTTTTTATTTTTTTTGAGACAGAATCTCACCCTGTTGCCCAGGCTGGAGTGCAATGGTACAATCTTGGCTCACAGCAACCTCCGCCTCCCAGGTTCAAACGATTCTCCTGCCTCAGCTTCCCGAGTAGCTGGGATTACAGGCTCCCGCCACCATGCCCAACTAATTTTTGTATTCTTAGTAGAGATGGGGTTTCACCATGTTGGCCAGGCTGGTTTCAAACTCCTGACCTCGTGATCCATCCACCTTGGCCTCCCAAAGTGCTGGGATTACAGGCATGAGCCACCATGCCTGGCCAACTGTTCTTATCTCTACCTGGCAAACATACCTTCATAACCATGTGGCAAGCCACATTTGAATTTAGAATTCTCCCAGGCTCCTCAGAGTTCTGAGCTATTATCTGGTAACACAAAGAGAGTTGAATGCCCTTTCCCTATAGCTCCCATTTCCATCCTGCATCAGGACAGGCCTTGTGAGAACAGGTATGGGCATTCCAGCCCACTGTCCATGCTTTGTCCACACCCCATGCAATCAGTCATCTTTTGTCACTCCTCAGGCTTAGGAGTACACTGACCAGCAGTGTGGTCTACTTTTGGGAGGATGGACCCAGGAAACAGGCCCTGAAAGCGGGATAAGACCATTTAGGTAGAGGATTCTAGGGTCTTGGGTATCTAGAATATGGTCTAGAAGGCAGGGGCACAGGGTCATGGCATCCAGGACTCCATAATTTCCACCTAAATGGGCCTGAACCTACTTGCAAGTTCTGTCTCATTGGCCCTGCAGATTCCTCACCTGCTGGGGAGGATCATGGCCAAAGGAGGAACCAAGAAGACAATTAAAGCAAAGGCAGAAGCTGCCCTGGCCTGGTCTACAGGGCTGCTGCTTAGCAGGTTGTCACATTACAAAAGAGATCCGCCTTGTGGCTGGGCGCAGTAGCTCATGCCTGTCATCTCAGCACTTTGGGAGGCTGAGGCAGGTGGATCACCTGAGGTCAGGAGTTCGAGACCAGTCTGGCCAACATGGTGAAACCCTGTCTCTATTAAAAATATAAAAATTGGCCAGGCGCGGTGGCTCATGCCTGTAATCCCTGCACTTTGGGAGGCCGAGGCAGGCGGATCATGAGGTCAGGAGATGGAGACCATCCTAGCTAATACAGTGAAACCCCGTCTCTACTAAAAATACAAAAAATTAGCCAGGCGTGGTGGCGGGCACCTGTAGTCCCAGCTACTCAGGAGGCTGAGGCAGGAGAATGGTGTGAACCCAGGAGGTGGAGCTTGCAGTGAGCCGAGATAGCGCCACTTTACTCTAGCCTGGGCGATGAGACTCGGTCTCAAAAAAAATAAAAATAGAAATAAAAATAAAAATTAGCCTAGTGTGGTGGTGCGTGCCTGTAATCCCAGCTACTCGGGAGGCTGAGGCAGGAAAATCACTTGAACCCAGGAGGTGGAGGTTGCAGTGAGCTGAGATAGAGCCACTGCACTCCAGCCTGGGTGACAAAGCAAGATCCATCTCAAAAAAAAAAAAAAAAAGACATCCACTTCTACAGCACACTGAACACTGAAGATGGTGGATTAAAAACTTTGTGGGGACATCAGAGAATGGAACCACATTACAAACCCGAGCAGAAACTAGTAGACATCCCTGTCCCTTCCTCCAAGTTCCTTCCCCACCTTTCCTCAGTCTCTTCAAAAAACCCAGTATTTATTTATTTCTTTATTGAGAATGATCCAGTTTTAACCATTGCCCCTAGCAAAAGAGAAGCCAAATAATCATCCATTGATCTACAAGTATGTCTGGGTAAATCTGTTGAAATCTTATGACCTCTCCCTTCCGTCTAAGTAGCATGTCACATATTTTGCCAAGAAAAGTAGAGGACAAGGGTGGTCATGAGATAAAGAGGCAATAGATCAATTTTGACTTAAAAAATATTTTTCTCCTATTTTGTAACCCTTAAATAAAACATTAAGAAAATTGATATGTTGTCAAACTCTTCAACAGCAAAAAAAAAAAAAAAAAGAGAGAATAAAATAGAATACAACTCTACATTTAAAAGAATAATAAAATTTGACTAAGTATAGCTTAACTCCCCAAATCATACATGCAAGGATAGTTCAATGTTAGAAAATGTATGGATTTATAACATTCAGAAGTTAAAGAAGAAAATCATATCAGCTAATAGAATTTTAAGTTCTCTCTTCATACAATGCTTTTGTTAAATTGGAGAGCGACAGAGGCTTACTATTGAAAAATATATTTATCTCAAATCAAGAGTCTACAAAATAGCTAACTGGGCAAAGAATGGAGGCATTTTGACTAAAACAGGATAAGGCAAGATGCCTAGTATCGCAACCCAATACATACTTAAATTCTGGAACCTCTAGCCAATGTGGAGGATACTGTGAGCCTAGATTGAATACGACCATCAGATATTCCATATTTGACTTGCCTGATGTTTAAAAAACTCAAATTTATTTCCAACATTTAAAATACCTGTATATTCGACATTTTAAAATACCTGATCTTTGGCATATCTTTTTTTAAAAAATCTGACCCTCTGTTAATACTAGGTCTGTTTCCCAAAGGGCAGAAATTGGCTGGGACTGAGCAGAAGCACCAATCCCTCAGACAACGCCTGGGATCTGAGTAAAGGCCTTGCTTGGCTCAAGTTACTCATTTATATTGCTTGACTGGGCCTCTTGAACCCATGCTATAAGACAAGAAATAGAAAAAGAGGTATAAATATTGACCACAGGACAAAATTATCATTATTATTTTTACATGAAGTAGATGGTCTCCCTACACTATTCAAAAGAATCAGCTGAAAAACTATTACCATGAATAAAAGTTCTATAAGATGGGAAGTTATAAAATCCATAAAAGTTCTTGTAGTTAGAATGGCCAGGGCTGGGGGAGGGAAGAAAGTTCAATCACAATTCGCAGCAACAATAAATACCTTTGAATTAACTTGGCAGGACGTGCGGGACCTATATGAATCGAACTACAATATGTTACTGAAGGAAGTGAAAGAAGACTTCCACAAATGGTAATACACATTTTCTTAATATTGTAAGGATTCCCCTTATTGTCAAAGTAAAATGAATGTAATGCAATTCCAATAAAAATCTAAACATCATTTTCTTTGGAAGCTTGACCAAAAGAATCTTATATGTTCAACTGGAAGAATAAATAATTGAGGATGGCCAGTTAGCCAGTAAAAATGTCAGAGGATGCAGTAATAGAGAGACATCTGTCCAACAAATTATGGAAATTTATTACGACATGATAGGGGCCAGGCACAGTGGCTCATGCCTATAACCCCAGCACATTGGGAGGCCGAGGTGGGTGGATCACCTGAGGTCAGGAATTTGAGACCAGCCTGGCCAACATGGTGAAACCCTGTCTCTACTAAAAATACAAAAATTAGCCAGGCGTGGTGGCCGGTGCCTGTAACCCCAGCTACTCACTCGGGAGGCTGAGGCAGGAAAATCACTTGAACCCAGGAGGTGGAGGTTGCAGTGAGCTGAGATCGTGCCACTGCACTCTAGCCTCCAGACAGAGCGAGACTCTGCCTCAAAAACAAACAAACAAACAAAAAAAGACAGGAACAGAATGAAAAGCACAGAAACATATCTAAATGTAACATAAAATACAGTATAAGACAAAGGTGTGAATTAAAATCAGAAGGTAAATAAAATACTTTTCAACAAATGGTGTTGGATAACTAGTTCACCATTTTGAAAAAGGTTAGATACATACCACACATCACATATTGATATGAGTTTTCAGTGAAATAGAGATTTAAATGCAAAAAACAAAATAAGAATAAGAATACCAGAAGAAAATGTGGGTGTATTTTATATATTCTCAAATACAAAATGATTTTTTAAATACCAAAAGATTTAACAACATATACATTTTTTTTTTTTTTTGAGACGGAGTCTCGCTCTGTCGCCTGGGCTGGAGTGCAGTGGCTGGATCTCAGCTCACTGCAAGCTCCGCCTCCCGGGTTTACGCCATTCTCCTGCCTCAGCCTCCCGAGTAGCTGGGACTACAGGCTCCAGCCACCTCGCCCGGCTAGCTTTTTTGTATTTTTTTTTAGTAGAGACGGGGTTTCACCGTGTTCGCCGGGATGGTCTCGAACTCCTGACCTTGTGATCCGCCCGTCTCGGCCTCCCAAAGTGCTGGGATTACAGGCTTGAGCCACCGTGCCCGGCCAACATATACATTTTTTGAAATCTGAAAGGCAGTAGCATAGAAGAAAAAGATAATTACAAAAAGGTTTACAACATTTATGTTGCAACTTACTACTCTCAGTGGATATAATTCTCAAAAATAAATGAGTGGCCAGGCGCGGTGGCTCATGCCTGTAATCCCAGCACCTTGAGAGGCCGAGACAGGTGGTTTATTTGAGGTCAGGAGTATGAGACCAGCCTGGCCAACATGGTGAAACCCCATCCTACTAAAAACACAAAGATTAGCTGGGCATGGTGGCGCACGCCTGTAGTCCCAGCTACTCAGGAGGCTGAGGCACAAGAATCACTTCCCAGGAGGCAGAGATTGCAGTGAGCCAAGATTGGGACACTGCACTCCAGCCTGAGCAACAGAGCGAGATTAAGTCTCAAAAAACAAAAAATAAAAATAAAAAAATAAATGGGAGGAAGAACATTTGATAGATAAAAGGGACAATTTGCACACACATACCCTGCCCCTCCAACACACAAACAAATGGCCAAGCAACATATGAAAAATCTAATCTCAATAGTAATGAAGAAATACAGGCAAGAGTGGTGGCTCATGCCTGTAATCCCAGCACTTTGGGAGGCCAAGGCAGAAGGATGGCTTGAGGCCAAGAGCTTGAGACTATTCTGGGCAACATAGTGGGACCCCATCTGTACAAAAAACATAAAAAATAGCTGGGTGTGGTGGCACGCACCTGTAGCCCAGCTACTCGGGAGGCTGAGATGGGAGGATTGCTTGAGCCCAGAAAGTTGAGGCTGCAGTGAGCTATGATCACGTCACTTCACTCCAGCTTGGGTGACAGAACAAGACCTTGCCTCCAAAATAATTAATAATAATTTTAAAAAGAATGACAAATCCAAATAGTGAAATGGCACTTGAATTTAGCATATTGATGATAAAAGGCACAGTGACACTTTCCAAGTGAAGGTGTAGAAAAGTGGAGTCCCATATCCTGCTAATGTGAACCTAAGCTGATAAAACCTTTCCAAAGAGCAATGTGGCTGCATATACCAAAAACTTAAAACATGGTCTCATCTTTAGGAATTCCCGCTTGTTAAAATTTACCCTGAGAAAATGATCATGGATATGCACAGAGGTTTAGTGTGAAGGATGACCGTTTCATCATTGCTTCTATTGAGGAACAATCAGAACCACCATAAGGGTCAGAAATGTAGCGTTGGTTTCATAAAATCCACAGCCGATACGAGTGTATGGGAGCACTGGCCAGCATCCACTCTGATTGGTGGCTGTGATGCACATTTGACACAGACTTTAGATGTCACTCACACAGTGAAATACTCTGTACCACTCAAAAATGATGATGCAGAACATTTATGACACTGACAAATTGTATACAATGTTAGGCAAGAAACTTATACGTGGCATATATATAAGAAGATTCCATTTTAAATAAAATATAATATCCATGCAAGTAAAGACAGAAAAATATCTAGGAGGCCAGGCGTGGTGGTTTATGCCTGTAATCCCATCACTTTGAGAGGCCTAGGCAAGACAGATTGCTTGAGACCAGGAGTTTGAGACTAGCCTGGGCCACATGGTGAAACTCCCGTCTCTACTAAAAATACAAAAATTAGCCAGGTGTGGTGGCACAGGCTTGTAATCCCAGCTACTTGGGAGGCTGAGGCACAAGAATCGTTTGAACCTGAAAGGTGGAGGTTGCAGTGAGCTGAGATTGCACCTCTGCACTCCAGTCTGGGTGACAGATTGAGATTCTGTCCCCCCCCCAAAAAAAAGAAAGAACGAACAAACGAACGAAAGAAAAGAAAGAAAGAAAGAAAGGAAGAAAGAAAAGGAAAGGAAAGGAAAAAAAGTCTGGGATACACATTGAAGTGCTAGAAATATCTCTAGCTGATAAAATTATCTATATATATTTTTTGCCTACCCAGATTTTTAAATAATTGCACAAAATTCAAATTATACAAACTATAATTTCTTTTTTAGTTTTTTATTTTTATTTTTATTTTTTTTATTTTATTTTTTTTTTTTGAGACGGAGTCTCGCTCTGTCGCCCAGGCTGGAGTGCAATGGCCGGATCTCAGCTCACTGCAAACTCCGCCCCCTGGGTTTACACCATTCTCCTGCCTCAGCCTCCCAAGTAGCTGGGACTACAGGCGCCCGCCACCTCGCCCAGCTAGTTTTTTTTTGTATTTTTTAGTAGAGACGGGGTTTCACCGTGTTAGCCAGGATGGTCTCGATCTCCTGACCTCGTGATCCGCCCGTCTCGGCCTCCCAAAGTGCTGGGATTACAGGCTTGAGCCACCGCGCCCGGCCTATTTTTATTTTTTTTGAGGTGGAGTCTCACTCTGTTGCCCAGGCTGGAGTGCAGCGGTGCAATCTCAGTTTACTGCAAGCTTTGCCCCTGGGTTCATGCCATTCTCCTGCCTCAGCCTCCCGAGTACCTGGGAATACAGGCGCCCACCACCACACCCGGCTAATTTTTTGTATTTTTAGTAGAGACAGGGTTTCACCGTGTTAGCCAGGATGGTCTCGATAACCTGACCTTGTGATCTGTCCGCCTCGGCCTCCCAAAGTGCTGGGATTACAGGTGTGAGCCACCGCACCCGGCCCAAACTATAATTTCTTTAACAGAAGTTCTTTTCTTTTTTTTTTTTTTTTAGGGTAATGGTCAGCACTGGTAAATGGTATTCCTGGATCAAGAAAGGTAGTGTCTGAATCACCTCCATGTCTAGGGTCAGGGACATCGGATAGTCGCGTGCTACTGGTGGTCATATAGTTGGTTGCAGATTTTCTGGAGAATCAGTAATGTCTGAAGATTCTGGCATATTAACATGTACAGAAAAAAGTCTGAGTGATGGGATTATGGTTTTTCTTTTCTTTTCTATGTTCTTCTCCATAGTCCAAATTTGATGAGTTCATGTTATGTTTATAATCAGGAAAAAAACTCACAATACAACTAGTCAGTGTATGTGTGTGTGTGTGTGTATATGTGTGTGTGTGTGATATGTGTGTATGTGAATATATTTACTTATTTATTTAATAAATAATTTAATTAAATAATTACTTATTTAATAAATAACCCTTGCTCTGTCACCCAGGCTGGAGTGCGGTGGCGCAATCTCGGCTCACTTCAACCTCCGTCTCCTGGGTTCAAGCAATTCTCCTGCCTCAGCCTCCTGAGTAGCTGGGATTAGAGGTGTCCACTACCACACCCGGCTAACTTCTGCATTTTTAGTAAAGATGTGGTTTCACTGTATTGCCCAGGCTGATCTCAAACTACCAGGCTCAAGCGATCCACCCACCTCGGCCTCCGAAAGTGCTGGGATTACAGGTGTGAGCCACTGCACTTGGCCCTAATCAGTATTATAAAAGCCTGCTATGGCTATAATTCCCACCAGGACCTGGGTCCTGCCGAAACTCTGTATTCTCTTTCCTCTCTGGGTTGTTTGGCCCCATTCCTGGGATTGTGTTTCTTCCTCCTTCCCACGTCTACTTTCACAGTTCCTTCTGCCAGGAGAGGATTCTTTTCTTTGAGCTCTGGATTAATCTGACAGAAATTAATTTGTTGAAAGCCAATTTATCGAATTAGTTTTCCAGAATGAATCATTGGCCAAAATTTATCCAGTTTGCCTCTTCTCTAAAGCCAGATGTTTTAGTAGCTTTCACTAGAAAGTTTAACAACTTTACAGGAAATGTTGAGTTTTTGGTTATTGGTCATAAGAATATATTTTTAGCCTTTCTACTAGAAAATTTTTGATTTACAATAACTTTTTTCCTCCAATATATTTACAATTTTTAGACATACTGAAAAATTATATAACAAATGCCCGCATACTCATTACCTACATTGTAAAATGGTTCACACTGATTTTTAAAAATAATTGCCAATTTTTGTTTTTGTTTTTTTTTTTTTTTTGAGACAGAGTCTTACTCTGTCACCCACACTGGAGTGCAGTGGCACGATCTCGGCTCGCTGCAACCTCCACCCCCCAGGTTCAAGCGATTTTCTCGTGCCTCAGCCTCCTGAGTAACTGGGATTTCAGGCACCTGCCACCACGCCCAGCTAATTTTCTTGTGTTTTTAGTAGAGACAGGATTTTGCCATGTTGGCCAGGCTGGTCTCGATCTCCTGGTCTCAAGGGATCCACCTGCCTCGGCCTCCAAAGTGCTGGGATTACAGGCGTGAGCCACCACTCCCAGATAGTAATTGCTAAATTAATGTTCTGATCATGATCTTTGTTCACTGTTTTGGTGTTTATGCAATTTAAGAGGCTTTTAAGTTGATTTTATTGATTGCTTCTTTTAAAATTCCTATTTATGGTTAATGCATGTCAGATATAAAGTACTAATAATATGATTCATTATAATAATTCATTCTGGTGAAATTAATTTTCTCTCACTCATGTATTCCAAATTATCCTTGTTAGAAACCAGAATTTCAGCATTTTTCAGGAAAGGATTATTTCAGTTAGTCCTGATATTTTTAGTATGGTTTTAAATTTGCAATTTTGGATTTCTTTGGGACATTTTGCATTAAAATTTAACATGTTTAACACTGAATTCCAACTAAATTCAATTTTAAATTTGATGCATTTAAATTTAAGCCTGATATGTCATTAAAGGAATTGGCAAAAGATTATTATAAATGTTTATAGTTTGAAGGATAGAAAAAGACATTCAAAAGTATCAAAAAAGAATTTAGAAGAAACTGAAGAAAATCTGACATGAAAGGCTAAAATTTTGCTTGGTAAATACAGCACTTCATATGAAAAAAAACCCTTCATTTTAGGTTTATTCCTACTTTGTCACATTTTTAAAAGGATCATTTTTATAAGATCCTTTTGCCAGGTGGCATTATCAATCATATTTAGTTAGTAGATAGGGAAGTATATCACAATCAGAAACCAACTTGAATATCCCAGTGAAAGCTACTCAGTAACTCTGGCAAATTCAGTCTATGGGTCATTTGGCAAACTGGATTTCTGCACATTGATTTGCTGTGAGTTGATCAGGCGATGAATCCACCAAGAACTAAGTAAGAGCTCTACATAGATTATTTTATTTTGTTTTGCTAATAAATGTAGGTTCTCTGTACTACTATCCCCATTTTACAAATGAGAACACACATGCTTTGGTTGGGTGGGGAATTTAAGATATGAACTGGGCTGGGTGTGGGGGCTCATACCTGTAATCCCAGCACTTCGGGAGGCCGAGGCATGCAGATCACGAGGTCAGGAGTTCGAGACCAGCCTGGCCAACGTGGTGAAACCCTGTCCCTACTAAAACTACAAACATTTGCCGGGAGTGGTGGCGCGTGTCTGTAATCCCAGCTACTCGGGAGGCTGAGGCAGGATAATTGCTTGAAACCGGAAGGTGGAGGTTGCAGTGAGCCGAGATCGTACCACTGTACTCCAGCCCGGACAAAAGAGCGAAACTCCGTCTCAAAAAACAAAAAGATACTAACTTAGGCTGTGTGAGCCCAGAGCTTGTACTCTTAACCTCAGAGCTAACTCTCTAGCTCCCCACCAGCTCTATGGCTCTCTGCTGTTGATGGCAGTATAAACTGTTACATCAGGCATCGCTTCCTCCAGGGAGCCTCCCCTGACTTCCAAGACTAGGTTAGATACTCTCCTCTCTGTTCTCAGTGAACTCTGATCATGATATGTCCACGTTGCTTTGAAAACATCAGTATGTTCCCCATAGTACTGAGGGCAGGACCATTAAATGTGTCATCTTGGGCAGCCCTGGCACCTAGCATAAGGTTCTGGTGCAGAGGAGTTCTGATCAGTGAGGTTGTGCCAGGTGCCACTGGATCACAGAGCTTAAGCACTCTTGCATACTCAGACAGAGAACATCAGCCCTTTTCCCTCACGTTCCGGTAGCTTTGGTGTGGGGTCTGGACTGCTGGCTTTGGCAGACATACCCAGACAGTGATTTAACCAGCTGTGTGAGGCGTCTGTTCCCTGTGCCCCCACCACCCCCAACTTGGTTTCTCAAAATGGAAGAGTGGACTGGTTGTAGGCTGCTGTATTATTCAGTAGCACTTTCAGGAAAGCAAACAAGAATAAAAGAGGCCTGAGGAAAATGGCTTTCTCAGTTTTTCTTCCTCTTTTTCATCATCCTATTTCTTCACTGTACTTAAAACAATCTGTAATCCTATTTGTCTCCTTGTTCTCTCCCCTGATGAGAAAGTAACTCTAGGAAAGCAGAGATCTTGTCTGACTTATTCTGTACCATATTGTTAGGGTCTAACACAATACCTGGCACAAAGTTGGTTCTTGGTTAATATTTGTTGAATGAATAGGCTTTGGGTTCCTCAATGTTAACTCTAAAGCTTCTTCTAGCTCTAATATTGTGTAACCCTGGGAACTAACCCAACCGTTCTGGTAACCTAACCCAAAGCATCTTATTAAGCTGCCCTACATATTAGGGAGAAAGTTATGAGAAGCAAATAAACGTTGATTTAGTATCATTTGTTTGACATTACTACTATGATTGTAACTGCTTACATTTTTAATTTATGTATACTTTATAAAGCTCTAATCAAAAATTATCTTTAAACAGGCAAAATATAGAAAGAAATAAAGAAAACGTGAGGTTGTAAGTTATGAAGAATATAGAAAGCTAGGATTGGAATCACAGATCCAAAAAGATTGGAAGTATTCTTGTACAAATCAGAAAACAGACAAGGGTGTTTACTATCATCTCATCTATCCAACATTGTATTGGAGGTTCTACAGTGTAATAAGACAAGAAAAATAAATTAGAGGCATAGGAATTGGAAGGGAAGAAATGAAAAGGTCATAACTTTCAGGTAACAGGATAATCATACAGAAAAGCCAAAAGAAGCCACAGTTAACGCATTAGAAATGAGATTTAACTAGGTTCCTGGGTGTGACATTAAAGTGAAAAATTCCATTGCTTTTACTATACCAACAGCAAAGTAGAAGATATAATTAAAGAGAATAATTTTTAATGGAACTAGAGAGTATAAAATATCCTAGAATAAATCTAATAAAAGATATCCGTAATCCCTATATGGAAAATTATAAAACTTTATTAAGAGATAGTAAAGAAGGTGAAATAAATGGAGAGAAATATGTTCATGGATAAATATTGGGAATAGGTCAGTTCTCCCTAAATTGAGCTTTAAAGATAATTGCAGTTAAAAATCCCAACAGAGATTTTATGGAGCTTGATAAGATAATTCTACAATTTATTTGGAACAGTAAAGGGCCAAGAATTAGTAGGACACTTCTGAAGAGAAAGAGTAGAGACAGGTCTGGCCCTACCATATATCAGAATTATTAATAAAGCTCTAGTAAGACAGTGTATTGGTGCAGAGAGAAATACATTCATCAAGAGAAGAGAATTAAGTGCATGAACAGACTGTATATAAAGTGGAAATTTTGTATATGACAGACATGGAAAAAGATACAATTTTTAGATCTTCCATGACATCATAAATAAATAAAATCAACTTTAAAAACACTTAGTATAAAATACAGTTAAATATTTGAGATATTATAGTAGAAAGGACTTATTAAACAATTTCTCAAAAGATATCTCAAACAAAAAAGATTAATTATAAAAGAGTGATACATTTTGCTATATTAAGAACTTTTGTTCATCAAAAGATACCTTAAAGAAAGTGAAAAGAAATAAACAAAGGATCAGTATTGAGAACATATTCAGTACTCCTTTTAATAAGAAAAGCATATCAGTTCTAGGAGCTGAGAAATAAAGGAAAAAAAAAAAAGAAAAGCACAAACAACTGTAGAAAAATGGGCAAAAACCATAAACAGATACATCTCAGAAAAAGAAAGGAGACATGCGGTCAATCCAGTAAAAGAGATGCTTGGCACTGAAGGTGAAAATGCAAATCAGGACCATAATGAGGTACTATATAATGCACAATTAATCAGCAAAAATTAAAAAGTCTGATAATATCAAGTGTTGGAGAGAATGTGGCTCCATCAGTTCTCATAGACATTACTGACCTGAGTGTAAGGGCAAGCACTTCAGAAAACAGTTTGGCCCTCTACCCTGAAGTTGAACATACATAAACCATCCAACCCAGCAATTTTCTTTCTAGGTACATACTTGAGAGAAATGTTTGCACACACTTGTATAAGTCATAAGACTAGACACAAGAATGTTGATAAAAGCACTGTTTAGAGTAATACCGAAAACTTGTGGAGGAGAGGAGGCAGAGGAAGATGGCCAAACAGAAACCTCCACCAATTCTCCTGCCCACAGGAACAACAAATTGAACAACTATCCACACAAAACAGCATCTTCATAAGAACCAAAAATCAGGTGAGCAATCACAGTACCTGGTTTTAACATTACATTAAGGAAAGAAGCACCGAAGAAGGTAGGAAAGACAGTCTTGAATTGCCAATGTCACCCTTCCTCCTTCCCCCAGCGGTGGCTGTGTGGCACAGAGAATCAGTGCACTTGGGGGTGGGACAGCACAGTGATTGTAGGACCTCACAGTGGAACCCAGTGCTGCCCTGTCACAGTGGAAAGCAACATGGGGGAGAAATCAGCCAGAGCCAATGGAGGGAGCATTTAGACCAGCCCTAGCCAGAGGGGAGTCATCCATCCCAGCAGTCAGAACCTGAATTCCAGCCAGCCTTGTCACCATGGGCTACAGTGCTCTGGGGTCCTAAATAAACTTAAAAGGCAGTCTAGGCCACAAGGATTGCAATTTCTGCATAAGTCCTGGTGCTGTGCTGGGCTTGGAACCAGTGGACTTGAAGGGCACACGACTTAGTGAGACACAAGGTAGGGCAGCTAAGGGAGTGCTTGCACTAACCCTCCCCCAACCCCAGGCAGTGCAGCTTGCAGCTCTGGGAGAGACTCCTCCCTTTCACTTGAGGAGAGGAGAGAGAAGAATAAAAAACAGGCTTTGTCTTGCAACTTGGATACCAGCTCAACTACAGTAGGCCCACATTCCAGGTCCTAGTTCCTGAATGACATTTCTAAACACACTGTGGGCCAGAAAGGGGACCCAGTTCTATGAAGGGAGGGACCCAGACCTGGCAGGATTTATCACTTCTAGACTAAGGAGCCCTTGGGTTCTGAATAACCAGCAGTGGTAGCCAGGCAGTACTCACTGTGGGCCTTGGGTAAGACTCAGAGACATGATGGCTTCAGGTGTGACCCAGCACATTCCCAGCTGTTGTGGCTATGAGGAGAGACTCCTCCTGCTACAGAAAAGGAAAGGGAAGCATAAAGGGGACTTTGTCTTGCAGCTTAGGTACCAGCTTGGCCACAGTGGGGTGGAGAACCAGATGGGCTTTTGGGGTCCCTGATTCCCGGTCTTGGCTCTTGGATGGCACTTCTGGACATGCCCTGGGCCAGAGGGAAGCCCACTGCCCTGAAGGGTGAGTTCCAGGGTTGGGAACATTCACCACAAGCTGACTGGAGAACCCTTGGACCTTGAGTGAACACTGGTGGTAGCCAGGCAGGACCCATCATTGGCCTGGGGTGGTGGTGGCCATGGGGAGAGACTCCTCTGCTTGAGGAAAGTAAGGAAAGAGTGGGAGAGACTTTGTTTCATGGCTTGGGTGCCAGTTCAGCTAAAGTAGAATAGAACACCAGGTAGATTCCTAAGGTTTCTGACTCCAGTCCTTGGTTCCTGGCATCTCTGGAGCTGCGTGGGGCTGCAGGGGAGCTCATTGCCCTGAAGGGAAGAACACCAGCCTGGCTGGCTTTGTCACCTGCTGATGGTAGAACCCTAGGGCCTTGAGTGAACATAGGTGGTAGCCAGGCAGTGGTTACCATGGGCCTTGGGTGAAACTGAGCAGTGAGCTGACTTCAGGCCTGACTCAGCATAGTCCCAGTGGCAGTGGACACAGAGGTGCTTGTGTCACTCCTCTCCTAGTTTCAGAGAGAGAGAGAGAGAGAGAGAGATATTGAGATTCCATTTGTTTGGAGAAAGTAAGGGAAAAGAATAAGAATCTATGCATGGTAATCCAAAGAATTCTGGATCTTATCCACGACCACCAAGGTGGTACCTCTATGAGTCCGCATGAACCACAGTGTTACTGGGCTTGGAGTGCCCCCTAATGAAAATATGTCTACAGCGAACAAAAACTTAGATTACAACACCCAAGTCCCTTTGAATACCTGGAAAGCCTTCCCAAGAAGGATAGGTACAGACAAGCCCAGACTACAATGGCTATAATAAATACCTAACTCTTTAATGTCCAGACACCAACAGACGTCTACAAGCCTGAAGACCATCCAGGAAAACATAATCTCACCCAACAAACTAAATAAGGCACCAGGGACCAATCCTGAAGACATGGAGATATGTGACCTTTCAGACAGAGAATTCAAAACAGCTATTTTGAGGAAACTCAGCGAAATTCAAGAAAACACAGACAAGCAATTCAGAATTCTATCAGATAAATTTAACAGAGATTTAAATACTTTGAAAGAATCAAGCAGAAATTCTGGAACTGAAGAATACAATTGACATACTGAAGAATGCATTGTGTGTCTTAACATCAGAATTGATTGAGCAGAAGAAGGAATTAGTGAGCTTGAAAACAGGCTATTTGAAAATACACAGTCAGGCCGGGCACGGTGGCTCAAGCCTGTAATCCCAGCACTTTGGGAGGCCGAGGTGGGCGGATCACGAGGTCAGGAGATCGAGACCATCCTGGCTAACACGGTGAAACCCCATCTCTACTAAAAAAATACAAAAAACTAGCCGGGCGAGGTGGCGGCGCCTGTAGTCCCAGCTACTCGGGAGGCTGAGGCAGGAGAATGGTGTAAACCCAGGAGGCGGAGCTTGCAGTGAGCTGAGATCCGGCCACTGCACTCCAGCCTGGGAGACAGAGCGAGACTCCTTCTCAAAAAAAAAAAAAAAAAAAAGAAAATACACAGTCAGAGGAGACAAAAGAAATAAAAATAAAAAACAATGAAGTACACCTACAGGATCTAGAAAACAGTTTCAAAAGAGCAAGTCTGTTATTGGCCTTAAAGAAGAAGTAGAGAAAGATAATGGTAGAAAGTTCATCCAAAGGGATAATAACGAAGAGCTTCCCAAACCTGAAAGACATCAATATTCAATTACAAGAAGATTATAGGACAACAAGGAGATTTAATCCTAATAAAACTACCTCAAGACATTTAATAATCAAACCTCCAAAGGTCAAGTATAAAGAAGGGATCCTGGAAGCAGCAAGAGAAAAATGTCTGGCAGCAGACTTTTCACTGGAAACCTTACAGGCCAGGAGAGACTGGCATAACATATTTAAAGTGCTGAAGGGAAATAACTTTTATCCCAGGATAGGAAAATATCCTTCAAACATGAAAAAGAAATGCAGACTTTCCCAGTCAAACAAAAGCTGAGGGATTTCATCAACACCAGACCTGTCCTACAAGAAATGCTAAAGGGAGTTCTTCAATCTGAAAGAAAAGGACGTTAATGAGCAATAAGAAATCATCCGAAGGTACAAAACTCACGGGTAAGTACAAAGAAAACACAGGATACTATAACACTGTAATCACGGTGTGTAAACTATTCATGTCTTGAGTAGAAAGGCTAAAAGAGGCAATAAAAATAATAAAAAATTTTCCAGACATAGACAGTATAAGAAGATATACATAGAAACAACAAAAAGTTTTAAAACGGGGGAATGAAGCTGAAGTGTAGATTTTTTATTAGTTTTCTATTTGCTTCTTAGTTTGTTTATGCTATCAGTGTTGTCATCAGTTTAAAATAATGAATTATAAGACATTATTTGCAAGCCTCATGGTAACCTCAAAACAAAGAACATACAACTGATATACAAAAAATAAAAACAAAGAAATTTAAACACACCACCAGAGAAAAACACTTTCACTAAAAGGAAGACAGGAAGGAAGGAAAGAAGGAAGGAAGAGACGACCACCAGACAATCAGAAAAACAAATAACAAAATGACAGGATAAATCCTTAATAATAGTATTTAATATAAATGAACTAAACTTTCCAATCAAAAGACATAGAATGGCTGAATGAATGTTTTAAAAAGACTCAAAGATCTGTTGCCTTCAAGAAACCCACTTCATCTATAAAGACACACATAGACTGAAAATAAAAAGATAGGAAAAGATGTTCCTTGAAAATGGAAACCCAAAAAGAGCAGGAGTAACTATACCTATATCAGACAAAATTGGTTTCAAGAGAAAAACTATAAAAAGAGACAAAGATGGTCACTATATAATGATAAAAGGGTCAATTCAGCAAGAGGATATAACAATTTTAAATATATATGCACCCAGCAGCAGAGCACCCAGATATATAAAGCAAATATTATTAGAGATAAAGAGAGAGATAAGCCCAGTACAATAATAGCTGGAGACTTCAACATCCCACTTTCAGCATTGGACAGATCATCCCAGCAGAAAATTGACAAAGAAACATCAGACTTCTCTGTACAATTGGCCAAATGGACCTAATAGATATTTACAGAACATTTCATCCAAGAACTACAGAATACACGTTCTTCTCCTCAGCACATGGATCACTCTCAAGGACAGGCCATATGTTAGGCCATAAAACAAGTCCTACAAGTTTTTTAAAAGTTGAAATTGTAGCAGGTATCTTCTATGACCACAATGGAATAAAGCTAGAAATCAATAACAAGAATTTTGGAAACTATACAAATTCATGGAAATTAAAACAATATGCTCCTGAATGACCAGTGGGTCAGTGAAGCAATTAAGAAGGAAATTAAAAATGTTCTTGAGAAAAATGATAATGGAAATGACATACCAAAACCTATGGGCTCCTGTGAAAGCAGCACTAAGAGGAAAGTTTATAGCTCTAGGCATCTATATCAAAAAAGGAGAAAAACTTCAAATAACCTAACAATTCATCTTAAAGAACTAGAAAAGTAAGAGCAAACCAAACCGAAAATTAGTGGATGAGAAGAAATAATGAAGATCAGAGCAGAAATAAATAAACTTGAAATGAAGAAAACATTGCAGAAGCTCAAGGAAATGAAAAGTTGGTTTTTTGAGAAGATAAACAAAATCAACACTCTCTTAGCCAGACTAAGAAAAAAAAAGAGAAGAAAAAAGAGAGAAAAAAAGAAAGAAGACCCAAATAAGTAAAATTAAAAATGAAAAAGGAGATATTACAACCAATACTGCAGAAATTCAAAGAATCATTAGAGGTTACTATGAGCAACTACATGCCAATAAATTGGAAAACCTAGAAGAAATGGATACATTTCTAGACACATACAACCCACCAAGATTGAACCACAAATAAATCCAAAACCTGAACAGATCAATAACAAGTAATGCAATCAACGCAATAATAAAAAGCCTCCCAGCTAAGAAAAGCCTGGGACGCAGTGGCTTCCCTGCTGAATTTTACCAAACATTTGAAGAACTATACCAATTCTACTAATCCTACTCAAACTCTTCTGAAAAACAGAGGAAGAGGGAATACTTCCAAAATCATTCTATGAGGCCAGTATTACCTGATACCAAAACCAGACAAAGAAACATCAAAAAATGAAAACTATATGCCAAAACCCCTGACGAACATTGATGCAAAAATCCTCAAAAAAATACTAGCAAAATGAATTCAATAATACATTAAAAAGATCATTCATCGTGAGCAAGTGGGATTTATACCAGCATGCAAGAATGGTTCAACATACAGACATCAATCAGTGTAATACATCATATTAACAGAATGAAGGATAAAAATCACACGACCATTTCAATTAATGCTGAAAAAGAATTTAATAAAATTCAGCATCCCTTCATGATAAAAACCCTCAGAAAACCGGGTATAGAAGGAACATATTTCAACACAACAAAAGCCATATGTGACAGACCCACAGCTAGTATCATACTGAATGGGGAAAAACTGAAAGCCTTTCCTCCAAGATCTGGAACATGACAGGGATGCCTACTGTCACTACTGTTATTCAACATAGTACCTGGAAGTCCTAACTAGAGCAATCAGACAAGAGAAAGAAAGAAAGAGTATCCAAACTGGAAAGGAAGAAGTCAAATTATCCTTGTTTGCAGATGATATGATCTTATAGGTTTTTCCAACTAAAGACCCTGCCAAAAAACTATTAGAACTGATGAACAAATCGAGTACAAAGTTGCAGGATACAAAATCAACATAGAGAAATCAGTAACATTTCTATACGTCAACAGTGAACAATCTGAAAAAGAAATTCAAGAAAGTAATCCTATTTATAATAGCTATAAATAAAATAAAATATCTAGGAATTAACCAGAGAAGTGAAAGAGCTCTACAGTAAAAACTGTAATATGCTTATGAAAGAAATTGAATAGCATGCCAAAAATGGAAAGATATTCCACGTTCATGAATTGGAAGACTCAACATTGTTCAAATGTCTATACTACCTAAAGCAATCTACAGATTTAATGTAATTTCTGTTGAAACACCAACAACATTCTTCACAAAAACAGAAAAAGAATCCTGAAATTTATACGGAACCACAAAAGGCCCAGAACAGACAATGCTATCTGGAGCAAAAAGAACGAAACTGGAGGAATCACATTACTTGACTTCAAATTATACTACAGAACTTTGGTAACCAAAACAGCATGTACTGGCATAAAAATCTAGACACATAAACTAATGGAACAGAATAGAGAGCCCAGAAACGAATTCATATATCTCCAGTCAACTCATTTTCAACAAAGGTGCCAAGAACATACATTGGGAAAAGACAATCTCTTCCATAAATAGTGCCGGGAAAACTGGATCTCCATATGCAGAAGAATGAAACTAGACCCCTATCTCTCATTACACACAAAAATAAAATCAAAATGGATTAAAGTCTTAAATCTAAGACCTCAAACTATGAAACGACAAGAAAACACTGGGGAAACTCTCCAGGACATCGGACTGGGCAAAGATTTCTTGAGTAATATCCCACAAGCACAGGGAACCAAAGCAAAAATGGACACATAGAATCACATCAAGTTAGAAAGCTTCTGCACAGCGAAGGATACAATCAACAAAATGCAGAAACAACCCACAGAATGGGAAAAAATATTTGCAGGCTACCCATCTGACAAGGGATTAATAACCAGAATATTTGAGGAGTTCAAACAACTTCATAGGAAAAAAAATCTAATAATCCAATAAAAAATAGGCAAAATACCTGAATAGACATTTCTCAAAAGAAGACATACAAGTGGCAAACAGGCATATGAAAAAGTGCTCAACAGCACTGATTATCAGAGAAATACAAATCAAAACCATGATGGAATATCACCTCACACCACTTAAAATGGCTTTTTCTTTTGGGATGGAATTTCACTCTTGTCGCTCAGGCTGGAGTGCAATGGTGTGATCTTGGCTCACTGCAACCTGCACCTCCAGGGCTCAAGTGATTCTCCTGCCTCAGCCTCCCAAGTAGCTGGAATTACAGGTGCCCACCACCACTCCTGGCTAATTTTTTGTATTTTTAGTAGAGATGGGGTTTCACCATGTTGGCCAGGCTGGTCTTGAACTCCTGACCTTGTGATCCACCTGCCTTGGCCTCCCAAAGTGCTGGGATTACAGGCATGAGTCACTGTACTTGGCCTAAAATGACTTTTATCCAAAAGACGGGCAACAAATGCTGGCGAGGATGTGGAAAAACGGTAACCCTTGTACACTGATGGTGGGAATGTAGATTAGTACAATCACTGTTGAGAATACTTTAGAGGTTCCTCAAAAAACTAAAAATATAGCTACCTTATAATCCAGCAATTGCCCTGCTAAGTGTATACCCAAAAGAAAGGAAATCAGTTTACCAAAGTGACATCTGCATTCCCTTGTTTACTGCAGCACTATTCACAATAGCCAACATTTGGAAGCAACTTAAGTGTCTAGCAACAGGCAAATGGATAAAGAAAATGTGGTACTTATACACAATGGAGTACTATTCAGTCATAAAAAAGAATGAGATCCCATCATTTGCAACAACATGGATGAAATTGGAGGTCATTATGTGAAGTGAAATAAGCCAGGCACAGAAATACAAACTTCCTGTGTTCTCACTTATTTGTGGGAGCTAAACATCAAAACAATTGAACTCATGGAAATAGAGAGTAGAATGACGGTTATGAGAGGCTGGAGAGGGTAGTGGGGGATGGGAGTAGGGCTGGGGAATGGGTACAAAAATATTATTATATAGAATGAATGAGAACTAGTATTTGATAGCACAACAGGGTGACTACAGTCAACAGTAACTTATTACACATTTAAAAATAACTAAACATGGCAGAGCGTGGTGGCTCACGCCTGTAATCCCAGCACTTTGAGAGGCCAAGGCAGGGGGATCACCTGAGGTCAGGAGTTTGAGACCAGCCTGGCCAACATAGTGAAACCCTGTCTCTACTGAAAATACAAACTTAGCCGAGGGTGGTGGTGCACGTCTGTAATCCCGGCTACTCAGGAGGCTGGGGCAGGAGAATCACTTGAACCCGGGAGGCGGAGGTTGCAGTGAGCTGAGATCACGCCATTGCACTCTAGCCTGGGCGACAAGAGTGAAACTCTGTCTCAAAAACAAAAAACAAAAAACAAAAAAAGCCCAACCTAAACGAGTATAATTGGAATGTTTGTAACTCAAAGGATAAATGCGTGAGGTAATGGATACCCCATTTACTTTGATGTAATTATTACACATTGTATGCCTGTATTAAAATATCTCAGGTGCTTCATAAATATTTATACCTACTATGTACCCACAACAATTAAAAATGTGTTAAAAAAGGACCTATGAGTAACCCAAGTGACCAGTAAGGAGAAGGCTGCTGATCCACTGTGGTTTGTTCATCTAATGACATATTACAGAGGCGTCCAAACAAATGAAGAACAGCGGTGTGTAACAATAGGAGAAATCTTACCAATATAAGTGAGTCCTAAAAAACTACACTTTTTATAAACTTATGAACATACGCACACACTTTTTGGACTGAACATAATACATACAAGAATTAATAAGACTGTATGAAAAAGACAGCCAGGGAATAGCAAACCATACATCAGAAGGAGGATTCACTGTGGCTTGGGAGGGGTAGGGAAATAGGGTGAAGTGTGGGTCTGGATGGTTAGATGAAAGTAACAATCTTATTGTCAAGGTCCTGTTTGGGTTGTGGGGAGTGGTCATTTCAGGAGTACTTTCTGGATTTTTAAAAATAACAAACTAGGCCGGGCGCGGTGGCTCAAGCCTGTAATCCCAGCACTTTGGGAGGCCGAGACGGGCGGATCACGAGGACAGGAGTTTGAGACCATCCTGGCTAACACGGTGAAACCCCGTCTCTACTAAAAAAAACAATACAAAAAACTAGCCGGGCGAGGTGGCGGGCGCCTGTAGTCTCAGCTACTCGGGAGGCTGAGGCAGGAGAATGGCGTAAACCCGGGAGGCGGAGCTTGCAGTGAGCTGAGATCCGGCCACTGCACTCCAGTCTGGGCGACAGAGCGAGACTCCGTCTCAACAAAAAAAAAAAAAAAAAAAAAAACAAAATAACAAACTAAATGAATCAGAGCAGGTTGCATGGATACATGATGTGTTTAATAAACCAATAATTATGATTATTCTCATTCTATGCACTAGTGACCCAAATAAAAACAAAAACACCTATCTTAAACAAACAGTAGTGTATGAGAAAACAAAGAAGATGGGCTGGGCATGGTGGCTCACGCCTATAACCCCAGCACTTTGGAAGGCCGAGGTGGGCAGATCCCGAGGTCAGGAGCTCAAGACCATCCTGGCCAACATGGTGAAACCCTGTCTCTACTAAAAATGCAAAAATTAGCCGGGCATGATGGCAGCTGCCTGTAATCCCAGCTACTCAGGAGGCTGAGGCATGAGAATTGCTTGAACCCGGGAGGCGGAGATTGCAGTGAGCTGAGATCACGCCACTGCACTCCAGCCTGGGTGACAGAGCAAGACTCTGTCTCAAATAAATAAATAAATAAAATAAAATAAGTACAAAATAAATAAAAATGACAAACTAAATGAATCAGAGCAGGTCATGCATGGGTCCATGATGTGTTTGATAAACCAATAATTATGACTATTCTGATTCTATGCACAAGTGGCCCAATTAAAAATAAAAACACCTATTTTAAACAGTAGTGTATGAGAAAAGAAACAAGATGATAAACTCAAGGAAATGCAGGCAGCTCAAACCTGGATTACAGATGGAAGGCTCAGTTTGAAGGGATACGTCATAGGTTTGGAGCCCCAGTGAAAAACCATAACACAAAAGCTTCTCCAGGACAGGTCTAAGGAATACAGTATAAAGATCTACCTGGAACACGTCTTTCCTTTTATAAACCCTTCTGTCTCATTTCAGAACTGCCCTCCGACACCACTCCTCGCAACTGGCGAACAGCCTGAAGATCCGAACAGCTGAGGACATGGGTTCTTCGCTTTTCAAGACGACCGAACTTTCTCATCTGTTCGACTTGGGCTATCTTTTTCCTACAAGGCATTAAATGTGAAATAAGCCCTTGCTTGGCAGTCTGCCATGGAGAAGTATACTTTTACAACTCCTGTAACCTATGCTCTTAGCACCCAGAACTCTGTAATACAGATCACAGTGCTGTGAAGCTTTGGTCATTTCCAGGCAAGGAGTGTTATTTTCAAAAAAATATGTATCTAAGGAGTACTTTACTGTAATTCCATCATTAAAAATACAAAAGCTGGCTTTGCTTTTTGCACTCTTTAAGACTTGGAGAAAACTACAACGTTAACTCCAAACTATGGGCTGGGCTTTACTGTTCTGGCACACAGAAGACGCTTTATGAATGTTTGTGGAATAAATTGACATTTTTTTCCAAACAATAATTTTTTAGACCCCGAATGTCAGGAGAAAATACTTGTTGAATGAAGCATTCTTCTGATAGATCATATTTACATAGCAGAAAATGACCTACAAAGTATGAATGTATATTTATGGAGGTATGTCAAAGAAATTGTGAAAATTTGGGACTGTCTTTAGAAATTAAGGACACGGACAGACATATGTGAGATCAGCCACTGTGGCAAGGACACGCCTTCAAAATAGGTACAGAATCCAGAGGGTCAAAAAATACACACACATACACACACACACACACACACACTGCACATACAGATTTAGTGACAGTGACTGAGAGGTTAGGAGATCCGGAAAAAGACTGCCAACATTAATGACCCTCTTGTTTGTTTGCTTGTTTGCTTGTTTGTTTGGAGACTGAGTCTCTCTCTGTCACCCAGGCTGGAGTGCAGTGGCGCGATCTCAGCTCACTGCAACCTCCGCCTCCCGGGTTCAAGCAGTCTCATGCCTTAGCCTCCTGAATAGCTGGGACTACAGGCAGCTACCACCATGCCCAGCTAATTTTTGCATTTTTAGTAGAGACGGGGTTTCAGCATGTTGGCCAGGCTGGTCTCAAACTCCTGACCTCAACTGATCCGCCTGCCTCAGCCTCCCAAAGTGCTGGGATTACAGGTGTGAGCCACCGGGCCCAGCTGACCCTCCTGTTAAGATGGCAAGTTCTCCAAATTACCTGTGTATGTTGAATTTGTTTGCCAAAAGATGGCAGCAGGAAAATGCTGGCCTCACCAGAGACTGAAGGGGAAATGAAAGAAATAAGTAATTCCTTTTGGATGAAGTTAGCAGTCAAAATGAAAGACCTTTCCCATAAGGTTAGCAGTCAGAAGTAGGTATCCCCAAGAGAATACCTACAGCAAGAGGAAGGAAAAGCCTCCTTTCGCGTCATGAAGGGCATTTATCTGAAAGAGAGAGGGATCATGTACTTTTCTGAAGATCATAAGCAAGTCCACGCATGGATACATGTTCATATTTTCCCAGTTGAAGTTATTTACATTTAAAAAAATCCAGGCCACTCCACCCTCACGGCTGCTTGCTCTCTGATTAACCTGGCTTGCTCACAGACTTTGTTCTTTCTTTTGTGCCATCTAAGAATGCACGTGTTCATTTCTCCCTAAATTAATTTGCTCCCTGGTGTGCTGGTTTCCAAGTGTTAAATCATTTCACGTGTGCGTGTTTTGTGGTTCCCAGCCCAATGGCACAGACCTTGCATGCCGTCATGCTGTTGGCTTGACTCAACTTGCATTTGCTGAAATCTGAAGGCGTCAACAGCCTTCTCCTGTCCTGTGGCCGCCTGGGGTGGGGCACCTTGAAGGTGCTTCTTTTTCCTTTGCTACTAGGTTGCTGTGAAAGTAATTGTGGGCCAGGCATGGTGGCTCATGCCTGTAATCCCAGCACTTTGGGAGGCTGAGGTGGGTGGATCACCTGAGGTCAGGAGTTCGAGACCAGACTGACCTACATGGCAAAACCCTGTCTCTACTAGAAATATAAAATTAGTCGGCTGTGGTGGCGCATGCCTGTAATCCCAGCTACTCGGGAAGCTGAGGCAGGGGAATCACTTGAACCTGGAAGGCAGAGGTTGCGGTGAGCCAAGGTCATACCATTGCACTCTGGCCTGGGCAACAAGAGGGAAACTCCATCTCAAAAAAAAGAAAAAAAAAAAGTAATTGCAGTTTTTGCCATTGAAAGTAACAGCAATAACTGCAATTACTTTTTAAAAATGTTTTATTTTCTTTTATCTTTTTCTTTTTTTTTTTTTTTCGAGACAGAGTCTTGCTCTGTCACCCAGGCTGGAGTACAGTGGTACAATCTCAGATCACTGCAACCTCCTCCTCCCGGGTTCAAGTGATTTTCCTGCCTCAGCCTTCTGAGTAGCTGGGATTACAGGCACTGGCCACCGCGCCCGGCTAATTTTTGTCTTTTTGGTAGAGACGGGTTTCACCATGTTGGCCAGGCTGGTCTCAAACTCCTGACCTCAAGTGATCCTCCCACCTCAGCCTCCCAAAGTACTGGGATTACAGGCATGAGCCACCGCTCCTGGCATAATAACCACAATTATTTTTGCACCAACCTAAAACCCAACATCTCCCCCTCCCTCCTCCAAATTTGTCACCAACCTGGGTTTCACCTATCCTGACTGCCTTCATTCTCTTTTGCCTACTGAAATAGGGAGTTGAGTAAAAATAAATGTCACCTACTAACACACGCTCTGGGAGTTTGAGATCAGCATTAGATGCTGTGACCTCATGATCCCTTCAGGCAGGTACTCTGTGTGTTTGCACCCAAATACAAGCGATAAATTGGTATAGATGGGAAGGGAAGAGGGAACGCTGAGCTTCATGATAAATCACAATAGTAGTTAAACACCACATAGGATGACCAGCGGTGTCTTCATTGTTGCATCAAAGGCCATCAGGCCACCAGCGCTCATACTCCTCAACTCCTGATGTTGTGGGTCACTCTCTTGAAATTCCCTCCTGTTTTCATTCTGGTTGCTGGATGACTCAGTTTCTTCTTCTAATATTCTGTCTCTGTCTTCCCATCTCCTAAGTGTAGGCATTTTATTTTATTTTTTTGCGACGGAATTTCGCTCTTGTTGCCCAGGCTGGAGTGCAATGGCACAATCTCGGCTCACCGCAACCTCTGCCTCCCAGGTTCAAGCAGTTCTCCTGCCTAAGCCTCCCGAGTAGCTGGTATTACAGGCATGTGCCACCACACCCGGCTAATTTTGTATTTTTAGCAGAGACAGGGTTTCTCCATGTTGAGGCTGGTCTCAAACTGCTGACCTCAGGTGATCCGCCCGCCTTGGCCTCCCAAAGTGCTGGCATTACAGGCGTGAGCCACCGTGCCCAGCCAAGTGTAGGCATTTTTAGCGTTCTGTTAGTCGTTTCAGGTTTCTTTACCTTAACCACTTAGTTATTCAACCAGTGTCTTCAGTTCTCAATTCAATGCAGGTGCCTACTACATTTTTTTTTCCTGCTAAACTGTTAACTATGTTTCTTTTAAAAAATATTTGAAGTATAATTTATATACAATAAACTGCACATATTAAGAGTGTATGCTTTTATGATTTTGACATCTATATACTGCAAAACCATCATTGCTAAAATTACAAACATTTCTATCAATTCCAAATGAGTTTCTTTGTGGGCCCAGCCAGTTTTTATCCTTATGCTGGAAGCTCTTTTGGTTTTGAAGGGATGTGACCTCATGTAGAAGCCTAGGGCTTAACAAGGGGTCACCGATAGTATTCAAGAAATCAACAGAACTCTACTGAAAAATCCACCTCTTTCTCAGGGGGAAAATTCCCAACAAGACTTGGGACTTCAAGTCTGACTCATGCTCTGTCCTGGGGCGCAGACTCGGGCTCTGATAAGAGGAAGCCAATCTGTCCTCTATTTGTTTATAATGAGTCATGCTGGAAGTCAGGCATCTACTTTTTGTCTCTCCTCTGTCATGGTTAGATACACCCCAATTCGGAGCGCAGTCATCCTTAAAGTGTTCAGGGGCTCCAGTGTAGTTTGGGACGTGTGACTTAATGGGGACCCCTACCGATGGAGGCCGGGAGCGCCAAGTCTTGGAGTTGAGGTCTTCCTCCCTCCCATATCCCAAGGGCAGATCTTAGTGAGTTACAGATTTATTTGCAAGAGGAATGGGAAAAGGCAGCTGAGTTTTCAGGGCGTCCTTGAGTCCTGTCCACCCCATCCCCAACCCCCATCTATTAGTGACAGAGGGCGGCATGAGTCACATTTCTCAGCCCAAGCCCACACTGGAGCCATTAACCACATAATTGCTTCAGTGATGAACCTTTCCCCAGCTGCAAGCCGCCCCCGGGGCAGGGCTCTAGGCTGTGAGCCAACAGCTTTCAGTTGTATGAATTGGGAAGGCCCGGGTTTAAAAAGCCGAAGTTGCAATTCTTTTAGCCAATGCCTTCTTGGCCCCAATTTAAAATTCCTATACATGAGTCCTGATGGGAGCATGGAGGATGTTTCAACCAGAATTAATGTCACGATCAAGTCAACATGAAGTAGATTTATCTGCTGTTTCAATGCATTGAAGGAAAGTGCTCTGTTTTGAGAACAAATTACCATAGCAACTCAGCCGCCCCAGTTACAGTAAGTAAGCTCAGTACGACCAAAATAAAAATCCTTACCACGTTGTAGGATTGGCGAGTGAGAGTTGCTGAACATCGACTTTCAGTTTCCAGATGACATTAGCCAGCATATATTTTGGTTTTAAAAAATCGCTGAAAGGGAGGCTTTAAATAATAACAAAACTATAAAGTCAGATTACAGAGAGGGGTTCTAGGCTGTTCCAACGCGAGCTTAAACACAAGCAAACTTCAATGCCAAACAGCAGCGTTTTGTTAAAACAGAAGGCTGCCGAAAAGGCTCATTACTACTTATTGCGGCGTGCCTGTTCCGTTTTACGTGGGGGGAGCAGGATCATGTAAATGCTGGTCTTTAAGAAGAGGCAATTCAATACAAAAACAGGTTTTCTGTAGGTGTGAAAGGAAGAAAAGCAAAACCAAGTTCGTTTTTTTCCCTCCACCCCCATCCCCCACAATACTAAATTTTGGTTCTACCTAATTCTCTGTTCTCTCTCTAGTGTCTTCCTTCTCCCACTTTGCCCTGCTTCCTCATCCTGATCACCAACGAGCAAAATCGCCCCTCTGTTCAGCCTGCCCCGTCCTCATTTTCTTCATCCTCACCATCCCCCATGGCTTCCTCAGACCCTCAGGCGGGCACATGCCCCTAGGTCTCCTGGATGTACCACACAGGATGACCAGCGCTGTCTTCACTGTTGCTTCCAAGGCCACCAGGCCACCAGCGCTCATACTGCTCAACTCCTGATGTTGTGGGTCACTCCCTTGAAATTCCCTCCTGTTTTCATTCTGGTTGCTGGATGACTCAGTTTCTTCTTCTAATATTCTTTCTCTATCTTGCCACCTCCTAAGTGTAGGCATTTTTAGCGTTCTGTTAGTCGTTTCAGGTTTCTTTACCTTAACCACTTATTTATTCAATCAATGTTTTCAGCTCTCACTTCAATGCAGATGCCCACTATATCTTTTTTTTCTTTTCTTTTTTTTTTTTTTTCCTTTTTTGAGACAATCTCCCTCTGTCACTCAGGCTGGAGTGCAGTGGTGCGATCCTGGCTCACTGCAACCTCAGCCTCCCAGGCTCAAGAGATTCTCACGCCTCATCCTCCCGAGTAGCTGGGACTACAGGTGTGCACCACCACGCCCGGCTAATTGTTGTATTTTTAGTGTAGATGGGTGTTTCACCATGTTGACCAGACTGGTCTCGAACTCCTGGCCTTAAGTGATCCGCCCACCTCAGCCTCCCAAAGTGCTGGGATTACAGGCATGAGCCACCACGCCCAACCCCTACTACATCTTGTATTGAGACTGTCTCCTGACTCTCTGCTATCTTAAAATCAACCTAATTAAAACTGTACTTCTCCTTTCCCAAATCAAGCCCTTCTCCAGACTTTAACTTTTCTCTTCAACAGTCTCATCTCCTGAGCCCAGGCTTAAAAGCTAGCATTATTTAGACTCTTCCCAGGCATACATTTCATTTGCCACCTTCCAAAGATAGTCCTTCCTTCCATTTCCAAAGCTGTCATCCTAGTTCTGGCTTTCGTTGTCTGTTGCTTAGATTGTTACAACAGCTTCTGAGGTGGACTTTTCACCTCCAATCCTCCCTTCTAGCCAGCAACGTCTGGCACAAAGATGACAGGTTTTGGAGTCTGAATCTGCAATGTCCTTCCACTGTGGCTTTAATTTCTTAATCTCTCAGTATCTGTCTCTTTGTCTGTAAAGGTAGCATCCATAACCCACATGACACACTGTCAATTAATATTAGTTCCTTTCCATTTCAAAATCTCTACTGCTAGACCAAAATTTTAAAAGGCTTCTGTTTCATTTTTTCCTTAATTGAACATTCACTTTTCTACTGAAATAAGAACAAACTCCTCATCCTAGCCCTTAAGAGACTCCTACAATATGGCCCTCGTATTTCTCCTACTTAGCATTCACAACTCCCTCTTTAAACATCATTATCCTATTTCCCATCTGTTTCTTCACAAAGCGGTAGACTGGGGCTGAAGTGGAGTGCCCTGCATCTGTCTGCTGAAATCCTAGCTGTTTTTTAAGACCCATCTCGAATTCTACCTCCTCTCTGAGGCTATTCCTGTTCCCTGCAGGGATATGACCTCTTCCTCTGACCTCAGGAACACATATCTCTCTCTTGTGGCATTTTTATTCTTCCACCTGCTCATTTTCTGCCTTTGACTTCCCTTCACTGCAAGACTGAATGTCTCTTGATGGCGTGGACTGTTTGTTATAGCATCAAACCCAGAGAGAGCCCTCTGCCTTACGCAATAATGCCTGATGCTGAAAATAAACCTGCCTGGTCACGCTTCTCTTGGTCTACTAAACTATCTTTTCTCCTAAGCTTCTGTTGGGTGTCACCCTTCCCAGAAATAAAGCTGCACAGGGAGGCACATCTTTTACTCAGTGAAGAGCACGCTTTAATTGACACTAAGTTCTGGAGCTCATAATTATAGGAAAGGGTCCCTAAATATTATCATCTCAAATATGCCATGCTACCATTTCATTAGACCTGGTTTATTTACTATTGTCATGAAACCAGAAAACCCTTTTATTTAAAATCTTGAGTTGATTTTGTTTACCTTTCAGTCCTCAGAGAGCTGTGTTCTTCTCACGTAGAAATATTTCAGTCACACAAATAGATCCTTGGGAGTATCTAAAACTCCTTTTATTTCTCATTCATGAATCAGCCTCTTTAACACTGATAGTCAATGGCTACACAGAAAAGGAACTCAGACTAAATATTCAGCTGAGCTTTTGTAAACAGAATGAGGATGAGTCCACTGAAAAATGCCAGCATCTTAAAATTTGTAGTTCTTAAAATTAATATCTAATCAATTTATAGTTTTCAACATATTATTCAGTTATACTTCTTACATATTTAAGAAATACATATTTCTTAATGTTATATATATACATGTGTATATATATTACCCTCTTCTATTTTATAACTTTAGGAGGCATGAAGCCGGAAACAGGGTTTTATCATTATATGGGAGCTTCAGGAGCCCATGCTGGCAATACCATTACAAAGGACAATTTTCAAAAAGTTAAAACCATAGGCTGGGCACGGTGGTTCACGCCTGTAATCCCAGCACTTCGGGAAGCCAAGGCGAGCGGATCACCTGAGGTCAGGAGTTCGAGAACAGCCTGGCCAACAGGGCAAAACCCGGTCTCTACTAAAAATACAAAAATTAGCCAGGCGTGGTGGTGTGTGCACGTAATCCCAGCTACTTGGGAGTCTCAGGTAGGAGAATCACTTGAACCTGGGAGGCGGAGGTTGCAGTGAGCCGAGATTGTGCCATGCACTCCAGCCTGGGTGGTAGAACAAGACTCCATCTCAAAAAAAAAAAAAAAAAAAAAAAGTTACAACCATGACTCTCATACAAAAAGAACAAAACAGAAGTCAAAGATTTTATTTGACTCAATCAATGAGGAAATCAGGAAGATATTAAGACTGGTTCAGAAGAAAGTCAAAGACCTGGAGATTTGGAGTTTGTTGGTCAAAGGAGTGCAGAAGT
Organism: Rhinopithecus roxellana; assembly: GCF_007565055.1. Taxonomy (NCBI): domain Eukaryota; kingdom Metazoa; phylum Chordata; class Mammalia; order Primates; family Cercopithecidae; genus Rhinopithecus; species Rhinopithecus roxellana. Next base: position 81,459,887 of record NC_044568.1, on the reverse strand, counting down.
ACATTTGTGAAAAAATGCAAAACCGGTTAATGCTACACTAGGCAATGGCCTTTGCAATGCAACGGACAAGAATCATTTGCATGGCCAATAGTTTTATTTAAATTAACCTCTATTCTTATGAGGTTGCAAAATAGCCCTTCTAATCAGTGACCAAGAGGCATATGGCCCTAGAAAATCAGAGACAGTCTAGGCCACTGCTAAATATCTAGCTCTACACAGAGAGGAGACTCAGTATTATCTAAGTTTTACATACTTGCTTTTGACACTTTAAGAAAGATAAAAAAAAAAAAACCAATTTGCAAGCTGGGCACGGTGGCTCACGCCTGTAATCCCAGCACTTTGGGAGACCGAGGCGGGCAGATCACAAGGTCAGGAGATCAAGATCATCCTGGCCAACATGGTGAAACACCATCTCTACTAAAAATACAAAAAATTAGCTGGGCATGGTGGCGGGCGCCTGTAATCCCAGCTACTTGGGAGACTGAGGCAGGAGAATAGCTTGAACACGGGAGTCGGAGGTTGCAGTGAGCCAAGATCGCACCACTGCACTCCAGCCTGGTGACAGAGTGAGACTCCGTCTCAAAAGAAAAGACAAAAAACCAATTTGCTTTTTCTATGACATATTTGTAATCAGATACATAAAAGCGTACAGAAATGTTTCCCACTACTCCCCACAGCCCCCACTGTTTCATTATGGGCTGTACATTAAGGTTTCAAATCATGCTTCCACCATTTACTACTGGGTGACCTTGAGCAAATTACTTAGCGTCTCTGTGTCAGTTTCATCACTGTAAAACAAGATTAAATAATAGTACCTTCATGGCTTTGTTATGAGGATTAAATGAGATAATGCATAAGTGATTTTTAAAAAATGTGAGTTGCAGCGCTGCTACTAACAAGGGGTTAGTCTGCCAAAGTTTTATTCAGACACTAAAACATGTTGAGAAATAATCTCACGCCTTGTTAAAAAGGGATACAGATCTACATTTTGAAGCAGAAGCAAATGTAATTAAATCATTGAGTCAATCAATAACCAATCATTAAGCTTGTTTGAAAGATTACAATAAATTCCAGAGGTGTTGGAAGGATAATTCATTTCTTCCAACTCTGACATTAAAGGAACCAAAATGTACGAGGCAGGAGTGGCCAGGAATTCACCTTCGTTGAGCTAAGATATCCCAGGCATTGTGCTTACCACACACTCATCACAAACTGACAAATGAATATCTTCCGAAGAATAGTTTTTTTTGTTCTGTCTTGTTTTCCTCCTTAAGGAGACATGATACAGAATGAAAAGCAGAAAGGAAAAGTAACCAGTATTGTCAAGTCTTAGAAAGTAGGTTACCAAATGAATTAAACAGCAAAAGCAGTGGTTCAAAGAGCATTTCTCCTTTAATCGTTTATTCATAACGAAAAGGAAAAAAATGAAACATTTTCAGGATTTTAAATTATCACTGCTGGTAATAGATGCCCTTTCACTATACATTGTTATTTTTACTTTGCCCATAAAATACTGAGGAAAATACTGAATAAATATATATTTTATTAAACACACACACATACAACCCTGTTAAAATTCATATAAATCAGTTATGTCTCACTCCCATCCAAATTTTGGCTTATGCATCTTTAAATTAAAAAACAACAGCATAGTGGTTTAGGCCACCAAAAACGTGGTTGATAAGGATGATTAAGTGCTGAAGTTCAGAACTGAGCCAGAAATAGCTATAAACCAAAATAGAAAACAAAATAATAAAGAAAAGTGATAATTCATGTCAAAGCCTGGCTTAATTTTAATATACTCCATCCTGAAAAAAGAACTTTCCTAAATGTTGGTTTTTAAGAGGACATTTCCAGGTTAAACTGAACACAAAAGTGAATTTCCCCAAAGAAGTTTTCTGAGCCAAAGGAAAATCAAATTATGCCTGCAAAACAAAGGAAAGACCGGTAACGCCTGTCTCCCCATGACCCACTTTTTCGGATTTGCTTCAGTGTAGGTTTTCCTGCTGAAGGCCATTTATTAATTCTATATTGTGGGATTTCAACGCGACCAAATCTAGACTTAACCCTTCACATCCTAATGGGTTGATGAATGAGACTATTTTCAGTTCCTCATGAGCTGGGAAACTGTAACCAGGATGTACTCAAACACATATAGACATACTGTCTACTGAGCTTCAGGCTGAAGAAATAATAACTTACTGCCAAAAGGATAATATTTATGACCACTACTAAAAATGTTTTCTTCTTGCATAATTTTAAGAAAGTATCAAAAGAGGCACTGTGATTTAAATGAAACAAAATGATTTCTCACAATATCTCATATGTTCACATTTTTATACAAAAAACTTGTAAAATAGAATAATGCTGATTTAGCTTTTAGAAAAGGTTTTTAAAGAGCGAAACATGAGTTCCTAAGTACACTGGATATTTACTATCTTGAGAGAAAAAAAGTGAAGTTAATAAAATTCTGCTGGAAAATAAATACATTAATTTTGCAACTGCATGCATCTCTAGTTCCTTTACCAAAGATTCTTAGATTGTAAAAATATTTGTACAAAAATCTAAGTAAACACTTGATGGATGTATTGAAAATTTTCCAAAACTGGAAATACATTGAAATATATTTATGTAGTCGGAAGAGGAAGTGGCAGCGAGAGGCTTTCACTTACAATGACCATTTTAGAATTCATTAGAAATTAATGTTCATAATTCAAATACATATGAGACAGTGCACCTGTCTTCAAGCGTCCAGCAGATACAAGAGCAATGAACAGATTTGGAGAGCCATGGGGCACTGGCATTAAGTGCAATTAAGACTGTTATTTATGTTGCACTAGATAACAAGGACTGTTGAAAATGGTAGCTTTAAGACCTTATTTTTGAAAACTCAACTTGGAATGAAACCCCTTTCATAGAATATGCTATGTGAAGACGTTCCTTTTATATAATGAAACAACAATAAAAGGCAAGTGGAATTATACAAGAAAAAAACCAGAAACCACATACTGCAAGAAGTGCTAGAACAGGGTGAAGAGACATTATCATCATCATTATCATTTGAAGTGGCAGGTCTATTTTAATACACTCTGAACTATACTCAATAAAACAAATACCAAATTGAATGTTAACAATAATGTAATCATTCAAATTCTTGTTTTCCATTCTAGGGGGTATATTTTGAATCCTGGGGAAAAAATAGCAACCCAAATCTTTATTCCATCTTAAACTAATTTTTATGTCTTGTCCTTCTCCTTACTCTCCACATCATCTTACAGAGTTCTACTATAACCAATCTGGTTCTTGATACCCCTCAATTCATTCTGGTAGTATCCTTGTGTAGAGTTCAAAATCCATATATACTGTTAAGTACCAATAAATCAAGATGCCAACGTGAGAGGTTCAGTTCAGAAAAGACAGTTAAAAATAATTTTGTTGGCTGGGTGCAGTGGCTCACGCCTGCTATCCCAGCACTTTGGGAGGCTGAGGTGGGTGGATCACCTGAGGTCAGTATTTGAAACCAGCCTGGCCAACATGGTGAAACCCCCGTCTCTACTAAAAACACAAAAATTAGCCGGGTGTGGTGGTGTACGCCTATAATTCCAGCTACTTGGGAGGGAGAACTGCTTGAACCTGGGAGGTGGAGGCTGCAGTGAGCCGAGATCGTGCCATTGCACTCCAGCCTGGGCAGCAGAGGGAGACTCTGTCTCAAAAAAAAAAAAAAAAAAATGATAATTTTGTTAAAGTCAAAGACAGTTTTGTGTTACATGATCCACTGTCTATTAGTTCAAATACTGTAGCAAACAAAAAAATAGCTGATGTTGATGAAACATTAAAATGTGTGATATGGCTAGCAGAACTGATGTCTGTATCAGCTCCTGAGGTAGAAAATTTCCTACTCGTTACTCAACATGTGAACAACGGGCAAGTTAATAATATTTAAATATAAAAGCTTAAAAACTGGACAAAGATGCTGTGAATATCCTAGTTGTACACTTATGTAAAAAGTCAACTTAGGAAGTTTAGAATGAGATTTTTTTTTTATGGATTTTTAAATGTATGTATTTCTTTTGAATTTTTATATATTCCATACATTGCTCTTTCATTTACCTACAGTCCTTTTTATCTCAAGGCAGAAAAACCAAATCTTAAAAGCTTAGTGGGCCACTCATTGGCTTGCATTTGAGTCCTCACACAGAGAAGAAAGGAGCCACCCTGGCACAGGATTGTGAGAAACAGGAATCACAGGAAGGTGAGCTTAGGTTGTGTTTCTTTTTCTTTTTTTTCTTTTTTTTTAATAGAGACAAAGCCTCGCTCTGTTGCCCAGGCAGGGGTGCAGTGGCGCGATCTCGGCTCACTGCCAATTAGGTCGTATTTCTAGAAGATATGATGCTGGTGTCTTAGGATATAAGAGCTGGGAAACGAGGAAGTCTGAAAAATCTGTCACTAGCCATTCGGACTTAGAGATCTCGGATATTAGGAGACTGAATATGTGCAAAAATTGAGAATTCTAAGAGCTCCTTCACCATTAACTTTTGCAAATAGGTAATTCATTTTGTTTTAAAAATACTAATTTTGAACAATGAAGTTATAGTATATGCTACATATGTTCGGGTCATTAGAAGACTAGTCAGCCAGTTTTAGAGGAGACTGTCTTGAATTAGACTGTCTTAGAGGCTTCATGAAATTTCCTTAGAGCAGACAGGCAGAAGAAACATGGAGCTGAAGAAAATGGTAGAGAGAACTGGTCAGGAATGGCAAAGAGATGTTCCTTCTCAGTGTTCCAGAAGGCTCCTTCATAGACAAAGGGTCAGAACACGATTCCTACACAAACATCAGTTCAAACGTCCAGCAAACACAACAGCAAAGAACAGATTTGGAGAGCCACGGGGCACTGGCATTAAGTGCAATTAAGACTGTTATTTATGTTGCACTAGGTAACAAGGACTGTTAAAAATGGTAGCTTTCTTGTGCCTGCTCTTGTCCCTCCCTGCACCGACCATGCTAGGCTTAGCATGCTCCTTTCTAAATGAGATCTGTCAGGATCAGGTAAAATTTCTACCTTCTGTAAACACTTGTAGGAACTTTACCTGATCCTGCAAAAAGGAATATGCTAAGCCTGGCATGGATGGTGCAGGGAGGGACAAGAGCAGGCACAAGCAAGTTAAAGTGATGTCTAACTGCAGAGTTCAGAGAGGAATCCTGGCTTCTGGTCCACCGTACAACCATTGAGAGCATTGGAAAAGAATGAAATACCAAACTAATAATTAATAATGACCTATGACGTCTGGCGAGGAGCAGCTGAAAAGCACAGGCGTGGGATAAGAAAACAGCCACCACTGTTCACTTTTTCCCTTTTCCTTTCGATACGACTTCTGCATAAGAGGTGTGAATGAAATCATAAAGCTGCTTGGCATTTGCAGCATTCCCCAGAATACTCGTGAGCTTGTCTTGTGACAGGGTTGCTAATTCTGCGATGTTCTTAACGTGGTGCATCAAGGAGCGGCAGTTTTTGGCATTCACCCCTGGCATTTTTAACAAGAAGTCTTGGGGACCAGCACTGTACTTTTCTGACTCGGGAAGGGTTTCGGAATCTGCCGTAATGGCCAGTGCTGTCGCCGCATCAGGCTGTGGCTTATTTTGTTTCAGCTCCTCAAACAACTCCGCCGTTGCATGAGGAGAGGGGCACCAGAGAATCCGTAGTCTGGGGAAGTGAAGTGTAAGAAGAGTGAGTTTGGAACTAATGTCATTGCTGGAGATCTCCTGAAACAAGGCACCTCGGGCAGTGAGAGAGAAAGGCTTGCTGGGGTCAAACTCGATCAGAAGCACAGGACGCTTGTAGTAGCGGGACATGGAGACGCACTGGCTGTAGAGGCGACCGTTATTTAAAGAGCCGATTAAATCACTGATACTCTTGCGCTCCACACACATTTCTGGAGTGAGGATGTAATCTCCAACCTCTAAAGTCACGGGTTCAATGTCAATGCCCCGACGATGGATCAGAGATGGGAGCTCACTTCGAAATTCACGCATATCCACAACTACGCTTTGCTGTGTACCATTCTGTTCCTGGCCACCTGTACAGAGAAAGTAAGTAATGTCACTGGGGAAGAACTCTCAAAGAAGGAATATAAAAAACTAGCCGGGCGACGAGGCGGGCGCCTGTAGTCCCAGCTACTCGGGAGGCTGAGGCAGGAGAATGGCGTGAACCCGGGAGGCGGAGCTTGCCGTGAGCTGAGATCCGGCCACTGCACTCCAGCCTGGGCGGCAGAGCAAGACTCCGTCTCAGAAAAAAAATAAAATAAAATAAAAAAATAAAAAATAAAAAAAGAAGGAAGCCGGGCGCGGTGGCTCAAGCCTGTAATCCCAGCACTTTGGGAGGCCGAGACGGGCGGATCACGAGGTCAGGAGATCGAGACCATCCTGGCTAATACGGTGAAACCCCCGTCTCTACTAAAAAAATACAAAAAACTAGCCGGGCGATGAGGCGGGCGCCTGTAGTCCCAGCTACTCGGGAGGCTGAGGCAGGAGAATGGCGTGAACCCGGGAGGCGGAGCTTGCCGTGAGCTGAGATCCGGCCACTGCACTCCAGCCTGGGCGGCAGAGCAAGACTCCGTCTCAGAAAAAAAAAAAAAAAAAAAAGAAGGAATATAACAAAATCTAAAAATCGATGTTTCTGTTGTTAACGCTGATGGATGGTTACATAATTCTATATGGTAATATTCCATATAATTTCTATATTTTCAAACAGATTTGTTTATAAAGTAGAAACAATTTCCCTTGAACGAAACTGAGCTAATAGGAAAGTTAGACTCTGTCAGTAGTTCCTTATTTGCAATGATTTGTAAATCCACACATATCTGCTAAGGTCTCCCCTGTGTAGTTTCCTCATAGCCCGTTATTATTGCACTGACCACATTTTGTTGGTCAATGTATGCCCAATTCCTAGGACAAAGCCTGAGGGTAGATGCTTAAAATAGCAGACACAGTAGATGCTTCAAAATGCTCACTGAGTAAATCTAGTGATTTAGGAACTATTGTGTTTACATCAAAGAGTCCAGAGATGGAGAAAGGGAAGGAGCTGGGAAAAACACGAACATCTTAGACCACAGCTTCTCACATTCTAACATTAAAAAGCAGATTCGGGCCGGGTGGGGTGGCTCACACCTGTAATCCCAGCACTTTGGAGGCTGAGGCTGGTGGATCACTTGAGGAAAGGAGTCCGAGACCAGCCTGGCCAACACGGTGAAACCCCGTCTCTACTAAAAATACAAAAAAATCATCCCGGCATGGTGGCGGGCACCTGTAATCCCAGCTACTTGTGAGGCTGAGGCAGGAGAATTGCTTGATCCCAGGAGGCGGAGGTTGCAGTGAGCCGAGACTGCGCCAGTGCACTCCAGCCTGGGCAACAAGAGTGAAACTCCGTCTCAAAAAAAAAAAAGCAGACTCTGTATTTAGTAGGTCTGGGATCTCAAGGGTCTAAGAATCTGCATTTATAACAAAATCACAGGTGATGTTAATGCTACTTGTTTAAGGATTACATTTTTAGGTATCAAGGGCTGCTGTCGACAGAATAATGTTACCCCACAAAGATGTCCACATCCAAATCCCTGCAACCTATCGATACGGTCATGTGCTGTACGTACACAATGTTTTGGTCAATGACAAAGTACATGTAAGACAGTCATCCCATAAGATCACAATACTGTTTTTTTTTTTTTTTTTTTTTTTTTGCCATGGAGTCTTGCTCTGTCGCCCAGGCTGGAGTGCGGTGGCCGGATCTCAGCTCACTGCAACCTCCGTCTCCCGGGTTCACGCCATTCTCCTGCCTCAGCCTCCCGAGTAGCTGGGACCACAGGCGCCTGCCACCTCGCCCGGCTAATTTTTTTGTATTTTTAGTAGAGACGGGGTTTCACCATGTTAGCCAGGATGGTCTCGATCTCCTGACCTCGTGATCTGCCCGTCTCGGCCTCCCAAAGTGCTGGGATTACAGGCTTGAGCCACCGCGCCCGGCCCCCACAATACTGTATTTTTATCATACCTTTCTATGTTTAGATGTGTTTAGATACACAAATACTTACCACTGTGTTACACTTGCCTAGAGTATTCAGTACAGTAACATGCTATGCAGGTTTGTGGCCCAGGAGCCATAGACCGTACCACATAGCCTAGCTGTGCAGCAGGGTAGACCGTCTAGCTTTGTGTGAGCACGTTCTGTGATGTTCATGTAATGACAAAATCACCTAATGACACAGGTCTCAGAATGTATCTCCGTTAAGCATTTTGAGATTGGGAGATTATCTGGGTTATCCAGGTAGGCCGAAGGGTTCTCAGAAGAGAAAGATGGAGGCAGGATGATCAGAGAAGAGACGATGCTATGCTACTGGCTTTGAAGATGGAGGAAGGGGCTATAAGCTAAGGAATTCAGGTGGCCTGTAGAGGCTGGAAAAGGCCAGGAAAGGGATTCTCCCCTAGAGCCTCCAGGAGGAATGCAGCCATGCCAATATCTTGCCTCATAAAACCCATTTGGACTTTGAACCTGCAGAACTGTAACATAATAAAACATATGCTATTTTGAGCCACTAAGTCTGTGGTAATTCGCTATAGCAGCCATAGGCAACTAATATGAAGGCATGAGAACTGACCTCTAAGGACAGACTTCTACGAACAGCTCTCTGTGTGGTACCCACACATTCCAATCTGTCTTCCTTCATACTGCCGTACATTCTGTCATTCTTCATGAAATGTCAACAAACTGGTTGATTTTTCAAAGAATCTTCTTTGAACAAGACACAGAGGCTCTGAGGCAGTGTTTCCCAAAGTATGGTCCAAAAACCACTTCCATTAGAAGCCGCCGAGATGCTGGCTCCATTTCACATCCACTGAGTCAGAATTTCTATGAATTGAGGGCTATGAATCTACAGTTTTAACAAGCATCTAAGGTTATTCTAAAGTCTACTAAATTCTGACATCCACTGCTCTAACTGTATTTGGCCTCACCAAAGGTTAAACCAACTCAATCGTATTGCTTTTCTCATGCCGCCTGGCTGAAATCAGATGCTGGCATGGGAAAATAGGAATTTGGGGAATGGGAAAATGGTGATTTCTGGATCACAGTGCACTTGGAATTCAGCAGGTCTTGGTGGCATGCCACAGTTTGGACACTGCACAGCAATGTGTACCAGACACTGGGGATCTGGGGAGCTACCAAGACATGAATACAAAAGGAGAGGGGGAGTGTATGCACCCCACCTATGTATACACCTAAGGGGAGAGGCAGAGGAGGGAAGGAGAAACTTCCTTCAACTACTCTGGATTAAATTGGCTTTTTAGGTTGAGATAAGAACCTAACCACCATTTACCAAAGTTTATTTGCAAAAGTACATTCTGAGTCTCAACCAACCAAACATAAAGGCAACGCTGGAACATAACCCATTCTAAGCTGGGGTGCCTAGGACTCAACCTCACATGGTTTGCAGATGACACAGTGCCTTCGCTCTGAGGAGGACACATGGTGAGTAAATGGTAGAGCTGAGATTAGAGTAGGGAAGTACACATCCTCTCCTTGGCCTAAACCCCATTTTTAAGAGTTTGTTGACACAGACCAAGCCTTGGCAGAGTAACTCTGGAACTTCACAGCCCCCTTTTCAGGCAATGGAGGTGCTTGACAAAGTGCAGGACTCACCGGCTTTGCGAGTGTCAGTGGAAACATCTGTAGACGCTGTTCCTCTTACTAGGTCCAGGTTTGTTTCATCTCTGCCTTCTCTTTCTTCAGGGACAACCATGCTCGCCTTTTCCCTGCGGGAGAAAACACTGTCAACATTTTTGAAATGAATTTCAAAATTCTAGATTTTATCATTTGTAAATTGTAGTATTGAAAATTATCTACATGATGATGGCAGTAACAGAAAAAAACAAACAAGGAATATATTAGAAGTAAATATGCCAAGACAAGTGACGGGTAAAGGAAGTAGAAAAAATTAAGGTAAAAAGTATCTTGGTCGGGTACTACTTCTTGATTTTCCAGAGTAAAAAAAGCAGTTGCTTATTTTGATTTTATATTCAAATATTTAAGAAACAACATAAGCATGTAAAAAAAAAAAATGCCACATGTAAAAAACGCCACCAAGAGATTCCCGAGACTGTTTATAAGGTTAAAGTGTTATTGATGTTAAAATGTAAATCATTTATATTCAAACATTTTCAGGGTAATCATAAATAGGGGTTAAAAATCATTAAAAAACTAAAAAACATATATGATAGAATTTTGATTTTTAAAAACTCCAGGTGGGAGGCCCCATTAAACACCCTGAGTTTTAAAGAAAAATCAAGATCAAGACTTTGAAATAGATACAAGAAATCAAATTTCTATCAGAGATTAAAACAAAAAATCGACAGTTCAGGTTCTGCCTTGGGAGCAGCATTCATTACTCACTCACGCATTTGTTGAAAAACATTTATGGAGTGTTCCTGTGTGGTGCTCTAGGTACTTTGGATATAACTGTGATCACACAAGAATTCCTGTCTTCAAGGTGGCTCATATCTCATACGGTAGATCCAGAGGACAGTACAATCATAACTAAGATTCGCAATTTGGAACCACATCATGACAAGATCCTTAATAATCACAGAAAGAGTAAGCCAGGTTGGCGGTAGCCTTGCTTTTCAAAACTGGTTAAAATATGTTATACTTAATTCTGCCAGGTATGACAGAAAAGATACATAAGCTGAGTCTCTTCCCTCCTTGGGTTCGCAACTGATTCCAGGGAACAAAGCAAACATGAGAAGGAAAAAAAAAAAAAAAAAAAAAAAAACTGGAACCGAGGAACTGCAATAAAAAAGACTAAGGTGAGGGGAATAGAAGAGGAACCATCAATATTAGTTAATTTCAACAAGGGTTAAAACAATCAAGATTTTCCCATTGATATGGTCTGGCTGGGTCTCCATCCAACTCTCATCTTGAATTAATAGTTCCAATAGTCCCCATGTGTCCTGGAAGGGACCTGGTGGGAAGTGACTGAATCATGGGGGTGGTTTACCCCATGCTAATCTCGTGATAGTGAGTTCTCACGAGATCTGATGTTTTTATAAGTGTCTGGCATTTCTCCTGCTGGCACTCATTCTCTCTCCTGCTGCCATGTGAAGAAGGACAAGTTTGCTTCCCCTTCTGCCTTGATTGTAAGTTTCCCAAGGCCTCCCTAGCCATGTGAAACTTGTGAATCAACTAAACCTCTTTTCTTTATAAATTACCAAGTCTGGGGTATTTCTTCATAGCAGTATGAAAATGGACTAATACATCCACCACCATTAGAGGAAATGAAATCAGAGGGTCCAATTCTTCAACCACTCTGGATAAATATTTTAGGGCAGGGTATCACTAAAAGATACTACTAAAGAACAGAAATTGTAATTTTAAATTTTATACTATTTGAAACAACCTATAAATGCAAATATTAGTACAAATTTCATAACTAGATCACAAGGGGGCAGGCAGTGGTTCCAGTTCCATGTGTTTTTTCATTATTCTCAATACCAGACTCAAGCGCTACCTGCTGAAAAGCCCTTTGCAATGGCAATGGCTCTGGCTGCCTCTCATTACCACTCCATTCTGTCTATTGCACTCTGGTTAGGACAAAGGCAAACCATTCAAAAAAATTATTGCTCTTCTATTTTTCCTTAACATTCATTTGGTATTATTATGTTCGTTGTGTCCCCCACTTTCTTTCTACTTGTTACACTGGCTAAGCTATGTATCACACATGGGATCATCCCAATTTCCTGGTTAATTTGTAGTCTGTATAATCTTAGGGGGTTAGAGTCCAGATTCCGGTTCCAAAGTGTGTGGATTTGAAACCATTTACTGGCCACGTGACCTCAGGCAAGTCATTTCATGGCTCTGTACTTCAATTTCTTTATCGGTAAAATGAGGATAATAATTTAAAAACTTACCTCAAAAGACTGTTATGAGGATTACATAATATATGCAAGGTGCTCAGAACAGTGTCTGGCACCTAGTAAGCACTATATAAATGTTAGGCGTTATTATTATGTACTTTTCTTATAACATGGTAATCTCTTTGTCTAATTATCCATGATTATACTAAAAAACTGAAGATTTGCTTTCGAGTAATTCCACAATTGTTTCCACTAATAGCTACAGAAAACAGCTAGTTTACCACTAAATGTTGTAACTTAACTACAAGTCGAATCTGAGAAAAAATATATTCCAGAGATGAAACCTGGACTATGAAGAAAATAAGCCTTCCTAACCAGTAATTCAATTTAACAGAAATTGATCACAATTATAAACAGCCAATCTCTTGCTTTCAACATGTGGCATAATTACCCAAGTCCCCCTGTGTGCCAGACACGAAACGATTAAAAAATTCAGATTTCTATTTCTGCTGAAAACACCAAGCTTTCCTATGTTTGCTTTAGTATCTTCAATGGTATTTTTATCAAAATTTATTTATTTTAATTTTTAAACAAATAGAGATGGGTTCTCACATGTTGCCCAGGCTGGTCTTGAGCTCCTGGGCTCAAGTGATCCTCTCGCCTTGGCCTTCCAAGGTGCTGGGATTACAGGCGTGAGCTGCTGCACCCAGTCTTCAATGGTATTTGAATAGCGTGTACAACATAATCCTATGCCAACATAGGAAAGTGGCACTGAACTAGAAGTCTCTTCCAACTCATTTACTTAAGCCCTCATGCTAGCCCATTTTGTGATCATATTTTCAAACTGTCAAATTTCAAATCATCCTACCCCTTCCTTTGAAAAGCAGTGACCTCCTCAAAGCTATGTATACTGAGGATGTTATTACTAAGTTTTCTATCCAGGGAGCTAAAGTGCTCCCTGGGTAGAAATAACATGATGATTGATATTTAGCAATGTAATCTTTTCCTCTTTACCTGTTATCTGTAATCTACAGATCTTTAATCCAGCTACACAATCCTTTCACTGTCAGTTCACCTGACTTGTTCCTTTCTGGTTATTTTAAAGAGCCACAATTGCTTTTGTTCTTACAGTATCACCCAAGGTGGTCTTGGTAAAAGCACACTGTCTTATTTTCACATTAAATTTTTCTCTAAGTACAGCAACAGTGCAAATGTTTTTTGAACAATGTACCTCAAATATGTTTTTGCTTTGCAAAAGAAGCACCTCTCCAATTTCCCAAGTTTCCTGGGAAAGTATCTTAAGATTCTAAATAGTGCAACCATCTGATTGACTGCTGGGTATTATTTATGACAAGTAGACAATCACCATGGAAAGCATTAAAAAATCATGCCAGATAAAAGATAAAATTATGTTAAAACCTGGTACAGAAATTATTGTATGGACTGAAATGTGGGAGAGAGTCCACGTTCCAGGCTCTGCTGAGTGAGGTTTTCCAGTATGCATAAGGCTAATCCACATCTTGTCACTGAGTCCTCTGATGTGTAGAAGCAGGTGCATAAATCAGGAATGGCATGGGATCCGATACCTTACTACTATCTACTAAAAGTGCTCTTTTCTAGATTAGATTCCCTGATGCACTGGAGAAGAGGCAGTTGCATGAAGACAGGCGAAGCATGAAACTCACCTACTCAGGTGATGTCTTCCTCCCATTCTATCAGGCTCCTCTGGCTCTAACATTGTGCAGGAAAGGATTAACTCAGCAGGCCTGGACTGCTCAAACTCTGCATGTTTCCAAGAAAGGCTTCTCTCCTCAACACTGGCTCTTGGTCAGCTCCTGGGAGATGAGCTCTGAGCCGGTATAGTATTCTCCCTGATAAGAAGGCTCTTATATGCCTGAGGCTCTGGGTCACAATGTGCCAGTTGGATCAGACAGTTTATGCTGACGATGTGATTTACGGTAAATGTCTGTTGTTGCTTTGGGGGCTGGAGTCTGAGGAGCTGTAGCCAGCCATGGAGGTACTCTGTGTCTATGTGACTCAGCTTAGTACAAATGCGGGGCCTCGAGGCTCAGGTGAGTTTCCGTGTTGACAACGCTTTCCATGTGTGGTCACACGCTGTTGCTGGGAGGATTCAGCACATCCATGTGACTCCACTATGAGAGGATACCTGGAAGCTTAGGCCTGGTTTTTCCTGGACTTTACCCCATGTGCCTTTTCCCTTTGCTGACTTGAATCTGTGTCTTTTTTTTTTTTTTTTTTTTTTTTTTTGAGACAGGGTCTCACTCTGTTGCCCAGGCTAGAATGCAGTTCCATGATCTTAGCTCACTGCAACCTCCACCTCCTGGGGTTTGAGTGATTCTCCCACCGTAGGCTCTCAGGTAGCTGGGATGACAGGCATGCGCCACCACTCTTGTCTAATTTTTACATTTTTAGTAGAGACAGGGTTTCATCATGTTGGCCAGGCTGGTCGTGAAAGCCTCCTGACTTCAAGCGATCTGCCCGCCTTGGCCTCCCAAAAGTGCTGGGATTACATGCATGAGCCACTGCATCCAATCTTAATCCGTATCCTTTTGCTGGAAGAAACTGTACTGCGAGTATAACACCTTTTCTGACTCATTTGAGTTCTTCTAGTGAATCATCGAGCCTGAGGATGATCTTGGGGAACCCTGACATGAACACTGAAAACTCAATCTGAGTATTTTAGCTCTGCGCTCATTTCTATCTAGGTGACAATTATTTTAATGAGCAAAAACTTTGGCAAAGGCTGTTTTAAAACGAGTGAAGGATGGTCAGGAGGTACTGGCTCACACCCAGTATCACCAATTCTTTGATTCTATCTCCCAAACCTCTCTCAAATCTGTCTTCTTTCCTCCATTAACCTAATCTTGGCTACCACCTTCTCATCAGACTGCAATAGCATTCTGACTGGTTTCCACACTCACTCATTCCTCAGTTTGATGCCAGAGAGAGCCTTTACAAACATACTTAAGTCACTTTCCTACTTAGAGTGCTTCAGTGCAGTCTTACTGCCCGTGAAGTCCTAAATCCTTCACAGGGCCTCTTGTACCTCGGAGCCTTCATACACACCTTTGTTCAACATAACCCCCTTTCCACCCCATCTGCCTAGTATCAGCTTGAATATCACTTCCTCAGGGAAGTGGCTCCTGATCAGCTTATGGTCTGGGTGAGGTCTTCAATGTACTCTCCTATTACACCCTCTTCTTTTACCTTTGCAGCCAGTGGTGCTCTGTATACTTCTACTTATTACAGTATTTATAATCATTTAATGTCTGTCTTTTCCACTAAAGGGTAAGTTCTAGGAGGGCAGAGGCTTTTTCTACACCACTTGTAACCTCAGTACTTTAATATTAGCACAGGGCCTGGCACATACCAGATGCTTAATAAATAATCTGTTTACTATTTGAGCCTTGTGGTGTGAAGGTCTAGAAGACAAAGAGTAAGACAGAGAAGAGCAAAGAGCCTGGAACAAGAAGAGGCGGCTGGTATAATGCCTGGTCTGTTATAACATGATTTCTGAACTGTGTTTTTGAAAAATATATACACCCACATATATGACATAAACACCACCATAAAGCACATTGGTAGAAAACATATTTTCATAGGCTGAGAGGACTGAGCAATACTTGTATGACTAGTAGCTGGATGAATCCATGGCCAAAGCATACCACCATTTGAGAGGATGTGAAGGGAAAAGAGGGGACTGCCCATGCACCATGTTGACCCCCATCGTGGGACTCCATGCCACTGATTCAGCAAATATTCCGATTTCCAAGAATTCTTCTCCTGGGCTATCCGGGTTACATGTATATTTTGCACATATACTGAGAACCCACAGACACCACTGTAGAATGGTTATCCATTTTGAAATTCGGCCTAGGGTCCTGGCAAGTTGACTACTGCTAAAAATAATTTCTGCCCTCCATTGCCAATGCCTGAGGTTGGAAGACTGGTCTGGCCCAGCCCACTCCGTCCAGGCCATGGTCTCTGCCGGTCTAACTTTCTCTGGCTCAGCTCCGTGATGCCCCATCCAGCCCTTACCCTGGCTTCTGAGGCCCTTAGAGATCACCTGGCCCATCTTCCCACACCAGGCTGCAAACTCCTTGACAATATCCCTGGTGGGTGGTTATCAGATTTCTTGAATGCCTTCAGGGCAAGAAGTAGCCATCCGGTTTGTGAGTACCTCAACATTTTCCTTTCGTAAAATGGAAAGGCATTTTCTACTTGGATTTGGAATAGTACCAGATACTCATTCTTAAAAACATACACATGTGTATGTCCAGACAAACAACACACTTCCTAAGAAATATTTTCCCAGAGTGATTCTATTGGTGATCCTAACTGGCTGTGTTGTAAAAGCATTTCCCAACAAACGGTAAGGCAGTCCCCCACCCACAGACAATGGAAATTTTACAAGGAAAAAAAATCATTCAAAGGAGGGGAGAATCTTGTGCATAAGGCAGGGAGGAGGGAGATTTACCAACATATTTCTTAGAAAAGCAGTATTTTCGCTATATTTCTGGTGTCATACTGCTTCATAAACAGAAAAGCAGTTGTCTTTGTTACATTTCTAATATTCTATTAACCAAACCACTGAAAAGCAACTGGAGATGAAGGAAGAGAGGGGGAAGAGAAAAAGGAAGTATGTGCCGAGATCTACACTGGAGGACAATGCACACTACACGTTTATCTCAATGTGATCCTTTCCAACTTCTTCCTTGCCCCATCCTTCCTGAGCAGGGCTATCTGACACTCCCCCATCCAGAGAAGCCTCCAGACCGTGAAAGGTTTCCAATGTAGTTGGGGCTTTCATACTGATTTTCTATGTATTACCTTATGAGTTTTTCAAAAGCTTCCTTTTCTTTCCGCAAAGCAGTGAGATAGCGTTGTTCCTCAGTTGAACCTCCGTATATAAGAAAGTAAACCCTGCATGTTAAGACAGAACTTTTAGATTGGAAAAACAGCATTTTTAATCCCTAAAAGGAACAGCAGAACATTTGAAATCAGCAGCCTAGAGTGTTCAAATAATAAATATTTGACTCAGAATCAACGGTTTCATTTATTACACACTAGCTCAGATTAAGCTGCCTAAACCCCACCTGTTAAAGGTCTTGTTACCACACAGGGCTTTTTAAATTTTCTTTTGCCAAAAGGAAGAAAAGAGTTTAGGTAAACATTGAAATATAACTAGAGGGATAGAATAGTTCTTTCCTCATAACTATAAACAAATTAAAAAAACACAAATTTTAGAGGCTTCTCCAATTCTTCCTTTGCACCTCTGCCAAACAATTGTTGAAAAAATTGGGTAGTATGTTATGAAAGTTATGAAAGCCAGCCTATGAACTTTTTTTTTTATTCATGTCTTAACAGAACACAGCAGTCACACATTTTATATAAATACACGGGCATAGAAGACATACGGATTATATCAGGCATCTCAAAGAATAATTTGATCTACTTTCTCTTAGAAAAGGCCTGCTTTTTAGGCTGGGCATGGTGGCTCACACCTGTAATCCCAGCACTTTGGGAGACTGAGGTGGGAGGATCACTTGAGCCCAGAAGATCAGCCTGGGTAATATAGTGAGACCCCATCTCCACAGAAAAAAAAAAAAAAAAAAAGAGTTGAGCATGGTGGCACATGCCTGTAGTCCCAGCCACCTGGGGCTGATGTGGGAGGATCACGTGAGTCAGGGAATGGGGGAGGTGTTGAGGCTGCAGTGAGCCGTGATTGCAACACTGCACTCCAGTCTGGGCATCTGGGCAAAACTCTGTCTCAAAAAAAAAAAAGAAAAAGGAAAAAAGAAAAAAAAAAAGAGAAAAGTCCTGCTTTTCCATCTTGTTTGTTGCTAAGAGAGCTGAATTGAGCACCTCCTCTGTCCCTTTGCTTCACCTTCAGCCAAAGCTATTTTCCTTTTTGACCCTTGGTTTTTCTTTCAGCTGTTCTCTTCCTAGATGATAATTCTTTGAAGTGTAAACAGAGAAAAGATCACTGGGTAATGAGTCCAGAGACTCAGTTCTCCCACGGATGTGTCATGTGGCCAAGGCCAAGTCACCATTTCTGGGCCTCAGTTTCCCGTTGACAGAGTAAGTGGTTGAACTCCCAGGTCCCTTCTGATTCTAACATTTTGCTCCCAAATATCACACTAATCTGTTCTCAGGCAAGAAAGAAGCTTGGTGTACATAAGCTATCTACAAAGTTGATCAGCAGCAAAGTACAAAAAATTTACCAGCCTATAATTATTTTACCAGCCTCATCTAATCTCTTCATCCTGCATTATTTCTGATCCAGCTCCTCCATTCATCTCTACTCTGAAAGGCTGTGTTAGTTAAAATGCTAGGGGAAGGTTTCTTTTGGCTCCGTTTTTGGTTCAGACTGAGTTCAGGATATTAATTTTGCTGTTTATTTCCCCTCAGATAATTGGAAAGCCAGAACACTATCTTCTTTGGGAGGCATCATTTTCTCATCTGATATTTCTGTAGATGTTTTATCTGATATTTCTTGAAACTCAAGTAAACCTGGTACAGTAATTCCCCCAACACTTCAGTTTTATGTGGATGTAATTTAGAGTCATTTTTTAAAATTTATAGAAAAGACATTTTAGAAGATTAAAATTACTTAGCCAAGTCACAGTTATATTAATTTTTGGTAGAAATTAGATTACGCATTTCTTAGACTTTTTCAGACACAGCACCCCATATGCTGCAAGTCAATGCCCAAAGAATAAAGGCCAGAACGCACAGCAGCACGTAATGAGAACGTGAGCAGTCCCCTTGGTTTGTCGTCCTGCTGTGACACTTGACATCCTTCCTATCCAACCTCCCAGATTCATCAGGAAGCAAAATAAGGTTTCATAAACACAAGCAGCATCGTAACGGATATTAAACAAAACTTAACATGCAACTGGTACAGTTTCTGGGTTAAATCCTAAAGAACTGTGCAACTGAAAGCTTTGATTCTTTATAACTTGCCTCAGAGGTTTCCCAGGCCTACTTGCCCTATAAATTTCAAGCTGTCGAACAAAGGTTAGCTCTGCGTCATAAAGAACCACGTATCTTGGTTCCACTTCATGGAGTACCCTTGTCAGAGCATAGGGGTCGCTACAGCCCAGAAGCGGATGGATGATAGTGAGGGGTTCTTTCAGGATTCCATAAGCAGCATCCGATGACAAATTTACATCAAATTCTTCATGCTTAATTTCTTCCAGGCAGCTTTCTGGGCTACTGCTTATTTCTCGACAATATCCTTCCTCGACATCTCCTTCCTCTCGCAGTTCCTCAGGTTTTCCTACCATTTGAGTTAAGGTCAACTTCGGTTTTTTTTTTTTCAGGGTTCTTTCTTTGGCAGAAGCTCGTTCTTTGTTTTGGGGGTCTTTGGGTCTTTTGTGAGATTTCCTAATTCTCTTTGAACTGTCTTCCTTCCTAAATTTCATCCAGATTTCTTCAGCTTTGCTATCCTTCTCAAAGGTTTTCCTGTAGAGCCTCAGTAAGAAAGCCTCTGCTCCAAGAGTGATATAGTCTCTCAGCTGGGAACATGTTCGGTCATCACTTGCACATATCAGTACTTGACCTGAAAACAGAAAACAGCATTATGTTACTATTACCTCACTTGTCCTCCTAGTTTCCCTGTGTCCCCTTATTCCTTCACCTGAAGGGAAGACATCTTACCCGTTGGTATCAAAGATCCACAATTTGCAAACTATTTATAAAGGGTCTTAGGTATTGATCACATGCTTTCTCCTCTCTGGCAAGATTACTTAAATCTTTTCAGTAAAGTTGAAGCCAGACTACTTAATCTTATGAAAGTACAACTGTGGTATAAAGGTGGCTTTAAAGAAGTTCTTTTTAATTTTTTTTTCAGAGGGTCTTATATATGCCTAAATTAATTCCAAATGGCTTTTTCCTCCTCTGTGAATTGTCTTGGTCTCCTTTGCCAATGTAGACAATGCCTTCCGTTTGTGTCGGCTCATTACATATTAAAGTAATAGAAGAGTCGAGGCTTCTTCGGAAAGATACTTGGCTGAGGATATAAAACAGGAGACCCATTAGTTTATTCCTTTGGGATTCCAGATTTAGAGCTTGGTGAATATGTGTAGAGATTAGCTCAATCTGTAAATAGAAGTTCTAAGAACCCAACTAGTGAAAAAGGCTTCATGAAAAGCTTTCATGAATATACAATGATTCAACCTGGAGAAAATGACATCAAATGAACAGAAATGAGGTTGCCACTAGGATCCCAGTGTTCATTTGCCATTTATTTGTCTACATTTTATAGATAAAATAGCAGGGTTTTAAAATAGAGAAGGGTTTCACCATTTTGGTCAGGCTCGTCTTGAACTACTTTTAAAGAGCTAATTAAATCAGGACTCATTTGATAGATTTTGAAAGCAAATGTTTTCATCTCCTTTTTTCCTACCTGGACCACCAAGAGCTTCACTCTCCTTATTTTCTGCCTCAATTTCTTTTAATACTTCTGCCAGTGCCTCCCACTTTGGGTTGCTTTCTAGGACCAGTTCCTTTTTTGCTTCTGTAGAGAAATAAAAATATCCCATTCTATGTGATAATATTTACCCATGAAGTCTTCTAAAGGCTTTTAAAACAACAGATAACACAAGCATCAGTACATATGCCCATTTATTTAAGCTTTCTTTATAATGATAGATGGACTCTGCTTTTCTGAAAAAGATCTACTAAATGAAAGATACTTCAAATCATTAATATGGCTTTCAAAATGCCTTAGTAGAAAGTTACATGCATGGTCACTAATGAGAGACCATTCTGTGTTAGTTGTTTCTGTTGACACTGTATATAAGCAGCTATACAAAATAAAGGCATCGGTACAGAGTGACAGTATTTATTATTTCTAAAATCCCCACGACTTTCACAATCCTGAACATGGATAAAAGGAGACAACAATTAATTTTTTTGTTTCTATAAGTATTCAAACACACACACATCAATAATATATTTAATTATGTTTTCTTTAAAAAGGTTTTTTTTTTTAAGACGAAGTTTCACTTTTGCTGCCCAGGCTGGAGGCAATGGCATGATCCTGGCTCATTGCAACCTCTGCCTCCTGGGTTCAAGCGATTCTCCTGCCTCAGACTCCCAAGTAGCTGGGATTACAGGCACGTGCCACCACTCCTGGCTAATTTTGTATTTTCAGTAGAGACAGGGTTTCACCATGTTGGTCAGGCTAGTCTTGAACTCCTGACCTCAGGTGATCCGCCTGCCTTGGCTTCCAAAGTTCTGCGATTACAGGCATGAGCCACTGTGCCTGGCCACAATTAAGTTTTGAAACAGATCTTTAAACTAGGCAGAAAGCAGGCATTAACCCTATCCCATGCCTTAAAAACCCAGTGATATTTACGATATCACTAGATAGATGCTGGAATAAAACCCATATTTGCCTCATTCTAGTATATTTATGTTGCTTAAACATTAAAAAGGATATTCAAATATTCTACCCTGACTTTATTTATTAGTTTTGAGACACAGTCATACTCTGTCACCAAGGCTGGAGTACAGTGGTATGATGCTATCTTGGTGTAACCCTGAACTCCTGGGCTCACCTTAGCCTCTCAGATACCTGAGATGGTAAGTGCACATCACCTCGCCAGGCTACTTTCAAAGGTTTTTTTTTTGGTTTTTTTTTTTTTTTTTTTTTTTTTGAGACGGAGTCTTACTCTGTTGTCCAGGTTGGAGTGCAGTGGTGCGATCTCAGCTCACTGCAACCTCTGCCTCCTGGGTTCAAGTGATTCTCCTGTCGCTGCCTCCCGAGTAGCTGGGATTACAGGTGCCCGCCACCATGCCTGGCTAATTTTTGGTATTTTTAATAAGAGACCAGGTTTCACCATGTTGGCCAGGCTGGTCTCAAACTCCTGACCTCAGGTGATCTGCCTGCCTTGGCCTCCCAAAGTCCTGGAATTACAGACATGAGTCACTGTGCCTGGTCTTAACGTTTTTTTTGTAGAGATGGAGTCTTGCTTTGTTGCCCAGGATGGTCTTGAATTCCTGGGCTCAAGCAATCCTCCTGCCTCGGCCTCCCAAAGGGCTGGTATTACAGGTGTGCGCCACCATGCCCCAACCTCACCCTAACTCAGAAATAATAATTACTTTGAAGTTTAAAAAAAATCAATAAATAGTTCTTTATATAGCATACTTTTGATCGATATTTGGCATTTGTTATTTGGAACCCCTGGAAAATAGATTCCAAGACTTGTCATGCTGTATACTTCGACATACATTACACATATACTTCACACATATACTTCACACATACATTACATGTTACATATAACAAACATACATACATTTATCATCAAGGAACACACTTTTCACATGGCCAAAGGAGACTAAATTGCGCTTTAAATATCTATACCAAATACTGAAATAAAAGACACATTTAAAGACTTAACCCTACAAGATACCTTGCCCTTCTTTAATTTCCATTTTTTCAGATATTTTGCCTTTTTTACTCATTTTGGCATCTGGAAGATGATAAACCCTTGCTCGAGCATTTACAAACATCGAGGTGCTGGAGTCAAGAAACAGCCAACCTAATATGAAAAGTTAAAAGAAAAAGTGCCATCAATTTACGGTTAATTTAAAATAGTCTCTGATGGTCACATGACCTACATATGTAACCGGCTGCCATCCTGTTTTCCTACCAATCACACCTCCTCCCACTATTGTGATCTCTCACTGTTCGGCTAGACCAGTGGTTTTCTGGGTGTGGTCCATGAACTCCCGGGGGTCCCCAAGATGTTTTCAGGGCTGTGTGATGTCAAAACTTTTCTCCTAACAATACTATGACATTATTTGACTTTTTTCACTGTGTTGACATTTCCAGTGATGGTGTAAAAGCAATGCTGGGTAATACTGCTGGTGCCGTAGCACGAACCAAGGCAGTGCCATTAAAGTGTACTGGCATTCACTGCATTCTTTACTGTCATGCTTCCGCAATTCATCACTTAAGAATGTCCCTAAAGAAGCATCAAAATTATTAACTGTATTAAATCTTGACCCCAGGGGTTCACAGACCACACTTTGGAAACCGCTGGTCTGGTCAAACAGTGGCAGAGGCCAAAGCAGTGGTAGCAAAACAAGATGGTGGCCAGCTGTATATGTATATTCCCCTACAAATCTCTTCTGCTCTTCAGTCGTTGGCACTCTGGCTGATGGAAACCCCATACTCCCTTGCTTTTTGGCTTTGAGGGAAATGAATTTTAAGTTCTTAACAACTAAACTTTCAGAACACAACCTATTTCTAAGTTGAGGACTGCCTGTACTACACACAGTCTTTTCTAGAAATAAAATTGCCCAGAACGGATATGAATATTTATTATTACACAGAACAGACGTTAAGTAGGCGGAAACATTAGCTATCAATAAAACTTACATCTTTGTGCTATGAACATAAAACATAATTTGAAATCTCAGTATCACATATAGTTGAATATAGTACTTTTCACACCTGATTCCCCCTAAAACCTAACACTTTATTCAAATCAGCTCTTAGAATATTATTAGTATTTTAATCTCTCACCTGAATTCTGACCAAAAGCTTTTTCCGTTGCTCTCAGAGATTCCAGAAGATTAAGAAATGTGACACAATCATACTGAGAGAGATACTGCAGCAAAGTTCGTAGTATCTTCAAATCCTGAACTAAGGATTTAGTCTTGGCTCCAAGCTGGTGCCACAAAGGATCCAGATAGTGGCGGATTGTCTAAAAGAATAAAATTGGGTATTGCTAAAATATGTTAAGTATAGTTATTCTTAATACAAATCATATTTTCAAAAGGATTATTTCCTGTATAACTAAAAATGGTTAAAATGGTAAATTTTATGTCATATATATTTTACTACAATAGAAAACCCCAAACATTATTCAAGGAAGTAGCTAGAACATTTCAGTTAATAAAATTCTAATAACAATGTTTAAATTTTCAAATGTAGAAGAATGTCTTACTGTTAGAATCTTTATGATCAGATAGAGTCAATCTATCATTATCCAAATATATATTACTGTAAGGAAAGAAAAGACCTGATAAACATCAGATAATCAATTATTTGTTTTTATGAACAGACTCTAAGCATGTAGCTCAGATATGTTCAATTCCTGCCATGTTTGACTCTGACTATCCTGGATGGATAAAGACATGGGATCCAAATGGACCAAGCAGAGGGCATAAACCAAGCACCATGACTTACTAACAAATTAAGATACATTGTTATTTAATTTGTACATGAGTATCAAGTTTTTTGACCTTAAAATAAGGTATAACCAAGAAATGAAAAATTTAGTTTGATGCTCACGTACAAATTAAATAACAATTACTAAATTAAATAACAACATACCTTGCTGATGTAAAAATTTCTTTAGTGTTTTTTCTAAAGTGGATTCATGATAGGAAAATATTTGTTAAATTAACAATGGACTAAGTTTGATTATTATTAGCAGTAGTAGTATTATTTTGAGATGGAGTCTCGTTCTGTCGCCTGGCTGGAGTGCAGCGGCACAATCTCGGCTCACTGCAACCTCCGCCTCCCAGGTTCAAGCGATTCTGCCTCACCCTCCCAAGTAGCTGGGACTACAGGCATTGCCACCACGCCCAGTTAATTTTTTGTATTTTCAGTAGAGACGAGATTTCACCATGTTAGCCAGGATGGTCTCCATCTCCTGACCTCATGATCCGCCCTCCTTGGCATCCCAGAGCGCTGGGATTACAGGCGTGAGCCACCGCGCCTGGCTGATTATTTTTTAAGATTCCAAAATGCTGTCTAAAACAAAGAACAGCTTTATGTATATACTATGCACGTACCTACATATCCACAGCTATGTACATGTATGTTTCCTTCACAGACTGATTCTGTAACTTTTTAGGTAAGAATTATCCAATTTTTTTATCAGAGATTTGTAGCCTGATGTAAAAGCAGTACCACTGCATGGAATCTTATCTAACAAATTTAATAATGAGTACAGTAGTATCTGGATGACCATATAGTTTATTGTCTAAACCAGGACACTTGTGGAAAAAGAACTGGTACACTATTTATAATCATTCCAGGACAACAGGTAGATACTAGGACTGTCCTGAACAAACTGGGATATGTAACTACATGCCACTTTTGTAAAATTATCTACAAAACCTTAAATACTTTAACAAGACACATGCGATATCTATATTTAGATATGGTTACTAAAAGAATATCTAAAACAATGAAGTGACTGTTACTAACCAGGGGGATAATCAACAGAAATTTAGTGTGAAACATGTTAGGTTACGATTTTATTTTTCTAGGGCTATATACATTCTATTAAAAGATTGTGTGGGATTAAAAAAAATCATCATGGACTAAATTATAAAAAACTTTAAGCACAGAGGAAAACAAAATATATAAAATTAGTTTTATGTATCAATATTTCACAGTCAACGGACTTTTTTGAAGAATCAGAGAAATAAGAAGTTAAATTTTTCCTTTTTTATAATCGCCATGCATTATTTCCAGTGACACAGAGATTGATTCAGAGTTTAAAAGACAGGAACTTTTTCTACCAGAATATGACAAAAAAGCTGCCAAGAATTTCTAAAAGGTCAGCATTTTCTGGATCTCCAGTTCACTACTAGACATTTATGTATCTGTAATAATATTGATCTATAATGAAAAAGTAGACATTTATATATCTGCAATATTAATCTATAATAAAAAAATTAGAATAAAAATTCCTGGAACTGATGTCTTCCCATCTCCCCAATTCAGAATGTAATTTTAAGAAAGAGCAAGTTTCACACTCCTCAGTAATGAAAACTCATCCAAATTATTTTTTATTCCATAAAAGAGATCATAAATTCATGTACAATTATGGAGCATTCTTTTTTTTTTTTTTTTTTTTTTTTTTTTTTTTTGAGACGGAGTCTCGCTCTGTCGCCCAGGCTGGAGTGCAGTGGCGCAATCTCGGCTCACTGCAAGCTCCGCCTCCCGGGTTCACACTATTCTCCTGCCTCAGCCTCCTGAGTAGCTGGGACTACAGGCGCCCGCCACCACGCCCGGCTAATTTTTTGTATTTTTAGTAGAGACGGGGTTTCACCATGGTCTCGATCTCCTGACCTTGTGATCCGCCCGTCTCGGCCTCCCAAAGTGCTGGGATTACAGGCTTGAGCCACCGGGCCCGGCCTGGAGCATTCTTATATAAAACTCTTCTACCTGTAGATATCCAAATGTTGTCACTTCAAAGTAAAAAAAGTTATTTATTTTCTTCTTGATTATAGTTACAATAAGAGATAATTACTACATAACTGCAAAAGTCAGAGTGATGCTTATATGCCACTCCTCATATTTTACTATAAATCATTACTTTCCAGTAAACCAAAGAAGCTATGTTTTAAATGACCTCCAATCTTATTCTTAAATAACAGCAATTCCTATTAACAACATTGCAAATATTAAAATAACTTGCATTCTTTAAAATTACAACATAATAAACTGTGCTTAAAAGGAAAAACAGTACCTTGTCAAAAGGTTTTCCAATAGCATTTTCTAAAGATAAATCTTCCACTTCAAGCGATGGGTTGTGGCATTTTAGTTCCTTTAGACATGCATTTAAAATGTCCAGTATAGCAGTCTGTATAGCAAGCATGGCAGGTGTCATGGAAACATGGATTTCTACAACTTCAGGTTTGTGCTGTTCTAAAAATGAGTTTACTGCTACATGGAACCTAAAGAGACAAATATTTTTCAACAATTTTCTAGAGTTTCAGCAGCTATATATTTCTGGTCTTGGATTAACACTCCATTTTTATAAATGCTACAAACAACACGAAAAGCGAAACAACAAACAAATGAAAAGCAAAACAACGCTTTCAAAAACACTTTGAACCTCAATAAACAGAAGTACTGTATTATTCAGATAAGGCAAGGGTCGGCAAACTACGGTCTGGGCCAAATCCTGTACCTGTTTTTATAGTCTCATTGGAATGCAGTCACACCCATTACTTATGTAAGCACTCTATAGTTGGTTTTGGGCAATAACAGAGTTGAGTAATTGTGATAGTCTGTATGGCCTGCAAAGCCCAAAACATTTACTACCTGGCCATTTACAGGAAGAGTTTGTTGACTCCCAAAACAAGGTATAATCAACAAAGTAAAAAATACTATAACTACCCTTTTTTTGCTTGTTTGTTTTGTTTTGTTTTTGAGACAGAGTTTCGTTCGTTGCCCAGTCTGGAATGCAATGGCGCAATCTCGGCTCACTGCAACCTCTGCCTCCTGGGTTCAAGTGATTTTCCTGCCTCAGCCTCCCTAAGTAGCTGGGATTACAGGCATGCGCCAACGCGCCCGGCTAATTTTTGTATTTTTAGTAGAGACGGGGTTTCACCATGTTGACCAGGCTGGTCTCGAACTCCTGACCTCAGGTGATCCGCCTGCCTTGGCCTCCCAAAGTGCTGGGATTACAGGCGTGAGCCACTGCACCCGGTGTACAACTACTCTTAAAATAACATATATTATAACCAAAATACATGGTAGCATAGGTTGCAAAAATGTTTGAAAACTGAAACCTTAATGTTATTCCTAGAAATTAACAAAACTTCTTCAAAATCTATGTGCTTTATTTCCCTGTTGAGTAATTTTCAAAGCAGAAGTGGTACTCTTAGCCAATAAATCTGCAGTACACCTAAAGCTGTTGTATATGTGGGTCTCTAGATCCCTGGGAGTTTCACTAAATGTATAAGAAAGAATCAAGTGGCTGTCCTGGATGGATTTGATAGATCAGCAGAAAAGTAACCCTCAAATTGCTCTCGACTTAAATAAAATCAGAAACTTGGTGCATACATATTTATAGTTGGATATGTTTGTTACAAACCTGACTAGGTTTTATCAAACAAAATTACAATGAATGTTACATTATATTACATCAAAGTGCAACTAAGTTACAGTAGGTCTCACAAAAAAAGATGACAAATAACGTCATCATTATTTGTCACATAAATGTTCTTTACCTTGGCCACAGATACAGTTTCCTCACAAAAAGATTTCTCATCACTCTTTCCACATGACAAAAACCAGTATCAAAGGCAACAGCATTGTCTGTGAAAGCTTTAATAAAACCACGTTTGTTTTTCTGGCGAAAGAGGCGCAAGATGAATGCTTCTTGACAAGACTCGATTATTCTGTGGGCTCTATACACCAAGATGCCTGAGAGGGAGAAACGTAATTTAAATTACAGAACAAGTAGGTAATTTTTATGCTCATTTCCATTCATTCATCACATTTTTCTTAAGGACCTACATGAGAACGAACAAGCACCATTCTAGACTGGGCATATAGCCACGCACAGAACAGACATAAATTCCTGTCCTCAAGGAATTGACTATAAACAATATAAATAAGTAAAATATTTAGTATGTTACAAGTGCTGACAAGAAAAAATGAGAGAAGGAGGAGAGGGAGTATGTATCAGGGGTGGTTTCACCAATGTGATATCTGAATGAAGGCTGGATGGAGCCTTGTGACCATCTGGGCCAAGAGAGTTCCAGACTGCCAGGCTGAGGGGACAGTGAGGGCACAGGCCCTGGGGTGGGGTGTTTCTGGCATGTTAGGGGAAGAATTTCTGAAAGCAAAGTAGGTCAAGAATTTTTTAAAAAAATATATGAATCAGATGTGGACTATACAAAATAGCCACAGTTTAGAAGTCTGGACAACATCTGTATCACCTATTAGATGAATTCAATTTTCAGAATCAGAAGATAGTCAATTCAGAGGTCAACTGATCCATTTAAAACAAAAGCCTTCAATCGACATATTTAATATGTGTCTCTGGGGGTGTGTGTGTGATGATAACACCTCTGAATCTCAAAAATAAGAACAATTATACATGCTTCATTATTTATGAAATGAGACTACTGACCCAGATCTTTCATACACATTGCGTCATCTGATGCAGTGATGAGTGCTAAGTTAGGGAGAAACATGAGATGACATAAAGTCATACAGACATCCTTTCTAGATCAAAACCTCAATTACTCCATGATGAGTCTGTCTTTTAGACCTAAATCAAGTTGGTTACCTTACATATATTTGGGAAAATGTGCTTGCATGCTTTTGATCCAGTTTTCATATCTGGAAGGGTCTGGACAATGACACTAACAGTGATTTACGACCCTTCTCATAGTTCAGTAAACTCAGATTTTACTATTTTAATGTTTAAGTTTTGGATAGAGGTAGACGGAGCTAAAATTTACTCTAGCTCAGCTAATTATCTTTCAAATATGGGAAAAATTAATAGTGTTATTTAGGAATTTATAGACAAAGGATTTTCAATAACTCCCCAATACATGCACATAACTAATTTACTACTCAGAAGATATTCTATACCTAGTTGGTTGGCCTTCCCAAAGACTCTAAGAGGCCGCATTTTGTTAGCCTGGAGTGAAATATTACATAAAGTCAAGAATAATAAAAATGAACTTCTAAAGAAAAGGAGCAACTCAATTTAAGAAAATGTTGTGCTCCAAAAAGTTGTCTTTAGTTTGGTTGGAACCCAGGAGGAAGAAGAGAACTAATACTACATCCCAGGTAACTGGGTGAGGTGTTTCTATAGATTTTTATTTCATTTAATTCTCATGATAATTCCATGCAGTAGGTATCATGACGAGACCAAGGAAGGGAAGCAACTTGACCAAGGTCATCCAGCAAGTAAGAGGGAGGCTGAAGATTCCAAATCCCATGTAAAATCATGGTATTCTATTTAGTCACACCAACTCAAGACACCACTTTTTCAAAAAATAAAAATAAAAATAATAGAAGCAGGTTGGGTTTTTGGAAGGAGTTTTCGTCCCACAAAAGCCTACTATAGATTTTTTTTGTTCCTATAACATTTCGTACCTCTTACTGTACTATAATTACTTCTTTACTTATCTGTCTCCTCCACTAAACTGCCCGAGAACAGGAACATCGTAACACCACCAGACAGAGATCATAGAGATCATAGAATGCTGACTATGTGCCATGATACCAAGTATTTTACATACAGCATTTCATTTCACCCTGACAATCCTAGAAGGAAGGTACTATCTTTATCACCAATGTATGGGTGAATAAGCTGAGGCATAGAGACATTAAGAAACTTGCCTAAAAATACACAGCTGGTATGAGATGAAGAGAACTCAAACCCAGAAGCAGTCTAACTCACAAGGTCACCATACTGTCCCATTCATCTGTCTATCTTCAGCACCCTTCCTGCCACGCAAGGGACCCTCAGTGAGTTAAACATTTGTTGAATGAATGTAAGGTGGGGGCACAGAACTGGGTACACCAATCTAAAGTGTAAGTGAAAAACACATATATAATCCCCAGAAAGTGTGTTCTTAGTTCCGTCTGGAGATGTCAGGGTCATTTTGGTAATGAAAGCATCCTCCTGTCCTGTTCTTTTCCAAGTACAATCTTAGCGGGTATTTACACAGTTCTCCCACGTGTTAGGAGTTCTGGTTAGTAGGGACTCCCAGGGTTGGGTGTGGTGGGAATAATGGGTAGTGACAGGTGAAGAAGCTGGGGCTGGGGGATTCAGCCTTTCCAGAGGGTCACCTGCACTTCATGGACTGCCCTTTGGTCAGTCCTGGGGGATGATTCCAGGGGATGAAAGAACTAGAAATAAGTCATTTTTGGCATTCATTTACATTCCACTCAGCCAAGCATCAGTAACAGCTTCAGCTTCATTACTGGCTGGGCTTTGATCAGAAAGGAAGAGGGAATTTGGCATTTTTCATTAGGAGCTACATATAAGCCAGACTTCAACACTGCATAGATTCACATGCTCTCTGCCTGATTAGGTTGCACTGTAACTGAAAGTCACAGAGTATTACTGACACCTAGTGGTAGTTTCAAACACAAAACAGAAATTTTTTTTAATCAATTTAAAAAATAAAGTAAAACCAAGCTTATAAGAAAGCAGCAAACAGTAAAAGACTGGTGTATCAAGATTTCTGGTTATAAAAGGCCAATTTTATTTGGTATCAGTTACTAAGAGTTTGTTGTGTACCAGGCACTAGACTAAGCAATTATTTTATTAACTTAATCCTTATAATGAATTTAGGAGACAGTTTTCTTAATGAGAAAACTGGGGTTAATGAAAGTTAAGAAGCTTGCTTTGTAAGCAGGGTGTTAGCATTCAAAATCAGGTGAGCCTATGATACTGTTTATAACAATTATAAAAGTTATAAAAGAGTAACCAAACTTCTTCAATCGGTTTACCATTGAAGCATTCATTCACACATTTATCAAATTTTTCTTGAGGGTCATCTAGGTTCAGGGTAATATGACAGATATGGTGGGAAGTAAGATTATGAATTTCAGAGTCTCTCTGCCTCCAGAAGTTCACCAATGATCACAGTACTACATACGTCCATCATTCACCCAACAAATACATCTTTAGTACCTACCATGTACTAGTTACTTACTCTGGGATGAACAACTTATTCCTTGTGCTTAAGCTTATCTTGTGAGTGAGAGACAGACAAACACATAAATACAATGTAGTATTGTGAGCACTATGAGTGGGGAGAAATACAGAGTAATATGAGGGCACAGAGGCACAGCCCCTACATTAGCTTTGGAGACATCAGAAAAGGTTTTAGAAAGGATAATGAAAATGAATTTCTTTTCTATTTAATTCTAGCTAAAAAACTTTTTCCTCAAAATAAGCAAGCAACTACTTGATTTAATTTCAGATGCCAAAAAAATCTTAAAGAGGAAAACTAAATATTTTAGGAAATATACAAAGATTATTTATAAACATTTCAAATCTGATTAAGTTCTAAAAGCAAATGCTAATGAATTGCAAGTATTTACTGAATAAGAGCTTAGAAAACAAGGAAAAGTTAATCTTACATTTAGTTACCTATTCGGGTCACAGATATTTATTGAGCATCTACAATGTGTCAGGTATTAGGCTGAAAGCTGGAAGCACAATGTTGAGCAAAAGGTTCCAGTAGTGCCCACTAGAAGGTTCTAGTAGAGCGTTTAGCAGAGGGGACAGACAAAAATAAAAATGTACAAATTGCTCTCTCTGGTCTGTGCCTCCAAGATAACAAAGAAAAGAAGGAACAACGGTCGTGCCAAAATGGGCTGCGGCCATGTGCAGCCTATTCGCTGCACGAACTGTGCCTGAGGCGTGCCCAAGGACAAGGCTATTAAGAAATTTGTCATTCAAAACATAGTGGAGGCTGCGGCAGTCAGGGACATTTCTGAAGAGAGCGTCTTCAATGCTTATGTGCTTCCCAAGCTGTATGTGAAGCTACATTACTGTGTGAGTTGTGCAGTTCACAACAAAGTAGTCAGGAATCGATCTTGGGAAGCCTGCAAGAACCAAACACTCCACCCCGATTTAGATCTGAGGGCGCTGCTCCACGACCCCCACCAAAGCCCATGTAGGGAGCTGAGGCCTTCCAGACTGAAGACAGACTATTCTCTGGAGAAAAATAAAATGGAAATTGTACTTAAAAAAAAAAAAGAAAGTACAAATTTACATACAAATAAGAAGATTTCAAATTCTTACCAGTAATTAAATCTGAAGGTATTCTATCAGTCAAGAAGTCAACCACAAGTATCCTACTTGTTGCAAATATAACACCACCTTGTGTGTAAACTTCATAGCGACTGTTGCTTGTGATTTCATTTGTTACACGGCGAGGGAGGTGTTGAACTCCTTCTATCTTCAGCTGATTGATAAAATACTCCTAAATCAAATGAAACTGGATTAGTAGGCTACTTAACACAGGGCAGTTTTTATTAGGTTGCAGATATTTAAAATAATGTGCTGTCTTTCTCTGAGATAATGAACTTAATAATGAATATACAAACTAAGTTACTTCTTTTTTTTTTTTTTTTTTTTTGAGACGGAGTCTTGCTCTGCTGCCCAGGCTGGAGTACAGTGGCCGGCTCTCAGCTCACTGCAAGCTCCGCCTCCCGGGTTCACACCATTCTCCTGTCTCAGCCTCCCGAGTAGCTGGGACTACAGGCGCCCGCCTCGTCGCCCGGCTAGCTTTTTGTATTTTTTAGTAGAGACGGGGTTTCACCGTATTAGCCAGGATGGTCTCGATCTCCTGACCTCATGATCCGCCCGTCTCGGCCTCCCAAAGTGCTGGGATTACAGGCTTGAGCCACCGCGCCCGGCCCTAAGTTACTTCTTTATAGTAACTTCAACCAACCAGTCTACATTTAATGAGGTTTTTCTTGTTTTGGGGTTTACACTAAGGAATAATTGAACTTCAGTCATTATCAGCACTCAACTACAATAACATATGCACACACACACAAAACCTGAAACTTTTAAAAGCCTGGAGTAAAAGATTTCTGTTACCTAAAAAATACTTCCCACCAAAGCCAGGTTTGTAGCCAAGCGCATTCTATGAGAAGGTAACAAGAGAATCCTTTTCCCAGACCGATCAGTTTTAGACTATCAGTTCTGTGCTGATCCATCCTAGAGGGACCTCATGTCACTGGATCCCTTGGCTTGGTTTATTTACATCCCCAGTTTAAAACCACTTTTACTAGGCACTGTATGTTGCCTTAGTCCCTATGCCAAGCACTGGGGATACCCAGATGAATCAAACAGGGTCCCTGCCTCAAAGGGACTGTGGTCACTCTTCTCAGCTGACATTTTTCTCCTCACCACCTGATCTATCTAGGGGATCATCACACTTGTCAGACCCAAGCTGTGTCCCCTCTCAACATCCCCCAGCCCCAAGTGTAGCCCCATTCCATCTTTCTCAGTGTTCTCTATTCTCCTTAACTGTCGTTAACCTTTGCTAACATCCTCAGCTTCCAGATCCAATCGCTTTCTGACCCGATGGCCCTCTTAACACAGCCTTAGTAAATGCCCTATTTCCTGGTCCCTCCTTTTCCCTATTGGGTTTTTCCAGCCTCAGCATCTCCTTTCATGTCTTCCCATCACCCTCAGAGACCCTTCCATCTTCATCACTGTTCCCTTTCAGGGACCATCCTTCTGCCCCCAGAAACTCCCTTAATGGCCAACTTCAGGACTCTCCCGTTATTCCTATCCAGATCCTCCTTTCGACATCTCCCCTTTCCCTGAAGGGACCTCCGATCCTCTCCTACCACTCAGAGCCCCTTCACCTTTCAACGCCCTTGCACCCATGTCAGGGACCTGCATCCTTCTGGGGACCCCTCCCATCCCTCTTAGTGTTGTCAGGGAATTGCATCCTTCTCGGGAACCCTTCCATCAGTCTCATTGTGCCTGCACAGTGTCAGGTACCTGCATCCCCTGGGGACCCCTCCCACTTCTCTTAATGTTTTTGAACTCTGGTCAAAGATTTGCATCCTTCTCGGGACCCCTCCCTGTCCTCCCAGAGTCCTCGCACAGTGTCAGGGACTTGCATTCCTCTTAGTGTTCTTTAACTCCTGCCAGGGACCTGCAGCCTTCTCGGGGCCCCTCCAATTCTTCTCAGTATGCCTGCACAGTGTGAGCGACCGGTATCCTCCTCGCGACCCCTCCCATACGTCTGTGTCCCCGCAGTGTGAGGGACCTGCATCCCCCTGGGGACCCTTGACATCCTTCTCTGTGTCACTGCGTAGTGTCAGGGGCCTGAATCCCCCCCAGAGCTCCTCCATCCCTGTCAGAGGCCTCGCATCCGCTCAGGAGTCCCCCAACACTCCCTCACTCCTGTGCCGGCGCGGCCGCACCTCCTCGGCCGGCTGCGTGTTGAGCACCAGTACCAGGCAGGCTGGGTGGCAGTGCAGCCGGAGAAAGTGGTAGAGGAGCCGGTCCGCGCCGAGCCCGCGCGCGCACACTACCAGCCCGTCAGTGTCGAGCAGTTCCAGCACCAGCTGCCGCTCGTACTCCAGCAGTGGCGCCATAGCTGTCCGTCGAGCCGGCAGCTCCGGCTCCATCGAAGCTCTTCCGGGTCGCAGCCGAACGCAGCCGAAGGGAGCCGACTCAGAGACGAGCGTGAAGGGCAGCCGACTCCGAGACGAGAGTAGGCCGAACTCAACCGAAGAGAGCCGAGTCCGAGAGGACGAAAACCAGGCGAACGTAGCCGAGGAGAGCCGAGACTGAGACGATCGTGGGCCGAACGCAGCCGAAGAGTAGCCGAGGCCAGGACGAGAGTGCTCTCAGAAAGCCGAAGAGAGCCGAGCCTGAGAAGACAAGCGTCGGCCGAACTCAGCCGAAGAAGAGCCCAGTGGAGCCAAAGATTCAGAGTCACTTGGAGGGAGTGGCGCTCCGGATCGGTGTAGCTCGCAGGCAAAAGGCTCCATCCATGTCTTCTTTGAGGGTCCACATCCCCTGGTACCGTAGACGCAAGCTGCCAGAACGCAAGGGGAGGGGAAGTAAGCCTAAGGAGCTTGATCCCCCGACATCGACAATTGAAAAAGTTACTGCTCAATATTGCAAATGCTCCTAGAGTTAGTGGCACCTGTTTCCTAGGGTAGTTTTGGCCCTTCCTTTTGCGATTGGTCTCCATCCCTCTTTTAATTTTTTTTTTTTTTTTCGAGACAGGGTGTTGATATGTTACCCAGGCTGGAGTGCGGTGGTTGTGGAATAAGCAGAATCCTTTACTAACGTCAGACCCCGTTTGCCTCCAAAAGACTTCAATACAATAAACTATTTTTTAAAGTCCCGCCTTCCACTAGAGGGACACATCCCGCAGTATTTGTTCTATACCTAGAAATGCCTGATAATGGAACTAGCAGAGGAATTGTTTTGTATAGAAACTCCCCAACTTTATTATTAGAAAATAGAAAATACGAGTAAGCAAAAATGAAAACCACTTGTTTCCATTACGTGGAAATAACCACTGTTAACATCATGACATCTATTTTATTTAGTCCTTTTTTTTTTCTATCTATACACACATTCTCTCATCACACAAGTTTTTTTTTTTTTTTTTTACCGATATGAGATAATTAATATCCCTGATTTAAATCCCCAACTTTGTCATTAACATTTGGCAGACTTCTGAACATGATGTTTCATATTCTTTTACAAAGTCCTTTTATATGACCGATCAGATTTCCATAATGTGGGTGTACTTATCTAATTGCTTATTAGAGGACATTTGGTCTGTTTCTGCTTCTTCCCCCTCCAGTAATATAAATAATATTTCACTAAACATCTTTGTCTGTAAATTCAACCATGGCCTTCAGATACACATCTGGAAATGAATAATCACTGGGATAAAGAGAAAAAAAATTGTAAGGCTTTTCATTACATTCACATTGCCACATTGCCCTTTAGAAAGCCTCTACCAATTTGCATTCACACCAGGCATTTCCAAGAGGATCTGTTCCTCTACCTCTTTACTGCTTAATCTGGTATTTTGCTTACATTTTGTCAAGATGAAAATAGCATATAATTCCTGAATGCTGTTTAAGTGGAAAGGGTTGCCTGCAAACACTTTACATACAGCGTTTCCTGTGAGGCAGATATTAGTCAGTTCTGCCAATGAGAAAAATGGAGGTGCAGGGAGGTTATATAACTTGGGCGAGGCCACGGGAGCGAGTTAGTGAATTTCTTAGATCTATTTCAGGAAGTGGTATGGGGGTACTCAACACGTACTTAGGAAATGAAGCTTGAAATGGCAAGGCTGAAATTCAAACCTGATTCCCAAGCGGTGATAGGCAGAATATTGGCTTCCCAAGATGTTCACATCCTAATCCCTGGAGCCTGCATGTTATCTTATGTGGCAAAGGGGGATTTGCAGATGTGATTATGTTAAGGTTCTTGAGATGGGGGGATTATGTGGATTATCCAGGTGGACTCAATGTTTCATAAATGTGCTTATAAGAGAAAGAGAAGTAGGAGGATCAGATTCAGAGATGTGACAGGAAGCCGAGTTCAGAGTGATGTGGAAGGAGCACTACATCAAGCAATGCAGCCCTTCCAAGCTGAAAAAGGCAAGGAGATGGATTCTCTCCTAGGGCTCCCAGGAGGACTGCAGCTCTACCCACCCATTTTGGACTTCTGACCCCCAGAACTGGAAGATAATGAATTTGTGTTGTGTTAAGCCTGTTTGATCAGATGACGTCCCTAGCTAATCAAAACAAAACAACACTGAAAAACTATAGATAGGGCCAGGCGCGGTGGCTCACACCTGTAATCCCAGCACTTTGGGAGGCGGAGGCGGGCGGATCACCTGATGTCAGGAGTTCGAGACCAGCCTGACCAACATGGTGGAACCCCGTCTGTACTAAAAATTCAAAAATTAGCCAAGCGTGGTGGCGCATGCCCGTAATCCCAGCTAAGGCTGAGGGAGGAGAATCACTTGAACCCAGGAGGCAGAGGTTGTGGTGAGCCGAGATGGCGCCATTGCACTCCAGCCTGGACAACAAAAGCAAAACTCTGTCTCAAAATAACCAACCAACCAACCAACCAAAAAAACTATACATACGAGTATACAGTGAAATAATCTTTTTGGAAGGCGATTGGTCACTCTACATAGAAATTTTTTTTTTTTTTTTTTTTTTTGAGAGGGAGTCTCGCTCTGTCGCCCAGGCTGGAGTGCAGGGCCGGATGTCAGCTCACTGCAAGCTCCGCCTCCCGGGTTTACGCCATTCTCCTGCCTCAGCCTCCTGAGTAGCTGGGACTACAGGCGCCCGCCACCTCGCCTGGCTAGTTTTTTTTTTTTTTTGTATTTTTTAGTAGAGATGGGGTTTTACCGTGTTAGCCAGGATGGTCTCGATCTCCTGACCTCGTGATCCACCCGTCTCGGCCTCCCAAAGTGCTGGGATTACAGGCTCACATAGAAATTTTAAATACATGTATAGATACATATACACATAGTCATCTGGTGAGAGTTTATGGGGCACCCAATGTGTCAGGCACTGCTCTAAGTGCTGGGAGTTTACTAGTGGGCAAAGCAGGCATAGAACTTATATTCTAGTGAGGAGCTTGTATATGAAGATGTGTATTCATTATATCATTGTGTGGACTATTGTTATTTCTTGGATATTTCTCCTAAATGTCCAAGAATAGGAGAGTAGTTAAAATTTCTTCATGCGTCTCTGATAAGTAGAATATTAGCCATGAAAACCTGTATATGGAAAGATACCCAATATGCATTATTGTATACTGAAAAAAGCAGTTGCAAAACAGTAATGTATAGTATGGTCCCATTTGTATAAAAACAAAATGGTAAATGGTACTTGCATGTGATTGCATAGAAAAGTCCTAGAACAAACAGATCTTTTTTTTTTTTTTTTTTTTTTTTTTGAGGTGGAGTCTCGCTCTGTCGCCCAGAGTGGAGTGCAGTGGCGCCATCTCGGCTCAGTGCAAGCTCCGCCTCCCGCGTTCACGCCATTCTCCTGCCTCAGCCTCCCGAGTAGCTGGGACTATAGGCGCCCGCCACCACGCCCGGCTAATTTTTTGTATTTTTAGTAGAAACAGGGTTTCACCGTGTTAGCCAGGATGGTCTCGATCTCCTGACCTCGTGATCCGCCTGCCTTGGCCTCCGAAAGTGCTGGGATTACAGGCGTGAGCCACCGCGCCCGGCTGAACAAATAGATCTCAACCGCAGCAATTTAATTCTGGGGAGTCGAAATGAGTAGCGGGTTTCAGGATCAGACCTTTGTACTTCAGTATATGCCTTTCTGCTCTGTTTGACTTTCTTATCATGAACTTATATTGCTTTTATAATAAAAATGAAAGAAGAAAACTTCCCAGCTACTGTATAAATACTTCATCAGCACTAAAAAATATCACCTGTGAATTCTAGATTTAAATGTATGTGGTGGGCAGCATTTCATGTCAAATGTTAGTATCTGGGAAAGTAGACTTTTATAAGTTGTGACAGGTTGTGTCTACACATTTTACTTTTGTCCCTGGGTAAAAGCTTTCAATTTAAGGCGAAGGTTTTTTTGTTTTTTTGTTTTTGTTTTGTTTTTTTTTTAAGACAGGGTCCTGCCCTGTTGCCCAGGCTGGAGTACAGTGGCATGATTTCAGCTCACGGCAACCTCAGCCTCCTGGGTTCAAGCAATTCTCGTGCCTCAGCCTCCTGAGTAGCTGGGATTACAGGCGCACACCACTATGCCCAGCTAATTTTGTATTATTAGTAGACACGGGGCTTTGCCATGTTGGCCAGGCTGGTCTTGACTCCTAACCTCAAGTAATCTGCCTGCCTCGGCCTCCCAAAGTGATGGGATTACAAGCGTGAGCTACTGCGCCTGGCCTGAAGTTTGTTCTTTATATCACACATAGTTTTTGATGCCCTTTCTGCTTTAAATTATCTCCAGTGTGGATTTTAATTATTCTATTAGAATTTAAATTGTCTTGAATTCTTTTCTTGTTTAATTTGGCTTTTTGTTCTGCATTTCTGCCTTTACCTCTATAGCACTCTACTTTTGTTTCATAGAAGCTTCTTGATTTTATATTTATATTTATTAAACTATCTAATCTACATAGATTGAGATATATGCAGATTATATATCTACCTAGATATATTTAGATATAAATATACATTATCTATATCTAAACCACAGATATAGATAGATAGAAACTTACGGGTGGCCCTCTGTGGGTTCTGCGTCTGTGTATCCAACCAACTGTGGTTTGAAAATATAGAAAACAAAAGCCAATGAAAAATAACAATACAACAATAAAATAATTTCAGAGTGAATAAAATGTGAAAAATTATCAATAAAAGTACAAATAGGCCGGGCGCGGTGGCTCAAGCCTGTAATCCCAGCACTTTGGGAGGCCGAGACGGGCGGATCACGAGGTCAGGAGATCGAGACCATCCTGGCTAACACGGTGAAACCCCGTCCCTACTAAAAAATACAAAAACCTAGCCGGGCGAGGTGGCGGGCGCCTGTAGTCCCAGCTACTCGGGAGGCTGAGGCAGGAGAATGGCGCAAACCCGGGAGGCGGAGCTTGCAGTGAGCTGAGATCTGGCCACTGCACTCCAGTTCGGGCAACAGAGCGAGACTCCGCCTCAAAAAAAAAAAAAAAAAAGTACAAATAAAAAATCAATGCAGTATAACAACTATTTACATAACATTTACATTGTATTGTGTATTATAAGCAATGTAGAGATGCTTTCAAGCGTATGGGAGGATGTGCATAGGTTATATTCAAATACTACAGCATTTTATGTAAGGCACTTGAGCATCAAGGAATTTGGTATTAATATACAGGGGTTGGGGGAGTCCTGGAACCACCAACAAATAATTTTAAATAGTTTTGTCCATAGTTTTTAGAAAGTCAGTGTGTTTAGTGAAGAGCTCTCAAGCAAAGCAATCCTTGGTCACAGTTGTCCTGCCTCTCCCTACTTTTCTCTGGAACAGAGAATTTTAAGGACATCAGCACCGGAACTTTATAGACATACAAATATCTATGCTCATACATCAGGCTTAGCAAGACTCTTGTAAAAGTGGAATGACTTCATATAAAATGTATGCAGCTTTCCAAATGTTGTTTGTTTCTAAGTGTTCGTATATAGAAATATGAGAAGTGCTTATTTTTATAGTCTTAGAAGGCACACACATTTCAGGCGCCGGGAGTAAGAAACACCTGCTGGTGTAGGAAGAGCCAGAGATACTCTATTTAGGTATCAGACCAGCTATCAATATTCCACAAGAGTGCCTGTGCTGAGATTTAGTGAGTTTCTGCCCTCAGACTTCCTGCTGCAAGATTCTCCGCAATGGTGACTTCCTCTTGTTGCTGGCATGCAGGCTGCACATGCTGAATTTAATGAATTTAAGTATTAAATATAATATTTGCACATCTGGAGGAATTCTGTCAATATGCATTAGATGACTGTGAACCAGAAGTCCCCCTGAATCCACTGCTTTGGCATGGGTCAGTATCTACAGTGGCTGCGTGCTCTAGGGGACAGAACATGGCCTTTAGTCATGTAGCCCTGGACTGAGGTCCAGCATTGCCCAAATAACCACTTGGCCTTGGTAAGTCACAAAGCCCATCATTTATTAAACAATGTGTATTAGGTGGCCGGGTGCTCATGCACGTAATCACAGCACTTTGGGAGGCCAAGGCGGGTGGATCACTTAAAGTCAGGCCAACATAGTGAAACCCTGTCTCTACCCCAAAGTACAAGAATTAGTCCAGCATGGTGGCATGCACCTGTAGTCCCAGCTACTCGGGAGGCTGAGGTAGGTGAATTGCTCGACCACTGGTGGGGCAGAGGTTGCAGTGAGCTGAGATTGTACCACCGCACTTCAGCCTGGGTGACAGAGTGAGACCCTGTCTCAAACAAACAAACAAACAACAAAACAAAAACCCAACTGTCTTAGGTCATATTCCCCAGAAGGAGAGTCTGAGGATTCCTGTGTGTATGAGCCAGGGTTCAATCAGAGAAACAGATCTACAAGGAGTAATATGGAATAAGCGATTGATTTTAGGGTTGTAGCCAAACACAGTGATGGGAGATGGTTGAAATGTTTACGGTCATTGCTTCTGTGTTTGGTGCTGGGCTTGAAGTCAGCAGGGCAGGCAGACAGGAAGGAAAGATGGGTGTAGAAGAGAAGAGGGGAGGAAGAACTGAATCCTATGGGGATAAGCTGGAACTCACGTTGGTTTGTTAACCACTTGCATGCCTCCAACTTCCATGATGTGGAGTCTCTTGTAGGGGAAGGTGGTGCCTGTCGTCATGGGTTTAGACACTCACCTTCGCCAGGAAGCAGAGATGCAGAAGGAGGAGAAACTAAAAGGGGAAAGATTGAAGGGGGAGGGCTGTCAGGAGATGGAGTAACTGTGGACCTGCTCACCACCCCTCACCAACCAGGTAAGCCTGGGAACCAACGACAATATAGATGAGTTGCAACACTGCGTGCCCCTCACCTGCTGTTGGATGCTGCTTCACTCTTGCCCTCCCCATTGGATGCTAAATTCTGTGGCCAAACCTAATCCAGAACTGTATAGGGAAGGGAATTCTAGGTTATGTGGCTTAGCTAAATGGACATGGTAAGGTAAGAGGCGAGACTCAACTTAGGAGGTGGGACTCAACTCTGTAGGTGGGGCTCAAATCTGTAGGTGGGGCGCAGACACAGGACCAAATTGAGAACTAGCTAAAACAGGCATGGGGTGGAAAGATATGCCGACCAGTGTGCCATGTCAGCTTACCATTGCCATGGCAACACCCAGAAGTTACTGCCCTTTTCCATGGCAACAACCTGGTAATCTGGAATTACCACCGTTGTCTAGAAATTTCTGCATAAACTGCCCCTTAATTTTCATATAATGAAAAGTGGGTATAACTACGACTGTAGAACTAGGTATTCTGGGCACATCGCCTTTAGGATAGCCCTGCTCAGCAAGGAGCAGTCCCTCTGCTGCTGCTGTGGACTGCCACTTTATTAAAAGCTGCTGTCTAATACTACCAGCTCGCCCTTGAACTCCTTCCTGGGTGAAGCCAAGAACCCGCCTGGGATAAGCCCCAATGGTGGGGCTTGCTTGTCTTGCGTCAATAGTGCAAATCACTGTGCTGTGCAAGTGATTTAGGAAGGGAGGGATCTCAGGAGAAACTGGTAAGGAAGTGGGGGAAGGAGAAGAAACGAAGCAAGGTGTGATTTCAGGCAAAGCCTAGGTTTATCCCACAGGAGTACAAGGAGTTGAAGTTACCCCTCAGAGCTATCCTGCCCTGAGGCAAGGGAGCTGGGCTTTCATAAACTTGCACTATCAATTATTTTCTACTGGCCGAGGGGAGGGGAGTAAACTCCAAGGCACATTTTGTTCTCTGCAAATACAGGCACAGCAGCTCCTCTGGAAGAGTGGCAGGGGCAGGTTTTAGGAAGCAAAAGCGAGCTGCAGCCAAGCTAGCTAAGTGTCGTGAACACTGGGTTGGTTTCATACCTTGGCTATTGTGAATAGTGCTACAGTGAACATGGGAATGCAGATGTCTCTTTGACAAAACAATCTCAGATCTTTTGGGTAAATATCCAGAAGTGGGTATTTCTGGATTATA
Organism: Rhinopithecus roxellana; assembly: GCF_007565055.1. NCBI lineage: Eukaryota > Metazoa > Chordata > Mammalia > Primates > Cercopithecidae > Rhinopithecus > Rhinopithecus roxellana. The sequence continues at coordinate 81,417,044 of NC_044568.1, read as the reverse complement.
TTGCTGAATTATACGGCACTTTTATTTTCAGTTGTTTGAAGAACCTCCTTACAGTTTTCCATATGGCTATACTAATTTACATTCCCACCAATAGTGTATAAGGGTTCTCTTTTCCCCACCTCCTTGCTAACACTTGTTACCTTTTGTCTTTTTGGTAACAGCCATTCTGACAGGTGTGAGATTATCTCATTGTGGTTTTAATTTGCATTTCTCTAGCGATTAGTGATGTTGAGCTTTTTTTTTTTTTCATGTATCTGTTGGCCATTTGTATGTCTTCTTTTGAGAAATGCCTACTTAGGTTGCTTACCCATTATTTATTTAGTTTTAGTTTTAGTTTTATGGACAGGGTCTTGCTCTGTCAGCCAGGCTGGAGTGGAGTGGAGTTGCGTGATCACAGCTCACTACAGCCTCAACCTCTTGGGCTCAACAGAGCCTCCCACCTCAATCTCCCTGGTAGCTGGGACTGCAGGTGCATGCCACCATACCAAACTAATTTTTGTATTTTTTTGTAGAGGTGGGGTTTCACAATGTTGTCCAGGCTGGCCTTGAACTCCTGGGTTCAAGTGATCTGCCCACCTTGGCCTCCCAAAGTGTTGGGATTATAGGTGTGAGTCACTGTGCCAGCCTTGCTCATTTTTCAGTTTCGTCTGCTTGTTTTGTTGCCATTGACTTGTTCAAGCATCTTCTATATTTTAGATATTACCTCCTTATTGGATATATGGCTGGCAGACGTTTCCTTTTAATACATAGGTTGTCTCTACATATTGTTTTTTGCTTTGCTATGAAGAAACGTTTTGGTTTGATGTAATTCCATTTGTCTATTTTTGCTTTTGTTGCCTGTGGGGTCAAATCAAAAAAGTCATTGCCTATACCAATGCTATATAGTTTTTCTCCTATATTTTCTTCTAGTAGTTTTAGTTTCTGGTCTTATGTTGTCTAATCCATTTTGAGTTGATTTTTGTATATGGATATGAGATAAGGGTCCAATTTTATTTTTTTATATGTGGATATCCTATTTTCCCAACACCATTTATTAAAGAAACAATCCTTTCCCCATTGTGTATTCATGGCACCTTTGTTGAAAATTAATTGACTATACATGCATAGCATCATTTCTGGGCTCTCTACTCCATTCCACTGGTTGGTGTATCTGTTTTTGTAGCATCGTTTGAAATCATATAGTGTGATAACTTCAGCTTTGTTCTTTTACTCATGATTGCCTTGGCTGTGGAGGGATTTTTTTGTGTGTGTAGTTCATCATGGAATTAAATTAATGTAATCCATGTAGAACATTCAGTACAGTTCCTGACAAGACTAAGTACTCAACAAATGGTGACTCTATCTAACTGTAATATTGGAAATTGAGGCTCATAACTGAGGGTTATGTAAGCTGATAATCTTTACCCAGTAAGTCAGGACTCAAACTCCGAGTCCAGGGCTCTTTCTAAAATTGTTCTGCCTCCCCAGGTATTCTCTAACTATTCATTTACTATCTTTTTACTACACTGCTACTTTTGACTTGCTCATGTTTTATGAAGGGTTTTTAAGTTAGTTTTCCTAAGTGAAGTAGGGTTTGAGTTTTCTTGCTATGTTTATTTGAATTAGATGTCAAGATTGCAATAATTTTGCAATAGGAGTCAGGTAGTTTTTTTATTTTTACTGTTGAAGAGGGAATCTATTGTTTAAGGATTTGGGAGAACTTGTCTGTCAAACGCTATGGACCTGAGGCCTTTTTCTCTTTCTCTTGTGATAGACCTTTGACTGCTATTGAAATTTCTTTTATGGTAATTAGTTTCTAAGTCTTTTATTTTGTCTTTGGCCACATTCAATAAATACATCTGGAAACTGCATTTCATTTAGGATTTAAAATTTAATAGTACATAAAGTCCATTGTAATCTCTCTTGATTTTTAAATCATGGCAACGCCCGTTGGTATGCCATCCTTTACATTGCTAATACTGTTTACTTGTCACTTCTTTGTTTTTCTGAATCAAAATTGCTGAAATTTGTCTATTTTATGTGTCTTTTCAAAGACCCAGCTTGTGTCTTTATAGCTCAATTCTAGCACTTTTTCTATTTAATTTCTATTTTTATTTTTTTCTCAGTGATCTCTGGCTCTATTTTGTTGTTCTTTTTCTAAGCTCTTCAGGTGAACGTTTAGTTCACTCTTTTCTCAATTTTTAAATGTGCATTTCTAGTATATTAATGTACATGCTTATAAACATCCATCCAAATACCACTTTGTCTACATCGCACATAGCGCTTTCACTGTCATTTGGTTCCAAATATTTTGCAAATGCTACTTTGACTTCTTGTTTAACACATTAAGTAAAAAGCGTTTTTAGGTTTTTTTTTTTTTTTTTTTTTTTTTTAGACGAAGTCTTGCTCTGTCACCCAGGCTGGAGTGCAGTGGCACGATTTCAGCTCCTGAGTTTGCACCATTGCACTCCAGCCTGCATGACAGAGCAACCTCTGCCTCCTGGGTTCAAGCAATTTTTACCTGCCTCAACTCCCTGAGTAGCTGGGATGACAGGCGTGCACCACCACACTCAGATAATTTTTGTATTTTTAGTACAGATGGGGTTGTACCATCTTGCCCAGGCTGGTGTTGAACTCCTGATCTCAAGTGATCCGCCCGCCTCAGCCTCCCAAAGTGCTGAGATTACAGGTATGAACCACCATGCCCAGCTGGTGTTTTTAGGTTTCTTTAGGTTGAAAAATATATTTTTTGAGTAGATTTATAATTTTATTACACTGTCATTAATATGAGATCAATTTTTATGAAATTTATTGAGGCTTCCTTTGTGGCTTAAACACAAGGGCATTTTTGTGGGTACATATTTTATGTGTATTTGAAAATAATATATAAACTGTTGGACTTTGAAAATCTTTTATGCCTTGACAAGAGTTTTCAGTTTTTGAGTGTAGTGTGTTACAATCTGTTCTGACTATGGCTGAAAGTACAGATAAGCAGAGTCAACAGTTCTGCAAAAACATTGGAATGGCAAAACCCCAATGATTCCTCACTTAAGAAGAATGTGAAAGACTTGGACTTTTGTACTGGTGGTTGTGGCACTGCCAGGCGGCTCGATTCTGCACAATGACTTTTCCTTGGCTGAGAAACCCATGCATTATCCAGAGAGAAGGGCATGTACACGCCGGCCAGACACAAGCTGATTGGATGGAGGCATTTGGACAGTCAACCACTATTTCTTTTACTCCCAAGAACAGGCTTTTGCTCTGCTCACTCTTCTGTGAGTAAATGAAATCTCTGGTGGCAGACTTCCATTTAGAGTCTTGTCTATTGGCAGTCTTTCCTGGGTATTTTGCTGGGTACTCACTCATTGCTATTAATTTTGGGACCAATCTGCTTCCCACTTCTACTCCAGCAATGATTTGTCTTTTTTCCCCTCCAAAATCTGTGCTTGCTAAAGTCCAATCCATTGAACATTTGCAAGTATTGTTACCTTTATGCATACTTTAACATATAATTTGTGGGCCAGGCGTGGTGGCTCACGTCTGTAATCCCAGCACTTTGAGAAGCTGAGGCGGGCGGATGACTTGAGGCCAGGAGTTCAAGACCAGCCTGGTCAACATGATGAAAACCCACCTGTACTAAAAATTCAAAAACATTAGGTGGACATGGTCATGGGTGCCTGTAGTCCCAGCTACTTGGGAGGGTGAAGCAGAAGAATCACTTGAACCTGGGAGGTGGAGATTGCAGTGAGCCGAGATTGTGCCACTGCACTCCAGCCTGGGCCACAGAGTGAGACTCCATCTCAAAAAAACAAAAACAAAAACAAAAACAAAACTAACAACAACAAAATACACAAAAATTAGCCATGCGTGGTGGTGTGTGCCTGTAATCCCAGCTATCAGGAGGCTGAGGCAGGAGAATCACTTGAACCCGGGATGTGGAGGTTGAAGTTAGCTGAGATCACGCCACTGCACTCCAGCCAGGATGACAGAGTGAGACTCCATCTCAAAAAAAAGAGAGAGAGAGAAAGAATAGCAGAGTAGAAAGACTGCAGAAACTTAATTTTTGTGATGTACATCTACCTCTAGCCTTGGCTTGTCTACTTCTGGACTTCTTTCATATGTGAGAAAAATAAACCTCTAATTTGTTGAAGCCACTGTTACCTTTTTGGGATTTGTCACTAGCTGATAAATGTAATTCGTAGCTGTTGTGGAGACATCTTGTGTTATTTAAAAGTGTGGAATGTTTATAGGCAAATAGTAACCATTATTCACTGTTGTAATTAATGTGAAAAACTGCAGTGTTTTTATTAAGAGGGAATTAAACTTCAGCATTAAGCTAGTAATATCAATAAGAAGCGTTTATAGTATGATCTGAAGATAGCTGCAAGCTGTCATTACCCTAATAGGATACAACACTTGCTACCACAGCCAGGATCTTTTATTTATTTATTTGTTTGTTTGTTTATTTATTTATTTTTTTGAGACAACATCTCGCTTTGTTATACAGACTGTAGTGCAGTGCTGCGATTTCGGCTCCCTGCAACCTCTGCCTCCCGGATTCAAGTGATTCTCCTGCCTCAGCCTCCAGTAGCTGGGATTACAGGCGCTTGCGTCACCACACCTGGCTGATTTTTGTATTTTTTTAGTAGAGACAGAGTTTCACGATGTCTCTGTTCTTAGCCTCAAGTGATTTGCCTGTCTTGGCCTCCCAAAGTGCTGGGATTAGAGGCATAAGCCACCACTCCTGGCCCACAGCCAGGATCTTGGTAGCGATGCCACCTGATTTGGTGGTTGTTTGAGAGGCCATGCAAACTTAGGTGAGGGTAGTAACACGCATGCTGCATTTAATGCATAAAATGCGATGATTTATTGTAATAAAATGGTGCACTTCAGTGTGTGAACCCAGGCCACAGCAGCGCCTTGAGTAGGGATGCACAGCAAACTGACTCTGGGAATAAAAAAGTGATGGGGGAATTCATATGTACTCAAGCACTGTGATCCGCTTTGTTCTTCCCGTAAAGCAGGGAAGGTAGGCTCACATTGCAATGCTGGGTTCGGAAGGATGAGCCGATTTCATGTTCATGTTGATAAAGTACATGTCATGCATCTCATGCATGCTCAACACGGTCAGTGTTGCCTCCAAAGTGGGGGAAAAATGCTTATTGGGGTCTGTGTAAAAAATACTATGCTTTTTATGTTTAAAGGACAGATATAAATATAGTAAAAAGAATTATATGCAGTACATCTGTGGAATAACATTTTCATGGTGGGGGGGGAGATTAGGACAAAGATGTCTAAAAAAGGCTGCTTAGAGGGCTGATAATGAAAACAAGATGGACAACATACACAGGGGCCTGTTGTGGGGCACAGGGAGGGAGAGCATCAGGATAAATAGCTAATGTATGCGGGACTTAGTATCTAGGTAGATGGGGTGATAGGTGCAGCAAACCACCGTGGCACACGTTTACCTATGTGTCAAAACTACATGTTCTGCACATGTATCCCAGAACTTAAAACACAATTTTTAAAAAAGGAAAATAAATGCAGCTGGGCTGTAAAAAAAAAAAAAAGGAACAGAAGACAAGATTGAGATATACTGGTATAGCTACGGTGGTAGATTACGTTATTGGCCCCAGTTTTTTATTCCTTGATCACGTTTCTTGACTTTGAGTTCAGCCATGCCATTTGCTTTAACCAATGGGTTATTAGAGCTTACGATGCAAGCAGAGGTTTGCAATGTGCTTTTATAGCTGGACTTGTCCTCTTGCATTCTAGTGACCACAAAACCACTGCCTCTTCAGCCTGGGCCACTGAAACAAACCTGAACTGAACCGACAGCCTGGAGCAGTGGCACCCAGCTGACAGCCTCGATCAGCCAAACCACAGCCAATCTACAGACCTGTGAGTATGAGAATAAATGTTTCTTCTTGTAAACCACTGAGACTTTTTTTGGGCAGGGGGTAGGGAGGAATTGTTATGCAGCATTATTGTGATAATAATTGATACATCTGGGGTTCCCTCACGGTGGAGTCCTGATCTCTCCAATAATCATCTCCACTTTTAAAATATGGTGCATGTTGCAACAGAATTAGCCAAGTTCGACTCTAAACTCGATGGAATCATCATCTCAGATGTATTAATATAAACTGCCCCACAATATTTTGGCCCCGATTTCTAGCTGTGGTCTGGATTCCATTTGGAGCTACCATTAATTGATTGAAGAGCACTACCATTTCCACAGGGTGTGTGGATGCTTCGTGGCTGCTGCTGACTCTTTATCTTTCTCTGTTTTAACTTCTGCTTTGTCCTGGCGTTCCTTTGAAAACACGATTTAGTCATATTTTGGTTCCATTCCTTCTAAAGCAGGAAGGTTTTCTGGTTGGTGTGGGAATGCATGGGCTTTGTGTTAATGGGTTGCTCTGTATGCTTGTAAGTTAAATATGCGTTCTCATTTTCATTAATTAAACATTATTTGCTGTGCTCTATTTCTTTACTTGCTCTGAGTAGGACGTCAAGTGAAAATTCAGTCATTCGCTACAATGCTTTTCCCTCTCTATCTTCAAATGCATGGAAATATAAAAAAACTTGGCTCAATACAGACAAAACTCTTCTGTTTCAGATGTGTTTGGTGTCACATAGACACAGCCACGTCATAGCATCTTTGAAAGGTTGATTTCAAGAAATTCTTCAAAGGAATCACTGATCCATTGGTTTATAAAAGGAGTTACTATTTATCACAAAATTGTATTGCCTTAAAATATTGTGTGTGCAGTAGAAAAATATCATTAAAATATGTTATACTTAAAAATGCAATCAATGAGTAGTCAAATGAACAAATGAATTTAAATCCCAACCAATAAAACACCAAGAGCATGATATACCGATTTTGCATTTCCTTTGAAGCATGATTGTAACACAAAAGACAATTCTAAATTAAATTTAAAATCACAGTAACAATGATTTATGATTGGGGTGTGTCATAGTAATGAAAGCATATGGTAATAGAAGGAAAGGATGGCATTTGCATACCACCAATAATTTTTAAAGATAGAAATATAAAACCACAGGCCGGGTGCGGTGGCTCAAGCCTGTAATCCCAGCACTTTGGGAGGCCGAGACGGGCGGATCATGAGGTCAGGAGATCGAGACCATCCTGGCTAACACGGTGAAACCCCGTCTCTACTAAAAAATACAAAAAACTAGCCGGGCGAGGTGGTGGCGCCTGTAGTCCCAGCTACTCGGGAGGCTGAGGCAGGAGAATGGCGGGAACCCGGGAGGCGGAGCTTGCAGTGAGCTGAGATCCGGCCACTGCACTCCAGCCTGGGTGACAGAGCAAGACTCCGTCTCAAAAAAAAAAAAAAAAAAAAAAAAAAAAAAAAAAATATATATATATATATATATATATATATATATATATAACCACAAACAAGCTTCATCTTCCTGCAGTTCTTATATTAAGGAGCCACATTTTTCTCATTTCCTAAATGCTTTTCTTACAATGAGGTGGCAAAGAAACTCATGGTTTTATTTATTTATTTATTTATTTATTTATTTATTTATTTACTGAGACAGAGTCTCGCCAGGCTGGAGTGCAGTGGCGCGATCTCAGCTCACTGCAACCTCTGCTTCCTGGGTTCAAGCGATTCTCCTGCCTCAACCTCCCAAGTAGCTGGGATTACAGGCATGCACCACCACACTTGGCTAATTTTTGTATTTTTGGTGGAGACAGGGTTTCTCCATGTTGGCCAGGCTGGTTTTGAACTCCCAACCTCAAACGATCTGCTTGCCTCTGCCTCCCAAAGTGCTGGAATTACAGGTGCGAGCCACCACGCCCGGCCACCTCATTTGTTTCTGAAGTCATGAGACTACCGCTTTCTACCCTGCCAGCCAGTATTTCCCAAGTGTCCCAGGCTCCTGTGTCATTACTGTCTATTTTCTTGTTCTTCCAAGTGTGGTTCACAGACCTGCAGCATGGACCTCACCTGCGAGCTTGGCAGAAATGCAGAATCTCAGGCCCGCCCCAGACTTACTGTATCAGAATTGGCATTTAAAGACCCCAGGTGGGCCGGGCGCAGTGGCTCACGCCTGTAATCCCAGCACTTTGGGAGGCTGAGGCAGGTGGATCACCTCAGGTCAGGAGTTCGAGACCAGCTTGGCCAACAGGGTGATACCCTGTCTCTGCTACCAGGCATGGTGGCAGGTGCCTGTAATCCCAGCTACTTGGGAGGCTGACGCAGGAGAATCGCTTGAACCCAGGAGGCGGAGGTTGCAGCAAGCCGTGATCGTGCCATTGCACTCCAGCCTGGGGGACAAGAGAGAGACTCCATCTCAAAACAAACAAACAAACAAACAAAAAACAGTAATAGCAAAAACTGCAATTACTTTTGCACCAACCTAATAACGTTGTGTATACAACATGATGCTTTGAGGTATATATACATTGTGGAATGGTTAAAACTAGCAAATTAACAATTGTCTTGCTTTACATAGTAATCATTTTTTGTGAAGCAAGCACTTAACATTCCCTTTATTTGCACTTTTTATTTTTTTTCTGAGACAGAGTCTCGCTTAGTCGCCCAGGCTGGAGTGCAGTGGTGCAATTTTGGCTCACTGCAGCCTCCGCCTCCGGGGTTCAAGCGATTCTCCTGCCTCAGCCTCCTGCTCTTTGCACTTTTCAAGAACACAATATGATGTCATTAGCTATAGTCACCTTGCTACATAATAGATCTCTTGAATGTCTTCCTCCTAGGGAACTGTAATTATGTATCCTTTGACTTAGAATGTTCAGGTACACAGAAACAAAAAGCCACATCGTTTGATTTGCACCTGTCCTTGAACAGTGAAGGAGAAAACTTGGACTTGGCCCTTGGTTCCCTATAGGAGGTTTGCTAGGTGAGAAAGAATGGACCCCTGACTGTGGGGCAAAGGAAGACACATCACACTTACCACGTGGAACTCGTGGGCTAGAGGCGGGAGTGGAGGCGGGTGATTGGCAGCAGACAGGTACAGAGTCTCTACGGGACACAGGAGCTCTTAAAGGGCTGAACCTGAGACATAGAACTGTACTCGAGTCTTTGAGCTCGAGACACCATGGAATAAGATATAGAAAGTGTCTCATTTATTGAGCAGCTACTCTATACCAGGCACCGTACTAAATGTCTTATGTATACCATCTCATTCAACTGGAATCCTGAGAGGTATTCTTACTGTTACCATTCTATAGATGAGTCAACTGAAGCTCAGAGAGGTTAAGCAGTTGTTCAAGAGTACTTGGCCTGTAAGTGGTAGGGTGGGTTTTCAGCCTAGGACTATCTGACTCCAAACCCAGGCTCTTCTTATGCCATAAAGCATCAAGTCCCTCTGTTTTCAGAGCAATGTGCTAGGAGTTGGGGTTTCAGGGTCCATAGCTAAGGTTGCCTTATACACAAGGACCATGATTAAGAGTGGAATGCAGTTCAGGCTGTATTAATGGTGGACACAGTGCCCGTTACCTGCCTTCCTCTGTCCCCACAGAGTTTTGTCTCTGTCTTTATTTCCTATTTTTAAAGATGAGGGTCTTGCTCTGTCACTCAGGCTGGAGTGCAGAGATGCAATCATAACTCATTGCAGCCTTAAATTCCTGGGCTCAAGTGACGCTTTTGCCTCAGCCTCCTGGGTGGCTGGGACTACAGGTACATGCCACACATTGACTGATTCAAACAGATTGTTTTGCAGAGATGGCGTCTGGCTATGTTGCCCAGGCTGGTCTTGAACTCCTGGCCTGAAGTGATCCTCTTGGCTCAGCCTCCCAAGGCAGTGGGATTACAGGTGTGAATCACCACACCTGGACTGGGTCTCTTTTGTATGTGTGTCTGGGTCTGAAAGTCCAAGGGGGCTTCCTGAATTGGACTCCTTATAATTCATAAGGACTGGATGCATGAGCCACACGAGTTCCACCAACCCTGCCAGCCATTGGAAGGGAAGTCAGATGCTGCTTTGTCTCCTTAATTCATGACATGGGAAGAGAAATGGGAAGGGAGCCAAATACGCATGGGTATAGAAGAGAAAGAGGAAGGGTTCAGTTGGTTTCTGCCTTGATCACAGGACCCTGCCAACTAGCACAATGTGCCCCTCTGACTGGTCTCAATCTGTTACCAGTCCAATCAGCAAGTCCTCCTCTCATAGGATATGGCATGAGCAGAAAGGATGAAATTGTTGGGAAGGGACTCAAGTGATCTACTCCTCTAATTGCTAAGGCAGTAACATTCCCCCATCTCCAGCTAGTAGGAAGGGTAGGGAGAGAAGGTGCCAAAGAATATTCTATACTCGAGAAATGTTGATTTTTGTCACAAAGCAGACTGTGGGGTACTGGTACCACCTAGTGTGAACTCGTGAGAACTGATTGTACACATCTCTTCCCAACTCTGCTCAGTGACATTGGATTGGCAGCTTGATCTAGGTCAGGGTGGGAGCTTTTACACCACAGCTATTGGCAAATGCTACATAGCAGTGATTTTTGTTCCTGGAGACTGAGTTGTTAAGCATTTACCAGCACAGCCCTGAAACCAGATATACATACACATGAAAGATCCTCAGAGTAGAGCTACAAAGGAATTAATCAATAAGTTATAACTAATATTTGTTAAATCCTCTTACAACCCATAGGAAGAAAAATAAATCTCTGTAACAGATGTCTAAGCTCTGGAAACTGGGCTTCTGTTTTTTTCAGAAATAATTCCAGTGAATCCAGTTTGTGGTAAGAGAAAGTCATGTGGGTGACCCAACAGGCATTAAAGGGGGTGCGGAGGGAAGAATGGAAATGGTGGTTATCACACCTGAGCCTGCATCAGGATTCCCTGGGATGGCGTGCACTCAGATTGCTGGTCCCCGTCTTCGAGTTCCAGATTCAGTCGGTCTGTGGTGGGGCCCATGAATTTGCATTTCTAACATGTTCTCAGCTGCTGCTGCTGCTGCTGCTGCTGATGCAGTGACCACACTTTGCACTCTGAGAACTATTGGATTAGACTCAGGATCCAATTCTGAAGCATTTCAGTAAGAAGTGTGAGTGAGGCCAGGTTTAGAAGCAGGTGAGTGACATGGAAACAAATGAAGGCGTGCAGGAAGCACAGCACTTACTAAGCACTTCCAATGCACTGGGAACGAAGTGCAATGCATTTTACGTCTATCATTTCCTTTAACATCCTCTCTCTTTAGTAAATGCATTTACAGAGATGATGCCATGGTAACAAATAAGCACAAATTTCTGGAGAAATGACCAGTTTCTCCCTCTAGGAGACCTGAAAGGTAAGGTGGCAGACATAGGGAAGGAGAAATGAGAGTTTCATTATTCTCCTGATTCCCGAGCTTGGATAATTGTTGTAATCTGTTTCAGATGGGCAAAACAGGGTAGACACGGAATAAATTTTCCCTGTCTTGAAGGGCAGTTCCAACGGGAAAAGCTTCCAATTTCCCAGTGCATGCCTTGTCCCAGGGCACCCATTCCCCTGCATTGCAGGTGCCAAGTGGAGGAAGGAGAGAATGGGGTAGGAGGAGCTGCCATTGCTGGCTTATTGATGAGCAGTATTTCCAATCGCCACCACACTCAAGCTTTATGCTATTCCTTTTAATTTCCTCCATATTGTAATTGTAAATGAAAAGCGTATTGCAACATATCCAATTATAACCAGATTCCCATCCCCCAGAACTCCTTGAAGAGGAAAAAAACATGTATTTATGGCTATGGGGAGCCATTAATCTCTGCACTTACAGCTCCATACACAGTTCTACAACAGCTGGAAGACTGGGTTCTCTCTCTCTCTCTTTCCTTTCTCCAGTGGTGCACTTCATCAAGTCTCAGCTGGGCACTGTCTTATAACTTAGGCCCTGAAATATCGGTTTCATAAGCACCTTAGGATCAGTTGAATAAGATTTCTTCTTTGGTCTCCTACCCTAGGATTATCTATCCTCTCCAGTAGGATGTCTCATTTGCATAAAACTTCTCTTCATCAAAAGCAATGTTTGTTTGGGGGAAAGGAGTGAGGGGACTTCTGTTCTTGGAAAACGGAAAAATGAAGCATTTTGTGGTTTTTGGTTATGTGAGTGATTGCTGTTGTGGAATTATTAGAAATCAACTACAAGTCACCTTTTCCTCTTCCTTCTTATGTAGACCATCTCTTCTATACTCTTCTTGCTACTAAATATACTAAAAAAGTACTAGTTATCTTTTGCTACACAGCAATATTACTATGAGCTTAGCAGCTTGAAACAACTCACATTTATTGTTTTATAATTTCTGTGAGTCAGGAGTCTGGAATGGCTTAGCTGGGTCTTCTGCAAGGCAGCAAGCAAAGTATAAGTGGGAGCTGTGGTTTTATATGAGGCTTGACTGAGGAAGGATCTGTTTCTAAGTTCACATCATTGGTTGTCAGCAGGATTCAGTTCTTTGCTATGGGTCTAAAGCCTTCAAATTCTTGTCCTCAGTTCCTAGAGGCCACTTGCAGTTGCTTTCTATGTGGTAGCTTCTTATCATGAGCACTTGCTTCTTCAAATCCAACAAAAGAGAGACAGAGGCTCCAGAAAGATGGGTGCTACAATCCCATGTAATGTAATAATCTAATCAGATATTGCCCATTGCTTTTCCTATAGTCTATTGCTTAGAAGCAAGTCACAGGTCATGTCTACACTAAAAGGGAAGGAACTCGCAAGGGTGTGATTACCAGGGAGTATGGGGGTCAGCATAAGAATTTGTCTTCCACAAGGGCATTCATCAATAATAATAATGACTGGGCACGGTGGTTCATGCCTGTAATCCCAGTACTTTGGTAGACCAAGGCAGGCAGATCACTTGAGTTCAGGAGTTTGAGACCAGCCTGGTCAACAAGGTGAAACCCCGTCTCTACTAAAAATTAGCTAGGGATGGTGGTGTGCACCTGTAATCCCAGCTACTCAGGAGACTGAGGCAGGAGAATCACTTGAAGTCAGTAGGCAGAGGTTGCAGTCAGCTGAGATTACACTATTGCACTCCAGCCTGGGTGACAAGAGTGAAACTCTGTCTCAAAAAAAAAAAAAAAAAAAAAAATTCCATGATAGCTATTAATATTATTATTTGCTACCTAAACCACAAAATAATCTTCAAAGTATGTATTATTATTATTATCATTATTATCAATCTCACTTTAGCTATTAAGAGAAATAAAGAGAGACTTGGAAAAATCTGCACATCTTTTAGGTTGGGGATTGCAAACTCAAAACCCTGCATGCGCCAGGCAGGAAATGTTCATGAATAAAATGGGGCAGGCAAGACTTGAATAAATTAGAGAGTGACTGATATGACTTAAGGAGGCAGCTCCTGGTCAGCCCCAGCTCATTGTCATTCTTCAGATTTTGGTTAAAACTCCCTAATTTTAAAAAAAGTTGGCCATTGATCATAGGCATGGGCAAGGACTTCATGACTAAAACACCAAAAGCAACGGCAACAAAAGCCAAAATTGACAAATGGGATCTAATTAAACTAAAGAGCTTCTGCACAGCAAAAGAAACTACCATCAGAATGAACAGGCAACATACAGAATGGGAGAAAATTTTTACAATCTACCCATCTGACAAAGGCCTAATATCCAGAATCTACAAAGAACTTAAACAAATTTACAAGAAAAAAACAAACAACCCCATCAAAAGGTGGGCAAAGGATATGAACAGACACTTCTCAAAAGAAGACATTTATGCAGCCAACAGACACATGAAAAAATGCTCATTATCACTGGCCATCAGAGAAATGCTAATCAAAACCACAATGAGATACCATCTCACACCAGTTAGAATGGCGATCATTAAAAAGTCAGGAAACAACGGGTGCTGGAGAGGATGTAGAGAAACAGGAATGCTTTTACACTGTTGGTGGGACTGTAAACTAGTTCAACCATTGTGGAAAACAGTGTAGCGATTCCTCAAGGACCTAGAACTAGAAATACCATTTGACCCAGCCATCCCATTACTGGGCATATACCCAAAGGATTATAAATCATGCTGCTATAAAGACACTTGCACAGGTATGTTTATTGCAGCACTGTTCACAACAGCAAAGACTTGGAACCAACCACTATGAAGCATGATAAACATGACAGAGGAGGTAAAACCAGAGTCTTTTGGAAGCACAGAAGAGGGAGCTGGGGGAAAACTTCATAAAGTGGCCATGTTTCAGTTGGGGCTTCAGGGTAAGAGCAAGTCTTTTAAATGGGAAGAGGAAGAAAGGTATTTGTGGCAGAGGGAACAGCAGTGCAAAGGGAGACAAGTTTGGAAAGACTCAGAATCTTACCTTATTCAAACTTAAACATATTTACAAGAAAAGGGCAAACAACCCCATCAAAAAGTGGGCAAAGGATATGAACAGACACTTCTCAAAAGAAGACATTTACGTGGCCAACAGACATGTGAAGAAAAGCTCATCACTGATCATCAGAGAAATGCAAATCAAAACCACAATGAGACACCATTTATGCCAGTCAGAATGGCAGTTATTAAAAAGTCAGGAAACAACAGATGCTGGCGAGGCTGTGAAGACATAGGAATGCTTTTACATTGTTGGTTGGAATGTAAATTAGTTCAACCATTGTGGAAGACAGTGTGGCGATTCCTCAAGGATCTAGAACCAGAAATATAATATAACCCAGCAATCCCATTACCCAGCAATCCCAGCAATATAACCCAGCAATATAACCAGCAATATACCCAGCAATATAACCCAGCAATCCCATTACCAGGTATATACCCAAAGGAATGTAAATCATTCTACTACAAAGACACATGCACACGTATGTTTATTGCAGCACTATTTACAGTAGCAAAGACATGGAACCAACCCAGATGCCCATCAATGATAGACTGGGTAAAGAAAATGTGGTACATATACACCACGGAATACTATGCAGCCATAAAAAGGAATGAGATAATGTCCTTTGCAGGGACATGGGTGATGCTGGAAACCATCATCCTCAGCAAACTAACACAGGAACAGAAAACCAAAGACCGCATGATCTCACTCATAAGTGGGAAATGAACATTAAGAACACACGGACACAGGGAGGGGAACAACACACACCCAGAGCCTGTTGGGGAGTGGAGGCTGAGGGGACAGAACCTAGAGACTCAGAGGACAGGTTAATAGGTCCAGAAAATCACCATGGCACATGTATAGCTATGTAACGAACCTGCTGTACATTCTGCTCATGTATCCTGTGTGTGTGTGTGTGTGTGTTTTAGAGATAAAGAAAAAAAATATCTTACCTTATTCTGTAGTGACATTTGTGGAATTTGCCATAGTTTGAATCTATTAGTTTGCTTGATACCAAAGGGGAAAAATATGTTTCCTGTAATGATTGTACCCAGTCTGGGCTTTGGTACAGCTTTCAATTCCCTCTGGTTATACTGATCAAAACAATTTTTTTTTTTTAAAGTTCTTTCTGAGCCATGATTTTGCTTCCCTGTCTGATGCTTGCTTTGTATAGAAATTGATTTGTTTTCTTTCCAGTATGCTGGGGAATTTACCTTATTTACCCTTATCCCACTTTATGCCACAGTGTGAGACTCCCAAATTGAAGCTTGGGGCAGGCTTTCTGAGGAAGAATGCGTGCAGACTGCCTGAATTTAAATCCTCTCTCCATCACCCCTCACTGTGTGTTTCTGGGCAGCTTCCTTACCTTCTTTGGGCGTCAGTTTTCTCATCTGTAAAATGGGAATAACAGCAGTCCCTACCTTCTGGAATTATTAGGAGGATTTAACAAGTTATTACTGGAGAGGCACTTGGAGCGAAGGCTAGGGTACAATGCTCAGTTTATGCGGGCTGTTAGTACAGATGCCACTCAGTGCCTGGCTGTGCCCGTTGTTGTGGAGATAGGAGAGATGTGGTCCCAGGAAGCATGGAGCTGAGGTTCCTGCAGGAAGATATCAGGAAGGTCAGAGACAAGGAGAAGATTTTGCTTTATAACTCCCTAGCTTTTTCAACTTAGATGGAAATGCCAGCATGGCCAACCCCTGAGCTTGAACTCTTAGTTCAGAAATGTTGCTCTTCTCTGAACTTTGCCGGAAACTTCATGGCTGGTGGGTAGACACATCAGGACACAGACTGTGGCCTATGTCACCCTGAAATCCTCAGCTGTGCATTGACACTTTTCCACTTTCTCTAAAGAGAACCCAGAAGGCAGGGATGGGTTCTAAAAAGAGATGTCTAAAAAGAGATGTACTGGAGATCATATTTAATGTGGCCCAGTGATAAATCAGTGTCTACTCGGGAAACAATAAATTTTTATGGTGACATAGTCAAAACAGATGTATTCAAAGCAAAACAAAACAGTAGCAGAAAAATACAATCAGGAAGTTATGGTTGACTTTGTCTCTGAAACAAGTCCCAAGAATGAATTCTTCAAGGTACCTCATCGTTCTTATTCTGATGGGGAAGGAAGTGCCCTCTGGTCTTCTTTCTCTCCCTTCCTCCTGCTGCTTTTTCACTGAGGTGATGCTTTTGCTGTCACCTTTTGGTGACAAATGTGCACCTTGTGGGCACTGAATTTATTCAGCTAGTCTACCTAGGAAAGATTACAAATGAGGAACAAGGGTAAGATCTATGAGACACAATTGTAAGAGGAAAAAAAGTGACTTAGAATGATGTTGACATGTCATCTCCTCTAGCTAGAATCCAAAAAGGAATTGAACGGAGACAAATTCATTTCTGGTGACTACATGTTTACAAAACGAAGCCAAAGGCCAGGAGGAAGAAAACATGGAAAGACTCTACCTGAATGGTAATTATGGAGAAGCTCATGTGAACCAAATACATTGACTCTAACTAGTAATGTTTGACATTGATCTGGCATTCCTTTCGTATCAGTCTCCGACATAGGAAGACTAGAAGTAGAGGATGGGTGGGCCGAGGAGTTAAAACTGTGCAAAAAATAATTCTTAAAACAAGCATAGCCAAATGAAGGATGTTCTTTCAGCTAAGAGACTTGACATTCAAGAGGTGATGGAGGGATAAGAAATGCAAACAGCTGTTACTTACTGGGCTGTTGACAATAAATCTTGACCCAAGCCACTAAAAATTTGCTGCATCAGTGTGGGAAGGCTTCTGCTGTTCTCTGCTTGGGAGGAGGTTTTTCAGAATGGAGAAAAGGAAGAAAGGAGCTCAGAGTGTGATACAAAGCTACTGCACCTGCTGTTTCTCTACACTGATGTATGTTGAAAGGCAGTGACGGAGGTGAGGAAAGATGTCCCCAGTCCAAGACAAACCAGTTCCATCACAGCTATTCTTCCATTTATTTTTAATTTTTACCTTTTGTTTTAGGTTCAGGGGGACACATGTAGGTTTGTTACTACAGGCAAACTCGTGTCATGGAGGCTTGGAATATAGATCATTTTTGCCACCCAGGTACTAGGCATAATATCCAGTGGTTATTTTTCCCAATCCTCTCTCTCCTGCAACCCTCATCCCTTGAGTAGGCTCCAGTGTCTATTATTCTTCTCTTTGTACCCATGGGTTTTCATTATTTAGCTCCCACTTAAATGTGAGAACATGAGGTATTTGTTTTTCTTTTCCTGCATTAGTTTGCCAAAGATAATGGCCCCAGCTCCATCCACATTCCTGCAAAAGACATAATCTCATTCTTTTTTTATGGCTGCATAGTATTCCATGGTGTATATGTACCACATTTTCTTTATTCAGTGTACAACCAATGGTCATCTAGGTAGATTCCATGTCTTTGCTGTTGTGAATAGTGCTACAATGAACAAAGGCTTAATATTCAGAATCTATAAGAAACTTAAGTAAATTTATAAGCAAAAGACAAACAATCCCATTAAAAATGGGCAAAGGACATGAGCAGACAGTTTTCAAAAGAAGACAGACATGTAGCCAAGAAACGTACAAAAATGCTCGATATCATTAATCATTAGAGAAATGCAAATTAAAACCACAGTGAGATACCATTTCACACCAATCAGAATGGCTATTATTAAAAAGTCAAAAAATAACAGATGCTGTTGACATTGTGGAGAAAACAGAACGCTTATACACTGCTGGTGGGAGCATAAATTAGTTCAGCCATTCTGGAAAGCAGTGTGGCGATTCCTTAAAGAACTAAAAACAGCTATTCTATGTTAGGTATCCATTACATGCTGAGCACTTTACTGATGGTATTATCCCTAATCATCACAATATCTGTAAAACTTAGGTAACATTATTCCTATTTTCAAAATAAATTTTAGGATAGTTTTAGATTTACAAAGAAGTTGCAAAGATAGCGCAGAGAGTTCCAGTATTCCCATCATCCTGTTTTCTCCATTGTCAACATCTTCTACTGCCGTGGTACATGTGTTGAAACTAAGCAATTGACATTGTTAGGTTGCTGTTGACTAAATTCTAGACTTTATTTAGATTTCACCAGTTTTTCCATTGATATCCTCCTTCTGCTCCAGGGTGCCGGCCATGGCATCACTCTGCATGCAATTATCATGCTCCCCAGTCTTGTCTGGTCTGTGACAGTCTCTCAGTCTTTCCCTGTTGTTCATATCCTTGACAATCTTGAGAAGCACTCATTATCTTTATTTTACCAGATCTAGAGATTAAACCTTGGGGAGATAACTGACTTGTCCAAGTTCAGGTAGGTTATGGAGGCAGTGCGGGATTTCTGCTAAGTCAGTTTCAAGTCTGTTTCTCAGACTTCAGTGTGAGATCATCAGACTTGCTAGGTGGGCTTGTGGGGGCTCAGATTGCTGGACTCACTCCCCAGAGTTCCAGATTCAGTTGCCTGATATGGTTTGGCTCTGTGTCCCCACCCAAATCTCATGTTGAATTATAATCCCCCAGTGTTGGAGGTGAGGCCTGGTGGGAGGGGCTCATGGAGGTGGTTTTTAATGGTTTAGTGCCATCCCCCTAGTGTTGTCTAGTAATAGAGTTCTCATGAGATGTGGTTGTTTAAAAGTGTGTAGCACTTCCCCCTTTGTGCTCTCTCTCTCTCTTCACCTTTTGAAGATGTGCTTCCTTCCCCTTTGCCTTCTGCCATGATTGTAAATTTCTTGGGGCCTCCCCAGCCATGCCTCCTGTGCAGCTTGCAGAACTGTGAGTCAACTAAAGCACTTTTCTTTATAAACTACCCAGTTTCAGGTAGTTCTGTATAACAGTACGAGAATGGACTAATACAGTAGCTCTACAGTGAAGGCCAGAATTTGCATCTCTTTTTTTTTTTTTTTTTTTTTTTGAGATGAAGTCTCGTTTTGTAGCTCAGGCTGGAGTGCAGTGGCGTGATATCGGCTCACTGCAACTTCTGCCTCCTAGGTTCAAGCGATTTTCATGTCTCAGCCTCTGGAGTAGCTGGGACTACAGCTCCCACCACCACGCCTGGCTAATTTTTGCATTTTTAGTAGAGGTGGGGTTTTGCAGTCTCTACTAAAAATACAGAATTGTTGTATTTTTACAACAATTATGTCCAGGCTGGTCTCAAACTCCTGACCTCAAGTGATCCACCCACCTTGGCCTCCCAGTGTGTTGGGATTACAGGCGTGAGCCACCCTGCCCAGCCTGGAATTTGCATTTCTAACAAGTTCTCCTAGGTGCTGGTGCTGCTGCTGCTTCTGGTCTGGGGACCACATTTTGAGAACCACTGCATTAAGCCAAGTCCCATAGTGCAGTTATTTTTAGATGAAAAAGATCCATTTGAGCTGTTTACCCAGATCAAATTAATTAGGTACTTGTCAACTCTCCCCATTTCACTTTCTGAAGTGTAAAAATGAAATTAGCCTCTAAAATGACTTTCCTTTTATTCCTCCCTCTCTCCCATGTTTTGAGCATTACTGAACCAGGCACAAAAGAGTGTAGTAAAAGGACATTTCTTACCCTGAGCCTGGAAAGGGCATGGCATTTGCAGCCTGGCAGAGTCTGATTTTCACCCCATTCCATCCCATCTGACTTTCGTGTGAGTATTTTGGTCTTAATGCCTTCATCTGAAACATGTTGATAACGATTTCCTATCCTAGACATTAAGCTGATGCAGTTATTAAGAAAGGAGATGGACGAAACAAAGAGAACCTCATGTATCCCCTTGGAAAGAGAATTTTTTTTTCTTCTTGAGAAAATTCCTATAACACTGATTCAAACTTTTTTCTTCCTTCCCTGCTTTTTTTTTTAGCTTTTAAAAATGCTACCACAAAGCTGACATATGCTAAAAGCAGTATCTGGAGTTTGTTAATCATTGATTTGAGGATTATGCCATGAAGGGGAATAGAAAATAGGGTCTCACTAAAGACGTGTGCTCATTTATTGACCTTAAATAGTCTAAGTTAACCATGATGCCAGTGTAGCAGTGTTCAGTGATTCAGCATCCTATAAAGCCATGGGTAGGAAATTACCATTCCATTGTTAGTTACTTAAAAACAAATTGCTTATATTATTTGTTGTTTCCTGCAGCAGTTTATACAGTAACAACTCAAATTCATTTTACTTCCTTTAGAAGATCTTGACCCTGGGACTACATTAAACATTTCTTTAAAAGGACCGGAGGGAGAATAAAATAAAAATAAACAGCCTCTCAGTGTTATCCGAAAAATTCCTGCAGATTTTCTGAAGTGCTTGAAGAATTCATAACCTTAGGCACTCCCGTATTAATAATTAATATTATTTGCAAGCTCTCTCCCTATTTCATGTTTTGATTAGAAGTTCAGTCTGACTTTTAAGTCATGCCCAGTTCACAATAAAATATGAAGCTGTGTGGCTTCATTTGCTATCCGACATGTCTCTGCTTCTTAATCATTTAAAACACTTCCAAACAATCATAGGTTTTCTTGAGGTCCACTCCAGACCCTGTTTGCCTGGGTATCAGCAGCAGAGGTTGCAGAAGATAGAATATTGCTGAACAGCGAGTGTACCTGTCTGATTCTTACTTTGGGAGCTTCCTCTCGGGTGTACTCCACCCTGTGAGGTGTGGGGTGTCAGACTGCCCCTAGTGGGGGATGTCTCCCAGTTAGGCTACTCAGGGGTCAGGGACCCACTTGAGCAGGCAGTCTGTCCCTTCTCAGATCTCAACCTCCGTGTTGGGAGATCCACTGCTCTCTTCAAAGCTGTCAGACAGAGTCGTTCGCGTCTGCACAGGCCTCTGCTGCTTCCCCTTTTGTTGTTTAGCTGTGCCCTGTCCCCAGAGGTGGAGTCTACAGAGACAGGCAGGTTTCCTTGAGCTGCTGTGAGCTCCACCCAGTTGGAGCTTCCCAGCGGCTTTGTTTACCTACTTAAGCCTCAGCAATGGCGGACGCCCCTCCCCCAGCCTCCCTGCTGCCGTTTTGGTTAGATCGCAGACTGCTGTGCTAGCAATGAGGGAGGCTCCGTGGCCATGGGACCTTCCCAGCCAGGTGTGGGTATAATCTCCTGGTGTGCCCGTTTGCTTAAAGCACAGTATTGGGGTGGGAATTACCCGATTTTCCAGATGTTGTGTGACTCAGTTCGCCTGGCTAGGAAAAGGGATTCCCTTCCCCCTTGCGCTTCCCAGGTGAGGCAATGCCTTGCCCTGCTTCAGCTCTCGCTGGTCGGGCTGCAGCAGCTGACCAGCACCGATTGTCCGGCACTCCCCAATGAGATGACCCCAGTACCTCAGTTGAAAATGCAGAAATCACCGGTCTTCTGTGTCACTGGCACTGGGAGTTGGAGACTGGAGCTGTTCCTATTCCGCCATCTTGCGCCCCCAATCAACAATCACAGGTTTTCTAAAACAAAGAACAAATCATCAGGCACACAGGCCTCAGGGCAGAGACCGCATTCTCTCTGTGTTAGCGTATTTAATCATCCCATTTTGGGGGAGATAATCCATTTTAATTTTCTTAGACCCTGTTCCCCTGCTTTATTATTTTCTTTACTTCAAAGATGAACTTGACAACTATTTTCCTTCAAAACAAGGTTTATGGTATTCCTCCGAATGTGTGTGATTTCATGGCCTTCTGGGTTACTTTCATGTATTATGAATTTCTCATTGGCAGTGTTTATTAGATGGAAACTTACAACTCCTTGCAGTATTATTCTGTGGAAATTGTTGCTGGGCTTTTTTTAAAAAGAAAAAAGTATGAATGTTTTCAGAGGAAGCTGAGGAATAGTTTGCTATTAGTTTGCAGCAGTTCCCAACTCATATTCATTCGCTTCCTCCCTCTTCAAAATCCTAAACCCATTGATGAGAATAGAGTTTGAGCACAGAGGTCTTTTCTCTAGAGTTAGAATAGGGGGCCTTGCAAAGATGCCTAGGCTTCTGGGCTGACACCAAAGCAGCAGGGGGAGCTGGCAGATTTTGGAACAGGAATTGCGTTTGGCTGCAAGTAACAAACTACTGTCACATAAAATAGTGGCTTAAGCAGTTTATGAAGTGTCCTAAACAAACATAAAGAAGTCCAGAGACAGGCAGTCTAGAGCTGGTGTCCCAGGAACACAAAGTTATCAGGGACTTCTGGCTCTTTGTATCTCCATCCTCACTTTATGGCTTCCAAGCTCAAGGTCACCTCATAGTCCAATACGGCTACCAGTGCACCAGGCATCACATCTGCATTCTTTTGAGCAGGAAGGTTGAAAAGGTGCTTTTCCCAGCCCAACAACTCCTTTTGAAAGATCTACCTCAGAAGTCACCTGTAACATATTTATTTGAATGTCACTAGGCAGAACTTAGTCATATGGCCATATCTAGCTGAAACAGAGATTAAGAAGTATAGCCATTTTGTAATGGAGTTGTGTTACTAAGGAGGAAGGGGAGATGAAAACTTTGAGAGACACTAGCAGTTCCTGTCAAAGGTCTGGGGAGGATAGGGGACAGAAGCAAGATGAGGTTCTTGTGTGCTCAGTGGCTCAGTTATCATGGACCAGACGCCATGTGCCCTTCATCCTCCTTGATGCAATGGGACAATGTAAAACCGATGGAATCTTATCACAGTCATGCGAGAGGGTCAGGGAAGCACCTGAATCCTTCAGACCATAGGAATGGGGCTTGACATAGAAATTGAACAGAGGTATAGAAAATAAGAAAGCTTTGGTTTCTGAAACACTAGTTTATGGATTGAGAGTTGTAGTCATTAGGGATAGAGTATGTAAAAGTTCAAGCTTTGATTAAAAGAAAAAAAAAAAAAAATATATATATATATATTTTAGTTAAGCAGTTTACAAAGTGGCCTAACCAAACACAAAGAAGTCCAGAGGCAGGCAGTCTAGAGCTGGTGTGCCAGGATCACACAGTTATCAGGGACTTGATTAATTTTCTTGTTGTGAAAATGCAACATGTTGGAAGGCTTGAGTGGCATTTTTCTAAAATGATCCATTATTTGCTGAGGACAGAGCTGATCCTTTTATCTCTGCAGAGTATCTGGCAAACTCAGACACTTCATGTATATTTGTGAAATAAAAGCATAAGTGATGGTAATCTAAGAGATTTTGTCCTCTGTGTTTTCATATCTATTTGTGTGCTTCTGTGTTAGTTAGAACTCCTTCAGTTCCAAGTAATAGAAATGAAAGTCAAAATGCTTAAGATAAAATCATAATTTATTGGCTCTTATAATTTAAACAATGGGCTTCAGGCATGGCTTGATCAGGGGGTTCAATGATCTCATCAGAACAAGGTCTTGTATTCTTCACTGAACTTTTATATATATTGATTCTATTTTCAAATAGACTATCCCATCGTGGTGGCAGAATGACTGTTAGCAGCTCCATGAAAACTTACCTGTTTAGCTTTGAGTATAGTGGGTAAGAATACCTTTTCTCAGGCACCAGCAAAACTGCCCATCATTGAAGTCTCTATGGGCCTTGATTGTTCTACCTTGGGATCAGGACCTGGCTCAGAATCCATCATTAGGACGTGGACATCTAATTGGCCAGGCTTTCAGACTCGTGCCCACTATGTCAGTCAGGATTTAGTCAGGAGACAGAATACCATACCATTTATTTTAACAGGAATAATTTAATACAGGTAGGCCAAATCTAGTCCACTGCCTTTTTTTTTTTTTTTTGCAAATAAAGTTTTATTGGAACACAGCTACAACCATACATTTAAGCACTGTCTGTGGTTGATTCCATGCTGAAATGGCACAGTAGAGTAGTTGCAACAGAGAGACTGTGTGACCTGCAGGTCCCAAATATTTACTATCTGCCCCTTTACAGAAAAAGTTTCCTGACTCCTTATTGGATATAGGAAAGTGACAGTGACATATTGAAGCCCTGAAAAGAAAAAAGAAAACAGTAAGATATCATGAAGCAATACGCTGCTGGAAGCTGTCTCTAGGCCAGAAGGAACAAAGAGAAAATATTGGAATTATTAAAACTTAAAAAGTTTGGAGAAGAGGCCCCACAGAGTTGAAACTTCAGACCTCCAAGGAAGGAATAATTTGGTGCTGGTTTTGGTGACGTTGAGGGGGTTCAATGGGCTGGTTCCATGAGTATTGAAGAAACTGCAAATTGTGATCAACTGCTGTTTCTGGAGTAAACTATCACTGTTGAGGCAAAAGAGCATTGCTGGGGGTGACAGTGATAGAGAATAGGAAGAAACCATAAGACAATAACTTCCTCCTCCAGCCTCCTGATTTTCTCAGTGTAGAGTCTCATGGCAGCAGCTGTGAAGGGCAAATACGGGTGCATCACCAAGCGGAGCATGGATGTGTGGGTTTGAAGCTGAAATAGTTCAAAAACTGGCACAATCCACTCATTAGCTACTCAGTCTTCATCCACACTCTTCTATGGATATTTGAATTTCAGCCAAGATCACAACTCTAGGCTTCCACCTAACAATATACAGCTATCTTTCATTCAAGTGAAGACACTCTCACCCTCTGCCCACAGTAAGAAGGCTCGAAGTCCCAACAGTCATCGTAGGCTGATTACCCTCCCAAATCAGTCGTAGTCTCAGTGGAACATTCTGTTACTTGGTGACTGAATTGTAAATTTAACTGCTTCTAACAAGACTTGTGTAAGATATTGGGGGAAAAATTAGCACACTTAGTATACACACACACATACACACTCCTTGAGAAAGAAGTTATTCATAGTTGCTATAATCCTTGCTTCTATAACTGGTCACAAGTATGCAGTTGGTGTTATGAGTTTCTTTTACAACCAGTCTGTGCTATGTTTGTTCTCAGCCAAGACCTCAGCTGGAAGGGTTCATTACCTAGCAGTGAAGTCCAAGCTTTCATTCCTGAAGGATTGGGACTCTCCATGATCCTGTCTTTTGTGTGTGTATATGGTGATTGTAGTTTTCCATGGAAGTATTGAGAGAGACTCCAGGGAACTCTTGTCCAGACACAAACCTTCTTGCTCTTATGGGGTCATAGCAACCCTATTTCTCCCTCATGACCGGGATCAATCTCCCCAGCCAGTAGAGGGGGCATCCTTCTTTGCTCGTTAGTTCAGTAGCATAAGAAGTTGGTCTGTGATGGGCAGGTCTATGTAAACCTGCCCCCCAAAGTCCGAGGAAGCTGAAAGGTTGAAGGAAAAGACTTAAAAATCCAGTTTCTTAGAAAGACACTTTTAATACGGACTTATTAAAAGAAAGAAAGCCGTGGCCAGCCAGGACCAAGAAAGCTTACTACCCAAGGACTCATTTATTCATTCATTTGTTCAACAAACATTTAAGAGCCAACTGTATGTTAGGCATTGCTTTCAACTGGCAAAACTAGAACTGAGAGCCAAAAGCTATTCTACTACATTTTGGTGGCAACACCTTACTCCAAAATGTACCCGTAGACAACAAAGCAGAAAAATACAACCTGAAAGTCAATATCCCTTTCGGAAGTCTGGAAACACAAATGTAGTGTCAGTGTAGCATAAGCTAAAAATGTGTAGAGTGGCACCCACAGACAATCTGGTATAGGGCTGAATATCTCATCCCTGCTCAAGAGGCCACCTCTGATCCCTGAACAGATTCATCAGGCTCTATGATTACCTTGTCATGCAGAAATTGATCGTTAATCAATGTTGCCTAAGCAACACACGTAGAATAAAAAATCAAGACAGACTCCTCAACAACAAAGCTCTGGGAAATTGCTGGCATATTGGCATTAACCGATTGTTGAGACATTACTCTCCCGGGCTGAAGGGGGATGCAGGAGGGATGACAACGGATGCAAAAACCGATACTACAGGATAAGCAGAATTGATAGGACTGCGCAAAAGGCATGTAGAATAGATGCTGTAGGATGGCAGTGTCACATACCAAAGCAGTGAGGGTAGGATTATGTTCTGGCTATGCCACCATTAGTGGTGAGGGTCTCACTTGGTATCTCATTTGCCCTCTCCAGACTGTTTTTCTACCTGTAAAATGGAGTGAAATAATTCCTGCAATGCCAAACTCATGAAGTCATAGACAAATGTATGTGAAATTGTCATATAAACTGTGAAAGCACAAAAAGCAAGGTATTGAGACTGGGGGTGTTGTTGTCTGCCTACCCAAAATTCTGACCCAATTAAGAACTAAGAGATGGGAAGTATCAGAATGCCAACTTCACTAATGGTAGCTGGACCTGGTCCCTTTGCTTGAACCAAGGGTTTCTGCTTCTTGTTGCTTTTGCTTTAAGCAGGGCCACTAGAAAATGTAGCAGGGGTAACAAAGGAAAGAAAAGGGGAAAACATGCTCCACCTGCAGGCAGAGAGGGCAAAGAAGCTGTCCATACATAAGGAGTCACCAAGTCGTCTTTCCCAGCACCCAGATAAGCTACTTCTCCAGCCATGAGGAAGAGCATTTGGGCCATAAGAAGGCTATTTCTGTTGACAGAAATTCCAATTTTATTTTTTTATTTTTTTATTTTTTTTTAATTTATTATACTTTAAGTTCTAGGGTACATGTGCATAACGTGCAGGTTTGTTACATATGTATACTTATGCCATGTTGGTGTGCTGCACCCATCAACTCGTCAGCACCCATCAATTCATCATTTATATCATGTATAACTCCCCAATGCAATCCCTCCCTCCTCCCCCCTCCCCACTCCCCATGATAGGCCCCAGTGCGTGATGTTCCCCTTCCCGAGTCCAAGTGATCTCATTGTTCAGTTCCCACCTACGAGTGAGAACATGCGGTGTTTGGTTTTCTGTTCTTGTGATAGTTTGCTAAGAATGATGGTTTCCAGCTGCATCCATGTCCCTACAAAGGACGCAAACTCATCCTTTTTTATGGCTGCATAGTATTCCATGGTGTATATGTGCCACATTTTCTTAATCCAGTCTGTCACAGATGGACATTTGGGTTGTTTCCAAGTCTTTGCTATTGTGAATAGTGCCGCAATAAACATACGTGTACATGTGTCTTTGTAGTAGAATAATTTATAATCCTTTGGGTATATACCCAGTAGTGGGATGGCTGGGTCATATGGTACATCCAGTTCTAGATCCTTGAGGAATTGCCATACTGTTTTCCATAATGGTTGAACTAGTTTACAATCCCACCAACAGTGTAAAAGTGTTCCTATTTCTCCACATCCTCTCCAACACCTGTTGTTTCCTGACTTCTTAATGATTGCCATTCTAACTGGTGTGAGATGGTATCTCATTGTGGTTTTGATTTGCATTTCTCTGATGGCGAGTGACGATGAGCATTTTTTCATGTGTCTGTTGGCTGTATGAATATCTTCTTCTGAGAAATGTCTGTTCATATCCTTTCCCCACTTTTTGATGGGGTTGTTTGTTTTTTTCTCGTATATTTGTTTGAGTTCTTTGTAGATTGGAAATTCCAATTTTTAAGACAAGAGTCAATAGATTGACTGTCCCAATCACTTTTCCCAACTTTTGCCATCTCCTACTATAGAGCCTAGAGAAGCTTATGACTTGATTTCCTGAACTCCCTTGCAGCTAGAGACGGTCATGTGCAGCCACAAGTTAAAAAATTTACAAAGAGCTGGACTTGAGACATGAGATGGCTGAGCTGCAATCACTTGTGATCACAAAGGAAAGGGCATGAGAATTGCAAAGATATCAACTCGGACCTTACTGAGTCATTGAACTCACACCAATAACCACTTCTCAGATGTGCAACCTTGCAAATTGGCAAACCAAAAGTGCACAACTGATTCTCACCCTTTCTTTCACCTTCCTATTCAAGTTTATAGTAGTTCAAAAAATAAATGTAAATTTTAAGGGGTTTTCCTACAATTTTGAAAAAAAACTATTTGACATAATTTGAACTCTAAGTAGGGTTATTTTTTCTATCCAACTGTCACCAAAAGCTTTGTGGAATAAACGGATATTTATGTAGGATTCTTTGAGAGATGTTCAGACCATCATTTCTTCTCATTGAAAGGGCTCAAACTAGTCTTAGAAACTTCCCCATGAGGACGAAAAGATTCCATCATTAAAGAAATGTGGGGATTGTTGCATGTTTCAGTCATCTCTTGCTGTATAACAAACAACCGTATGACCTCTTGCCGTACCTGAAACCTGACCTTCCTCTGGGATTTTTACTTAAGGGAGCCAAAAACCCAGCTTTTATTTTAGCTTAAGTTGGTTAGACTTGGGTTTCCACCCCTCACCATTGTTTATAATTCTTATTGCCCTTCCTGTAATAGAATTATACATTCACACTGACATTCACGCACATCGACAGGACAACGTCTCACACGACAGTGGGTAGAGTATATTGGGGAATCCTACTGATACTGGCTTGGCCATATGACCTGCTTTGGCCAATGGAATGTGAGTGTAAATGACAACGTGCCAGTTTCCAGCAGAGACTTCCAGAGGCAATAGGTATTTTTGCTCACTGTCTTGCACTTCTGCCACTCACCGTGAGAAAACCAGGACCCAGGTAGTCACTGTTTCAAGGACATGAGACGCAAGGAGCAGAACTCAAACCTATTTTTTTATCAGTTAAAATTACAGTTATTCTTACGTTCCAGACCTTCTCTTGGTGGACCCGAAAGCTACACAAACAATTAAAAAACAACATCTCTGTATGCCCCAGGAAATATCAGCATCCGGTGTCTGATTCTTCTAAATCAAGCCTGATCATTTCATTGCTCATCATCGCAAATAATGTGCTTACAGCTTGGAGCATTTGTGCATTAACAAACTTAGAAAACATATATTAACCACCCACTATGTACCAGGCCATATTCTAGGCACAGGGGACAGAGAGTAAGGCATGAGCAGCCCCTGCCTTCATAGAGCTAACATTCCAGTGTGTGTGGACAGGAAGTAGGAAAGAAACAATAAACATATGAACAAATCAATATAAAATGTGTCAGTGATAAAGACTATACAGAAAAAATGAACAGCAGAAGAGAATAGAGAGTGGTTGATAAGCCAGAGAATGGTAACTTAAGGTGGTCATGAAAGTCCTTAATTCCGATGTGCAGCCATTTGAGCAAAGAATTGGAAGAAGCCAAGGAGAGAGCCACATGACTATGGAGAAAAGAGCATTCCAGGCAGAAGGAGCAGCCAGTGAAAGGGCTTAAGGAAAACCAAGGTCTTAGGATTGGAGTGAAGAGAGATGGAGGAAAACAACAGGAAGGTGGAGACAGGAGGCAGACCATTATAGCCCTGGAAAGCCATGGTAAGAACTTAAATTTGGTGATTGAAAATACTGGCCACTTGGATACATGCCTTTAAAAGATAGGACGTATGTCAGGCACCAAGGCTTACACCTGAAGTCTTAGCACTTTGGGAGGCCAAGATGGTAGTAGGGTATGTTGCCCAAGACCAGCCTGGGCAACATAGCAAGACCCCTAAAAAAATAAAAAATTAGCCAAGTATGGTGGTGCATACCTGTAGTCTCAACTGCTCAGGAGGCTGAGATGGGAGGATCCTCTGAGCCCAGGAGGTTGAGGCTGCAGTGAGCCATGATCACACCACTGCACTCCAACTTGGGCTACAGAGGGAGACCCCATCTAGTCCCAACTACTCAGCAGGCTGAGACGAGAGGATCCCCTGAGCCCAGGAGGTTGAGGCTGCAGTGAGCCACGATCACATCACTGCACTCCAGCTTGGGCTACAGAGGGAGACCCCATCTCTAAAAATAAAAATAAAAAATAAAAGCCAGAAGAGGGAAAGCTATGTTTGTTGTATAATTTTGCTTCCTGTGACTTACAGATGTGGAAGTGCCAGGAACTGTACCAGATGCCCTCTCTATGCTTCTCTTTAGTTTAAAAACACGTAACGTTTATTGAGTGCCAACCATAATCTGCATTTCTAGAAATCAAGACCCACTTTACATTCCAAATCAACAGTAAGGCAAGAGGAGAAGAGGTGTGTATTTAAACCTCTCTGACCTTTCCTTAGTTCAAGATGAAATTAATGCACGGTTTCACATGTGGAATGTGGAGATCATCCAAACAGCCCGTTAAATTCCATCACACACATAAGAACCAGTTTTCTATTCTACCTACCAGGTTAAAAATTCAACTTTTAATTTCCAAATGGTGGCCTATGCAATCATCTCAATTATCATCCTATTCAACTGCAGAGGTAATTTAAACTGTGGGTTGCTTCCCCATCAAACAGTCTATTTATAATATGTAATTCTGGCTTAGATTCCAAGGATAAATATTATTCTCCCAACAAATCCAAGTTAAAGGTAATTCACAAACAATAGTTTGAAAAGGAAATAAACTGTGTGCGGACAATATGATTGAACAACCAGGAAAACCAAGAGAATTAGCTTAAGAAATACTAGAATCCGAGTTCTGTAAGATGGCTAAATATAAGATAAATATACAGAAATCAATAGCTACCCCATAAACCAACAGTGTAAAAAGATTCCACTCACAAAAGTGTATATATGTATGAGTGTGTAGAAGTGTGTGTCCAGAAATGATTTTTACAGTCTGGTTTTTATATGTCATTTTTTGTGTGTGTTAAACAGTAGTTTTGTAGTATCTTCATATAAATATGCACCAAAAAAAAATTAGCTTTGCGTATAAGGCTTATGAGGTGCCTGACACTAGATTAAGTATTTTATAGGTATTTCCCCAAATAATTTTCTCAAACCCTGTAACAGAAATTTTATTTTCTGTGTTTTATAGATGTGGAAACAGAACATTAGAGAACAGAACCTTAATTTTCCCTTGATGAGACAGTCTATGAGAAGTCTTTAAAATTTAAAATCTGATTGTACCACTGCCCTGCTGAAAGCCCTTCACTGGCCTTTGTTTTTAAAATGGAACCAAATCTTTGCAAAGCATTGCCTGAAGGTCCCTGCCTACCTCTCAAGGCTATTTCAAGCCACTCTTCTATCAAACTGTATGAACTGGAAATTAAACCCAGACTGTATCCGGACCCACGCAAGGTAAAAAGAGCCAACACTGTTGAAGTAGCATGTCTTTTCAAACTAGTTTATAGGGGAAATGCATTTCTCAGTTCAGCAGCAAGGGAGGAAAAATGGGTGACAATGGATTCTTCAAAAACAAGAAGGAGGAGGAAAGTTTGTATTTTCATGAAGCTCAAAAAGATAACACAACACAGAAGAAAATGCACACCATTCTCTGACGTGTGAATATCCATGCAAAAATCCTAAATAAAATATCAGCAAACAGAATCCAACAGCATTTATGTACCATGACCAAGTGGAATTTCTCCCAGTAATGCAGGAGTTACTCAAAGTGCACACTCTCTTAGTATAATTCACCATATGAATAGAGAAAAAAAGAAAAAGATAGAAATACCAGAATTTCAGATTCAACATTCATTCTTGTTTTTAAAAGGAAAACATGTTTAAAAAGTAAATACTTCCTTAACATGATAAAATAACACCATTTCACCCCTCAAACTGGCATATTACTTAACTGAGTGACATGATTTGGATATTTGTCCCCTCCAAATTTCATGGTGAAATGTGATCCCCAATACTGGAGGTGGAGCCTAGTAGGTGTTGGATCATGGAGGTGGATCCCTCATGAATGGCTTGGTGCCCTCCTCATGGTAATGAGTGTGTTCTCACTCTGAGTTCATATGAGATTTGGTTGTTTAGAAAGAGCCTGACTCCTTGTTCCCTCTTACCATATACATCCTGGCTCCCACTTTGCCTTCTGTAAGCTTCCTGTGGCCTCACTAGAACTGGATGCCAGCACCATGCTTCCTGTACACCCTGCAGAACCATCAGCCAAAAGAGATCTCTTTTCTTTCTTTCTTTTTTTTTCTTTTTTTCCAAGACAGAGTCTCGCTCTGTCACCTAGGCTGGAGTGCAGTACCGCGATCTTGGCTCACTGCAAGCTCCACCTCCCAGGTTCACGCCATTCTCCTGCCTCGGCCTCTTGAGCAGCTGGGACCACAGGTGTCCACCACCAAGACCGGCTAATTTTTTGTATTTTTAGTAGAGATGGGGTTTCACCGTGTTAGCCAGGATGGTCTCGATCTCCTGACCTCGTGATCCAAACGCCTCTGCCTCCCAAAGTGCTGGGATTACAGGCATGAGCTACCGCATCTGGCTGAGATCTCTTTTCTTTATAAATTACCCAGCCTCAAATATATCTTTAGAGTAATGCAAATAGACTAATACACTGTGAAACACTAGAAACTCTTTCATTGACATCCAGAGCAAGTCAACAATGTCTATTGTGATGCATGTTCTCTGATTCTCCTGTTTTCTTCATTTGCTTTATCATGTCTAGGGTGTTTGTTGGAGCTGCCCCATGGCTGCTAGCCCTGCTACCTTCATCCTCTCTTGTTGGGTTTACTCAGCCCTGCCACGCCTTGGAAATAGTCCCTTCTTGAAACTCTCTTCAGTCATCCCTGTTGAGACTTCCCTCTGTTTCCTGTCCTGAGCCTGACCAATATATCTATTGTTACCACTATTCCTTAACATAGGTGAGCAGGCAAGATGATGAACTTAGGAGAAAGAAATTAAGAATAAAGGTTGTTCATTATGGAAGACAGTGTGATGATTCCTCAAGGATCTAGAACCAAAAATACCATTTAACTCAGCAATCCCATTACTGAGTATATACCCAAAGGATTATAAATCATTCTACTATAAAGACACATGCACACATACGTTTACTGCAGCACTATTTACAATAGCAAAGACTGGGAACCAACCCAAATGCCCATCAGTGATAGACTGGATTAAGAAAACGTGGCACATATACACCATGGAATACTATGCAGCCATAAAAAAGAGGATCGAAAACTTCCTATTAGGTACTACCCTTGATAGGTGATTAAATAACCTGTATGCCAGACCCCCACAACACACAATTTACCCATGGAACCAACCTGCACACATACCCCCTGAACCTAAAATACCAGTTGGAAAGAAAAAAAAAAGACTATTGTAATAGAGGAGAGAGATTGCACTCAACCCTGACTACAGCAGGAGCATCTAAGAATTGGTAGCTAATGGACACGGTGAGGGAATCATTGGGTGAAAATTACTCAAACAGACTTACTTAGATACCAAGGCTAGGGGAATTCTTGCTGAGCTGGCTTGGCAGAATTCTTACTGAACCAGACTTGGCAGGCCAAGGACAAAAGACCAAGGATAATGACCAGTCAAGAAGAGGGCTGGGGAAGTCCTACTAAAGTTTTGCCAAGGAGGGAGTTCTTGTTGGGTGATATGACTTGTAGAACTAAAAACCCCAGGCTCTCAGAACCAACTGAAAAAAAAAAAAAAAACAAATAAGAAGATGTAAGATAACTGGCTAAGTAAGATAACTGACTAAAGGTATAACTTTAATGTACCAAAACCCATAGCTTTCTTACCTACTGGAGATCAGCAAACTATAGTCCATGGGCCAGCTGAGTCTAGCCTGCCACCAGTTTTTGTAAATAAACCATTGTTGAAACACAGCCACACTCATTTGCTTGTCCCATGGCTGTTTTTGCCCTACAACAGCAGAGTTGAGTACTTGCAAAAGAGACCGTAGGGGCCCCCAAAAGCCAAAAATATTTGCCATCTGACCCTTTACAGAAAAAGTTTGCAAGTCACTGCTATTTATAAAAAATTAAGCTTAGTAGACAAAACAAAAAGAAAAAATGCATCTAAAATGGCATGCAACACACTGTTACTTACAAGCGGGAGGCAAACAATGGGCACACATGGACATAAATATGGAAATAGGAGATACTGGGAACTCCAAAAGGGACAACAGTGAGAAGCAGGGGTGAAGGTTGAAAACTTACTGGGTACAGTGTTCAATATTTAGGTGATGGATACACTAGAAGCCCAATCGCCACCACTACACGATATACCTACGTAAGAAACGTGCTTATACCCTCTAAATCTAAATTAAATTAAATTAAATTAAATTAAATTAAATTAAATTGCTTGCTATACATTGAGAACAGAGCTTAATTTCACATCAGGTTAACATGGTAAAAATCAAACAAAATGTGCCAAATTCTGATTGCAAACCAGAGGTGGAGAATGTGAGCTATCTGAAAATGTGCAGGCATTTTGAGGAGGGGTTTGGACTCCAAGGGGATGTGGATCGAGCTGGAGTGGATGCACTGTGGGTCTTAAGGAGGCCAGGAGACCCCAGTTGATACTTGGGTAGCATTGACAATAAATGCACTGAAACAAGCACAATAGCAGACATGTGTGCCGACTGCCCTAGGCACAGAGCTAACAGATGCAGCATTGCTTGAAGCTGATTCACAGGCAGAGAAGAAAAGCCGGTTTTAGGCTGAGCCAAAGACTCAAGCCTGAAAAAGTGATGAGAAATGGCAAAACAAAAGACAGAGGCTCGACATTGCTGATACTCACGGAAGTGGATAGCTGCAGTCTTCTAGCCCAACTCAAAAGTGGCCCAAAATGGTCAGTCCTTTTTATTTGAGCCATTCTAGTCAGTGTGTGGTGATATCTTATTGTGGTTTTAATTTGCATTCCTTTGATGACTAGTAATATTGACCCTCTTTTTTATGTGCCTTACATTTTAAGCTAATTAACATTTTTTCTATTGTCTGGAAGAGTAATTTCCCAGTTGGAGTCCAAACTGAATGCTATTTTCCCCATGAGTCCAAATAATGGGTGTTACCTCTTTTCTTGTGGAACTCCAAAACCGTCCCCTTTCCATCGTTTTCTCCCAAAGTGTCCCAGTTCCGCTGTATTTCTACGTAAGTATTTATACATAGCCCTGTGCTAGCTTTGTTAAATGGGCCATAAACATGTGCTTGGGGGTTTCATTTAACATCTTCGCGATTGCAATTAAAATCCTTGTGGGAAAAATGGTATCTGAAGTTATCTTAAGGCATTGAACATGGCCCCATTCAGAAATGGTGGCCTTCCATTAGCATGACATTGAGATAACGGTTGGGTGGTGGCTTTTACGCTGCGGTTCCTTAACGATGTTTTCCAGCTGAATGATATGATCAGGCAACATAAAAATGAAATGGTTCTTGCCCTCCTAATAGCAGAGTGAGTAATAGAATAACTAGAAGGATGATAAACCTCCGCGGAAGGAGGATGATTAAGGATGCTGATGGATGGATCAGCAGGAGAATAGAGATCCGTCTCTCACTGCGGGATGAAGGCAAACCTTTTTTTCATGACGTGAGCTCAAGCGTATAACATTCTGAAAAGCAAAAACTTACATCAATCAAAGGCTGCGTGCAACGCTTCGGAGACACGGAGGGCAGGTTTTTTTTTTTTTTTCTTTCTCTATGGGACAACTTCACTTGCTTGTTTGTTTTTAAATTTATGTACTAATCTATTGATATATTTATCTCTTGTATCTAATATTTATTTATTTATTTATATTTATTTATTTTGGAGACAGGGTCTTGCTTTGTCACCCAGGCTGGAGTGCAGTGGCACAATCACACAGCCTTGACCTCCTGGGCTGGAGTGATCCTCCCTCCTCAACCTCCTGGGTAGCTGGGACTACAGGTGTGCATCTCCATGTCTGGCTAATTTTTTGTGTTTTTTTAATAGAGACGGGGTCTTGCTATGTTGCCTAGGATCATCTTGAACATGTGGCCTCAAGTGATCCTCCTGTCTCGTCCTCCCAAAGTGCTGGAATTATAGGCGTGAGTTACCGCGCCTGGCCTGTTTATTTACTTAAAATGCATGAATAGAACAAGTTACTTTTACAGATTGGAATAAAATAGAGAATCAATTACTTCTCCAGCTGGGGGTAAAAGAGAATAAAATAGAGAATGAATTACTTCTCCAGCTGGGGGACATCCCTAATATTTTAATTTTTCTAACTGACCACCCCTTGTACTTATTTTAACAACGAGTCCAATATCCTCCCTATTCAGAGCTCCAACCTCTCTGAAGATTATACGTGAAGGTGAACCCCAGGGTAAGACTTTAAGCTCTGTATTGACTTTCAAATACAGGCAAAGAGAGAATTAATGATTTGGAAACTAGCTCACCCGGTGGCTTGGAACAGCTTTTGTTCACTGCTGAGCATCCTGCCTGCCTGCAGTGTGGGCCCCCACCGCCACTGTAGCCTCTGCCTTCTGTTCAGCGATGGTTTCCAGTGCTGGTCTAACCAGCCTTTCTTCACTTAACCCTGGGGCCTGGTGTTGAGGCTCTGCCCCTGGTTCAGCCGTCCTCATGGTGACATGATTCCTTCCTAGCCTTGGTGTCTGTTTCCCAAAACTCACAATCCCAGTGCATCCGGGAGGTACTAGCATCACCACCACCATTATCATCATCGTCACCAGAGGAGGGATTGCTCTTCATTTCTCTCTTCCCAAAATGCTTCTGGTCCTCTTGACAAATTTGCCCACATCCTCCCCACGTCCTTCTAATATCTTTGCCAGGTCAAGGATATCAGAAGGGGCAGAACCTACCTGCCAGGCCACAAGGGTCCCATTATTTCCCCCAGAGGATATTGGGCACCTGTGAGCCTGAAACCTGCCCACCTAGGACTTCAGGGAAGAGACTAAGTGGTTCTTCTCTATAAATCTTTTTGTGTCTGCCCGGCCAGAGCAACAAACTCAGATTCTCTTACAGAAACATCCTAAGGAACAACTTACCAGGGACTCTGGTATGAAAGTAGTGCCTGTTTGTTACAGTTGATTTAAGAAATATAGATAAACAATGAGAGAAAATAAAGCCACTCATTCACACATTATTCTGCCATGTGGAGGCAGCCAGTGCCAACTTTTGTTATGTACACACACACACATGCTTTCCATGT
The DNA here is from genome assembly GCF_007565055.1 of Rhinopithecus roxellana. Taxonomy (NCBI): domain Eukaryota; kingdom Metazoa; phylum Chordata; class Mammalia; order Primates; family Cercopithecidae; genus Rhinopithecus; species Rhinopithecus roxellana. The sequence goes on along the minus strand of NC_044568.1, from coordinate 81,380,015 downwards.
ACACACGCACACACACACACATACACGCATGACTGTATTATTTGTATTGTATTGTAACTTTTTTCCCACTTAATATATTATTCTCAAATTTATTAAAGATATCTATTGAAGACAGGACATGGTGGTTCGTGCCTGTAACCCCAGTGCTTTGGGAGGCCAAGGCAGAAGGATTGCTTGAGGCCAGGAGTTTAAGACCAGCCTTGGCGCCGGGCGCGGTGGCTCAAGCCTGTAATCCCAGCACTTTGGGAGGCCGAGACGGGCGGATCACAAGGTCAGGAGATCAAGACCATCCTGGCTAACCCGGTGAAACCCCGTCTCTACTAAAAATACAAAAAACTAGCCGGGCGAGGTGGCGGGCGCCTGTAGTCCCAGTTACTCCGGAGGCTGAGGCAGGAGAATGGCGTGAACCTGGGAGGCGGAGCTTGCAGTGAGCTGAGATCCGGCCACTGCACTCCAGCCCGGGTGACAGAGCAAGACTCCGACTCAAAAAAAAAAAAAAAAAAAAAAAAGACCAGCCTTGGCAACAAGGTGAGACCCCCCCCATCTCTATAAAAAAATTTTAAAAATTACCTGGGAGTGGTGGTGTGAGCCTGGAGCCCCAGCTACTTGGGTGGCTGAGGCAGGAGGATCACTTGAGTCCAGGAATTCAAGGCTACAGTGAGCTATGATTGCACCGCGCTACTCCAGCTGAGACAACAGAGCAGGACCTTGTCTCTTAAAAAAAAAAAGAAAGATATCTATGGAGTGACTACAACGTGTCAGGTGCCGCTCTATGCACTGGGCTACAGCCTGTTGGCCAGGCTGGTCTTGAACTCCTGACCACAAGTGATCCACCCGCCTCGGCCCCTCAAAGCTCAGGTTTTACAGGCATGAGCCACCGCGCCTGGCCTGCTTTTCCATTCAGGTAGTTATGTGGTCATATTTGTATGCAGTGTTAGATTTTCTTTTATTTATTAAAAAATTTGTCAAGAACATTGACTTAAAAATAGGAATATTAAAAAGCATAATTTTTATTTTTATGTATTTTATTTTATTTTTTAAGTTCCAGGGTACATGTGCAGGATGTGCAGGTTTGTTACCTAGGTAAACGTTTGCTGCACCTGTCAACCCATCTTCTAGGTATGAAGCCCAGCATGCATAAGCTCTTTTTCTTAATGCTCTTGCCTGCCTCCGCCCTCCCTTGACAGGCCCTTGTGTATGTTGTTCCCCTCCCTGTGTCCATGTGTTCTCATAAATACATGATTTTTAATCATTATCTAATATTTTACTAGGTAAATGAACTGGCATTGTAATTAACACTATCATTTCCTTATTGTTGGATGTTCTGGTTGTTTTTAATATTGTACCCTTATAAATAATGCGGCCATAAAATCCTTCATCACAGCGATCTTCGTCTTATCTCTGAATATTTTATTGGACAAATTCCTGGGAGTGAGGTGACTGACACAAAGCAAATGAATTTTTCTTTCATAATGGCTGAAGGCTCGAATATATGGAAGAGAAGTTATTGATACCTTCGCATGAGGATATTTGATTTGTTCAACCAGTTGTTAACGGATGACTTGCTGTTGAGGTCATGATTCCATAATTTTAGAATTATTATCCAGTTGGTGGCAATTCCTCAGATTGAAATCAGAATACTTCGGAGGTAACATAGAGCATCTTGCATTATGTGTTGGACTTAAACTCTTTAGGAATGCCCAGTTTACAGCTAAAAGACATACAAGTAGAATCAACGTAAAAATATATAGAAGAGACTTAAGAGCATTGTGCGGACCGTACTTGTATCTGACTCAACAAACAATTGCTAATAACGATAATGTATTACATTTATAGGACAATTAGAAATTTTAAAAGGGGCTGAATTTTTATAATATTAAGGCATTCTCAATGACTTTTTATATGTGATGTTGAAAGATGAATCCTTATTTGAAAACACTGAAGAAAAAATGAGGCTGGGTGCAGTGGCTCACGCCTGTAATCCCAGCACTTTGGGAGGCTGAGATGGGTGGATCATTTGAGGTCAGGAGTTCGAGACCAGCCTGGCCAACATGTTGAAACCCCGTCTCCACTAGAAATACAAGAAATTAGCCAGGTGTGGTAGTGCACGCCTGTAATCCCAGTTACTTGGGAGGTTGAGGCAGAAGAATAGCTTGAACTGAGGAGGCAGAGGTTGCAGTGAGCCAAGATCATGCCACTGCACTCCAGCCTGGGCGACAGAGCAAGACTCCGTCTTAAAAATAAATAAATAAATAAATAAATGATATGATGTCTGAAATTTTCTTCCAGGTTATTTATTTGGGGGGTGGTTGATGGGAAGCATTGGCCTTGGGTTGATGGTAGTTGGGGCTGGGGTCTGGGTACGTAGAGACTCATTTATATCAGAGGTCAGCAAACCGTGGCTGAATGGCCAGATCTAGCCCACTGCCTGTTTTCGTAAGTAAAGTTGTATCTGAATACAGCCATGCCTATTTGTTTGTGTATTTTCTCTGGCTGGTTTTTCCACACAACAATAGAGTGGAATTGTTGCAACAGAAACTATCTGCCCACAAAGCCTAAAATATTTAGTATCTGGCCCCTTACAGAAAGAATTTGCCAATCCTTGACTTATACTATCCTACCTACTTCTGTTTATGTTCAAAATCACTCATAATACAATATTTTTAAAACAACGTAAAAAAGATCTCTGTGGTTCCTACAACTACTACCATAGAGTACTGTTCATCTACAAACACTATCTCAAACACATTAAATCACAGCTGGAATATCTGTGGGGATATTCTTTTATAAACATTTATTATTATTATTATTATTATTTATTATTATTTTTTTTTAAGACAGAGTTTCACTCCTATTGCCCAGGCTGGAGTGCAGTGGTGCAACCTGGACTCACTGCAAACTCCACCTCCTGGGTTCAAGTGATTTTCCTGCCTCAGCCTCTTGAATAGCTGGGAATACAGGCATGCACCACCACACCCAGCTAATTTTGTATTTTTAGTAGAGACAGGGTTTCACTGTGTTGGCCAGGCTGGTCTTGAATTCCTGACCTCAGATGATCCACCTGCCTTGACCTCCCGCAGTGCTGGGATTATAGGCATGTGCCACTGTGCTTGGGCAAAATTTATTATTCTATATAGGTGATAGATACATGCATGGTACAAGATTCTCAGAACATGCTCTGGAAAGTAAGCCTCTGCCTTGCCTCTGACTCTCATCTGTGTAGTTTCTTTCCCTGGAGGTTCTGTTTTTATTCTTCCAGGGATAATCTCTGCATGTACAAACATAATATAAACGTCTAGTAGCTTTTTCTCCCCCATAAAAATGACCACATACTATTATATATTTCCCTTTTCTCAGTTAATAATATGTATTGGAGATCTTTCCAGGTAGGTTTATAATCATTCTTAAATGTGTGTATGTGTGTATATATATATACACATACACACGATGTAATTATATATGTGTATATATACACACATGTATAATACACACACTCTATGTAAAAACAGACTTTTTATTTGTGGTTTATTGGAAGAATTACAGGGACACAGGGGCAACAGCCATGAAACTGAACCCTGGAGAGAGTGCATTGGTTGGAAGTAGAGGGTAGGGTGGGAATATTTCAATATGCTTCCAAAGAGCAAGGACAGAAAGAATTCAGCACGTTGGAGCTTGTTTATTATTTTAAGGTCCATTCTCTTCTTTAAAACAGCAAAGAAAGACAAAGATCAATTAGCAAATCCTGTTTGCTCTACCTTCGAAATGTCTTAGAATCTGAGCACTTCTCCCTGCTCTCCAACCTGGCCGAAGACCTCGTCCCCTCTCAGCTGGCTGCCCTGACAGTCTCCACCGGGCTCCTGGCTGCTACTCTTTGCTTCCTGCAGTCATGGAGGAAGATATAAGGTGTTACCAGCTATGACACCCCAGAGGAGAGATGTCTGTTGAGGATGGATGGGGTTCAGGGAAGATGTTGGAGAGGAGTCCACATTTTAACTAGATCTTTAAAGATGAATAGGAGTTTTCCAGGTGAACTAGGACAAGAAGGAAGATTCCAGGCAGATGGAACAGCATTTGTGAAGTCAAGGAGGTAAGGAAGAAAATGGCGAGCTCAGGGGAGTTCAGAAAGTTTGTGGTAGTTGCGTGTGTGTGTATGTGTGTGTGTGTGTGTGTGAGAGAGAGAGAGAGAGAGCAGCCTTAGGGGAAAAACCTGGAAAAGATAAACAGAGATCAGTGAATGAAACTCCATGCCCACAAGCTTAGATTTTATGGAGTAGACCGGGGGCTGAATACTCAAATGCCTTCGGAGGTGACGTACATATGTCAGTGAATGAGGATGCCTGAACATAAGAGAAAACTTGTGTGGCACAAGTGTAGTGATAAAGGACAAGACATGCTTTGGCATGAGGAAACTAAAGTGCACAGTCATATTCATCTGAGCCAGTGCTTGGTCCACGGAAACCTGTGCTCAATAATTGCAGGTCTTAGGATTTTTAAAGAGAGGCTGAAAATCTAGATTTCTATGAGAAAATTGCAAATGCAGAACTCTTGGCAACAATTTCAAGTAAAAAAAATATACTACGGTCACTACTGGGTAGATCAGACAAAGTATGTCTGTAGGTTGGAGTCACCCTAGGGGCCATGAGTTTGAGATGCCTGATGGGGATGGTGGGTGGTGGTTTATTTGTTGATTTGATCTGAGGGGTCTAGACTTGCTCATATGTACTCTTCGTTGCCACTCTATCCTTTCTCAGGCTGTGCCCTCTGTATTAGGGTTCTCCAGAGGGACAGACCTAATAGTATCTATGTATATATGACAGGGAGTTTATTAGGGAGAATTGGCTCACACAATCACAAGGCGAAGTCCTACGATGGGCTGTCTGCAAGCTGGGGAAGAAAGAAGCCAGTAGTGGCTCAGTCCAAGTCCAAAAGCCTCAAAAGCAGGGAAGCTGACAGTGCAGCTTTCAGTCTGTGGCTGAAGGCCTGAAAGCCTCTGGCAAACCACTGGTGTAAGTCCAAGAGTCCACAGGCCAAAGAACCTGGAGTCTGATGTGCAAGGGCAAGAGGAACAGGAGGAAGCATCCAGCATGGGAGAAAGATGGAAGCCGGAAGACTCAGTAAGTCAGCTTATCTCACCTTACTCCATTGCTTTTTTCTAGCCATGATGGCAGCCAATCGGATGGATCCCGCCTACATTGAGGGTGGGTCTTCCTCTCCCAGTCTAATGACTCAAAGGTCAATCTCCTCTGGCAACACCCTCACGGGCATACCCAGAAACAATACCAGCTCTCTAGGTATCCTTCAGTCCAATCCAGTTGATACCTAATACTAACATCACGGCCTCTGCCTGTGTATATTTCAAGAATGATTTGAGATGCCCTTTACTCATGGAAACCCCATGCTGGGTTAGATGCCCTTTCTCTCTGCTCTTAGACTATGAGGCTTGCCTGTATGTGAGCACTTAATGGTATTGCTCTATCATTATCTGCTCACAATCAGTCTCTCTTATGTAGTTGAGCTCTGTGAGGACAGAGCTTGTGCTTTACGTATCTATGTTAACACTTGGGCCTGGCTTGCTTAACATATTTGTTGAGCATGATTATACTTTATGGGCCAACCAGACTGGTGAAGACAAAAGTTTTGTTTGACAGAGGCAGGCTGCTTTCCCAATTTTGGCCTGGGTAATCTTCAAGGTATGGTCTCCATTTGTAAAGTGGGGATGATAATACTCACTCTGTTTGTTGTGAGGATGAAATGAGATTATATTTCATTAGCAAAATACTTGACAAGCCATTCACTTTTTTTTAAAAAAGGAAATACTTACTATTAATGTCATTGGTGTCTATGATGTCATCTGTTTGGGACACACCAGGCACGTAAAAGGAAGTCTGGAAATTGTGTGTTAGAATGGTTCATGGCATTCCCATGGTCCACAGCCCATGATTTACGAGTGGACAGACAGTGTTGTTTGCGGGCAGAAAGGTCAGAACACAGATGATTCAGGCTGAACCAGATTTCCTGATCTCTAGCCTAGATTTATTTGTGTTGAGGATGTTCCAAGGGGTAGAGGGATGCTCAGTAAGACATGGGGAAAACCCTCTCATCCAGGGACATAAACAAGAGCAAATGCTGGCAATAGGTGTCTCAAACCTATTTAGCCTACAGCAGAGATTGGTAAACACTTCCTGTAAGGGATCAAATGGTAAACACTTTACAGGGCACACAGGCTCTGTTGCCATTACTCAATACTGCCACCGGAGCACGAAAGGAGCCATAGATAATATGTAAATGAATAGCCATGACTGTGTTCCAATAAAACTTTATTTATAAAAACAAGCAGGGGGCCAGATCTGGCCTGAAGGCTAACCCCTGTTAGGTTTACCAACCCCTGTCCTAAAGTCTTCAGATCCCATTGATATGGTAAGAGCTACAGAGGGGCATTGTTTCGGAAGACTTTAAGGTCTCCTCTACTGATTGGGGTAGAATTAGAGTAGGAATTCTCTCTCTCCTGTATTTTCTATGTTGGATACACGTAATTTGGTATTTGCTAACTGATGTTGTTAAGGTGGGGTTCAGGGTTATGTCTCTGTCAACAAAAAGAGTCAAACTCTGTAAAATATTTGAAGAGATTTATTCTGAGCCAAATGTGAGTGACCATGGCCTGTGATACAACCCTCAGGAGTCCTGAGAACATGTGCTCAAGATGGTTGGGGTACAGCCTGGTTTTATACATTTTAGGGAGGCATGAGACATCAATCAAATACGTTTAAGAAATACAATGGTTTGGTTCAGAAAGGCGACACAACTCAGGCCCTGGGGGCCTCCAGACTATAGGTAAATTTAAACATTTACCTGGGATTGCTGGAAAGGGAATGTTCAGGTGAAGACAAAAGATTGTGGAGACAAGGTTCTTTTGAAGTCTCATTGTGGCTGCCCTTAGAGACAACAGATGACAAATGTTTCCTGTTCAGATCTTTAAGAGGTGCTAAACTCTCAGTTAATCTCTTCAGAATTGGGAGGGCCTGGAAGAAAAAGATCTAGCTATATTAATAGAGATTCTTTACAGATGCAAATTTTCCCCTACAAAGGACAGCTTTGCAGGGCCATTTTAAGATACGGCAAAGAAGCATGTTTGGGGGTAAAATACTTTTATTTTCTTCCTTGTCTCGTAATGTTATGCCAGAGTCAGGTTGGAAAGTAAGTCACGATATAGAGGATTAAATAAAACCCATTTGATGAGAATTTATGGTTTGTATGGCGTGACTCCCCAGACCCCTTAGATAGGAATATGGGCAACATAAAAAAATCAGGCCGGGCGCGGTGGCTCACGCTTGTAATCCCAGCACTTTGGGAGGCCGAGGCGGGAGAATCACGAGGTCAGGAGATGGAGACCATCCTGGCTAACACAGTGAAACCCCGTCTCTACTAAAAATACAAAAAATTAGCCGGGCGTGGTGGTGGGCGCCTGTAGTCCCAGCTACCCGGAAGGCTGAGGCAGGAGAATGGCGTGAACCCGGGAGGCGGAGTTTGCAGTGAGCTGAGATTGCGCCACTGCACTCCAGCCTGGGCGACAGAGCGAGACTCCATCTCAAAACAAAACAAAACAAAAACAAAAAAAATCAGAGCTTAGTCCTCATCTCCAACACCAGGATGCTGGAAGTATCCCAGTGGGGAGGTTTAAAAAACCCAGGCTTTGGAGCCAAACTGGGTCTTAATCACATCTGCATGTGCCAGCTGTGTGATCTTGAGTGAGTTATGGAACTGCTGGATGCCTCAGTTTCCTCATCTGTAGAATGGAAGTTATAATTCCTATTTTGTAGGAGTGTTGAGAACATTAAAGGTGATAAGAACATGTAAAGTGATAAGGGCTGGGCTTCTCAGTCTCAACACTTGACATCTGGGGCTTGATAATTCCTTGTCCTGGGGGTGCTGGCCTCTGAGTGGAAAGATGTTTGCCACATCTCAGGCCTCTACCTACAAAATGCCAGGGGCACCCCTCCCCCAATTTTCACCACCAAAAATGTCTCTGGTGCCTGGATTCTTCCTTCAGTCCCCCAAGAATTGTGGCCTTCTGGGTTAGATCAGTGACTATTGTCACCAAAGACAGCTCTGCTGAGTGCATAGAAAGAATTTTCTAAGATCTCCCACCTCTGCTGCTGCTGAGCTCAAGAAAGATCAGCTGCTGGGACTCTAGGTTAGGCAAGTGCAGTGGGATGTTTTGAGACATGCTTCCACTTTAGAGAGGGACCGTGAGCCCAAGTACTTGCTTCTCTTCTCCTCCTCCCCGATAGCAGCTGCACAGGCAGGAACTTTGAAATCCTAGCTTGGAAAGCAATGGCCATTTTTTTTTTCCTTACCACAAGGTGGCACTCCGATGCCTGCATTGGAAACTGGGTCGGCTGGAGAGAGGGCTCCTTGGACCACCGTGCAAATAGAAAGCCACTGCTCTCATCCATATTTGCTTTACAATCTATGCTAACAACATGTGGTAATTTTATTCCAAACACGTAAATATTATTGAGTTTGCCAAGGATGTTGCCTGAATCCAGGATAGAGGACTGACACTCAGGACTAAGAGGGTAGAGGAGGGAGAAGGCTCGGGGGGGAACAGAAAAGCTTGCCCACCCTGGCTGGCTTCAGCTAGTCATTCCATTTATTTATGCATTTTGGTATTAGCGCACCGCAATGCGGATTTCTGTGGGACTGAGGTTCATACAGACTCTGTTCTCTAGCCTCAGGCTACTTTGCTGTTTGCGCTAAGACCAGGATAAGGGATTACAGAAGCAGAGAGGCACCTGCCCGGGCTGTGGTGTGATTTCTCTCATCTGCTCATCTTGATTTCTTCTCTTTCCTTCTAATTGATTAATGTCTGATACCTTCTTTAACTGAGGGTCCAGTTTCTCTTGAAGGTCACACCTCAGGTTTGCATAATTTCAATAAATGAGAGCCACATCCTGTCTCTACCCAAGTCAACATCACCCCATGACTAGCCTGGGATTCTTGAGTCTTATCTGCATTGTAGAGAAGAAGAGGTGCCAGAAGCACTGGTCTTCCCCATGAGCCAGTCTCCTTTTCATCTGTCATAGCTTCAGAGACAAAGGATTTCGTTGAGTTTGCCACACTCCCCACTCAGTGCTTTCTTAGGAGCCTAGAGGCTTTTGGATGAGAATTTTCCTAAAAACAACAGCAGAGAGCAAAAATCAGAAGCAAACCACCACCAGCACCACCAGCACCACCAGCACCACCACCACGACCACCACCACCACCACCACCACCACCACCAGGGGTGAGAAATTGTATTTATTTAACTTACTGAATAGAAAATTCTAGGATACAAGTTATAGTTTTCTGTTATATACATCTTATCTGAACTAATTTTGCTGGATCACAGAGAATTTTGAAGCACAGAATTTAAAATGTGTACACATCTATTTCAACTATGTGAACTGTCTCAGGGCACTTCATGACCTGCTTTTTTTGCTACTTCTCTAGGTTTATTTACTTTCATCCTAAACTCAAGTGTTTTGCAGATTCTTGGTCTGCATTCCTGCAGGTTGTGGAGGCATGAATTGAGCTTGTATTCACTCCATTACCTCCTTATCAGTTAGGATTCTTTGGTTTGCAAGTGACAGAAACTCACCTCAAGTTGGTTTAATTAAAAAAACAGTGCATATACATGATTTATTGGTTACATAACAGATAAATTCAAGGGATTCATAATTTGCTTTCAGGAACAGCTGGATCCAGGAGCACAAATGGTGTCATCAGAGCTGCATTTCTTTCTCTCTGCCACTCATCTCATGTGATCTTTATTCTAGGCAAGTTATCTCCATGTAATGGTTTAGAAAAGCTCCAGTCTTCCCTTCTACTTGCTTAGCAATCCCAGGGGAATGAAACTTCTATCAAGAGTTTGGAGTTGGAGGGTCATTGGACTACCTTTGGTCCATGTATGAACCAATCCCTGTACCAGGGAATTGTTGTGCTGGTTGGCCAGATCTTGGTTACGGTATCATTGCGGTGCCTGGAAATGGAAACAGCTTAAATCATGCAGACTGAGAGTTGGGAAAAGGGGAGGGTGGATTTACAAAGGAAAATTGAGATGCTGTTGCCCAAATTCTGGACAAGCAAATTGACAGATGCCCATTCTAACTGCCCCACTCTGGTGGACAGCCCTCAGCTCAAATGCCACCTTATCTGTGGCATCTTGTCTGACCTGTCACCTTCTTTGTAGCCTCGTGCAACATTTGCATATCCCTCCTTTTAAACCACATTTGGAAACAGCTTTGTAAGGGCAAGGACCATACCAAATTCACCCTTTTTATTTTTGGCCTTTTAATTCTACAAACTTAAATTAGTTTAAAAAATATTCTTTCCCACTGAGCCACTTTAGATACCTTTCATAACAGAAATCTATTTATTTTTCTATTTACCTTCACCGTCAGGATGCTCAGAGCAAGTTTTGCTCAGCTTAGATAAATTCCCTAACCTAGACTTTCTGGTATAATTCTTCTACTCATTTCTCTGTTTTCACGTCTTGACTTTCATCTTTTTACTCTTTAAAAAACCTTTATTTATTTTATTAGACTTTATTTTTTGGAGCAGTTATGGACTCCCAGCAAAACTGAGCAGAACACACAGAGATGTCTAAATACTCCCCACAACCATACGTAGTTTTCCCCACTATCAACATCCCCCAGAGTGGAACCACCAGAATGGTTCATTTGTTATAGCTGATGAACCTACATTGACTCATCATTATCACCCAAAGTTGGTAGTTTATATTAAGGTTCACTCTTGATGTTGTACATTCTATGGTCTTGGACAAATGCATAAAAATATGTGTCCACCATTGGAGTATCATACAGAGTAGATTCACTGCCCTAAATGTTCTCTGTGCTTCATCCCTCCCTCCCCCTGGCCCCTGACCACCACTGATCATTTTATTGTCTCCATAGTTTGCCTTTCCCAGAATGTCATATAGTTAGAATCACAAAGTATGTAACCTTTTCATTTTGGTTTCTTTCACTTCTTTAACTTAAATATGCATGTGCATTTCCTCCATGTCTTTTTATGGTTTGATAACTCATTTCTTTTTAGCACTGAGTAATATTCCATCAACCAGACGTACCACAGTTTATTTATTCATTCACCTATTAAAGAACATGATTACCAAGTTTTAGCAATTACGAATAAAGTTTTAGCATGTAAGTTTCCTACATGTCTTTTTATGGTTTGATAGCTCATTTCTTTTTACTGCTGAGTAATATTCCATCAATCGGATGTACCACAGTTTATTTATTCATTCACCTATTAAAGAACATGATTGCTGAGTTTTAGCAATTATGAATAAAGTTTTAGCGTGTAAGTTTCCTCCATGTCTTTTTATGGTTTGATAGCTCATTTCTTTTTGCCACTGAGTAATACTTCATCAACTGGGTGTACCACAGTTTATTTATTCATTCGCCTATTAAAGAACAGGATTGCCACGTTTTAGCAATTATGAATAAAGCTGCTATAAGCATCTGTGTGCAGATTTTTGTGAGGATGCAAATTTTTAACTCATTTGGGTAAATACCAAGGAGTGGGATTACTGGGTCATATGGTAAGAGTATGTTTAGTTTTGTGAGAAATTGCCAAACTCTCTTCCAAAGTGTCTGTATCATTTTGCATTCCCACTAGGAATGAATGAGACTTCCGGTTGCTCAGCATTCTTGCCAGCATTTGGGATTGTCAGTGTTCCTGATTTGGGACCATTCTAATAGGTATGTAGTAGTAGTAGTACTTTATTGTCGCTTTAATTTTCCTAATGACATGGTCTGCAGCACTTTTTTTTTTTTTTGGAGACGGAATCTTGCTCTGTTGCCCAGGCTGGAGTGCAGTGGTGCAATCTCAGCTCACTGCACCCTCTGCCTCCCCGTTCAAGCAATTCTTCTGCCTCAGCCTCCTGAGTAGCTGGGACTACAGGCCTGTGCTGCCACGCCCAGCTAATTCTTTTGTATTTATTTATTTATTTTTTTAGTAGAGGCGGGGTTTCACCGAGTTAGCCAGGATGGTCTCAATCTCTTGACCTCATGATCCACCTGCCTCAGCCTCCCAAAGTGCTGCGATTATAGGTGTGAGCCACTGCGCTCGGCCAGCATCTTTCACATGCTTATTTTCCATATGGATGTCACTCTGTCACTCAGGCTGGGGTGCAGTGGCGCGATCTCGGCTCACTGCAACCTCTGCCTCCTGGGTTCAAGCAATTCTCCTGCCTCAGCCTCTTGAGTAGCTGGGATTATAGGTACACGCCACTACACCCAGTTAATTTTTGTATTTTTAGTAGAGACGGGGTTTCACCATGTTAGCCAAGCTGGTCTCAACCTCCAGACCTTATGATCTGCCCACTTTGGCCTCCCGAAGTGCTGGGACTACAGGCGTAAGCCACCATGCCCAGCCCATATGGATGTCTTTTTGATGAGGTGTCTCTTAAGGTCTTTGACCCATTTTTTTTTTTTTTTTTTTTTTTTTTTTTTTGTATTAGGTTGTTTTATTTCTTATTGTTGAGTTTTAAGATATCTTTGTATGTTTTGAACAATAATTCTGTGTCAGACACGCCTTTTGCAAGTATTTTTTTCTCAGTCGGTGGCTTGGCTTTTCATTCTATTGATAGTGTCTTTTACAGAGAAGGAATTTTTAATTGTAGTGAAGTCGAACTTACGAATTGGTTCTTTCACGAATTGTGCCTTTGGTGTTGTGTCTAAAAGTCATTGTCAAACCCAATGTCATCTAGAATTTCTCTTATGTTATTTTCTAGTACTCTTACAGTTTTGAATTTTGCATTTCAATCTACGATCCATTTTGAGTTTGTTTAGGGGTATAAGATCTGGATCTAGGCCGGGCGCGGTGGCTCAAGCCTGTAATCCCAGCACTTTGGGAGGCCGAGACGGGCGGATCACAAGGTCAGGAGATCGAGACCATCCTGGCGAACACAGTGAAACCCCGTCTCTACTAAAAATACAAAAATCTAGCCGGGCGAGGTGGCGGGCGCCTGTAGTCCCAGCTACTTGGGAGGCTGAGGCAGGAGAATAGCGGGAACCCAGGAGGCGGAGCTTGCAGTGAGCTGAGATCCGGCCACTGCACTCCAGCCTGGGAGACAGAGCAAGACTCCGCCTCAAAAAAAAAAAAAAAAAAAAAAAGATCTGGATCTAAATTTTATTTGTACATGGATGTCAGGTTGTTTCATCATCATTTGTCAAAAACCATATCTTTTCTTCATTATGTTGACTTGACTCCTTTGTCAAATATCAGTTTATATATGTGAGCCTATTTCTGGACTCTCTGTAGCGTTCCATTGATCTATTTGTCTGTTCTTTTACCAGTACTACACTATTTTGATTAGTATAGCTTTACAGTGAGTCTTGAAGTCAGGCAGTGTTCTCCAACTTTGTTCTTCTCCTTCAATATTGTGTTAGCTATTCTGTTTTTTATTGTTTTTTTTTTTCTTTTTTTGGCCTCTCTGTATAAACTTTAGAGTCAGTTTCACAAAATTCACAAAATTCACCTCAATATTCACAAAATTACTTTCTGGGATTTTGATTGAGATTGTATTGAGTCTACAGATCAAGTCGGGAAGAAATGACATTTGACAAGATTGAGTCTTTCTATCCATGAACATGGAATATCTCTCCATTTATTTAGTTCTTGTATTGCTTTCATTAGTTTTGTAGTTTTCTTTATATAGATCTTACACATGTTTTATTATATTTATATCTAAGTATTTAATTTTTGGAGGGAGTGCTAATGGAAATAGTATTGTGTTTTTAGTTTCAAATTCCATTTGTTGATTGCTGGTATATAGGAAATCAATGGACTTTTCTATATTAACCTTGTGCTCTGCAACTTTGCTATAATTGCTTATTAGTTCCAGTAGTGTTTGTTTTTGTTGGTTCTTTCCAATCGATCTAAAGGAAAAACCTCCCTACCTAACACCAAATTGGAGAATGTTGCTGCCTTCTGGGAGATATATACAGAGAAGTTTATAGCTAACAGCTTTCTTACAACTTGAAGGAAACTGGTTTTAAGATAATACTAATGCTTTGGCTGGCAGAGTAGCAAGATGGAAAGAACCTAGGTCCTTAACAATATCATTGAGTGGCTGAAAAAAATCAGCTCGCTCTGAATCCCGCCCAATCTCATAAATCCCTAGACTTCCTGTTAAATGAGATATATTAAATTGTCTTTATTGTTTAAGCTAGATAGATTTGATATTTTGGTTATTCGTAGTAATAGTTTTCCTTTTTAAAATAGACTTTAAAAGGAAACTGAAGTTTAGAGAAGTTAGCGCCAATAGCAGCAGCAACAACAAGGATATTAAATGACAAAGCCAAGACTCCAACCCTTGATAGTCTGCCGCCTACACTCCATGCTCAAACCCCGTCCCACAGTGTTGCCTCCTAGTGAATACAATATAGAAAGTGTTTGGGAGTTTGTCAGGGACTTGAGGAAGGGGGAGAAAAATAACTGATAACTAGGGAAGATGTGGAAAATATTAAATACACCTCATTATTCCCATAGAACATGGAACAACAGACATGCCAGCAAAGAGAAAAAATGTTTGGTTCAAACTCTAGTAGAGAGATACAGTTATACTACAAACTTTGATAAACTTCATAGGACTTGAATTTTAATATAAACTACAATTGATGCTTTTGTAAATTTTTGGAGGGACTACCCTACCCTTTTCAATCTTCCTTTCCTTCATTTCTTGTTCTGTGATTAGGAGATGGGAAGAGATCATTTTCCTACTCAAAACCAAAAGAAAAAGCCCACATCCCTTTAGTCCAGAATAAAGGATTGGTTGACAAGTCATGACTACTTGATTTTACTTTTGTTCTTATCTCCTGGAGTGTGATTTATTGGACTTTTGCCTGAAGTTGGATTTGCTTGTCACTTCGATGATGCAAAGAAGCTTCACAAAAGCTCTCTCAGCAAACTTGCTGATAGATGGAATGGACGATGCAGTTGAGACTGACATTTGCTGAGAGACAAAGTAGAGAAAAGGTTTGATTGTTAGAAAAATCAAGAAAGGAACTTCACTAGAAAAAGCAGAAGTTGTTTTCAAATAGTAGGCTCCACTGCACGCTGTAGGACCTTACATTTTTATTTTGAAAAGTTTTAAGAATACAGAAAGCTTGAATAGACACTTCTCAAGGAATATATAATAAATGGCCGATAAGTAGATGAAAAGATGTTCAGTATCATCATTAAGGATATGCAACCCAAAACCACAGTGAAATGTCCCTTCATACCTACTAGGATGGCTATAACAACAGCAACAAAGAGAAGGTAGTGTTAGTGAGGATGGGGAGAAACTGGAACCCTTGTGAAGCGATGGTTGGAATGTAGGATGGTTTAGATGCTATGGAAAACAATATGGCGGTTCCTCAAAAAATGAAACATAGAGTTACCATATGACCTAGCAATTCTGTTCCTAGGTATACACCAAAGAACTGGAAACACGGACTCAAATAGTTACTTCCGTGCCAATGTTTATTGCAGCATGATTCACAACACCCCAAAGGCGAAAACAACCCAAGAATTCATCAACAGATGAATAAATAAACAAAATGTGGCACGCACACACACACACACACACACACACACACACACACACACACACACACACAAATACACACTGGGATATTATTCAGTCATAAAAAGAAATAAAGTTCTGATACATGTTACAATTGACTTTGAAAACTTTGAAAACTTTGAAAACATTATGCTAAGTGATATAGGCCAACAAAAAGGACAAATATTGCATAATTCTACTTGTATGAAATATCTAGAATAGGGAAATTTATAGAGACAGAAGTTAAATTAGAAGTTACCAAAGGCCAAGGGAGAGGAGCATAAGGAGTTATTGCTTATTGCTCTCTCTTTAGGGTGGTGAAATTTTGGAAATAGATAGTGCTGATCGTTTTACAACATTGTGAATGTAATTAGTAAAATTTAAAGAAAAAATACAAAAAGGAACAGAGAATAATATAGCAGCCACCCATGCAATCACTGGGTAGAATTGACAAATACTAGTATTTTATTTACTTCAGATTTTTCTTACATTGCTGATAAAGTTATTCTCATGTAGCAGATATGATTAGTACCCCATGCCACATCCCTTGGCCAATCTCTTTAGGCCTCTTGCAGCTGTGGTGGATGATTTCCAGGCATGCTGACTGCTTACAACCTGGGGCACACATTTCTCTGCCCCAGGGCTCCCTCTAGTGGCAAGAGAACTTGCTTGGCCTGTCCACAGGGCATGCCAAAGGACTGGAGGCACAATGCTCCAAGATCAACCCTCGATCAATGACAGAAGGGAGTTGGAAAATAATTATCCCAGCTACCTTGTCCCTTAGTGGATTGATTCTGAGGCATGGCTGTTCCGGAGGTTCCTACTGAGATTGAGTCCCAATTGCCCTCGATTCATATACACTTTATTGACTTACTTCCCTTCTTGTCTCTCTTTCCCTGCGTCCTTACTATCTTCCTGCAATTGCCACCCCAATAAACTACCTGCATCGGACTCCTTGTTTCAGGCTCTGTTTTCAAAAGAGCCCAAAGTAGGACAGCCCCTTCCACTGTGTTCCTTTCTTCATTCATAAGAAGCAATCACTTCCACAAAAAGGGTGTAAATGCTCCTGATCTATGTTTTTAAACTTGTGGCTAATACATCAACAATATATAGTTTAATGGATTTTAATAATTTTGTGAATGGTATCATTTTGTATGTGTATGGGTGTGTGTGGTTCTACAACTTGTTTTTCTCACTCAGTGTTTTTGAGATTGCTCCATGTGATAAGAGAGACCTGGTTCATTATTTGTAACCACTGTGTGTAATTCTCACTATTGTATGACTGAAACACATTTTATTTAGCCACTTACCCCCATGATGAGCATTCATACTTTTCCCCTGTGTTTTGCTGTTAGAAAACATGTTTCGATGAGCACTCTCCTCTAGTACCTTTTTTTTTTTTTTTTTGAGACTGAGTCTCACTCTGTCGCCTGGGCTGGAGTGCAGTGGCACAATCTCAGCTCCCTGCAAGCTCCACCTCCTGGTTCACGCCATTCTCCTGCCTCAGCTTCCCAAGCAGCTGGGACTACAGGCTCACGCAGCCATGCCTGGCTAGTTTTTTGTATTTTTAGTAGAGATGGGGTTTCCCTGTGTTAGCCAGGATGGTCTCGATCTCCTAACCTCGTGATCCACCCACCTTGGCCTCCTGAAGTGCTGGGATTACAGGCATGAAGCCACTGCGCCCAGCCTGTCTTGTTTTAAAGAAATATATTCAGAAGTGCAATTATTAGGTAAAGTATGTACATAAACAATAATTTAAAAAATTGTTGCAGTGAAAGTCACATAACATTAACTATTATAAAGCGAACAACGCAGTGGCATTTAGTGCATTTCACCGTGTTGTGCAACCCATCTCCTCTTTCCAGTTCCAAAACATTTCCATCACTCCAAAATAAAACCCCATACTCATTACAACAGTTTCTTCCCATTGCCCTCTTCCCTCAACCCTGAGCAACCACCATTCTGCCTTCTTTCTCTGTGTATGTGCCTATTCTGGATATTTCATGTGATTGAAATCCTACAGTACATGACTTTGTCTCTGGTTTCTTTCACTGGGCATGTTTTCAAAGTCCATTCACACTGTTGCGTGTATCAGTTCTTTTTATGGTTGAATAATAATCCCATTGTATGGGTAGAGCACGTTGTTTTAATCTATTCATCTGTTTGAGCAACATGGGAGACAGCAAAGTCCAGGGGAAAGAGAATGGGGATGTTGGTTTGGGTTCTCCCAGAAGCAGACCTTGAGATAAAGGATTTGTGCAGTGGTTTATTTGGGAGATGATGCTGGAAAACACTGTGGAGGGAAAGGGAAATGAGGCAGGGCAGAGAGAGGAGCCAATCACAGTTCTGTCATTAAGATAGTTACCAGTGTGGCCAATGGCAGTTCGATCCTGCTAGGGATCTCTGGGAGCCAGTGTAAAGTATGCACCGTAGAGTCATACTGCCTAGGGGGTGATGTAGCTGAGGGATTTATCCACCAATGCCTACCAGTCACTGTTTGAGAGCTGCTCCCATGAGACATTAATCCCGTAGGACTTCTGGCTTACCATGTGCATGGTCAGAGTAGACTCTGGCAGCCAGAGTGAGTTTCAAGGGAACAGTTGCAGGTGATGGCAGTGAAAGGGATAGGAGTGGGGCTGGATAGCACCTGCTGAAACCTGCCCAGTTGTCCCATAGAACCAATGTTTATGGATAAACATAGAAATTGACCCTCCTGGTCTTCAAACTTGAAACTTACATTTGTCTTATCTGAGTTCCTTCCTCAGGAAACTGACCATCAGGCCTCCAAGAGAGTATCAATGAAATGAAACTCACCAGATGAGCTGCCAGACTCCTCACTCATCATGACTACGTAAACTGACCACCTGCTGCCTGCTGACTAACTCCTCTTCCTTACCCCTCCTTAATTCCTGTTTCCCCACACTTAGTTATGTTCCATCCCTGCTATATGACCCCCGAATTGTAGTTGGTCTGAGAGATGGATTTGAGACTGAGCTCCTGTCTCCTTGGCTGTGACACCTGATTAAAGCCTTTTTTCCTGGCAATAATCGTTGTCTCAGTGATTGGCTTTCTGTACAGTAAGCAGCAGGACCAAAACCAAACCCCTGGTATTTCAGTGATATTGCCACAATGAATGTTAGAGTCAGATTTGTATTTAAATCTTGGCTCCACTATTTATTAGCTATGCCATCTGGGGCAATTCCTTAATTTCCTCCTCTGTAACAACAGTAGTGTCTCCACAAACATTTACTGAGCACTTACTATGTGCCAGGCACTGTGCTAAGCCCCTCGTATACTATTATTTAGTATATACAACCTGATTGGTAATCACTTTTAGTATCCTGCTCTACAGATGAAGAAGTGCAGTCTTGGAGAGGTAAAGCTGCTGGATCATGTCCTTTTTCTACGCTACTCTGTGCAATTGATGGTGACCTCTACAGACAGCATGGATCATATTCCCTTGTCTTCTGACTTCTGTTGCTTTGTGCAGTGGAAGTCGCTGACCAGTAATTGTAGTGAGAGGTTGGAGTATTTACTCCGCTGGCTTCCTCCCTGCTGGGCCATGGATCATCAGTGCTGTGTTCCCCTACTGAAGGTGCCAGGCCTCTTAGGTTCTGTAGGAATTTCCTCCCACTGCTCAATTAGGCTCAGAGGTGGTAATGGCTTCCAGTTGCTATCAGTCCCTGAGCATTTCAGTATCCCTTAATCCTGCTCACATCTTGTCAATGGTTCCTTTGTTAAATTCTCCTTAATCATTCCTTTCAAGTGTGCTGTTTCCTGCCAGAATCTGCACTGACCCAGTGATTCACCCTAAATCATAGAGCTACTCTATGGCTCTGTGATCCCCAAACCCATGCTCTTCATCCCTATCCTTCATTTCCCAATCAATCACACGTGTAATGCTTTTGCATTCAGAAAAATGAAGTTTTTAAAAAAGCATAGCATAACTATTATGCACTAGGATAGTTAATTGTAATAAAATAGAGTGTTTACTAACTTCTTGAGGTCAAAGATAACATCTGGTCCATCTATGCATCCACAGAGCCCAGAAAAGATAAATGACCTTCCCAAGGTCATACAAGTGGTGAGCGGCCATATAGAACGAAATATGGGTTATCTGAACCGTCTCATACTTCCTCCCTTATTTATATTTAAGTAATTCTAGGCAGCATGTGCAGGGTCTGTAGGAGGCAGGGGAAGACACCAGAGTGAGTGAGGGTTTTGACCCAAGAGTCAGTTTCCTGCTGCGCACCACAGCTCCCCACTGGCAGGCTGTGCAAACATGCTGAGTCACTTTGCCTCTCTGACCTGTCATTGCTTCATGCGTAAGATGGGGATAGTTAGTACTGCCCTCATAGGAATATTTTGAGAATGCAACGAAATTGCGTCTTTGAGTGCCTAGCACAGTGCCGAGTTCCTGGGAAGCGCTCAGCAAGTGTTAGCTGTTATTGTTATTCCAACATAAAAAAGAGGTGACTTGACACCGCGAGAGTTTCTCATTCACGCTGCATTAGCAGAATGGTTCTGCCTTTTGTCTGGCAAACCCAATAGTCCGTTACTACAATGCAAGTTTCAGAATGCTGGGAATCTTGTCTGTCTTGTTCTCTGTTACATGTGTAGTCTGGTACAAGGGAGGTTCTGAAGGGGGCAGAATATACCACCCCAAGATAAGAATTATTTTGAGCTTAAAGGCAATGGAAAGACAGCAGATGCAAGGAGGGCATTTTAATCTCATCTTTTCTTCCTGAAAACAGGAGATAAAAACTCCCATGTGAAAGATGTCCTCCCTATATCAGGAAAAAGGAAACATGCTTCATGGAGAGTTGTAGCTGAGAGAATTCTGTGCAAACAGACCTTGTGAAAATCATTCTTATCTTCCTTTAGCCTCCCCACATAATTCAGTTACTTTCCCACAATTGTCTCACTTTGTTTAATGGAATATAAAAGTATTTAGGTCTTGCCACTTCTTTGGGTCCTCATTTCTTATTTTTAAAATTTTATCATTATTATTATTATTATTACTATTATTATTATTATTTTTTGAGACGGAGTCTCGCTCTGTCACCCAGGCTGGAGTGCTGTGGCCGGATCTCAGCTCACTGCAAGCTCCGCCTCCCGGGTTCACGCCATTCTCCTGCCTCAGCCTCCCGAGTAGCTGGGACTACAGGCGCCGCCACGTCGCCCGGCTAGTTTTTTGTAGTTTTTAGTAGAGACGGGGTTTCACCGTGTTAGCCAGGATGGTCTCGATCTCCTGACCTCGTGATCTGCCCATCTTGGCCTCCCAAAGTGCTGGGATTACAGGCTTGAGCCACCGCGCCCGGCCTATTTTTTTGAGATGCAGTCTCGCTCTGTCGCCCAGGCTGGAGTGCAGTGGCGCAATCTCGCCTCACTGCAACCTCTGCCTCCCGGGTTCAAGTGATTCTCCTGCCTCAGCCTCCTGAGTAGCTGGGACTACAGGAACGTGACACCATGCCCGGCTAATTTTTTGTATTTTTAGTAGAGATGGGGTTGCACCGTGTTAGCCAGGATAGTCTTGATCTCCTGACCTCGTGATCCACCCGCCTCCGCCTCCCAAAGTGTTGAGATTACAGGTGTGAGCCACCGTGCCTGACCCCAGGTCCTCACTTCTTATAAGGGCTCCTGTGTTACGTAAAACCGATATAAATTTATATGCTTTCCTCTTGTTGATACGTATTAGGTCAATGTAATTCTCAGGCCCAGCCAAAAACCCTGAGAGGGTAGACATACAATTTTGCCTCTTCTACGATGTTCTGCACATACTTGTCAAACAAAAGGATGAGTAAGTGGAATTGGAGTGGAGTAGTCATTAGTGTTGTCCAGGCATTTCCATGATAGCATCCTCCTTCCTGCCCTTTTGAAGTTAAGTGTGACTTGCTGTGGCCAATTACCCGCAGGTAAAAGGGAAGTGTGTTGGCCAGTGGCTTTACAAGCCAGTGCTAGAACTGCCATAACCATATCCATGGCTCTGGTGATCATGACAGTTCTGCTGTGGGTCTGAGTTGGCCTGAGTCTTTTGGTGATGAGCAGACATCTTCCTCCCACTGACCTGCAATGGGCATGTAACATGGGCAAGAAATAAACGTCTGTTAATGAGATTTGGGGGATTGTTTGTTACTGCACCTAGCCCATACTTACTGATACATATGACCACGACTTAATGGAACTTTTTTGGTATTATTAAAAATTACAAGGGCCAGGCATGGTGGTTCATGCCTGTAATCCTGGCACTTTGGGAGGCCAAGGTGGGTTCATCACTTGAGGTCAGGGGTTCGAGACCAGCCTGGCCAACATGGCAAATTCTATCTCTACTAAAAATACAAAAAATTATCCCTGCATTTTGATGCATGCCTGTGATCCCAGCTACTCAGGAGGCTGAGGCGTGAGAATCACTTGAACCTGGGAGGCGGTGATTGCAGTGAGCTGAGATCACGCCATTGCACTCCAGCCTGGGTGTGAGAGAGTGAGCCTCTGTCTCAAAAAAAAATTTACAAAAAATACCAAATGTACTCAACTGAAGTATCCCATAAATGTTGGTTTCTTCAAGGCTTCACTTGGAGACTCTGTATATGTGTTTCTCAATTATAGGCATCACTTGAAAGATGCTTTTAGAATTGCCACAGGCACCTGCAACACATTTATTTGCAAGTCCTTGGATAGAAAATCATTACTCTTTGGGGGAAAAAGTTCATGTTTGCAAAGAGGCCAAATGAAAAGACACTGGAGTCAGGTTTAGAATGTAAGGTAAGATTCAGCAGGCTGGGATAATTTTTGGTCAAAATCCAGACAAGACTATCAAGAAATGGGGTTTATTTTGCTTGCTGCATAATCTGGCCTAGAATTAATCACATTAGCTACCTATCATTAAATAATTAATTTATATTATTGTAGCGATGGGGTCTTGCTATGTTGCCCAGGCTGGTCTTCAGTTCCTGGGTGGTCTCCAAGCAATCCTTCCTCCATAGGCTCCCGAAGCCCTGGGGTTACAGAAATGAGCTGCGCCTATTGGCTGTCAGTTATCAAACATTTCTTTTGTGGCAGGCATAGAGCTAGGCACACTCCTTATAAAATCTGGAAAGGTGGGTTTTAGAATCCCCACCGTACACACTGGCTCAGGGAGGTTAAGTTCTTCCCTCAGTCTCCAACACACAGCTATTAAGTGGACAGCTGGGATTCGCCCACAGGTTTCTGTGACCCTGAGCACTTAAACTAAAGAGAACAGAGAACCCGATTCTCTGCTAAAGGCCAGATGAAAGTGGTAACATCAATGCTCAGTGAGGGTTTTTTTTTTTTGAGGCAGAGTCTCGCTCTGCCGCCCAGGCTGGAGTGCAGTGGTGCAATCTCGGCTCACTGCAAGCTCCGCCTTCCGGGTTCATGCCATTCTCCTGCCCGAGCCTCCCGTGTAGCTGGGACTACAGGCGCCCGCCACCTCACCTGGCTAATTTTTTGTATTTTTAGTAGAGACGGGGTTTCACCGTGTTAGCCAGGATGGTCTCGATCTCCTGACCTCGTGATCTGCCCATCTTGGCCTCCCAAAGTGCTGGGATTACAGGCATGAGCCATCAGTGAGGTTTTTGTTCCTTTCACTCTTATCCTAGAAAGGCAGTATAGCATAGCAGTTAGTGTGCAGTCTTTGACTGCCACTGCCCCCCCTCCCCCATCCATGTCTTCATCTGTAAAATAGAGTAATGATCATCCCATGACCAGATTATTGTGAGGACCGGATGAGTTGTTTTCTATAGTGCTTTGCATATAATTAATTATTAACTTTCCTGTGACCCCATACCGAAAGCACCTTCTTTAATTTGAACACTTAATATAAAGTGGGCACCCAAGTGCAGGGAGTCAGGAGCCTGATCGTGTGTTTGAATCCCATCTGCACAAGTTCTTGGACAAGCCCCTGGACTTTAATGTTACATTTTCTCATCTGCAAAATGGGGGTAATAATTGTACCTACCTCATAGTGTTGTTGTGAGGATTAAGTGAGTATATGCACATTGTCTAGAACTGTACCTGGCAGAAGCATCACCATCCCAAGACAAATTATTTCTTAACCCTTACAACGATGCAAGACAGATGATATTAACCCATTTTACAGAAGAAGAAACTGAGGTAAGATGTGGATCCAGAATATGAACTCAGATCCAGCTCTTTCCATTCTATCAGACTGCTACATTGGGCCGAATGTGGTGGCTCACTCTTGTATTCCCAGCACTTGGGGAGGCCAAGGTGGGCGGATCACTTGAGGTCAGGTGTTCGAGACCAGCCTGGCTGGTGAAACCCGGTCTCTACTAAGAATTCAAAAATTAGCCAGGCATGGTGGCAGGTGCCTATAATCCCAGCTACTTGGGAGGCTGAGGTCTAAGAATCATTTGAACCCTGGAAGCGGAGGTTGCAGTGAGCTGAGATTGCGCTGCTGCACTCCAGCCCGGGTGACAGAGTGAGACGCTGTGCCCCCCAAAACAAGCAAACAAACAAAAAAAACCCTGCTAAATACTTCTTTCTAGTTACTGCTTCTTTCAGATCTGCTGGATATCCTAGCTTTTCTACTGCCTAATCTTTTGTATTATTTGGGCTGTAAATGGCATCTCAGAATCTCCGCTTCACTTTTTCTTTTTATTGCTATAGTAGACAAAGAGATGGATCCCCTTGCTCTGGCAAATGGGGTTGAAATTATTTTTCTTGAGACCTGGGACTTGAATTTCCGCCTATATACCTGCTGCAAACTGACTTCCCTCTACTTCCATTTGTCACTCTTGGCATTGCTTCTTTTGGAAAAGATCTCTGAGCAAAAACAAAACAAACCAAAAAACAACAAAAAAAGAAGGGCTGGAAATTTAATTAGCACTGGCTCTGGGTTAAAGCTCCACCTTCTGGCTACTTAAACTGGTGATTTGTGGACCAGGAATTCATGGATTTCTCCTGGGAAGAGCTTTGGGTGAACCTGGTGTGTTGTTAGAGAGGGGTTTGCTCTGATGAGTTACCTGAAGGAAGCTCTGGGGGATTGGAGTGGATACGTTGCACAGCCCGTATCACTAAGCAGTTTAAAGCCGGCCATTTTCAGCACAATTGAAAGTGGAAAAAAAAGCTTACGCTGCAAACGTAGGAAGCAGAGTTTAGTAATGCAAACATACAAAACTGCAAACTTTCAGGAGCTCTCTGGGGCAGCACTTCCTTGCAGAGTGTTTAAAATAAAATGTTTGTTTAAACAGCAGCTAGGCTGGGCCCTTGTGGATTTATTTGCTGGTCATTAGCTGCTGAAAGGAGAAAATGGGGAACAATAAGGTGAGAAGCTTCAATTAAAAGCTAGAAATTTCTGCCATTGAATATAAAGAAATGGATATGAGGAAAGTTATAAATATCCAAGGGAAATTAATAATAATAATAATAATAAAAGGACCCCTTAAACCCAAACTCTATTTACAAGCAACCATCTCCAAAACTTGGCAGACACTGTTTCCTCTGCACGGACTACTCTTTGCAGCCACATCTCTGCCTCCCTAATTTCATTTAGTCTTCTACCCTTTCAGTTCTCCTTTTCAGGAAGCTTTCTCTGACCTCTTGTATCAGGATAATTATGCCAGTTGCATGACGGGCCAAGTGTGAAATCTCAAAAGTTAAACACAGTAAAGCTTATTTCTCACTCACATAAACTGCCATGTAGGTTGAGCAGCCCTGTACTGCTATGCTGCTGTTGGGGCCTCTGAAACACGTGGCCTTCAAGCTCTCTGAAGAGAGAAGAGGGGAGAGAGGAAGAGGAAGCAGAATAGCTCCTAATGACTTTGACCAGGAAGTGACGTGTGTTACTTTTGCTCATGGTCTATTGGTCAGAATTAGTCACATGACTCCATTGTAACTGCAGAGAAAGGTGGAAAATATAAGGGGCAATATAGAATATTTGGTGAGGATGAACAAGATTAATCTTGTTAATCTGCTACACCATCAAGATTGTATCTGCTATACCATCAAGAGTAGGTTGAATGTCCTTTCTATGGGTTTTTAAATCAGCCAATCATAGCACTTCTTTCTGTCTCTCTTTTGGTAATTACCTGTGTATTAGTCCACCCAAGTCCCAAGCCTATAAATTCTTTGAAAGAACTTGAACTCATTCTCATTGGATCTTTTGCACTCAACCCAACAGGGCACATTCAATAACACTCAATAGTTATTGAATACATGATAAAAGAAAAGGAATGAGTGGCTCTTCCAGGAATACAGCCATTAAAAAATGGAGGTGTTTTTATATAAATCTCTAGCCTAGGAGACTGAATGTTTTATCTGTGGATCAGATAGCCTTTAATCTTCTAGATGTCAATCAATTTCTTTGATCCGAGAATCTTCTGACAGAAGCATTTGAAATCTCCTCTCCTGTAAGCTTGTATAAGTGGTATATTTAATACCAGGCTCTATTCAAAGCTTCCTGGCTTTATTTTAGCTTGCCTATTAATTATGACTTCTTTTATGTCTTCCTATCATGCATACACAAATTAGGGACAACAAACTCATGACTTTTTCCCCTGAAACATGACCCATTTAAAAAAATTATTATTGTATTACTCAGGGTTCTCTAGAGAAGTAGAAGCGATAGAACCAATAGTATCTAGCATTGGTTAGTATAAATAAGGAGGAATTGGTTTATGCTATTATGGAGGTAGGGAGGTCCCACAACCTGTTTTCTGCAAACTGGAGACTCAGGGAAACCAGTGGTGCAATTCAGTCTGAGTTTGAAGGCCTGAGAACCGGAGGAGCTGATGAATAAATCCCAATCTAACAGGAGGAAAAGATGAAATGAGATGTCGTAGCTCAAACAGTGAGGCAAGGAAAAAAAGGGCAAATTCCTGCTTCCTCTGCCTTTTGTTCTACTCAGGTCATCAGTGGATTGAATGATGCTCAACCACATTGGGGAGGGCAATCTACCTTACTGAGCTCATTGATTCAAATCCCAGTCCCATCCAGAAGCAATCACAGACAACCCCAGAAACAATGTTTAATCTGGCCATCCCATGGCTCACTGAAGATGACACATAAATTTAACCACCACAATTATTATTATATTTATGTAAAAGTAATATACACTTGTAAGCTATGTATTAGGTTGATGCTAGCTGCTATAACAACAACAACAACAACAACAACAAAAAACCCATAAATATCAATGGCTTATTCAAATAGGTTTAATGTGAGTGTTTCCAATGGGCAGGTACCTTTCTATGCAGTGAATTGGGGAGGAAGCCTCCTTCTACCTTGTGTTCCCCTCTCCTCTAGGGCCTCAGAGTACTCTATTTCCACTTTCATTTTCATTCTACTAGTGAGAATTAGTCCTATGTCCAACCCAAACACAAGGTAGGCTGGGAAATGTAGTCCATGGTTAGACAGCCCCTCCCTAGCAACACACGTCCCAGGGACATTTACTGGAGGACTATCCAGCATCCACTTTGTGCCACAATGGAAAGGACCTTGACTTTGCTTGGTGGAATTCACCCTCTGCCATTGATGCGGTTTGGCTGTGTTCCCATAAATCTTCTCTAGAATTGTAATCCCCATAATCCCCACGTCAAGGAAGGGACCCAGTGGGAGGTGATTGGATTATGGGGTGGATTCCCCCATACTGTTCTTGTGATAGTGAGTGACTTCTCATGAGATCTGATGGTTTTATAAGGTGCTCTTCCCTCTTCACTTCCTTCACATTCTCTTTCTCACCTGCCGCCATGTAAGATGTGCCTGCTTTGTCTTTTACCCTGATTGTAAGTTTCTTGAGGCCTCCCCACCATGCAGAATTGTGAGTCAATTAAATCTCTCTCCTTCATAAATTACCCAGTCTCGGTGGTGTTCTTTATAGCAGTGTGAGAATGGACTAATACAGCCATTTTCAGCCACATGATTTGGATGGGGTTGACTTTCTTGCTACAGTGGGTGGGTTCTGGTTGGTGCAAGGCAATTAGCAAGTTGTGTACCATTGGCCACAGTGACTGGGTCAGGGATGGGTACATTATATAATTCAGGCCAATGGGAAAAGTGAATCTTCAGACTTATGCTCAAGTTGTCAGAAGACACTTTCTTTATTTCGTAGGATGTGTGTGAGAATATGGTATATGGAATAGCTTCTGTCGTTTAGCTATCATGAGAGAGAGAGCATATGTGTGTGTGTGTGTGTGTGTGTGTGTGTGTGTGTGTATGTGGAGTGGTGTGGGGGGGATGATGAAGGATCACTGCTTGGAGTCAGAGGATGAAGCCAATTTTTGGAAGGCAGAGCCCTGAGACAGATAGAAGCCAGGTCCTTGGTGACTGTATTGTTGTATCTGGATTATGCTTTGTATGAAACTCAACCTACTTTTTGACCTTTCTGTTACATAAGTCAACAAACTCCCATCACTGCAATGGAAGTTTGAGATGGGTGTTTTACAATTTGTGACTGAAAATGTATTAACTCATGTGGACTATTTTGGTCAAATAAAAATATTGAAAAGTTTGGCAAAGTTTAAGAGTGGCCAAAGAATTTTTATATGATTCCACAGAAGACATTTTATTAGTTTTGATATAGTTGAGGTCATGAAGAACACTTAATTATTTTTAAAATGCTTATTTATCATAGTTATTATTTGAATTTGTATAAATTTATTAAGTACAAGTGTAATTTTATTGCATGCATAGGTTGCGTAATGGTGAAGTCAGAACTTTTAGGGTGTCCATCACCTGAATAACATACATTGTACCCGTTAAATAATTTCTCATAATTCTCCCCACCCTTCTGAGTCTTCTTTGTCTATCATTCCACACTCTGCATCCATATGTACACATTATTTAGCTCCCACTTATAAATGAGAACATGCAGTATTTGTCTGTGTCTGAGCCATTTCGCTTAATAGCCTCCAGTTCCATCCATGTAGTCGCCAAAGACACAATTTAATTTTTTATGGATGAATATTTGAATACTTAATTTATTTCTGCTCTTTTGTCTGAACATGATGTTGTAAGTATCTCCTTACGTCATTAAAAACTTGTAAATTTTATTTAGAATGCCTTGTTCCTTATCTTAGTTTGTTATTGTTTCCTCATTGTTGGCCATTTAGGTTGCTTTGAGTTTTTCCTTCCTTGATTTTTTCTTCAGGATGTATTGCTAGCAGTGGTCTTACTTGGTCAGAGGGTAGGAACATTGTAAACAGCTTGCTATCTATTGCTCAGTTATTTTTGGGAAAAGTCAGAGCAATTATACATTCTCTAGCAATGGGCTAGCATCATGGCTCATGCTGGTCTTCCTGTACCCTAGCCAGAATATCTCAAACACCTTCGTTAATGCAAAAGGTTGAAAGCGGGCTTTCGTTTTAATTTGCTTGATTGCCAGTGATATTGAAGTTGTCTGTTATGTGGCTGGGCCTCTGACCAGATTGCTGATATTTACCCTGCTTTAGGGTCAGCTTCTAGACATAGTTCTAAATAACATACACGAGGTTTTGCCAACCTTGGCACTGTTGACATTTGGGGATCAGATAATTGTTTGTGGTTAATCAATGCCGTCCTGTGCATTGAGGTCTCCCCACCACAATGTGACGATCAAAAACTGTCTCGAGACATTGCCAAATGTCCCTCGGGAGCCAAAACAACCCACAACCCATGGTTGAGAGTAATTGACTTCAATCAGCTAAAAAATGAAGATAAAATCAGGCAATTGTGGGATATTGTTCCTGGTTAGATGGTTAAACCTGGTGTTTATTTTATTTTTATTTTTATTTATTTATTTGTTTGTTTTGAGACAGAGTTTCACTCTTGTTGCCCAGGCTGGAGTGCAGTGGCACCATGTCTACTCACTCACTGCAACCTCCACCTCCCAGGTTCCAGCGATTCTTCTGCCTTAGCCTCCCGAGTAGCTGGGATTACAGGCACCTGTAACTATGCCTGGCTAATGTTTGTATTTCTAGTAGAGATGGGGTTTCACCATGTTGGCCAGGCTGATCTTAAACTCCTGACCTCAGGTGATCTGCCTGCCTCGGCCTCCCAAAGTGCTGGGATTACAGGCGTGAGTCACCGTGCCTGGCCTGGTGTTCATTTTTCAAAACATTTTCATTCTGGAAAATTCCAAACGCATACAAAAGTAGACACATAGTATAGTGAACCCCCAGGTACCTACCACCCAGTTTCCACAATTATTAATTTGTGGCTGATCTTGTTTCGACTCTACCTACCACTTTTCCCCTTTTCATATTTTTAGACAAAATCCCACACCATATACTCATCCATCCACTGGGATTTGAGCAGAATACAGTGCTTAAAGGATTCTGTAATTTCCATCCAATCATCCATATAACAATACTTCATTGCACGCCTACTAGGTGCCATGCACGGGGTCAGGGGCTGGGGACCCACGGATGAATAAAACAAGTCCAGGTATTGCATTCAGAGCCTACATGCTACAGACTATCAACAAGGAAGCAAATAAATAAAAGATTCAGATAGTGATCTATGCTATAAAGAAAGAAAAATAATTTGAAATGATAGAGGATGCTTTCGGGATGGGAGGCATAATATACAGGGTGAACAAAGAAAGTCTTCCTAAACTTTGAGCTGAGTCCTGAGAGACAAGAAGAAGTCAGTGAGGAAAAACCTGCAGGCATTTTCCAGATGGAGTTAAAAGTACTTACAAAGTCTCCAAGGCAGGAAAAAAGCCAAGGGCAGGCTGGAAGGCCCATAGTTAGAAGGAGTAACTCTGAGTGGTATAAGGTGACTCAAAAAGGTAGGCAGGGGTGAGATCCGGGAGGGTCTCAGTGGCCTTGGTAAGGATTTTGAGTTTTATTCCATGAGCAATGTGTCTTTGGAAGGCTTTAAGCAGAGGATGGCAAATCCTATCTCAACAAGGTCACTCTGGCTGCTGAGTCAACGAGAAGTCCATCATAGGGTCCAGGTGTGAGTGAAGGACACTTCAGTGGCAGAAAAGTAAGAGAGGTGGATGGGTGTGATTTAAAAAAAATTTTTTTTTAAATTTTTTAGCTTTATTGAGATTGATAAACAAAAAGTTGCACACATTTAACCTATACATCTTGATGAGTTTGGATATATGCATACACCACCATGTCATCACCACAACTAAGGTAGTAAACATATCCATCACCTCCAAAACAATGTCCGTGTGTTCTTTTGTGTTATGTTTGTGTGTGATCTTCAGCAAGGACACTTTGTATGAGATCTGTCTTCTTAACATATTTAAAAGAGCACAATAGCACATTGTAAAACTATAGCAGCTATGTCGAATAGCAGATTTCTAGAACTTACTCGTCTTATATAACAGAAACTTTGTACCCACTGAAACACAATTTCCCTTTTCCTTCTCCCCCAGCGCTAAGCAACCACCTATTCTACTCTCTGATTCTGTGAGTTTGGCTAAGCAACCAACTATTCTACTCTCTGATTCTGTGAGTTTGGCTAAGCAACCAACTATTCTACTCTCTGATTCTGTGAGTTTGGCTAAGCAACCAACTATTCTACTCTCTGATTCTGTGAGTTTGGCTAAGCAACCAACTATTCTACTCTCTGATTCTGTGAGTTTGGCTATTTTAGATACTTCAAATAAGTGGAATCATGCGATATTTGTTCTTCTGTGACTGGCTTGTTTCACTTAGCATAATATCCTCTAGGTTCATCCATGTTGTTGAAAATAGCAGAATTTTATTTTATTTTAAGGCTGAATAATATTTCATTGCATATATATATGTATCACACTTTCTTTATCCATTCCTGTGTCAATGGACATTTGGGTTGCTTCCGTATCTTGACTATTGTAAATAAAGCTTCAGTGGGCATGAGAGTGCAGTCATCTCTTTGAGATGTGTGATGATCTTTTGATGTGTCAGCTTGGCTGTGCTATAGCTACATGTGATTCAATCAAACACTAATCTAGGTTATGCTGTGAAGCTATTTTGTAACTGTGATTAAAGTCCATAATTGGTTCACTTTGCATAAGGAAGAATATCCTGGATAATCTGGGTGAGCATGATTCCATCACTTGAAAAGTTTTAAGAGCAGAGCTGAGGCTCCCTTGCTGAAGAAGAAATTCCGCCTGAAGACCACAGCTTCAGCCTGTGTCCAAGAGTTCCAGTGTATTCTTTCTGGTGCACTGTCCTGTGGATTTGGGACTTGTCTAGCTACTGCTTATAATCTCTTAAGCCACCTCCTTGCAATAAATCTCAATATATATATATGTCCTTTGACTCTGCTTTTCTGTTGAACCTTGATTGATATTACTACAATGGGCTTGGAATATTCAAAGGCAGGGCTACAAGGTTTTGCTGATGCTCTGGATGAAGGAGCGAGGGAAAGCAGTCGATTAAAGATTGCCAGCACCTTTGCCCATACAATTGTCTCACATACATACCCTTTACACTAGAAAGAGCAAAGGTGTTGCCAAAGTCAGGGTTGGATGGTTTGCCTTGCACCTTTCTAAGTGATTTCACCCAGTGCCTTTGATATTGTCCTCCAGAAAATGGCTAACCTCTTCAGATCCTATTTATTGATCATTCCTTAAAGTGCTTGAACATTTCCCTGGCCATGCTCAATTAATTAGCACATTTTAAGGGCAAACCTGCTGGAACTTTCAGCAGAACTCTATGAAGTACAAACGAACATTTTCAGTGCCAATGGTTCCAGCCCTCAAATACCTTGAAATGACAATGTTCATGCCTTTCCCTTGTAGTTCATTGCCTTCCTGTTGTGGCTAAAGGATTTGGGATGGGGGTGGGTGGGTTTTGAGCTGTGTCCTTCTGGGAAGGCTCCAAAGTGGGAGAGGCTAAGAGGGGAAAAGATGATTTTGAATCATAATTTCTTTCTGGATGGCATGATAACAGGTGATCTCTGGAGCTCTTTCAAAGGAAAGTCTGGAAAGGTGTGTGGCTGCTGCAGTGTTGATCTCAGGGGAAAGAACTGTTCTCTCTTATGAATAATTTGTGGGGAGATTGCTCAGCTGACCACAGATCCTTCTGGAAGTTTCTAGATGCTTTTGAAAATCCCTGCTGTGTGTGGGTAAAGAGACATCTAGAAAGTGGAAAACTGGGCCGGGCGCGGTGGCTCAAGCCTGTAATCCCAGCACTTTGGGAGGCCGAGACGGGCGGATCACGAGGTTAGGAGATCGAGACCATCCTGGCTAACACGGTGAAACCCTGTCTCTACTAAAAATACAAAAAACTAGCCTGGCGAGGTGGCGGGCGCCTGTAGTCCCAGCTACTTGGGAGGCTGAGGCAGGAGAATGGCGTAAACCCGGGAGGCGGAGCTTGCAGTGAGCTGAGATCTGGCCACTGCACTCCAGCCTGGGCGACAGAGCAAGACTCCATCTCAAAAAAAAAAAAAAAAAAAAAAAGGAAAGTGGAAAACTGGGGCAAATGTCCCCCCTAGGGCCCAGGAGGGGGTCCATAGTTTCAGGTTCTTTTGAGCAGAGTGAGTGGCTGTAGGCTACAGGCAAAAATGTTTAAAAAAAGAAGCCATGCTCATTTATAGTCAGGCGGCTCATGACCCATTTCTTTTCCCATCACAAAGGCTAAGGGGTCAGGGGAAGTTTCACTGTGGCACCTGCCCCTGTTCAAAGCTTTCCTTGAAAGTCACAAAAACCGGGAAAGAGCTTCCAGCACTGTAAAAACTATATGTGCTCATTATAAAAACAAAATTCACACAGAATATATATCACCACTGAGTGCCTGGATCAACCTGCTGTAAGATCCGCCCTCTCTGTGTATTTCCTATTATGTGGGATAATAAACTCTTTTACTGTTTGAGTTAGAGTTTCTGCGTCTTGCAGCCCAAGCATCCTAACCAATACACATCCACTCACTCAAAATCTCTGGTAATAAACCTGCCTCGGGTGATTCTGACTTATCCTCAAGCATGGAAACTGCTAGAGAGCTGGACAGGAGATTTAATTGGTCATCACAGGTCCAGTTGCTGATACTGGCTCTGCCATTAAATTGCTGCGCCATCTGGGGCAAGTCATTTTCTCTCTCTGAGCCTCAGCTTCCATATATATATATATGTGTGTGTGTGTGTGTGTGTGTGTGTACAAAAGGGAAAGAGAAAAGCCTTACAAACTTCTACTACCCAGAGATGATCTCTGTTACATTTTTATATTCTTCTAGATTTTTCTGAACACACCTTCACACACAGGAACTCTCTCTCTCTCTCTCTCGCATACACATGTTCACTCTCACACACACTTGCAATACACATACACATGCTCTCTCTCACACACACACACAAACTCAAAGCTTTCTCATACACACACTCACACACCCACATAAACTTCTATGTAAATGAGATCACATCGAACCTATTCTGTAACCTGCTTTTATACCTGACATTATGCAATGATCCTCTTTCTGGGTCAACACATTTAGAAATATCTCATCAATTTTAATGGCTGCTTAAAATTCCACTGTGTGGTTAGAACGTGTAATAGCTAACCAGTTCCCTATTGGTGGATATTTAGGGTGATTATCGTGATTACTGTGGAGACTGTTGCTATGAAAATCCTTGTGGTTACATCTTAATCCACATGTATAATTTACTGCTTGCTTTAACTGTCTTTTTTTTTTAAATCTCTTTTTTAAAAAGTATTTACGTAATAGTCTTTTCGAGGAGTTGAGATGAGAAAATAATGTGGCATTTCCTGAGATGTCTGAATACCCTAGGAACGTTTTCAGTATAGAAATGAAACCAAGAAAGCAGGCTGAAGTCAGTGCTGCCCAGACTTTCTGCTTATAAGGATCAGGAAGGTCACACGCTAAAAGCCCAAGATCCTGGGCTCTCTGTGACCTACTGCATTACTCTTCTCAAAGGCTGACCCAGAGGCACCAGGCATAGATGGGGACTCAGCTGCAGCAGGAGAAATTGCTGGGAACCCACCCACTCTCTTCGCTTTCTTCACAGAATCACGCTTCTGTGGTTTAGTTGTATATCCCTCCACCATGACATCATACAACTCCAGGAAAACTAATCTTAGGTGTAGTCTGACTGCTTTCAAGGAAATTGCTATTTTTCCTGCCAGTGCTTGCTTCAAGAACAGGCATTTGATACAACTCGGTCCAGTGAGAGGAAAAGGGAAACCTGTTGAAAGATCCAGACAAAGTTTTATCTTTCCAAAAAAAAAAAAAAAAAAAAAAAAAAAAGAGGACAAGATAACTCTTTCCTTCCTTGGGGGGCTGTGGACTCACAATATTTACCTGGAATTGCTGTTTCAGCCATCTGACATCTGAGACCCATTGGAGGATGGAGCCAATACTAAAGAAAACAGAGGGGAGACTGAAAGAAGCTGGGTTTTTCTTCACACCACTGAGTGCCTGGATCAACCTGCCCTAAGATCTACCCTCTCCATGTATTTCCTATTATGTGGGATAATAAACTCTTTCAGTGTTTGAGTGGGAGTTTCCACGTCTTGCAACCCAAGCATCCTAACCAACGCACCCCCACTGACTCAAAATCTCCAGTGCTAAACCTGCTTCAGGTGATTCTGACTTATCCTCAAGCGTGGAAACTGCTAGAGAGCTGGAGAGGACATTAAATTGGTCATCACAGGTCCAGTTGCTGGTACTGGCTCTGTCATTAAATTGCTGAGCCACCTGGGGAAAGACCTTTTCTCTCTCTGAGCCTCAGCTTCCTCATGAACCAAAAGGATACACCATAGGGATCCTCTCTCTCTTTGTGGTCTCCTGTTTTGCTGCAGTGTAGTTCCAGGCAAGTATGGCGGGTACTTTTGGCAAGAGAGAACGAAAAGAAAAGAAAAGAAAAGAAAAGAAAAGAAAAGAAAAGAGAAGAGAAGAGAAGAGAAGAGAAGAAAAGAAAAGGAGAAAAGATTCTACTGAATGCTTTACCATCGGTACCGTTGAGCAGGAAGGAACATTATTGCTCTTTGAAACAAAAATTGGCTGCAGACTGTTCTGCTTTCTAGAGGAATGGCAGAACTAATCTCATGTAGTCAAAGGTTCTATTGTTCAGAAAAATGCCTTGAGAGACATTTTGATTCCAATATGGGGCACACCCTCTACCCCCCCCCCCCCGCCCCCCACAAAGCCTGGTTGAGCGGTGGTGAAACAAGAGAGGGCTCGATTTCTTTGTGCTGTATGTTAAGGTGCAATGGAATCTTGCACTTCTAGCAGTCCCTAGAAAAAAGCAGGGTGAGGGGCTCCAGGAATAGTCAGAAAAAGGAAAAGATGAAGAAGGTCTAAGGAAAGAGAGGCCTCAGAAGATGGATGGTGGTGAGCTAGGGTCTCCGGAGGATGTGGCCAGAAAGGCATTTCCTGGGATGGAGAATGGTCCATAATTACCAGGACAGCGACATCTGATGTTCAGTTCTCACTTGGCCCATTTTATGCTGTGCTGTAATTCCTTTACACCATCCTAAACCATCAGTGAAAGTTCATTTTGAGTGCATTGGGGGAATAATGAAAGAATCGAGGATGAGTTCAGTGTGATATGAAGATATGTAGAAAGACTGTAGACAGGCTAGGCGTGGTGGCTCACGCCTGTAATCCCAGCACTTTGGGAAGCTGATGGGGGTTGGATCATGAGGTTAGGAGATTGAGACCATCCTGGCCAACATGGTGAAACTCCATCTCTACTAAAATACACAAAACTAGCCAGGCGTGGTGGTGGGCGCCTGTAGTCCCAGCTACTCGGAAGGCTGAGGCAGGAGAATGGTGTGAACCTGGGAGGCGGAGCTTGCAGTGAGTCGATATTGCACCACTGCACTCCAGCCTGGGTGACAGAGCGAGACTCCATCTCAAAAAAAAAAAAAAAAAAAAAAAAAGACCGCAGACATCCCCCAAAGAGATTTTCAGAGAGGAGATGATAAACACTGCAGAAGCAGAAAAAACACACAAGTGACCAGGTAAATGTAGTCCCTACTCCTGAGACCCAGCACTACTGGGAGATGGCCATTAATTTAAACACAAAAGGCAGAATGAGGGCTTGAGCTGTGCTCTGTGAATATTATAGACAGAAGTAATCCAGGATACTGAAGGGGCCTGCAAGCACCCAGGAGGAACACCTAGGGGACTGTATTACAATGTCAACTCTTTTCAGAGTGTTTTGTAGGCATGTTACTCCACGTCATCCTTTCAGTGACCTGGTGAGATTGTTAATTATTAGACTCATTTTCAGATGTGAGATCTGAGGTTCGGAGAGGTTTTCTAAACTTTCCTGATGTCTTCACAGCAATTTCCCAACTAGACAATCTTCCCTCTGTGGCAACATTTTTCAGCCTGGTCCTCCAATGCTCCCTCAGGGAAGAGACAGCACTACTTCAAGCGATGACTAGCTTTCGCCTTTAGTATGCCTTGTAATCAGTCCTTCCTTCCTTCCTTCCTCCCTCCCTCCCTCCTTCCTTCCTTTTTTCCTTCCTTCCTTCCTTCCTTCCTTTCCTTCCTTCCTTCCTTCCTTCCTTCCTTCCTTCCTTCCTTCCTTCCTTCCTTCCTTCCTTCCTTCCTTCCTTCCATTCTTCTTCAGAGTCTCACTTCATCACTCAGTGCAATGGCATGATCTCAGCTCACTGCAGCTTCCACTTACAGGCTCAAGCAATCCTCTAGCCTCAGCCTCCTGGGTAGCTGGGATGACAGGGGTGAGCCACCACACCCAGCTAATCTTTGTATTTTTTGGTAGAAATAGGGTTTCACCACGTTGCCCAGACTGGACTCAAATTCCTGAGCTCAAAACAATGCACCTGCCTTGGCCTCCCAAACTGCTGGGATTACATGTGTGAACCACCATGCATGGCTGAAATTTTTTCTTGATAGCTGGACTTGATGTACCAGGTAGAGGGAACTCCTGTAAACAGACCTCAAGTGATGCGGTGGGAAAGTGTCAGGGGAGGGGAAATGTTCTAGAGTCCTATGATTAAGTCTAAGTCTTTTAGTGAGCCTGTGTCTCTACGCTATGAACTTCATAAGCGCTTCTCAGTTCTCTCTTTCCCTCTTAGGTGAGACAGGATGGCCTGAACTGGCTGGAGTTGGTCATTTCCCTTTCCCCAGGTCAGTTAGGCTAAGACAAAACCCCAGAAGGTTAGGCTCTGGTAAAACAGTTTCTCCTGAGGGCAGACCTTATTAGGAAGAACAGAACACTCTGTGTGTTTCCAAATGGTTCCTTTTCCCCTCCAGCTGCTGTAAGCATGAGGAGATTACTGTGAGCATCTGGTTGAACTCTTGGAGGTAAAATTCACGAAAGCGCAGCGTACCCCCTTGTGACTGGGTGCCCTCAGAGATTTTAATTCTTGTCCACATTCAGCCTCCAGCAGTGTGTCAATTGTGGTTCAGGTTTTCCTACCCTGACACTGATTCTTGTGTGGTGGTTTTCACTTGTGATTCTCGGCTCCAGTAAGCTGTATTTTGCCTGTCTGTCTCTCCAGTCTTGGGGGCAGTGGTCTGCCCTTTACTTTTTTATGGATCCAGGAAGAATTGTTGATTTTTTTTTTTGTCTGCTCAGTCTTTTACTCATTGTCAGGAGGGAATGGTGACTTTTTTTTTTTTTTTTTTTTTGGAGACGGAGTCTCTCTCTATTGCCCAGGCTGGAGTGTGGTGGCGTGATCTCAGCTCACTGCAACCTCTGCCTCCCGGGTTCAAGTGATTCTCCTGCCTCAGCCTCCCAAGCAGCTGGGATTACAGGTACATGCCATGCCCAGCTAATTTTTGTAATTTTAGTAGAGATGGGGCTTCACCTTGTTGGCCAGGCTGGTCTTGAACTCCTGACCTCAAGTGATCCACCTGCCTTGGCCTCCCAAAGTGCTAGGATTATACTCCATGCCCAGCCTGGAGTGGTGACTTCCAAGCCCTTTCCACGCAGAACCATGCTCTGAATAGTTTTGATTAAGGATATGAAGGAATAAAGTATTTTCAGTGAACAATGAGGCTGCTGATTTAATTAACTTTCTTTGAAGGCATCTGATTGGGCCCTTGTCATCCCATTTTTCCAAGTCCTCCCTGTCTGACATTTTCAAGTGGATGAGGAACCTGGAGGTGAACGGAGCTTTGTGATGTCAGCATCCACTTCTGAGGACTGTGGCCTGCTTTCCCAGCAATGTGCTTTACCTGTGGCAAGTTGGTTGTGGGAAAACAGACCTATTGAAACTTTCCAGTGGGACTGGAGGCAGACCACTCAACCCTCCCCAGCCCTGCCCATGATCTAGAAATGATCAGTAGTAAAGACATAGTTCTAAGAAGCCAGGGTTATGGCTCAACCAGCTGAAGTCTGTAGGCTGTGCTGATGTGACGGGGGCAGCCATACGGGAGCCCACAGCTGGCTACCAGTCTAATGACACACAACTGTGTTAAGGAAGTCGCTTTTCTCTATTGTCTTTTTTTTTTTTTTTTGAGATGGAATCTTGCTCTGTCCCCAGGCTGGAGTGCAGTGGCATGATCTCAGGCTCACTGGAACTCCTCCGCCTCCTGGGTTCAAGTGATTCTCCTGCCTCAGCCTGCCGAGTAGCTGGGACTACAGGCATGTGCCAACACGCCTAGCTAATTTTTGCATTTTAAGTAGAGATGGGGTTTCACCATGTTGGCCAAGCTGGTCTTGAACTCCTGACCTCAGGTAATCTGCCTGTCTAGGCTGCCCAAAGTGCTGGGATCACAGGCGTGAGCCACCACACCCGGCCCACTTTCCTTTATTGTCTTATTCAGCTCCTCAATCTCCCTCCATTACTGTTGCCATATTCTGTGGATTCTACCCCAGCAATAGATTTCATATTAGCTTCCCTACACCGGACAGTTCTTCCCATTGTCACTGACTTGTTAGTTCAGGCCGTGTCATCTCTCATAGAGACAGCTGTCATAGCCCTTAACTGCTCTCCCAGTCTCTCGTTTTCAAATTTTCTGCATTTTTAATTGGCCTTCAGAATTTTTAAATTATCTCTCTTAGAGGTTCTCTTAGCTCTAGTATCATAAAGAATACCTTTGGCTTTGACTAAATCTTAGTCTCTCCTGTCTCCTGGTTCCCATCACTTTCCTCTTACAAACACTTTCCTAAGATAAGAGCATTTTAAGACCAGACTCCACTTGTAGATACCAGAGGCAATTAGATAAGCAATAAGGGACAGGAACATGCTGGCAAATTTTAATTATTTTTTATAGCTTACTATTAAATCATATTAATATGGGCCCAGACACTAATTTCCATCTGAGGTTTATTTTTGAGCACGTTCTCCGTGTAAGGCTCTAGGAGAAGTTCTGCAGGGAGATAGGTTATATAGCTGTTGATCAAAGGGGCTTGTAGTACTTGAGGATGACTTTTTGTGGGACTTAATGCTACCTTCTGAATTGATTACAGCACATCAGGGATTCTCTAGTTCTTGAAAACGTCCAAGTAGAGTTCCTAAAATGACCTCAGTTTTGTCACTTTTTGTCTGGCAAACCTCAGGTTCCATCTCTATAGCTACTGTGACGAAATAGGAAAGGCAGTTGAAAAAAACATTTCTGATGAAGTGCAGAGGAAATGTGGTCAGCCAGTCCTATGTTTCATTTGTAGTAGTTTTTTAAAACTTTGTTTTAGAACAAAAAGATAAACTTTATTTTTAATTCTTTTTTTTTTTTTTTTTTTTTTTGAGACAGTTTCACTTTGTCGCCCAGGCTGGAGTGCAGTGGTACAATCTTGGCTGACTGCAACCTCTGCCTCCCAGGTTCAAGCGATTTTCCTGCCTCAGCCTCCTGAGTAGCTGGGATTTCACCATGTTGGTCAGGCTGGTCTCAAATTCCTGACCTCAGATGATGTGCCCGCCTTGGCCTCCCAAAGTGTTGGGATTGCAGGCATGGCACTGGGTGTGTTTTCCTACAACCAACTTGCCACAGATAATGCACATTACCTGGGAAAGCACTGTGCCCAGCCTTTATTTTTAATTCTAATAAGGCAACTTTTAATTCATGTTTTATTCAGGTTTAGGGTGGCATGGTATAGAAAAGAGTAATAGACAGGAAATCAAAGGTTCAGGATTCTGGCTTTTCTTTGGGTATGTTCTATGACCCTGGGCCATGTATTTAATCTTAAATGACTAAACATCCTGATCTGTAACATAGGAGGATGATCCTAGATGAGGGCCATCAGGTAGGTTTCAACTCAAGTCCACTGCTACTGGCTACCTGGAGTTCTGTGTTGAGAATTCTGAAGCTGAGTCATGATCAGTTAGTGATGTCGGTCGTGGTTGCAGCATACGGAAGCACACGGTCAAGGCATTTTCCATCCTTTTTTTTTTTTTTTCCTGAAATGGAGTCTCACTCTGTTGTCCAGGCCAGAGTGCAGGAGTGCAGTGGTGAGATCTCGGCTCACTGCAGTCTGTGCCTCCTGGGTTCAAGTGATTCTTCTGTCTCAGCCTCCCGAATAGCTGGGACTACAGATGTCCACCACCACACCCAGCTAATTTTTGTATTTTTAGTAGAGACAGGGTTTTACCATGTCGGCCAGGATGTTCTCAATCTCCTGATCCACCTGCCTCTGCCTCCCAAAGTGCTGGGATTACAGGTGTGAGCCACTGTGCCCAGCCTTGCATCCTTTTAATACAAGTTTTACACTGTTCTTCTCGCATGTGAAGGTTTATTTATATTTTCTTCCAAAATAACAAACCACTCACGTGCTCAGGTTAAGCTATCTGCAGTGTATTGTCTACTAACACAAACCTAAAACAAGCTGCAATCTTAATTCAGCCATCACAATTTGGAGCAGTGAATTGTAGATTATCTTTGACATTCGAGGTTTGTTGTCCATCTTCTTGTGCCACACAGATATCTTTTGACATATAGCTGCTTGGGATCGGAAACACCGGGCCCATTCTTGTTCCTGACTTTGAGTGGTTTAGAAGCAGTCATTGTGAACATGGCCATCACAGGGACGTTTCTTCTGAGTCTCCGTGAGCTTGTAGCCACTGGCGACTTGTGAAGAACAAAAGTGAAGCGATGACAAAGTTGAAGTGAGATATGAAAGACCAAACCACAAAGCTTGAAATGATGCCTAGAATAGAACTAAAGCTCCATTTAAGAGCAAAAGGTGTGAATACAGGGACTTTAGGAAGAACCTCACAGGTCAGAGCTCCCTCTAGAGGTCACTGAGACCCTGACAGGTAAAATAATCCCTCCAAGACCCCATAGCTAGTTAAGTGGCAGAGCTGAGGCTGTGGACTTCAAGAAGACAGGGCTTTTTCTCTTATACCTGTACTATGTAGCACCTTCCAATTCACTCCAAAACGTATAGAAATTGGGATGAAATTTGTCACAACTGTAGGATACAACTGTGGCTATATATATTTTTTTTACTTAAAATAACAACATGTGGGAGTTCCCACATGACATATTGGCATGAAACTCAGTATCTACTTTAGGGGCTCCACCCCACACCCCAAGAATTGGCCAAGAAAATTGGGGGCTTATGCATAAGCTTATCCATTCAGGCAGGGAGAACCTGAAGTGATGACAGTTGGTTGTTGCCATTGCTTCTCACTGCTACAACAGTGTTACTGTGGAACACTGGGCTGCAGTCCAACGGCCAAGCCTGGTGCACATGGAGCATCTTCCTTCCATGATCCACTGGTGCCACACTTGGCTGAGGACATTGCGACCTAATGTTCAGTACAGTTCAGTACATTTGGTCCCGAACACAGCTGTGGCGGGAATGAATGACACAGGTGATTTGAGCATTTGTCCTTTTCAGACTTTTGTCCTTTTCAGACTTGGGACCATTGTCTCCCATGTTTTCCCTGGGGATCTAGACACCCGGGGTGAGGCAGTTTTTCCTCTTAAAACTCTCAAAATCAAAGGATATTGATACTCTTCTTTCTCAATACCCTTCCTTCTGCGGTGTTAGACATTCTTTCTCCAACATTACCTTCAATCAATACTTTTTCTTCTCCAACATTAGACCTGGATCACTTCTATAGCAGTAGTTCTCGGTTGGTCAATTTTGCCCTCCTGGGAACTTTTGGCCATGTTTGGAGACATTTTGGCTGTCATAACTCCGCAGAGAGGGTACAGTGTTTGCCACTGACATGCAGTCAGTAGAAGTCAGAGATATTGCAAAATGTTCTGCAACGCACAGGACAACTTTACAACAAAGAGTTGTCCGTTCCAAATGTCAGTAGTGCTGAAGTTGGGGCACCCTTTTCTAAAGGTTTTTAATATGACATTTGTGCTTCAGTTGTGATTTATCTTCCCAAGGGTAGCTGAGGTAGCTTTTTAAAACTCAAGAGCAGAGGGAGGGGGTTGGTGGGGAGGGGTAGGGGGAGAGAGAGAGAGAGAGAAATAAATGCAACTTAACTCTTCAGCAGGGCATCCCCATTACTCTTACTAGGAAATTCTTTGTCTTGGCAACACTTCCTTGTATCTACCAAGGTGATAGTTTGGTGAAAAAGAGCTTGTTGGGGGGGGGGGGGTGGGTGAGAATGAAAACAAATAGAAAATTCAGAACAATGCACAAAGAAGATATCATCAAAACACTCAAATATAATATCTGCTTGCTAAAGATAGTGGAAATTGTAGTTCTAGGCCTAAATGTTGCCAGCTTTATAGGGTAGAACTAGACATGCAGAGTAGAGTATCGCTATGTGTCTATAAATGTTAGACTTTTAAAAAATGTAGTCAGCCTTTCTACATGCATTTGACTGGGGTTCTCTTGATTCTAGAATATCTTCTCATTCTGCTTTAGATCTGAGGTACCTAATTGCTGATTTTCCCCATGTTATCTTAACCTCTCAGTTTTTTCTCTAGTAGAGTTCTCTTCTTCCCCATCCTCCTTCTTGCAATTTTCTCAAGTGCTTTTCCCACGTTATAGGATATTGCAGTAAACATCTTTGCCCATTTACAACTATTGATATTTTATTTTTTCTTGGGTCAAAGTCCCAGGAAGGTCAATGTAAATGAATTTTTTATGGATAATGAAATATGTATATTTTCCAAATTATTTTCCTTCAAATGTAGAGTACCTAGTCATAATAAATGAGTGTGCCTATTTCTTCACACACTCATCAATACTTGATTCTTAAACTTATTTTATTTCAATAGGCATAAAAGTCACTTCATCTGAATTTATTTCAATTGAAAATTTTAATGTTTGCTATTTGTATTCATATTTTGAAGGGAAAAAAGGTTGCTTTAGTTGATGTTTGTGCCAACTTTTAGGTATATCATTACTTTTATAATCATCCCCTACTTCTATTTGAGAGAGCTTTTGGATGAAGCCAGTGAGTTTTATTTTAGCACATTTTATGGAATTGAATTATTCTAATGGACTAGGATATGGACTGTATATGTATGTGTGAACTGTCTTCTAACACATTAATATACTTTTTCAAGTGCTCTCATTGAGCAACTGACAGGAAAGGAAGGTCAAATAAATCTCAGGGTTTTTTTTTTTTTTTGTCATTTAGTCACGTTTGCACATTGCTGAAGGGTGGTAATAGCCCGAGTTGTTTAGCAGTCCTAGAGGCAAAAGAGGATTTGCCAAAATAGAGCCCATGTTCACATTGTATTTTCTGGTGAAATTTAAACAGTTGCTGAGCACAGAAAAGCCAGGTTGCTTCTCCTGACTAGCAAAATCTGACCAGCTGCAGATATGGAGACACTTGTTAAAGGACTTCTGCTCACTGGCTCTGTTATCTGTTGCTGCATAACAAGTTACCATAACTTCATGGGGCTTACAACAAACACACTTATTAACTCAGTTTCTGTAAGTCAGGAGTCTGGATATGGCTTAACTGGGTCGTCTGCCACAATTAAGGCAATGGTCAGGGCTGTGGTCTCATCTGATGTTCAATTGGGTAAGAATCTGCTTCCAAACTCACTTAGGTTGTTAACAAAATTTATTTCCTTACAGTCATAGCACTTCAGGAAGCAGTTTTGTTCTGGCTGTAGACCAAAGGATTCTGTCAGCCCCTAGAACCTTCCTACAGTTCCCAGAGG
The DNA here is from genome assembly GCF_007565055.1 of Rhinopithecus roxellana. Taxonomy (NCBI): domain Eukaryota; kingdom Metazoa; phylum Chordata; class Mammalia; order Primates; family Cercopithecidae; genus Rhinopithecus; species Rhinopithecus roxellana. Next base: position 81,335,492 of record NC_044568.1, on the reverse strand, counting down.
CCACCCTTCTTCTACCATTTAGAATGGAGGCAGTTTTTTTTTCCATGTGGACTTTCCCCAACATGATCTCTCACATCATCAAACCCGCAAAGGAGAACAAATATCCTTGCAAGATGAGCATTACAATCTCCCATAACAAAGTCACACACATGTAATGTTGTACATGAGGTCACATATATGCTATCAGTTTGCTGTAAGGATTCTTTCAACACCTGGCTTTCACAAGATGGAAGGAAGGGCTATGGAAATTAGAGATTCAGGATTATGGCTGGACTCAGTGCCTTTCTCTCATTGTGCATGCATCTTGTGGATGACTGTAGTATTTAGTTTCCTGCTTTCGTGAACCAACACATTTCTTTAATTGAGTCAGTTCTCTCTCACCTGTCATTGAAAAAATCCTTACAATACATTCTGTGCTGCAGTGTCTGCATCTATAAACGGGGATAATAAGAGAACCTACCTCATAGGGTTATCGTAATGAGCACAGGGCTCCTAGCACTGAACTGCTGTTATTATCATTACTGTTTACAAAGTCCTGGGAGCTAAGACCATATTAGGGAGTTTATGTGCAGAGACTCTTTAATATTATGCAAGGTTGATCAGGAGGCCTTGAAGAATGGAAACCAAAGTTTGGTTGCAAAAAATGCTTTCTGACCTGGAGTTGAAAAATATTAAAATTAAGTGATTGAATGCACTGTCCAACACATGCTTCCCCAGAAATCTTTGTTGACTAGGCTGGTTCGTCACCTGTCCAGGCTAGAATAGATTTTCATGGAGGCCAGAAGGCATGTCGGTGACTTCTCTGAGTGGGAGACCTGTTGGCTTCTCCCCCAGGCCTTCTCCCATCCTTTCCTGACAACGCTTTCCTCTAAGAGAAAATCTATTACATGACAGAATCTTTTTTGGCACCTGCAGACCCACTCCGGGAGCCATCTCAGAGGGAACAAAAATATTTTCATGGTTTGTATGCAACATGTCTAGGCCTAAGTTCCCAGAATGAACCGTGTATTAATATATTGAATTTCTACCAGGTAATTAGAGCATGTTTTCTCTACTCAGCCAGTTTGGAGAATTTTCCTCTTATGACAGCAGAAACTCTATTCTTCTTATCTTACAGGTTCTCAAGATGCTTTTTTTTTTTTTAATTCTGAGTTACTTATTTTACTATGTGAATTCATTCTGAGTCCTTGAATGTGCAGAATGATAGCTGCTGCAGCCCCAGGTGAGATGGGAAACCAGCAGTGCATGGAGATGCAACTGAATACCCTGTTCCTCCCTGGACTTTGTTCAGGAAATAAGAGGATGGGAAGGTCATACCCAATGGTCCTTGCCAATTCTTATCTTGTCTTGCCGATAGATCAATTACTCCTTTACCTTAAAAAAAAGTCCGTATATCTTAAGATTCATTTATTTTCTCTATAAAGGATGTTTTTACAAGCAGGGGGAGCTGACAAATTCTTATTGTATTTTCCCAAAATGCAACCACGTAACACAGAAATATGGTGGGTTTAGTTTGAAATCAGTCCTGAGAATATGTAACTTACCTGCAAGGTTGTAAAGTCTTTGAAGTCTGTGACTTATTATATCCCAAACTTACGACCTGATTTATAGTAAGTCAAGGATCTCCAACTTCTGGGCCATGGACAAATAGCAGCCACTCCCCATCACTCGCATTACTGCCTGAGCTCTGCCTCCTGTCAGATCAGTGACAGCATTAGATTCTCATTGGAGTGTGAACACTATTGTGAATGACACATGCAAAGAATCTGTGCTGCGCCTTCCTTATGAGAATCTAATGCCTGATGATCTGTTACTGTCTCCCATCACCCCAGATGGGACCATCTAGTTGCAGGAAAACAAGCTCAGGGCTCCTCAGGGCTTCTACATTATGGTGAGTTATATAATTATTTCACTATATATTACAATGTAATAATAATAGAAATAAAGTGCATAATAAATGTAATGTGCTTGAATCATCCCAAAACCATCCCCACACACCATCCGTGGAGAAATTGTCTTCCATGAAACCAGTTCCTGGTGCCAAAAAAGGTTTGGGACTGATGTCATCAGTGATCAGCAAATGATTTGTGGAAGATTGTAGGACGCTTAGATGCTGGTAATGAAAGAAAATTAATATTTCATTTGGGTTAGCTAATGTTAGCCTCTGTTGTGGGTTGACTAGTGACCCCCCCAAATATATGCCCTCTTAGAACCTCAAAATGTGACTATTTGGAAATAGGATTCGGGTTGGGATTAGGGTTAGGGTTAGGGCTGCTATTGTAGCCCTGGGAATCAAATACAGCCTCCAAGTAGAGTTTTTTTCTCAAGATGATAATGATCCGAAGCACAGCATGTTATAGGTGAAAGTGAATTAAAAGAATAGCACTAGAACTTGTTTTCCAAATGAAATCTTATGTGGAACCCCAATCTGTAAAACAGGTAAGAATGGGTGTCCTTGGAGTGAGTGGGCTGGAGGTAACCTCAGTCTTGCTCTCTTGGCCTCGCTAGCATTTCCTGCTGTGGTGTCCAAGGCCACTCTGAAGAATCCCAGCTCTCCTTAGAAAGAGAGATTCAAGATGGCATGGCTAGCCTACTCCTCATTGAACCAATAAAGATGCCCAGGCTAAAAGCAGGAGGTCACTTGGCTAGATCCCCATCCATGTGGGTCTTAAGTTTAGGTTCCTCCTTCTTACAGAGTTGGACCCAGGACATAGGATGAGGGTGATGACCTCAAGTATCTATCATGGCCAGACAGGTGAAGTAAATGAGTGATGCCGGCAGGGACGGGGCCCGGTGAAGGAGAGAACTTGCACCCATCGTTCATCGATGGCTGCAGGGAGGGAGATGAGCTCAGGGAGGCAGATCTCATGATGGTTTTCAAGGGAAGCCATAAAACCATACTGTATTTAAAACAGTCCCCCAGCCAGGTGTGGTGGCTCACACCTGTAATCCCAGCTACTCGGGAGGGTGAGAAGGGAGAATCACTTGAACCCAGGAAGGGAGGAGGAGGTTTCAGTGAGCTGAGATTGCACCACTGCACTCCAGCCTGGGTGACAGAGCAAGACTCCATCTCAAAAAAACAAAAATAAAAACAGCCCCCTTTCAGATGTTGACAATTAATGAAAACTTTTTAAGGCATTATATGGGAAAAGCGTAGTGGAAAGAAAAAGAAATAACCTGAAGGTTTCATTAGGCCTTGTGATGTGGCAAGAACTTCCAGCTCCTTTGGATCCATGGGAGCTACCTCTCTAGTGTCTGTCTGTCTGTCCTCGCTTCCTCTTGTACCGTGCTGAGACACAGTCACTGTTAGTCGGGATGGATGGGAGGCTGGGGGGGAATGTCAGAGAAAAGATTTTCAACCAAAATATGTATTTTACTTAACAAACACTTATGTACTAGTTACTATGTGCCAGCCCTGCTCTAAGCACAAATATCAGCTCCCTTCATCCTCATAATAGTTTAATTGGGGGTGCTATTATTGATCACTTATTACAGACGAGGAAACCGAAGCCAGAGAGGTGTCATAGCTTGCCCAAGGTCATGTAGTTAATAAGGGATGCAGCCAGGATTCACACCTAAGCCTAAGCCTAAGAAGTCTGGCTCTGGGGTCTGTGCTGTAAAGCACCACTCCAACTGCCTTGGAAAACAAAGCAGAGAAAGCAACCTTTGCTTTCTATGTAACGTAGCATCGTCCTCAGAAAGGAGAAGTTGAGAAAAGAGAATGAAAATCAGCCAGACTGATCTGACTCTGAAGGTCGTTAAAGCATCTGGAAAAGCTTGGTAAGAACCCAGCCGTCTCTGCACTCATTATATAAAGTGCCCCTGGGTTCCGTGAAGGCCCCTCATTCTCATGTGTTCTGGATTGTGGCTCGATTATTGCAGAGAGGGACGATGGCTGCTCAACTCAAAAAACATAGAGAAACAAGGTGAAGTATTAAGTGTCCCTAAAGATAATTAGACCCAGAGAGATGAGTTTAAAGTCTGCCTTTAAAAAAAGGCAGACAAAGCTGAATGCATTTCCGGTCATCGAAAGTGTTCTTGGCAATCTGAGCATCGGAGCAGAGGAGAGAGCAGGAGAGAAAGGAGCACGCATATTACGCTTCACAAAGAAAGCTCCAAGCTCAGGAACTTCTGCATGGTGGAAAGGATCAGCCACTTCTTTCTGCTCTCTTGGGTGTCAAAATTGCTGAAACTCAACTGGGCACAGTGGTTAACACCTGTCATCCCAGAACTTAGGGAGACTGAGGCTGGCAGATTACCTGAAGTCAGGAGTTTGAGACCAGCCTGGCCAATGGGTGAAATCCCGTCTCTACTAAAAATACAAAAATTAGCCGGGCATGGTGGCATGTGCCTGCAATCCCAGCTACTTGGGAGACTGAGGGATGAGAATGGCTTAAACCCAGGAGGCAGAGGCTGCAGTGAGCCAAGATTGCACCACTGTACTCCTGCCTGGGAGACAGAGCGAGACCCTGTCTCAAAAAAAAAAAAAAAAAAAAAAAAAAAAAAAAAAAATTGCTGAAACTCTACCAGCAGATTTGGAGATGCTCTGGATCCTGCTAGCCCCGTAGATGCTATGAAAGATATGAGATATGGGAGATAGAGGAAACAACCCTGGGTTTTCCAAGTGCAGATGAAGTTTCTGTAGGGGCATGGGCAAAGTAGCAAGGGTCTCTGAAAACGGGCGGCCTCCACGTGTTGGAAGCTGGTCATGGGGTCTGAGATCATTGAGTTCCTGATCCTGTGTTGGAGTTTTGTTGGTGGAAATGAGGGTGAAGCCAAGGCTAATGGAAAAGCCTGGTGGAAAGAATGTGTGGGAAGTTGGCTGACCTGGGTTTCAGCTGCATCTCTGACTTTATCTAGGTTGTCCAAAAGACCACCAGGATGGCTACATCACAGAAAGGAGAGCTTTATTGGTGATATCGGTTTGCAAGCTGGGAAGAGAGGATTTCCAGCATGGACTGAAGGTGCCCTCTCTTTGAAGAGGGGAAGGAGAGTTTGGATTTTATGCCTCACTGGGCCTGTATCATACATATTCAGCAGGTGGGGGGAAAGCTCTGCATATTTGTGAGGGAGCCGTGTGCAGGTGTAATGCGTAAACATCTATGCAAGATATATCCTGTGCTCACTTTGGGGTTGAGTTTTAGAATTAAAATGAGGTGGAATTTGGCTCTTTATGTCAAAAGATGAGCTATAGGACACAGAGACAACTTATGTTTAGCCTCTATAAGCTGCTGAAACTGGCCTGACATCTGCAATATCTTATCAGAAAAGAATGCTTGTAAGGCTCATCCTCTGTCCAAACAGAGTTGTCGTGGTCTGGGTTGTTAGCGGGTTGACAGCTCATATTGTTAGTGAGTTCAGCCATAGGAACTTAGACATTTGCCATGCCAGCCAGGCCCTGAACCTGTGATAGTGGGTAACTTGGTATCCTTAACCTTAGGGCGTCAGTTGATAAATGGGCATCTATTTTGGTCTCTCTAATCACATCTACAATGGAGTGGGAACTCTGGAACATGAGCTGTAAACACAGAAGTCCTGCAGCAGCCAGAGAAGGCCCAGGAAAGTCTGTGGAGAAGCCCACACTTCTGCTTCCCAGAGCCAGGCTGAAGGAGGAATGCAGAGTAGTATATACACAGCTGGTCCAGGGATAAAGCATAACTAGCATGTGTACTGTCCCTTTTCTGTCCTGCCCTCATGGAAGACACAACTAATCCATCAAAGTGGGCTTTTCTGCAAGCCTGGATGTGAGCCACCACCAATAAATGAACCTGACATGATGCCCTTCCTAAGGCCTCACCCATCTCCCATTCCCGACTTGCACTACATCGAGGGAAGCAGCATAACACATTGGTTAAGGTTCTTGTGTCGGGCCACTGAGGTTTAAATCAGTTCCACTGCTTGCTGTGTGATTTTTGTCTTGTCACTTATCCACACCAAGCCTCAGTTTCCTCTCTTGTGAAATGGGGGCAACAACAATATCTCCCCCAACTTGTAGCTACAACATTTATTTGTGTGGTTGTATGATCAAACTGATCTCCTCCATTAGACTAGGAGCTCCTGGAGGCCAAGGGCTTTGTCTGCCTTGCTTATCTTTATCTTCCTGGAGCCCAGCACCTTGCCTGGCACAGTGGATGCCCAACATGTTATTTATTGATTAAATGAGAGAACATAGATCACAGTTCTATGCTCTAGAAATGTTGTTCTGGCCATATGGCAGGGAGGGAGCTGGACCACAGTGGAGGCCAGGAGACCAGAGAGGAGGCCAACTCCAGAAACCAACAGAAAGGTCAAAGTGACCTTGTAAGACAGTGACAGTGGGATGGAGAGAAGCAAGTGATGTTGAGAGCTAGGAGGGAAGGTTTGTCTTTGTAGACTACTGGCAAGTAATTCATTCCTTTTTTTTTTTTTTTTTTTTTTTTTTTTTTGCATTGACAGCTGCCATCTTGCTTAATAGAACTTCTAAAAGGAGAAGAAGAAGAAAAGTAAATCATAAACTAATTTGCAGACAGGGATGGGGAAAGGCTTACAGTCTCCATGCTCATCAGAAGTGGGCAGAACCCATCTGCCAAACCCTTCTCCTCTGGTCCCCCAACAAAGGACATTCCTTACCACCCTTTAAAATCAGCACCTTGCTCTGCCAACTCGCAGCTCAAAATGCCCAGTAGGAGTGTCTTATGAGCTCAGTGAATTAACTGCCGAGTTGAGAAGAACAGGCTTACTGAAGTCGTCAAAGCTGAAAGCCTGTTTGAACTGTGATGTGTCCTGCTGAACATTTTATGAATATGCAGAATCAAACAGGAGCTAGTAGAAGCTAGTAGGAGGAGCAGGCAGAAAGGATCTCTTTAAAATCCCAGCCAAGGCAGACACACATTTCAACTCATTAAAACACACAACAGACTGTTACAGACACTTTCAAAAAGAGCTTTCTACGGAGTAATATCCTACGGGATGTATTTTTTTTTTCTCTGTAGAAAGTTTTCCGGGGCAACACCAAATGTCCTAAGGCAGGTGTTTGTCTCAAAGGTCTGGACAGAAGTGAACGGCAGCCTTTCTGCCGGTGACAAATCAGATCGGTGATCTGGGCTTTCAAAAGACACTTCCCTCCGTTCCCCAGTTATCCGTCTGATCTCCCAGATTCATTTACACTTTTCAGTGTGATGGTCTTCACTTGACAGCATGGCCCATATGCTTGCCGCTTGTGATGGAAATGGTTCTGCTTGAATTCCCTTCTTTAGTTTTAATTTCCTAATTTTAGGGTTGGCTCTGGGTTTTTTCACCACTCGCAAAAAGTGAATGATTCCGTCTCCTTTCTCACGTACACCTTAGCGGAATGCTCGCTCTCCCTCCCTGAGAACTGAAGTTCCTTCCTGGAGTCACCTTGAAGATTTCTCAGCAAAAATCTGTCACTGTGCAGACCCTTCTTATCAGTTACTTAGGCGGGAGACTCCTTCCTGAAGCTCCTTGTCACATGAAGTGGCATTGGATGCTGTCAATGTCTTTTCTTTTCTTTCTTTTTCTTTGAGACGGAGTCTGGCTCTGTCGCCCAGGCTGGAGTGCAGTGGCGCGATCTCGGCTCACTGTAAGCTCCGCCTCCCGGGTTCACACCGTTCTCCTGCCTCAGCCTCCCGAATAGCAGGGACTACAGGCGCCCGCCACCGGGCCCGGCTAATTTTTTTGTATTTTTAGTAGAGACAGGGTTTCACCGTGTTAGCCAGGATGGTCTCGATCTCCTGACCTCGTGATCTGCCTGCCTCAGCCTCCCAAAGTGCTGGGATTACAGACGTGAGCCACCGCTCCCAGCCCATTTTCTTTACTTAAGGTTCAATTCTTCTCTTCTTCCTTGGTTTCCTCGGGTATCTGGATTTTTCTTACTTGACATCCAAGTCCCCAAGAAACTTCTGTTTCCATCCCCCTTCTAAACAGAAACTGTGTCAGGAAAAGTAAAAACACGCAGCTACAGTGGAGAAATAAATTCTTATTTCTTTGTATTGTCCAAATGTTACCTAATTAGACTCAAGATTGCCTTTATTACCATACTTATTCATGTCTGTCTTTTGTGGTGATTGGCAAACGTGATACTAATTCCTTACTTCTTCTGAGAATCACACATGCTCTTTGTCATATGACTTTGCAGTATCCTCCAACTCTGACTCTGAATGGCCCTGTGACTTGATTTGCCCAATGAGATGTTATCCAACGTGATGCAAGGAAGCACGAATGTGCTTCATGCGTGAGTGTATTTGCTCTTGTTTTCTGCCATTGCCAGAGGAAGGGCATTCCCAGGCTAGTTCACTGGTCCTGGGGGAGGATGAGGGACACTTGGAGTGAACTAAGTCCCTTAGTCATCCCCGCTAGGGCCAGTTTACACCTAGCAGAGACCAGAAGAAAATAGACCAGCCAAGTAGACCCATGAGCTAAAGTAATAACCTATTATTTGAAGACACTGAGCTTCAGGGCAGTTTGTTATGCCGCATTATTTTAGCAGTAAATAACTGCTATGTCTCGATATTATAACTATGAATTAGTAATGGTTCTTCACATGCCTTCCTATCTCAGGGAATATAAATAGTTGTGAGCACTGGGAGGAGGCTATGTGATATAGTTTGGATGTTGTCTACTCTAAATCTCATGCGGAATTGTACAGCCCTAATGTTGGAGATGGGGCCTAGTGGGAGGTGATTGGATCGTGGGGGAGGATCCCTCATGGCTTGGTAGTGTCTTCGTGATAGTAAGTGAGTTCTTGTGAGATCTGGTTGTTTAAAAGTATGTGGCTCCTTCCGCCTTAACTCTGTCTTGCTCCCATTCTTGCTATGAGATACGTTGGCTCCCCCTTTGCCTTCTGCCATGACTGTAAGCTTCCTGAGGCCTCCCCAGAAGCTGAGCAGATGCCAGTGTCACATTTCCTCAACAGCCTGGAGAACCATGAGCCAATTAAACCTCTTTTCTTTGTAAACCCAGCCTCAAGTATTTCTTTATAGCAATGCAAGAATGGCCTAACACACTATGGCTGCATTGACAAGGGTGCATCAACTCAGCTAGTTTCCCCAAGAAAGATGCTTTTGAGAGTTTTCAACCAAGAAAGAAATCTCAGAAATGAAACCTCCAGAAGCTGAGGCAGGTTTGCCTTAATTTCAGCTTTTCCCCCTTTATTCTTTTGGTTGGAGAAGGTCTGATTGAGTGGTGATGAATATCTCCAAGAGAGTCAGCACACTACCTGTCTCTGAACAAGCTGATTCCAGTTTGAAAAACATCATGGCCCTTTTTGTGTGTCTTTGGAGGCTGATTCAGGAATGGAACTCACTGGCATTAGAGGTTTGCTGCTTGGTCAAGCCATGTCATAGCTAAATCTCTTCTGATAGTTCATCTTTTTAGCTACACTTATTCTTGCCATAGGAATGTTATCTATGTCTCCATAAAAAACCCATTCCCTGATACTTGATTCCTAACTGTAATTTTCGATGGTCCTGAAAATGACTTTTATCTTTCAAAAATATAAAATGAGGCCGGGCACAGTGGCTCATGCCTATAATCCCAGGACTTTGGGAGGCTGAGGGGCAGGAGGATCACTTGAGGCCAGGAGTTTCAGACAAGCCTGGGCAACATGGTAAGAAGCTTCATCTCTACAGAAAATAAAACAATTAGTCAAGCATTTGTAGTGCATGCCTGTAGTCCCAGCTACTGGGGAGGCTGAGGTGGGAGGATCACTTGAACTCAGGAGTTTGAAGCTGCAGTGAGCTATGACAGTGCCACTGCACTGAAACCTGGGTGACAGAGCAAGACCTTGTCTCTGTGAAAAGATAAATGAAAATGAAAAACACGAACTTATTTGAGGGGTTGAATTTATTGGCTTCCCTCATCTCTAAAGAAATGTGACGGAATGGTTGATTCTAAGTGCGGATTAGAAAGCACTGTTATTTATTCTTTGCCCAGAATCCACACATGCTTTCTCTGGTAAGTGTATTCTAATTTTCTGTCAGTTACTATCTCTCCCTCTCTTTCTGTGCACTTGCTTCCAGTGGTGTGGACTCCATCACTGTCCCCTGCTCCTGTCTTCCCGAGGTGGTCATGTGACCCACACCTGGCCAATCAGACTCTCACATCCTTCAAGGGAGTTTTATCACATGACCCAAACCAAGCCAATCAGGTTACTGGAATCCAATTCTGGGACTTTGGCTTGAATGATCAGAAAAGAGGCACCCCTCTCTCTTTCCTGGTGAATTTGTAGCTCTGAAAATTTAAATCCGATTTTTTAGAAACCAATTTGCCACTGGAAGATTTTACCTATATGTGAATGGAACCAGCACAGGGGAATACAGAGATGAGAGATGGAGAGATACATGGTTCCAATTATATCATTTGAGCTCCTGGACCTAGTCACACCTGAAGCTGGAAGTGCCCCTGAGCTTTACATTTTCATGAACTAATTTCCCCCTTTCACTTGCGCCTTTAAGTTGGGATTTTCCTCACTAGCTGAGATTTCCTGCATGGTCCTAATTAATATATGTTGTTAAGAGAACACAGCTCCTTTTAAAAACTGAATTAAGAATCTTCTTGGAAGTTGAAGGAGGATGGAACAGGGACTGGAAGACTATTTTTAAGAGAAGAAAACAGATATTCTGTATATGCGAAGGGGGAACAGCAGAGGGTTGGAGCCTTGCTTTTTGTGGGTAGGAGAGAGGCTCTGTCTGAATATTTACATTGAAAGTGTTGTTTTCTGTAACAAAATGGACCTTATTTTTTGGTAATGGTAATTTTGCCACCACCTGTGCCTCCCTTTTTCTCTTTGACTGCCAGGAAGCTCCCTTGTATTCAGAAAGCCACATATGCTCTTTGTGTCCCGCACCTTGAGTCCTCTTCACTCAGCTCAGTTTGATGAACATTATTGAGCAACCATTTTATGCCACACCCTTGAAGAACCACTGGAAATACATAGATATTTCTGTGGAGGAAAACCAATATATACATATATAGTTAAAACACAATGTATTGGCTCATGACTGTAATCCCAGCACTTTGGGAGGCCGAGGCAGGCAGATCATGAGGTCAAGAGATTGAGACCATCCTGGCCAACATGGTGAAACCCCATCTCTACTAAAAATGCAAAAATTAGTTGGGTGTGGTGGCACGCGCCTGTAACCTCAGCGACTCGGGAAACTGAGGCAGGAGAATCGCTTGAACTGTGGAGGCGGAGGTTGCAGTGAGCCGGGATCGCTCCACTGCACTCCAGCCTGGTGACAGAGCAAGACTCTTTCTCAAAAAAAAAAAAAAAAGGAAAAGAAAAAAAAAAAACCCCACAATGTATCGAGGCCGAGGTGGGCAGGTCACTTGAGGACCGGAGTTCTAGACCAGCCTGGCCAACATGAAGAAACCCGTCTCTACTAAAAATAAAAAAATTGGGGGGCGGAGAAAGATGGCCGAATAGGAACAGCTCCAGTCTCCAACTCCCAGCGCGAGTGACACAGAAGACGGGTGATTTCTGCATTTTCTACTGAGGTACTGGGGTCATCTCACTAGGGAGTGCCGGACAATCGGTGCTGGTCAGCTGCTGCAACCCGACCAGTGAGAGCTGAAGCAGGGCGAGGCATCGCCTCACCTGGGAAGTGCAAGGGGGAAGGGAATCCCTTTTCCTAGCCAGGGGAACTGAGACACACAACACCTGGAAAATCGGGTAACTCCCACCCCAATACTGCGCTTTAAGCAAATGGGCACACCAGAAGAATATATCCTACACCTGGCCGGGAGGGTCCCACGCCCACGGAGCCTCTCTCATTGCTAGCACAGCAGTCTGCGATCTAACCGCAAGGCAGCAGCGAGGCTGCGGGAGGGGCGCCCGCCATTGCTGAGGCTTAAGTAGGTAAACAAAGCCGCTGGGAAGCTCGAACTGGGTGGAGCTCATAGCAGCTCAAGGAAACCTGCCTGTCTCTGTAGACTCCACCTCTGGGGACAGGGCACAGCTAAACAACAACAACAAAAAAGCAGCAGAACCTCTGCAGATGCAAACGACTCTCTCTGACAGCTTTGAAGAGAGCAGTGGATCTCCCAACACGGAGGTTGAGATCTGAGAAGGGACAGACTGCCTGCTCAAGTGAGTCCCTGACCCCTGAGTAGCCTAACTGGGAGACATCCCCCACTAGGGGCAGTCTGACACCCCACACCTCACAGGGTGGAGTACACCCCCGAGAGGAAGCTTCTAAAGTAAGAATCAGACAGGTACACTCGCTGTTCAGCAATATTCTATCTTCTGCAACCTCTGCTGCTGATACCCAGGCAAACAGGGTCTGGAGTGGACCTCAAGCAATCTCCAACAGACCTACAGCTGAGGGTCCTGACTGTCAGAAGGAAAACTATCAAACAGGAAGGACACCTATACCAAAACCCCATCACTACGTCACCATCATCAAAGACCAGAGACAGATAAAACCACAAAGATGGGGAAAAAGCAGGGCAGAAAAGCTGGAAATTCAAAAAATAAGAGCGCATCTCCCCCTGCAAAGGAGCGCAGCCCATCACCAGCAATGGATCAAAGCTGGTCAGAGAATGACTTTGAGGAGATGAGAGAAGAAGGCTTCAGTCCATCGAACTTCTCAGAGCTAAAGGAGGAATTACATACCCAGTGCAAACAAACTAAAAATCTTGAAAAAAGAGTGGAAGAATTGACAGCTAGCCTAATTAATGCAGAGAAGGTCATAAACGAAATGACAGAGATGAAAACCATGACATGAGAAATACGTGACAAATGCACAAGCTTCAGTAACTGACTCGATCAACTGGAAGAAAGAGAATCAGCGATTGAGGATCAAATGAATGAAATGAAGCAAGAAGAGAAACCAAAAGAAAAAAGAAGAAAAAGAAATGAACAAAGCCTGCAAGAAGTATGGGATTATGTAAAAAGACCAAATCTACGTCTGATTGGGGTGCCTGAAAGTGAGTGGGAAAATGGAACCAAGTTGGAAAACACTCTTCAGGATATCATCCAGGAGAACTTCCCCAACCTAGTAGGGCAGGCCAACATTCAAATTCAGGAAATACAGAGAACGCCACAAAGATACTCCTTGAGAAGAGCAACTCCAAGACACATAATTGCCAGATTCACCAAAGTTGAAATGAAGGAAAAAATCTTAAGGGCAGCCAGAGAGAAAGGTCGGGTTACCCACAAAGGGAAGCCCATCAGACTAACAGCAGATCTCTTGGCAGAAACTCTACAAGCCAGAAGAGAGTGGGGGCCAATATTCAACGTTCTTAAAGAAAAGAATTTTAAACCCAGAATTTCATATCCAGCCAAACTAAGTTTCATAAGTGAAGGAGAAATAAAATCCTTTACAGATAAGCAAATGCTTAGAGATTTTGTCACCACTAGGCCTGCCTTACAAGAGACCCTGAAGGAAGCCCTAAACATGGAAAGGAACAACCGGTACCAGCCATTGCAAAAACATGCCAAAATGTAAAGACCATCGAGGCTAGGAAGAAACTGCATCAACTAACAAGCAAAATAACCAGTTAGTATCATAATGGCAGGATCAAGTTCACACATAACAATATTAACCTTAAATGTAAATGGACTAAATGCTCCAATGAAAAGACACAGACTGGCAAACTGGATAAAGAGTCAAGACCCATCAGTCTGCTGTATTCAGGAGACCCATCTCACATGCAGAGACATACATAGGCTCAAAATAAAGGAATGGAGGAAGATCTACCAAGAAAATGGAGAACAAAAAAAAGCAGGGGTTGCAATCCTAGTCTCTGATAAAACAGACTTTAAACCATCAAAGATCAAAAGAGACAAAGAAGGCCATTACATAATGGTAAAGGGATCAATTCAACAGGAAGAGCTAACTCTCCTAAATATATATGCACCCAATACAGGAGCACCCAGATTCATAAAGCAAGTCCTTAGAGACTTACAAAGAGACTTAGACTCCCATACAATAATAATGGGAGACTTCAACACTCCACTGTCAACATTAGACAGATCAACGAGACAGAAAGTTAACAAGGATATCCAGGAATTGAACTCATCTCTGCACCAAGCGGACCTAATAGACATCTATAGAACTCTCCACCCCAAATCAACAGAATATACATTCTTCTCAGCACCACATCGCACTTATTCCAAAATTGACCATATAATTGGAAGTAAAGAACTCCTCAGGAAATGTACAAGAACAGAAATTATAACAAACTGTCTCTCAGACCACAGTGCAATCAAACTAGAACTCAGGACTAACAAACTCAACCAAAACCACTCAACTACATGGAAACTGAACAACCTGCTCCTGAATGACTACTGGGTACATAACGAAATGAAAGCAGAAATAAAGATGTTCTTTGAAACCAATGAGAACAAAGATACAACATACCAGAATCTCTGGGACACATTTAAAGCAGTGTGTAGAGGGAAATTTATAGCACTAAATACCCACAAGAGAAAGCAGGAAAGATCTAAAATTGACACTCTAACATCACAATTAAAAGAACTAGAGTGGCAAGAGCAAACACATTCAAAAGCTAGCAGAAGGCAAGAAATAACTAAGATCAGAGCAGAACTGAAGGAGATAGAGACACAAAAAACCCTCCAAAAAATCAATGAATCCAGGAGTTGGGTTTTTGAAAAGATCAACAAAATTGACAGACCGCTAGCAAGACTAATAAAGAAGAAAAGAGAGAGGAATCAAATAGACGCAATAAAAAATGATAAAGTGGCTATCACCTCCGACCCCACAGAAATACAAACTACCATCAGAGAATACTATAAACACCTCTATGCAAATAAACTAGAAAATCTAGAAGAAATGGATAATTTCCTGGACACTTACACTCTTCCAAGACTAAACCAGGAAGAAGTTGAATCCCTGAATAGACCAATAGCAGGCTCTGAAATTGAGGCAATAATTAATAGCCTACCCACCAAAAAAAGTCCAGGACCAGATGGATTCACAGCTGAATTCTACCAGAGGTACAAGGAGGAGCTGGTACCATTCCTTCTGAAACTATTCCAATCAATAGAAAAAGAGGGAATCCTCCCTAACTCATTTTATGAGGCCAACATCATCCTGATACCAAAGCCTGGCAGAGACACAACAAAAAAAAGAGAATTTTAGACCAATATCCCTGATGAACATCGATGCAAAAATCCTCAATAAAATACTGGCAAACCAGATTCAGCAGCACATCAAAAAGCTTATCCACTATGATCAAGTGGACTTCATCCCTGGGATGCAAGGCTGGTTCAACATTCGCAAATCAATAAACGTAATCCAGCATATAAACAGAACTAAAGTCAAGAACCACATGATTATCTCAATAGATGCAGAAAAGGCTTTTGACAAAATTCAACAGCCCTTCATGCTAAAAACACTCAATAAATTCGGTATTGATGGAACGTACCTCAAAATAATAAGACCTATTTATGACAAAGCCACAGCTAATATCATACTGAATGGGCAAAAACTGGAAAAATTCCCTTTGAAAACTGGCACAAGACAGGGATGCCCTCTCTCACCACTCCTATTCAACATAGTGTTGGAAGTTCTGGCTAGGGCAATCAGGCAAGAGAAAGAAATCAAGGGTATTCAGTTAGGAAAAGAAGAAGTCAAATTGTCCCTGTTTGCAGATGACATGATTGTATATTTAGAAAACCCCATTGTCTCAGCCCAAAATCTCCTTAAGCTGATAAGCAACTTCAGCAAAGTCTCAGGATACAAAATTAATGTGCAAAAATCACAAGCATTCTTATACACCAGTCACAGACAAACAGAGAGCCAAATCATGAATGAACTTCCATTCACAATTGCTTCAAAGAGAATAAAATACCTAGGAATCCAACTTACAAGGGATGTCAAGGACCTCTTCAAGGAGAACTACAAACCACTGCTCAGTGAAATCAAAGAGGACACAAACAAATGGAAGAACATACCATGCTCATGGATAGGAAGAATCAATATCGTGAAAATGGCCATACTGCCCAAGGTTATTTATAGATTCAATGCTATCCCCATCAAGCTACCAATGAGTTTCTTCACAGAATTGGAAAAAACTGCTTTAAAATTCATATGGAACCCATAAAGAGCCCGCATTGCCAAGACAATCCTAAGTCAAAAGGACAAAGCTGGAGGCGTCACGCTACCTGACTTCAAACTATACTACAAGGCTACAGTAACCAAAACAGCATGGTACTAGTACCAAAACAGAGATATAGACCAATGGAACAGAACAGAGTCCTCAGAAATAATACCACAGATCTATAGCCATCTGATCTTTGACAAACCTGAGAGAAACAAGAAATGGGGAAAGGATTCCCTATTTAATAAATGGTGCTGGGAAAATTGGCTAGCCATAAGTAGAAAGCTGAAACTGGATCCTTTCCTTCCTCCTTACACGAAGATTAATTCAAGATGGATTAGAGACTTAAATGTTAGACCTAATACCATAAAAACCCTAGAAGAAAACCTAGGTAGTACCATTCAGGACATAGGCATGGGCAAGGACTTCATGTCTAAAACACCAAAAGCAACGGCAGCAAAAGCCAAAATTGACAAATGGGATCTCATTAAACTGAAGAGCTTCTGCACAGCAAAAGAAACTACCATCAGAGTGAACAGGCAACCTACACAATGGGAGAAAATTTTTGCAATCTACTCATCTGACAAAGGGCTAATATCCAGAATCTACAAAGAACTCAAACAAATATACAAGAAAAAAACAAACAACCCCATCAAAAAGTGGGCAAAGGATATGAACAGACATTTCTCAAAAGAAGACATGCATACAGCCAACAGACACATGAAAAAATGCTCATCATCACTCGCCATCACAGAAATGCAAATCAAAACCACAATGAGATACCATCTCACACCAGTTAGAATGGCAATCATTAAAAAGTCAGGAAACAACAGGTGCTGGAGAGGATGTGGAGAAATAGGAACACTTTTACACTGTTGGTGGGATTGTAAACTAGTTCAAACATTATGGAAAACAGTATGGCAATTCCTCAAGGATCTAGAACCAGAAGTACCATATGACCCAGCCATCCCACTACTGGGTATATACCCAAAGGATTATAAATCATGCTGCTATAAAGACACACGCACACGTATGTTTATTGCGGCACTATTCACAATAGCAAAGACTTGGAATCAACCCAAATATCCATCAGTGACAGACTGGATTAAGAAAATGTGGCACATATACACCATGGAATACTATGCAGCCATAAAAAAGGATGAGTTTGTGTCCTTTGTAGGGACATGGATGCAGCTGGAAACCATCATTCTTAGCAAACTATCACAAGAACAGAAAACCAAACACTGCATGTTCTCACTCATAGGTGGGAACTGAACAGTGAGATCACTTGGACTCGGGAAGGGGAACATCACACACCGAGGCCTATCATGGGAAGGGCAGAGGGGGGAGGGGGAATTGCTTTGGGAGTTATACTTGATGTAAATGACGAGTTGATGGGTGCTGATGAGTTGATGGGTGCAGCACACCAACATGGCACAAGTATACATATGTAACAAACCTGCACGTTATGCACATGTAGCCTAGAACTTAAAGTATAACAATAAAAATTAAAATTAAAAAAAAAAGAAATAATTTATTAAGAAAAAAAAAAAAATTGACCAGGTGTGGTGGCAGGCACCTGTAGTCCCAGCTACTTAGGAGGCTGAGTCAGGAGTGTCACTTGAACTTGGGAGGCAGAGGTTATGGTGAGCCAAAATCACACCACTGCACTTCAGGCTGGGTGACAGAGCAAGGCTCCGTCAACAAAAACAAAAAACAAAAAAAACAAAAAACAAAATAATAAACAAACAAAAAACCCCCCCAAAAACCAAAACCAAAACCAAAAAAGAAAACCAAAAAACCAAAAAATAACACAATGTATTAAATGGCCATTTACTCCTTGTCTGGTCTCAATTCCTTATTATTTATTCTATCATTACTTTATTCAATGTAATTTAGTTCTCAGTCACCACAATTCCTCTATTAGGTGAGATGAAACACAAATGTGAAAAGGTACAGTTAGAATTCCAACTGTCTTCAAAGCGTCAGTCTTAGCTTGCGTTTCCTCAAAAGCAACTCCGTAAGAGGGATGTAAGTGGACTGTTTACCTGGAAGAGATGGTTCCATGAACCACAGGAAAGAAGTGGGACTGAGAGGGGAAGGAAGGGAGACAAGCCCCAAGAGGTGCATTCAGCAGGTTTCTGCTGTGGGAAACTGAGGCTCAGTCCCACTGGGGATCCTCTGAGAAACCATGTACCCCCTGAGTTTCCAAGCAACAAGGCTGGAGTATAGATTGAGCTTCATTGTTGAGGATTCTCCCCAGAGTGTGAAATTCCCAGCACTTCTGGCTGATCTGAGAGTGCTGAGTAAGCCCCAAGACTTGGAAAAAGCCTTTAGGCAGAAAAGCAGAGACATGTGGGTGCCCAAGGTGGGAAGCCATCCAGGGACATGAACGTCTGCTTTAGCTATGAGTACACTCATAGGTAAGCCAAGGGTATGTGGGATTGGATCTAGACAGTGCTGGCTATAGCATCCTAGCTAGTGAAATTTGACTTATTTATGGTTCTCAAAGAAGAATGGCCATTAAGCTGAGTCAGCTGCCATTATGTTTTATAAAAAGCCTGTAGATGAACACTGTAAACCAGACTTCTCAGTTGAGGAAAGTATGATCAATAATATTATCTGAAATCTGGCATATGATAATGATTAATAAATGGTTGGATAATTGCATCTGTTATTAGGTTTCTTGATTTCAGAACACTGCTGATTACAAGAAAAGCATTGATTTGATAGCAGCTCTTTTTGGGAAAAAATGACGTTAAATATACATGTCAATGATATGGGACATCCCAATTTCAGAAGAGGTAAAATGTGAAGAAAAAAATGCGTCCTACAAAAAAGAAAACACCATATATTCAGTTCCGCAATACTGAATACCTGCTCAGTGCAAAACTCTGGTCTAGACTCTGATGTGTCCCTCCACTAAACTCAGTCAAAGCACACCTTCATTTTTCATCTTTTATAACATCTTTATTGGTAAATAATTCACAAACCATACAGTCACCATTTACACAATTATGGTTTTTTTTTTTGGGTGGAGGGGACAGGGTCTCACTTTGTCACCCACGCTGGGGTGCAGTTATGCAATCAGAGCTCACTGCGGACTTTAACTCCTGAGCTCAAGCGATCCTTCTGTCGCAGCCGCCTGAGTAGTTGGGACTTCAGGTGGGTTCTACCATGCTCAGCTAATTAAAAAAAAAATGTTTTTGGTAGTGGTGGGGTCTCACTATGTTGCCCAGGCTGCTCTCAAAACTCCTGGCCTCAAGTGATCCTCCTGCCTCAGCTTCCTGCAGTTCTGCGACCTCAAGCATGAGCCACTGGACCCAACTATACACACAATTTGATGGTTTTAATCCTATTTGCAGAATTGTGCAGCCATCACCGCAATCAATTTTAGAATGTTTTCACCATTCCAACAGCAAACCCCATATCCATTAGCAGTCACTCCTCATTCTCCCCTTACTCCAACGTCTGTCAACCACGGATCTGCATTCTGTCTGTAAAGATTTGCCTATTCTGGACATTTCATATAAATGGAATCATATAATAAAAACAAATTTTTTTGAGCATGTACTTTTTCTACTATGCACAGTACTAACCATTTGAAGAGTATTATCTCCTTTAATCCTTAAAATAGCCTACCAAGTGGAGACCCAGCATACTTACATATGAGATGAGAAAACTGAGGCACAGAGAGTCAGAATGGCTTTTCAAGTTCACACAACTCATAAGCAGTGGAACTTGAGTTTGTTGCCAGGCAGTCTGCCACAGAAACATTCATAGACCAACTACTACTTAGGAAATACATAAGCCTGGATGATCCTGAGCCACATTTCATATTCTTATGATGCCAGGTGATCAGCTGGGGCAGGGCAGTCTCCATGTGTGAAAACTGGAGGATTGTCTTCTTCGATAGGGAGGCCCTCCAAGGACTGGAGCCCATGCCATGTGGAGAGATTGCTTTGTGTCCAGACAGCCTGTCCGTGTCCCACCCATACTGGAGCTGTTGGCCCCTTAAGCCACTCTCTGGATCCTTCTCTTTCCTCATGAGCACAAAGAATACTTTGAACTGGCTCACTTCTGAGACGTCTTTCATCTCAGGCCATCTTTGACTATTTTCATCTCTATCCTGTGCTCTGGAGAAGTCTGTGTTTGAATCAGTAACAATTCCAGTAGGAAAATGCCTCTCTACCTGGACAGTAAAGAAGCTGGATTTGTTCTAGGTTACAGTTTCCCAAAGGGAAGTTCCCCAAAGTGGATTCTGATAAACATGAATTCCATGATTTGATATTATAGGATGTTAAGCTATTTTTTAAGAAAAGGGGAAATTAAACGAAAAGGAAAAGAGAGTGACAGTCCCATGAGTTTGAGAAACAATGAGTTAAGCCAAGTGGTGTGGGTGTCTTGATTGCAGAACTTCTCAGAGCCTTTAATATCTTATAAACATTACCACAGGGATTTCCTCACTATAGGAGACTCACTTTGGGTTGTCCACTACAGTGAGGATACCCAGCATTCTTTGCTAGGAATTGCCCCTCTTTATTAGACAAATGCTGGTAGCAGGAGCAGCTGTGTAACAAAGTCGCCCTTTTCTCATTGGCTCAGAGAGTGATTGCCTGAATCAAACTGCAACAATCACAATCCACCATTCTAATGAACTGATGAGTTCCTTCTCATCAGTGCTTGGACTCTTGGATAAGGAGGGCCATTCTCTCCCTACAGTATGCAAAATTCAAGAGCTCGAGCTCTTAGTATATACTTAATATGTTCTAAGACAGATTGCAGATGCAACATTTCCCAACCTTATTTGTACTATCCTTTTATGGAGAAGTGTCTTTAATCCATTTGGACTTGCATTCTCATGACAGTTCAGGACACTCATTCAGAGCGCATTTTTCTTTTTCTTTTTTTTTTTTTTGAGACGGAGTCTCGCTCTGTCGCCCAGGCTGGAGTGCAGTGGCCGGATCTCAGCTCACTGCAAGCTCCGCCTCCCGGGTTTACGCCATTCTCCTGCCTCAGCCTCCCGAGTAGCTGGGACTACAGGCGCCCGCCACCACGCCCGGCTAGTTTTTTGTATTTTTTAGTAGAGACGGGGTTTCACTGTGTTAGCCAGGATGGTCTCGATCTCCTGACCTCGTGATCCGCCCGTCTCGGCCTCCCGAAGTGCTGGGATTACAGGCTTGAGCCACCGCGCCCGGCCCAGAGCGCATTTTTCTCATGCAATGAGAATTCCAAATGGAGGCAATTGCTGGCATTGGTTCAATGGTTCAACATTGTTATGGTTGATATCTCTGTAATCCTTTTCATGATCTTTCCTCATGGTCAGTCAGGAAGTAGCTGCTGCTTCTCCAGCCATCCTTTCTGCAATTCAGAGCTGCATGATGGAAGAAAGGCTCCTGCCAGTTGTATCTGCAAACTTTTGTCAAGAAAGTTCAAGCTTACCCGGATCCCAGAAATCCTTGCAGCAGTATTCCCTTATGCCTTACTGGCTATGTCACAATAATTGTGCCTCCTGTGCTTCTTAGCCGCTGAGGACGCTGGGAAATTTAGGAATGGGATTGTTGTGTTTGGCTTACACCAATCATGACCCATTGCCTGATGCTGGACACAGACTGACCTGCATTCAGGTTCTGTTTTCACAGAGGAGTTGGGTAGTGGATAGCCAAAGAACAGTCTGTCATATCTGTGGGAAATTCTGTGCTTAGGTGGACATTTATACACCTCTGGAAATCTTCCAGAAACTCCAGAAAATATCCAGCCATTGACAAGCCAGCAGCCTTTTTCTGTTGTTAGCCTTGGTTACTGCAGTTTCTTTCTCAAAGTAAATATATGATGCATAAGAATTATGGCACCAGGCAGAATATTAACTTTTAAGGCAGCTGATCATTTCTACTCTTGATTAGTGCTCTAACTTCCTGTCCTCTGGCCTGGCTGTGAATGATTCCACCATTACTTTCTGATGCTAGTTACTTTTTTGGTCTTTTTCTTCTTTAATTGTATTGACATGCTTTATATTTACTTATAGCCTTTGGTGAGTTCTTATACATATTTCCCAGTGCATATTTGTTCCCCTACAGAGAGGAAGCTCCTTACTGTATGATAGGTATTGTTCAAAGCATTTCACAAATACGATCATGCATCGTATAACGATATTTTGGTCAACAATGGACTGCATATGTGATGGGGGTCCCGTAAGATTATGATTCTGGAGCTGGAAAATTCCTACCACCTGGTATTTACTATACTGTACTTTTTATTATTATTTTAGGGGGTGCTTCTTTTATTTATACATGAAAAAGTTAACTGTAAAATGGCTTCAGGCAGCTCCTGCAGGAGGTATCCAGAAGGCACTGTTATCATTGGAGATGACAGCTTTGTGTGTATTATTGCCACTGAAGACCTTCCAGTGGGACAAGATGTGAATGTGGAAAACAGTGATATTGACGATCCTGACCGTGTGTAGGCCTAGGCCCAGGTTTATGTTTGTGTCTTAGTTTTTAACAAAAAAGTTTAAAAAGTAAAAGAAAAAAGAACTTAAAAAAAAAAAAAGGCTTACAGAATAAGGATATAAAGAGAATATTTTTGTGTAACTATGCACTGTTTTTATTTGTTTGTTTTTTGAGACAGAGTCTCACTCTGTCACCCAGGCTGGAGTGCAGTGGCGCCATCTTGGCTCACTGAAACCTCTGCCTGCTGGGTTCAAGTGATTCTCCTGCCTCAGCCTCCCAAGTAACTGAGACTACAGGTGAGCGCCACCACACCCAACTGATTTTTTGTATTTTTAGTAGAGATGGGGTTTCACCATGTGAGCCAGGATGGTCTCGATCTCCTGACCTCGTGATCTGCCTACCTCAGCCTCCCAAAGTGCTGGGATTACAAGTGTGAGCCACTGCACCTGGCCTGTTTTTGTGTTTTAAACTAAATGTTTTAGACCCATTTGTAGCCTGCAAAGCCTAAAATATTTACTCTCTGCCCTTTACCGAAAACGTTTACCAATGTCTTGGTGCACAGGGGTCGATCATTGTGTTAGCTGGGAACACAGAGCTAACCAAGGCAAGGTCATCAACTTCAAGTCATTCCCAGTCTGCCTGAGAATGTTTAGAGCCATAGACTCCAGAGTCAGTCTACTTGGGTCAGATTCCAGCTCTACCACTCACTGGCTGTGTGACCTTGGGCAAATTAGCAGGCCACTCTAATTCCCTGTCTATCAAATAGAGTTTCCAACAGGACATACCATGTAGCATTGCTGTGAGAATTAAATAAGCTGTTGTAAGTCTTAGACCAGTACCTGGCACATGGTCAAAAGTCTGTAAGTTCTAGCTGGCACCACTCCACCGGGTTGTTATGCAGACTGGATGGCAGGAGGCAGAACTTCAGTTGTTCTTTATTGACTAAGTATGGGACTTGGCTCACGTGTTTCAAGCTTTGAGTTTGCCCAAACCACATTGTTTTTAATCCTGGGTGTGCAGTGTACTGTCTTCTTAATCACACTTACAGGTGTATCTAAATATATACAAAAACACCATAGAAAAATGCGGCTGGTCTCCTGCCAACAGAACGGCAGGTGAATCCAGGCTTGCTCCAGCTATCCCGGCTACAGGGTGCTGCTCAGCCATCCTTGGGCTCTCCTCAAGCTCTTCTATCCTGCTGTGATGCTGCGTGGTTTCTCAGCAAAGAATGGAGGAGCAGCTGTTACCAAGGTGTGCACCAGCGAGCCGATTTTGGCTGGCATCTGTGTGTAGCTGCTGCCACTAATGAGTGTTGAGTCACCATGCTGCTCTGTCAGCAGGCTGAGCTGAGATATGCAGAGAGGAAGGTACCAACTTGGGAACTAAAGTCATCCTTTGCTTCTCCAAAGTGATGAGATATTGAGAATGTTTGCACGGGCATTCTGGAGACCACTCCCAGGGCCCCTTGTTGACCACTGGTATTGGTTGAGACTCGGGTGTGTGCTATCTTAAAGCCACTTTATCTTTCTCAACTTCAGTTTCTCTCACCTGGAAAATGGAAACCATGTTGGTTCCTGGTTAATGGGAAGATTACAAGAAAATATTGTAAAGCAGCTGTCAGCAAATTATTGCCCAATGCTAAAAATGGCTTTTATATTTTTAAATGGTTGAGAAAAATCAAAAGAAAAATGATATTTCACGATATGTGAAAATTAAATGAAATTCAAATTTCAGCATCCAGAAATAAACTTTCATAGGAACACAGCCACATTTGTTCCTTTACATATTGTCTATAGTTGCTTTAGTGCTGCAATGGCGGAGTGGAGTGGTTGCAACAGAGGTGGTCTGGACCACAGAGCCAAAAATATTTACTATCTGGTTCTCTATAGAAAAAGTTTGCTGACGCTGATGGAAAGTATTGTTTTGGTTTCAGTTTCCCCAGGGACAAATTTTGAGACAAGAATTGTATTCAAAACAAGCGCTTTATTTGGGAGGTGAGCTCATTGAACAGCAGTGGAGAGTGAGGGTGTAATTTGGGGAAGGAAAGTTAGCTCAAAGGGTATGTAGTCCAGGTGCCTCACTGGAGCTGAATTCCATTTGGTAACTCTGGAAATCAGTGTATAACACAGCCTTTGAGTTATTCCACCCCAGGGATGTGGGAGCCGGGTATATATCCAATATATCCATCAGTCATTGATTGCAGGCTACTGTGGAGAAAGAGTGTAGCATTGATTTTCTGGCATTTCTGAAAACAAGCATATTGCCTTGTATGTAGTAAACATTCCGTAAGTATTAAGTATGAGTAAAAAATTAAGATGACTGTCAACTTGGAAACTGGCAAAGCGTGTTGGTTGAGTCAGACTTCATGTGACCTTGCGCAAATACTTACCTTCTCTGAAGCTCATTAAGACAGTAGTCAGGATTAAATGAGATAATGCTTGGCACCAAGTAAGTGTGCCATAAATTTTAATTACTACTAATACTTATTGGATTGAAATATACTCACACATTGAGTCAGATTCATAAAACTTTTATGAAAATTGTATCTGTTTCTTTTAAAATCCCTGAGCATGTAATAAGATTCTGTAATTAAAATATTCAAGACATCTGAAAGCAAGAGAAGTCAAATATTAATGAGTTAAGAGAGGAGAACATGGGCTGATGGTGCCATTCTGTGGGAGTCTTAACGAAGGGCATGGATGCCTGTGTTTGAGCATAGGAATGTCCTAATACTTAATTAGTTCCCAAGGTCTCTGCTGCAGATCTCATTTTTATGGAAGTGATGAGGCTTAGGAAGTCCAGGACACATTGCTAAAAATCCTCTTGGTGTCCTTGAGAACTTTCAATCCAATTTGTTTCAACAAATCAGTGTCTTGGTGCACAGGGACCGATCATTGTGTTAGCTGGCAACACAGAGCTAACCAGGGTAAGGTCACCAACTTCAACTCATTTCCAGTCTACCTGAGTTCCCAGTCTTACCGAGAACTCCTCAGTCCCACTAATGCTACTGAAAATAGAAGAGGGAGGTTAACTCTGGACATGAGATTCAGCAAAGATGTCCCCAAATTGGTGACAAGAGTGGGCCAGGAAGGATGAGATGGATTTTGAAAGTCAGGAAAGGGAAGAGGAGACAGGTATTACTGGCAATGGTGAGACAAGCCACAAAATAAAAACTTGAAAGAATGTGGAAGACAGTGCTTAGTCCATTAGGAATGGGGCTAGAGCCAGAAGGATGGGTTGGTGTCATCTTGCAATGGCATCTCCTGTTTGAATTTGAACTTAATTTTATTAGTGGTGGGAAGTCATCTGATGTTTGAAAGCAGGGATTTAACATGGTAAATGCTCTGTTAGAACTTATTCTAATCCAAGCATGACCTGAGCATGAAGGAGCTAAGTGGAGAAGAGTAGGAAGCTGGAAGGCGAGAGTTCCAATCAAAGGTCTGTAACTGCCCAGTGGGTTCACCTTTTCCACTGCCTAGACAGAGCCAATTTCTCAAGACAGGGGAATTACAATAGAGAAAGAGTAATTCACACAGAGCTGGTTGTGCAGGAGACTGGAGTTTTATGATTACTCAAAAATCAGTCTACCTGAGCATTCGGGGATCAGGTTTTTTAAAGACAACTTGGTGGGTTGGGGGAAGCCAGTGAGCCAAGAGTGCTGATTGGTTAGGTAGCAGATAAAATCACTGGATGTTGAAGCTGTCCTCTTGCACTGAGTCAGTTCCTGGGTGGGGGCACAAGATCAGATGAGCCAGTTTATCGATCTGAGTGATGACAGCTGATCCTTCAACTGCAGGGTCTGCAAAATATCTCAAGCACTGATCTTAGGAGCAGTTTAGGGAGGGTCAGAATCTTGTAGCCTCCAGCTGCATGATTCCTAAGCCATAATTTCTAATCTTGTGGCTAATTTCTAAGTCCTACAAACGCAGTCCAGTCCTCAGTCAAGGAGGTTTGTTTTGGGAAAAGGCTGTTATTGTCTTTGTTTTAAACTATTTATTAACTATAAACTAAGTTCTTCCCAAAGTTAGTTCAGCCTACACCCAGGAATGAACAAGGACAGCTTGGCGGTTAGAAGGAAGATGGAGTCAGTTAGGTTAGATTTCTTTCACTGTCTCTGTCATAATTTTGCAGAGGCAGTTTCAGATCCACATAAAAAGCTGGGACTAGACAAGTCTTGGAAGAAACAGAAAACTGGGCATGAGGTGGTCTAAGTCTCTTAATAATGATCTTTTTCCTCAGGGGGCAGAAGGGAGAAAAGGAGGCAGGAAATGGATGAAATAATGCATGTGTTGTATTTTTAGTTAGGGCTGCTGGATTTTTCAAGATATCTGTTCCCTGGCCCCCACCTTTTCTCTGTTGGAATCTGTGTTTCTCTTTGAACACTGGTTCTTCTTTGAGGAAGGCCTGGCAACTAAGTCTTTTGGCTTTGTCTTTTGGGTGAATTGGCACTTAAGAAAGTTATTCACACTTGAATGTGTATCCAAGAGAGGTAATGGAATGAGAAAGCAAATAAAAAAAAAAATAGTAACAAGGGTAGGGAGGAGAAGGCAGAATCCCCAAAGGGATGGTGAATCTAATGAAAAGAGAAGGATAGGCTGGGCGCAGTGGCTCATGCCTGTAATTCCAACACTGTGGGAGACTGAGATGGACGGATCACTTGAGGTCAGGCGATCAAGACCAGCCTAGCCAACATAGTTAACTGTTGTTTCTACCATAACTATAAAATTGTTTCTACCATTGGCCAACTGTTTCTACCATAACTATAAAAAATTAGCTGGGCGTGGTGGTGCATGCCTGTAATCCCAGCTACTCAGGAGGCTACGGCAGGAGAATCGCTTGAACCCAGGTGGTGGGGGTTGCAGTGAGCTGAGATTGTGCCACTGCACTCCAGCCTGGGTGAAAGAGTGACACTCAGTCTCAAAAAACAAACAAACAAACAAACCCGATATGAGAAACTACAGACGTGGTGCCTTTTTAAAAAAAGTTGAGTCAAATTTGTATTACATAAAATTAACCCTTAACCACTTTAAAGTAAACAAATCCGTGGCATTTAGTATACTCACAAGATTGTGCAGTCACCACCTCTATCTAGTTCCAAGACGTTTTCGTCACCCCAGAACGAAGCCCCAAGCCCATTAAGTGGGAACACCCACTCCCCTCTCTCCCATTCCCTGGGAGCCACCAATCTACTTTTTGTCTCTATGGATTTTTCTGTCCTGGATGCTTCATGTAAACAGAATCATATGATGTGACTTTTTGCATCTGACTTCTTTCACTTGGCCTAGCAAAACTTGAAAGCATTAAAGTAGGTGGCTTCTTTTACGAGGAGACCAATTTATGCATGTTCCTTTTTTTTTTTTTTTTTGAGATGGAGTCTCGCTCTGTCGCCCAGGCTGGAGTGCAGTGGCTCGATCTCAGCTCACTGCAAGCTCCGCCTCCCGGGTTTATGCCGTTCTCCTGCCTTAGCCTCCCGAGCAGCTGGGACTACAGGCACGCACCACCACGCCTAGCTAATTTTTTGTATTTTTTAGTAGAGACGGGGTTTCAATGTGTTAGGCAGGATGGTCTCGATCTCCTGACCTCGTGATCCGCCCGCCTCGGCCTCCCAGAGGGCTGGGATTACAGGTGTGAGCCACTGCGCCTGGCCTGCATGTTCTAATTGCAGGGCATTTACAGCTGCTATCCTCTTAGCCTGGAATGCTTTTTTCCTTAGATGTACACATAGCTGACTCCCTCATTTCCTTTTACATCTTTGCTCAGATATCACCTCCTCAAAGGACTCTTGCCCAGAGGAGACGAAGATCTCCAGAAGACACACCTGGGTTGTAAGGAGAAGGGAATTCCCCAAGGTTATTATCAGTGTCAGTGAGCTAAATGTTTTTCGAACCTACCTCGTCTCAGCTGGTTTTACTTGGTAGCTACTCTTGCACAGAAGGAAACTCTGTGACTGGGCGACTAAAGATCTCTTTGATTGGTGGCTTTTGGGAGAGGGCTTAGACTCTATTTTAAAATATAGATTTTGGCCGGCCATGGTGGCTCATGCCTATAATCCCAGCACTTTGGCCAAGGCAGGAGGATCACTTGAGGCCAGGAGTTTGAGACCAGCCTGGCCAACATGGCAAAACACCCTCTCTACTAAAAATACAAAAATTAGCCAGGCATGGTGGTGCACACCTGTAATCCCAGCTATTCGGGAGGCTGACGCAGGAGAATCGCTTAAACCCTGGAGGCAGAGGGTGCAGTGAGCCGAGATCCTGCCGCTGCACTCCAGCCTGGACAATAGAGAGAGACTCCATCTTGAAAATAAATAAATAAATAAAACACAGATGTTATTGTTATTTAGGTATGGTAAGGTCAACAGATCAGATGACTGCCCTTGAAAAGATAGTACAACACTCACAGATGCCAGTAGAAGGGTTCATGCCATGCCACTGGAGGCACATGGAGAAGCACCAGGGTTGGTCAAGAGGCAGAGGCAACCGGGGAAAATGTGTGGGGAAGCTTTGATTGTAGTTTCCACGGGAAAGAATGGGCAAGGCAGGGTGAGCAGGTTTAAAATTGGCTAGTTGGAAACTTCAGTGGGCTCTGGGGTGGAGGGGATGTCTCTAACTGTCTGGTTTCTGGCTCTGGAGTGGTTGGGACTGGGAGATAAAGAAGGAGGTTGGGGGTGTGGGCTCTGGATTGAGTGGTTTGCATATGAAAGGTGCACTCACTGAAGAGCTGTTGGCTAACTCCAGGAACTGACTAGCTCTGGGAGGGGAAGTCCCTCCAGGCCAGCAAGACCCAGATGTCCAAGCATCAAAATACAGAAAAAAATAAAAAAATAAAATAAGACATGGTTAATATAGGTTATCTCTTACAGTGACTTGGTGACTTGACTGCTTTTCCTGCCATTGCTTCCTCTAGGGAGGATCATGCCCACCCAAAGGCATTTGGATAGGAAGAGGGGGAAAACCTGAAATGATTCTTGGAGGGGGATAAATAAGCTAATATATGGAACATGCTTAGCACAATTGCTGGCACACGGTAAGACCCAATAAATGTTTCTATCATCATCTTTATTTTATTTTATTTTTTGACATGGTGTCTTGCTCTGTCACCCAGGCTGGAGCACAGTGGCATGATCTCGGCTCACTGCAATCTCCGCCTCCCGGGTTCAAACAATTCTCCTGCTTCAGCCTCCTGAGTAGCTGGGACTAAAGGTGCATGCCACCACATCTGGCTAATTTTTGTATTTTTAGTAGAGACGGGGTTTCACCATATTGGTCAGGCTGCTCTCGAACTCCTGACCTCAGGTGATCTACCCGCCTTGGCCTCCCAAAGTGCTAGGATTACAGGCACAGATACGAGCCACCGTGCCCAGTCTATCATCATTTTTAAATGGAGACTCTGCTCCACAGAGAGCCCCTTTGTCTGTGTCATGGGCAGAAATTTATAGAATTTTTTGAATAGATGCCAAAGAAATAACCAACACCGACACATCAAAGAGATTAACTGCAAGGACAATAGACACAAGAAGGAAATAATCTGGGAGGGGAAGTCAAAGAGGGATCTGTAGACACACAGGCAGTGGCATTGCCCGATTTCTCCCCATCACACCATCCCCTGCCATTACCAGCTGCTGAGATAAACCACCTGCTAGGAATCGTCAGGAGAGAAATGCCGCATCACAGTTCCAGAATCTGAGCACAAAATACTACAGACTCAAAGGAAAAACATATGGTACAACAGGGAAAAAAAAAAAAAATGGCTTGAACGTCTCCAAGAAGCAAGACTAATCAGATGAAGGAGAGGCAGCCACCACCACAAAGCAATTTTCGAAAGAGCAATCTGCCCTAAATGAAGAAACACTAAACAGCTCCCAGGGTATCAGGAGCCCTGAAAAGCCCTCATGCAGAAAGTGAGCTTCTCCAACCAAGCATCCATAAGTAGGGGTGGCCGAGGGCACTGCAGCAGCCCCCATTGGCAGCTGAAGGTGTATTCAAGAGGGCTCCAAGACATTCAGTACCATGGTTCATAGATAGAAAAGAGGTTGTTTTCTATCTATGGTTGTTACTGGGGGTATTTCAACATCCTATGCATGGTAATCCTCCTCTAAATGGCTGGCACTAACCCATTCCTTAATTCATTCAACAAATATTTACTGTGCACCTGCCGTGTGTCTGGTGCATTTTACTCCATACGGTTTACCATTCTGCATGCTGCAAGGGTACCAGTGGAAGGGAAGGAAGGATGGTTCATTTTCAGTGCAAGGAGTTACTATCATATGGTCTTGGTTTCTCCAGGGATGGGTCGCCCTAAGTTTTGCTTAAACTTCACTGGATAATCTTTATGCTTCCAGCTTGCGTTACCTCTGTTTAGATTAGGAAACTGTATTATCAAACCCCTACCATGAGCTCCTATTTTCCATCTAAAAATGTGAAAAATATTCAGTTCTTTTCCCTTGAAGAGTTTACAGATTAGTGAAGGGAGACACAAAACAGAGGATTTCAATGTAACGTGGCAGACACAAGGACAAAAGTAGGCAGAGCGCCCTGTGGGATGCAGTGGAGGGGCACTTAGCCTTGCCAGGGTGTTCATGGAAGCCTTCCTGGAGGAAGAGATGCTTTAGCTGAGTCTTCAGAGATGGGCAGAAACTAGTCAGGTAACAATGGTTGGGGGTGAGGGGTATCCCTGCCAACAAAAATGTAAAGAGCAAAGTCGTGGAAATATGAAATAGCACATGTGTAGGGAGGTCTAAGGATTTCATCGTTTGCATTAACTCATTCAGCATTTATTGAGGTTCTATCATAGGATGTTAAAATGTAGAAAATGTAGTGTGTCTAGTATGACACTAGAATATAATGCAATACGATACTGTATTCTATATTGGGTAAACTTGGTCTTTCAAGTATATAAATATATAAATTGCAATAATCATTCTGTAATATTTTGTATTGCATAATATACATTTTGTCAATACAAAATGATTACAGAGGCCGGGCGCGGTGGCTCAAGCCTGTAATCCCAGCACTTTGGGAGGCCGAGACGGGCGGATCATGAGGTCAGGAGATCGAGACCATCCTGGCTAACACGGTGAAACCCCGTCTCTACTAAAAAAAAAAAAATAGAAAAAACTAGCGGGGCGAGATAGCGGGCGCCTGTAGTCCCAGCTACTCGGGAGGCTGAGGCAGGAGAATGGCGGGAACCCGGGAGGTGGAGCTTGCAGTGAGCTGAGAGTCGGCCACTGCACTCCAGCCCGGGCGACAGAGCGAGACTCCGTCTCAAAAAAAAAAAAAAAAAAGATTACAGAATGATCATTGTAATTTACATATTTATATACTTGAAAGAGCAAGTTTACTCAATATACAATACAGTATCGTATTGCGTTACAAGTAATGTGTGACAATTCAAAATGTTTATAGAATCATACAATTTTTTTTTTTTTTTTGAGATGGAGCCTCACTCTGTCATCAGTCTGGAGTGCAGTGGTGCAATCTTGGCTTACTGCAATCTCCACCTTCCGGTTCAAGCGATTCCCCTGCCTCAGCCTCCCGAGTAGCTGGGACTACAGGTGTGCACCATCACGCCCGGCTAATTTTTTGTATTTTTAGTAGAGACGGGGTTTCACCATGTTGGCCAGGATGGTCTCGATCTCCTGACCTCGTGATCCACCTGCTTCAGCCTCCCAGAGTACTGGGATTACAGGCATGAGCCACTGCACCTAGCACCAGAATCACACATTTTTTTAATACCATTCGACCCAGCAATTCTGCTACTGAGTATATACACAAAGGAATATAAGTCATTCTATTGTAAAGACACATGTACTTGCATGTTTACCACAGCACTGTTCACAGTAGCAAAGATACGGAATCAACCTCAATGTCCGCCAATGGTGAACTGGATAATATGGAACATATATACCATGGAATAGTATGCAGCCATAAAAAATGAACATGTCTTTTGCAGCAACATGGATGGAGCTGGAGGCCATTATCCTAAGTGAATTTACTCTGGAATAGACAACCAAATACTGCATGTTTTCACTTGTAAGTGGAAGCTACACACTGAGTTCACATGAACACAAAGGAGGGAATAATAGACACCGGGATCTACTTGAGGGTGGAGGGTGGGAGGAGAGGGAGGACTGAAAAACTACCCATTGGTTACTATGCTGATTACCTGGGTGACAGAATAATCTGTACACCAAATCCCCAGGACATACAATTTACCCATAGAATGAACCTGCACAGGTACCCCTTGAATTTAAAATAAAAGTTAAAAAGTAAAAAGTTTTTACAAAGCAAAAGCTTATAATTTCTAATTTATGAGCTGGTAACACTGTAATTCATTTTCAAAATAACAAATTGTGTCCACATTCCTCAGTCTTGCCAAATCTTCCTGCCATCTCAAAGGAGACGGTGGAAAGAGTCAGGAAATTATAGGTCCGATTTTCACACTTGCAAATGGGACCTCAGGAAAGACACTTGTCCTCTCTGTGTCTCAATTTCTTCATCTGTAAAATGGAGACAATAATACTGCCTCCCTTATTGGTGCATGGGGTGGATTAAATAAAACGTGGTAAAAACAACTTACACAGAAAGTGGCCCATCACAGGATGTTACTCAGAGAGTAATTACTCTGTATGGAGTAATATCCATATGGAAAAACAAGGGCTTTGGAAATCAGGCCAGGGTTCCAATTCCAGATATATCCACCTCGTTGCTATGTAACTTCGGGCAAATTACTTAGCTCTTTTATATCTGTTTCCTCATTGCTGCAATGAGCATAATAAATAAAACACTTAGCACACAATTGGAACTTAATACTGGCAACTAGTAAAAGCAGTCCTGTATGTGTTTTTATTTTTAGTTACATTTTTCTTGGAAGCTTATAGAACGTCTTGGGGTAGACGAAGCAGATGCAACAAATAGACTTCAAAATGCCTAGTGGTTCCAACACAAGTTTAGTTCTTGTCCTACCAGCCTAAGTTGGGTATTTCTGGTCATTCCATGAAACTTCCACGTGGTGATTCAGGGATCCAAGATCCTTTCATCTTTTTTTTTTTTTTTTTTTTTTTTTTTTGAGACGGAGTCTTGCTCTGTCGCCCAGGCTGGAGTACAGTGGCGCGATCTCGGCTCACTGCAAGCTCCGCCTCCCGGGTTTACGCCATTCTCCTGCCTCAGCCTCCCGAGTAACTGGGACTACAGGCGCCCGCCACATCGCCCAGCTAGTTTTTTTTTGTATTTTTTTTTAGTAGAGATGGGGTTTCACCGTGTTAGCCAGGATGGTCTCGATCTCCTGACCTCGTGATCCGCCCGTCTCGGCCTCCCAAAGTGGTGGGATTACAGGCTTGAGCCACCGCGCCCGGCCCTGATCCTTTCATCTTTTAACATGCATTACCCTCTAGAGCCTGTCATCATTAGTATTTGGTTGTATCCGTTAATGAGAGCCAAGAGGGGATAGGAGAAGTCGGCCAGCTGTGTGCCCAGGAAGACGAAATGGATTTTGGTGAACAGTTAGCAATCTCTGCTACATTAAATATTTTTAAAATCATTTCCTTGCCATTTCATTTCCCTGTGTCCCTATTCTTATAAGAATGATCTTTTCCTATTGATCACGACAAACGTTATTTCTGCAGGGAGGAGACAGATTAGGATTCATGCCTCTTTTTTTTTTTTTTTTTTTTTTTTTTTTGAGACAGGGTCTTGCTCTGTTGTTCAGGCTGGAGTGCAGTGGCACAATCATTGCTCACTGCAGCCTCAACTTCCCGGCTCAAGTGATCCTCCCACCTCAGCCTCCCAAGTAGTTGGGACCACAAGCGTGAGCCACCACACCTGGCTAATTTTTGTAGCTATGGCAGAGATGGGCTTTCATCATATTGCCCAGGATGTATCAAACTCCTGGGCTCAAGCAATACCGGCCTCAGCCTCCCAAAGTGCTGGGATTACAGGCTTGAACCACCATGCCCAGCTGGTTTCATGCCTCTTCTTTTTGACTCCCTGGGAAGAGACTGCAGAGATGTAATACAGGGGAAGTTTATAATTTTGGCCCTTTCCATTTGATTCAAGAGAATTGTCTTGCAAAATATCTCTATTCAAGGCATGCAATGTTATTGATTGGTCAAACAGTTCTGAGTCCATTAATTAAATTCACTACTAAATGTCTGTGCACACGCGCGCGTGTGTGTGTGTAACAGGGGCTGCAAACTTAATACTTTCGCGATCTGGACAGGAAATATCAATGAGTGAAGTGGGTCGGGTGGCTACCGTGATAAAGTGGGAAGTTCTTTCCCCATCAAGAGAGGGCAGCCAGTTTTGGGAATATGAGACTGTGGGTCCGAAATCAGATGATCTGATTTTCCAAGAAAAGTTAGAACTATAGATTATATGAAAGCATATTACTTTTAAATGTTGGCAACTAATTGAAATGAAAATAATACTGCAGGTCCAAAAAGACACAGCCATGGGCTTTGTGTGGGCCTGGGAGCCGGTGGTTGGTGATCTCTGACAAACATAATGTGCATAGGAGAACCCTGTGTTCTCATTTGCAGGGCTGCTAGGGTGAGCACTGTAGTTGGGTGAAGGTGAGGAAAATTCATTTCTTTCTCTATTGAGTGTGAGGTTCAGCAGAGAAGCTACTGGGGAAACCTGATCGTACAGAGGTTCATCAAAGCAGGTGTCTGAACCTCTCAGGACAGACATGATTTGAGTTTTTCCTCTTGTGCATTTCTTCTTAATTAGAAAAGTGATATATAGGACACAAAGATTTAAGCAATTTATGGAGTAATGAGGAGAGTCAACACTCCTTCCCCCCAGCTGTTATGATCCATAAGAAAGGTAGGGGTTTGATTTTTCTCTTTTCTTTCATGACCTAGTGATGGGAAGGGAAGACAACAGCAGCCAGCTTTCTTTGGTTTTAATAAGGCCTCACAGCATGGGTTTGCCTGTGATGGAAGTTGCAAATCTAATTCTACTTCATTCTTAAGCTGCACATCTGGTGATTGCAGGACATTATTCTCTCCATATTTTTCAGGTACCACTTAGCCTTGGGGGAGGGCTAAAGAGAGATGGTGGAAAGAAGGAATAGAGTGCTTGAACCAAAGGGTCTTCTTGGCATCCTTACTCACACAACTGTTATTTAATACACTCCTACAATGTGCTGGGCTTGGCGGTAGGTGCAAGGGTGTGGGAATGTGCCGGTGGATTCCATAGGCATGATTCCTGCCTTCAGAGAGCTGTTGCACTATTTGGAGGAGCAGGCATCATTTTAGATACTGATAAGTGTTTTTAAGAAAACAAAACAGATGGAGCACAGAAGGTGATGGTGAATGAGGGTGACTTTTTGGTGACCTGGAGATCCCGTCTGAAGAGTTGACATCAGAGTTGAGACCTCAATGGCAAGAGGGAGTCAGTTATTCAATCACGAGGGCAAAAGAGTCTTCCAGGCAGAGAGGACCGTAAGTGCAAAGTACTTCAGGCAGGAACACCATTGGTGTGTGCTGGAGCCAGAATAAACACCAATGTGGTCAGAATACTCTAAGTGAAAAGTGGTAAAACAATTTGCACAGAGACTTGCCCATCATAGGTACTCAGAGAGTAATATCCACATGGAAAAACATGGGCTTTGGAATCAAACCTGGGTTCCAGTTTCCAGATGTATCTACCTAGTTGCTTTGTAACTTTGGGCAAATTATGGGGACAGTGGTGGATAATAGGGTTGGAGGATAGGCAGGGGCTAGATCATGCGGAAAGCAGTAGATTGTGGCTTGGGATCTGAATTCTGTTCTAAATGTGATGGGTCCCCTTTACAGAGCTATAATTGGGGAACTGAAATATTCCAATTTAGGTTTTAAAATTCTATTAGTACATTCTCATGCTGCTAATAAACACATGCCCGAGACTGGGTAATTTGTAAAGGAAAGAGGTTTAATTGATTCACAGTTCAGCATGGCTGGGTAGGCCTCAGGAAACTTATAATCATGGTGGAAGGGGAGGCAAACATATCCTTCTTCACATGGTGGCAGCAAGGAGAAGTGCTGATCAAAAGGGGGAAAGCCTCTTTTAAAACCACCGGATCTCGGGAGAACTTGCTCACTACCATGAGAACAGAGGCATGTGCGTAACTGCCCCATGATTCAATTACCTCCCACCGGGTCCCTCTCATGACACAAGGGGATTATGGGTACTACAACGCAAGATGAGATTTGGGTGGGGACACAGCCGAACCG
Organism: Rhinopithecus roxellana; assembly: GCF_007565055.1. NCBI lineage: Eukaryota > Metazoa > Chordata > Mammalia > Primates > Cercopithecidae > Rhinopithecus > Rhinopithecus roxellana. The sequence continues at coordinate 81,298,769 of NC_044568.1, read as the reverse complement.
TATCAAAAGTGATGCTGCTGATTACCGTTGGGATAAGGAGTTTGAAAGGGTTGTGTCAGTCACTGCTGAATAACAAACTACGTTGGAACTCGGCAGTTTTGGTGGAGTTGGGGTAAAAGAATCATTTTGCTCGTGCTTCATGCTCAGTGATTTAGGTCGAGCCCAGCTGGGCAGTTATTTCTTCTACTCCTGGTTGGGCTCACTGTCATTTTTGCTCCTCTTGGCTAGGTTCTCTCACTTATCTGGGACCTTGGCTGGGACAACTGAGATCTGGTCCATGTGGTCTCATCATCCAGCAGGCTGGTCTGGGCAAGTCACACAGTGTCTGGGCAGGATCCCAAGAGAGAGTGGAGATGCAGAAAATCTCTTGAGGACTGGGCTCAGAGCTAGCATGGTCAGTATCACTTCCACCATCCTCCTTTGGCCAATACAACTCTGAAGGCCAGACCAGATTCAAGGGGTGGGTAAACAGACTCCAACCCTTGATGGGAGAAACTGCAAAGTCACATGGCGAGGTGTGCACATGCAGGGATGGGAATAATTACAGACTGCCTCACAGAGAATCTACTGCAGGGTGAGGAACACGAGCAGGGAGACCATTCAGGATGCTACTATGGTTACCCTGGTGAGATTTGGTGGTGGCTTGGATGCAGGATCAAGTCCTCATGGTTGATACTTGTCCCTTGACCACTGCTGTTATGTTTCGTGGGGACTCACTTCTGAAAAAGTAGATGAGAGAGGGAACTGACACCCACCGAATACTTCTGAGGCACCAAACTCAGTGGTAGTTTAGTCCTTGCTGCAATCCTTTGATGCAGGAGTCATCATCCTCATTTTGTGCATAATAGGCTGAAGCTCAGAGACATCGGGCAACTTGCCCAAGTTCACCAGCTGCTAAGTGACAGAGCCAGGAGGTGAGACCAGGTGAATCTGACTCCAAATTTATTTCCCTTTCCCCAGTACCTAACTTACTCACCACAGCCTACTGAGTAAGAGTGCAGACTATAGGGTCAGGTGCAGTGGCTCATGCCTGTAATCCCAGCACTTTGGGAGGCCAAGATGGGCAGATCATGAGGTCAGGAGAACAAGACCATCCTGGCTAACATGGTGAAACCCCGTCTCTACTAAAAATACAAAAAATTAGCCAGACGTGGTGGTACATGCCTGTATCCCCAGCTACTTGGGAGGCTGAGGCAGGAGAATTGCTTGAACCCAGGAGAAGGAGGTTGCAGTGAGTTGAGACTGCACCACTGCACTCCAGCCTGGCTGACAGAGCCAGACTCTGTCTCAAAAAAAAAAAAAGAAAAAAAAAGGGTGCAGACTATGGAATCCAATGCCTTAGTCTGAATTCCAGTTTGCTCATCATTAGCTCTTACTTAATATCTCTGAGGTATGGTTTTCCAGTCTGTGAAATGGGGTGACAATAGTACCTATCCTATAGGATTATTATGAAGATCCAATGAGTTGCTGCTTTAAAGCACTTAGAACAGTACCTGGTATATAGTAGACTATATTAACATTTATTGAAATAAGCCAGGCACAGAAAGACAAGCATTGCATATTCTCTCTTATTTGTGGTATCTAACAATCAAAACAATTGAACTCATGGACATAGAGAGTAGAAGGATGGGAAGGGTAGTAGGGGCTTGGGGAGTGGGAGATGAGGATGGTTAATGGGTACAAAAAAAAGTAGTTAGAAAGAATGCATAAGACTTACTATTTGATCACACAACACATTGACTATAACCAATAATAACTTAATTATACATTAAAAAATAACTAAAAGAGTATAACTGGATTGTTTGTAACACAAAGGATCAATGCTTGAGGGAATGGACACCCCATTCTCCATGATGTGATTGTCATGCTTTCCATGCCTGTATCCAAACATGCCTGTACCAAAACATGCCTGTATCAAAACATGCCTGTACCAAAACATGCCATGTACCCCACAGACATATACACCTACTATGTACCCACAAAAATTAAAAAATGAAAAAACCCACATTTGTTGAAAAAGTAATAGAAAAGAGAATAATGTTGGAGTCTGGCTTCTTGCTATGCAGATGGACCTTTAGGTTCTGGAGAGGAACTGCAGGATGTGGTCGTGTGAGACACCTGGTATGTTTATCTTTTTAATTCTCCATTAGCAACTAACTCTTGGTTGTCCATGAATTCGTTTTTTTTTTTTTTTTTTTTTTTTTTTTTTTTTTTTTTTTGAGGCGGAGTCTCGCTCTGTCGCCCGGACTGGAGTGCAGTGGCCAGATCTCAGCTCACTGCAAGCTCCGCCTCCCGAGTTTACGCCATTCTCCTGCCTCAGCCTCCCGAGTAGCTGGGACTACAGGCGCCCGCCACTTCGCCCGGCTAGTTTTTGTATTTTTAGTAGAGACGGGGTTTCACCGTGTTAGCCAGGATGGTCTCGATCTCCTGACCTCGTGATCCGCCCGTCTCGGCCTCCCAAAGTGCTGGGATTACAGGCTTGAGCCACCGCGCCCGGCCCATGAATTCGTTTTGAGTGTCGAATGCAGCTTCCTCCCCTCCAATACTTACACAGGTCCCAGGAATAGGACCGGGAGCTCCTGGAACAAAGAGGCAAAATTCACTGTTTATCGTATTTGACAACAAATGAAGACGTTTTCAGTTGTCACAACTGGAGTGATGTGTAACTGTCATCAAATGAGCAGAGAAGGATGCTGCTAAACATCTGACGAAATACAGGGCAGCCCCCACAACAAGAATTATCCAACCCCAAATGCCAGTAATGTGGAGGTTAAAAACCTCACCAAATTTGACCTTGGTTTGATCTTTATAAGAAGGCAGTTTTGAGATAGTCTCTACTGGGATACACAGTCATTAGAAATCACCAAGCTGGCAGGGCACTCATGCCTATAATCCCAGCACTTTGGGAGGCCGAGGAAGGTGGATCACTTGAGGACAGGAGTTTGAGACCAGGCTGGGCAACATGGTAAGACCCCATCTCTACTAAAAATACCAAAATTAGCCAGGCACGGTGGCACATGTCTGTAATCCCAGCTACTTGGGAGTCTGAGGCACGAGAATCGCTTGAGCCTGGGAGGCAGAGGTTGCAGTGCGCCAAGATTACGCCACTGCACTCCAGCCTGGGTGACAGAGTGAAACTTTGTCTAAAAAAAAAAGAAAAGTGGTCAAGCACGGTGGCTCATGCCTATAATCCCAGTGCTTTGGGAGGCTGAGGTGGGTGAATCACTTGAGGTCAGGAATTTGAGACCAGCCTGGCCAACATGATGAAACCCCTTCTCTACTAAAAATACAAAAATTAGCCAAGCATGGTGGTGGGTGTCTGTAATCCCAGCTACTCAGGAGGCTGAGGCAGGAGAATCTCTTGAACCTGGGAGGCGGAGCTTGCAGTGAGCCAAGATCGTGCCACTGCACTCCAGCCTGGGCGACAGAGGGAGACTCCATCTCAAAAAAAAACAAAAACAAAAAAACAAACAAAAAAAACAAAAAAGGAAAAAAATCACCAAGTTTGAAAGGGCCTACAAACCCTCTCTGCTTCCAGGTGAGGCCATTTGCACTGAGCAGCTCTGTATGTTTCCTTTATAGTGGAAAATTCTACAGAGAGAGTTGGTGGAAGTCAAAAATCCATCAGCTCTCATTTTGCCAAGTATTTAGGAAAATGACTTTTCTCCGCGAAAGAAATTACATGAATTACATTACAACTGATGCTAAAGTAATAAAATTACATGCTCGGGACTCTTCTAAAAACCTCTCTTTGTCTGGCGGGGTAATTTGAGAAGACAGTCTCCACATCCGCCGCACTTTTACATAAAGAGGGAACAGAGGAAATTGGCTCAGCCATGTTCTTGCTGCTGTACCTGCTCTGTGAAATTCCCCCCCCCCCACCTTTTTTTTGCATCTGCAGATTTCATCACAAAGCAAACTTTCTGATGCAGATCCATAAGGGGAATGATTTGGTTTTTTAAAAATTGCACATTTATGGGAGGAAACTTCAAATCATCAAATGGATAGCAGTGCCCAAGACCGGCAAATACCCTTGGAATTGGGCAGGAATGGACCATGATGCCACATGAATCATCCTCATATTTGGTGCCAGTGCTCAGCTGGTTTGAAGAAAAATGTATAGAATTGCACATGTAATGAGAGAAAACTCTTTTGCATCAGTGTGGTAACAATTTTTAGCTGATAGGAAAAAAAAAAAGTCATCCTCACTTTAATGTATGAAAAAATCAAAATGACTAGGGAAAGTGACATCTGTTCTTAAAACTTTTCCCAGTGAACACTTCAGTCGTTTAGAGGCAAATGGATGCATGTGACGTCTTTTTCAGGCCATGAGGGATGAAGCTGGCATGGACAGGGAGTGTGTTTGATGGAGACAGAGGACCCAGTTAGCATCCTTGCTTGGGTGAACTGTGGGGTTTGATCTTTTAGAATGGTGGTTATCAGCCAGGGAGTCATTGTGTCCTCTCAGGGGACTTTTGGCAACATCTGGGGGTGTTTTTGGTTGTCACATTTGGTGGGAAGGTTCTGCTGACATTTCGTGGGTAGAGCTCAAGTACGCTGCTAAATTTCCTACAATGCACAGAACAGCTCCCACACAGCGAAGAGTTACCTGGACCAAAATGTCAATGAGGCCGAGGTTGAGAAACTCTGTTTTGGAGGTTCTATTCCTTTATCTGTAAAATAGGGATAGTTGCACTCGGTTGTTCTAAGTATGAAAGGTGTATGTGGGAGTATATGTAGTAGAACACTTGCTACAAATGGCGGTCATCTTCACTGCTGATTGAGATCTCTAGGGCATCCTTAAATTTTATTTCCCTACCTAATATTCTGTGCTGTTGCCAGCCACAGAACTCTTTGTAAAATGCAAATTTGATCCTGGCACGTCTCTCCTTAACATCTACGTCTGGTCATTCATTGACTTCCATAATATACCCAAACTGATCTTTGCAATTTCATGTTTCAGCGCTACCTCCTCCCCAGTTATGTAACGTAATGTAGAGGTCCACGCCTGTAATCCCAGCACTTTGGAAGGTTGAGGCAGGTGGAGGACCTGAGGTCAGGAGTTTGAGACCAGCCTGGCCAATATGGTGAAACCCCATCTCTACTAAAAATAACAAGAATTAGCCGGGCGTGGTGAATGTAATGTAATATGTCCACTCCCACCTTTATGCCTTTGCACTTGATATTCCCCTTTCCTGAACCCACTCATCGCATTCCCTCACCCAACCGACTCCTACCAGTCCTGATGGTTTCAGCTTTCATGTCACCTCCTCCAGGAAGTCTTTCCTGACTGCTTCATGGGAGAGGAGGTGCATTATCTGGGCTCCCACAGTGTCTTGTGTTTACCCTATCCCAGAGCTTGTAGTACTGTGTTATAATTTCATTTAAAAATATTTCATCTCTTCCTCCAGGCTGTATTTGGCTCAATGTTGTATTCTCAGTACCTAGTATAGTACTTGACCATCTAGTACAGTTCAGTAAATGTTTGTTGAATGAATGAGCACTCAATGAGACCTTTAAATATAGCTGCTTCCACTAGAAAAAAAACACTTTGATTTATTTCCCCTTTCCTTCCTTGGGTCAAAGTCATGCAAATGGGCCATAGTCCAAAGGTAAAAGTTTACAGAGAAGAGCACAGCAAAAGGTCAAGATACTTTTTAGCTTTGGCTGATGGCCTTGACATAATCCAGAGGGAAGTGTCCTTGCCTGAAAATAACCCCCTTTTCTTTAAAGTGATTTAACTGCTGTTTTCTGGAGAGTATGTTGGTCAGGAAGAAATGCAAAGTTTGTAAGTTGCCAACAGCTCTGGTGCTTATGCTTTCATGTTCATGTGTGTATTCCAGACTGTTTTTTATTGTGTGTTCATATGAACGTCACTTTCTCTCTTTTTCTGTTACGTCTTAAGTTTCTGGAAGATGAGAAACTGCTTTGTCTTTTTCGTTTGTTTGTTTTGTTTTTTTGAGCTGGACTTTCACTCTTGTTGCCCAGGCTGGAGACTTCTACCTCCCAAGTTTCAGCGATTCTCCTGCCTCAGCCTCCCAAGTAGCTGGGATTACAGGCGCCTGTCACCACGCCTGGCTAATTTTTGTATTTTTAGTAGAAATGGTGTTTCACCATATTGGCCAGGCTGGTCTCAAACTCCTGACCTCAGGTCATCCACCCACCTTGGCCTTTCAAAGTGTTGGGATTACAGGCGTGGACCTTTTCTTTGTCTTGGAGGGCCCTGGGCATCTTACATATGTATGTACCTTGTTGAAGTGCCTGATGAGGGAAACTTTCAGGTAAGGATGTGCAGTGTCTCCGTTTTACATATGAGTAAACTGAATATTCTCAAAGAGAATAACTGTGTCCACACAGTGAGTTAGCAAGAAAGCCAGGACTTAAAAAAAAATGGCATAGCTTTATTGGAGACAAATTATAGAAGCTGCAATATCTTTAAATTTAGAAAACAAAGTTAGCTCCTGCCAGAGTTTTGAGGCAGCTTTGACGTCTTCTGAAAGCCACTGCTCCCATCCAATTTTATCCTTAAAGTAGAAAGCAAAAGCTCCCAGGGACACACCGATGTGTCTCCCCCTCCGTTTATCAGTGTTTTTGCTTCTCATTATACCCACGACCTACTTTTCTTGGACTCCTTTGGATGTCAATGAGCATATTACAGTAGGTATTGTCCTTGTAACTTTTTGAAGTTCTTTAGGCATTATGAACAAGGTCTTAAACCCCAGCTGGATGCCACAGTCTACTTTGGCTCTGCTCTATTTCCTTAAGAAATCTAAAGGATGATGTTGTCATCTTCCAAAGCAGAAGCCGATAAAGAAAAGCTGCCCTCATACTGAGAATTTTCCTCCCTTTCTTGGAAGCAGTGGAGAAATTGCTAAAATTGAATTTTATTGTGCAAGATGCTGTTGCCTCCTAACCAATAGGAAGCAGGCAGGTAGCATTGGAAGAATGGGGCATAATTTGCAGGAGGAAGGACCTTTGCTGCTCAACCTGAGGGAAAAGGAGCCAACACTCTACATTATAATTCCAGTCTGTGCTTGATGGGATGGCCAAAAACAGCTCACCCAAGCTTCCTGGGCACACAGCAGCACAGAAATGCTGGATTCTGTCTTTGGACCTGATCTCTGGTTACTGTGGGGCTTTCAAAAGGGGATCTGGGTCTCTGTTTTGTTTTCTGCTCTGGGCTTTATCCAAACAAGTGTAAAAATGATGAGCAATTCTCAGCAGACTTCCTTGAAGCTGTTTTGGCATCTTGCAGGGTAGCAGGGGAACACGGAGGGGGTTGAGTTCCAAGGTTCGGAAGGGAGTGTGTTGTTTGGAGAGTTTGCTCCTCAGTGGGTGGAGTGAGCTCACACAATCTAATTTGAGGGACTCCAAGAAGACCCACTCAAGCTCCAAAATATTCCCCCTTTGGATTTCAGAAATGTCAGCTTTAGCATCCATCCCTACGTGTCCATCACATCTTTCCACAACTTCCTGTGAGGAGGCAGCACACAAGAGTCTGTAACACCTCCATGTGGGTGGTTTTCTCTGGCCAGCTTTTCCTCTTGACTGTACATACTGGGTGGTGGGGTGGAGAACAGAAGCTAGATGATATAGCTGCCACTGCCTTTGGCCAGTGGAACCCCCTTCCAGGTGACTCTGGCGTCCCTTTTACCTATCAACAACTTACTGAACTCCTCTGTATCTTACTTTCCTTATTTGCCAATGAGGGCACTTATATCATAGGCTTATTTGAATAATTAAATTAGAAATACATGTGTATTTGGTCGTTCTCGCATTGCTATAAAGAAATACCCGAGAGTGGGTAATTTATAAGAAAAGAGATTTCATTGGCTCATGGTTCTGCAGGCTGTACAGGAAGCATGGCAACAACATCTGCTCAGCTTCTGGGGGGGCCTCAGGAAGCTTACAATCATGGTGGAAGGTGACAGGGGAGTAGAGAGCAGGAGCAAGAGACAGAGAGTGGAGGCAGTGCCACACTTAAATGATCAGCTCTTGCAAGAAGTCACTCACTATCATGAGGGCAGCAGAAAGAGGATAGTACTCAACTATTCATGAGAAATCCGCCCCCATGACCCAATCACTTCCCATCAGACTCCACCTCCAACATTGGCAATGATAATCCAACATGAGATTTGGGTGGGGACACAGATCCAAACCATATCAACATGTAAGAATACAGCCTTTCCATTCGAGTGCTAGCCAAACACATGCAAAAAGTCATCTTTACCCTCAACGATGGAAGTATGTCAAAGCGACAGGGAGGCCAATGGAAAGAGCTCTCCATGGCTGAATCTGGAATACTTTGAGCAACAAAATAGAGTGGGACTGGATTACAGCCTAAAGTATAAAATAAATATCCATGAGTCCTACTGGTATAAATAAATAATTGAACACATAAATAAATGGAGAAGAGACAAATCTCTTATGCAGAAGAATTCCAAATAATTTATATAGACACTCTGCCCTCGAGGAGGAGAAGCAAAGCTGCCTACGCTTGCAGTGTGAGCTGCATATATTGACTTTCTTCCAAAGAGTACAGTGTGAAGAGGGAGAGAAAATAAGAGTAACTGTATAGTGGAAAAAATCTGACAACCACCACCGCAGCCAGGTGATCAAGGTTAAAATCAACAGTGATAAATCATGCGGATCCTAAGTGCCCTTGATATGATGTGATGAGAAAGGCAGTTTCTCCCTGTGCTCTTCCTCCCAGAGACCCATAGCCCCAGTCTAATCATAAGAAAAACATCAGGCCAATCCCAATAGAGAGGAATCCTGCAATATACATGACCAGTAGTCCTTAAAATTGTCAAGGTTATCAAAAACAGGGAAAGCCTGAGAAACTGCTTATAACCAAAAGGGGCTCATCAACTAAGTGGTATGTGGTGCTCTGGATGGAATCCTGCAACAGAAAAAGGAAGTAGGTAAAAATGAAAGAATTCTGAATAAACAATGGACTTCAGTGAATAATAATATATCAATATCCTTCATTATAATAAATATACCAAACCAACATAAGATGTTACGAATAGGAGAAAGTGGAATAAGAAGGAACATGGGAATTCTTTCTTCTGTCTTCTCAAATTTTCTGTAAAAGCTAAAAGTGTGCTGAAAATGAAAGTGTATTAGAAAAATTTACTATTATAATTATCACTTGCTTTGAAAGGTTCTCTCTTCTACGGAAAACTCAAGACTCCCAGGAGGACCTATGAAATCCAAGACATCGTTCCCAGTTGCTACTCCCTTTGTTAGCCAAGCAGTCCCATCCTTTTTGGTTGTGGTTGCTTTGGCTCCCACAAAGTACAACAGGGACAATCTGGCTGTCCACATGCTCATCTAAAGTAATACATATTAACTCTGAAAATGGTAACCTAGTGCAAGGATAGAACCCAGGTCTACTAAAGAAAAGTGTTTAGATAAACTAGGATTTAGCCTTCGTTCTAGACAGAATTCATCATTTCTTTCTCTGCCAATACTGCCTGGTGCAGACCTTGGCTGAATCATTCATCCCATTGGAGTTTCATTATCCATCTTCTCTACCCATCTGTGAACTCCCAGTGGAAGAGAATTTTCTCATTTATCTGTGTACTTCCAGGGTTTAATCCTAAGCCTGGTATAGATGATTCAAAAAGTGATGATTGAGTGGAGGACCAGTCAACAGAGTTTAATTGGCAATGCTGAAACTCAACTTAATGGCCCGGTATACAAGAGGAGAGGTGGTGTGGCAGATTGTGTGTTACAAAGATTGACTCAATTATATCTCCTATTCCACATGCTCTTTCTTCAGTGTGACCTTGCCACTTCTTCGATAGCATGGTGAGGTTGATGTCCCTTTCCCTTCCTTGACCACTAGCATTATGGTAGAAGTGTTGCTATGTGAGTTCTGAGGTTGCATTATAAAAATGTCATGTACTTCTCTCTCTTGCTTTCTTGGGACACTCTTTCTTGGAACCCAGGCACCGTGTTGTGACTAGGTCCAACCAGCCTATGAAGAGGTAACTGTGGAGACGACCTGAGTTCGTGGTCTACATCCTCAGCTGAGCTTCCGGCTGACAACCAGCATCAACTTACCAGCCATCTTGGAAATGGATTATCCCATTCCCAGCCAGACTACTCCAGCTGATGCCATGTGGCACAGAGATGAGCCATCCCATCATGCCCTGCCCAACTTGTAGATTCATGAGTCAAGTCAATGACTATTGTAGGTTTAAGCCACTATGTTTTGGAGTGTGTTATATAGGAATAGATAACTAAAACAGATGGGCAAATAAAATCTTTATGTGACTGAAAATAAGACTTGTGAGTTATTTTACCTTCCTTCCTATGTTATGCAGATAAAATAGGACACTGACAGTGGAGCTTCTCACCATGAATAGAAACTGACTGAGACAGATAGAGCCATATTTGGAAGTGAGTAATCAGAAAGTTCTCAAAAATAATACATAATGAGTTAATCAGTCAATTAATGAATTCAGCTGTTATTTGAGTACCTGCAGCGGTCAAACCTCTGGCTAAGTGCTGGGATATGTTGGTGAATGAGATAGACATGGTCTTATGTCTTCATAAAGTTCAAATTTCTAGTGAAAACACTAAATAATCACACAAGTATGTTTCATTAATTCAATCTTAGTGGTGGAAAGGACTGAGGATATTTACTCTAGAGAACAGCTTCTTCAAATATCTAGAGGATTGTGCCATGGTTTACTCACGTGGCTTGGGATTTCCCATAGCCTGGCTGGGAGGCTGCTCCATTCACAACAGTTTACCCTTCTTTGGGATGGTGTCCTACTCCTCATACACAGGTAAGCCTCCATCACCGTGATCTTCAGTAGGTGTCTCTGTCCCTGGCTAGAGTTGATTGGCCCAGGGATAGACACCTGACTTAGGCTAAGCCAATAAGATTCTTGGAGCTGTAGACAAGATGTGTTAATGGTAATGCTAGAAACAGAAGGTTTGATGACTCCTTCTGATGAAGTAGGTCCAAGCCTGATGAAGTTCCTGCATTCCTGGAGGCTGATGATGAGTCCTTTGCCCCTTCCTTCTCCTCCTGCTCTTCTTCTTCCTCTCCCCCCTCTTCTTCCTCCTGCTCCTCTTCTTCCTCTTCCTCCTCCTCCTCCTTATTTTTCTTGATTAATCAAATGCCCCAGGATTTTTCTAGTTAATTTCCTTTAATGCTAAAGCTTGCTAGAGTTAGTTTTCATTACTTCCAATAAAAACCAAGCCTTCACTAGTACAATGTACAAGAGGGATTATCCCTGCTCTTTAAGCTTCCCAAGGGATAGAACTAAGACCAAGGGGCAGAAGCCACAGTGGGAGAAGGTTCAGCTGAATAAATGAACTTCCTAAGAACCACAGATATACATAGATATAGGCAGGGAGTTTCCAACCTTTGGAGGTTTTCAAATAAAGGCTAGTAAACCACTTAGATAGTACGTCATTAAGAGGATTTAAGCATTCATTTTTGGATTGGGCTGGTTGTTAATAGCAACAACAATAATAACAACAAGAGCTAACAGTTTTGTGTACTTACTGTTTTCCAGGCACCATGATAAGGGTTACATGCACTATCTCATGTAATCCTTACAATAACCCAATGAGGGTATACTATTACCATTAACTGTATAGCAAATGAGGAAGCTGAACCTCCGGAAGGTAGTTAACTCACTTACGGTCCTTTATCTGATGAGCCAGATTTAAACTCAGACTATATGAACCCAAGAACTATGCTCTTTAGTCTTAGGTGAACCTTATTTCATGCTAGTCCCCAAAGCTAGTAGGATTTCACCTCTTTTTCCTTATTCCACATTTCATAAATAACTCAAAAATTAAAAAGGTAAAGCAAAAATCTTGGAAAGTTGAATCCTGAACAATACAGAGTATGTCCCATGGGAAAAAGAAATTCAGGCATAGTAGACAAAATGATTCAAAAGATGAAAAAAACGAGGTCTCCAAGTACAGTGAATTCTGTACAGGTAGGTGGAGCAGCTCTTACTAAATACATCTCCCATAGTGTTGCTGGGCGTATGTTTTTCTTTTTCATTTTTTCTTCTTTTGTTACTCTTCCAATCTGAACACTTACCTGAATCCTTTCTATTCTCTTTTCCTGGACTAAGTTAGGTTTATTATTATTGTAGTTTTGTTTATCTTTGAAATGCAGAGTGTCCCTCCCAGTTTTGAGTGACTCATTCTGCCGCAGATATTGCTACTGACAAAGGGTGTGTTTGCGTGGGGGAGCCAATTTGAATTGCCAATAGTCTGTTTGATGACTGTTTCCCAGAAGCTGGCATAATTAAATTCAGCAGAAGTTTCTCTTAAAAATGAGCTTAAAAACATGTCCAAACTCTACCTGATCATTTATCATTATTTTAAATTATAGGGAAAATTGAAGGTTCCTATCATTTCTTAATTGAATAAAGGAGACAGACTTGGATGGATCCTGTTGAATACTGAACAGAATCCAAGCTCCTAATTAGAGCATTTACCCACAGAGTTCCCTTTGCCGGGGAGGCTCTGAGCCTGGCTTCTCTCCCACCTGTTTCTGATGTGTTTCTACATGTTTAGCGGGTTAACATTGCGGCCAACCCAATGTGCTCTTCTTTAATAGGATACTTAAGCACAATCCTGTTGTGGAGAGAACAGCAGCTCTTCTAAGAATCTTCCAGGCTTTTGTTAATCCTATTATGATGTTTCCAAGGAGATGGAGTTCAGTGGAAGTCAAAGGGTGTTTGTTGTGTGTCATCTGGGAACAGGGAATCTTGTTTACAGAACTGGGTCTGGAAATTCAATTCTTTCTCTCTCTCCCTTCCTTCCTTTCTTCCTCCCTTCCTTCCTTCCCTTCCTTCCCTTCCCTTCTTTCTTTTTCTTTCTTTTTTTTCTTTCCTTCCTTCCTTCCTTCTTTCTTTTCTTCTCCTTCCTTCCTCCCTCCCTCCCTTCTCTCTCTCTCTCCCTCTCTTTCTTTCCTTCCTTCCTTCCTTCCTTTCTTTCTTTCTTTTCTTTCTTTCCTTCTTTCTTTCTTTTTAGATGCAGTCTCACTCTATCACCCAGGCTGGAGTGCAATGGCATGATCTTGGCTCACTGCAACCTCTGCCTCCCAGGTTCAAGTGATTCTCCTTCCTCAGCCTCCCAAGTAGCTGGGACTACAGGCGCCCGCCACCACACTGGCTAACATATTTTTGGATTTTTAATAGAGACAGGGTTTCATCATGTTGGTCAGTCTGGTCTCGAACTCCTGGCCTCAAGTGATCCACCCACCTCGGCCTCCCAAAGTGCTGGGATTAGAGGCATAAGCCACCACACCTGGCCTGGACACTCGTTTATTACTCATTTCCTGCTCCCAAACCAGGTAAAGTGTGAGTTTAGAAATTATTTGCCTTTCACGAGCATGTAGCTGAAATTCTCAGTTTCATGGGCCTAAAATAAGCTATTTCAGTTCAATAAAGCAAAGTATGTTAATTTCTCTAGACCTATGAGTTCTGCTGGCTTGACGTAAGAGGCCTCTTAAATCCAGGTTAAGTTCGAGTCCCATGCAAGGAATAGTGACTCCCTTCGGAGACCCCTCAGCAATGCTGATAATAATAGCTGAGGTTTACTGAGTACTTAACAATGTACCAGGCACCGTGTCAGGGGTAGGGGGAGGCGCGCAGGATAATATTGCTTCTATTGCTAACAGAGAAAACAAGACTTGGGGTTTCTCCATCTCCGGAGCATCAAGAATCTGCTCTAACTACAGAGAAAAAAGCTGTGAGCACCACACGTCAGCTTACATTTCCTGCAACCACAGAACAGCTGTTTTTCTTTTTGAGACGGAGTTTTCGCTCTTGTCGCCCAGGCTGGAGTGCAATGGTGTGATCTCAGCTCACTGCAACCTCCACCTCCTGGGTTCAGGAGACTCTCCTGCCTCAGCCTCCCGAGTAGCTGGGATTACAGGCGCGTGCCACCATGCCCAGCTAATTTTGCATTTTCAGTACAGACGTGGTTTTTCCATGTTGGCCAGGCTAGTCTCAAACTCCTGACCTTGTGATCCGACCGCCTCGGACTCTCAAAGTGCTGGGACTACAGGCGTGAGCCACTGCTCCCGGCCCTCAGAACAGCTGTTTTAAAGGATACTGGAAACCCCAATGTTTAGGCAAAAACCATAAGCTCCATGACCCTAGGGAGATATCTTTTTTGTTTTTGTTCACAGTTGATTTCTACTACCTAACTTAAAGCCTTTCATATAGCACAGGGGCCACCAAACGTTTTTCCAGAAATGGCCAAAGAGTAAATATTTCTGGTTTTATGGGCCACTGGGTCTCTGTTGCAGCTACTCAACTCTGCCCTTGGTAGTGCAAAACTGGCCATAGATAATACAAAAAGTGACATGGCTGTGTTCCAGTAAAACTTTATTTATACAAAGTAGTCATGGATTTTAGACTGTTGTTTGCTAACTTGGATACAGCACACAGTAGGTGCTTCAAAAATATATGTAGAATAAATAAATCTGATATAGTAAGTTCAAAGAGCTGGAATTTAAAACAGAAAAACCCTGACGTTTATAAAAAGTTTGTAACAGTAAATAACTGATTATTGCACAAATACTTAAAGAGCAAAAATGTACAGAGGACAGTAAAAATTATGACTAAAAGATAACCCCAGTTAACAATTTGACATATTTCCTTTTAGTCATTGTTGTATAAATGTCTTTTTAATTAACAGAATAAATAACTAGAATTTTAAAAATATTATGATATGAATTTATCCCATTTTCATGGAAAATGACTGATGAAACCAGCCTCCTTTGGGACTCATTCAAAAGCAGCAACTCTTCTCTCCAAGGGAGTAAAACGATCTGCCCCAAGTTAGCCCCTTGACATTAAAAAATCAGATTTCCATTCATGGTTCAGGTTTTGAAAAATCCCAAACTGCTTCTTGGATCCTAAAGGAAGATTTCATTTAAAAACTCAGTAGAATTTCAGCATTGAGTGCTGTGTTGCTTGTGTGTGGGACAACTTTTTTAACTAAAGGACGACATTTCTCCCTAGTTCTGGTTGCTGGGGCATTCCTGGAATGCTGTTTGCATAGGCCACATTTTGAGACGATGTTACCCTAAAATGGGCCAAGAAGGGGTGTGATGAATGACTGAGCCACAAAGAGTTGATAACTTGCGGTGAGAGAGAGTGATCAGGAATATTGTATTTCCATGGTCATGAAGAGCAATACTATTCCGCACTCCCTTCGCCACCACCACACACACACACACACACACACACACGCACACACACACACACACACACGACGTCCCTGCATGCATCCTTGAGGGTGTGTGACCTGCCCTGGTTTGATATTTAGGCTTGCACAGCCTGACACCCGACACTGTCGTTGACCCTTCATATCCTGTCTGTTTCTATCGCTACCCGCCACCCCACAGAACCTCATGCACGTATTGCTTATTGTTAGAACCAGAGGGCACATGGCTATCTAAAGCAATTCTGATACCATGTAGCCATCGAAAAAGAATGAAATCATGTCCTTGGCAGCAATATGGATGGAGCTGGAGACCATTATCCTAAGTGAATCGTTATAACTCACAAAGAGAAAACGAAATGCCACAGGTTCTCACTTATACCTGGGAGCTCAACAATGGGTACCCATGACATAAAGATAGAAATAATAGACACTGGGGACTCCAAAAGGGGGGAAGTAGGTGGGATGGGGCGAGGGTTGAAAAAGTACCTATTGGTTACAATGTTCACTATTTGGGTCATGGATACACTGGAAGCCCAATCCCCGGCAATACACAAGATACCCTTATAACAAACATGCACATATATCTCCGAATCTAAAAGTTTTTTAAAAAAAGCAATTTCGAGGATGCCGAGAAGCCCACCAGTGTTCAGATGGCCTCTAAGTCTGCCAGGCAAGTGATGACTATTCCTCCCCAGTTGGGGAATGCAAAGCCAGCAGGAAACATTAACATTCTGCAACTGTTAAGTTATGGATATTTGGCTTGGTGGAAAAGAGGGTGGCCGAATCATGTGTGTGAAGCACATTTTATATGCGTCCATCTGGGCTCTTGCTATTCTTGACGATGACTGTACGGAGTTCCTCCCTCCACCCTGAACACCTCCTCTGTTCTCCTCAAAGGCCCATGGTGGCTATTTACCAAATATACTGTGCCATGTCCCCTTTAAGCTACTGAATGTTCAATCTGAGAACCTCCCTTTCATACCAGGAGGGAAGAGGATGAGGAAGAATAGGGGAGAGGGGTGAAGTCCCCATGATGTGGCTGGTGCTGTCCACCTGTGCTCTGATTTACTTTACTGAAAAACACTGTTGGTAGGAGGAGTAACCATATTTTTGGACTGGGATAGACTCTTTTTGTTGGCAATGACCTTATTTTCCACCCCCGGGTCTGCCCCTCTTAAAGCACTTAAAGCAGTGCCTGGTACAAGGTAAGGACCATGTAATTGTCAGCTATTACTATTCTTGCTGCTGTTGTTGTTCTTTGGCTCAGCTGGGCTGTGGGAGCATCAGAGGACTTAAGAGCATCAGCTTCGGCCTTGGATGGACCTTTGTTTGCATCTCAGCTCTGCCTCTTCCAGGCTGAGCGCTTTGGGGCATGCTATTTTCTGATTCTGTTTCCTTACCTGAGAAATGGGAGGTGATCGCAAAGCTGTGAAAATGTGCTCAGCACATAGGCAGTAGAGACTAACTGGTAGGTCATGCTGCAAGATCCCGGGCTGAGATAAATACCTTTTACTAGCCAGAGCTGTTTTCCAGCTAGCTCTGCCAACTGTGGAAATCATCTGGTTATCTATTATTTCCTTACATGATCATGGAGTATCTGTGATATGTCTGCTGGTGTTCTAGGCACTAGGGAAGTAATGCAGAACTTATAACGTAGTTTGTAAGAGAGGAACAATGAACCAGCAAGCAATCAAATCAACAGATAATTTTAGATAAAGAAAACGCAGCAGAGTGATGTGATAGTGACAGGAGGCCCACAGCGGAGGGCAACATTAACCGGGTAACCAGGAAATAGATCCATGAAGAATATCATTTGTGCTGAGAAGTGGCCAGCCAGAGAAAGCTTTGGGGATGAGGGCAGAGGAGATAACAGGTGCAGATGTTAAATGATTTTCTAGGCAAAGTCCCATTTGCTTCTAAGCCCACTTTTCTTCTCTCTAGAATAGCAAGCTATTGATTCAGAGTTGCCTAACAGCATGACCTTCTGGGTCGGGTCAACTTAAGGATACCCAAAGCCTAATTAGGGACTTGGAGGCAACTCTGACTTGCGGATGAGTTGAATGGCAACCTTCATGATCAGTGAATCCTGTACAGGCTGCTGCTCAATTTTGAAAAAGCCCTAAGCCCTCCTAAGTCCTTGATGGATAGCTATTGAAAACCAGAGCCTAGTCACTCCCCCAGAAACAGTCCCAGACCTATCTGAGCATAGATGGTTTTGGGTGCAACTGGCTTCCAGCAGCTGATAGAAGACAACCATGAAGTCACTCTGCAGACTCATCCCAGAGAGAGTGCAAGCCTCTGGGCCTGATGTATAGGTGGTGTGGTTACTTATCTAGAAATAAGACTGCAGAGGCGTTCATGCACTTAGCAAACCGGTGTTGAACATCTCCTGTTTGCTAGGCAATCTCCTAGAAAATGGGAGTGCAAAGATGAATAAGAACCATTGTCTGTTCTTCGAAAGCTTATTGTTTCATGAGGAATTGAGCCTTAGCCTTTGCAGTTACTGATTGTATGGTTTTGGCTATGCTACGTCTTATCTGTGGGGCTTTGTTTTCACATATACAAGTTGACAGGACTTAACCAGGTGAGTGATGGGGTCTTCCCGGTACTGTAGTTCCACAGGTTAGCAAGGCAAACCAAAACAGGGCTATATGACTGCAGCAAGGAAAGCAATGCTGACGGAGACAGAGGAGGCTTTCGGGAATGAGATGCAGTAGAACGGCCCTCTGTGTTGCTTATGGACTTGCCTGTGGGTTGAAACAAGCTTAGTTTTTTAAGTAAAGAAAAGGCCTTCAGCAATGCTGCCTAGGATGAATTCTCTGGTCTTGATTTTTTAAGTTAAAAAAGGCATATTCTTAGAACTAGTGACTGCAGAACTCACTGGTAAGTTTCCAGTCACATTTCAGATTGAATGTGGAACAGATGGCTTTCAAGTAAACGGGGGAAAAAAAGGGGGGGGGGGTGATAAGGAATCAGCATGAATTCACTAAGCAAAAGCCATTCATGAATTAATTTAACAAATATTTTTTGAGCATATTTTATGTGTATGTGCCAGGCACTGTTTTAGGCACTGGGGATACAGCAATGACTAAAACAATTAAAAATTGATTTTCTTCTCTTATGGTAGTTTGCCTTCTACAGGGGATGGGGGTCAGGGGAAGCAGACAGCAGAAAAGATAAATAAGTAAAACGATGTAGTGTGTGATATGATAATAAGTCAAATGGAGAAAAAGAAAGCAGAGAAAGAAATAGGGTTGCTGTGATTTCTTTATTTTAATTTTTATTTTTTTTACTTTTTAAAAAGTCAGATTTATTGAAGTTTAATTTCCATACAGTACAATTTACCTTTCTTTTTTTCTTTCTTTTTTTTTTTTTTTTTCTTGAGACAGAGTCTCCCTCTGTTGCCCAGGCTGGAGTGCAGTGGCGCAACCTCAGCTTACTGCAACCTCCACCTCCTGGGTTCCAGCAATTCCCCTGCCTCAGCCTCTTGAGTAGCTGGGATTACAGGTGCGTGCCACCATACCCAGCTAATTTTTGTGTTTTAGTAGAGACGGGGTTTCACCACGTTGGTCAGGCTGGTCTCAAACGCATGACCTCGTGATCCACCAGCTTTGTCTTCCCAAAGTGCTGGGATTACAGGTGTGAGCCACCATGCCCGGCCCAATTTACGTTTTTATAGGTAGTCGGATGAATTTTGGCAAACACATATAGTCATGTAAAGACCTCTACAATAACAAGATATATATTCCAGCATCCCCCCAATACTCTTCCTTCCTTTTTTCGGTCAATCTTTCCCTCCACTCCCAGCCTGACAATGACTAATGTGATTTTTAACTTTATCATTTACCTTATTTGGAATAGAATCATACAGTATAAGTAAGCATTTAAGTCTGGTTTCTGGTTTCTTTCTTCTTTTTTTGAGACGGAGTCTCGCTCTGTCGCCCACGCTAAAGTGCAGTGGCGCCTTCTTGGCTCACTGCAAGCTCTGCCTCCCGGGTTCACGCCATTCTCCTGCCTCAGCCTCCCGAGTAGCTGGGACTACAGGGGCCCGCCACCACATCCAGCTAATTTTTTGTATTTTTAGTAGAGACGGGGGTTTCACCGTGTTAGCCAGGATGGTCTCCATCTCCTGACCTCGTGATCCACCCACCTCAGCTTCCCAAAGTGCTGCGATTACAGGCGTGAGCCACTGCGCCCGGCCTTCTGGTTTCTTTCACTTGACATACTGTGTTTGAGATTCATTTATGTTACATGGATCTGGTTTGTTCTTTACATTGCTGAATAATATTCCACTGCATGCATGTACCACAATTTGCTTATCTATTCACTAGGTGATGGACATTTGGATTGTTTCCAGTTTGGGCAATTATAAATAAATCTGCTATACACATTCGTGTACAGGTGCACATGTTTTCAATTGTTGTGAAGGGTGGAATTAGAAGTGACTACTTAATAGTTATGAGATTTCCTTTTGGGGTAAGGAAAATGTTTTAGAATGAGACTGAGGTGATGGCTGCAGCACATTCTGCAGGTACTAAATGCCAGTACCCTGTATATGTTCAGACGGCTAACTTTATGCTATGTGAATTTTACCTCATTTTAAAAAAGAGTTATCAGGAAAGGATTCTGAAAAACAGACAGTTGATAAGGATCTGAAGGAAGAGCCAGGCAGAGGGCACGGCAAGTGCCAAGTCTCTGAGAAGACTGCCTGGGTTGGCTGATATGATTGGAGTACAGTGAACATGGAGGCATTTGAAGATGAGGTTAGAAGAAAAGTGGGGGCATGTTACTTGTTTAAAAATTATGAGAATAATGAAAAATATTAAAATAGAATGAACAATGTTAAAAATATATTAATATAATAACAACATAAAATATAATAATATTGAAATTATTACAAAAATATTTTAAAATAATGAACCATATTTAAAAATATGTATTTTTCTAATAATGAAAAAAGATTTTAAAATATGTATTTTTCTTTTTCATAAGGTCACCAGACTGGCCATTCAGGAAACACGAGGGGCAGCCTTACACAGTGTCTTTTGAGATATCTTGGTGGCGGAGATGGAGAGATAGGGGCTTCCGGTTTCAGGGCAACTTACACATGACCACGCCTCAACTGTGCTGCTCAAAGGATTCATGCCAACCAAGTGTGTCTCAGAAAATAACACACCTGGAGAACTGTGTTTAGTTCTGAGAGTCACATGTTTTCTGGAAGCCTATTTATAAACAGGAATGTGTTTCAGAGAGGTGGTAAGAATGGTGAGGAGACCCTCAAAGCCATGAGTCATAAGGGATGGTTAAAGGAATTGGGGATGTTTGACCAGGAGAAGGAAGGTTTTGGGGAACTTAATCGCCTCTTCGGGTGTTGGAAAGGGGAGTTGGTGAGACCTCTTGTTGTGTGGTTTTAGAGGGAAGAAACGGAATCAATAGATACAATCCAAGTTACAAGACCCAGATTTGGTTTCAACACAAGGAAGAATCTCCAGCTGCAGGAAGTGAGTTTCTCAGCCCTAAAAATGTTTGAGCAGAACCGCACCCCCTCAATGGATTTCTTCACTGAGAATTAAAATTCTCTGATTCTGATCTTTCTCATGGTAAGCAGACTAGAGATTTTACTTGTTATGTTTTTTTCTTAAGGCTAACCTATTTATCACTTATCATTAAGATTAAAAGGGGGCGGACTTCTGCAACTGAGAATTTCCTAGCTAAGTTGCAAAGTGGACTTATCATAATATTGACTCAAAATAATCCTCAACTGACCATTAAAATATTTCTTTTACTAGCAAGTGCCTGCACATTTAAGACATTTCAAGCAGTAAGGATCCCTCTACCTCTGAGTTCTAGACTTTGTTATTCTGAGACAACCACAGAGACCAGGTTTTTGAGGCTCTCTCTAGAGACGACAGTGTCTTCACAAGCATGTATAGATGATAGAGTTTGATGAGAGTGAAGATATGACAGTCTGCTTTTCTCTTCCAAGCTCTGAACCATCTGAGATAGGACATTTGGCTGCAGGGGATCAAAACATCAGGTTTACTACTGTGGGTGCCGCTGCAAAGTTGGTACAAGGGTAGGGAGAGAGAGGCGGAAGTGTTAAATGAAATGATTCCCTCAACATGGAAGTAAACAGAGAAAGTGATGAATTAGTGTTCCTTTAACCATGTATTTAGATCTCCCTCCTTAAAATTACAAGTAGTAAGTCATCATTCATGTTGTTCTACACCTTGCTTTGTGCACTTCAATAAACATCTTCAAGACTACTTCATCTCCGTGCAATACCATAGAGATCCCAATTCTTTTGACGAGATGTAGGGAATTCCATTAATTGAATAGATCATAATTAGTCTAGCCAGCCCCTACTGATGGACATCTGGGTTGTTTACCATTTGTAGCTGTTACAAATAATGTTGCAATAACTATCTTCATGCATGCATGCAAATACACCTTGATCTTCCACCTGGCTGGCAGATTAACCAGAGCTCTAGGGACCAGAGCTTAATTACCAATAGTGTGGGTTCCCACAGAGACTAGGTAATGAATGTTAATTACATCAGGACATGCTTATCTCTTTTTAAGGGAGATCATATTTCAATATGTAGCATTCTCAACTACTGAGACTTATGTTTGATAAATTTTGTGCCTTGATTGTGACTGACTAGTTAATGATCCGTGGTGGTGAAACTGGAGCTGTCAGACAGACAAAGTTTCAGAAAGGGTGGAAATTTTCAAAGATCTTTGACTTACTTGGGAACCGCCAAGTTCTCTCTATTCCTGTATTTTCTCCTTTGACTCAAGGGTCTTGTAATAATAATTAAATAAAGCCTATGCATGATGTTAGGTGTCTGGTATCAGATTGCTCAGGTTTAAATTTTGGCTTTGCCATTTATTGGTTTCATCATCTTAAGAAATTACTGCCCTCCCTCTACAGCAGTTTCTCAAACTTTACACTGTTGACATTTGGGGCTGGATCATTCTCTTTGTAGGGGTTGTCCTGCACGTTGTAGGATACTGAGTGGTATCTTTGGTTTCCATCCACTCGATGCCAGTAGCACTCCCCCCCACTCACACCACTAGTGCAACAATAAAAATGTCTCTAGACATTGTCAAATGTCCCCTGCAGAAAGAAGAATCAGCCCTGATGGAAAACTCTGCTCAATAAGATTGTTTCCTCATGTGTAAAATGTAGATAACATTACTACGTACTGCATAGGGCTGGTGTGAAAGTGTATGTAAAACAGTTAGCACAATAAAATCTTGCTGCTGTTATGCTCTTATTTTTGTTCTTATTGGGCATTTGCAAGCTGAAAAACATGTTCTCAAAACTCTCATTAGCCTTGTCAGAGAGGTGGTATTGTTCTCCTTCTACAGAAGAAGAGTTACAGGTCAGATCAAGGGAACGAAACAGTGGTAGGGTCATGAGAAGTTAAGAGAGGCCATCAGAGACTGTCTTTAGTGTAGGTTCTGTACAAAGCCTGTATTCCTGTCTGGAGTAGGAAAGCATAATCATATCGTGGGTGTGCGTGAATTCTGTTAAGAATGAATTCCTGTCTTCTTCAGCATGTAAGAGTTTTGATACAACAAACTTTTTACCAGGTGGCTGTATGGCCTGCTCCAATAATTGGGCCATCCTGAGGCCTCAGAGAATCGATCAGTCTCTACTGACACAAGATTAGCCACTGAGCAGTAGGAGTATCTAATTAGCCTTGGGGAGAGGATCACATGTTCTTGGGTCCATGCGTTGCCTCTATCCCAGGCATCATTGCGGGTGGTTAGGAAACTGACTTTTAGAAGACCTAGGCTGGTCTTGGTTGGAAGATCTAGGCTGGTCTTGGTTGGAAGATCTAAGCTTGTCTTGGTTTGGGCAACTGGAGTGCCTTATACAGCACTGGTTCTGAGTCATGGGCAGCCCATCAGGCATATGTTCTTCAGATGTCTCTCATCACTCATGAGATGAGCCTAGGCATGTTCTCATGTGAATTGGTGAGGGGCATGAGAAAGAGGAAGCTCAGTTGAGCTAGTGTTTATCAAGCTTCTGCTTCTATCACATTGACTAACATCCCTTCAGCAAAGCAAGTCACTTGGTTCAGCTCAGAGCCATGGGATGGTGCAAACGCTCCACCTATAGGAGTAGGATGTTACAAAGTTATATAGCACAGGCCTAGGACACAGGAAAGAGCCAAGAATGTGGGCTATTTTTTGCTATATGCATCAATCCACCATATAGCAAGCAACCCAGGACCAAGAGCCAGGAGGGGCCCAGCAGATTTGGGGAGATACATCAGTTAGGTCTGGTATATGCTCATTCTACGATTCTGCAGTTGCCTCCATGCTCATCAAGAAGAGATTAGACTTTATTGCCTCTAAAGCCCTTTCAATAGAAGGCTTTTGTTTGAAATACACAGTGACACCATCTGATGGGTTTCCCATGACTCATGACCAGTGCTATATAGCCAGGGCTATGTCCACTTAACCCTACTGGTCATGTCTAGGGTTGAGATGATCCCTAAATGGAAGTAAGATATTGGCCACCCAGATAGAGACTCACAGGGGTCTCTGATGTTAAGATGAGTAATCAGAGATGCTGAATATTACCCAAAGGAATAGTTTGAATTGTTGCATGGAATTGGACTAAATTTAATTTTTTTTCTTGCTACCTAGTAGGTGGGGGCTCAGGAGAAAGTCCAGATCTGTAATCAAATAAACTATATGATTTTTCATGTCTGAGGGGTAATGTGTGTGAACTTAAAATCCCAAATCATTTGTATGCTCATTTTTTTTTGGCGGGGAGAGAATTGAGGAGCAAAGAGATTCTTTAACTCTTAGGGTATCTGACAGCTATAGAACCTCAAAAATTGAAGAGCCTTCAAGCTCCCAGAAAGCACAAGCAAGGTTTTTGGCTTGTCACAAATAGCAATAGGTCTGTTGAGGCTGTGAAAATAAAGCCTGGCTCCTTTGCAGGGTAATGGGAAGAAGAATGGGGAACAAATTTTTGTTTGTTGTTTGAGTGTTTGTTGTTGTTTTTGTTTTCTTGTTTGTTTTTTAGACGGGGTTTCGCTTTGTTGCCCAGGTTGGAGTACAGAAGCACAATCTCGGCTCACTGCAGCCTCCACCTCCCAGGTTCAAGCAAGTCTCCTGCCTCGGCCTCCCAAGTAGCTGGGATTACAGACACACACCACCGTGCTTGGCTAATTTTGTATTTTTAGTAGAGACGGGGTTTCACCATGTTGGCCAGGCTGGTTTCGAACTCCTGACCTCAAGTGATCTGCCCACCTTGGTTTCCCAAAGTGCTGGGATTACAGGCCCGAGCCTCCATGGCTGGCCTGCTAGAGATGTTTCTATAGGTTGCATCTGAATTCACCAAAATTCTGGAATAAACGATCATGTTTTTCTGTTTAGGTAAGAATGACAGATTTGAAGTGGGATGCGTAACTGTCTAGTATGTTGTTTTGCTCTACTAAATGCTTACTGAATATATTAATGCATGGGACACTGACGAATTATCCTATCCTCTGACTACAAACTCTAAAAACATCTTTACACAAAGACCGTGTGCAAGCATATTGATATAAAATTGTTTGTAATGCGAAAATATTAGATACCACTTGCTTGTATTTCATATTAAATTATCCTACACTCTGACTACAAACCGTAAAAACATCTTTACACAAAGACCCATGTGCAAGCATACTGATATAACATTGGTTGTAGTGGGAAAATATTAGATACAACCTACTTGTGTTTAATATTAAATTTTTCTACACTCTAACTACAAACTGTAAAATCATCTTTACGCAAAGACCATGTGCAAGCATATTGATATAAAATTGTAATGGGAAAATGTTAAATACAACCTAATTGTCCATTAGTAGAAAACTGGTGAAAAAATTATGGTTCATCCAAATAATGGAATAAGAAAACACAGAGTAATAACAAAACAGCTATTAAAAGGATGAAACAGATCTATGCATACTGAAATGAAACAATCTTTAAGATTTATTATGAATAATTCTGTGTATAGCATGCTTCCATTTAGTATAAAAATGAGTCTATAGCTATATATTTACATGTGTACCTATATCTATATGTGTCTATACATATACCTACACCTATACCTATACTCATCTAAAACCATGTTTATAGCTATCGTGTTTATTTTTGATAAATAGAATATTTCTGTCAAGATTTATCAGAATCTAGTACTCTTTGCTGACTTTATGGAGAAGAGCTGGGTGGAGGTTGGGGAATTAGACACAGAAGGAAAATTACTCTTTATTTGAAATCCATTCATATTTGATTTAAAAAATTATTTGCATGAATTACTTAAAAACTTTTCAAATTAGAAACCATTTGATTAAAACATGTATTTTCAAGATAATACAAAAAAAGCCAGCCATACGCAGACACATGGCACCTGGGGTTGAAGGTTAAAGTCAATTAACCAGGCAGAATCTGGTTTTTACTAAACTGCAGCTGTAGGGTTTAAGGTTTTAATCTTCCTTCTAAGCTGCCAGACATAAAGAGAGACCCCAACTTTAATCCAAGTTCAGTTATTTTGGGCTGAATCGAAATGAATGGGAGGGAAGTCCATGAGGAGGTGGGGAGAGGCTTCTGACCCTTTTGTCTCGTTAATTCAGCACCCAAGCACCTTCTGATGATGTACACCAAGGCTTGTTGAGAAAGCCTGAAGAAAACTGGAGGGCAGAAAAGCAGGGAAAAGGAAGCAGCATTTTTGAGTGCTTTTTTGTTTCAGGAACTTTTTACAAAGGTGCTTTTCTTCATTCTTACAAGACCTCCTTTTTTTTTTTTTTTTTTTTTTTTTTTTTTTTTTTTTTTTTTTTAATAATTTCAACTTTTACTTTAGATGCAGAGGGTACATGCACAGCTTTGTTACATTGATATATTGTGTGATGCTGAGGTGTGGGGAACAATTGATGTTATCACCCAGGTAGTGAGCATAGTACCCAATAGTGTCTTTGGGTCTCTTTCTTTCCCTTTCTTTCCTTCTTTCCTTCTTTCTTCCTTCCTTCCTTCTTTCCTTCCTTCCTTCCTTCCTTCCTTCCTTCCTTCCTTCCTTCCTTCCTTCCTTCCTTCCCTCCTTCCTTTTCTTTCTTCCATTCTTCCCTCCCTTTCTTCTTTCTTTTCCTTCCTTCCTTCTTTCTTTCCTTTTTCTTCTTTCTTTCTTCCCTCTTTTCTTTCTCTCTCTTTCCTTCCTTCCTTCCCTCCCTCCCTCTCTTTCATTCTTTCCTTCTCTTTTCTTTCTCCTTCCTTCTTTTTTTCTCTCTTTCTTTCTCTCTCCTTCGTCCTTCCTTCCTTCCTTCCTTGCTTCTATCTTTTTCTTTCTTTCTTTCTTTTTTGACAGAGTCTTGCTCTGTCCCCCAGGCTGGAGTGCAGTGGCACATTCTTTGCTCACTGCAACCTCTGCCTCCCTGGTTCAAGTTATTCTCCTGCCTTAGCCTCCTGAGAGGCTGGGATTACAGGCGCGAGTTCTACCACACCTGGCTTGTTTTTGAATATTTAGTAGAGATGGGGTTTCACCATGTTGGCCAGACTGGTCTTGAACTCCTGACCTCAATGATCTGCCCGCCTTGGCCTCCCAAAGTGCTGGGATTACAGGTGTGAGCCACCACACCCAGCCGCCCCAACAGTTTTTCAGTCCTTTCACCCCTCCATCCATACTCTCCAGGAAGTCCCCAGTGTCTCTTGTTGCCATCTTTACATCCATGATTACCCAATGTTTAGCTCCCACTAATAAGTGAAAACATGCGGTATTTAGTTTTCTGTTCCCACGTTAATTCACTTAAGATAATGGCCTCCAGGTGCATCCATGTTGCTGTAAAGGACATGATATTGTTCTTTTTTTATGGATGCATATTATTCTATGGTATATAGGTAGTACATTTTCTTTATCCAATCCACCATTGACTGGCACCTAGGTTGATTCCATGTCTTTGCTCTTGTAAATAGTGCCACAATGAACATGAAAGTGCACGTGTCTTTTTGGTAGAATGATTTATTTTCTTTTGGATACATACCCAGTAATGGGATTACTGAAGACCCCCATTTTGTATATGAAGAAACTTCGAGGCTTAAAAGGGTAAGGGGATTTCTCCAGTGTCATCCAGCTAGTAATCAGGAAAGCTAGGATTCAAGCCCAGGTCTGTATGACTCATCAATCTTGTGATCTTTCCACTACATTTTGATTTGCCTGTTGAGGTTTGTCTGGAGTGGAAGGGGTGGGGCCAACTCCTGGGCATCACGGCAAGCCATGAGATAAATGAGACACATCTTTCTAGAGCATCAATTATTTATGATGAAAGCTAAGACAAAATTAACTTCTATAGGTGTGATATCAAATCAAACATAGAAGTCACATGAGTTTTTAAGAAAAACTTGGAGATGTCAGAGAAATTCCTTGTTTGTTTCACAATCCTTTTCCCCATAGCCTCTGAGCATTTGTTCTTTGTGATCAGCAAATGTCATGGGCACTGCATGGTACCACCTTCCAAAAACCAGTGGACTGTGTGTGTGCCCATCCCAAACGCTACTGTGAATTGTAAATCCACCTTGAGACCATACTAAGGGGTCCAGAGGTATCAGGCAGGGAAGTCAAGAGGATTGGTTGGAGTGGAGGAGTGCTTTCAATGTACAAATACATAATGTGAGTTACTGGATAGAAATTTTGTAAAGGCCTGTGTTTTATCTAACCCAGAGGGGACTCTTTAGAGTCAGACAATGTCTGGAAGCAGTATGGTGAAGATAAGTGAGACTTGCAAACTATGTGCTGGACCATAGCACTGCTCCTCAGTCCCGTGTCTATGGCAGACATTGCCAATCAATTACAGCATATACACTCCACTGAGCATGGATTCAGCCTCATGATTTCCCCCAATATAGCCCTTCTGATCTCTACCACAGGGTAAATGGAATTGGCATTTGCAACGAAACCTATCTGCCACATGAGACTTAAGTACAGTGGTGAAAGCAAGCATTTGGGAGCCAGACTGTCTAGGTTTGAATTCTATCTTTGACACTTAGTAGCTATGTGGCCATGGCCAAGTCACTGACCTCTAGGAACCTCAATTCTCTGCTATACAAAATAAGAATAAAAATAGCACCTTACCTCATAGAGTTGTTATAATGATTAAATGGATTTATATAGACAAAGGTCTTAGGAGAGTTCCTGGCACACAGTGCATATTCTCAGCATGCTTATATTACGGATACAATTAAGTAAGGCAGCTCCATATGACAGATAAAGAAACTGAGGTTCAGAGAGGTGCAGTAACTTGCCCAAGGTCATTCAGGTGGGAAGTGGTGGAGCTGGGGATCTGAATGCAGGTATGGGGAGCATTACTGCTATTCTTTGTGACAATCTGCATTATGAATGATCTCCCATTGTGGTCAGTTTTCCTTGCATATCCAGCAGTGTGTGTGTTTGGCTGACATGGAGATGAAGGGCACTGCCAGAGAAGCAAAAAGTGGGGTTGGATGGGTAGCACGTGTTGTGAGTGGAGGAGATAGAGAGAAGACACGGAGACTCAGGGGTCTGGCCTTTGATGAAAGAATGGGGTTGATTTTGATTCTTGAGGACAGCAGATGGGTTAGGGTTTGTGCTGTGCTTCATTATGGGGTGTATTGGGAAGTAAGAGATATTTGGGAATCCAATTTCCCATCACTTGGACCTTATGGGTACAAGTCAATGGATTATAAGTGAATCATTTAACCACCAGGAAACTGGGGCTTCCAAAATAAACTATTCCCTTCCCATCACTTCTGGGCAAGTATCACTTCTGGGCAAGTACCTCTGTGTCTCTTTGCAGTACATTGCAAAATTGGCTATCACGTGCCTCTCATTCAGAAAGAGATGCTATTGGTAGTAGAAGCAGAAGTACCAGTTCTGAGCACAGTCCTTGCAGGGTTCTCCCTTGATATTTTTGGAATCCTCCACCACTATGTGAACAAGCCCAGGCTGGCCTAATGGATGATGGGAGACATATGGTCAGAGTCCCCCCCCCCGCCATTGCCCCTGCTGCAGCCAGTCAACCACCAGCCAACCCTAGGAGTAAAACCATCCCCAGGCTGCCCTAATTGATCGCCAATTGACCAGTGACCATCATTCTGATGGCAGACCATTGATCTCAGGCACATGTATAAACTTCATTTGAGACCAGCAAATCCAGCCCAGGCCAGAAGAATCTCCTTGAGAAACCGATCCAAATTGCTGACCCCTGTGGATCAGAATGGTGAGGGAAATAAATGATGATAGTTTTGAACCAACCTGAAGTTTTGGAGTGATTTGCTACACAGCAACATATTACAGATACTTGAACTATGCAAGGATAGGAGGTAAAGCCCAATCAGCCAAAACAACCAGGAGAATCCAAGGCTTAATTTTAGAAGTTTTGATTTTGCAGCTCTGACATCTAGTCAAGCTTTTGCTGAATAAGGGTCACTTTAATTTTAGACTCATGTTGTCTCTGGTTTTCAAACATGGGTGGCTTTAAACCCAGTGAAAACTCAGTCCCATGTTTCTTTCAGCATGGCAAGGAAGAGCGCAGGGAGGATGCTCAGTGCTTTTCAATCTATAATTAGTTGCTCACAAGAGGTGACGGAGTTGGGGCAAGGAGCTGGAGCCCCAAAACCTATTCTCCCTCCAATTTTCATGAGCAGTGGTACTTTTATTTTTCTACATATATATTAATCTAAAAGTGCATCTTTGTGCACTCACTATGCTCTAGGCAAAGACTGTTTTTGAAACTCTGATTGCCAAATCATTAAATGATGAGAATGTTTGTTCACTGACAGAATCGTCTGCTTTAAAAAAGTTTGAAACCCTTTGCTATATGCAGTATTTTCTCAGTGTCCTTTTCGGAAGGTGGAAGCATTTTCCTGGAAAGGTAATTTTGGCTGTTAATTCAGAGCCATCTGTGTGTCTGCCAAGAGGCTGGCTTGGCTGGAGGAGGGGCAGGGGCTGACTTCCTTGAGGTCTGGGGGGTTAAGTGGTGCAGGGTAGAGCTTTTGGGTGGTCCGCCTGGCTCACAAGATCACCCCAGAACCTTCACCTGAAGTCCACCCTCATAGGTCGTGGGGAGTCCGGAACCCCAGCTTCTGGCCCAACTCCCAGCTGCTTCTTGGCATCACCCTTCCTTCTCCCTCTGCAAACCCTGAGTATTCCTTCTGGCAGTGGCTGCAGCCAGAATGGAGCAGGCTTCCCTGACAGCAGGGAGTTTGACTGCTTCATTTTTCATTCTGCTCCCCAGCATTCTCCTGTCTTCTCTCCAAGGCCTGGCACTCAGCAGCCTGGCCAGAGGGAGGCATTCATCCTCCAACCCTTCCCATTCTCTTCTTTCATTCCTTTAGGGATGGATGACTTGTTTCCTTTCCTGTTATTTCTTATGTACTTTCACACACAGGAGGCAGACATTGGATTAGAATGGAGGAGATGGGGTGCAGGAGACCAGCTCTGTGACATTGAGAAAGCTACCTCTCCTCTCTGGGCCACCGTTTTCTCAATAGTGAAGACAGGGAGTTGGCCCTAGTGCCCCTCAAACCATCTGTTCTTTGCCACCTGCACTGCCGGAACGCAAACCCTAGGGAGATGAAGCCTGACCCAGGCTGCAGCCGGAGACTTGCTCTCTCTTTGTTAAAAAGGAGATAAGCCAGTGTTAGACAGGTGTCAAAGACTGAGTGACACCAACCTGAGATTTCGTTGTACAGAATAAGAAAGATTGCAGACAATTGAAAGGGAAAAGACTTTCCCATTTCATGAATCTGTGTTTCAGCGCTTTGTTTGTGTCCCACCTAAAACAATTAGCATCGTTGGGACCAAAGGGGAAACATGGGGATGGAGACCCTCGGACACCTCTTTAAGTTCTAAATGTCTGTATTTATTTAATGTCTTTGCTCCGTATTTCTTCCAAGTCATTTAAATCCTCCTTATCTTGCTTGTCATTGTGTCCATTCCAGGTCAAGGATGGACATGAACGCCAAACGAACTTGAGAACTGGTTGCTAAAAGGCACTAATGTTTCCACGTGAGATTTCTGGGTCACCCTCCTGGTGACCCTTGTGCCTCTGACTTCTATCTGATCCTAAGTACCTGTGCATCAAAATACAAGCAATTGGCTGGGCGTGGTGGCTCATGCCTGTAACCCCAGCACTTTGGGAGGCTGAGGTGAGTGGATCACCTGAGGTCAGGAGTTCAAGATCAGCCTGGCCAACATGGTGAAACCCAGTCTCTACTAAAAATACAAAAATTAGCTGGGCGTGGTGGCAGGTGCCTGTAATCTCAGCTACTCAGGAGGCTGAGGCAGGAGAATTGCTGGAACCTGGGAGGCGGAGGTTGCAGTGAGCTGAGATCATGCCATTGCATTCCAGCTCAGGTGACAACAGCGAGACTCTGTCTCAACAACAACAACAGAAATACAAGCAATTGTATGCTATAGGAAAATACTTCTGGCAATTAGTTGCTTTTAGACTGGAAGATGAATGGATATGCAGATGTTCAAAGTATCAAACAAATATTTTTTGGGTACTGACTTTGAGAACATTATTGCTCTAGATGCCAGGGAACTAGCAGTGAGGGAAGCCAGTTGGAAGACAGACATCAAAAACCAGTACTGCAGAGGCAGAAGACTGACTCCCCAGAATGTCCATGTCCTCATCACCAGAACCTGTTATTACATGATGTTACATAGTAAAGAAGAGTTAAGGTAGTGGGTGGAATTAAGGTGGCTAATCAGATGACTCTAAGAATGTGCAAATACATAATGTGAGGTAGTGAGATTGTCAAAGACTGAGTAACACCAACTTGTGACTTCGTTTTACATACTAAGAAAGATGGCAAATAATTGAAAGGGAGAGGACTTTTCCATTTTGTGTATCTGTGTTTTAGTGCTTTGTTTGTGCCCCACCTAAAATGATTAGCATTGCTGGGACCAAGGGGGAAACATGGGATGTCCTCATTACCAGAACCTGTGATTACATGATGTTACATAGCAAAGAGGAATTAAGGTAGCAGATGGAATTAAGGTGGCTAATCAGATGACTTTAGGGCAGCGAGAGCGTTATCCAGTTGAACCCAAAGGGAGCACAGGGCACTTAACTGTGGAAAAGAAGGGAAGAAGCATGATGGTCAGAGAGATGGTCTTGTGAGATGTATTCGACCAGTCACTACTGGCTTTGAAGACAGAAGGAAACCGAGAGCCAGGGGTACAGGTGACCTCTAAAAACTAGAAAAGACAAGACGGCTTCTCTCAAGTACCCATGGAAAGGAACACAGCATTGCTGACACCTTGGTTTTAGCCCAGTGAGACACATGTTAGATTTCTGACCTCCAGAATTGTAAGATAACACATTTGTGTTGATTTAAGCCAGTAAGTTTGTGGTAATTTGTTATATTGGCAATAGGAAACTCATACAGTGGGATTCTGCCTATACGAGCAGTGCCTATTTGTGATGCCTTGATTGGGTTCCTACCAGAGCCAAGGGCACAGATTTGATGACCTTAGTGTGTGTGTGTGTGTGTATGTGTGTGTGTGTTTGTGTGTCTGTGTGTATGTCCTGCCCCCTCAGAAGACTTGTTTGCTAAGTTATTCAGAAGTGTGTCTATTTCAAGCATGAGAGTTTTCTAAGTTGCTTGCCTTTACTGAAATAAAATCCCTCAGGTCATTGTTTCTCTTTCCCCAGGATAAAACCAGTCAAGGATCAAGTTGAATAATTACAACTCTCCCATGGGCAGAGCAATTGGGAGAGTAGCATTTGGTCGAACAGCATTTCAGAGACGAGTGGCTAGAGAGCGTCTCATTTTTCTCCAGGTGGTGATATGACCTTTAGGTACACAGTAGTTCCTCCCTTATCTACAATTTCACTTTCTGTGGTTTCAGTCACCCATGGTCAACAGCAGTCTGAAAATATGAAATGGGAAAATCTAGAAATAAGCAATTCATAAGTTTTATATTGCCCACCATTCTAAGCAGCATGATGAAATCTTAACGTGATGTTCAAATAATCTTTATTTTACTTAATAATGGCTCCAAAGTGCAAAAGTAGTGATGCTGGCAATTTGGATACTCCAAAGAAAAACTAAAAAGTGCTTATTTTAAGTGAAAAGGTGAAAATTCTTGACTTAATAAGAAAAATGTATGCTGAGTGATACGGTTTGGTGGTGTTTGCACCCAAATCTCATCCTGAATTATAGCTCTCACAATTACCAGGTGTCATGGGAGGGACCTGGTGGGAGGTAACTGAATAATGGGGGTAGATCTTTCCCGTGCTGTTCTTGTGATAGTAAGTCTCATGAGAGCTGATGGTTTTATAAAGAGTAGTTTCCCTGCACAAGCTCTCTCTTGCCTGCCACCATGTAAGATGTGCCTTTTACCTTTACCATGATTGAAGCCTTCCCAGCCACATGGAACTGTGAGTCAATTAAACCTCTTTTTCTTTATAAATTACCTGGTGTCGGGTATGTCTTTATCAGCAGTGCAAGAAAAAACTAATACACTGATGTTGCTAAGATCTACAGTAAAAGTAAATCTTCTGTCTGTGAAATTGTGAATAGTATTCTGTTATAATTGCTCTATTTTGTTATTAGTTATTGTTACTAATCTTTCACTGTGCTCAATTTGTAAGTTAAACTTTATCATAGATCTGTATGTACAGGAAGAAACACAGTGTATACAGGAGTTAGCGCTATCCATGGTTTCAGGTACCCACTGGGGGATCTTTCAATGAATCCTCCATGGATGAGGGTGGCTACTGTAATGTAAAGATGTAAGAACAGCCCTGGACACAGCATCCTGCCGGCTGGGTGTTGGGAGGACGCCAGAGTGTGGTCAGACTGGATAGGGAGGAAGTCTCTGTGACCTGACTTTAAATCTCACCTCTGCTACCTGCTAGCTGTGGGACTTTCAGCAGGCCCTTTCACTTTTCCGAGTCTCTATTTCCTTATCCTAAAGGATGATCTGAGAATTCTTCTGAAACAAGACAAGTAAAGCATGATATTTAACATTTATGGAATGTTTAGACAGAACTCTCCAAAGGTTTAACATCTTTTAACTCAAGAATTTTTGTGACAACCTATGAGATTGTGATATTATTCCCATTTCACAAATGAGGGAATGAGACACAACTTGCCAAAACTCACACTAGTGATGGAGCTGGTATTCAAACCAGGCAGCCTGGCTCCAGGATCCACTCTTTGAACCACCCAACAATAGTGCCCTTCTCTCTCTCTCTCTTTTTTCTTTTGAGATGGAGTCTCCTCTGTTGTCCAGGCTGGAGTGCAGTGGCACAATCTTGGCTCATTGCAACCTCCATCTCTGGGTTCAAGCAACTCTCCTGCCTCAGCCTCCCAAGTAGCTGGGACTACAGGAGCATACCACCATGCCTGGCTAATTTTTTTTTTTTTTTTTTTTTTTTGCATTTTTAGTGGAGGCGGGGTTTTGCCATGTTGGCCAGGCTGGTCTCAAACTCCAGACATCAGGTGATCCACCTGCCTCAGCCTCCCAAAGTGCTGGGATTACAGGTGTGAACCACCACATCTGACCCATAGTGCCTCTCTTGTCACAGTGCCTAATGCACTCAGTAGGTGTGCAACAACTGGTAGTGCTATTATGATTACTAAGCTCTGTGGAGGAGGCTTGGAAACAGACAATATTAGAATTAAATGAAACTGAAAGCTCATTTATTTCCCAGGTCAGAAACTTTGTCTCTAAAGGGCGATATAGTAAATATTTTTAGTTTTGCAGGTCACAGGGTCTCTACTGCAACTATTCAATTCTGCTATTCTAGCACAAAAGCAGCCAAAGACAAGGCAGAAAGAAATAGACATGGCTATGTTTCAATAAAACTTTATTGAGTAAAATGACTGGCAGGTCATAGTTTGTCAGCCCTTGATCTAGTTCAAGCCTCTAATTTTACAGATACGGAAACTGAGATTCAGAAAAAAGAGGTACCTTTCCCCCAACCATATTGCGAGTTATAAGCAAAGTCTGGGCTAGAACCAAATAGGGTGGACTAACTGTAAAACTGTCACCAATTCTTTATCCCCTCCCTATACCCAATTATCTTGCAATGTGGCTTTGCAGTGGCTTCCACCAAGAGATAGAGTCTATTTTTCCAGTTCTTGAATCTGAGCTTGATTGGTGACTTGCTTTGGCCAATAGAGTTTGGCAGAAATGATGATGTGATAGTTCTAAGTCAACAGCTCAAGATGCCTTGCACACTTCCTTTCTGTCTTGGAACCCCACCTAAGCATTATACTAACAAGCCTGGGCTACCATGCTGAATGATGAGCAACACACTGCCCAGTCACCCCTAGCCATTAGGTCACAGCCAGTCAGTCACAACACATGAGTTAGGTCAAAGCCAAACCCCAGCCAAACTTACAGGTGACACTTGAGCAAGCCCAACCAAGACCAACTGAGCTTCATCCAGATTAGCAGAACCACCTAGCTGACTAATAAATAATAAATGCTTGTTGTTTCAAGCTATTGAATTGTGGAGTGGTTTGTTATGCAGCATGAGCTAGCTGATGCAACAGATCTGATTTCCAGATCATGGTTCTTCCCTCTGCATTTCAGTTACCTCTCTCTTTTCTACTTGTAAGAGCAGTATTTTGATCTTTGGAAGTCCTCTCTATTCCTGAGAAGGGGCTGGTGGATTTATCACTAAAGAAGCCAGAAAACAATCTTGCTGTGGCTCCTTAAAAAACTTAGTAACAGGGCAGGGCACAGTGGCTCACGCCTCTAATCCCAGCACTTTGGGAGGCCACAGTGGGCAGATCACAAGGTCGGGAGTTTGAACCAGCCTGGCCAGCATGGTGAAACCCCGTCTCTACTAAAAATACAAAAATTAGCTAGGCATGGTGGCATGCACCTGTAATCTCAGCTACTCTGGAGGCTGAGGTAGGAGAATCACTTGGGCCCAGTAGGTGGAGGCTGCAGTGAGGCAAGACCGTGCCACTGCATTCCAGCCTGGGCAAGAGAGGGCAACTCTGTCTCAAAACAACAAAACAAAACAAAACAAAAACTTACCAACACAAGAAATAAGGGATGTCATTTCAAGCGGCATTTGGAATCTCATGTTTTCTTTCTTAGTGTCCCAGGCTTCACCACTTAAAAGCCTGGCCACATAACAGTATTTTTCTGGGCTTCTGGGATGTAGACAGCCTTTTGACAAAAGCCACCCCACTCAAGATGCTGGAGGCTGGTGTGTGCCCAGAGATCTGTTTTGAAAGGTCTTGAGCTATAGCTTCATGTCTAAAACACCAAAAGCAATGGCAGCAAAAGCCAAAATTGACAAATGGGATCTAATTAAACTAAAGAGCTTCTGCACAGCAAAAGAAACTACCATCAGACTGAACAGGCAACCTACACAATGGGAGAAAATTTTTGCAATCTACTCATCTGACAAAGGGCTAATATCCAGAATCTACAAAGAACTCAAACAAATATACAAGAAAAACACAAACAACCCCATCCAAAAGTGGGCAAAGGATATGAACAGACATTTCTCAAAAGAAGACATTCATACAGCCAACAGACACATGAAAAAATGCTCATCATCACTCGCCATCACAGAAATGCAAATCAAAACCACAATGAGATACCATCTCACACCAGTTAGAATGGCAATCATTAAAAAGTCAGGAAACAACAGGTGCTGGAGAGGATGTGGAGAAATAGGAACACTTTTACACTGTTGGTGGGATTGCAAACTAGTTCAACCATTATGGAAAACAGTATGGCAATTCCTCAAGGATCTAGAACTAGATGTACCATATGACCCAGCCATCCCACTACTGGGTATATACCCAAAGGATTATAA
The DNA here is from genome assembly GCF_007565055.1 of Rhinopithecus roxellana. Taxonomy (NCBI): domain Eukaryota; kingdom Metazoa; phylum Chordata; class Mammalia; order Primates; family Cercopithecidae; genus Rhinopithecus; species Rhinopithecus roxellana. The sequence goes on along the minus strand of NC_044568.1, from coordinate 81,261,711 downwards.
ATCATGCTGCTATAAAGACACATGCACACGTATGTTTATTGCGGCACTATTCACAATAGCAAAGACTTGGAATCAACCCAAATGTCCATCGGTGACAGACTGGATTAAGAAAATGTGGCACATATACACCATGGAATACTATGCAGCCATAAAAAAGGATGAGTTGCATCCTTTGTAGGGACATGGATGCAGCTGGAAACCATCATTCTTAGCAAACTATCACAAGAACAGAAAACCAAACACCGCATGTTCTCACTCATAGGTGGGAACTGAACAATGAGATCACTTGGACTCGGGAAGGGGAACATCACACACTGGGGCCTATCATGGGGAGGGGGGAGGAGGGAGGGATTGCCTTGGGGAGTTATACATGATATAAATGATGAATTGATGGGTGCTGACGAGTTGATGGGTGCAGCACACCAACATGGCACAAGTATACATATGTAACAAACCTGCACGTTATGCACATGTACCCTACAACTTAAAGTATAATAATAAAAAAAAAAAAAGGTCTTGAATGAGCACCACAGCTTCGCCTCGTGCCTGCAGCCTATGGAGGGGAGTGTAACCTGCTGAGTGGCCTTGGGTCTTGGGTGGCACAGAACCAGCTGAAAACTGGGAGGCCAAGTTCCTTAGATGTCTTCCTCTTTTTTGTGTATTCATAAGGTAAGAGTCTCTACATTTTAACATTTTGAAGTGAACGTAATCCTATCCATACAGATCAATCAAATATCACAAAGCAAACACGTGTGAAACCATCACTCTAGCTAATGAAATAAAACAATGTTGGTCTCCAGAAGCCCCCGTGTGGACTCCCAGTAACTACGCCTTCCCTCCTTCCCTAAAGGCAACCACTAACCGGCCTTGTTACATCCCCCTTTTTCTTTTATACATTTCCCAAATGAGAATTCAAATAATATCAAAGTTAAAATGAAGGACTGGCCATGTGTGGGTATTTCTCATCAGTAATTTCTCTCTTTGTTAAATTTATTATGAAACAGATACAAAATAATAGTGTAAATGATAATATAAGAGGCGGCTACTGCCCACTAGGCTGCTTAAGAAGTGAAATATAATCAATATGATTGATGCCTCATCTGTTTCTTTTCCTCACCCATTTTACCTCCCGCAAGTTTGATATTTATTGAGTCCATCCATAGCATTATATTTTTACTATCTATGTTTGTGACCCTACCTCATATATAATTTTGTCTTACATGTTAAGACACCATGTTACACTGGGCATATATTTTTTGCTCAACCTTACTTGTGAGATTTACTCAGGTTGATACATGGAACTCTTGCTCTCTTATTTAAAAAGACTTGAGCCTCTTCAGGTTTTTAAAAAGAGGTGGTTTATCCCATCTCTGCCCTGTCCCCAATCACTCTCACCAGAGGTAAACACAGTTAGTGGTTTGGCATATGTAATGTGCCAGCTTTTAAAAGTGCATGTACGTATCCGCATGTACACACATACATGCAGAATTTTAAGCACTTAATTATAACAAGTGGATAAGCAGAACAGACATGAGTTCAAGCCCTAGAGTCAGATAGTCTGGCCCTGAATGCCTGCTCCCTCACTTGTCAGCTCCGCAATTTTGGGCAACTTACTTTCTCCACATTTTGTTTTATTCGCCTATAAAATGAGATAATAAAAAATAGCTATGATGGCTGGGCATGGTGGCTCATGCCTGTAATTCCAGCACTTTGGGAGGCCAAGGTGGGAGGATCACCTGAGGCCAGGAGTTCAAGACCAGCCTGGCCAACATGGTGAGACCCTATCTCTATTAAAAATGCAAAAATTAGCTGAGTGTGGTGGCAGGTGCCTGTAATCCCAGCTACTCGGGAGGCTGACGCAGGAGAATCGCTTGAACCTGGAAGGAGGTTGCAGTGAGCTGAGACTGAGCCACTGCACTCCAGCCTGGGTGACAGAGCAAAACTCCATCTCAATAAATAAATAAATAAAATAAAATTTAAAAAGCTATGTCAAAGTGTTGGTTAGATAATTCAATGAGGTGACATCTGTAAGTGCTTTAGCCAGTGCTCAGTAAATATTAGCTATTATTGTTACAAGTTCTGTAATGTGTTTTTCATTTAATATTAACAGTGTACCCTGCTATCTTTCCATGTCTGTAAATATGGGACTGTCTTGTAATAGGAAAATACACATACACGCATGCATGACATGCATGCACCCCACATGCACACCCTGGCCTCCCACAATACCCATAAGAAGGGAATATTTTACAAACCCCCATTCATGATCAATTTCAACTGATTTTATTGGCCTATTTGTGTGCCCTGCTTTTCCATCCTATAATCAACACACCAGGCAGTTCTTAGCCTGGAATGCCCACCCCATTCCCTGCAGTTCTGCAGATAAGATATAAAGAATTAGTCAACTTAGATAGAAAAATCTTTTTCCACTGACCTCTGACTTCTAGCATTTTTTTCTATTCTGAATATAGGCAATAAAACCATAGTGGAATCTACAATTCTTGTGATTGTGTCATCATTGGAAGTCATAGTTATTTTAATAACTCATTCCAATTGTTATGGAATCTTCAAATATCCTTAATGATCATTTCTTTGAAATTACAGTGGTTGTTAGATCTACCACTAGATTTTGTTCTTAATGTGTTAATAAAAATATGTATCACAAATATTGCTATATCACAACTTTGCTTTAATATTTCTACAATTATATTTAAATGCAATTTATTTCCTTTGCAATCTAATGTATTCTTTTAACTTTTTTAAAAAAATTGTTATACTGAGAAAGAGTCCACAGTCTTCATGAAATCGTTAAACAGAGATCTATGCCATGATAGAGATTAAGAAGATTAAGAACCCCCTAGTCTTGGAGTCTGGATCCAAGAGGAAAAGTCTTGCCTCTTGTCATTTACTTCCTATGTTACACTAGGCAATTCCTTTCACTGTTCAGGGCCCCAATTTCCTCATTAGTAAAGTGAGGGATGTTTTGTGTCTAAGATCTTTTCCAGGTTAGATAGGTGTTCTCTGTTCTCTAACCAAATTTTGTAGGTGTAGTAAATATTTATTTCCCATTTTTTTTTCGTTGTTGTCTGCTCAGCATCTGAAGTTTTTATGTTTGCAGGAATCTTCCAAATGATGAAGCATAGAATATAACGATGGTCTGCCTCCTTGCAAATAAGCTGAAAAGGATGGACAATTACTTTCTCAGAATCCTTTGCAGCTAGGGCACAGGCCCATTAAATGACTCATCAAAGGGTGCTGCCAGTCAAACAGCCCTGCTCAAGTCTTTGAATCAAAAGCTTGTGAAGAAGGAAAACCACGCAAAATCAATTCTGACAAACAGAAGCACTTACTTCCTCATGCTAGTTGCAGCTCTAAATTCTAGTAGCAACATGGGTGTCCACTGTTGGTAGTGTCGGGCGTGCAAGCTATGATGTCTTCACTGGATTTACTCCAAGGATGAATTTTCCACCTTGTGCCTGGCTGTGTAGCCTTCAAATCTGTCATCTTCCAGCCCTTCTGTAGATTCTGTAAAGTATCCAACATCCTTTAAATAACCCTTCTTCCTGCTTAAAATAAGCAGAGGGCTTTCGTTGGTTGCCATAGGAGTCTTGGGCTTAGAGGATAGTGGAAGGTATAAATCTTGCTATGGACTGATTATGCGTTTAACTCCCAGTGGGATGGCATTAGGAGGCAAGGCCTTTGGAAGGTAATTAGGTCATGAGGATGGAGCCCTTGTGAATGAGATTAGTGCCCTTATAAAAAGACATGAGAGAGTCTGGGCAAAGCGGCTCATGCCTGTCATCCTAGCATTTTGGGAGGCCAAGGTGTGGGAGGATTGCTTGAGGCCAAGGGTTCAAGACCAGCCAGGGCAACATAGCAAGTTAAAAAAAAAACACACACACACGAGAGTTTGCTTCTTTTCCCTCTGCTCCCTGCCATGTGGGAATATAATGAGAAGTCTGCCATTTGGAACCTGGAGAAGAGGGTCTTCACTGGAACTTTATCATGGTGGCATCCTGATCTTGGACTTCCAGGCTCCACAACTGTGAGAAATAAATTTCTGTTGTTTATAAGCCTCTCAGTCTATGGTATTTTGTCACAGCAACCCCTTAGTTTTGGGAATCCATCTCTGAGGTGCAGAACTCTGAGTTTCTCCTTTTCAAAAGTGTCACTCAGCATGTGTGTATTTCCAAAACAAGTGAATACTAGACAATAGTAATGGACCCAGCATGTGGCAGCCATTCTCCAAGATGGAACCAGTGACTCTGGCCTCCTGGTATTCACACCCAAAGATGACCTCCTCCCACATTGTACCAGGGTTGGTCTGTGTGACCAATAGCAAATGGAAGAAATGATGGGATGCCATTTCTGATGATAGGTTATAAAAGACTGAGGCTCCCACTCTCTCATTCCTCCTGTCCCTTGAGGGGAAGCCGTCTGCCATATTGTGAGAAGCCCTGTGGAGAGGCCCATGGTGGAGGAAATGAGGCCTCTGGTCAAAGGCCAAAGAAAAACTGAGGCCTTCCAGAAAACATACAAAGTTCTACCCCAGTTGAATCTTCAGATGGCTGCAACTCTGGCTGAGAGCTTGACTGCAAACCAGCAGAACCATTTGATAGTACTTGATAGAACCATCCAGCTAAGCTATTCTTACATCCCTGTCCCTTGAAATATTTGTGATTTTGAACTGCTATTTTTTGGGGGGGAGATAATTTGTTACATGGCAATAGATAACTAATGCACAAGGTAAAATGAAAAGTTCTCACTGGTTAGTATGTACAGCTTGGTGGATGAAAAACATGGTACAAGGGTAGTTGGAGGCAACATGGTCTTTCCCCTATTATGCAGCCAGTAGAATTTATCATAACACTCAAATGGATAACAGACATTATATACAAAGAGTTCCTACAAATCAATATGATAAAAATTAACTACCAAGTAGAAAAATGGGTGTATAATCTCAGGTAAGTTGCTTAACCAGGTTCCCCATTTGTAAAATTGGGATAACAACAGTGCCTCTTTATAAAGTTGTCAGAGTGGTGTTTGGCACAGAGGAAGTACTATGTAAGTGTTAAATAAGGCAAATCGACAATTTACAGAAAAAACAACTATAAAATGGCTAGCAAATCTAGGAAACGATGCTGTATCTCATCAGTGATCAGAGAGATGCTAGATTCAGCCATCTGTGCCAAGGATAATAGCGTCTGGCACACCACTGGTGCTCAATAAATATTTGTTGAATGAATAAGACTTAAAGTATGTGAGGGAGAACATACATATATAGTGTGCACAGGTCTCGTGTGAGCTTCCAGGCAGAAGGAACAAGGTGAAATGACAGAAGGAGCATGCCCAGCTGGTTTGAGGACAGTCAGGGATTCTGTTGTGATTGAAACAAAGTGTGTAAGGGGGAGAGTTAGAAGTGAGGGTAGAGAGGTCCTAGGGATGGAAACAGGCTTCCTGGCCATTGTGAGGACTTTGCCTTTTACTCTGGGTGACATGAAGAGCCAGCAGAGGGTTTTGAGAGGAAGAGACATGTCATGTGAATTACTCTGGCTGCTGTGCTGCAAATAGACAGAAGGGCTCAACACAGAGGCAGGGAAGCCGGTTAGGAGACTCTGCAGGCTCCCAGGTGGGAGCTCAGACCAGGTCGTTGGCAGTGGAGAAGGTTACGAGTGGTCAGATTTCAGATATGTTTTTGTAGGGAGAACCAGGGCTGACTTTATTATGGCCATGTGACCTGTGTACAGTGGCTCTGTATTTTTATTTTAGCCTTGGCCACACCAGTCATGTAACCAGTCCTGGATAGAACTAGCAGGATCTGTCAGCAGATTGGATGTGGGGTGTAGGAGAAAGGGAGGTATCAGACAATGCCAAGATTTTTGGTCTCAGTAATTGAATCTGGAGTTGCCACTGAGTGAAATGAGAAAAACTGAAGGGTGATCAGGACTAGGGGAAAGAAAGATTTGCATAGGAAGAGACTTTTTTAGAACATGGGGTCTTTGGGAATCATGCTGGGGCTCTTTTTGGGGAGAGTTTTCTTCCCCCATGTTCCCATCACAGAGGCATCCCCATCCTAGTGTGACTCGAGCCACACTGGCATAACAACGGCAATAACAACAGCTGTGTCCTCCTTGGGGACAATGGTCTGACCTCAGAGGTACTGTGCACGTAGCTGACTTATTTTTAGAATTTCTAATTCCTCCTCAATGGCAACTGGGAGGTCTGGATAATAAATTCTGAGGATGAATGCATATGGCTGAATAAAAACCTTTCATTAAGAGTTAAGGACTTTAATCTGCTTATAACTTGGTTTTATTCCTAGATCCTGTAATTCTGAAAGAAAAAAAATCATTCAGAGGACACCACATACCATCCAATACACAGCCATGAACATGTGGAGCCAAACAATTGTGGTCTCTCTGGTAATTAAACTCTCCACGCTTCAAATCATTGCAAGAACAAGTGTTTCTTCTCCCCATCTGAACTGTTAATTTTTTTCTCCATGTTTGCCAGTTTTGCTGACTCCGCATGGAAATATTCTTTTTCCTTCTCTGCAAACACCCCCACACACTGCTGTCTTGTCCACACCACCTTCCTCTGCCCCCTTCCTCCTGGGCAGCCCAGATGAACCATCCAACTAACATGGCGCTTCACGTCTTTTTTTGGCCAGTGAAAAATGGAACAAAAAATGCAAATTTGCTACAATTTGTAGGAAGGAGGCAGAAGCTTCCGACAGGAGGGAGGAGTGTTGTGCTTGGGATGCCAACTGCTGATGTGATTGAAAGGGAGAAAAAGCCCTTAGAATTTCTCAGATGTAAATAATTAAAGCTTTGGAAGTGCTCACCTTTGGACTCGTTGGAGTTGTTGGGAACTTGTGCGGTGGGGGAAAACAAAATTGCTGAGACAAGCGGGAGAGAAGCAAGCTCACTGGCCTGGACTTGATGTAGCCAGGGGAGCAGCTGTTGAGCATGGTGGGGAAAACCAGCCAACTCAGGGGAGGAGTTTGGGAGGGCTGGACCCCGCCCACCCTCAGGACACATGGGGACCGGCTCCAAGGGACATCCTCTGTCCTCCATTATAGGAGTTGAAAATTATCTTTGCTACAAAAGGAAATGCAGAGGCAAGGAATTCCTCTTATGGTGAAAAAAAAGGGAAAAATAGCGTCATAAGCAATGTTAAGACAGTGTTTACTACAGGCTGGGTAACCTCGTAGGTCAATGGTGAGCAAATATTTTCCATCAAGGGTCATACAGTAGATAATTAGAATCTGTGGCCCATTCAGTCTCTGTAGAGGCTGAAGCTCCTCAACTCTGCCTTTGTAGTGCAAAAGTAGCCACAGGCAGTATGTAAATGAGTGGGCGTGGCTAAGTGCTAATAAGACTTTACGGACACTGAAATTTAAATCTCATTTTTCATGTGTCATGAAATAGTATTCTTTTTTTTTCTTAACCCTTTAACAATATGGAAATCATTTTTAGCTTGCTTGCTGTACAAAAAGAGGAAGCATGTTGTATTTGGCCCTTGGGTGATAAGTTTGTTGAGCCTCTGTTCTAGGGGCTTTATGCATGTTAATTCCTTTATTCCTCACAATCCTATTATAGTCCCACTTGACAGATGAATACGACGAGACACAGGGAGAAAAAGTAATTGCCAACTACTATAGCTTGAATTACGTGCCCCTTCCCTCCCAAGCCCTACCATGAATTCTTAAGTCCTAACCTCCAATACCTTCAAATGAGACTTGATTTGGAAACAGGATCATTGTGAGGCAGCATCGTCGTCTGGGGTAATACCCAAGGTTCATCGTCTCATGCCAAGATTAAACATACAGACACACACACAAGGAGTGAGTTTAGGAGTGGACGTTTGAAGAGAAGGGAGAAGAGCTCTCTCTCTTGCGAGAGAGAGAGGTGCTGGAAAGCAAAAGCCTGCCCTTGTGGACCTCCCTGGATTTTATAGACAGGCTTGAGGAGGTGGTACCTGATTTAGGTAGGGCCCACAGATTGGTTGGATCAGGTGTGACATTTACATAGTGCGTGGCCACCCTAACCTAATCTTACTATGCATATGAACTTTCCACTTGGGCAGCGCCGTGTTGTCTGCGCCTTACTATACACGTGACTGGCAAACAGAAGGCAGCCTGGTGCCGCCATTTTGAATATGCCCAGTTCCAGAGAGCCTTTTCTCACTGGCACAACTTCCACCCGTGCAAGCTTCTAGCTCGCTTGCCTGTGTCTGCGGCTCGATTTTAAAGGCTGCTCTTTGTTAGACAAAGAAAATGATTCGGGAGCTGCTTTTCATTAAAACGAAAACCTTACTGAGGACTCCTGTACCCTCCCTATCTGCCTAAATAATTTCTTCTTAACTCCTATATCAATTGCAGCTATAACTAGTTATAATGAGGTCATTAGGGTTGGCCCTAATTCAGTATGACTTGTGTCTTTATTTTTAAAAATGGAAATTTTGCCAGGCGCAGTGGGAGGCTAAGGCAGGCGGATCTCCTGAGGTCAGGAGTTCGAGACTAGCCTGGCCAAGTTGGTGAAACCCCGTATCCACTGAAAATACAAACATTAGCTGGGCACGGTGGCACGCGCCTGTAGTCCCAGCTACTTGGGGGAGCTGAGGCAGGAGAATCGCTTGAACTCAGGAGGCGGAGGTTGCAGTGAGTGGAGAAGGTGCCACTGCAACCTTCAGCCTGGGCAACAGACAGAGACTCTGTATCAAAAAATATAAATAAATAAAATAAAATGAAAATGGAAACTTGGTCGCAGATGCATACAGGGAGAACTCTATGTGAAAGTAAAGGCAGAGATGCTTCAATAAGCCAAGGAATACCAAAGGCGGCCCGCAAACCACCAGAAATCAGACAAGATGCATGGAACAGATTCTGTCTCATAGCTCTCAGAAGGAACCAACGCTGCCATCACACCTTGATTTTGGACTTCCGGCTTCCAGAAGTGTGTGGTAAGAAATTTCTGTTGTTTAAGTCACCCAGTTTATAGTACTTGGTTGCAGAAACCCTAGTAAACTAATACAGTTGCACAGCCAATAAGTGGCATAGCTGAGGTGTGAAGACACTTTGACCTCAGAGGCTGGGTACATTACCACTGTGCTATTATTCATTATAATAAAGAGTGTGGCTTTGGGGCCTGACAGGGTCAGTTTCAACTCATGACTATAATTTCTTTCCTTTCTTCTTTTGAGATGGAGTCTCACTCTGTTGCCCAGGCTGGAGTGCAGTGGCTTGCTTGCTGCAAGCTCTGCTTCCCGGGTTCATGCCATTCTCCTGCCTCAGTCTCCTGAGTAACTGGGACTACAGGCGCTTGCCACCACGCCTAGCTAATCTTTTTTTTTTTTTTTTTTTTTTTGTATTTTAGTAGAGACGGGGTTTCACCGTGTTAGCCAGGAAGGTCTCGATCTCCTGACCTCGTGATCCACCCACCTCAGCCTCCCAAAGTGCTGGGATTACAGGCATGAGTCACCGTGCCTGGCCACTGCTTGCTAATTTAATATGCTTTGTTCATTGTTTAGGATTTGTCATCCAGAGAGGAGGTGAGCAGAAAGTGCTGGGCCGCTCCACTGGAGAAGTTGGAGACCTTTCTTCTCTCTGTGTCTAGGGAGACATGAGGGAGTGAGAGAAGACTCTTTGAGGAAATGGGTAAGGGAATGCCACAGTTATGGAGAAAATTCTTGGATGTTCTATAAAAACTCTTTTCAAAGACCGCTGTCTTCCATTCCCTTGTTTATTGCATATGGTCAAATCAGATTCCAGTTCCCACTGAGTTTCCCATTTGGATTCCTGAGAATAAATACAAATCCAGTCATCTGAGTTAAGACAAAGTTCTATCCTTCCATCTCCAATCATTAATTCCTGGCTGGAATTTTATCAATGAAGTCCTTTCCAACCAGACATCCAGCAGAGAGTAGGGAAATGACAGATTCCTGGTACACGAGACGGTAAGTTTAGATAGGGGCCCAGAGTGTGAACAGTGAAAACAGTCTAAATAGGAGAAACTGCTTATGGAATTACAGGCATAGGCTTGGGAAGCAGGAGAGACTTCAGTACTTAATGGGAGTAATGTGTGAGAGAAGAGGAAGAGCGACATAATACATAAAAGGAAAAAGCAGGAACGAACTTGGCAGAGGCCAGATGGACCCTGGTTTGAAGCCCACCCCTGCCACTTCTTAGCTATGTGATCTTGAAAAAGTTGCTTAACCTCTCAGAACCTCAATGTTACAATCTTTAAAATGAAACTACTAGGAACTACCTCATAGAGTATTGCCGTCAGGATTAAATAAGAATACAAAAAACCAATATAGATCTGTTAGTGTTGTTATGAAGATTAAATGAGATGATGTTTGTAAAGAGCCTAGCAGGAGATTTGGTTCCAAGGAGATGCTCAATGAATGGGTATGAGATGAATGAAGTTGATGCTCTGCCCAGGTGTATGTGGATTCCATTTTTTGTGTGACCACTGGCTTTTGGTTTGTTTTTACTACCAAGAGCTCACATCTGGAACTCTTTTTTTGGAAGACTGTCTTGGGTTATTGAAGTCTGACAAAGGAAGCGCCTGGGAGTGTACAGGCTTTGTGAGAGTAGCCATAAACCATAGGCTGCATGTTTGAAGACCCGCCTCCCTTGCCCTGGCTTGGGACAACTCAGAGGTACAACTTAACTTCAGAATTGCCTTAAGCTCCAGGGGCTCAAATTCGCCTTTATGGGATTCTGCCTGGAACTGCATCCCTGTTTGGCTTTCTCTCCTTCTTTGTCTTGCTCCCCTTTTTTTAAATCGTTTCTCTTGGAATCATTCCTTGAATGAATCATTTGTGTTTGCACATAAAACCTAAGAATGATAACCCTTTCCATGTTATATTCTAGTCTGAACCTGGGGCCTCTGAAAGTAAACAAATCAACAAGAAAACCACGTTGGGTATAAATATACAGTTTGATAGAAGAAATAAGACTTCATATTTGATAGATCAGTAGTGTGACTACAGTTTATAATAATCTATTGTGTACTTTTAAAACTGCTGAAAGAGAATAATTTGATCATTTCTAGCATAAAAGACAAATATTTAGGGTGATGGGTATCCTAACTATACTGATTCAATTTTTACAAACAATATGAGTGTATTAAATTATCACATGTGCCCTCAAAATACCTACATCTAGTATGTATGAGTAAAAAGTATTAATAATAGAAAATCACCCGGAAGTACTTTTTTTTGCATAAGAAATGAAGATATATTTCTTCATTTCACATGATATTCTGCTCAGGTCTCTAAGCAGAAGACAAAGGAGATGTTAAAAACAAACAATCATTTGTGGGGAAAGTAGAGAGTAAGATTCTATTCGACTTGTAGAACTTGAGCCAGAAGATTTAGTTTGAAGTTTCTAAAAGTTTGAATTAAATTTTGTTTTTACATTTATTTCACTCAGTGGACATGGTCTGAAGTTTTGATTCAAAGGTTTATGGCATTTTAAGGAAGAGGTTCTGAAGAGAGTCATTTGAACGTTATTTATCCTGTGGGAGGATCTGTATACATTTTATTTCTTTTTCTTGTTGTTTGCTTTAGCTAGGACCTCTAGCACAATGTTAATTAAGACTGATGAGAGTGGATATCCTTGCCTTGTTCCTGATCTTAGGGGGAGAGTGTTCAGACTTTCACCATTAAGCATATTACCTGTAGTTTTGCAGATGTCCTTTAACAGGTTGAAGAAATTACATTTAATTCCTCGCTTGCTATGAGATCTTATTGTGAATAGATGGTTAATTTTTTGGACAGTTTTTTTTTCTGAATCTATTGATAGGATCATATGGTTTTCCCTCTAGTCTGCTGATATGGGAAAATACATTGATTGAATTTTAAATGCTGAACCAACCTTGCATTCTTTGGATAAACCTGATTTAGTCATGATGTTTTATTCTTCTTATATATTGCTGGATAGCATTTGCTCATATTTTTTCGTGTATTTGCATCTATGCTGATTAGGCCCACTGGTTAGTACCTGCACTATCCACATGTACTATGTTAACTTTAATATAAATGGATTAAATTACACCATAAAATTAAGAATTTGTTTCATCAGTCACATCAGCCACATTTTAAGGACTACTTAAAATGCAGTAATGGCTATCATATTGGATAATGTAGAAATTTTCATCATAGCAGAAAGCTCTATTGGACAGCTGTATTTTTTCCTTCCTTCCTTCCTTCCTTCCTTCCTTCCTTCCTTCCTTCCTTCCTTCCTCCCTCCCTCCCTCCCTCCCTCCCTCCCTTCCGGCTGGCTTGCTTGCTTGCTTCCTTGTCCGTTTCTTTCATTTCTTTGTCTGGTTTGGTATTAAGATAATGCTGTCCTAAAGAATGAGCTGAAGGCCGGGCGCAGTGGCTCATGCCTGTAATTGCAGCACTTTGGGAGGTTGAAGCAGGCAGATCTCTTGAGGCCAGGAGTTTGAAACCATCCTGGACAACATGGCGAAACCCCATCTCTACTAAAAATACAAAAAGTAGTTGGGTGTAATGGTGTGCACCTGTAATCCCAGCTACTGGGAGGTTGAAGCATGAGAATTGCTTGAACCTGAGAGGTGGAGGTTGCAGTGAGCCAAGATCATGCGACTGCACTCCAGTCTGGGTGACAGAGTGAGACTGTGTCTCAGAAAAAAAAAAAAAAAGAGTGAGCTGAAAAGTCTTTATTGCTTTCCTATTTTCTGGAAAAGTCTTTGTATATTCGTATGCAGAATATGGTCTGTCTTGGGAAATGTTCTGTGTGCACTTGAAAATAAAACGTGTATGCATTCTGTTGTTGAGTGGAGTGTCTTGTAAATGTCAACTAGGTCAAGTTGGTTGGTGGTGTTTAAGTCTTCTATATCCTTACCTATTTTCCTCCTACTTGTCCTATCAATTAGAGGAGTGATTTTGTCTCCCCTTGTATTTGTGGATTTGCTTATTTCTCCTTTCAGTTCTCTCAGTTTTTTCTTTATGTATCTTAAAATTCTTTTATTATGTACATACACATTTAGGATTGTTGTGTCTTTTTGGTAAATTGATCCCTTTATTTATTTATTTATTTGAGACAGAGTCTTGCTCTGTCACCCAGGCTGGAGTGCAGTGGGCGATCTCGGTTCACTGCAACCTCTGCCTCCTGGGTTCAAGTGATTCTCCTGCCTCAGCCTCCTGAGTAGCTGGAAATACAGGCACGTGCCACCACGCCCGGCTGATTTTTGTAGTTTTAGTAGAGACGAGGTTTCACCATGTTGGTCAGGCTGGTCTCGAACTCTTGATCTCATGATCTGCCCACCTCTCAAAGTGCTGCGATTTACAGGTGTGAGCCACCGCGCCCGGCCCCCTTTATTGTTATGTAACTGTTTCATGCCCCTCCCCCAGGAGTAGAGGGTATTTTTTTTTTTTTCCTTTTCCCAGCTGCAATGGATCTTCACCCATGGCCTGAATTTGCTGCCCTACTCTAATCATCTTAAGGTTTTTGTTCTGTTGGGGAGAAGGTTCTGGATGGGAGTTCTTGCATTGACTCTAGTAATGCTCTAGGACTGCACCACCCAGGGATCCTCTCTCCAGTACCTTCCCTGCTTCCGATCTTTCTCCCAAACACCAACCGTGGGAGGTCTGTGGAGAAGAGACTGTGTATATCTGCAAGCTCTCCTTGTATCTGTTAATCATAACATGTCTATAATTTCATGCTAGTACATACTTGCTCATGCTGGCCCATACTTGACCTTGCTCCTGCTAGCCCATACTTGGCTGTTAGCAATTTGTTAAAAGTTTTCACTGCATTCTTCTTGTCCGCTTATATGGTGCCCAATGTCTCTTCCTCCTATGCTTTGCACATGTGATGCAGTGCTTAAATCTGTTTTTCCTAGGAGGAGCCTGACTTTCTTTGAAGTTTCTTTGGAGTTCAGGAGTTGAGATTTCTCTGTGACCTTGACTTTTGAAACTTATGATTTTGAAGTTTATCTGCCTTTTTTTGTTGTTGTTAGGTTGGGAGTAAAGAAAAGCTTTTTCCACCTTTCTACTTCCTAGGTGGAAATGGAACTCTGTATGACTGACAGTTTAATATTTTTTTTTTCCTAAAAGTGTTCTTGCAAATTTCCAATATAGGAGAGGTCAGCTCAGCATTATATAAAAAGTAAAGTTGCTTTAATTAAAAATGGAAAGTGTTTTAGTTTGGCAAATGGTAGGAAAGACAGATTAGTGCTCTTAAAGTATGTATAATTTAAAAATAATACTCTGCAAGTCAGGTTGTATTCCAGAACAAATTTTTAGAGCTAAGTTACTAAGCTATAAGAAAGCAGTTTTATTCAAAAAGTGCTGATACATCTTTCTATGGTATGGTGTAATTTGTTTGATGGCAATTTTGCCACAATTCCATAGCTCTAGCAAAAGGTATCGTCCTACCAGGTGGGTCCTGTTGGCCATTTGCATTGGCAAAGCCTCAGGTATAGCTTTTCACACAGCACACCTCTTTTCAATAATTCAACCTTAGGACATAAAGATCACAGGGGAAGAGAATTTTGCACTCTATCAAGGCTCAGGAAGGGTGAGGACATAGGAGTTACAGAGAAGATTAGATCGCTTAATAAAAGAGGAAAGAAGCTTCTCCTTTACCCAGAATTGTTAATGAGAGCAGGAGACATGGAGGAAAAACAGTGTTTCTGAAAAAGAATTTCTATTTCTGGGACTTAATGCCCACCCAAGTCTCCATGATGGCCATTGATTCGTTAATTTAATTTTTCTTAAGGCATGCGGGCTCCGGGAAAGTCCAGTGTGGTATATTGAAAAAAGCTTTTGGGACATCTGAGTCAGACTGACCTAGGCTTGAATCGTGGCCACATCCCAGCTGTTACACCGAAAAAATCCTTTTCCTTTTTACCTCAGTTTTCTTGCCATCAAAATAGATGACACAGATAATACCTACTTCATAGTGTTGTGATATTAAATGAGATCATGAATATTATGTACTGAAAAAATGCTTGTATAAACAACTGATTGACTACTTACTATCTGCTGGCTTTGAGCCAGGCGCCTGATATGGATTATGTAGTTGAATGTCCATTACAACTCTATAATGTAGGTGCTATTATTATCATCCCCACTTTACAGAGGGAGAGCCTGAGCTATAGAGAAATAAGTAACTCAACATGGACAAGTTGTGGTGGTGATAGGATGTAAACCTAGATTTGTCTAACTCCAGGTTAATGCTCTTAACCATATTCCTGTGCTCCTTTCCATTTTCTTTAGTTCCTGCATCTCCTCAAACCACCGTGGAACTTAGAAATACATTCTGGTATTTGGTGACATATTGGTAGATTGCATGCCCAATATTTCCTCCTCCTCCTCCTCCTTCCTCTTCTTCCTCTCTTCCTCCTCCTCCTTCTTCTTCCTCTTCCTTTCCTCCTTCTCTTTCTTCTCCTTCTCCTTCCTCTCCTTCTTCTCCTTCTTCCCTTCTTTCCTCTTCCTCCTCCTTCTTCTCCTCCTTCTCCCCCTTCTCTCTCCTTCTCCTTCTCCTTCTTCTTCTTTCTTCTGACAGAGTCTCACGGTGTGGCCAGGATAGAGTGAAGCGGTGTGATCATAGCTTACTGCAACCTCCGCCTCCCAAGTTCAAACACTTCCCTCACTTCAGCCTCCCAAGTAGCTGCAACTGGTGTACACTACTAGACCTGGCTAATTTTTACATTTTTTATAGAGATGAGATTTCATCATGTCACTCAGGCTGGTCTTGGAGTACTTGCTCAAGCGATCTGCCTGCCTTAGCTTCCCAAAGTGCTGGGATTACAGGCATGAGCCATTGTGCCTGGCCAGCATTTTCTTCTGAGAACATGTTTGAAACCTTTACAGATACTCTCAGGGTGGTGGAAGCAGCAGAAGGTATTTGGGTTGGGGAGAACAACCTTTCTATATGGTCACTTTTAACTTTCTGTATCTTAGGCATTTGGAACCTTAGGTTTGCAAGTCCTACTCATGCTTGGGTAAGGAACCTAGGAGCAGAGCATAGAGTGGTGCCATATTTCCCATAGATGAATTATTTTCATGGGAGCAGAGTGACTAGGAGGAACTCTGTCTGAGGCTTTCCTCCTTTGAAAACACATCTGAAGTTTATTCTTTAGATCATGCTTGATAAATGGAGGGGTATGCCCTAGATGGGAAAATAACACTTCACGCTAAAGGAGGCATTTTTAAGAGGATTTTTACTTGGCATATAGTCTACCTAGAAGACATGTCTTGCTGTCCTCATTTATTTTGCCATTTACCATCTGGTCCTAATTAACACACAGTTGGAACTATGAAGTGCAATGGACAATTCTTCCTTTAACCTCCAAAGAACTGTCTGCTAGTGGAGGTGCCTCAGAAGGGGTTTATTAGTATGGGAATGATTTCCAGAGTTACAACCTACAAATGCAGTTTTGACAATCTCCACATTTCTCTAAAACTATGTCAGTTAACAGGAATCTGACTCAAGCACTTACATTCAACACTCCTGGCAATGAATACATTGAATGACAGCACCAGGTTCACAATTAGAAATATTTTTTCCCATGCAGAATAATGTATAGTCATTACTGAGTCCCATTTTGACCTGTTACCTGGGCTACACAGCCATATTAATGTGTGCAGAGGTATGATCAGAATTCCTCCATATGAAATTATCTTCTCTGTAAAGAAATTGAGTTGATAAATAAGGCCCTAGCAGCCTTAAATAATTGATCCACCATAGAAAGGAATGTCATCAAGCTCTTCCAGAGAAATGGATCTCCCAAAAGGAAGCATCATATCTGCACTGCTCATCCTTAATATGCCCTCCTGACTCTCACAGATTGTGATAGATGATCAGAAATAATAACTTTTTTGCATTCATTTCAAATTCATAGCCAGAAACACAATGATCACTATTTATTGCACACCTATTTTAATCCAGGTGTCTACATGTATCTTCTAGAATATTTAAAGCTCTGACAAATGGATATAATTTAATCCACTTTATAAATTAGGAAAGGGAGGCTCAGGAGAGTTAAGTAAATTGCTTAATATCACACAGCTACTATGCCGTGAAGCCAAAATTTGGATCCATTCTGAATTACTTCAAAGCTTTCACCCATCCTTATATTCTATATGCATATAGAGGGTAATGAAGAATAAGATTCAGTGTCTTTCTTTAAATACCTTACATGTAGTTAAGGATCCAAGATACCATCATTATGATAAAAAGCTAAATTTATTGGGAACTTAACTATGTGTCAGGGACTGTGCTAAACTCTTTATATAGACTTTCGCATTTAATTCCTTAAACAACCCCATGAAGTACATAGTACTACTATGCCCAGATGACAGATGGCATTAAGTAGCTTTCTTCATATGGTAGAGCTGGGCTTCCAACCCAGGCAGTCTGGTCCAGAGTCCATACTTTTATTCACTGTTGCTTCCCAAGACCGCTGATCTGGGAAACAGATTGTTCAGAAGACATTTTAGTTGAAGTCAGGCTAAATTAGGGGTCAAACCACATGAATAGAATCAATGGTACCTGCAGTTAGAGAGTTAAAGGCCAAGGCAATCATAGGTGATAAGTTGTCTGTGGCAGCAGAGCTTTCAGGAACCATGGACAGCCACACAGGGAGTTGTTTTTATGGTTTACCTAAGCCAGGTAAAGCTATGATCCTGAAACAGGTGAATGTCTTCTACTCACTGTCTTTGTCATTGACCTCGATCCCTTTCCTGCTTTGCTTAGCCCCTGATAATGCATGGAATATGTTTCAATACCTTTAAGAACTCTGTCATTAACGTAAGCCATTGTTTGGGGCTTCCATAGAGATATATAACATCCAACAGTGTGGTTGGGGATGAGGGGTGGATAAAGGGAGTGCAGGGGAAGAAGGGAGAATTCCCAGCCCTCTTAATCATTTGGTTTTGTCCCTCTAAGAGTCCATTTTCTTCTAAATCAGGATAAAGTTAAAGCTAGGGTCAGGACCTTGACAAAAAATGTGAACAATTAAAACAGCTCTGTTGAAGGACACAGGCAGTGTCACAAGAAAGCTCATGAGTGATTGCCAAACGGAAGGTACAGTCAAATGCCATTGGAGGGTGAAATCATTGTAAGCTGGAGTGGTCTCAGAAGACAACTGAAGGGTGTATTTGGATAAGTGGAGACAAGGGGGAGGATATTTAAGAAAAAAAGGAAAGAGCACTTAAAAATTATGACAGCATAGAGCTATAGAATGTCTAGTGGAGAATAAACAGGATGATCCTTTTCCAGGGAGACTGTGATAGTCTCATATTTGTGCATCATCAAAATCAATACTTATTTTTATGTATATATACAAAATATCAGAATGAATAAACATCAGGCATAGTTTTGAGCCATTGGGGTAGAGATGTGGATACACAGGAGCCCATGCACCTCTTCAGTCAGACAGCTCTATTAACATTGGATTTCTGCTGCAATTATGAAACACCATCAGAGACAAGCTGTTCGGTAACATTTCTCACCGAGCAACTAGGGGGCCCGGAGAAGCTGGATTGTCATTTGCAGGAGACAAATGACAATGATCCCTTGAGATGTAATGTGCAGAAAAAAGTACAAACTTATTATGAGATTACCATTGTAATGTAAGGTTTCTTCCTGTTCCCAGCTCAGACAGAGGAGGGAGACAAGGTACCATGTTAACAACAGGACTGGTATTTTGCCCAGAGTACAGAGAGCTCGGCAGATTCTTGGCATTTCTGAAAAACAATCCTTTGGGGTTGAGTCAAATTAAATGCTTTAGGAAAAAAGTTTTGATATTCAAGAGAAATAATATGGCTCAACAATTGAAGTTCCACTTCTGATGGACCTGAGAAGCCTTGCAAATGACGTTTGATTTTCACACTCTTTGAAGAGACAACAGATTTCACTGTGTAGGGGAGAAGGTGCCCAAGTGGACTTCTGGAGTTCTGACTGCTTTGGGAGATCCATTGACTGGTAAGGGATTTAGTCATTGATTTTAATGAAGAGAAAAAAGAATATCTTTTACATTGGCTTTGTGTGTCATGTGATGGGAGACAGAGGGTTATGTATATTCTGCTCATCACCTCTGAGAAATACGTGTGTGTGTCTGTGAATGAATATATGCAGATTTTTGGGCCAGGCACAGTGGCTCATGCCTGTAATCTCGGCACTTTGGGATGCTGAGGTGGGAGGATCCCTTGTGCCTAGGAATTGGAGACCAACCTGGGCAACATGGTGAGACCCTGTCTTTACTTAAAATTTAAAAATTAGCTGGGAGTAATGGAGCAAACCTGTGGTCCCATCTATTCAGGAGGCTAAGGTGAGAGGATTGCTTGAGCCCAGGAAGTCAAAGCTGCGGTGAACTATGATTGCACAACTGTACTCTAGCCTGGGTGACAGAGCGAGACCTTGTCTCAAAAAAAAAAAAAAAAAAAAAAAAATACAAACTTTGGTACCTAGCATGGTGAATATTAGGACACTGATCCTTCACCAAGCAGTCATCCAGATTATTTCATGCCTTCCACTCAGCAAAGCACCAGCATGGATAGGAGCTTTGGCATTGGACAGACATCGGTTCATGTCCCAGCTCAATCACTTTCTAAGAGTGTGACCTTAAACAAGCTACTTAAATTCTCTGAGCTTCATTTTTCTCATCTGTGCAATGGGGATACTAATATTCTCTTCAGAGTATTATGGTGCTTGACATAAGCGCCCATACCACATTCTCACATGATGATCTAAAGCAGTTATTTATTGCTTCCTTGGTGAGATGAACATCTCTTGTTTTGGTCTTCTAGTTTTCTCTCCTGCTAACACCACTTTGACTTTCCTTTGAATGAACCACCTATCCCCCTTCCTCACTTCATATGGTTTGGGTAGAGAGCTTTCTTCACTGTAGATGTGGACATATTTTCATCAAAGAGTGTTTCATCTTCCTGTTCACAATGATTGGTTCAGGGATAGACATGTGACCAAAGATACAATGAAACTCAAAAGTCTAATTGAGACTCAAAAGTACTTTTCTGGATCTTTCTGGAGGGAGAAACTCTATTCCTCTGGTGGTTGCTAGGACCATATAAGACAGTTCTTCAAAAAGTTAAACATAGAATTATCGTATAACCCAGCAATTTCACTCCTAGGTATATGCCAAAAGTAATTGAAAACAGGCATTCAAACAAAACTTGTTTATGAATTTCATAGCAGTGAAATTCACAATAGCTCAAATGGGAAGTAATTCAAGTGTTCATCAACTGACAAATGGATGAACAAAATGTAATATCTCCATATAATGGAATATTATATGACCATGAAAAGGAATGAAGTACTGATACAGGCCACGACATGGATGAACCTGGAAAACATTCTGCTAAGTGCACTAAGCTAGAGGCAGCAGGTCATAGATTGTATGATCCCACTTATATTAAATATGCAGAATAAGCAAATTCGCAGAGACAGAAAACAGGGACGGAGGTAAGGGAGGTAAGGGAGGGATCGGTTCATGGGTATGGTTTCCCTTTTTGAAGTGATGAAAATGTTTTGAGACCAGATAGACGTGATGGTTGTACAAGACTGTGAATGTACTAAATGCCTCTGAATTGTACATTGTAAAATGATTAGTTTATGTTATGCTAATTTTGTCTCAGTAAAAAAGAATGTATTAGTACCTTTTGTCGCTGTGTCTCTCATCACAGCAGGTGGGCTTGTTTGCATATGGAGCCAACAAGGAGGAAAAGCAGAACTAAGAGATGGAGAGAGACCCTTGACAATGTTTGAGCCCCAGGATCTGCCTATATCTGAAACCACTGCATCTGGGCATTCAGGTCTGTGGTTCAGTAAATTTCCTGCTCTTTCTTAAACTAGCTGGAGTTGGATTTCTGATTATAACCAGAAGTACTTAGATGAATACATGAAGTTGGTGAAGCAATATTTCTAAATATTTTTATATGTAAATAGAGCTATATCTCGAGCATAGACCTATTTCTTGAGCTCTAGACTCATCTATCCAACTGCCTCTTGACTCTTTCACTTGGGTTTGTATGTGGTATCTTGATATGGTTTGGCTGTGTATCCCCACCCAAATTTCATGTTGAATTGTAATGCCCAGTGTTGGAGGAGGGACCTGGTGGGAGGTGATTGAATCATGGGGGTGGATTTCCTGCTTGCTGTTCTCGTGATAGTGAGTGAGTCTGCAGGTGATCTGGTTGTTTGAAAGTGTATAGCACGTCCCCCTTTACTCTCTCTCCTGCTGTCATGTGCAGATGTACTTGCTTCCTCTTCTGTTATGATTGTGTTTCCTGAGGGCTCCCCAGCCATGCCTCCTGCATATGCATAGCCTGTGAAACTGTGAGTCAATTAAACCTCTTTTCTTTATAAACTACCCAATCTCAGGTAGGTTTTTTTTTTTTCTTTGACAGAGTCTTGCTCTGTTGCTCAGGCTGGAGTGCAGTGGCACGATCTTGGCTCACTGCAACCTCTGCCTCTGGGGTTCAAGTTATTCTCCTGCCTCAGCCTCCTGAGTAGCTGGAATTACAGGCACCTGCCACCACGCCTGGCTAATTTTTGTATTTTTAGTAGAGATGGGGTTTCCCAATATTGGTCAGGCTGGTCTCAAACTCTGGACCTTGTAATCCACCTGCCTCAGCCTCCCAAAGTGCTGGGATTACAGATGTGAGCCACTGCACCTGGCCAGGTAGTTCTTTATAGCAGTGTAAGAACGAACGAATATACATCTCAAACTCAGCATGTATGATGCCAGACTTATGAATTCCCATTACCCAAGCATACCTCACTCACAATTCACCTAATTTCAGTTAATACAGACATTCAGCTAATACTCAACGCCATGCTTCTTGAGGCTCAGGCCCAAAGCCTTGATGTCATTCTTTCTTACCCTCCACATTCAACTCATCAAAAAATTATCTTCAAATTCCTTCTTTAAAACATGTTCAGAATTGATCTCTTATCCCCACCTTTATGAATGGAGTAGTTACTTCGGGACATTCGAGGTGGGAGAGAAACTGAGTGAAGAACCCCAGCCTTCCTGGGCCTGTTTGACCTCAGATCCACCCTTTGTCCTCCTCCTGCAGACACGGTTCCAGGCTCCTACACTGGGTGGACTTGCATCTGAACTTGGTCAATGAGAAGTGCTGATGGAAGCCTAGGATGAAGGAGGAAGGGATAAACTATGGTGTTGCTTCCTCTTTGTCTCCTCTGGCATCTCTGCAGCAGCTGTGTCTCCTCTGTGGCTCCAGATCCCATGGGATGGGCCTAGCCGTTGCCCTGGGCTTTGTTAATACGTCTTCTCCCTTTGTCCCTTGCCCCAGGTGTTGTAGGAGATTTCTGCTGTTTATTAATGTCTGACACGACCAGATGAAGCAAATGACACTGGATTCTGCAACTGCAGATTTGGATCCTGTCTTTATTTAGAATTTTGCTATTTTCTTCATCATGGAATCTTTTTCTGTATCTGTCTAGGCTTTTAAAGGTATTGCATTAAAATAGGATTGCCTCACTGTCCCATTTAGCATCTCAGTCCTTTGTCACCTGTGCAGCTAATTCCCTGTGTTAAAATCCTGCTGGCCAGGCACAGTGGCTCAGGCCCATAATCCCAGCACTTTGGGAGGCTGAGGCGGGCGGATCACCTGAGGTCAGGAGTTTGAGACCAGCCTGGCCAACATGGTGAAACCCCGTCTCTACTAAAAATATAAAAATTAGCCAGGTGTGGTAGCGGGCCCCTGTAATCCTAGCTACTCGGGAGGCTGAGGCTGGAGAATCCCTTGAACCTGGGAGACAGAGGTTGCAGTGAGATGAGATTGCGCCACTGCACTCCAGCCTGAGTGACAATACCGAAACTCCGTCTTAAAAAAAAAAATTCCTGCTGTTCGAAATGCTCAAGTGGTTTCTTTTTCCTGTGCAGACGCTGACTGATGGAGTGCTTCATGCAGATTTAGATTTACACATCTCTATGATGTAGTACTATGTTCATTTTACATGTGAGGAAAGATGCTCAGAAACCTTCAGGAACCCGCCAAGTGTCACTGAGCTATGTTGGGGAAGAAATGGATCTTGAACCTCGGTCTTAGGGATTACAGAGTCCTCACTCTGTGGCATTAAGCTCTGCAGTTTTGTTATAATATATATATATTTTCCAAAGGATTTAACTAAGGACAAAAATTACTTTTGATAAGGAGGAAACCTTTGAGTGCAGAGAAGTCTCTTAAAAGTGTCTCTGAGCTCTTTCAAACTTGAAATTTATATGCAGAGAATAAAGCCATGTGAGAATGGGTGATATTTGTATGAAACTGAGCATGTTCGTATTCTTTTCTGTGCAGATTTGTCTCAGTAAATCCCTAGAAAATATTGCTTGCCTCGTTTTCTTTCAATCCCTTTGTCTGAGCTGAGAATGTTTTCCCCCACCTTTCTTTGTAAATTCTCTTGATTTTGGTTACGTCATGGGACCAAACAATTACCTTTCCTGAACAGAAGTCTCAGATGAATACATATCAATGGTAATACCAGTAATTAACAGTTTTTCTCTGTAGTCCTTGTCTGAAACTGCTTTTATTGATTTATTTTGACTGTTCCACATAGGACAATTTTTCAGCTTGCACAAACATATGCTTACCTCCTTTTGGTTCTAACCATCCTGGCCTCTGTTTTCCAAGACTGTGAACTCCTCAGGATAGCTATGACAGAGGAGCAGATGAAAGGGAACGAAGGTACCTCGAATTGGTTATAACCTTAGGGAGTTATCCATGAGTGTGACGGATGGAGAACCTCTTAGTCTGAGGTTTAATCTTCTGCGTTTCCTTTCTGATTTAGTTGGCACTTGGAGTTACATGGAATTGTGTGTGGGGAGAGGAAAGGGTCTTGGAGAAGGAGTCATTCATGCAAAGACAGAGGTTGAAAGGAGAAAAGTGGAAGAGAGAAAACCAGTCCCTAATTTTCCCTTGCCTTGGATTGTTCTGTTTCTCCATGATCAATCCCAGTCATGTGTTTTTCTTCCTCTCAACCAAGGGAAAGATGCAGAGCACTGAAAGGGCAATTTTTTGGGGTGGCTGAATGTGTCACGTTTATTATTTCTTCTTCAGAATTGATCCCTTTTTATTAAGTTTGATGTAGACAACTTAGATAACACAGAATCAAAGGAAGAAGAGGAGGAGAAGAGAGGAAACTCATTTTAAATTTTACCAAACATTTTGTGGTCATGCTTGCAAACACATCCCTCCAATATGTTTGAGATCTTGCTGAACTTATCTACAGAACATAGTAGTACTGAATATAGGATTCTGTGATCCATTTTTCAAATTAGTAATATGTCATAAACCTCTTTTTAGATCAATAATTATACATATGTATCATCATTTTTCATGGTTGAGTAGTAGTATTCCATTGGAGAAATATATATATATATATGTATATGTGTATATATATATATATATATATACCCACATCCCCTGGGTACTCTGCTTTGCAAGCTGAAGGTTATTTAATTAATATTTCCAGCTTTCTTCTTGAGGGCTCTTCTTTTCTGGCCACAAGATCAGACGCCCAGCACAAGGGGCAGGCTGGAAAGGCCAAGCAGTTAATGCCCCTGGAGGTCACCCAGTGGCAAATGGAATTGGCGGATAAATACCGTAACCTTTGCAGTCCTAGGGTTGCCAAATAATTCTGACGTGTGTGCTCCATCTTGCTAGGTGGAACCCAAACTAAGGCAGGGATGTTTCTTATATATGTTCATATATATATATATGTTGATAAAGACACACCTGAAACTGGATAATTTATAAAGAAAAAGAGGTTTAATTGACTCACACTTCCACATGGCTGGGACGGCCTCACAATCATGGCAGAAGAGCAAGGCATGTCTTACATGGCGGCAGGCAAGAAAGAATGAGAGCCAAGTGGAAGGGGAAACTCCTTCTAAAATCATCAGATTTCATGAGATTTATTCACTACGATGAGAACAGTATAGGGGAAACCACCACCATGATTCAATTATCTTCCCCCAACATGGGGGAATTATGGGAGCTACAGATCCTTCCCCCAACATGGGGGAATTATGGGAGCTACAATTCAAGATGAGATTTGGATGGGCACATGGCCAAATCATGTCAGTATGTATACAGTATTAAACCAATCACCTAGTGTTGGATATTTCGTTTGTTTCCTTTCTTTCCTGGTTTTCTTTACCTTCCCTCCCTTCCATCATCCATCCTGAAATAAAAACCCTTGATCTTTTTACCTGCATCAGAAGGAAGCATTTGCTGAGAAAAAATTCTTTTGTGTAGATTGTTGGTTCAAAGAGTGTGCCCATTTTTTAGGCTTCTGATGCATTCACGATTCTTCCCTCTGAGAGTATTTTACTGATGCCTGCAGGGAGTGTGATAATTTTAACCTCAGAAGTAAAACTCCCGTATCGCTTCTCTGGAGGTGTGATGTTTGCACTGAAAACTCTAGTATGGATATGAATTGACAGGATAAAGGAGATGGTGATAATGGTGGTAGTTGTGATGGCAAGCATTCTAGACAGAGGAGCACACATGTGCAAAGAACACTTGGTGGGAGGGAGTAAGTGACCCTCAGAGAGGAAGGGATGGTCACTGGAAGACTGAGCACACAGAATGAGGTGGGAAGGACATGAGAGGAGGTGCAAGAAGTGGGCAGTGAGGGAGGGAATATGGATGGAGAGAGAGAGGGAAATCATATAGTGCCTTGTGGACCACACAGTGGGTTTAGGCTTTAATCTTAAGAGATGCTGGAAGTCAGTGAATAGTTTTAGCAAGATTGGAGGTGGGGCAACATAGCTGCATTCATCATAATTCCATGAAGTGAATAGGAAAGACATTCTCATGTGGCAGATAAAAAGATCACTTTTGGAAAGTTTAAGGAGCTTACATAGGTTCTTCCTTTCTGCAGTACAAATTAGGGTTCTTTTGGTCATACTAAATGACTCATTATGGGCCAACATATGAATTGGGATCTTTAACAACAGATCCCCCAAATACACTTGGGGGGGCTAGAGCAGATGTTCTAGGTACTCCACCCACATCCCCTGGGTACTCTGCTTTGCAAGCTGAAGGTTATTTAATTAATATTTCCAGCTTTCTTCTTGAGGGCTCTTCTTTTCTGGCCATAAGATCAGACGCCCAGCACAAGGGGCAGGCTGGAAAGGCCAAGCAGTTAATGCCCCTGGAGGTCACCCAGTGGCAAATGGAATTGGCGGATAAATACCGTAACCTTTGCAGTCCTAGGGTTGCCAAATAATTCTGACGTGTGTGCTCCATCTTGCTAGGTGGAACCCAAACTAAGGCAGGGATGTTTCTTCCATTGAATTTGTGCTTCTTGCAATTTTACCATGAGCACTTAGAACTTGGTAGGCACTTAGGCTCTGAAGATGGAGATTCTTCTGATGAGCATGAAACTAAGACTCTCAACATTTGTTTCTGTCTCCTGCTCATGACCACAGAGCTGTTGTCAGGGGAGGATGTCCTTGGGCACTGTACATAAACCTTGCCTGGGATGCATTTCTGCGCAAGACAGGATTTGACAGTGGGCACTTTCTAGGATATCAGCAAAATAGCATTAGCACCATGTACGGGTTTGCAGGTTTAATCACCAGCTCTTGCCAATTCCACTGTAACATGGCCTGCCATCTTTTCACCCTGATACCGTCACTACCCAAAAGATTCCAAGGTTGCATCAAAAATTCATATAAAAACCAACAGCACCAGGCCTCTGGCATGTTTTTCAACAGTCAACGGTTTCTGGCCTTTTCTCTACCTTCCAGGTCAGGGCTGGTGCTCTGTTTTCCTGAACAGCAGGTGGTATTGAGTGAAGAATTATCTTCAGGGTGGATACTTGCTGTTATTTCCCAAGGATATCGGTATTGGGGATGTGAATTAAATGCTCATAATTAGAAGGTGTTTTTCTGCCAAGCTTCTTTAGGGAAAATTTCCCCCTCATTCTGTCTGATACCCCATGGAGATGAGGGGGGAGAAATTCATATCTGGAAGCAAGCAGTTGTATCAGAAATAACGGCTTGAGGCACTAGGACAATGTAATCAATATTTACCTGCTGAGAGATCCCATGATGAGAGGGAAATTGACTCTCCCCCACACTGCATAGATCCCATTTTGGTGTCCTGCTTTTTTGTGTGTATCTGGCAGAGGGGAAAATGCATAATCTTCGTTCTTCATGGGGGATAAAAAAAAAAAAACCCATGGAACTATTACATCGTCAGTCTGCGTAAGATAATCCATTATTGAAGGATGGGAAGCTTAAAATATCCAAGCAAGTCTCCTGGTTGTTCACCAGGTTTCTGTTTATTCTTGTTCAAATTGTTGCAGCCTGGAGCATACTTTTCCTTTATCCCCTCCTCTCCTTGCCCAGAACAAATAATAATTGATAACACTTGTTTTATTATTTGTGTCATCTCCCTGGAAAAGTGTCCCGAGGGGAAAAAGACTTACGTGGGTTGCTAATGTTTCTCTGCACTGTTTTACCATAAAATTGGGGTTGTAAGTATAGAGAATTCTCTAAAACTTCAATGTATATCATCTAGTTGACTTTTTTTTTTCTTCTGCAGAACTGTACTGGTGTGAGGTTCTGGTTGCAGACACAACAACAGAATAGATGCTAGTGAAATTCCTATAGTTTAGGAAACAAATAGGAAGCAGAGGAGGCAAGGCCTGGCCAGGACTTGGCCCCAGGACCAGCCAGCCAGGGGTGTCTCTGCTGGTGTGGTTGCCCTGATTGCTTGTCATTTTGCAATTGTGCTACTACTTGTACTACTAAGTCGGCCTCAGCTACTGGAGTATCTTTGAAGATCGCTGTCTTTTCACCCTCTGTTCAACTTCCAGGTCCTAGAGAGAGGCACCCGTTAGCTGAGCTTTCATCATGGTCAGCTTCCAGGTATCAGGAGCAGGCACCCCGTCCCTTCCACCTTTGTAAGAGAAGTCTTTGTTTTGTTTTGGGACATTGTCTTGCTCTGTCGCCCAGGTTGGAGTGCAGTGGCATGATCCCAGCTCACTGCAACCTCTACCTCCCTGATTCAAGTGATTCTTGTGCCTCAGCCTGCCAAGTAGCTGGGATTACAGGCATGTGCCACCACGCCCAGCTAATTTTTAGTATTTTTAGTAGAGACAGGGTTTCACCGTGATGAAAGGCTGGTCTAAAACTTCTGGCCTTAAGTGATCCACTCACCTTCGCCTCCCAAAGTGCTGGGATTACAGGTGTGAGCCACTGTGCCTCGCATAAGGCAGTCTTTGAAAGGGCGGCCTTTTCTGTTACCCACCCTTTTTCTTTCCTCCCAGCACTCTCTATCTCTCGTCACCTCTTTATTTTCTCCTATAGCTCTTGCACATTCCAACTTATAATTTACTTATCTGTAGTTTGTCCTTTCTATATTTTCCCCACTGGAATCTCAGTTCCACTAGAGCAGGACTTTGGTCTGCTTTGTTTGTTGCTGAATCCACAGTTCCTTGAGCCTGCTCCATGGCAAGTACTTAATAAATGCAAATTGAAAGAATTAATTAAAGAAATGGGTGGGATGGTTTAGAGGCTGGGCTGCTTCAAAGGATAAATATTCATTTCAAAAAATAGACGTCATTATTGATGAAAGAAACAGCCTTCCAGAAGCTAGCACTTTGTTTTTAACAAGAGGAGACAGAAACTCATGCAGTGCAGAGCAAAAGATGACAGTGTAATATTTTTTTTTCCCCTCAAATTTTCTTCTAGGCAAAGTTCACATTTTTAGCCAGTGTTCACTGGCTTCTGTTTGTCTCTAGAGTGAATCACAGAGGGCTGGGCAGGGAGTTTGGAACCAGTCAGAGTTATGGGCAGTTTCATCTCTTCCCACCTTGTACAGAGAATAAAGGGTGAGTCTAGTTTTCTGCTAAATTCTTGGGCAAAATAATATCATTTGACACTCGGTATGCAGTATGGTTGCTTTGTAGGAGAGGGAACGCAGATCTGATTTAACCTCCCTGACCCTGACCATATGATTAAGGGTCCTTTGTAGGGACATGGATGCAGCTGGAAACCATCATTCTTAGCAAACTATCACAAGAAGAGAAAACCAAACACCGCATGTTCTCACTCATAGGTGGGAACTGAACAATGAGATCACTTGGAATCAGGAAGGGGAACATCACACACCGGGGCCTATCATGGGGGGGGGAGGGGGGAGGGATTGCATTGGGGAGTTATACATGATATAAATGATGAATTGATGGGTGCTGACGAGTTGATGGGTGCAGCACACCAACATGGCACAAATATACATATGTAACAAACCTGCACGTTATGCACATGTACCCTAGAACTTAAAGTATAATAAAAAAAAATAATAAAATAAAAAAAAATAAAATAATAAAATAAAATAAAGATATAAAAATTAGCCAGGCATGGTGGCACAGGCCTGTAGTCCCAGCTACTTGGGAGGTTGAGACAGAGGAATTGCTTGAACCCGGGAGGTGGAGGTTGCGGTGAGCCGAGATCCCGCCACTGTACTGCAGCCTGGTGACAGAGCAAGACTCTGTCTCAAAAAAAAAAAAAAAAAAAAAAAAAAAAAAAAAAAATGTGGTACATATACACCATGGAATACTATGCAGCCATAAAAAGGAATGAGATCATGTCCTTTGCAGGAACATGGATGAAGCTGGAAGCCATCATCCTCAGCAAACTAAGACAGGAACAGAAAACCAAACACCTGAGGTTCTCACTCATAAGTGGGAGTTGAACAATGAGAACACTTGGACACAGGGAGGGGAACACCACATATCAGGGCCTGTTGAGGGGGTGGGAGGTAAGAGGAGGGAGAGGATTAGGACAGATACCTAATGCATGCAGGGCTTAAAACCTAGATGATGGGGCCGGGCGCAGTGGCTCATGCCTGTAATCCCAGCACTTTAGGAAGTCGAGGTGGGCAGATCACAAGGTCAGGAGTTCAAGACTAGCCCGGCCAATATGGTGAAACCCTGTCTCTACTAAAAATACAAAAATTAGCCAGGCGTGGTAGCGGAGCCTGGAGTCCCAGCTACTCAGGAGGCTAAGGCAGGAGAATCACTTGAACCCGGGAAGCGGGGCTTGCAGTGAGCTGAGATCATGCCACTGCACTCCAACTGACAGAGCAAGACTGCATCTCAAAAAAAAAAAAAAAAAAAAAAAAGGGCCAGGCGCAGTGGCTCACGCCTGCATTCCAGCACTTTGGGAGGCCGAGACAGGCGGATCACAAGATCAGGAGATCGAGACCATCCTGGCTAACATGGTGAAACCCCATCTCTACTAAAAATACAAAAATTAGCCGGGCGTGGTGGCCGGTGCCTGTAGTCCCAGCTACACGGGAGGCTGAGGCAGGAGAATGGCGTGAACCCGGGAGGCGGAGCTTGCAGTGAGTGGAGATCGCGCCACTGCGCTCCAGCCTGGGCAACAGAGAGAGATTCGGTCTCAAAAAAAAAAAAAAAAAAAAAACTCGGTACAAGTTTTTTCTTCCTTTGATTCACATTCTCTTATGACCCCTCTGTACTGTTTTTGCATTGTTTCTGTTAATCTGAAATTATCTCAAAATAAAAAGTTAAAAAAAAAAAAAGCGTCAACATTTTTTGAGTACATACTGTATACCAGGCACCCTTGTAGACACTTCATATGGTCTGAGCCTTCCTATCCTCAAAGCAAGCCTGGGAGTAGGTATTACTGTTATCCCCATATTGCAGCTGGAAAACTGAGACACACTCAAGACTTAGGTGAGCTTTACCAAGTTGCTTGAGGCCTTTCCCTCTTTCAGAGTCACAAAGAGAACTCTGCAACCCCAAGCCAAGACAGCCGCTTCTGAGAATGAGGGAGAAAAGTGCCTACCTGAGAGGCTGCTTGATATGGTTTGTCTGTGTCCCCACCCAAATCTCATCTTTAATTGTAGCTCCCGCAATTCCCACGTGTCATGGGAGGGACCCAGTGGGACGTAATTGAATCATGGGGGTGGGTCTTTCCCATGCTGTTCTCAGGAGAGTGAATAAGTCTCACAAGATCTGATAGTTTTATAAAGGGGCTTTCCCTTGCACACACTCTCTTGCCTGTTGCCATGTAAGATGTGACTTTGCTCCTCATTTGCCTTCTGCGGTGATTATGAGGCCTCCCAGCCATGTGGAAATGTGAGCCAGTGTCCACTGGCCTCTGTTTGTCTCCACAGTGAATCACAGAGGCCTAGACAAGGAGCTTGGAACCAGTCAGAGTTATGGAAAGGCTCATCTCTTCCCACCTTGGGCAGAGAATAAAGTGTGAGTCTAGTGTTCTGCTAAATTCTTATTTACCCTGATAAGGTTGTGTTGTGCTATAGGGTGAATGTTTAGGCAAAATCCGTATGTTAAATTCTGATGCCTGATGTGATGTTATTAGAGAAGGCAAGACCTTTGTCAGGTGATTAGGTCATGAGCGTGAAGCCCCCATGAGCGGAATTAGTGTCCTTCTAAAAAGGACCCCAGGTAGCTCTTTTGCCCCCTTTTGCCATGTGAGGACACAGAGAGGAGGTGCCATCTGTGAACCAGAAGAGCACCCTCTGCAGATACTGAATCTGCTAGAGCCCTGCTCTCGGACTTTCCAGACTCTAGAACAGTGAGAAATAAATGCCTACTGTATATAAGCCAACCAGTCTGTGATCTTTTGGTATGGCCTCCTGAATGGACTGAGACACATTGATAATGACCTGGCCTAGTGGGCTATTACATTCCATTTGCAAGAACAAGATTTACAGAAGAGAGCAAAGTGAGGGGCAAGTATTAGAAGAGTCTAGAACTACTTATGGCTATCCTGTAGAGAACTTTTCACTGCATTCACATATGGACTTTGGAGCAGGGCTCTCAAGGTTTACATCCTGCTCCTGCCCTTGCTTACAGCTACGAGGGACGTGTTGCCAGAGCACTTAGGTGGTCTCTGAATGCTGGTAAGACCCCAGCCCCAGCCGGTGTGCAGGTTCTTGAGACCATCACGAGAAATAATTCAAGGATGAGTGGAAATTATGCAAAAGGCAAGAAAGCTTTATTGTGACGTGAAAGCACACACTTGAGAGAGAAGTGCAGGAGTGCTTGTGATAACAGCTTGTGCACAAAGGAGCCTGGGTTTTCTATTTTTATGGGCTCTTCTAATTAGGAAGTAGAATAATCATGAGGCTTGTTCTTTTAGGAAAAAGGGTGGAGATTTATTAGAATTGGGGTGCCACCATTTTTATACTAAATGTGGGCATGTCAGATCTGTCATGGCACTGGTGGGGGAGTGATTTAGTATGGTAATGAGTGTATAATTAGGCCTGGGGTAGGGCCTGGGACTAATCCAGTGCCATGCTGGACTTAGCAGGTTTCAACCAGCTTAGCTCCCATCCTGCTTGTTGGGTTCTTATCAGCCCAGGGTTATCCTTGCCCTTGTGGCTAATATTCATAGCTCCTTTCTTGGTGCTATGTGAAATTGCTGTTTGATATTTTCCTGCTTCTTCTGGGACCACCCAGTATTCCTGTCTCAGAAGCACCTCACATTTTCGTTATTATTGTTCTTACGACAAGTTGGGAAATGCAATCTTTTTCTTGATAGGATATGGCGCTCATAGAGCTACAGTTGCCTTCCTTTACAGTGGTAGAGTAACTGTAATCAAATAAACATCTCAAAATGTGCCTTTATTCTGGGACTAAGGAATCAGGTGTGAAGAGAGGAACTAGGGTTGCTAGGTGAGAACAATATGCCCAGTTAGTTTTAAATTTTAGATAAACAACAAGTAATTTTTCCATATGTCCTATGCAATATTTGGAGCACATTCATACTAAACAATTATTCACTGGGGCCGGGCGCAGTGGCTCGTGCCTGTAATCCCAGCACTTTGGGAATCTGAGGTGGGTAGATCCCCTGAGGACAGGAGTTTGAGACCAGCCTGACCAACATGGTGAAACCCTGTCTCTACTAAAAATACAAAAATTAGCTGGGTGTGGTGGCACACACCTGTAATCCCAGCTACTCAGGAGGCTGAGGCTGGAGAATTGCTTGAACCTGGGAGGCAGAGGTTGCAGTAAGCCAGGATCACACCACTGCACTCCAGCCTGGGCAACAGAAAGAGACTCTGTCTAAAAAAAAAAAAAAATTCATTGATTATCTGGAATTCAAATGTAACTGGGCATCCTGTATTTCTATTTGCTAAATCTTGCAATCCTACAGAGGACATGAGTGTTGCTTTGTCTCTGGCTACTCTTGTCTTAGAGTAGACTCTTCCCCCAACTCCTCCTGCTCAAATATGAAATCAGAGGCCATAAAAGCCTTGGTAAAATGACAAGAATTTTAATGGCCTAAGGCATTAATTTATCCTTGACAGGAGACACATCCAATCTATTTTGGCTCAGTGATTTGAAACGGCAACGTTTTCCTGTTTCTCACCTTCACTCCATCCCCTGCCAAGAATGAGGATGGACCCAGAAACAATTGCTTCCATTCTTAGGGTTTTTGAGAAAAAAAATTTCATCTTGTATAGAGTTTAGGGATTTAAAGCCAAAAGGTAGATGTCAAGGCCTTTGGGGCAGTTGTTAATCCCACTCTCTTGGTACTCTGGTGTTAATTTCTTTAGTAGCCATAGTGTGCAGGTGCACCCAGCAATGTTGAGGAGAGACAAGTCCAAAATCTGGGTGATTAAGGCGTGCTTTCTCATTTCCATGCTATAATTTGAGATGTTCTTGATTTTCATGTCTGCTAATCATCAACTAGTGTCACGAAACATCTTAATGTTTAAAACCTCTGGCCCCCACCTCCCAGACTCTCTCTTAAGCAATTAGTGGTCTCTAGATGTGCATTTAATCATCCAAAAGGAAATATGTGTTAAAAGAACCCTGCACAGAATTCTTACACTCAAGCAACAGTTCCTTTTGTAATGTAAATCACCCATCTTCCTCATTTTATTGGTTCTGTAAATTTTGTGGATTTTGTACACTGATTTGTTTTTTAAGGGAGGATATTCTTGTGTGCCACTGATATTGTGGCCTCAGTTCCCCTTTCTTCCTCACCTGTTATCATCCTCCTCTTCCTTCTTATCCTTCTCATCCTAATCTTTTCGTTAAACCCACAATTAAACATTACAGCTCAGAGCAGTAGTCCTCAACTCTGGCCACAGTTTAGAATTGCGAGGATAATGAAAATAATATGTATACTCAGGGAACACACCTAGAGAATGTGACTTAAACAGTCTAAAATGGGGTGCAGACACTGATACTATTTATAGACTCTCCAAGTGATTCTATAATAATTGCATCCACAGTTGAGAGCTACCAACCTAGAGGTAAAATCAGAGAATCTGAACTGATGGGTCTGGATCCTCATCCCAGCTCTACCAATTACAATGTGTTTTTTGCCACCTCTCTGAGGCTCAGTTTCATCTTCCATAAAATGAGGATAATAATACATGCCCTGCAGATTATGAGGACAAAATGAGATAATACAAGTGAAGCTCTTAGCAGATAGTAATCTATTAATGTTGGTTGCTGCTATCTATTAAATATGTCAGCGGTCAGTAAACTATGGCTGGATGACCAAATCTGGCCCACCGCCTGTTCTTGTCAATAAAAGTTTATTAGAAAACAACCAGGTCCATTCATTTACATATTGCCACACCCATTTATTTATATATCACCACA
The DNA here is from genome assembly GCF_007565055.1 of Rhinopithecus roxellana. Lineage (NCBI taxonomy): Eukaryota > Metazoa > Chordata > Mammalia > Primates > Cercopithecidae > Rhinopithecus > Rhinopithecus roxellana. Next base: position 81,227,060 of record NC_044568.1, on the reverse strand, counting down.
CCCATTTATTTACATGTTGTATATATGTAAATATATATAATGCCCATTTATTTGCATACTGCCCAGGCCATGTCCATTTACTTACATATGGTCTATGGCTGCTGTTGTGTTACAGCAGCAGAGTTGAGTTGTGACAGAGACTTTATGGACCAGAAAGTCTAAAATATTTACTCTCAGTCCTTGCAGCAAGTTTTCTGACTCCTTGTTTATGCCCTCATAAACCTCACAGTCTAGTGGAGAAGATACCTTAACTACCTCCCAAAAATTCCAGTAGAGGGGTAGTATGGTATCATGGAAAGAACCTGAGTTTGGTGTTTTTCCTCAAATCCCCCCCCAGACCACACACGTGACTTGAGTAATCTGTTTTTGTCCTCTGGGTCTCAGATTTCTCATTTTTAAGGTAGAAGGATGGGGCACGATGATCTTTAAAGGTTCTTTTATCTCTAGAATTGTCTGATTCTGTTTGTGCCTGGCATTCTGTGGAGCTCTCCAAGCATAGATCTATCAGTTCTATGGATATTGAGCCAGGATGCGTTTTTAATTGGGGTAGTAAAGTACAGGGTAGATTCTCTCTTCCACATGATAGTTGTTTTACGGCAAATTAATACAGTTCTGCTTCTCAGCCACTCTTCCTTCTCCAGAGGTTCAGAGAAAGGTTTATAAATCCTTCTGTGGTAGGCTGATAATGATCTCCAAAGCTATCCAGGTCCTAATCTCTGGAACTTGTGAATGTTACCTTATATGGCTAAAGGGTCTTTGCAGATGTGATGAAGTTAAGGACCTTGAGATGAGAAGATTATCCTGGATTACCTGAATGTGCCCTAAATGCAATCACAAATGGTCTTTATAAGACAGAAACCAAAAGCAGAGGGAGATTTTACTTCTACAAAGAAGAGATAAGGTGATATGATGACTTTGACTGAGAGAGACTTGAAGATGCTATGTTGCTGGCTTTAAAGATGGAAGAAGGGGCCATGAGCCAAGAAATGCAAGGGATGCCATTCTGGAAGCTGGAGTAGGATGCCAAATGGATTTTCTACTCTGTAGAGCTTCCAGAGAGACCACAGCCCTGCGAAGACCTTGATTTGATCCCAGTGAAACTGATTTCAGGCTTCTGACATCCAGAACTGTAAGAAGATAAATGTGGGGGCGGAGCAAGATGGCCGAATAGGAACAACTCCAGTCTCCAACTCCCAGCGCGAGCGACACAGAAGACCGGTGATTTCTGCATTTTCAACTGAGGTACTGGGGTCATCTCACTAGGGAGTGCCGGACAATCGGTGCTGGTCAGCTGCTGCAGCCTGACCAGCAAGAGCTGAAGCAGGGCGAGGCATCGCCTCACCTGGAAGCGCAAGGGGGAAGGGGATCCGTTTTCCTAGCCAGGGGAACTGAGACACACAACACCTGGAAAATCGGGTAACTCCCACCCCAATACTGCGCTGTAAGCATACAGGCATTCCAGGAGAATATATCCCACACCTGGCCGGGAGGGTCCCACGCCCACGAAGCCTCCCTCACTGCTAACACAGCAGTCTGCCGCGATCTATCCGCAAGGCAGCAGCGAGGCTGGGGGAGGGGCGCCCGCCATTGCTGAGGCTTAAGTAGGTAAACAAAGCCGCTGGGAAGCTCGAACTGGGTGGAGCTCACAGCAGCTCAAGGAAGCCTGCCTGTCTCTGTAGTCTCCACCTCTGGGGACAGCGCACAGCTGAAGACCAACAGGGGAAGTAGCGGGAGCCGGTGCAGACGCGAACGACCCTGTCTGACAGCTTTGGGGAGAGCCGCGGATCTCCCAACGCGGAGGTTGAGATCTGAGAACGGACAGACTGCCTGCTCAGGTGTGTCCCTGACCCCTGAGTAGCCTAGCTGGGAGAAATCCCCCACTAGGGGCAGTCTGACACCCCACACCTCACAGGGTGGAGTACACCCCTGAGAGGACACTTCCAAAAGAAGAATCAGACAGGTACACTCGCTGTTCAGCAATATTCTATCTTCGGCAACCTCTGCTGCTGATACCCAGGCAAACAGGGTCTGGAGTGGACCTCAAGCAATCTCCAACAGACCAACAGAGAGTCCTTCTGACTGTCAGAAGGAAAACTATCAAACAGGAAGGACACCTATACCAAAACCCCATCAGTTCGTCACCACCATCAAAGACCAGAGACAGATAAAACCACAAAGATGGGGAAGAAGCAGGGCAGAAAAGCTGGAAATTCAAAAAATAAGAGCGCATCTCCCCCTGCAAAGGAGCGCAGCCCATCACCAGCAACGGATCAAAGCTGGTCAGAGAATGACTTGGACGAGAGGAGAGAAGAAGGCTTCAGTCCATCAAACTTATCAGAGCTAAAGGAGGAATTACGTACCCAGCGCAAAGAAACTAAAAATCTTGAAAAAAGAGTGGAAGAATTGACAGCTAGACTCATTAATGCAGAGAAGATCATAAACGAAATGACAGAGATGAAAACCATGACACGAGAAATACGTGACAAATGCACAAGCTTCAGTAACCGACTCGATCAACTGGAAGAAAGAGTATCAGCGATTGAAGATCAAATGAATGAAATGAAGCGAGAAGAGAAACCAAAAGAAAAAAGAAGAAAAAGAAATGAGCAAAGCCTGCAAGAAGTATGGGATTACGTAAAAAGACCAAATCTACGTCTGATTGGGGTGCCTGAAAGTGAGGGGGAAAATGGAACCAAGTTGGAAAACACTCTTCAGGATATCATCCAGGAGAACTTCCCCAACCTAGTAGGGCAGGCCAACATTCAAATTCAGGAAATACAGAGAACGCCACAAAGATACTCCTCCAGAAGAGCAACTCCAAGACACATAATTGCCAGATTCACCAAAGTTGAAATGAAGGAAAAAATCTTAAGGGCAGCCAGAGAGAAAGGTCGGGTCACCCACAAAGGGAAGCCCATCAGACTAACAGCAGATCTCTCGGCAGAAACTCTACAAGCCAGAAGAGAGTGGGGGCCAATATTCAACGTTCTTAAAGAAAAGAATTTTAAACCCAGAATTTCATATCCAGCCAAACTAAGTTTCATAAGTGAAGGAGAAATAAAATCCTTTACAGATAAGCAAATGCTTAGAGATTTTGTCACCACCAGGCCTGCCTTACAAGAGACCCTGAAGGAAGCCCTAAACATGGAAAGGAACAACCGGTACCAGCCATCGCAAAAACTTGGCAAAATGTAAAGACCATCGAGGCTAGGAAGAAACTGCATCAACTAACGAGCAAAATAACCAGTTAATATCATAATGGCAGGATCAAGTTCACACATAACAATATTAACCTTAAATGTTAATGGACTAAATGCTCCAATTAAAAGACACAGACTGGCAAACTGGATAAAGAGTCAAGACCCATCAGTCTGCTGTATTCAGGAGACCCATCTCACATGCAGAGACATACATAGGCTCAAAATAAAGGGATGGAGGAAGATCTACCAAGCAAATGGAGAACAAAAAAAAGCAGGGGTTGCAATCCTAGTCTCTGATAAAACAGACTTTAAACCATCAAAGATCAAAAGAGACAAGGCCATTACATAATGGTAAAGGGATCAATTCAACAGGAAGAGCTAACTCTCCTAAATATATATGCACCCAATACAGGAGCACCCAGATTCATAAAGCAAGTCCTTAGAGACTTACAAAGAGACTTAGACTCCCATACAATAATAATGGGAGACTTCAACACTCCGCTGTCAACATTAGACAGATCAACGAGACAGAAAGTTAACAAGGATATCCAGGAATTGAACTCATCTCTGCACCAAGCGGACCTAATAGACATCTATAGAACTCTCCACCCCAAATCAACAGAATATACATTCTTCTCAGCACCACATCGCACTTATTCCAAAATTGACCACATAATTGGAAGTAAAGTACTCCTCAGCAAATGTAAAAGAACAGAAATTATAACAAACTGTCTCTCAGACCACAGTGCAATCAAACTAGAACTCAGGACTAAGAAACTCAATCAAAACCGCTCAACTACATGGAAACTGAACAACCTGCTCCTGAATGACTACTGGGTACATAACGAAATGAAAGCGGAAATAAAGATGTTCTTTGAAACCAATGAGAACAAAGATACAACATACCAGAATCTCTGGGACACATTTAAAGCAGTGTGTAGAGGGAAATTTATAGCACTAAATGCCCACAAGAGAAAGCAGGAAAGATCTAAAATTGACACTCTAACATCACAATTAAAAGAACTGGAGAGGCAAGAGCAATCACATTCAAAAGCTAGCAGAAGGCAAGAAATAACTAAGATCAGAGCAGAACTGAAGGAGATAGAGACACAAAAAACCCTCCAAAAAATCAATGAATCCAGGAGTTGGTTTTTTGAAAAGATCAACAAAATTGACAGACCGCTAGCAAGGCTAATAAAGAAAAAAAGAGAGAGGAATCAAATAGATGCAATAAAAAATGATAAAGGGGATATCACCACTGACCCCACAGAAATACAAACTACCATCAGAGAATACTATAAACGCCTCTACGCAAATCAACTAGAAAATCTAGAAGAAATGGATAATTTCCTGGACACTTACACTCTCCCAAGGCTAAACCAGGAAGAAGTTGAATCCCTGAATAGACCAATAGTAGGCTCTGAAATTGAGGCAACAATTAATAGCCTACCCACCAAAAAAAGTCCAGGACCAGATGGATTCACAGCTGAATTCTACCAGAGGTACAAGGAGGAGCTGGTACCATTCCTTCTGAAACTATTCCAATCAATAGAAAAAGAGGGAATCCTCCCTAACTCATTTTATGAGGCCAACATCATCCTGATACCAAAGCCTGGCAGAGACACAACAAAAAAAGAGAATTTTAGACCAATATCCCTGATGAACATTGATGCAAAAATCCTCAATAAAATACTGGCAAACCGGATTCAGCAGCACATCAAAAAGCTTATCCACCATGATCAAGTGGGCTTCATCCCTGGGATGCAAGGCTGGTTCAACATTCGCAAATCAATAAACGTAATCCAGCATATAAACAGAACCAAAGACAAGAACCACATGATTGTCTCAATAGATGCAGAAAAGGCTTTTGACAAAATTCAACAGCCCTTCATGCTAAAAACGCTCAATAAATTCGGTATTGATGGAACGTACCTCAAAATAATAAGAGCTATTTATGACAAACCCACAGCTAATATCATACTGAATGGGCAAAAACTGGAAAAATTCCCTTTGAAAACTGGCACAAGACAGGGATGCCCTCTCTCACCACTCCTATTCAACATAGTGTTGGAAGTTCTGGCTAGGGCAATCAGGCAAGAGAAAGAAATCAAGGGTATCCAGTTAGGAAAAGAAGAAGTCAAATTGTCCCTGTTTGCAGATGACATGATTGTATATTTAGAAAACCCCATCGTCTCAGCCCAAAATCTCCTTAAGCTGATAAGCAACTTCAGCAAAGTCTCAGGATACAAAATTAATGTGCAAAAATCACAAGCATTCTTATACACCAGCAACAGACAAGCAGAGAGCCAAATCAGGAATGAACTTCCATTCACAATTGCTTCAAAGAGAATAAAATACCTAGGAATCCAGCTTACAAGGGATGTAAAGGACCTCTTCAAGGAGAACTACAAACCACTGCTCAGTGAAATCAAAGAGGACACAAACAAATGGAAGAACATACCATGCTCATGGATAGGAAGAATCAATATCGTGAAAATGGCCATACTCCCCAAGGTTATTTATAGATTCAATGCCATCCCCATCAAGCTACCAATGACTTTCTTCACAGAATTGGAAAAAGCTGCTTTAAAGTTCATATGGAACCAAAAAAGAGCCCGTATTGCCAAGACAATCCTAAGTCAAAAGGACAAAGCTGGAGGCGTCACGCTACCTGACTTCAAACTATACTACAAGGCTACAGTAACCAAAACAGCATGGTACTGGTACCAAAACAGAGATATAGACCAATGGAACAGAACAGAGTCCTCAGAAATAATACCGCACATCTACAGCCATCTGATCTTTGACAAACCTGAGAGAAACAAGAAATGGGGAAAGGATTCCCTATTTAATAAATGGTGCTGGGAAAATTGGCTAGCCATAAGTAGAAAGCTGAAACTGGATCCTTTCCTTACCCCTTATACAAAGATTAATTCAAGATGGATTAGAGACTTAAATGTTAGACCTAATACCATAAAAACCCTAGAAGAAAATCTAGGTAGTACCATTCAGGACATAGGCATGGGCAAGGACTTCATGTCTAAAACACCAAAAGCAACGGCAGCAAAAGCCAAAATTGACAAATGGGATCTAATTAAACTAAAGAGCTTTTGCACAGCAAAAGAAACTACCATCAGAGTGAACAGGCAACCTACAGAATGGGAGAAAATTTTTGCAACCTACTCATCTGACAAAGGGCTAATATCCAGAATCTACAAAGAACTCAAACAAATATACGAGAAAAAAACAAACAACCCCATCAAAAAGTGGGGAAAGGATATGAACAGACATTTCTCAAAAGAAGATATTCATACAGCCAACAGACACATGAAAAAATGCTCATCATCACTGGCCATCAGAGAAATGCAAATCAAAACCACAATGAGATACCATCTCACACCAGTTAGAATGGCAATCATTAAGAAGTCAGGAAACAACAGGTGTTGGAGAGGATGTGGAGAAATAGGAACACTTTTACACTGTTGGTGGGATTGTAAACTAGTTCAACCATTATGGAAAACAGTATGGCAATTCCTCAAGGATCTAGAACTAGATGTACCATATGACCCAGCCATCCCACTACTGGGTATATACCCAAAGGATTATAAATTAGTCTACTACAAAGACACATGTACACGTATGTTTATTGCGGCACTATTCACAATAGCAAAGACTTGGAATCAACCCAAATGTCCATCTGTGACAGACTGGATTAAGAAAATGTGGCACATATACACCATGGAATACTATGCAGCCATAAAAAAGGATGAGTTTGCGTCCTTTGTAGGGACATGGATGCAGCTGGAAACCATCATTCTTAGCAAACTATCACAAGAAGAGAAAACCAAACACCGCATGTTCTCACTCATAGGTGGGAACTGAACAATGAGATCACTTGGACTCGGGAAGGGGAACATCACACACTGGGGTCTATCATGGGGAGGGGGGAGGGGGGAGGAGGGAGGGATTGCATTGGGGAGTTATACATGATATAAATGATGAATTGATGGGTGCTGACGAGTTGATGGGTGCAGCACACCAACATGGCATAAGTTTACATATGTAACAAACCTGCACGTTATGCACATGTACCCTAGAACTTAAAGTATAATAATAAAAAAAAATAAAATAAAATAAAATAAAATAAAAAAAAAAAAAAAAAAAAAAAAAAAAAAGAAGATAAATGTGTGTGATTTTAAGCCACTGAGTTTGTGGTAATTTGTTACAGCAACCATAGGAAACTAATATAACCTCCTTACATTGATAAATAACCTAGGAATCCTGAGGAGAATTAGCAGTATGCTTGTAAAATGTGTCTCATAACAGAGAGAAAATAATAAAACTAGTGCTAGTTATGTGTAAAGGCTGGGATGAAATAGAGGGAAAGAAAAATTGAAGGAGAGTTGGCAGGGGAAGAGAGAAATATGGAAGAGAGAGAAATATGAGAGGGGATATGAAAGGCTTAAGATCTTCTCTACCTCTTCACTTCTACCTTCGCTGTGGTAGGCTAAGTTTCCACCATGTAGCCACCCCCTGGTACTAAACCCTGGTGTAATTCCCTCCCCTTGAGAGCAGCTGGGACCCATGACTTGCTTTTAACCAACAGGAGATGGCAAAGGTAATGGGATGTTACAGATGTGATTATAACATTTCATTATAGACAACTCGATCTTAGCATGCTAGAGAAACTCTCTGACCAATCCTAAAGAAACAAATAGTCGTGTCGTGAACTGTCTGTGGAGACAGCCACATGGCAGGGAACTGTAAATTGTCTGTAGGACCTTAGGGCAGCCCCCAGATTATAGCCAGTAAGAAATCAGGGCCCTTAGTCACCCTGCTGCAGGTAAATGAATTCTTCCCATAACAAAAACGAGCGTGGGAGTAGGTCCTTCCACAGTCAAGCCTTAGGATGAGAGCACAGCCCTCCTGACACAGTGATTGCAGCCTTGTGTGACCCTGAGCAGAGGACTTCATCAAGCTGTACCTGACCCAAAGAAACTCTGAGATAATGTGGGTCTTTTTGAGCCACCAAGTGTGTGGTATTTTGTTACTCAGCAATAGAAAATGAATACAGTCACTACCAATAAAACACATTCTAGAAATAGGTGAAGGAGATGACCACCTAAGGAGTGTGGTTTTGGGCTATCTCAAGTCTCTCACTTTTGCAAAAATTTTCCCTCTGCTAATATCCACAATATCCATCTTAGTAACCCTTTATAATCAAAGTTGTCAAAGTTCTATTTAAAATTAAAATATTACCAAGGATGTGCAGAATATGGAATGATTATTAGTTTTAAGTCTAGATTAATTCAAGTATCTGATAAATTCAATAGTTAGCAGTATAAAGAATGGTACACAGGATAGATAAGTTTTGATTGAAGCAGTAGGGAGACCCGGAGTGATCCAGCATACATTTATGGAGCATTAACTACATGTTAGTTGGGGTTTTTTTTTTTTTTTTTTTGAGATGCAGTTTCACTCTTGTTGCCCAGGCTGTAGTGCAACAGTGTGATCTTAGCTCACTGCAATCTCTGCTACCCAGGTTCAAGCAATTCTACTGCCTCAGCCTCCTGAGTAGCTGGGATTACAGGTGTGCACCAACATGTCCAGCTAATTTTTGTAGTTTTAGTAGAGACGGGGTTTTGCCACATTGGCCAGGCTGGTCTCGAACTCCTGACCTTAGGTGATCCACCCACTTCGACCTTCCAAAGTGCTAGGATTACAGGTATGAGGCACTGCACCTGGCCAGATGTTATTTTATGTGTGTGTGTGTGTGTGTGTGTATATATGTATATGTATATATTTACATTACAAATATAAATCTATAAATATATATTATATATGTATTAGATACTGTGTTATATATGTGTATATAAAAATACATATATTTAAATAATCACATCAACTCTATGGGGTAGGTATTTTGACTATCCCCAGTTTACCAATAAAGAGACAATGGTACAGAGGGTTTATGTAACTTGCTCAAACGTATGCTGCTAACAAGTGGTGGTATCTGAGAGGGACCATACATTGGGATCCTGAAATAGCAAGGAGATTGGAGAATGAGTATGAATATGCAGGAAATGGTAAGGAGTGGCAAGGTGTGGTCACTCCTACCTATAAACCCAGCAATTTAGGAGGCTGAGACAGGAGGATTGCTTGAGCCCATGAGTTTGAGACCAGCCTGGGCAATATAGTGGGATTCCATCTCTATATGAAATTTTAAAAATTAGGTGGATGTGGTGGTTTTAGCCTTTAGCCTCAGCTACTTGGGAGGTTGAGGCAGGAGGATCCCTTGAGCCCAGGAGGTCAAGGCTGCAGTAAGCTATGACTGTGTCATTGCACTCCAGCCTGGGCAACACAGTGAGACCCTGTCTATTAAAAAGTAAAAAAAGAGTAGGAAGGGGTATTGAGGAAAGAGGATAGTTCTTCAAAGAGGAATGTCATCCTAGGCTCTACGCAAAGGCAAACTGAGAGGCTGCTTACAAAAATAATGGCAATAGGGCTTATCAGTAAGGAATATCTGAAGGATGACTTGGTTAGAATGACTAACACCAGGCCCCGTTTTGGCGAGAGAGTGCTTTGATTTATTAGACGTCTACTGTGTGTTTAGGAGGGAGGGAATGGAGACATGTCCCACTGATTTGTCCTCTTTGACGTAGGGTCTCACATGGGAAAGAGCCTCCCCTAGACCAGTCTTAAGTGATAACATAAAAGTGTCCCCTAGGCTGACACACACATTTGGATCACTCAGTAGTTCTGGGTGAGCACATTTTTGCTTCATTCATAGAAGTCTGTACAAATGAAACAATAAAAAAATTACATGTATTTAAATACATATATTTTAGCCCCTTTGAAGAGAGGGGAATAGAAGAAACTTGAAATACTTTCTTGGCTCACATTGATTCCTCTCTGTAAACTGTGTTTGGGCTTCTATCCCTTCTGGAAATAGACCCAATCCACAACCCCAGGGTGAGTAATGTCCCAAATGGAGCTGTCTTCTGTCTCCTTCCTCTGGCCCCAGTGGTTGGCCTGAAGGAGAGCACAGGACAGAAATCGGCTATTTAGAGTCCTTCTTTGGGCTTTTTTCAAACTGGAACCCAGAGAGGGAAGACTCTTCTTCTTTTGTAACTGAGCTCTTAAGAGGTTATCCCAAAGTTGCCAGTCACCAAGTCCCTCATTATGTGCAGTAGGTTGAACTGAAGCCACCTTCCAGAACCACTCAAACACTAGAGTTGGCTGGGTGTAGTGGCTCATGCCTGTAATCCCAGCACTTTGGGAGGCTGAGGTGGGCAGATCACTTGAGGTCAAGAGTTCAAGACCAGCCTGGCCAACATGGTGAAATCCCATCTCTGCTAAAAACACAAAAATTAGCTGGGTATGGTGGCGCATGCCTGTGGTCCCAGCTACTCAGGAGGCTGAGGCAGGATAATTGCTTGAACCCAGGAGGTGGAGGCTGCAGTGAGCCAAGATTGTGCCACTGCACTCCAGCCTGGACAACAGAGCAAGACTCGGTATCAAAACAAACAAACAGACAAACAAACACCTGACTGGGCATGGTGGCTCATGCCTGTAATCCCAGCACTTTGGGAGGCCGAGGCAGGTGGATCACAAGGTCAGCAGATCGAGACCATCCTGGCCAACATGGTGAAACCCCGTCTCTACCAAAAAAATACAAAAATTAGCAGAGCATGGTGGCAGGTGCCTGTAATCCCAGCTACTTGGGAGGCTGAGGCAGAAGAATCACTCGAACCCAGGAAGCGGAGGTTGCAGTGGGCTGATATCGCGCCACTGCGCTCCAGCCTAGCGACAGAATGAGACTCCATCTCAAAAAAACAAACAAACAAGCAAAAAAACCCAAAACAACAAAAACAAAACCGTCTAGAGGAGAGTTGAGAAATATCATGATGGTTTTACAATCTCTGCTTGTACTTATTCCTGAATTTATCTGCTCTTTGATATAAAGTATATTGGCCTGTGATCCAATATCTCCTCCTCTGTTTTTTCAGCTTTAATGAGGAACAATTGACACATCATAATGTGTCCATATTTTAATATATATCCATCTAATTGTGATTTATTCAATCTCAATCAAGATAATAAAAATATCCATCATGCCCCCAAATTGCCTCAAGACCTACTGTAATTCTTCTCTTGTCTTCCAACCCCAGGCAACTACTGATTTGCTTTCTGTCACTATAGAGTGGATTTCATTTTCTAGAATTTTATATAAATGGGATCTAATAGTATATACTCTTTTTGTTGGTCTAGCTTCTTTAACTCAGCACACTAATTTTAAATCATTCATGTTGCATGTTTCAATAATTCATTTTTTTCTTGCTGGGTAAGGATTCCATTGTTTATCCATTCACCTGTTGTGATGAGCATTTGTTTTTTTCCCAGTTTTTGACTATTATGAATAATTGTGTTATAGGCTGGGTGTAGTGCCTCATGTCTGTAATCCCAGCATTTTGGGAGACTGAGGTGGGAGGATCACTGAGCCCAGGAGTTTGAGAGTAGCCTGGGTAACATAGGACGACCCCATTTCTACAAAAAAATTAAGAAATTAGCCAGGCATAGTGACTCATGCCTATAATTCTAGCTCTCTGGGAGTCTGGTGTGGGAGAATTGCTTGAGTCCAGAAAGTCAAGACCAGCCTGGGCAACAGTGAGACCCCATCTCTAAAAAAGAAATAATAATTAAAAATTAGCTGGGCGTGACGGCATGTGCCTGTAGTCCCAGCTACTCAGGAGGCTGAGGTGGGAGGATTGCTTGAGCCCAAGAGGTTGAGGCTGCGGTGAACCATGATCACACCACTGCAGTCCAGCCTGGGTGATACAGCAAGATCCTGTCTGAAAATAATACTACTACTAATAATTATGTTATGAATGTTTGGGTATAAGTGTTTGTATGGACACATTATGCTTTCACTTCTCTTGGGTAAGTACCTAGAAGTGTAAAGGTTAGGTTGTATGGCATGTATGCTTAACTTTGTAAGAAAATGCCGAACCACCTTCCTGATTTCTGTAATGGTTATATCATTTACGAGGGTTCCCATTGCTCCACATCTTTGCCAGCATGTTTTGGAGAACTTTATCTGTAGGACTTGTGAATTTAGATATTGGAAAATATTTACTTGGAACAAGTAGCACCCGGTAGAATCTATGTAAAAGCTTGAAATTTGCACAACATGACTTAATTGCATGAGCTCAGGCCTATGCAAGACTGAATGATAATTGGCCCCTCAGACTGGAAAAAGCTGCAACCAATAAGTAGCATTTTTTATTCTCCTGATCACATGACTTCTTCTTTCAGCCAGCAAATGGAACTCCGAGATTAAAAAGAAGTAATGGTTGATGTTAATTTAAGCAATGTGGGTTTTTAAAAAAATCCCATCATCAGTTAATAATTTAATAATAAGCTTATAATTGCTGCCAATGTGTCTGTGATGGGGAGAAATATCCTGACAATGGCAGATCGTCTGAATCAAGTCATGTAAAAAGACAAAAGTAGTAGCTTGCCAATGTTTGCCCCAGGCCTTGCCAAGTCTAGGCCACCTCTGGCTGGAGAGTGGGTGAAGCCAGGCAGGTGACAAAGAATGGTGACTCTTGAATCAGGCAGTCTTCTTCCTGATGCAGCCACATACCAGTTGTGTAACCTCAGGCCCGTTATTACACTTGCTCTTTCCCTCAGTTTCCTCATCTATAAAATGGGATCCAAAAGTACATGCCTTCTATGGCTGTTGTAAAGGTAAAATGAGTTAATGCGTGTGACGTCCTTAGAACATTGACAGTACGCATTGAATAGCTGTTATTAGTATCAATACTGTTGGTATGTTGCTGATGGTCAACTTTTGTTTCCACATTCCTGGTGAAGAAAATTTATGTTTCATGGTATCTGATCATGTTTTATTTTATTTTAATTTATTTTTTTATTTTGAGATGGAGTCTCGCTCTGTCACCTAGGCTAAAGTGCAGCAGCACGACCTCGGCTCACTGCAGCCTCCATCTCCCGGGCTCAGGCGAATCTCCTGCCTCAGCCTCCAGAGTAGCTGGGACTACAGATGCCCGCCACCATGCCTGGCTAATTTTGTATTTTTAGTAGAGACAGGGTTTTGCCATGTTGGCCAGGCTGGTCTCGAACTCCTGACCTCAAGTGATCCACCCGCCTCAGCCTCCCAAAGTGTTGGGATTACAGGTGTGAGCCACCACGCCCAGCTATTATCATGTTTTATAACAATGATCTCATTTCCTCCCGTAATTTATCATTATTCCTGTTTTACATGTGAGACTCCTGGGGCTCAGCAAAATTAAGAAACTGTAATGGTGGAGCCAGCGTTCAAACCCAGAATTTCAGATCCTAACACCAATGCCCATTTTATTATTTTAAGCTGCTCTTTTGAGAAGAGGCCACTAGCCCTAGGGCAAGAGATTGGTGATGCTCCCCTGAGAGAGAAGAAAGAGCATTAATTTCTGCTCCGACTAATTTTGGTTGTCCAGGTGCAGAGCTTTGCTCTTAGGTGTGGAAAGGAAAGTGTCCCTCCTCCTCCCAGTTCCTGCTAGTCCCTGGAGGTTCTTGGCCTGCATTCTTGCTGCAGTAAGCTCTATAGGAACCTGGCCAATTCAAAGGACTGGAGATGTTCTGAGGACTTCTGGCAAAGGAGGTCTTGGGTACTGTCTTAGTTTGTTTGTGTTGCTATAACGGGCTGGGTAATTTATAAGGAACAGAGATCTGTTTCTTATAGTTCTGGAGGCTGGGGAGTCCAAGGTCGAGACTATGTCTGCCAAGGGTCTTCTTGCTTTGTCATACCATGGTGAAAGTAGAAGGATAAGCAAGTGAGAGAGAGAGAGAGAGAGAGGAGAGAGAGAGAGAGAGAGAGAGAGAGAGAGAGAGAGAGAGAGAGAGAGAGAGAGAGAGAGAGAGAGAGAGAGAGAGGGAGAGAGAGAGAGATAAGGGGGTGAAACTCATAACTCATCCTTTTATCAAGAACCTACTTCCGGCCAGGTGCAGTGGCTCACACCTGTAATCCCAGCACTTTGAGAGGCCGAGGCAGGTGGATCACGAGGTCAGTAGTTCGAGACCAGCCTGGCCAACATGGTGAAACCCCCATCTCTACTAAAAATACAAAAAGATTAGCCAGGCGTGGTGGCAGGCACGTGTAATTCCAGTTACTTGGGAGGCTGAGGCAGGAGACTTGCTTGAACCCAGTAGGAGAGGTTGCAGTGAGCCGAGATCATGCCATTGCACTCCAGCCTGGGCAACAAGAGTGAAACTCTGTCAAGAAAAAAAAAAAAAAGAACCCACTTCCATGATAAGGAACCATAACGGCATTCATCCATCATTAAGGCAGAGCCCTCATGACTTAACCACCTCTTAAAGGCCCCACCTCTCAATACTGTTGCCAATATGTAAACTTTGGGGACCATATTTGAACCATAACAGGTGTATTTCCTTTCTGTCTTGGAAGCTCATTTTCTGCTCTCTGAGATGAGGGCAGGTGACCCCACTTTGGATGAGAAGGATGTTTTCCAGGATGCTGGTCCCTAGTCCTTAGCAGCAACCCCATAGGATTTTAGGAGACGAACCAGAAACACAGTCTTCTCTCTGAGACAGATGCTCCTGAAGTTTAAAACAGTCTTCTCTCTGAGACAGATGCTCCTGAAGTTTAATGGGCATGATTACCCTTCCTCATAAGGCACATTGCGATGCAGGGAAAACCACAGAGGCAAAGGGAGTGGAAAAGACATTTAGCAAACCCATCTCCATAAGTACTGGGAATGAGATCCTTGGGAAAATAGAGAGAAAGAAAAGAATGAAGTGAATTGTTGAGGGAGGACAAAAATCTGAAATAAAACAGGAAGAAAAACTGTGCCCTGTGAAAATGATCCGAAGTCTATGACACATATTAGGAAGAAGACAGCCATGAAGGGTAAATTTGGTGAGGGAGGGAAGCCGGGAGCAGGGAGGCAGCAGACGTGGAGTGCGACGGATGACAGCAGTAAAAGCAGCCAAATGGGAACGATGAGAAACTCTTAAGTGCAAGTGAGAGAGATTCAAGTAATGAGAACCTCAGATAAGACAAATACAAGAAATAAAACCAATTTTAGAGCAAGACTGATGAGCCAAACGGAACCGACAGCCAATGAGGGCACGGTGGGTGGTGAGAAGCATGAACGAGACAAATCCAAAGAGAAAGGAAATGTCTCGGTTGCTGTGGCTGTCAGATGGCTTTGACAAGGGAGAGGAAGATGGACAATGAGAGGCTGAGGCTGATGGACAAATCCTCCAGCCCTGAGTCACATAACATTAGAGGGATTTGTTCTGTGGTCCGTGACCATCTCCGCTCTGGGATGCACACAAGGGTGCATTCAGAACGGATGACGCTGGTTCCCTTTCTGTTTGGGATTAGCTCCGAGGTAGAGAAGTCTTCAAAGCAGCCGTAAACTCTCAGAAGTCATGCTGTATTTCCAAACTTACAGTCCCAAAGGAGAAAGTGCTCTATTTTCACATCAAAGCCTCGGGATGCTTTTCCTCCACGGGTCTTCCCCTGGGTTTTAAGTCGTAATTTTTCAAATCTATCCCAAACCCTCATGTTATATTCACCTAAGAGAAGGAAACAGCTTGGTGCATAGGTTATGCAAATATTGGATATTGATAAACTGGTGGATATTGATACATTGTTAACGCTCTTAGCGCCATCATTTACTGACTTCAGTTTTCTCCCATAGAATGGAGAAGATCATAGCGGGACTCTGGGCAGCAAATGAGATAGGCTGAGTAAAGTTCACAGCACTGTGGCAAGACCGTGCTAGAGGCTGGGATGCGGAAGGAACAAGACGCAGTCCAGCTCCACACAGAATTTAGAGGCTTTGAAGAGAGGCAGGCGTGTCAATATGTGTTTTAGTAAAGTATGAGGAATGCAACCATGGAATCGTACCCACGTCCTAGAGATGGCGTGGAGGAGGGCTGTGCTTCAATCCATCAGGGTGTGGTTGAGGTCATGGAGAAGCTTTTAACTTGCAACCGGGAGTTAGGGGAAAGACATTTCAGACCCAGGGAATATTATAGAAAAAGGCATGGAAGGGTGAAACAGAAGAGCAAGTTTGGTAATGCAGGCACTGCTTTGTTTCCAAAAGTGCTTTTTGCAGGGGGTTAATAGGTAGAAAAGAAAGAGAGGACTCTGTGTTTCAATGAATTTTAGGTTAAACAAACACACTTTAAAAAATGGGAGGACTTGTAAGAGTCTTAAATCTGCTCATGTGTCCCTCTTGAATCTACAAGAGGGACAGTATAAGATACAGTATTTGAGCACAAAAACCTTTCTGAGAAGAATCTTACAGGCCTAGTATTCTACTCCCCATCCCACTCCCAATAATATTTTTGTAAGTTTATGAAATACTGACCCCAAGAATGAGGAATGCAATTGAGTTGATGGTAGGTGTGTCATTTATATATTTGAAAAGCAGGTTACAGTAACAATAGAAACCTAGGACAAAGAGCATCACCACCTTTGGATAACATTAAATATGAAATCACCCCTATCTAATTGGAGTAGATAATCAGCCCGGCACTCCACTGCCCCAAGGGATGGATGTGGCAGAACGTGAAACAGAACTCACCAGCAAGTCTTCCTGGCTTTTGTTTTAAAAAACATCTAGGCCAGGTGCAGTGGCTCACACCTGAAATCCCAGCACTTTAGGAGGCTGAGGTGGGAGGATTGCTTGAGGCCAGGAGTTCAAGTCTAGCTTGGGCAACATAGTGAGACCTTGTTTTTACAAAAAGTTAAAAAAAAAAAAAATCTGGGTGTGGTAGTGTACACCTGTAGTCCCAGCTACTTGAGAGGCTGAGGTGGGAGGATCACTTGAGTCTGGGATGTGAGGCTGTGGTGAGCCATGATCATGCCATTGCTCTCCAGCCTGAGCGACAGAGTGACACCCTGTCTCCAAAAAAAAAAAAAAAAAAAAAAAAAAAAGGCCTAACCCTCAGTAGAATTTAGAAGTGTTGTTCAGGAGATAAAAGGCAGGGAGGAAATTTATAGCTGTAAAGAATGTGTCTTTGCTGTGTGAGGACACTATCTCTGTCCTTGCATACTAGAGGATCCTTTGGGTGTTGGTGGGAAGGAAAGACAGCTTTATTTTCTTGCAATGCAACTGAGCGACATCAAGACCATAGAAAAATATGTCTGGTTGGTATCTTAGCAGAGAGAATGTATTAGTTACCTATTGCTGCATAACAAATACCCCAAACTTACTGGCTTAGAAACAGCAAACATTTAGCATAACGTGTATCAAAAGACATCTCAGATCAGAGAAAAAGAACACCAGAAGAAATATACACAAATTAAGTGAGACGCAGTGGCTACTGTGCTTTGTACTTAATGGGTCCAGTACACATTTATTTACATAAATGAACGAATAAATGAATGATCAGGGGTTTATTGGTTTGGCGCAAAAGCAGAATACAAATAAACAGCTTGGAAAATATTTTTAAAGAACAGCAAGACCATGCAAAATAAAGGATTGGCTAAAAACAGCAACAGCAGCAAAACAGCAAAACATTTATCATCATTTCTGTGGGTCAGGAAGCCACTCTCTGTTCTTTGCTAGCTGATTCTCTTCATAGGGAAGCTCACAAGATGGCAGCTGGCTTTGTCAGTGTATATGAAGGAGCCAGACAGAGAAGCTAGTAACACAGAAGTCACGGTCTTGTAACCTAATCTTGGAAGTGACATTCCATCACTTTTTAAAAATTGATGTAAATATTTGTGCATGTTTCTGGGGAACACGGGATATTTTGTTATATTCGTAGGTGGTGTAATGATCAAGTCAGGGCAGTTAGGATAGTCCTTGCCTCAAACATTTATCATTTCTATGTATTGGGAACATTTCAAGTTCTTTCTTCTAGCTATTTTGAAAGGTACCTACATTGTCATCAATTGTGGTAACTCTACTCTGCTATCAAACATTATAACTTATTCCTTCTATCTAACTTCTTATTTGTAGCCATTGACCAACCTCTTTCCCCACCCCTACTGCACACCCTTCCCAGTCTCTGGTGTCTGTCATTCTATTCTCTACCTCCATGAGATTCATTATTTAAAACTCCCACATACGAGTGAGAACATGATGTTTGCCTTTTTGTGCCCAGCTTATTTCATTTAACATAAGGACCTCCAGTTCCATCTATGTTGCTGTAAATGACAGAACTTCATTCTTTTTATTAAAATTCTTTATTTTAAGTTCAGGGATACAAGTGCAGGTTTGTTACATAGGTAAACTTTTGTCATAGGGTTTGTGGTACAGATTATTTTGTCACCCAGGTATTAAGCCCAGTATCCATTGGTTATTTTTCCCCGATCCTCTCCTCTCCCTCCTCCCTCTGAAACGCCCCAGTGTGTGTTGTTCCCCTCTATGTGTCCATGTGTTCTCATCATTTAGCTCCCACTTAAAAGTGAGAACATGCAGTATTTGGCTTTCTGTTTCTGTGTTAGTGTGCTAAGGATAATGGCTTCCAGCTCCATCCATGTTCCTGCAAAAGACATGATCTCATTCTTTTTTATGGCTACATAGTATTCCATGGTGTATAGAATTTCATTCTTTTTATGACTGGACATTCCATTACTTTTGCCATTTTTTATTCATTAAGAGCAACTTGCTAAGTCCAGTCCACACTCAGGGGGAGGGGATTACTCAAGGTCATGAATACCAGGAGATCTGGACCACTGAGGGCCATGTCTGGAGTTCTGCCACAGAGGACTACAGCCATTCTTACAAAATGGCTCTGTGTAAGCCTCATCACTTGGAGGTGGCTGAAAACTGAAGTTAATCCAGGGTCAAGGACGCTGGGGATATCATTGTCAGCCTGCGTGGATAGTTGGCCAATCACAGGAGGAGAAGGTCTGCCTCCTATCTTGACACTATGTCAATTTCTAGAGTCACGAGATAGCCCCAAGTGAGGGAAGGTCCTAAGAATGGCCACACTGAAGGGGAGGCATATCTGTAATTTTAATAGATACTGGTAAGTTGTCATCCAAAAAGGATGTAGCAATTTTTATATGCAGAATTCAAAATCCTTCTTTATTTTTGCTCTTTTTACTGGAAAAACAAATGTTATGCACATAACTACTGAATACAGTGAAGTAGAAGTAATAAGAGTGAAAATGTTCGTGTTCAGTCCAAGTCAATGAGAGATGAATCATAGATAGATGATTCAACAGCAAAATAATAGTTCTGAGATTCAATTTACAGAAGCTCAAGGAGAGAGAACAACTTATCAAACAGTAAATGAAAGTCAGGTTGGGAAATGCTGAAGAAGACAAAGGAACACAATTGACTAGAGGAAGAACTTTGAGTACAATATGGAGAAAAATTTCAACTCTGAAGCCCAAGCTCATCTAAACATTAGCCTAAACTGGTTGTAGGGTTATGCATGCATTTATTCATCCATCCAGTAAATATGTGTCATGCTTACTATATGATAGGTGTTATGCTTGACAACTCCAACGTCCTAACAGTGAACTAGACCAGGAATCAGAAAACTATGGCTAGTGGGCCAAATTTGGCCCACTGCATGATTTTGTAAATAAAGTTCTATTGGAATACAGCCACCCTCATTTACTTGTGAATTGTCTTTGATTGTTTTTCCACCCCGACAGCACAGTTGAGTAGTTGTGATAGAGACTGTACAGCCTGCAAAGCCTAAAATATTTATTATCTGATCATTCACAGAAAAAAAGTTTGCTAACCTCTAGGCGAGACCATCATGGTTCTTATTCTCATGATGCTTGTATTCACTTTACTGCATCTTCAGGTTATACACTAATAACTCAAAGCACCTAATTATCCAATAGCTTCTCTGCACATACAAAGTTGTATGCTTTGCAACTTCACACATGAAAAACTTGCGAAAATTTCTAGGATGTCCATAAAATTGGTCAACCGAGAAAAATGATCTCTTGTTAATTGTACTTGGGTATACATAAAAGCTCAAAAATTCTAAAACATATTTCCTAAATCTTTGAGTAAAGTGAGTGCTTCAGGAGGATGCACCACATTTATTTTGACTTAAAACAACTTCCCCCCAAATCTCATCAAGTACTCTGTTTCGAGATTTATTGGAGGAGAGGGATTCTGAATATTGCTCCTTCTACTATCCTGGTTCTAATCAGAAGCACAAAGATCTAGATAGAGAAAATAAAATACCGTATTTATGACTAAGGCCCATCGGGTCCCAAAGAATGGGGTTCCCTGGTAAAAGAGGATTGGAGAACAAAGCTTGGATTGATGTCTCCTGTTGCCTTTCCCCAGATCCAGCTCTTGGACTATCCACTGACAGCGTTGGGTGGCAAAGTGGCCTCTGAGTATTCTCACCCAGCTGGCTCCATAAAGGATCACTCTTCACTTTAGTACCTTGGGGTCTTCATAGGATGGGGTCAGAGAAAACCTGTGCCTGATCTAGTGGGGCTGAGTGCTGAGGAGCACAGAGCAGGCCTGGTTTTTGTATATCAGAGGTCCATGGAGGCCATTGAAAGAATGGGAGAAGCCCCTTTTCTTGTTCTTGATGCAAAGCAAGCCCACCACCCACCAGAAGGTGGGTCCCCAGGCATCTCACCAATCAGATTAGTTACTCTCCTCTTTGGGGGAGGATCAAGGGAAAAGGGGAGTTAGAGGTTGAAGCTATCTCTTTAGGGAGCTCCTCCAGAGGGTAGACATCTTGGAAAACAGACCTTTGGAAATATAGGGACAGGGGAATAAGGGATCTTCCTTTGGGAAGGAGGGATCACAGAGTCGATGACTTCAGGGACCAGGTAGAAAATGAGGTGACAAATCCTGTCCCAAACCTGCAGTGATGGGTCATGCAGGCCACTATTCAGGCCATGTGATGTTGACACCTGGGAAGAAGATGGACTTGGTGTTGTCAGGCCTTCTGATTTTTCAGAAGAAGCCAGGAATTTGATTTTTTTTTTTTTTTTTTTTTTTTTTTGAGATGGAGTCTCGTTCTGTTGCCCAGGCTGGAGTGCAGTGGCGTGATCTCAGCTCACTGCAACTTCCACCTCCCAGGTTCAAGGGATTCTCCTGCCTCAGCCTCCTTAGTAGCTAGGATTACAGGCTTGTGCCACTATGCCTGGGTAATTTTTGTATTTTTAGTGGAGATGGGGTTTCTCTGTGTTGGCCAGGCTGGTCTCGAACTCCTGACCTCGTGATCTGCCCTCCTTGACTTCCCAAAGTGCTGAGATTACAGGTGTGAGCCACTGCACCTGGCCTGGAATTAGATTTTTAAATGATTAAATTTTCCAATTTAGAAATTTTGGCAAGTAATCCAACTTTTAAAAAAACGCTGTGTAGGCCAAACAGAACACATC
Source organism: Rhinopithecus roxellana (assembly GCF_007565055.1). Classification (NCBI taxonomy): domain Eukaryota; kingdom Metazoa; phylum Chordata; class Mammalia; order Primates; family Cercopithecidae; genus Rhinopithecus; species Rhinopithecus roxellana. Next base: position 81,205,499 of record NC_044568.1, on the reverse strand, counting down.
TATGTGCTGGACCTGGCCCAGGAGTCACTGATATGTGATTTCTGGTTTGCAGCATCATCAACTGAGACAATGAAGCTTCATTTTTTTCTTTTTTTAAAACCCCTGGTTAGGCTGCTGATAGGAGCTCTTATTTCTAAGGATTAGAAAAAGAAACATCTTGAACGTTTTGGTATTTAATTTTTTGGTCTCTCTCCTCTCTCCCTGCCCTACCTTTGGCTTGAGACAGTCTCAGCCTTCTTGTTCTACTTCTCTCATTTTTCAGTCTTGTGGTCCTGGCATCACAGCATCAAATGCAGTGACTGCGGCTGAAGTTTGCTGTCAGTCTGATTAGCAGATAGGGGAACTGGGTGCTGTTCTCCTGGACAGATGAGACACGGCCCCATTTTCAACCTGGAAAGGCCAAGTTTTCATCAAGCATCTGCACAAATGCCATTCTGCATTCTGGCAGGGCTAGAGCAAGTGTGTGTGACAGCTTTGGACAGAACCCATCTTTAGCATGTCAGTGTCTCTGTGCAACTGGCAATGGCTTTAAAATGCTAAGTGCAGTTTGAGGTTTCCTCCTAAGTCCACCTGACAGTTTACGTCTGGCTCAGAACACTTTCTGGGTAGAGAAACTTCAGACATTCATTCATCATTCAACAAACATTTATTGAGTGCTTACTGCTGGCTAGGAACTGTTAGGCAGTGGGCATTAAGCATCGAACAATAGAAACTTGGTCCCGACACCTGGCCGGGAGGGTCCCACGCCCATGGAGCCTCCCTCCTTGCTAACACAGCAGTCTGCGATCTAACTGCAAGGCAGCAGCGAGGCTGGGGGAGGGGCGCCTGCCATTGCTGAGGCTTAAGTAGGTAAACAAAGCCGCTGGGAAGCTCGAACTGGGTGGAGCTCACAGCAGCTCAAGGAAACCTGCCTGTCTCTGTAGGCTCCACCTCTGGGGACAGGGCACAGCTAACAACAACAACAACAAAAGCAGCAGAAACCTCTGCAGACGCAAATGACTCTGTCTGACAGCTTTGAAGAGAGCAGTGGATCTCCCAACACGGAGGTTGAGATCTGAGAAGGGACAGACTGCCTGCTCAAGTGGGTCCCTGACCCCTGAGTAGCCTAACTGGGAGACGTCCCCCACTAGGGGCAGTCTGACACCCCACACCTCACAGGGTGGAGTACACCCCTGAGAGGAAGCTTCCAAAGTAAGAATCAGACAGGTACACTCGCTGTTCAGCAATATTCTATCTTCTGCAACCTCTGCTGCTGATACCCAGGCAAACAGAGTCTGGAGTGGACCTCAAGCAATCTCCAACAGACCTACAGCTGAGGGTCCTGACTGTCAGAAGGAAAACTATCAAACAGGAAGGACACCTATACCAAAACCCCATCAGTACGTCACCATCATCAAAGACCAGAGACAGATAAAACCACAAAGATGGGGAAAAAGCAGGGCAGAAAAGCTGGAAATTCAAAAAACAAGAGCGCATCTCCCCCTGCAAAGGAGTGCAGCCCATCGCCAGCAATGGATCAAAGCTGGTCAGAGAATGACTTTGACGAGATGAGAGAAGAAGGCTTCAGTCCATCAAACTTCTCAGAGCTAAAGAAGGAATTACGTACTCAGCGCAAAGAAATTAAAAATCTTGAAAAAAGAGTGGAAGAATTGACAGCTAGACTAATTAATGCAGAGAAGGTCATAAACGAAATGACAGAGATGAAAACCATGACACGAGAAATACGTGACAAATGCACAAGCTTCAGTAACTGACTCGATCAACTGGAAGAAAGAGTATCAGCGATTGAGGATCAAATGAATGAAATGAAGCAAGAAGAGAAACCAAAAGAAAAAAGAAGAAAAAGAAATGAACAAAGCCTGCAAGAAGTATGGGATTATGTAAAAAGACCAAATCTACGTCTGATTGGGGTGCCTGAAAGTGAGGGGGAAAATGGAACCAAGTTGGAAAACACTCTTCCAGATATCATCCAGGAGAACTTCCCCAACCTAGTAGGACAAGCCAACATTCAAATTCAGGAAATACAGAGAAAATCACAAAGATACTCCTTGAGAAGAGCAACTCCAAGACACATAATTGCCAGATTCACCGAAGTTGAAATGAAGGAAAGAATCTTAAGGGCAGCCAGAGAGAAAGGTCGGGTTACCCACAAAGGGAAGCCCATCAGACTAACAGCAGATCTCTCGGCAGAAACTCTACAAGCCAGAAGAGAGTGGGGGCCAATATTCAACGTTCTTAAAGAAAAGAATTTTCAACCCAGAATTTCATATCCAGCCAAACTAAGTTTCATAAGTGAAGGAGAAATAAAATCCTTTACAGATAAGCAAATGCTTAGAGATTTTGTCACCACTAGGCCTGCCTTACAAGAGACCCTGAAGGAAGCCCTAAACATGGAAAGGAACAACCGGTACCAGCCATTGCAAAAACATGCCAAAATGTAAAGACCATCGAGGCTAGGAAGAAACTGCATCAACTAACGAGCAAAATAACCAGTTAATATCATAATGGCAGGATCAAGGTCACACACAACAATATTAACCTTAAATGTAAATGGACTAAATACTCCAATGAAAAGACACAGACTGGCAAACTGGATAAAGAGTCAAGACCCATCAGTCTGCTGTATTCAGGAGACCCATCTCACATACAGAGATATACATAGGCTCAAAATAAAGGGATGGAGGAAGATCGACCAAGCAAATGGAAAACAAAAAAAAGCAAGGGTTGCAATCCTAGTCTCTGATAAAACAGACTTTAAACCATCAAAGATCAAAAGAGACAAAGAAGGCCATTACATAATGGTAAAGGGATCAATTCAACAGGAAGAGCTAACTATCCTAAATATATATGCACCCAATACAGGAGCACCCAGATTCATAAAGCAAGTCCTTAGAGACTTACAAAGAGACTTAGACTCCCATACAATAATAATGGGAGACTTCAACACTCCACTGTCAACATTAGACAGATCAACGAGACAGAAAGCTAACAAGGATATCCAGGAATTGAACTCATCTCTGCACCAAGCGGACCTAATAGACATCTATAGAACTCTCCACCCCAAATCAACAGAATATACATTCTTCTCAGCACCACATCGCACTCATTCCAAAATTGACCACATAATTGGAAGTAAAGCACTCCTCAGCAAATGTACAAGAACAGAAATTATAACAAACTGTCTCTCAGACCACAGTGCAATCAAACTAGAACTCAGGACTAAGAAACTCACTCAAAACCGCTCAACTACATGGAAACTGAACAACCTGCTCCTGAATGACTACTGGGTACATAACGAAATGAAGGCAGAAATAAAGATGTTCTTTGAAACCAATGAGAACAAAGATACAACATACCAGAATCTCTGGGACACATTTAAAGCAGTGTGTAGAGGGAAATTTATAGCACTAAATGCCCACAAGAGAAAGCAGGAAAGATCTAAAATTGACACTCTAACATCACAATTAAAAGAACTGGAGAGGCAAGAGCAAACACATTCAAAAGCTAGCAGAAGGCAAGAAATAACTAAGATCAGAGCAGAACTGAAGGAGATAGAGACACAAAAAACCCTCCAAAAAATCAATGAATCCAGGAGTTGGTTTTTTGAAAAGATCAACAAAATTGACAGACCGCTAGCAAGACTAATAAAGAAGAGAGAGGAATCAAATAGACGCAATAAAAAATGATAAAGGGGGCCGGGCGCGGTGGCTCAAGCCTGTAATCCCAGCACTTTGGGAGGCCGAGACGGGCGGATCACGAGGTCAGGAGATCGAGACCATCCTGGCTAACACGGTGAAACCCCGTCTCTACTAAAAATACAAAAAAAAAACTAGCCGGGCGAAGTGGCGGGCGCCTGTAGTCCCAGCTACTCGGGAGGCTGAGGCAGGAGAATGGCGTGAACCCGGGAGGCGGAGCTTGCAGTGAGCTGAGATCCGGCCACAGCACTCCAGTCCGGGCGACAGAGCGAGACTCCGCCTCAAAAAAAAAAAAAAAAAAAAAAAAAAAGATAAAGGGGATATCACCACCGACCCCACAGAAATACAAACTACCATCAGAGAATACTATAAACACCTCTATGCAAATAAACTAGAAAATCTAGAAGAAATGGATAATTTCCTGGACACTTACACTCTTCCAAGACTAAACCAGGAAGAAGTTGAATCCCTGACTAGACCAATAGCAGGCTCTGAAATTGAGGCAACAATCAATAGCCTACCAACCAATAAAAGTCCAGGACCAGATGGATTCACAGCTGAATTCTACCAGAGGTACAAGGAGGAGCTGGTACCATTCCTTCTGAAACTATTCCAAGCAACAGAAAAAGAGGGAATCCTCCCTAACTCATTTTATGAGGCCAACATCATCCTGATACCAAAGCCTGGCAGAGACACAACAAAAAAAGAGAATTTTAGACCAATATCCCTGATGAACATCGATGCAAAAATCCTCAATAAAATACTGGCAAACCGGATTCAGCAGCACATCAAAAAGCTTATCCACCATGATCAAGTGGGCTTCATCCCTGGGATGCAAGGCTGGTTCAACATTCGCAAATCAATAAACGTAATCCAGCATATAAACAGAACCAAAGACAAGAACCACATGATTATCTCAATAGATGCAGAAAAGGCTTTTGACAAAATTCAACAGCCCTTCATGCTAAAAACGCTCAATAAATTCGGTATTGATGGAACGTACCTCAAAATAATAAGAGCTATTTATGACAAAGCCACAGGTAATATCATACTGAATGGGCAAAAACTGGAAAAATTCCCTTTGAAAACTGGCACAAGACAGGGATGCCCTCTCTCACCACTCCTATTCAACATAGTGTTGGAAGTTCTGGCTAGGGCAATCAGGCAAGAGAAAGAAATCAACGGTATTCAGTTAGGAAAAGAAGAAGTCAAATTGTCCCTGTTTGCAGATGACATGATTGTATATTTAGAAAACCCCATTGTCTCAGCCCAAAATCTCCTTAAGCTGATAAGCAACTTCAGCAAAGTCTCGGGATACAAAATTAATGTGCAAAAATCACAAGCATTCTTATACACCAGTAACAGACAAACAGAGAGCCAAATCATGAATGAACTTCCATTCACAATTGCTTCAAAGAGAATAAAATACCTAGGAATCCAACTTACAAGGGATGTCAAGGACCTCTTCAAGGAGAACTACAAACCACTGCTCAGTGAAATCAAAGAGGACACAAACAAATGGAAGAACATACCATGCTCATGGATAGGAAGGATCAATATCGTGAAAATGGCCATACTGCCCAAGGTTATCTATAGATTCAATGCCATCCCCATCAAGCTACCAATGAGTTTCTTCACAGAATTGGAAAAAACTGCTTTAAAGTTCATATGGAACCAAAAAAGAGCCCGCATTGCCAAGACAATCCTAAGTCAAAAGGACAAAGCTGGAGGCGTCACGCTACCTGACTTCAAACTATACTACAAGGCTACAGTAACCAAAACAGCATGGTACTGGTACCAAAACAGAGTTATAGACCAATGGAACAGAACAGAGTCCTCAGAAATAATACCACACATCTACAGCCATCTGATCTTTGACAAACCTGAGAGAAACAAGAAATGGGGAAAGGATTCCCTATTTAATAAATGGTGCTGGGAAAATTGGCTAGCCATAAGTAGAAAGCTGAAACTGGATCCTTTCCTTCCTCCTTACACGAAGATTAATTCAAGATGGATTAGAGATTTAAATGTTAGACCTAATACCATAAAAACCCTAGAAGAAAACCTAGGGAATACCATTCAGGACATAGGCATGGGCAAGGACTTCATGTCTAAAACACCAAAAGCAACGGCAGCAAAAGCCAAAATTGACAAATGGGATCTAATTAAACTAAAGAGCTTCTGCACAGCAAAAGAAACTACCATCAGAGTGAACAGGCAACCTACACAATGGGAGAAAATTTTTGCAATCTACTCATCTGACAAAGGGCTAATATCCAGAATCTACAAAGAACTCAAACAAATTTACAAGAAAAAAACAAACAACCCCATCCAAAAGTGGGCAAAGGATATGAACAGACATTTCTCAAAAGAAGACATTCATACAGCCAACAGACACATGAAAAAATGCTCATCATCACTCGCCATCACAGAAATGCAAATCAAAACCACAATGAGATACCATCTCACACCAGTTAGAATGGCAATCATTAAAAAGTCAGGAAACAACAGGTGCTGGAGAGGATGTGGAGAAATAGGAACACTTTTACACTGTTGGTGGGATTGTAAACTAGTTCAAACATTCTGGAAAACAGTATGGCGATTCCTCAAGGATCTAGAACAAGATGTACCATATGACCCAGCCATCCCACTACTGGGTATATACCCAAAGGATTATAAATCATGCTGCTATAAAGACACATGCACACGTATGTTTATTGCGGCACTATTCACAATAGCAAAGACTTGGAATCAACCCAAATGCCCATCTGTGACAGACTGGATTAAGAAAATGTGGCACATATACACCATGGAATATTATGCAGCCATAAAAAAGGATGAGTTTGCGTACTTTGTAGGGACATGGATGCAGCTGGAAACCATCATTCTTAGCAAACTATCACAAGAACAGAAAACCAAACACCGCATGTTCTCACTCATAGGTGGGAACTGAACAATGACATCACTTGGACATGGGAAGGGGAACATCACACATCAGGGCCTATCATGGGGAGGGGGGTTGTGGGGAGGGATTGCATTGGGAGTTATACCTGATATAAATGACGAACTGATGGGTGCTGACGAGTTGATAGGTGCAGCACACCAACATGGCACAAGTATACATATGCAACAAACCTGCACGTTATGCACATGTACCCTAGAACTTAAAGTATAATAAAAAAATTAAAAAATAAAAGAAAAAAAAAGAACAGAAAAGGGAAGCGCCAAATTTCTAATAGTCGGATCAGGTAAACCAAACCAAGACAGAGAAATGAGGATTTGGTTGTATGAAGAGTATTGGGGTTGGGGATTTGTAGGAGAGTTCTAGGTGATAAGAACAAGACATGCAAAGGCCCTGGGGCAGGAAGGAATTTATTTGGAGAGCTGAAAGAAAACTTGTTAGGATGGAGCAAAGGAGTTAAGAGTTAAGACTGGAGAGATTGTTTGTGTCCTTTGCCCATTAAAAAGTAGGCAAAGGACACAAGCAAGTATCTTATCTTTCACTCATTTTTTTTTGTAAGTTTGTTTAGCTTCCTTATAGATGCTGGATATCAGACCTTTGTCAGATGCATAGTTTGCAAAATTTTCTCTCATTCTGTGGGTTGTCTGTAAGTGGGACCTAATAAATAATAATAATACATGGTCAGGTGCGGTGGCTCACGCCTGTAATCCCAGCACTTTGGGAGGCTGAGGCAGGCAGATCACGAGGTCAGGAGTTCAAGACCAGCCTGAACAATATGGTGAAACCCCATCTCTAGTAAAAATACAAAAACTAGCCGGGCGTGGTGGCACACACCTGTAATCCCAGCTACTTAGGAGGCTGAGGCAGGAGAATCGCTTGAACCTGGGAAGTGGAGGTTGCAGTGAGCCGAGATCGTGCCACTGCACTCCAGCCTGGGCAACAGAGCGAGACTCCGTCTCAAAAAAAAAAAAAAAAAAAAGAATACACGGACCCATAGAGGGGAACAACACACACTGGGCCCTATCGGAGGGTGGAGTGGGAGGAAGGAGAGGATCAGGAAAAATAACTAGTGGGTACTAGGCCTAATACCCAGGTGACAAAATTATCTGCACAAAGAACCCCCATGACACAAATTTACTTATAAAACAAACCTGCACACGTACCCCTGAACTTAAAATATAAGTTAAATAACAAAACAAAACAAAAAAGACTGGAGAGATTTCGAGGTACCAGATAGGCAAGCCCTGAGGTCACAGAAAGGAATTTAAATTTTGTGTAAAGAGCAATGAGAAACTATTGAAGGGTTTTAAGCTGGAGAGTGATGTGATTTGAGCTGTATATTTTTCTGAAAGGTCACTCTTGGTGGTTGGGTGAACAGTGGATTGTTGGGGACAGAGTGGAAGCAGGAAGATCTATCAGGAAATTGTTACATTCATCCTGGTGAGAGATGATGGCAGGTTGGAGTAGGGAATCAGAATTGATGATTATAGTCCTGCAGATTGATCATTGTACAGCTCCAGGGGATGTCGTTCACCTACACAACAACGAAAATGATGATTTCTGAAGTTAAGCAGTGGATTGGCCCCAAGTGTGGGATAGGAGTAGCAGCAGAGAGAGATAGGAGTGGTTGGATTTAGGATGTGCTGATGGATTAGGTAGTGAGGAGTGTAAGGAGGGAGAGGACACTTAAGGATGACTCCTAGGTTACTGACGTGGGTAACTTCAGGGATGTTGGTGGCATTTTCTCACATGAGGGATGACTGGATATGAAACAATTGGGGGTGAAAAAGCAAGAGAGTTTTCTTAGATTAGTTAACTGTGAGATATTGGGAGAGATCCAAGGAAAAATGTCAAGTAGATAGTTGGATATACAAGTCTGGAATTCAGAGTGGGAGTCTAGGCCGGATAGAAAATGTGGAGTAATCAGCATAAAGATATTTGAAGCCATGGGTTCAGAGGGAGAAGCAATGAAGTGCTGAGTCTGAGACTGAGTAACTGGCTAGGTAGGGTGAGAAGAGGAGGAGTTGACTAAGAAGACAGAAGAGGACCTCATGTGAACCGGGAGGAAATTAGAAGAGTGCAGCATTAGAGAAGAAACATGGGTAATTTTTGTCCTAGGAAGTCAATTTTAATTAAAATAATTAATACAAGCCCATGCATTTTGGTCTCTGGTGATACAATTGCATTGACCTTATTTTTCCTTGTGTGATGAGGGTTGAGCTGATTTCTCTCCACAAGGTGACCAGTTGCCTGTATGGGCGGTGGTGGGTGTTGGTGAGATGTGATTCAGGGATGCATGAGACCTAAAATGCTAATTTCATTCTCAAGGAATATCAGCATAGCTGAAGTCTGCCTGATGTAGGGCAGCAGTTCTCACTGGGGCAATTTTGTGCCCTGGGGAATATTTGGCAATGTCTGGAGACATTTTCAGTTGTCACAAATGAGTAGGTTAGTGGGACAAGGTATTGGGGAATGCTAGGTATGCTACAGTGAACAGGATGGCACCCTTCAATGAACATTATCCAACCCCACATGTCAACAGTCTTGGCTGAGCAACTCTTTGCAGTGAGTGCAGAGCTAAGTTACTGGCTGAGATTTTATTGTTTCTTCCTGAAAGGCCTTTTTTGGGGAAAAGAGAAATCTGCCAAACCAAAGGGTTAGTGGTTCTTGTCTCCTAGGAAAGTCTATACTCAGACAAGGGAGTTGATTGAAATAACTCCCTAGCCTAATGTTTCACACATAGGCATCTCAAGGTATCTCTGAGATGAACAGTTTCAGTAGCTTGGATATACAGTTTTGTTTAGTTTGTTTTGTTTTGTTTTGGTTTTGGAGAGAGAGAGATTGAATCTTTGCCTTGAAAAAATGATTATAAAGACAGAAACAATAATGTTAGATTTAGTTTTAATTATTCAAGGTTTCTAAAGTTGTTATCCTCCCTTGCTCTAAAAAATTCTCAAACATGACACATTTTTTATTCTTGATCTCATATATGGATTCAGAGGTAATTCTATATTGCCGTAATTTTTTCTTAATGAGCAACTCGTGTTGGGGTGGTCAGGGAAGGGCAATTGGGAAGGAGGGAAAATTATGTAGAACTCAGAATATTAGATCCTTAAAGAGCTTCAGATATCACTGAATCTGATTTCTAAGTAATAGGATACCTTTTTTTTTTTTTTTAGACTACATCTTGCTCTGTCACCAAAGCTTGTGCAAAAGAGCATGGCCATAGTTCACTGCAGCCTTGATCTCCTGGGCTTAAGAGATCCTCTTGCCTCAGCCTCCCAAATTGCTGTGATTACAGGCTTGAGCCAATATACCTGGCCCGGGATGCTTTCAATAAAGAAATCTTGACTAGCTTTACACCTCCCTTCCCCAACCTTGAGACAGTTTAAGAGACTTCATGAAAAACATGAACAGTGATATAAAACTGGCCTGAACTTTGCAGGCCTAAAGGAGATCAGAAGCTAATAGGTGTTTGCCAAGCAGAAAAGAGGAACAGCATGCAGCGTTGTGATATTAGAAAGACTCCAAAATTATTAATGACTATGTTAGACAATTATTACCTATTAAGAAAAAAGTAAAAAAAAAAAGTTATGACAACTTTATTTCAACAATAAAGAAGCAAAAAAGGAGATATCAGAGAGCTTGCACACCCTGTCTTTCCCTGCCATGTGGTAACACAGTCAGATTGCAGAAGATTGCCTTCTGCAATCCAGAAACCAATCCTTTCTAGAAAGTGACCATGCTGGCTTCTTGATCATGGAATTCTAGCCTCTGAAAGTGCAAGAAAATACATTTCTGTTGTTTAATACAAAAACAGAAAGGACCATGTTAGCATCTAGATCCACATAACAGTTGAGGTAAAGGTGCACTGGGGAATTTTGTTCATCATAGACTGAATCCTTTTTAATACTGCCTGCACATAGTAGGCACTCAGTAAATTTCTGTTGAAAAAGAAAAAGAAATTGGTGTAAAGGCAAATTTCAGTGGTTTGTGAGGGTGGGAAAGGGTAACATGCTCATTGAGAAACATGATATTACCTTTCCTACTCTTTGCCCAATGAGATGATTAAGAGAAATAGATAATTAAGAGGGATAGTAATAGGAAATACCAGATAAGATTTGTATTCAGTTCATGAAATGAAGTATCTAAAAACAGTGATTTAAATAAGGAAAGCGTTTATTTTCCTTATGTATGAAAAGTTTGAGACATTTAGGAAGTCCAGCGCTGGTATGGCAATCCAGAGATGCCGCTGGGGAACTGGGATCTTTCTGTCTTTTTCTCCACCAACCATTCTCTGCTTATATCTTTGTTACAATGGACACAAGATGGCTGCTCTATGTCCCAGCCTTGTTTCCACATTCCACGCAGGAATAAAAGGGAAGGGCAAAATTTGTTGAGTCTATTCCATTGTTATCAGGAAAACAATGGCTTCTCCTAAAGTCCCACCCATAGACTTCTACTTACATCTCATTGGCCAAAAGCATGTCACATACTCAATCCTAGCTTCAAGGGAGCCTGGGAAGAATGTTTGTCAGCCACTCTGGAGAAAACATGTGTTCTGTTAGTAAAGAAGAGGGTGAAGGTGGAGGATAGTTGGACAGCTGGCAGAGCCTACCACACATCCCTAATTCCACACTTGAGTGGGGCAAGGCCTGCATTAGGGAACTGACTTGCCCACTTCTTTCTGGTATGAACCCAGGAAATCTGAGACAGGTCTCAGTTAATTTAGAAAGTTTATTTTGCCAAAGTTGAGGATGCACCCGTGACACAGCCTCAGGAAGTCCTGATGACATGTGCCCAAGGTGGTCGGGGCACAGCTTGGTTTTATAAATTAAGGAAGACATGAGGCATCAATCAATATATGTAAGAAGTACATTGGTTCTGTCTGGAATGGTGGGACAACTTGAAGCAAAGGCAGGAAGACTCTAAGTGGGGAGGGAGCTTCCAGGTCACAGATAGGTCATACATAAATAGTTACATTCTTTTGAGTTTCTGATTAGCCTTTCCAAAGGAGGCAAATCAGATATGCATCTATCTCAGTGAGCAGAGGAGTGACTCTGAATAGAATGGGAAGCAGGTTTGCCCTAAGCAGTTCCCAACCTGAGTCTTCCTTAGTGATTTTGGGGGCCCAAGATACTTTCCTTTCACACTGGGAAACTCAGGTCAACAAGGGAGCCTCATTCCAGTCTGTCTGACTTGCCTGAAATCAGGATGTGAAGCAGCATGGAGCTTTGGTAAAACAACATCTGTTTGACACCAGCTTGGAACTGGGCTTTGATCTCTACTAAAGATCGCATGATGGGAACCAGCATGCCCTCAGGAGCCTAGGAGACATAGGTGCCAAGTGAGACAAAATTAATATAACTGTGTCTGGTTTTTTTGTCACTATGAGACCACTACAGACTGCAGACGACACCACGTATGGCTGAAGAAAAATAAACCTGTGGCCGGGTGCAGTGGCTCACGTCTGTAATCCCAGTAATTTGGGAAGCTGAGGAGGGCAGACCACTTGAGCCCAGGAGTTGCAGACCAGCCTGGGCAACATAATGAAACTATCTCTCTACAAAAAACACAAAAATTAGCCACATGTGGTGGTGTGCCCCTGTTGTCCTAGCTACTAGGGAGGGTAGGGTGGAAGATTGCTTGAGCCCAGGAGGCTGCAGTGAGCCATGATCACGCCCCTGCACTCCAGCCTGGATGACAGAGCAAGACCCTGCCTCAAAAAAAGAAAATAAAAAAAGAAGAAGAAATAAACTTGAGCATCATTCTGCACCAACATGGAGCAATTTCAGATATGGCTGAGATTTTCTAAGTTCTACAATGCAGCTGATCAAGCAAGAGAAATAGCACGCAGTCAGCCCTCAACAAATAGTAACTGTAGTTATTTTTGTTTAATGGGTAATACAGATTAGAAATCTGGTGCATTGTAGGATGGAATTACATTAGTGTAACCAAGAAGGATATAAAATATACTTGGGTAGGATGTTGACTAAAGGATAATTACAGTTTTATATGCAACAGGGGAGAATGGAGGAAAAGAACTGAGTTGGAGAGGATTTAGGATTCTTTTTCTAAGTGTGAAGAGAAATCATTGGGATTAGGAAAGGAGACAGTTGAGAAGGGAAGTGATAAGATCAGATTTGTGTTTTGAAAAGATCACTCTGTAGTATTGACCATGGACAGCAGGGAGTGAGGGTGAAAGCAGGGAAGTGGAGGAGGTTATGGCAGTTGTCAGTAGTAGGGTAAGAAACAATGGTGGCTTGGACCATAGTGCTTGTGTTGGATGTAGAAAGAAGTGATCTGATTGAAGATACATTCTGCAAGTAGAAGAAACAGGACCAGCTGATGTCTTGTATGTAGGACTTGAGAGAAAGAGAGGAGGCAAAGATAACTCTCAAATAACTGGAATGATGGTGCTGTCATTTGTCTAGAGATCAAATGTAGAAGAAACAGGACTGGGAGAACGTGGTGAAATCAATAGTTTGGGATCATGTTAAGTTTGAGATGCCTGTTGGACACTCAAATAGATACATAACTAGGTAATTGGAACTTCGAGTCTGAAGTTTGGAATTGAGGTTAGGGCTGGAGAATCACATTTTAAAGTCCTTATTGTATAGATGATATTAAAAGTCATGGATCTGGAGGGGATCACTGAGAGAATAAGTATAAATAGAGAGGAGGTTCCATGCCCAGATCCTGGGATAGAGAGAAGAAACAGTGAGTGAAGAAGGGGGAAATCAGACAGTGTAGGATCTAGGAATCAAAGTGGGCAAAAATCCCGATAAAGAGGGGATGATCAAGTTTGTCAAATGATTCTCAAAGCATGACTGCAAAGAGAACTGAAAGTTCATTATTGCCCTGGCATTGTGAAGTCGCTGCGGACGTTAGCAAGAGCGATTTCATGGATGTGCGGGGAATGAGAGCCTGATGGAGGAGTAGAGTTCTAGTGCCTTCTTTAAGGTTTTGTAGGAGACATCACGATGCATTTTGTTTGTTATGTAAAGGGATTGGAACTTCATCATGAGTTAAATAGCATTTTAGTAGGAGAGGAGATGCATTCAGATTTGCATTATAGAAAGAGTACCCTGGATGTAAGATAGTAGAAGGAAAGTCAACTTGAAAACTGTTGTTGAGGGCGATGGCCAGAGCCAAGGCTAGCGGCAGTGGTGGTGGAGAGAATAACTTGATTTAAAAGAAGTTAAGGAGATGGAATCCACAGAACTTGAAGGATTGGAGGTGAGAGGTGGGAGAAAAAGAGATGGGTTAAAATCCTGACTCTACTACTTGATAGCTCTCTTAATGTCTCTGTAAATCTGTAAAATGTAAATCTGTAATGTCTCTGTCATCTGTAAAATGAGGCTAATAACAATATCTACTTCATAGGTAAATTGTAGGATGAAATGAGATAATGCATGTCAGATGCTTAGCACAGGATACGGGAGCTATTGAGACCCATAAACAGAACCTTAGAACCGTTGAGGTTTCCTTCACCCTTTACTAAGCACCCTCTTCTTGGAGACTGGTACCTCTTTATTCAGCAATTAGAGCTGACATCTTTTTTGAGGAAGCCAGCATTAACCATTTGTAAGAATCCACAGCTCAGGCGACTTTTTTGCCCGGAAGATGACATGACTCGTATTTAATACTAAGTGTTATATAATCTATATATTATTATTTCATATCATCAGTGAGACTCAGATATCAAAAATCACTTTGACTAAAAGCCTTCACTCAGAGGTGGATACAACTGGCTGTTTTTGTGATTGACATTCAGCAATAGTTAGGTTCAATTGGACAAAAAATTTTACATGTAGGTTGATTTGCATATATCATGCCTTCAATTTGTCCACACAAATTGGGCACTTAGATACACAATTACCCAATTAGTGGGAGTCATTTCCTAATTGCGGGGGCAAACATGATAATTGAGCCCTCAAATGGCTAAGCACTCACCATTTGCTTCCTTTTAGGAAAGGTGGCACTTTTGAGTTTCATGTTGGAATTAAAAGCATCTGACAGCTAAGGATCCCTTTCCTAAATGAATGGTGGTGTCACTTCAGCACGGACTGAGCATGGTAGTTAAGTAACTTAAGAAGCTATTAGATCTAGAGTTTCCACATGAAGATTGTGGTTATTTTACTTGATATTTTGTTGGGATTTCTTGTCCTTGTGTGTACCACTGGACCATCAGGGAATTTTGTCAACAGATGCTGTTTGTCTCTGCCTACCTTGGGAATCACCTTTGCCTGCATAGGGGTAACAGTGCCTTCCCTCTGGTTGTGTATCTCATTAAGTGGGAAGCTCTTGCTACAAGGGCAGGAACATTCTCTTTCTCCATCCAGAATGCCCTTGCATGTGACTTCACTGTTTCTGACATTCAGATGGACCTAGGGAAGTTTCTATTTCTGTCCAATCAAAAAAGAACTCCCTGGTGGGACCAGCAATATAATATCAGACTTGGAAGCTTGATTCTGGCTCAGATCCCAGTTTGATGGAAAGCCGCTGGAGAGCCACTGGTGGAGTTGCTTGATGAAAGCAGTCTTCCTTCCTGTTTATTAAAAGAAGCTCAGTAAAATGGAGAGCAAGACTTGGACAGAAGCTACTTAAAGGAAGAAACACAAATGGAAAATAAGCATAGGAAAAAATTCTAAGCATCGTTAGCCATCAGGTAGATGCAAATGAAAACAACAGTGAGACTGGGGCCTGTTGGGTGGTGGGGAGCAAGGAGAGGGAGAGTATTAGGACAAATACCTAATGCGTGCGGGTCTTAAAACCTACATGACTGGTTGATGGGTGCAGCAAACCACCATGGCACATGTATACCTGTGTAACAAACCTGCGCGTACTACACATGTATCCCAGAACTTAAAGTATAATAAAAAAATAAAAGATTGAAAGAATAAAGTCCTCATTACCTACAAAAAAAAAAAAAGAAAAGAGAGAGAGAGAGAAAATAACAGTGAGATACCAATATACCCTCTAGAATGATCAGCAGCCTCAAATATTGGTGCAACTGTGGGGCAACTGGAATCGTCTTACATTGCTGGCATGAGTGCAATAAGGTACATCTACTTTTAAGTAAGGGTTTGGCAGTTTCTTAAAACATTAAAGTACACCTAGCCTATGATTCAGGAATTCTACTTCTAGATTTTACCCAAGAAAAATGAAGACATAGTCTACGTAGAAGCTTTATTCATAATAGCCCCAAACTGAGAATAGCCCAAATGTCTTTCAACAGGTGACTAAAAAAACAAATATGATATATGCATGCAATAAAATACTACTCAGCAACAAAGAGAAGTGAACTATTTGTTCATGCAACACTCAGAAATACTGAAAGATTCTATTTCTTTCTTTCTTTTTTTTTGAGACAGGTCTTGCTTTGTGTCCCAGGCTACAGTGCAGTGGCACAGTCTTGGCTCATTGCAACTTCTGCCTCCCAGGCCCAAGCAATCCTCCTCCTTCAGTCTTCTGAGTAGCTGGGACTACAGGCACATGCCACTATACCTGGATAATTTTAAAATATTTTTTAGTAGAGATGGGGTTTTGCTATGTTGCCCAGACTGGTCTCAAACTCCTGAGCTCAAGCGATCTGCTCACCTTGGTCTCCCAAATTGCTGGGATTACAGGCATGAGCCAGTGCTCCTGACCCTGGATGATTCTATTTCTATGAAGTTCTAGAACAGGCAAAACTAGCTTCTCTGAAGAAGCAATATTGAACTGAAATCTAGAGGATAATTAGAATAATAATGTACGTGAAGGATCCTGGGGTTTGGCTGGAATTTTGAAGGCACTGCTGAAGATGACAGAAGATGAGGTGGAAGGACTTGGTTAGCTACATGGAGAATATATTAGAGCTGCTAAAGCAGCATCATGAGAACAGAAAGGTAAAAATTGTGGTAATTTGGAAAGTGTGAAAAGCATACAGGTTTGTTTGGAATCGTCATCGCCAAATGGGGTTATTATCTTGCCTTCCAATTTTGTGGTTTCTACCAAAGTGTTTTGATTTGTGTACTAATAAAGGTAGTATTAGCTGCTGTAATGAATATATATATGTGTATATATATGTATATGTGTATATACACACATATATATATATTTCTTTTTTTGAGACAGAGTCTTGCTTTGTCGCCTGGGCTGGAGTGCAGCTGCACCATCTCAGCTCACTGCAACTTCTGCCTCCCAGGTTCAAGCAACTCCTGTCTCAGCCTCCCCAGTAGCTGGGACTACAGGCACACACCACCACACCTGGCTAATTTTTGTGTTTTTGGTAGAGACGGGGTTTCACCATATTGGTCAGGCCTGTGTGTTGTAATGAATATTCCTTGAAATCTCAGAAACTTCGCCCACTAGAATTTTATTTCTTGCTTATCAACAGAGCTTTGCAAGTGGGCAGCCTTCCATGAAGTCACTCAGGGACCCAAGCTTCTTTCCTCTTGTAGCTCTGTCTTCTTCTTGGCTCTTAGAATACTCTGTCCTGCTGGTCAATGGGGAGACAAAGGGGCCAGAGACGGCACACCTGCTTCTCATCTAATTTGTGTTGGAGAAAATGAACATCACTTTTATCATATTTAATTGGTGAGAATGAGTTACATGGCCCCACCTACTTGCAAGAGATGCTGGGATATGTAGTCCTGAGATGGATAGTACTTCCCAGCAATCATTCTATACTCTGCAAAGGAAGAACCAATGTTTTGTGGCTAAGTAGCCATTTGTATAACAATTCACACCTTTCAGTGAACCTCATTCTTTCTCTCCCATTTCTCACACAATTGGAGCTCACTTCATTTGAGAGGCTTGCATGCCCTGGAGAAATCCCATGGATGAAAACAGAAGTGCTGAGTTCCCCAGCCAGACAGGCTCACCATGGGAGCCCTGAGGTTTATAAACCACAATTCAGAGGCCGTTCATCATCTGAGAAATGAGGAGGAAGGCTGCCAAGGCCCTGCTCATAAAACAGATGTTCTTTCAGTGGATAAGAGCAAAATAGAAACAAAACTACAGACATTGAAAGCCCAGGAAAGTAGCCATCTACCTTGAATAAAAAGCACAACATCCCTAAAATGATTCACATTCTCTTTTTTTCCTATGTCCTGCCCTCCAGGGGGAAAAGAATAATTTTTTTTTCCTATTTATGTTTCATTTTAAACTGAATTAATAGCTGTTTTTCCAAACCCAGAAAGTGTGGGCATTAATTCTTCCTGGTGCAGGACGAATACAATGATACTGTACTGATGACTGCAGGTAATATAGGTTTCATGATATGTTCTGCTCTGCCATCTTTATTAGATACCACACAGAATACATCAGCCTCATTTCAGCTATAGCCATTTATTCTTGTTAGGGAGCCACTGGTTGACATGAAATACTAAATGACAAGGGTTAATTCTGTCCTCAGCAAAGAGCTCCTCTCTAATTTCCCATAAGGCTGAGCAACAGGTCAGTGTGTTAGGCTTAAAATAATAGCCTGTTCTGGCCTTCTCCAGGCAGGTTTTGCACCATGGCTGTGTTGATGAATCTTGATTTTGCAATTGGAAAACAAAGCTGATTCCTGCTGTTACCAGGAGGAATTGGGGGCATGATTAGTGCCAGGCTGTGCAACAATGGTCTTGATAATTTGACCCTAGTAACTGATGCATCATAATTTTCTGCTAGTTCCCTGTGACTGATGGGAATTTCTGGGGTCCCTGTACTTTGCACGTTGATGTCTCACTTTTAACTCTCCCTGTTTCTTATCCAGTGATTGTTTGTGTAAAATGAAAGAGTTGTTGCTTTAAATTACACTGATTTTTTATTAAAATATTAAACAACCATACTCAAGCTATATTCACTTATTACAGCACGTTATGCAATGCATTAGTAATGAATAGAAACGCTTCACTTAAAGATCTGCCTATAAATCAGTCGAAAATGAGGAAAGAGAGTCATTGTTTATTTATGAAGCCTGGGAAAGAAATTATAGAGAACAGACTTTACGTATCCTCCTATATTAAAAACATTATGAAACATTGATTATATGTTTGCCATTAAGTTTATGCTCCTGCTGCCTTTATATTCCTGATATATTATTAACCTTTCTTAAGAATTAAAACTCCGAAATCTACTTTAGATATAAGAGTGGAAAGCTTCTAAAGTTTGCTTGGGCAGAAATTGGGGTTGGGTATTCTTTCTCTCACTGTGTTGAAGGGTGAACACACATGGGAAATGTCTTCAAAATGTGTCATCCTCAATGGGAGTGTTTTCTCATTGCCCAGGGTCCGCTAAAGACCTGCTTCCTAGTAAACACAAATTAACAAGCATTCACTGGGTGTTTAGCCTTAGAACCAATTATGGGACCATGGTGGTATTTGAATGCATGAAATAAAAACGCATTATGACCAGACAATTCTGGGAAATCCTTACCCACACCATAATAGTCCCTCTTAACAAGATTTCTGGAGTGAAACTGCCACATAAAATTATAACAAATAGGATAATGAGGTACTATTTTATTGTTTGGCTAAGATTCTGCTGAGAGCCGTGATTTTAGAATTTGCCGGTAAAGTAGGTTAAAATAAATATGTGGGCTTATATAAAAATCTATTAGGGCCTCTATTAGCATCTAAATCCTAAAATATTACTATCTGCTATTAGAGGAAGTGATGAGTTTGTCTTAAAATATGCTTGAGGAAAAGAACAAAGCGATCAGGATGACCAGACTCACTGCCCTATAGGATTTGGCTTCTCGGGTGGACTAGGCTGAGGGAGAGTGATGCCATCTGCTAGTAACCATAACCAGTCATTGCCCTGGAACATGGACAGCTATAGGAATAGTAGTTCCTTCTCTTGAGGAGGAGGAAGGAGAATTGAATAAAGAGCTTCTTTGAACCTTCTGTTCTTGCTATACCTACTTTGTGCTGGTTTTTACTAAGTTGATGTACATACAAAAGTAAATAATAATTAGTCCCCTGCTTAAAAACTGCTTGAAATCTAGCAGTGGAGGTGGACTTATAAACAAATGTCTCAGCATACTGCAACAAAATGGTAGTAACAATAACAACAATTTATTGAGCGCTTATCATGGGCTCTAGGCTAACTGCTTTATAAGTTTTTACAAGTTATAAAGGTATCACAGAGAAGACAGTAGTTAGCTTGTCATGACAGGCTCCTTGGAGGAGGAGACATTTGTGCGCGGCTTAAAGAAGGAATTGGTGTTCTTCAAGTGGAAAGGAGGTGAAGGAAAATGAATCTGATAATGGTTCAGGCCAGGCGCTGTGGTTCACGGCTGTAATCCCAGCACTCTGGGAGGCCGAGGCAGGTGGATTACCTGAGGTCAGGAATTGAGACCAGCCTGAGTAACATGGTGAAATCCTGTCTCTACCAAAAATACAAAAAAACTAGCCAGGCGTGGTGGCAGGTGCCTGTAATTCCAGCTACTTGGGAGGGCTGAGGCAGGAGAATCCCTTGAACCTGGGAGGCAGAGGGTGCAGTGAGCTGAGATCTTGCCACTGCACTCCAGCCTCGGCAGTAGAACGAGACTCCATCTCAAAAAAAAAAAAAAAAAAAAAAGTGCAGAATACAAAACTAACATACAGTTATTAGTTACATTTCTATACACTAACAACAAGCTATCCAAAAAGGAAAATAACTCACATTCACAATAGTATCAAGAAGAATAAAATACTTCAGAATAAATTAAACTAAGGAGGTGAAAGACTTGTATACTAAAAACTATAAAACGCTAATGAAAGTAATTAAAGCAGATACAAATAAATGGGAAGACATCTAGTGTTTATGAATTAGGATAATATTGTTAAAATGTTAAAATGTTAATACTATCCAAGGTGATCTACAGATTCAATGTAATCCCCATCAAAATTCTAATGGTTTTTGTTTTTTTTCAGAAATGGAAGAAAATAATTCTAAAATTTGTATGGAACCACAAAGACTGCTAATAGCCAAAGCAAGTTTGAACAAGAAGAATAAAGCTGGAGGCCTCACACTTTCCGGTTTCAAAATATATTACAAAGCTATAGTACTAGCATAAAAGCAGATGCATAGACCAATGGGTAGAATAGACAGCCCAGAAATAAGCCTACTTATATGTGGTCAGTTAATTTTTAACAAGGGTGCTAAGAATACATAACAGGCAAATGATAGTCTCTTCAATCAAGTATGGAGAAAATTGGATGTCTACATGCAAAATAATGAAATTGGACCATTTTCTTGCACCAAAAATCAATGAAAATGGGCTAAACGCTTAATTGTAAGACCTGCAATCATAAAACTCATAGAAAAAACATAAGGGAAAAGCTTCTTGATATTGGCCTTGGCAGTAATTTTATGAACGTGACACCAAAAGCACAGAGAACAAAGGCAAAACAGACAAGAGGGACTACAGCAATCTAAAAAGCTTCTGCACAGAAAAGGAAACAGTCAACAGAATGAAAAAGCATCCAATGGAATGGGAGACAATATCTGCACACCATACAACTGATAAAGGATTAGCATTAAAAATATATAAAGAACACCTACAACTCAATAGCAAAAACCAAATCAAACCAAACCAAGCAAGCAACCAACCAAATAAACAAAAAGCCCCAAATAACCCTTGGGCAAAGGAACTGAATAGACACTTTTCCAAAGAAGATAAATAAGTGGCCAACAGGCATATGAAAAGTGTTCCACATCACTTGTCATCAGGAAAATTCAAATCAAGACCATAATGTAATATTGCCTTATCCCTGTTAGAATGGCTATTTTATATATATATATATATATATATATATATATATATATATATATATATATATATAAAAAACAGAAGATACATGTTGGCAAAGATTTGGGGAAAAGGAAATTCATGTACACTGTTGGTGGGAATTGGTGCAGCCACCATGAAAAACAGTATGGAGGTTCCTCAAAAAATTAAAAATAGAGCTATCATATATATGATCTGGCAATCTCTCTTCTGGGTATGTATTCAGAGGAACTGGAATAAGGATCCTGAAGAAGTATCTGCCCTCCCACGTTAATTGCAGCATTGCCTCAATAGCCAAGACAGGGAAGCAACCTAAATGTCCATTGATGGATGAATGGATGAATAAAATGTGGTCTATATGTACCATAAAATATTATTCAGTCTTAAAAAGGATGAAAATCCTGCTATGTGCACCAATATAAATGAACCTGAACTGAAGGGCATTATGCGAAGTGAAGTAAGCCAGATAGAAGGACAAAAGCTGTATGATCCCACTTATGTGAGGAATCGAAAATAATCCAACTTGTAGAAGCTGAGAGTAGAATGGTGGTTGCCAAGGGCTGGTTTGGGGTAGGGGTGGGAAGATGGGGAGGTATTAGTAAAAGAGTGTAAAGTTTCAGTTATGCAAGATGAATATGTTCTAGATGTCTACCAAACAGTATAGTGCCTGTAGTAAATACTGTGTTGTATGCTTTATAATTTGCTAAGTAGGTAGATCATATGTTAAGTGTTCTCTCTCTCTCTCTCTCTCTCTCTCACACACACACACACACACACACACACACACACACACATACATACATACACAACAAATAAAATGTGTGGGAGGAATCTTTTGGAAGTGACGTGTATATTTCTGGCACAGATTGTGGTGATGGTTTCAGGAGTATATACTTACTTCCATAGCCATCAATATATATTCATTATATACATATACCTTTGTGTATGTCAATAATACCTCAATAAAGAGGCTTAAAATCAGAGGTGAAGTACATTTCAGATAAGTGAAACTGTGTGTTTAGAATGACGTAATCCTGAAACAACCTGTTGTATTGGAGATTCCAAGATCTTCCAAACATACATTGGGAGGACAAAGCTGGTGTGAAATGAGTTTAAAAATCAAGGTGGAGTGAAATTATAATGTACTTTTTATGTAAGGACAAAAAACTTGGGATGTATTCTACAGAAAGTAGTCAGTCAGTTAAAGGATATATAAATAAAGGAGAGAAAGGATTGAATTAACTCTTTGCAAAGCTCATTCTAGCTCCCATAGGGAAGATGGTCAGAGGAAATGAGACAGGTTCCAGACAGGAGTCAATGAGTCTGAATTAAGTAGAGGGGATCATTGAGAGTGGAGGACAATTTGAAAAATATGTGAGAAGTAGAATTGATAGCATGGTGGCTAACTGGACAGGAGGAGTGAAGGAGAAATAGTTAAGCATGACTTTCATGTTCTATTAGGTGGCAGCCCTGGTACAAAGACTGGAGTCAAAATTAAACCCCACTCCTGGTACCGGTTTCTATTAGAGATTTTTTTGGTTGAAATCAAGACCAGTTTTCATCCAGGCTGCGTTTTTCATCCTGCCCCACTATAAAGCTATTCATTCAGTGTCTCTGGGACGCTGTGTATGGGAGTTGTCCTTATTGCCACCCTCAGTTCTCCTGTACCACATGTTGGAGCTCTTTTTTTTCTTCTTTAAAAAGATTGGACTTTTACTTATTTATGCTAGGGTAAACATCACTGACAACACCTCAATGGTACACATGAACTGAGAAATGCATGTTCATAAGGACTGAAGTCTAGAACTCAGTTTCTCAGTTCAAATCCTGGTTTAGGTGTTTACCAGTTACATAACCTTAAGCAAGTCAGATAACCTTAGCTTCCTCATATGCAAAACGAGGATTAAAAGTACTCATTGCTGAATTGTTTTGAGGATTAGAAAAACATCTGGCATGCAGTAAAAATTCAATTAGTATTCATTTTTATTCTTCTAAATTAAACAAATAGCATTTTTAGTGGTGGAACTTCAGACACCAGAAATGGGAGTGGGTAGAGACAGTTGTGTTTTCAAGATCTGACAAATGACCTTGAGATTTTACATTCTATGGTGGTTACCACTCTGCTTATATGGTGACTTCTTTGTTCTGTGCTTCATTTTCCCTTTCACTGAAACTCCTACTAAAGACAAGTGCAAATTCTTTTCTTGTATGCAATTGACACATATGACATGTGTTTTTATTTCACATTTTAGGCAGGGGCATTCATAGAGGATAGTTCTCAGTCCATTATAAGATGGAAAAATTAGGTTGCAGCCAAAGAGTTCATGGCAAGGGTAGAATCCCCCTAGCAAAGGTGGCTGGAAGACTTGGAAAAAGAAAAACCAGTAGTGTGTTAACCTGAGGTGCCCTGAGTGATTATCATTATGAGACACTTGCAAAGTATGTAATGAAATGAGTGCTGCAGATACAGTCAAATTCCCCAGGAAGAGGAGAGAGAAAAATCTTTCTAGCACAGAGATTTTCATTTATTTCCATGTAAAGGGA
Source organism: Rhinopithecus roxellana (assembly GCF_007565055.1). NCBI lineage: Eukaryota > Metazoa > Chordata > Mammalia > Primates > Cercopithecidae > Rhinopithecus > Rhinopithecus roxellana. The sequence continues at coordinate 81,181,555 of NC_044568.1, read as the reverse complement.
GAAGATACAGGTTCACTTTGTGAATGTCTTTTTCCAACCTCATATAGGGCAGTGCTCAGAATACAAATCAGGAAGTCTAAGCAATTCCTATACCTTGTGTAATTCCAAGAGAAGATGTTACAGGGATCTGTCATAAATGCTCTGAAAATTGAGTGATGAACTATAAAGATGTTATAAACATTGCCTTCCTTTGGATGTCTGGTGGATCCTGAGAAGCTTAACACTTGAAATTGGCGTAAGTTCATGAGATGACTCCCCTTGTTATGTTCTCTGACAATAACAGTCATTACAATACTAATTTACCCCAGGAATTAAGGTGATCTTTTATTTTTAGTAGTGATGGGAAAGTCCTGATTTAGTCTTTTACAGGCTTTCCATCTTTCTATTTCTATATAATAGAAATCCAGATTGGATTTCACCTGTAGTAACCCGAAGGGTTTAGGATAGGGAAGAGTTTACTTCAATCTTTCCTAAGTTACTTGGTCTCCGAAGTCGGGCAAACTGGATGTATGTCTCAGCTCTATCACTTACTTGCCATGTAAACTTTGTCAAATTTATTTGAGCCTCAGTTTCCCTTCCTATAAAATGGGGGATATTATCTTCTCAAAGAGATGTTGTAAAGATTACATGGGAGAATTAAGTTACTTGGTACAGTAGCTGGCTCATAATACATACTCAATAAATGAGCATTATTATTTATTTGATTTTGACAACAGGCTTTTTAAAAAGAATAATAGATATGTTGGCTGTAGGGACTACAGAAGACATAGTCAAAGAAGAATGTAGGGGCACCTAGTTTCTACCTCCACCTTAATCCTTACCCTTGGTCCCATTGTTACCGGAAAGGAGTCCTGATTCAGACCCCAAAAGAAGGTTCTTGGATCTCGCACAAGAAAGAATTTAGGGTGCATCCACAGAGTAAAGTGAAAATAAGTTTATTAAATAAGTAAAAGGGTAAAAGAATGGCTACTCCATAGGCAGAGCAGCAGCATGGCCAGCTCGACTAAGAATACCTATAGTTATTTCTTGATTATAGGTTAATCAAGGGGTGGATTATTCATGAGTTTTCCAGGAAAAGGGTGGGCAATTCCCTGAACTAAGGGTTCCTCCCCTTTATAGACCATATAGGGTAACTTCCTGATGTTGCTATGGCATTTGTAAACTGTCATGGTGCTGGTAGGAGTGTCTTTTAGCATGCTAATGGAGTATAATTATATATAATGAGCAGTGAGGAGGATCAGAGGTCACTTGCATCACCATCTTGGTTTTGGTGGGATTTGGTTGGCTTCTTTACCTCATGCTGTTTTATTGGCCAGGCCTTTGTGACCTGTATCTTGTGCCAACCTCCTATCTTATCCTGTGACTCAGAATGCTTACCCTCCTGGGAATGCAGCCCATTAAGCCTCAGCCTTATTTTACCCAGCCCCTACTCAAGATGGAGTCCTTCTGGTTTAAACTCCTCTGACGCCACGTCAGGGTATTGCAATGGTCTGAGTGTTCTTCTTTGAGATGTATGAGGACCATATTGAACTACTACTGGGGTTCCATCTTCAGGGATCTGCCCTAAAAGGTATCACATTGGATCTCAATGGTTATCTAAAAAGTGAGATGAGAACCCCTTGTGGTTTCATCCATGAGTGTGGCTCAATCAGAAGCATCCCTCCTGGGCTCCTCTCATCAGAACCTGTTCTTGTCACCTTCCTACGTCCTCCAAGGTCACTATTGAAGTACTGGGGGTTATTTTGCACAAACTTTTAAAAAATCACTCCTAAGACCACTCAGTATAAGCTCAATGTCCATTTTTTTTTTTTTTTTATTTCAGTAGCTTTAGGGGGACAAGTGGTTTTTGGTTACATGGGTGAGTTGTATAGTGGTGAAGTCTGAGATTTTAGTGGACCCATCACCCAAGCAGTCTACATTGTACCCAATATATGGTTTTTGATCCCTCATCCCTCTTCCACCCTCCCCATTTCTGAGTCTCCAATGTCCATTATATTACTGTGTATGCCTTTAGGTACCCTATAGCTTAGCTTCCACTTGTAAATGAGAACATATGGTATTTGGTTTTCCATTCCTGAGTTACTTCACTTAGGATGATGGCCTCCAGCTCCATCCAAGTTTCTGCAGAAGACATTATTTCATTCTTTTTTTATGACTGAATGGTATTCCATGGTGTATGTACACCACGTTTTCTTTATCCATTCATCAGTTGATGGGCACTTAGGTTGGTTTCATATCTTTGCAATTGTGAATTGTGCTGCAATAAACATATGCATGCAGGTGACTTTTTGATATACTGACTTATTTTCCTTTGGGTAAATACCCAGTGGTGGAATTGATGGATTGAATGGAAGATCTACTTTTAGTCTTTTGAGAAATCTCCATAGTGTTTCCCATAGAGTTCGCACTAATTTACATTCCCACCACCAGTGGATAAACCTTCCCTTTTCACCACATCCACACCAACATCTATTGGTTTTTGCCTTTTAAATAATGACCTTAATGTCCATTTTTAAAAATGGATGCAACTGTTTTTTGTTGCTTAAGGACAAAGTTCATTAACATCAGGAACTAAAGCATTCTGGCAGGCTGGTTGGCAGTAGCCAGTACATCATTGTTACTTTTCCCTTTCTTCTGTTGCCACCGGGTTTATAATTAATAGTAAAACTTGATTTTTGGTCTTCTGTCTCCATATTCTATGGTATAAGCATTACAAACAGAATTTTAAGAAATTTCCTCTTTAGGAGCTGTGTACACAAAACTAGAGGAGTGTTCCAATGAAACTGAACTTCTTTTAAAGATGCTCCCTTTTCCTTCTGGCTGAACTCCAGGATAACTGTATTGGAGGACACTTCGGGTGGAGGGGAGCTTTGAAATGAATGAGAGTAAGGCTACATTTGTTAATTTTAAATTTGACTTTAACTGTTTATGAAGCTATCAGACATAATTAAATGGCATTTGAAATGATGAAAATTGGCCGGGTGCGGTGGCTCAACCCTGTAATCCCAGCACTTTGGGAGGCTGAGACGGGCGGATCACGAGGTCAGGAGATAGAGACCATCCTGGCCAAAATGGTGAAACCCCGTCTCTACTAAAAAAAATACAAAACCTAGCCGGGCGAAGTGGCGGGCGCCTGTAGTCCCAGCTACTCGGGAGGCTGAGGCAGGAGAATGGCGTGAACCCGGGAGGCGGAGCTTGCAGTGAGCTGAGATCCGGCCACTGCACTCCAGCCTGGGCGACAGAGTGAGACTCCGTCTCAAAAAAAAAAAAAAAAAAAAAAAAAGAAATGATGAAAATTCAGTCTAGCAAATATTTATTGAGAACTGTTATGTGCAAGGCTCAATGGAAGACACAATTGAGGACAGAAAGATGAATGAGTCAGAGTACTTACCTCAAGTGTATTAAAATCTATTGAGGGGAGAGGCGTAGTTAAGAAAGAGGCCCAAGACTAAGGTTTAAAGTGATGAACTCCTAAGCAGAGTTGGGCATTCTTTGACTCTAGCATGTAGAGGAATTCTAAGAAAACTTGCAGACTTGCTTAGAATTCTAAATGGAGGCATGTTTACATTGGTATAGAGCTATGCAAATTTTCCCCAAGTGCTTTATTGAGGTGTAATTTACATGAATAAAATGCACAAATCTTAAATGTACAATTTGGTTAAAATTTTACATGTCTAAATACCTTTATATGCACCATACAGATATAATCTATATCTTTAGATCATTATATAGTATATCTTCATGTCTAAAACACCAAAAGCAACGGCAGCAAAAGCCAAAATTGACAAATGGGATCTAATTAAACTAAAGAGCTTCTGCACAGCAAAAGAAACTACCATCAGAGTGAACAGGCAACCTACACAATGGGAGAAAATTTTTGCAATCTACTCATCTGACAAAGGGCTAATATCCAGAATCTACAAAGAACTCAAACAAATTTACAAGAAAAAAACAAACAACCCCATCCAAAAGTGGGCAAAGGATATGAACAGACATTTCTCAAAAGAAGACATTCATACAGCCAACAGACACATGAAAAAATGCTCATCATCACTCGCCATCACAGAAATGCAAATCAAAACCACAATGAGATACCATCTCACACCAGTTAGAATGGCAATCATTAAAAAGTCAGGAAACAACAGGTGCTGGAGAGGATGTGGAGAAATAGGAACACTTTTACACTGTTGGTGGGACTGTAAACTAGTTCAACCATTCTGGAAAACAGTATGGTGATTCCTCAAGGATCTAGAACTAGATGTACCATATGACCCAGCCATCCCACTACTGGGTATATACCCAAAGGATTATAAATCATGCTGCTATAAAGACACATGCACACGTATGTTTATTGCGGCACTATTCACAATAGCAAAGACTTGGAATCAACCCAAATGTCCATCTGTGACAGACTGGATTAAGAAAATGTGGCACATATACACCATGGAATACTATGCAGCCATAAAAAAGGATGAGTTTGCGTCCTTTGTAGGGACATGGATGCAGCTGGAAACCATCATTCTTAGCAAACTATCACAAGAACAGAAAACCAAACACCGCATGTTCTCACTCATAGGTGGGAACTGAACAATGAGATCACTTGGACTCGGGAAGGGGAACATCACACACTGGGGCCTATCATGGGGAGGGGGGAGGAGGAGGGATTGCATTGGGGAGTTATACCTGATATAAATGATGAATTGATGGGTGCTGACGAGTTGATGGGTGCAGCACACAAACATGGCACAAGTATACATATGTAACAAACCTGCACATTATGCACATGTACCCTAGAACTTAAAGTATAATTTAAAAAAAATTAAAAAAAAAATACAAATACAAATACAAATACAAATAAAAAAAGTATATTTTCTTCAGCCCAGAAAGTTCCTTTGTGCCATTAATTCCCCTCCCCAGAGATAACCTCTATTTTGCCTCCTGTCACCATAGGTTTTGACTATTCTTGAAATTTATATAAGTGGAGTGCTATAGTACGTATTCTTTTTCTTTCATTCAGCTTAATATTTTTGAATTTCATCTGTTTTGTTGCTGAATCAGTAGTTGATTCCTTTTTGTTAGCCAGTTGTATTTTTATGTATTCCATGTGCTTTTCTCATATACCTTTTGATGGACATTTAAACTGTTTGCAGGTTTTGCCTATTATAAATTAAACTGCTGTGAATACAGCTTGTGTACAAGTCCGTGTGTAGACATATGCATCCACTTTTCTTGTGTAAGGTGTGCAATTGCTAGGTCACAGGGTATGAGGATGTGTAGCTTCAGCAAACAAACTGTTTTCCAAAATGAACGTCCTGTGTTATGTCCCCGTTGACAGTATATGAGAATCCCTGCTGCTCTTTCTCAGGCTTTCTGATGTTCTCTGAAGTCAGACACCCTGGTTTAGTTTCAGGATCTGTCCCTCAGTAACTATGTAATCTTGAGAGAATAATATCATTTCTATGAGCCTCAGCGTTCCAAATCTACAAATTGGGGATAATGACCACCTTTCTCAGTGTTTCCAAAGACTGGAGACTACGTACGTAGAACTGTTATAGTGAATACTTCAATATATGGTAGCTGTGATTAATAATATTATTAGCTACATATTCCCATCTTATTCACCAATTGGATAATTTGAGGCAGTGTTTTCCAAGATATGCAATATGGTGGTACTTGACATTTACTTTAAGTGTTACATCCACCCAGCATTATAAAATACTGAATCACATAGTGAAAATGTATTTCTATTCCAATTTTCTTTAATCCTAATTATATCAAACGTAGTCTCGGTTTGGTGTTAGTCTGTATTTAACACCTCTCCAACACTTGCAAATCTCCCTTTTTTAACAAGAGAGAACAGAACACAAGCTCTTAGTCTTTAGCAGGCAACAGTATCTAGAAAGAATTCAATGTTGTTTTCTCTTTGTTGTTTTAAAATTTTCACTGTTAGTAGAGTTGATGGCAAGTAATACTGGTAGTATTTAGGGCGATGATTTCATACTTTAATAAATTATTTAAATAGAGAAAAGTGAGTTGTCTGAAAGAAAAAACTTTAATAAATTATTTAAATCTAAAAGAGTGACTTGTCTGAAAGAAAAAAAAATGTTAAGAAAATAATAGTGCAGGAGGAACCCAGATGTGGCAAAAATAATGAAAGTGGTTTTTTTAAGGACTGAAGTTTGGAATACTTGGCCTCATAGGAGAGGCTCAACAGAGATTTTAAATCTCAGTTTACAAATGATGGAACCAAGGCATTTGTATATGAACATTTACACATTGAGATCTGATGCTGACATCTCTCTGAGCCAATGAACAAGTCATAACCTTAACTTGTGATACAATCCGTCTGTATTAGTCCGTTTTCACGCTGCTGATAAAGATATACTCGAGACTGGATAATTTGTAAAGAAAAAGAAGTTTAATGGACTCACAGTTCCATGCGACTGGGAGGTTTAATAGACTCACAGTTCCACGTGGCTGCCTCACAATCATGGCAGAAACAAAGGCATGTCTTACATGGCGACAGACAAGAGAATCATAGACAAGTGAAGGAGTTTCCCCTTTTAAAACCATCAGATCTCGTGAGACTTATTCACTACCACAAGAACAATATGGAGAAACCATCCCCATGATTCAGTTATCTCCCACCAGGTCCTTCCCACAACATATGGGTATTATGGGAGCTACAATTCAAGAAGAGATTTGGGTGAGGACACAGGCAAACCATACCAGAGTCCTAGACCTCAGCCTCCTGACTCCTCTTCTTTCCAGGTTGTGATTCTGGAGATAACTGTGTGTATTTTCTCTCCCTTGGCCAGGCTATTTTTAACCACTTTGAACTTCTGTGTACGCATCTGTTAAATGGGACCAAACCAGTCACCTATTTCGTAGGATTTCTGAAGGAAGTAAACAGCTTGATCTATTGGCAAGAAAATATTAAGCACTGAATAAGTACTGATAATATTAACCATGATGGTGCGGCCAAAAATCATTCTCCCTTCCATTTTTATTATTTATATCTCAATGAGTGTACTTGTTTGGGTTTGATTCATGTTTACAGTGTTACCCTTTTCTCTGCCACAGTGCTTTGTATGAAGTATTAACTTAATAAATACGATCATGAATATTGGATGAATGAGTTATTAAATACATGGAAAGAATGATTGGGTAAATGAAGTGACAAGCATCTGATTAGGAGCGAGGGCCAACTGACCTGTATACTATTATCCAGGACATAGGGGCTAACTTGAGGCTCGTTGCAGCCCCAGGTGTTGTCCTGAACTGTCCAACAGGTATCCAAGAGTGGTCAGAGGAGGCGCTGTTCCTCCCTCAGTTGACTCCCTTCTTGTGGGTAACACCTTCAACTTCAACCTAACCTTCCCAACACACACAAATGCAGACATGTGAATGTGCAGGGACACACATTCTTCTTCCTTGGGTCCAGGTCCCACAAAGAACACAGTGGGTTCGGGTTGCTGAAGGTGGAGCTTTGGTGAACTAGATTAGGGCCAGCCAGCCAAGACAACAGTGGAGACAGCTTTGACCTTTAGGAAAAAGGGTAAATGGATAATTGAGTAAACTTCCATATTAGACATCTTATTTACCAAAAGGTGATAGAGATAGTGCTGATTGTTTTAGAGTCGAGTAGAGTTGGGCTCAAATTGTGATTTTTGCAAATTATTAGTTGTGCAGTGTTGGGAAAATAACCTCTCGTGGCCTCAGTCATCTTAATTGTAAAACAGGGATTCTAGTGCCTACCTGTTTGAGTTGCGAGGATTAAATGAGGTAATATGTGTGAACAGCCTCATGAGTGGTTTCTGTTGCTTTGGTGATCTAGGGCAGAAGTTCAAGGTAGTAGAGTGTCTTCATTTGCCTTTGCTTTCCTGAGAATCAAGCATGACAACTTTTCTTGGCTGTTGAGACCATGAGTGCTTCTCACATCCCCTAACCTACCAATATTCTCCTCCAAAATTTGCCATTGAAACCTGTGGGTGCTGTGTCCCTTCCACTCAGGCCTCTGCTCTCCTGTTAGAGAGAGTTGGGAGTTAGTCCTTGTGAATGAAACAGCATGTCTGAGTCCAGAATCTCATCTAGATGTTTATGTTTGAGCTCCGATTGATGCTTTGCACCTGCATTGATCACAGTTCCTGTGCCTTGTGCATGAAGGAAGTTAAACTAGACTGTAAGTTTACGGAAGATAGGAACGATGCCTTGTTCACCTCTGAATCTAGAGCACCCAGTACAAGATAGATGCTGAATAACCACTAGTCAAGTAATGCCTTGTAGCTTCATTTACTGTCTTAGTAGAAAGTTAGGGCCATGTGGACTTGCTCAGTGTTGAATCCTTAGTGCTGCGTGGCTGCTCAGTGACTACAGGTTGAATGAACGAATGAGACAAAGAGGAAGAGATGGTTTTACTTTTCAGGGTTTTACAACAGTATATAAACAGATAACCAGATCCACACAAAGGAGGCGCTAGCTCCTGGCCAGGTCTGTTAGCGGTTTGTCTGATTGCTCCCTTTGTTGGCAAACCCTCTTCAATGGGCCTCACTGGAGTGTTCCCACCTTGATTGATCATCTTCTTTGTGATAAACAGGAGGGAAAATCATTATGGCACAAGCATCCTGTCATTCCACATGCCTCTGCCTATGATAGATGTTCTCCATTTGTGGAGTCCTCGGTGGAAACCTAGAGGAAATGATTGCTATCCAGGCTTAACCTGGAGCAAGTTCATCATTAAATTGTTCATCATTGCAATTTCCACTGCTCAGCATTCATCTCTTTCTTGCAGGGCTAAGGAAAAGCAGGTTTTTGACTTCAAGACAGGGAAAGCTAATGGGTCTTTTTATCATCTGCAGGTTTTTGTGAGAAGGTGGCCAAGAGGGATCACCATCCAAAGTGCAAGTACTTGGAGCCACAGGAAGTTTTAAACACGCCGGCTGTGAGTGTTCGGCATGATTTAGCGGAGCTGGTAATATACTTGTTCAATAACCCAGCAACTAGAGTCTTAAATATTTACCCCAGAGAGCTGCACACATTTATGCATCAGGATGCTTACGCACAAAAGTTTGGAACAGCATTGTTTATAGTAGCTCAGACTGTGAACCAAATTAAATATCCATCAACATAATGATGTATTTTTTACAATGTGGAATATTTATACATTAAAATCTCAGGCCAGGCACGGTGGCTTATGCCTGTAATCCCAGCACTTTGGGAGGCCGAGGTGGGTGGATCACTTGAGGTCAGGAGTTTAAGACCATCCTGGCCAACATGGTGAAACCTTGTCTCTACTAAAAATACAAAAATTAGCTGGGCATGGTGGCGCACGCCTGTAATCCCAGCTCCTCGAGAGTCTGAAGCAGGAGAATTGCTGGAACCCGGGAGGTAGAGGTTACAGTGAGCCGACATCACGCCACTGCACTCCAGCCTGGGCAAAAGAGTGAGACTCCATCTCAAAAAACAAAACAAAACAAAACAAAACACCTTATACAGAGGCCAGGCACAGTGGCTCACGCCTGTAATCCCAACACTTTGGGAGGCCGAGGTGGGTGGATCACCTGAGGTCAGAGTTCAAGACCAGCCTGTCTTACGTGGTGAAACCCCATCTCTACAAAAAATACAAAATATTAGCAGTGCACGATGGTGGGCGCCTGTAATCTCAGTTACTCGGGAGGCTGAGGAAGGAGACTTGCTTGAACCAAGGAGGCAGAGGTTACAGTGAGCAGAGATTGCGCCCCTGCACTCCAGCCTGCGTAATGGAGCAAGACTCTGTCTAAAATAGATAAATAAATAAATAAATAAAATCTCATACAGAAATGAAAATTAATGAACTCTTATATACATAATGTTGAGTAAAGAAACTGTACACAAAAGAGAACACGTAAAATGATTCTGTTAATAAAAAATGGAGACACAGGCAAAATGAAATATATTGCTTAGTTATGTATACAAAGGATGAAAATCTATAAATATAAGAAAATAAATAATTACCATAAAAGTTAAGATACTGGTTACTTCTAGAGGGAGAGAGAGGCATTGTAATTAGGGAATGTTGGCCATATTCTGTTTCTTCACCTTGGTGGTGGTGATGTGCATATTTTAAAATATTTGCTAAACTGTGGCCTTATACAATTGTCTGTGTACCTGTAATATTTTACAATAAAATATATTTTAAAACTTCAGCTTCTTAAAGACAATTTATAGATATTGAGCTGAAATTTATCCCAGTGCATACTGGGATTACAGGCATGAGCCACCGTGTACATATCTATGTGATGCATATATGTGCATGTGTATCTATGTGTGCCTATCTATGTATGCCTGTTTTTGTCTGTCTCCCCAGCTATGAATGAATAATACACATTATATACATATAATATATATGTACATAATACCTATCATATGTATATATGCATGTGCATATATATATGTGCTTGTTTGTTGATCTCTTCAGCTATAAACACACGTCTAGTACATGTAATAATATATGTATATGTAATCTGTATAATATATAATAATATACTAATGCTCCTTGACTTATGATGAGTTACATCCCAATATACCTACTGTAAGTTGAAACTATCATAAGTCAGAAATGCATTTAATGCACCTAACCTACTGAGCATCAGAGCTTAGCCCAGCCTACCTTAAACATGCTCAGAACACGTACATTAGTCCAAAGATGGGCAAAATCATCTAACACAAAGTCAATTTTATCGTGAAGTATTGGACCATCATATGTAATTTCCTGAATACTGTACTAAAGGTGAAAAATAGAATGGGCACGGTGGCTCATGCCTGTAATTCTAGCACTTTGGGAGGCTGAGGCAGGTGGATCACCTGGTCAGGAATTCGAGACCAGCCTGGCCAACATGGCAAAACCCTGTCACTATTAAAAATACAAAAATTAGCCACGCGTGGTGCAGGCGCCTATAATCCCAGGTACTTGGGAGGCTGAGGCAGGAGAATCGCTTGAACCTGGGGGGTGGAGGTTGCAGTGAGCTGAGATCATGCCACTTCACTCCAGCCTGGGCAAAAGAGGGAAACTCCATCTCAAACAAACAAAAAAATAGAATGGGTTGCAAGGGTAGTCAGAGTTTTGTTTCTACTGAGTGTATATTGCTTTCACACAATCATGAAGTCAAAAAATGAGCCAAACCATCATAAGTCGGGGACCATCTAGATATATGTATGTGTGTGTGCGTGTACCTGAGTGTGTTTGCCAGTTTGTGGTCTATCTCTCCAGCTATAATTCATCCATTCAACCCATCTTTGGTGAGAGCAATACTATATCAGGCACTTCTCTGAACCCTGGGAACAGATTACGGCGTGAAACAGACAAACAAAATCCCTGCCTTTGTGGAGCTTATATTCTGGTGGTTGAAGGGCAGGCGACAAACAGTAAATGAATTACATCATCATAAAACCATTTGGTATGCAAAAAAGTGATGAGTGTTATGAAAGAAGAAACAGAGATGGGTATGGGGGGGCGGGCAGGGGCTCTGTATGTGTGCATGTGTGTCTGTGCACACGTGTGTGTGTGTGCGTACAGTTTTGAATAAGGTGGTCAGGGCATGCCCCATTGAGCAAATGACATTTGAGCAAAGACTTGAAAGAAGCGAGGGAGACATGCTGATGTCTGGGAAAGGAGCACTGCAGGCCAGGGAATCTCAGGATAGGCCCCAGGGCAGCAAGAGAGTGCTTGGCAGGTGTGGGGCATAGGAAGGAGGCCAGGGTGGCCAGAGGAGAGGGCAAGGAAGGGAGGGGCAGAAGATGAAGTAGATCGGCCATGGGAAGTTGGCTTTTTCTCTGAATCAAACAGGGAGCCACTGGAGGGTATGAACAGAGGTATGATAGGATCTGTCTTATGTTTTTAACACAACAAAGTCTTTTGTGTTGAGGGCGGACAGTAGAAGGGCAGGGTAAAATCAAGGAGACCACATGGGAGGGTATAGCCATCATTCCTCTAGCCCAGGGTAGGAGTGGTGGAGGTGACTCAAGGTTGCTGTGTACAGTTGAGTAAGTTGGGCATAGCACATCTAGGGTACCCACTCACATGGATGTGATGGGATTAGCACTCTTAAGAGTTTTGCAGTGTGCAACGTGCATAGCTGTGTGCAGTAACACTGTAAGAAGTGGGTACGATTCTATGAAGGCAGGGATTTCACTTTGCTTTATGATCTAACCCTAGTGCTTTAGAAGTGTCTGGCAGAGAGCAGGCACTCAATAAAAATGTGTTGTGTGAATGATATGTCTGATTCCACCTCCTGCATTCTTGGAAATGCAGTGTCGGCAGGTGAGTCAGTGAAAGCTAAAGTGTGTGTTGGCAGATTGTGCAAATGTCTCCATTTGTCTTTGACGGCCACTTTAAGTGTTTTGGTATGAAAGCCTCTTTGTACCTTAGAACACTATCATTTCATGTCATCGAGAGCAAGCCAGTTTTTATCAGCCTTCTTTGCCAAGAAGGAAAAATCAGCTGTGTTCTAGTTTGTCATCCCCTCCTCCCAAGCATCATGTCTGAGTCACCTCTCACTCGCTGATCTGTTCTGGCTGCAATTAAAGTTAAATCACCTTTGGGACCAGAACAGTCTCATCTATATTTACAGCACCTGCAAATCAAGCAGCTCCTCCTAATTTTAACAGCTCCTTTAGTGGCAAAAATCGCTTTTCAAAAGGAACAGGTGGAGAAGTGATAAAGAATGGTGATGGAAGATTTTCTTCTGGGGACAGAATGGAGAACGGGCCAGGAGAAAAGAGCCAATTTGTGCTGTGGCAGCGGATGCCTCACACATTCTGGGCTCAAGTCTGGGTACTGCCTTTTATCGGCTGCATGACCTTGAACAGGTCAAGGGAACTTGCTGAGCCTCAGGCACCTTAGCAATAATATGACAGGTGGGGACAGTTCCTGGCCAGCCATTTCAGAGGACTAAATAAACCCAAAGAAGATAACATATGAGAAAGTTCTTGGCCAGGCGTGGTGGCTCATGCCTGTAATCCCAGCACTTTGGGAGGCCAAGGTGGGCGAATCACAAGGTCAAGAGATTGAGATCATCCTGGCCAACATGGTGAAACCCCATCTCTACTAAAAATACAAAAATTAGCTGGGTGTGGTGGCGCGTGCCTGTAGTCCAGCTACTTTGGAGGCTGAGGCGGGAGAATTGCTTGAACCTGGGAGGCAGAGGTTGCAGTAAGCCGAGATTGCGCCACTGCTCTCCAACCTGGGTGACAGAGTGAGACTGTCTCAACAAAAGAAAAAAAAAAAAAAAAAAAGGAAAGAAAGAAAGAACAGAACAAGAAAGAAGTAACATACAGGAATAAGTTAAATAAGTTATCTCAGTCTTCGTATGCCTTTTTTCCCTCCTCATTTTTATCAAATTCATTCAGCAATTATGATGACACATACTGAGACATGGTAGCCACAGGAGAGTAAAAATTCCAGACAGCAGTTTCACATGACTAGAGGCTACGGGCCGAGAAGACCCTGAAAAACCACGTTGGACCAAGCTGGCTATGACTGACTTACCCCACACGGTGCTGGATTCCACCTAGGTTTCACCAAGGACCTCATTATATGCTTATTAATATCCTAAATCACACAGCCATCAGCATTAGCACAGTTCCAAGAATACCCTATTTTGTGTAAAAATGGGTGGCACCACAATTCTGAAAACTCTCCACCTTTTTCCTGGAATTTTCCTGAATATTTCATGCCTTGGGTGAAGAAACCCATTAAGGTATAGCATCTCCAAACCCCCTTAGACATGGCTCTCTCTTGAGTACCCCCACACTACTTTCTCTTGAGTGTGTACTTTTCCCTTTGCAATAAATCTCTGTACTTTCACTGTTTTCTGACTTGTCCTTGAATTCCTTCTTACTAAGGTGTCCAGAGCCTGGACACCAGTCCCACTGGCACTTTGGGACCTCCTCCAGCCCACTGGTATCACTACCAGGTGCTGGGCACTGAGTCTCTAGCAGGGTGTGTGACAGATGTGGCTTCTGCCCTGAAGGAGCTGATAAGCTAATGAGAGAGAGGCCTGGAAAAATGTAAGATCATATACATGACTATGTGATAAGCATTGTGGTTCATTCTAGGATGGGAAAATATTGGGAGCTATGAGAAGATACATAAAGAAGCTAAATGAGACCAAATGGCCAGAGACACTTCTCTTGGGGAAGGGGTAAATTACCAGAGATGGGACGAATGGCTAAAAGTTAGCCTGGTGAAGGAAGAGAGATATCTTCTAGCTTGGTACAACAGCAGATGTGATGATCTGGAGCAGGGACAAAACCGAAGGCTAGGGTGACTGGAAGAGAGCAAATGAAAGAAGAAGTAAGAAAAGAGGATGGAAGGCGGGGTGCAGTGGCTCACACCTGTAATCCCAGCACTTTGGGAGGCCAAGGTGGGCAGATCACAAGGTCAGGAGTTCGAGATCAGCCTGGCCAATATGGTAAAACCCCATGGCTACTAAAAATACAAAAATTAGCCAGGCCTGGTGGCAGGCGCCTGTAGTCCCAGCTACTGGGGAGGCTGAGACAGGAGAATTGCTGGGACCCAGGAGGCAGAGGTTCAGAGAGCGAAGATCACGCCACTGCACTCCAGCCTGGGCAACAGAGTGAGACTCCATCTCAAAAAACAAAAAAAAGTGTCTGGACGTGGGGAGAGGATAAAGACGGCTAAGATGGCGCATTTCCGGGTTCTTCATCATCAATTTACCCGCCCGCGGGAAAATGCAGCCCGCGCCCGGGAAAAATACAGACCAACTTCTCAGGCGCAACATGGCGTCCGATCGAGGAAACCTAAACTTACCTGGCCGTGCCTACGGAACGCCCACGACACGCCCGTGTCCCGCCTATTGCCCTCCCACTCCCAAGCCTTAGACAGAAAAGCCACTCCGGGGAGATGCACGGTGCAAACTTCCTTGGCCCTCTTCACATGCAGACCTAGGAACCTCGCCGGAGAACGCCGGAGCAACTTCCTCGGCCTCCGCCGCTGGAGACCGGTGAACCTCGCCCTTTCCTTCTTCACATTGACTAGCTAATAAAGTTTCTTTTTTACCTTGCCTACTTGCCTCTTCTCTGGCGCCTGCTCTGGTGGTCACATAAAACAAATCAGGTGGTGCCGAAACCCGGGAGGAAACCCCTCCTCAGGGCCCCCCAAGGTCCCAGGAGCCTCCTCCTTCCACGCCGCCGACAGACCAGGACCTAGACATCGCTTTCCACACCTCCAAGTCTCCTAGGAGTGAGTACCTCTTGCCTCCCTCTCATACTCCTTGGCCAGAAGTCCTGCGCAGGCCCAAGGCTTTTTGGTCACCAGGTGACCCACAGGAGAGTTCCCAAAGGTAGAGACATCTGCCCAAAGGAACTCCATTCCAGTCGGCGTGAGACCCGTCCAGGACAGAGACGTCCACCTGGAGGTAATCTCCATTCCGGCTCCAGGAGCCATCCGGTCTCTAGTGGCTCCAAAGGACGCTTTGTAGCCAGATAGAGTCCGGTTTCTGCCTACCGCGAGAGAAAGGCAATGGGAAATCCCCAATCCAAAATACCTAGAGACACCCCTTCAGGGTGTCTTCTAGCTCATCTCAAAACTTTACAATTAGAGCAAGATCTTAAACGAAAGCGACTGATTTTCCTCTCCACTGTGGCGTGGCCACAATATAAATTAGACAACCAGTCTCAATGGCCGCCTGAAGGCACCCTAGACGGTAACATTTTAATCGACCTTAGTAATTTCTGCGGGCGCTTAGGCAAGTGGTCTGAAAAAATTATATACAAAGGTTTTAAAATTTGTGTTCTCCACCCTATCCCTACCCTGACTCCACCCTCCACCCCAGTTTCGCCTGCAGCCCCTTACCCCGCCTCCCTCACCACCTCTCTCCGCCCCCTCAACATCTCTCTCTCTCTCATACTCGCTCCCAAATCCAAGCCTTAGTTGCTGCTCTGCAGCCTAGTCTTAACGCAAAACCAGAGAGCAAAGTCCCGAAAGGTCCACCGGAGACCCAAGGCCCTAGGCAAACCAGTGACCCCCGGCCAAGCCAGCCACTCTATCTCGTAGGCCCAAGGCACTAGGCAAACCAGTGCCCCCCGGCCAAGCCGGCCACCCCATCTCGAAGGCCCAAGATGCTAGGCAAACCAGTGTCCCCAGGCCAAGCTGGCCACTCCATCTCGTCCATGCTTTAAGTGTGGCACAACCAGGCATTAAATAAAACTGTGTCCAAATTCTTGCCTGCCTACCACGCCGTGCCCAACCTACTGACAGGAAAGACACTGGAAGTCTGCATGGCCTATACCGTCTCTCTGCTTCCTATATGACCAGACAGAATACAATTGTAAAACCTACTGGCAACAAACAAACCTAGGATGCCCCTATCAATATTGTAAAATCCACTATGCAACCAAAGACGACACCCAAGGGCTCACAAAAAAGACACAATACCTCTTTACCTATCAAAAAAGGTGGGGCTCCTACCAATATCAACTAAACATCAAAGATCCGTGGGACCCCTGATGGGCAAGCGGGGTAAAAGGAGGGCTCTATGCTGATTCTGTTTGGGGTTCATATCCGACTGCCACCCTCTTAATAAAAAGGATGCTTGTCCAACAAAAATCCCTCCCTAAAAATATACAGGTCCTAAAAAATTTAACCTTAGCCATACAATCACAAGAACAGGCCCTACAAGATCAACTACACTCCTCCAATAAAGACCCCTTCTCATGGTTAAAGCTTGTCCGTCAAGGGTTAAACTTAACCCGGGCAGCTAACATAACAGATCTCTCCCACTGTTTCCTCTGTGCAGCCCTTGAAAGAGCCCCCTTAGTGGCAGTCCCCTTACCTACTGCTTTCAAGGCTACAACTGACTCTACAGGCACCTCCCAAAAACCGTTCTTACTCCAAGTCCCACTATACCAAAACACAGAAAATCCAATCCTTCCTTTCTGCTACTCTGCCCCAAACTCCTCCTGGTGTAATTACATCCAATCGCCCAGTAAGACCCAGACAGCCCCCATTGGAGGTTATTTCTGGTGCAATAAAACCCTCTTCAAGGTCCTTAACCCTACATCCATCCACCAATCCCTCTGTGTCCCAGTGTCCCTAGTACCTAGCTTAACCCTATATAGCAAAGCAGAAGTGGCCGAACTCACCTTACAATTTGACCCCCCCCCCTTAATAACCTCCAGAACGGGCTGTCTCCCTTCCCCTAGTCATCGGAGTCTCCCTGGCCTCCTCCTTAGTAGCGTCAGGGCTTGGAACTGGGGCACTTGCCCACTCAGTACAGTCTACCCGATCTCTAACCGCTCAAATTCAAGAGGCCATAGAGGCTTCAGCTGAAAGTCTGGCCTCTCTACAGCATCAAATTACCTCAGTGGCCCAAGTAGCAGCACAAAATAGGCAAGCATTAGATCTACTTACTGCCAAAAAAGGAGGAACATGCCTCTTCCTAGGAGAGGAGTGCTGCTATTACATAAATGAGTCAGGTCTAGTTAACACCAACATCCAAACCCTAAACAGAATTAAAACAGATCTAAAAAACTACAACACTCCCTTAACCCCTGGTCCACCTATATGGTTATTACCAGTAATACAACAGATGCTCCCCTTCCTCATTCCTATAATAATCCTCTGTCTTATCCTATCCTTTGCCCCATTTTAATCAAATTTCTCCAAGCCAAAGTTCAAGAGATCACCCACGTCGCCTTCAACCAGATGCTCCTACATCCCTACGTCCAGATACCAACCACAGACCCTCATGACGACACCCTCTGACAGCAGGAAGCAGTTAGACAGACAACGACACCCCCAATCACTATAATCAATAAAAGGTTGGACTGTCTGGATGGGGGGAGAGGACAAAGTCGACTAAGATGGCGCATTTCCAGGTTCTTCATCACCAATTTACCCGCGGCATGGGAAAATGCAGCCCGCGCCCGGGAAAAATACAGACCAACTGCTCAGGTGCAACATGGCGTCTGATTGAGGAAACCGAAACTTACCTGGCCATGCCTACGGAACGCCCCCGACGTGCCAGTGTCCCGCCTATTGCCCTCCCACTCCCAAGCCTTAGACAGAAAAGCCACTCCGGGGAGACGCGCAGTGCAAACTTCCTTGGCCCTCTTCACATGCGGACCTAGGAACCTCGCCTGTGAACGCCAGAGCAACTTGCTCAGCCTCCACTGCCGGAGACCGGTGAACCTCGCCCTTTCCTCCTTCACATTGGCTAGCTAGGTAATAAAGTTTCTTTTTTCCTTGCCTACTTGCCTCTTCTCTGGCGCCTGCTCTGGTGGTCGCATAAAACAAATCAAAATTGGCTCACGATTCTGCAGGCTGTTCAGGAAGCATAGTGGCTTCTGCATCTGTGGAGGCCTCGGGAGGCTTCCAGTCATGGAGGAGGGTGAAGGGGAGCAGGCACGTCTTACACGGCCAGAGCAGGAGCAAGAGAGGAGCAGGGGGAGGTGCTACACACTTTTAACCAAATCTCATGAGAACTCACTCACTATTGTGAGAATAGTACCAAGGGGGAAATTCACCCCCATGATCCAATCACCTCCCACCAGGCACCACGTCCAACACTGGGAATTATAATTCAGCATGAGATTTTGGCAGGGACACAGATCCAAACCATATCAAGAACCAAACTAGCCGGGCATGGTGGCTCAAGCCTGTAATCCCAGCACTTTGGGAGGCCGAGACAGGCGGATCACGAGGTCAGGAGATTGAGACCATCCTGGCTAACATGGTGAAACCCCGTCTCTACTAAAAAATACAAAAAAACTAGCCGGGCGAGGTGGCGGGTGCCTGTAGTCCCAGCTACTCGGGAGGCTTGAGGCAGGAGAATGGCGTAAACCCGGGAGGCGGAGGTTGCAGTGAGCTGAGATCCGGCCACTGCACTCCAGCCTGGGCGACAGAGCGAGACTCCGTGTCTAAAAAAAAAAAAGAACCAAACTAAAAACTAAAAGAAAATGAGTAAACAAAAGACCAATAAACAATTCTGGTTCTGCTTTACTTGGGTCATTAGAAACATTTTCTTTTCTTTTTTTTTGAGACGGAATCTCACTCTGTCACCCAGGCTGGAGTGCAGTGGCACGATCTCCACCCACTGTAAGCTCCACCTCCTAGGTTCACACCATTCTCCTGCCTCAGCCTCCTGAGTAGCTGGGATTGCAGGTGCCTGCCACCATGCCCGGCTCATTTTTTGTATTTTTAGTAGAGATGGGGTTTCACCATGTGAGCCAGGATGGTCTCGATCTCCTGAACTCATGATCCGCCCGCCTCGGCCTCCCAAAGTGCTGGGATTACAGCCGTGAGCCACCACGTCTGGCCAGAAACATGTTCTCTAAAAGATGCAGGCTGGTGTGTATCTTAAATCAATTTGCCAACTTAGAACTTGGTGTGTATCTGAGCATTTCCCTCTGAGAGGTTAGAGGATGAGGTTATTCCTTGTCCTTCTACCGCTAGAAGAAATGTTAAGGGTACAAGAGAAGGCAAAGACAACTTCCAATTCAGTACCACATTAAGCTCCTCTTGTGAGTAAACAGAACTGCCAGCCACAGAAAGCCCTTGCTGTAGTTCACCCCTTTAATTGCCTTCTTTGAATGATAGTCCTCTTTGGGAACCCCTATCAATCACCCTGAAAAATTGTTCTAATAAACAGAAGCCCCCCACTAGCTGGACTCCTGCAGCCAGAAGGCTTTGCCCTCTAGGGGGCTGGTGGCTTTTCCTGTTACCATGGAAAGCTCATTATCAAGCCCAGGCAATCACATTTACATTGCTAATTGAAGAAGAAAGCTACAGTAAGCACTAGAGTGAGAATTATGGGGCAGTACCAAGGAAGAACTTCTGAGCTCCCTTGCGGATGTTGGTGTTAGCAGCCACAACAAGCTGCTGTGCCTGATGCTAATAAAAGAGAAACTTATAATGGGCACCAAGGAAAGTCAAGAGACCCCAGAGATAGCCAGTGATTACCTCTGATGTGGAATTTTGAGACACTTTGATGCAACGAGGCTTAGTTGCAGCAGAGCAGGGAGCAGGCAAACAGGACTCATTTCTTGCATGGATTCTCACAGGACCAGTAGGGATACCCAACCCGGCTACTTCCACCGTTATTCAAATGGCTAGTTTGGCTCAGGAAAATGCACTGGCTGCCCTTCAGCAGATCCTGCACCTTCACTGTGACCATGATTTGACCTGCGATCCTACGAGGTCACATTACTCATTTATATGTCATGAGGAAGAATAGAGCAGGGATGAAAATAACAGGCTCCCCTCCTCCCCCATGGCAGGCACAACAAAAGAGAAAAACATCTTTTCCCGATGACATAAAAACAAACTCCGACTTTCATGTTGATTACAGGGTACGCGTGTGTTTTGATAAATGCTCCTTGCATCCTGTGAAGGGTCAAGTACAAAGTTTTCAATGTGAGGGTGTCTGCAAAAATTAGCTGGTTGACACTGAGGGAGGATGGGCAAACAGGACCAATCTTGCCATCTGAATCAAGGGTTTTTTTTTTGAGATGGAGTTTCGCTCTTGTTGCCCAGGCTGCAGTGCAGTGGTGTGATCTAGGCTCACTGCAACTTCCATCTCCCGGGTTCAAGTGATTCTCCTGCCTCAGCCTCCCGAGTAGCTGGGATTACAGGCATCCGTCACCACATCCGGCTAATTTCTTATATTTTTAGTAGAGACGGGGTTTCATCATGTTGGCCAGGCTGGTCTTGAAGTCCTAACCTCATGATCCACCAGTCTCGGCCTCCCAAAACGCTGGGATTAGAGGCATGAGCCACCGCGCCCAGCCAGGTTTTGTGTTTTGAGCAAGGTAGGTTCTGATGACCTTTCCTGAACTATTTAAATGAATTTGTACTTCATAGAGTACAACCTATGTTGTACCAACCTTTTTGGTACCAGGGACCTGTTTCATGGAAGACAATTTTTCCATGGACCAGGAAGTGGGGAAGGTTTCGGGATGATTCGAGCACATTACATTTATTGTGCACTTTATTGTAATATATAATGAAATAATCATACAACTCACCATCATGTAGAATCAGTGGGAGCCCTGAGCCTGTTTTCCCACAACTAGATGGTCCCATCTGGAGGTGATGGGAGACAGTGACAGATCATCAGGCACTGGATTCTCATAAGGAGAGCACAGCCTAGATCCCTCGCATGCGCAGTTCACAGTAGGGTTCGCACCCCTATGAGAATCTAATGCTGCTGCTGATGTGACAGGAGGCAGAGCTCAGGTGGTGATGTGAAAGATGGTGACTGGTTGTAAATACAGATGAAGCTTGGCCTGCTCACCTGCCGCTCACCCCCTGCTGGGTGGCCCAGTTCCTAAGAGGTCACGTACTGATACCGCCCCATGGCCTGGTGTCTGGGGACCCATGTCATGGAGTGCTAGAATTTAATTGAAATTAGTCCAAATGGGTACTGTTGGAGAGATGGAAGCAAATAAATATACCTGTGACCTCCAGTTTCATCTTAACTTGAAGCAACCCTTTTCATTTCTTTAAAGAGCCTTTAATGATGGAAACTTTTTAACATAAACATTTCAAGAAAGTATGATAAAGCTCACATATTCATGTTCCAGCTCCAACAATGATCAACTCTTGGCCAGTCTTGTTTCATCAGCACACCTACTTGCATTGCCCCCTTCCTTGAGAATATGTTGAAGCCAACCCAAGATAGAATTTCATTAGTAAAAGCATTTCTGTAAGATCTGAAAGATACTAAGAATCATTTTAGATAATATAACCACAATACCATGATTACACCCCAAAATTAGCAATGGTTTTCTAATACCATCAAGTATTCCAGCCACTGATCAAATGTTTCTTGTTGTCTCACGATTTTTTTTTTTTATTATGCTTATTTGAATGAGGACTAAGTGGGTTGGGCACAGTGGCTCATGTCTGTAATCCCAGCACTTTGGGAGGCCGAGGCAGGCAGATCACCTGAAGCCAGGAGTTCCAGACCAGCCTGGCCAACATGGCAAAACCCTATCTCTACTAAAAATACAAAAATTAGCCATGCATGGTGGTGCGTGCCTATAATTCCAGCTACTTGGGAGGCTGACACATGAGAATCACTTGAACCTGGAAGGCAGAGGTTGCAGTGAGCCAAGATTGCGCCACTGCACTCCAGCCTGGGAAATGGGGTGAGACCTTGTCTCAAAAAAAAAAAAAAAAAAAAAAAAAAAAAAAAAAAAAAAAAAAAAAAAAAAGGTCAGAATAAGGACTAAATGATTGATCTTTGACAAACCTGAGAGAAACAAGAAATGGGGAAAGGATTCCCTATTTAATCAATGGTGCTGGGAAAATTGGCTAGCCATAAGTAGAAAGCTGAAACTGGATCCTTTCCTTACTCCTTATACGAAAATTAATTCAAGATGGATTAGAGACTTAAATGTTAGACCTAATACCATAAAAACCCTAGAAGAAAACCTAGGAAATACCATTCAGGACATAGGCATGGGCAAGGACTTCATGTCTAAAACACTAAAAGCAACGGCAGCAAAAGCAAAAATTGACAAATGGGATCTAATTAAACTAAAGAGCTTCTGCACAGCAAAAGAAACTACCATCAGAGTGAACAGGCAACCTACATAATGGGAGAAAATTTTTGCAATCTACTCATCTGACAAAGGGCTGATATCCAGAACCTACAAAGAACTCAAACAAATTTACAAGAAAAAAACAAACAACCCCATCCAAAAGTGGGCAAAGGATATGAACAGACATTTCTCAAAAGAAGACATTCATACAGCCAACAGACACATGAAAAAATGCTCATCATCACTCGTCATCACAGAAATGCAAATCAAAACCACAATGAGATACCATCTCACACCAGTTAGAATGGCAATCATTAAAAAGTCAGGAAACAACAGGTGCTGGAGAGGATGTGGAGAAATAGGAACACTTTTACACTGTTGGTGGGATTGTAAACTAGTTCAACCATTATAGAAAACAGTATGGCGATTCCTCAAGGATCTAGAACTAGATGTACCATATGACCCAGCCATCCCACTACTGGGTATATACCCAAAGGATTATAAATCATGCTGCTATAAAGACACATGCACACGTATGTTTATTGCGGCACTATTCACAATAGCAAAGACTTGGAATCAACCCAAATGTCCATCTGTGACAGACTGGATTAAGAAAATGTGGCACATATACACCATGGAATATTATGCAGCCAAAAAAAAAAGGATGAGTTTGCGT
This sequence comes from Rhinopithecus roxellana, assembly GCF_007565055.1. Lineage (NCBI taxonomy): Eukaryota > Metazoa > Chordata > Mammalia > Primates > Cercopithecidae > Rhinopithecus > Rhinopithecus roxellana. The sequence goes on along the minus strand of NC_044568.1, from coordinate 81,158,334 downwards.
CCTTTGTAGGGACATGGATGCAGCTGGAAACCATCATTCTTAGCAAACTATCACAAGAACAGAAAACCAAACACCGCATGTTCTCACTCATAGGTAGGAACTGAACAATGAGATCACTTGGACTTGGGAAGGGGAACATCACACACTGGGGCCTATCATGGGAAGGGCGGGGGGGGGACGGATTGCATTGGGAGTTATACCTGATATAAATGGCGAATTGATGGGTGCTGACGAGTTGATGGGTGCAGCACACCAACATGGCACAAGCATACATATGTAACAAACCTGCACGTTATGCACATGTGCCCTAGAACTTAAAGTATAATAATAATAAAAAAAAGAAAAAAAGTAAAATAAAATTATTTTTTGAATTTATAAACAGTAATTTTTTTTGTTGGTGTAAGGATTAGCACATGTCTAGGTAGATTAATGTAACCATTACCATAATCAGGGCACAGAACTGTTCTGTTATTGCAGAATATGCCCTCTTACTGGCCTGCAGCAGCCAAGCCCTCCTCCTTTTCCTAACCCCTGACAACCACTCATCTCTTCTTCATCATCATAGTTTGCCTATTTCAGAATGTCATATGAATGAAATCAAGCAGATATAGCCTCTTGAAACTGCCTTCCTTCAGGTAGCATAATCCATTTGAGATTCGATAGTTTATTCCTTTTCACAACTAAATAGTATTCCAACATATGGGTGTATCATAATTTATCTTTCACCTTTCTATTGTAGTTGTTGCATGTATTATGTCTACATAAAACCCTATCAGAAAAAAATATTCAAACTTTGGTCTCAACTGTCAAACATCAAACATATTTTAAAGAACTTGAGCAGAAAAAACAGTCTATTATATTTACCCAAATGTTTACCATTTCTGTTTGTCTTTCTCCAGTTTTCCATCTGGGATTAGCATTTTGTTTACAGAAGGTCTACTAGTAATGAATTGTCTTAGTTTTTCTTCATCTGAGAATGTCTTTTAAAAATAATTTTCATTCCTGAAGGACATTTTCACTTGACATAGAATTCTGTTTTGAGGTTAAAAAATTATTTTTATAGCATTTGAAGAATATTGTGCTACTTAATGTTTTCTGATGAGAACTCCACAGGCATTCAGATTGTGCTTTCTCTGTAAATAATGATTGGTTTTTCTCTGGCTGCTTTCAAGGTATTATCTTTGTCTTTAGTTTTCAGCAGTTTCATTATTACATTTATGGGCATGGATTTCTACAGGTTTAGGGATCCGTGTTTGGAGGAGCTGAACTTCTTAACTATAAAAACTTGCCAAATTGTGAAGTTTTCAGTCACTATTTCTTCAAATATATTTCTGTACCACACTTTCTCCTCTCCTTCTGAGAATCTGATGAAATAAACATTAGACTTTTTGGGGTTGTTTGATCGACTCTGAGTCTGTTCATTCTTTTAATCAAGAGTTTTTCTCCCTTTTGTTCGGGTTGGACCATTTCTATTGATCTTTCTTCAAGTTCACTGACTTTTTCTTTGTTACATTCGTTCTACTATTGAGTACTTCCAGTGAATTTTTTGTTTTGGGTGGTAGATTTTTCAATTCTTAAATTTCCATTTGTTTCTTTGTTTAGATCACTTATTTTCCTACTGAGACTTTCTTTCTGTTTAAGTATGTCCCTGCTTACTTCCTGGATCATAAATAGTTGCTTTAAAGTATTTGATAATTTTGACATTTGACATCTGTGTCATCGAGGGTTAGCATCTGTCAATTGTCTCTTCACTTGCAAGCTATTGAAATTTTCTTGGCTTTTCATGTGTCAAGTAATTTTGAATTCTATTCTGGACATTTTGAATACTGTGTTATAAGACTCTGGGTCTTGTTTAATTCCTGACAAAGCATTGATTAAAACAAAAGGTACGGCTGGGTATGGTGGCTCATGCCTGTAATTCCAGCACTTTGGGAGGCTGAGGAAGGTAGATCATGAGGTCTGGAGTTCGAGAACAGCCTGGCCAACATGGCTAAACCACGTCTCTACTAAAAATAGAAAAATTAGCTGGGTGTGTTGGTGGGCACCTGTAGTCACAGCTACTTGGGAGGCTGAGGCAGAAGAATCACTTGAACCTGGGAGGCGGAGGTTGCAGTGAGCCAAGATCATGCCACTGCCCTCCAGCTTGGGCAACAGAGCTAGACTCCATCTAAAAAAAAAAACACCAAAAACAAAAAACAAAAAATACAAGTAGTTAACCCAGGTGGATTCAGGCTGCAAGTTCTGACTTACTTCATATGGACTTCAGTTCTAACGTCCTTCAGTTTTCAGTGGGTTCTTAGCACTACTGAGATCTGTTCTTTGTATATAATACCCCTTGGCCTGTCTGACACCTAGGGGATGGGCTGCCTCATCTATCAGTTTTCAAAGTCTTTGGTATGTTGTTTAGGGACAGATTTATGCATGCACAGCTTGGAAATGATTTTAGGAATCCACATACGACTTCAAGAAATCACTTTTTTTTGCTGTCTCCTCTCTGCAATTTCCCTAATGCTTTCTGGCTCCCCTATAGGTCCTTCGCACCTTCTTTCTCTTCTGACTAGAAATCCATCCAGAGCTTTATTTTTCCCTCTTCTCTGAACTTCCCATGACTTTGTCCCAAGACAAAGAGGCAGGAGGACAGAAACAGTAAAAGAGCAGTGCAAATCCTTTCCATGCTCTTGAAGCCATAGTTCCTCTGGTCAGAGAGAAGAGTCTTCGTCTTCAAAGTTTTAGGCACTTCCCCAGCTGCTGCTAGCATCACCATTGCCACTGCTGTTGTAAGGTGGCTTGTGAGCTGGGCAGGAGAGAGTGCAGAGAATTACGTAAGCAGGGAAATTACTTCCCACCCCTGACCCTTAGGGGTACCCCTCTCATTTCTTAGACTAGAGAGGGTTCTCTTGGAATTCTTAACAGTCTGCACCCAGTGCCAAATTCTGGGCTTTGGCATGCTTTCAGGTTCAGGCTGGGGATACTGGCAGAAGAAAAAAAAGCCTAGACAACTCATTGCTGGATTGTCTTACTTTAAGTTCTATTTTCTTTTGTTCCCCATCAGCCAGCTACAATTTCCTTTTCAGAGTCCTCAGGTGCTGTAACATTCTTTTCTCTTTTCTTTTTTTTTTTTTTTTTGAGACACAGTCTTACTCTGCTCCCAGGCTGGAGTGTAGTGGCATGATCTCGGCTCACTGCAACTTTCGCCTCCTGGGTTCAAGCAATTCTCCTGCCCCAGCCTCCTAAGTAGCTGGGACTACAGGCGCACGCCACCACACCCAGCTAATTTTTGTATTTTTAGTAGAGATGGGGTTTCACCATGTTGGCCAGGATGGTCTCAATCTCTTGACCTCGTGTTCCACCTGCCTTGGCCTCCCAAAGTGCTGGGATTACAGGTGTAAACCACCACGCCTGATCATATGCATTCTTTCCAGAGTTTTTAGTTGTCGTCTATAGGAGAGACAAAGTGGATTACGCTTTCTCTACCTTACCCAGAATTGGAACCCAAATGATTTATTTTTAAAAGATCTATGTTATTTATTGGGCTTAAGTTCCACGTTTTTAAAAGACAGTTTTATCAAAGTATACTTTACATATAGTCAAATATATACATATTAAATTTATATTCAATGGACTGTGACCAAAGTATATTCCCATATAAATATCACCCCAATCAAAATGTGGAACATTTCCATCATCTTAGAAAGTTCTGTTATAGTCCTCCTACTCAAAAAGAAGTTTGGAAATCTCTGGAACCAAGGATATCATTTACTGTTGATTTTTGAAGAAAAGGAAAATCTTCAATTTCCCAAACCCTCAACTCCACATGAGAGATAAAAAACCCAGCAAGACTCTGAACTCTCAAATGAGGCAGCCCCATGGGTGATTCCGGAAGGAGGGCAGAGAAGGTGAGAAGGTAAGAAAGCTGCCCCTTGCGGGAGGAAATGTGCTCCTCTTGGCTCAGGCAGGCAAGGCCTCTCGGCAGAACCTGCTGGCCAGCCATCCAGACTGCAACTCCCTGGGAGCCTTGGCATTCTGTGAGTCTGCCAACAAACAAACGCAGTCAGAGACAGCAAGCATATTTCTTAAAAGTCAACTCGATCTACCTCCTGGAGGGGAGGCTACATGTCCATGTGCCAGTCACATTAGAGTAGTCAATTTCCTGCCAGCAGTAGGTGGCAAATAAAACACACGTGGGCTGTGAGAGGGCACCCTACCTGCCGATGCAATGAGGGAAAGCTATGTTACCCTGCCTAAAATGCCCATAGCCTCTTTGAAAACAGTCTGTTTCTTACTTGCCCAGGACAAATGTGGATTTAGAAGTACATGCCATTGGCTTAATTTGTTTTTCCATGGGTGTAACTTCTCCAGGTGTGATCAGGCTGGAAACCTATGTGCGTGGGCTGATGGATCTTTGGGATTTGTAGCTGGTCTGATGTTTCTCTGCCTGTTTAGGAACAAATGGTTGCCCCTGGAAACAGCTTCCAGCTTGAAAATAGTAAGTTATGAATATCTGCAATCCTTCTTCATGTTTGAGTTCATGGAAAGTGTTACTTGCCTTTAATAATGGTAGATAATTTATCACAGCTAGTACTGTAGGGTGTTAGTAAAACCTCATAACTAAACTCTTAAGAGTGGAAGGGAGTGATGCCCCGGTTTATTGTTAAACAACCTCAATAGTAGCAAAAGTGACACACATATGGTCCAAAGAATGTAAAACAAAAACAAAAACAAAAAAAAACCATACCTTTTCCAAGTTGTATCTTAAACAATGCAAAGGCCATTGACAACTGGCATGGATGAGAAGTGGTTCCTCTTTTCTTCTCAGCTTGTTGCTGAGAAATGAGTTTCAAAAGAAACGAGTCCTCTAAGACTGGTGCAAGGGCTTTCTTTACGGTTACTATACAACTAAACTCTTCACTTTTGACTCTTTTTTTTTGCCTAGATGGAGTCTCACTCTTGTTGCCCAGGCTTGAGTGCAGTGATGCAATCTTGGTTCACTGCAACCACTGCCTCCCGGGTTCAAGAGATTCTCCTGCCTCAGCCTCCTGAGTAGCTGGGATTACAGGTGTGCACCACCATGCTCAGCTAGTTTTTGTATTTTTAGTAGAGACAGGATTTCATCATGTTGGCCAGGCTGATCTCGAACTCCTGACCTCAAGTGATCTGCCCACCTTGGCCTCCCAAAATACAGAGATTACAGGCATGAGCCACCATTTCCAGCCTGACTCTTTTTTGTTCAAAATCATTGCCTCTCCCTGTATACCGCCTTCATGATCCTGGCTCTTCTGGTCAGTGTTTAAACATGAGCTGTTGGTTGCTCAGCCACATCTGGTTGTGCTGAAAACAAGGCCAGGGAAGGTGTCACTGGGTTGAAAGAAGATGGTGATTTCGGACCATGTGGGTAGAGCATCTACCCCCCGAACAATTAAACCATTTATCCTGCCGTGATGCTTCTCCTCTTGGCTCATGTGCATCATTATGTTAATAGCTCCTCTTGGCTCATGTGCTTGGCATTATTATGTTACAAGAATATCTATCATTTTGCCCCCACTTTGATTACATTACCAAATGTGCCCTGGCCCCATTTGTTCAACTGTCTTTGGAATATCCAGGTCGAGGAGAAGGGGTAAGGAGAAGAAAAACTCTACCCATGCAAACCACATTAACATTAGCCAAAAACATTTTGGCTAGTGGCAGGATCATGAAGGTGGTAGAGGGAGAGGCAAATGGTTTTGAACAAAAAAGTCAGTCCAGGCATGGTGGCTCATGCCTGTAAGCCCTGTATTTTGGGATGCCAAGGCCAGCAGATCACTTGAGGTCAGGAGTTCGAGACAAGCCCGGCCAACATGATGAAACCCTGTCTCTACTAAAAATACAAAAACTAGCTGGGCGTGGTGGTGAGCACCTGTAATCCCAGCTACTCAGGAGGCTGAGGTAGGAGAATCTCTTGAACCTGGGAGACAGAGGTTGCAGTGAACCGAGATCCCACCATTGCACTCCAGCCTGGGCCACAGAGTAAGACTCCATCTTGGAAAAAAAAAAAAAAGAGTCATAAGAGTTTAGTTCTATAGTAACCGTGAAGAAGGCCCTTGCACCAATCCTAGAGGACTCATCCCTGTTGAGACACTGGCAACAAGCTGAGAAGAAAAGAGGAACCACTTCTCACCCATGCCAGTTGTCAATGGCCTTTGCATTGTTTAAGGTGTAACTTGGAAAACGTTTGTTTGTTTACATTCTTCGGACCATATGTGTATCCCTTTTAAAATTATAAAAGCACAAGAATATTTTAATGGGGAGCATCATGTTTTATTTTTTAACAAAAGCACAGGGATTTTTAGATGCAATGGTTTCTTCAACAACTTAGAGTCTGTTACAAAATATGATTTGGGGAACGTTCCCTAGTTCCACAATAGTAGGGTCTCTGGAAGCAACACCCCGGGTAGCTACATTTTTCTCAAGTTCACCAGGTGATTCTTATAAAACTCGGGACCCACAGCTGTGGAGAGCTCACCTGCTTCCCAAATGAGAAAGAAGAAAACAATCAGCTCAGTCTAAGAAATGGGTAAGTAAGAAGGTACTTGGAACAGTGAATGAGAATAATTATATCCCCCAAAGACTTAATGGGAAGACGGAAGCTAATTACAATGGGTGAAATGAGGAATGTTGCATTAGCAACAGAATGTGATAATTAATTAGTTATTTAAGGCAGTTGGATTGTTTGATGCTGGATTCAGAATTTTTGGAGGCAAGCAAAGTCATATCAATTTACAGAATAAAAGGCTAAGAAAACAATATTCAGAGCAGTGAAGATTTCCCAAACAGGCAAAAATAGCAAGAAGGTATTTTCTAGTGAGCCAAAACAGAACGTGATATATGTTGTTTCTAGTAATAGAGACACATTTCTGTTGATTAGAGGCTTAATTCCTTCAAATTTTAGGCTTTATACGGACAAAATTCTTGGTGATTATTGCGAGATAGACATAAACTTCTACTACTTTGTGGAGTGCTAGAGAATGGAAACTTCCATTGTTCAAAAGTGGAAGATAATCATTTATCAATCAATCATTTGTTTATTCACAACAGTTATTGAATGCCTGTCACACATTAGGCATAATGTTAGGCCTCTTTACAGACTGGTGGACAATCCTAATTTTTTGGTGTCTGTTTTTGAACACTGACTGCCTGTATTTGTTGTCTATTTTTATGTAACAAAGTATCCCCAAACTTAGCTTAAAATATTGAACCTTTATTACTTCAGTTTCTTTGGGTCAGGAATTCAGCAGCATCTTAGCTGGGTGGTTCTGTTTCAGGGTCTTTGATGAGATTGAAATCAAGATGTTGGCTGAGGATGTGGTCATCTGAGAGTCTGACTGGGATTGAGGGATCCACTTTCAGGATGGCTCACTCACATGGCTGTTGGCAGGAGGCATCAATTCCTTGCTGTGTGGGCCTCTCCATAGGTCAGTTGAGAGGCGGCTGCAACATGGTGGCTGAGTGAGAGATTCAGGAAAGAGCAAGGAGGAATGCTTTCTGTACAATGCTTTCTATGACCTAATCTTAGAAGTCACATCCTGTGACTTCTGCCACATTCTGTCCCTAAGTCCAGCCCACACTGAAGAGGTAGAGTTAGGCCCCACTTTTTTTAATGGAGAAATAGCAAAGAACTTGTGGACATCTTTTTATATCACTGCCCCTCAATTTATCCAAAGGACTTTGTTACTTGGACTACAAATAGGATGAAATGCAGACTTAAGGAAAATGTATAAGCAGGTTGACCTAACAATCTCACTACTCTCAGGTCTTAATTATGTGACGATGATTACAGCAATTGTTGACTATGGCCACACATGACCAATGTTGATATAAGAATAACTGGGGATGGGGAAGCTATTAAAAATACTGGTACCTGGGTCCTATCTCTAGAAATCCTAACTCTAATAGTATGAAATGGAGTATGGATATGAGTAAAATCCAATGGAGTGTATTGGCAGAAGGCTTCACTTCCTTGCTGTTGGGGCCTCCAGGGCAGTTCAAGTGTCCCTATAACATGACAGCTGACTTTTCACAGAGCGAGTGAAAATGGTGTATAAATATGAAGCTTTTAAAAAGCTCCCTGGGTGATGAACCACTGCCCCAATACACTGAAATACTGACTCTTAAACATTTAAATAACTGTCTATTGAATGCCATCTTTGTCTTTTTTTTTTTTTTTTTTTTTTTGAGACGGAGTCTCGCTTTGTCACCCAGGCTGGAGCGCAGTGGCCAGATCTCAGCTCACTGCAAGCTCCGCCTCCCGGGTTCACGCCATTCTCCTGCCTCAGCCTCCCGAGTAGCTGGGACTACAGGTGCCGCCACCTCGCCCGGCTAGTTTTTTGTATTTTTAGTAGAGACGGGGTTTCACTGTGTTAGCCAGGATGGTCTCGATCTCCTGACCTCGTGATCCGCCCGTCTCGGCCTCCCAAAGTGCTGGGGATTACAGGCTTGAGCCACCGTGCCTGGCCCTTTGTCTTTATTTAATTACATAAATTGGTGAGCTCTCCAAGTATTCTGATGGCCTTTGTCACCATTTTTATTTTTTTATGCATGTTCTGGTTTAGTTTTCATATTTATTTTGGATCTAGTTTCTCAACTATATTAGAGTTTGACATATTGATATTTCCTTACAGTTTCATCATGCATTCACACATCTAAAGGAAAAATCTTAACTCCAGCAAAATTGGCTTGAAGCATGTGTGTGCTATGTAAAAATGTCAGGAATGCTATCATTACATTTTATCAGGTGAAGTTTAACATTTTAATAGGCAGTGTCTAAGACTGATCTGACAGGGTGTTTTTGGATGATGAAATGGATGCTCAAAATAAGAAAACACCACTCAAAACTAAATGAGTCACTTCTGCCAGACAAGTAGGTTTGAAATTTATTCTGAAGGGCCTGTGTAATTTTTCTGAAGTGCTGTCCTCTTTTAATGTATGTTCATTTAATCTGATTTTGAAGGTTGAAAAAATAACCCCTCTGCGACTTCTTAATCATTATAGAAGAAGAGTGAATATATGGCAAAGTTTCAAGAGAAGTCCTTAGCTTGGTGTTTATTTCACCTCACCATAGATGTAATTCACCAAAATAGCAAGATTTTAAGCAACTTCTTCAGCTACACAGCTCCATCCATCCCTTTAGATGTTGGGACACAGTATCAACCGAATAGGACAAATGGGTATATTGTAGTCACAGTATTTGTTATCACTGTTCTTTCATGGGAGTGAATTTAATTTACTTAGGTTACTCATCTAATGTGTGTTGTCTTTGTTTTATTTACAAACAGGACAGTCACGAGTCCCTTCTTTTGAGTTAGGTTCTTGATTGGAATCACAATTTTGTACATTAGCTGGTAAATAGATGAGCTAGGCATTTTACATAAGTGTAGCTCTGCCAGTTCTTTTGATATTTTAATCTCTAAGAAAGATTGCTTTTTTTCCCTGGAGTGCTAAAAAGATTCCTCTTTGGGTAGGTGGGTGATCAGGCTGCAAAATCTGCCTTCCTGGAACTGCCAGGTTTGACTCAGCTGATCTGACTGCTAGCTTTCTTCTTTCTTAAAGGCATTCTATGGGAAATAAAAGTTAAGGGCATGAACTGGAAGTTAGTCCTGGATATGAGTCCCATCTTGACAGCTCACTGCCCTTTGGCAAACTTGACAGCTCACTGAATGCCCTTTGGTAAACTACCTCTCTGCCTTCCATAGAAAATTGTGAGGATTAAATCAGTACATAGATAATGCCTGTTTCTGTTTGCCCTACATATTTCTTTCCTACTTTTTATACTGTTCCTAGCCCCTGTTTTCTTTGGAAAACTTTCATTCTATAGTGCCCAACCCTCCACGGGGGTGGAAATTTGGTCAAAGAAAGTCTAAAAGTATTTTGTCAATGGGAATTTGTTTTAGCACTTCCAAGACGTTATTCCATTGTCTTCTGTCTTTCATTGTTACTGTTGAGAAGTCATCAATAATTCTTATCATTGTTTTTTTGAAGGTAAACCTAATTTTTCCTGTGACTGCTTTTAAAACTTTCTCATTGCCATTACATTTTAGAAGCTCTACCATGATGTGTCTAGGAAGTCTGTTTGTTCAGTTTCTGTATTATTTCTATTTGAGGTTCATAGAGTTTCTTGCCTCTGTGGTTTGCTAGTTTGTCAGTTTGGAAAATTTTTCTTAAAAAATCGCTTCTTCTATTCTGCACCAGTCTATTTCTCCTCTCCTACTAGATATCTCATTACATGAATGTTAGAGTTTTTCAAGTAGTCTCCTATACTTTTTATGCATTTGTATGCATGTCTCATCATTTCATTTATCTCTGTGTTGCATTAATGATATGTTCTACTGACATATCTTCAGATAGACTAATTTTCTGTCCTCTATGCCTACTCTGATATCTTAAATATTTATTTAATTCTTAATTTTGGTTTTTGTATTTTATTTGAGTTTTAGAATTTATATTTGATTCTTTGATGTAGGTGACAGTTCTTTGATTAAATTCTCCACATTTTCATGTTTTCTTGGATATATTAAAGTTATTTTAAAATCTCTATTTGATAAGCAAGTATACTGATTTTTTCTCTTCTTGTTCCATCTCTTGATGTGTCTGATAACTTCATTAAATGCCAGACAAATGTGTAAAACACTGTAGAAACTCTGGATGATATCTTTCTTTAGGAAAGATTGTTAAAATTACTAGGGAGATTATTAGGCTAAGGTGCTCTAGCACCCTGGGTTCCTACATAAGCAAACTGAAACTCAACTCAGTCTAAAGGGTAAAAAAAATCTTAAGCCTAATCAATCAGAAATCACCAACTAACCTTAAACTAGGGACTTTCCTCTGAAATGATGTAAATAAGGCTATTGCTCCAATTTAACCAATCAATATTTTCTTTTTGGCAATATTTTCTATTTGTCTTGACTTTGCAGTCATCCTATAAGCCTTCCTTTTGTGCTCCTGCAGTGGAGCCCTGAATCACATGTAGTCTGGCACTATCCAATTCATGAATAACCTTCTGCTCAAACAAAGTCTTAAAAAATTTTAATGTGCCTAAGTTAATCTTTTAACTGGGCATACTTTTGATTTTTGGAAGTTAGTTAAACTAGAGACAGATTAATTTTATCCAGTATGACACTAATCTGATTGGAAGCTAGGTTTGTTTCTGTAAGGAATGGTGCATATCCATTTTGCCCTTGATTCCAGAGTGGAGTCCTTCAGAAGCTCAATCAAAACCCTGGGGGTGTTTACCAGAGCCTCTTACTTTTGGCTGGTTACAACTTCAATTTTTGTCTCCCCACCATTGTGAGATGACTATAAATTTTGTTTCGCTTCTCAGGATTTTAGTTTTTGCTTTCTGCTTGGTTTTTTAGCCTCTAAGTCACTGGGCAAAATTTTAAAAAATGCTTCAAGAGGAAATGCAGAAGCCAACTGTAAAGCTTACTCTAATCTTTGTGGTGAGCTTGGCCCCCTCAAGTTTTGCTGCTTGTTAGCCATGATTAATACTTTTATCCAGCACCCTGGAACATCTGAAAGAGTGGACCATCTTTCAACCCTTTAGTCACCACTTTCTGCTCAACTTCTCACCTTTCTGTTGCTTTAGAATTGGCAAATGCCTCAAATGGAAAATTGGTACAAAACATTGGGCTTTTCTCATATCCTGCCTACTTTGGTAGCTCTTTGATGGCTTCAAATATGTATTTTAAAATATCTAGGTTTAGCAATAATTCTTGTTGGGACTATTGGTCAGATACAAACTAGACCATTTTATAATAGAAGCAACACTCTCTCATGGAAATTTTATTTTTAGTCTGAGACTTAAAAATGGAAAGGCCAATGGTAATTTCTAGAGACCCAATTCTGGGGCCTCTACTACTGAGATCTCTTATGATGCCCTGTTTGCAGTACTTGCCTGGGGTTGATTGCTCCTACCTTCCTTTGTATCTGTGACCCACCTAGTGTATTTCCAGTAAAAACCCTCTACTTTTTCCTAACTTAGTCTGATTTTCCATACCTGCAAACCATAAACATAAAACATCTGTCAGTTGGCTCAACAGAATAAAAGAAGCGACTTGTATTTATGCAAGAATATAGTTGTATAATGTTCTTCAGAGTCAAGTGACCTGGTGTTTAGTATATTTTGAAAACAACTCTGTCACTAGACTGCTTGGTGACCTTGGAGAAGTCACCCCCTTGTGTCTCATGTTTCTGGTTTCTAAAATTTTGTGTTTGCACGAGATCGCCTCTGAAATTCCTTCAAGCTGTAAATCCTATGATTCGGATTTGGAGCTAGTTGGCCCACACAGGAATTGAATCCACAAACTTGCCCTTTTAAATCTATGGTCTTACCAATTTATCATGCTAGTATTCCACATAAAATGTACCTTATAAAAAAAAAAAGCTAGTTAGCTATAAAACTTCTCACCCATATAAACTGAGTCATACCTGAACAAGAATAATTCTTGTCTGGATAGTATTGTTCAAGAGGTAGATTTATTTGGCAAAGTCTCTTTGATAGTGAATGCCAATGATTCTACCTGGCATAGATGACACCCTGTCACAGCACCTGAAAATGTTGTTTTTAACCTGAGCACTTTACAAAGACACACACAAAAAACCCTCAATTAACTGGGAAGCTCTGTCCTCACATTTATGAATAACTGTATAGGGTTGCTTATTATTAGCTTAAACATATATGCCCATAAATTTATACCTATATAAATATATACAATTATATAGAGCAGGATCTTTGACTTTTACAGGAGGATGTTAATTTCTAACTATACCTCTAGCTCCAGAGGAAACTATATATGTAGCCATTGCGTCTGTGGACATAATATCCCAGTTCCTGTTAATAATTTCAGTCTAAATTCTAGGCCCTCTCAAAAGCTCAATTATGAGAGACATTTGTGAAGTATTACCAATCTAGTTTTCAGATTATCTAAACTTTAGACTCTGTTGAAACGAGTTTATTGGAGAGCTATGTGCTTGGCACATGCCCCTTTGCCTTTGAGGACACTTGCTTTGGCTCTGTGGTAATCAACAACATCATTATACCCCCTTCTTTCCATCTTATTGTCACTATAGGCAAAATGGCTATCATGTCTCATCTGGATTATTACAACACCTATCCTCAACTTCCTGCCCATTAGCCTTCCCTTATTCTCTGGGGGTCCCATACAACCAACTATCCCTCAGACACCAAGTGATCTTTTCAAATGGAAGTCTGATTGTGTTATCCACTTGCTGAAAAACCCTTCAGGAGCTTCCTGTTGGTCTTAGGAAACGTGCTGCATTGTTTGACTCTTGCTTACACCAGCCTCTTCCACCAAACTCCACCCCCATTTCAGCCAGAGTGGTTCAAATGCCACTCAAATGTGGAAAGAATGCCCCCCACTATACCAGCCTTCTTCATGGGGCAGTCTCACATGTTGTACCTTCTGTTTGGAACCCCCTTCCCTCCCTTTTGCATAGGAAAAGCCTACTCAACCTTCAGATCTTAAGTCAATCAGGCCTTCTTCAGGGAAAGAATTTCCTAACGCCCTGGTCTAAGTTAAATTATTATAGGCTTTCATGTTTGAATGTGTCTCTGTTTCACTGCACTTATATTTAGTCCTGTGCTTTGTTGGCTCTTCTGCTTCTGTCTTTAGAAGATAAAATCCACGTGAGCAGGAATTTAATATATTTCTATTCACCATTGTTTTTTCTCCCCAGAGTATAGCACAGTGCTGGGAACTTAGTGGGTGCATAATAAATATTTTCTGAGAAGTGTCTATTCATGTCCTTTGCTCATATTTTAATGGGGTTGTTTGTTTTTTGCTTGTTTGTTGCGAGCCGAAAGGCTGAGTGTCGTGACCAACTCAGCATTCCACTGGAGGCTATATGATCCAACAGAAAACTGTTGATCATGAATGCAGGATGTGGGCAAACTCACATCTTCACCTGCCACCAGAAGGTATGCTGAGGGCAATCACTCCCTGTTCCAGCAGATAACTTTGAGGTTATCTACCTTGAGGTTATCTACTGGAACATCTGGAGCCTACTGTTCTAAGAAAGCAGCCTTGCAGGTCTGTACTAAATCAAGCAGCTGACCGACAACCACCCCCTTTCTCCCTGTCTCTTTTACTCAATAAATACGAAGGGCTCTAGAAGCTCAGGGCCCTTGTTCACTAGAAGCAAGGAGCTCCCTGACCCCTTCTTCCAAACATAGTCTTTTGTCTTTGTCTTTATTCCTGTGGAAAAACCTCCTTTGTTCAGTCCACCAGGGTCCACAGCACTTGTTAATGTGTTTGTTTCCTGTAGATTCTGCATATTAGACCTTTGTTGGATGCATAGTTTGCAAATACTTTCCCTCATTCTGTAAGTTGTGTGTTTACTCTGTTGATAGTTTCTTTTGCGGTGAAGAAGCTCTTTAGTTCAGTTAGGTCCTATTTGTCAATTGTTTTTGTTTCAATTGCTTTTGGAGCCTTTGTCATGAAATTTTTGCCAAACCCTATGTCCAGAATGGTATTTCCTAGGGTTTCTTCTAGGGGTTTTATAGTTTTAGGTTTTCCGTTTAAGTCTTTAATCCATCTTGAGTTGATATTTGTGTATGGTGAAAGAAAGGGGTCCAGTTTCAATCTCCTGCATATGGTTAGCCAGTTATCCCAGCACCATTTATTGAATAGAAAGTCATTTTCCCATTGCTTGTTATCATTGACTTTGTTGAAGATTACATGGTTGTAGATGTAGAGTTTCATGTGTGGGTTCTCTGTCCTGTTTCATTGGTCTATGTGTCTGTTTTTGTACCAGTACAATGGCTGTTTTCGTTATTATAGCCTTGTAGTACAGTCTGAAATTGGGTAATGTGATGCCTCTGCCTTTGTTCCTTTTGCTTAGGATTGCTTTGGTTATTTGGGGCTCTTCTTTGGTTCCACATGAATTTTAGAGTAGTTTGATAGGAATAATGTTAAATCTGTAGAATGCTTTGGGCAGTATGGCCATTTAAAAATATTCATTCTTCCAGTCCATAAGCATAGAAAGTTTTTTCATTTGTTTGTATCATCTATGATTTCTTTTAGCAGTGTTTTGTAGTTCTCCTTGTAGAGATCTTTCACCTCCTTGGTTACACATATTCCTAGGTATTTTTGTGTCTGCGGCTGTTGTGAATAGGATTGAATTCTTGATTTGGCTCACGGCTTGAACTTTATTGGTGGTGTCTAGAAATGCCACTGATTTTTGTACATTGATATTATATCCTGAAACTTTACTAAAGTCATTTGTCAGTTTTAGGAGGTTTTTGGTGGAGTCTGTAGGGGTTTCTAGGTATAGAATTCTATCATCTGTGAAGACAGATAATCTGACTTCCTCTTTTCCTATCTGGATGCCCTTTATTTCTTTCTCTTGCCTGATTGCTCTGGCTAGGACATCCAGTAATATGCTGAGTAAGAGTGGTGACTGTGGGCTTCCTTGTCTTACTCCAGTTCTCAAGGGGACTGCTTTCAGCTTTTGCCTGTTCAGTTCGATGTTGGCTGTGGGTTTGTCATAGATGGCTCTTATTATTTTGAAGTATGTTCCTTCGATGCCTAATTTATTGATGGTTTTTAACATGAAGGGATGTTAAAGTTTATCAAAAGCCTTTTTCTGCATCTATTGAGATGATTATGTGGTTTTTGTTTATAACTCTGCTTATATGGTGAATCACATTTATTGATTTATATATGTTGAACCAACCTTGCATCCCAGGAATACTGCCTACTTAATGATAGTAAATTGACTTCTCTACATACTGCTGGATTTGGTTTGTTAGTATTTTGTTGAGGATATTTGCATCTGTGTTCATTAGGGATACTGGCCTGAAGTTTTCTTTTTTCATTGTGTCTCTGCCATATTTTGACATACAGAATAAGTTAGAAAAGCCTCCCTCCTCCTCAATTTTTTGGAATAATTTCAGTAGGATTGGTTCTAACTAGTTCTTCATTGTATGTCTGGTAGAATTTGTCTGTAAATCTGTCTAGATCAGGGCTTGTTATGATTGGTAGGGTTTTTATTACTGATTCAATTTTGGAATTTGCTATTGGTCTGTTCAGGGTTTCAATTTCTTCCTGGTTCAATTTTGTGAGATTATGTTTCCACAAATTTATCTATTTCTTCTAGGTTTTCTCCAAAAGGTTTTTAAGGAAGGGAGATTTTTTACCTTAAGAAAAAACAATTATTTTTTACTATAATGTGGAGACAGCATATATTTGGTTTTAGGGTCTTAATATTTTGTAAACCTTTACCTTTATCTCTATAATACTGTTTTTGACCAGATTCCCCAGAACCAGAGCTTAAGATGAGAGTTCTTTTTTAAGCGGTTTATTGAGAATGCTCTTAGGAGAAGGGGCGTGAAAGCGCAGGGGAAAAGAACTCAGCAAGGGTGGGTCAGCTGAAGACTGGCTTCCACCTGATCTCAAGGTGAACTCTGGAAACTGTGTTGCATCACAGTTAATCCCACCTTGAGGCAAGGGAAACCACAGGGGTCAACTGTGAGCCTTCAGCAGCCAGTACTCATAGCACATGAGGGCACACTGGCCTGTTAAAGATCTGAGTGGGGCAACAACAGTGTCAATGGCAAGGGTTTTATTTACCTTGTCTTGAATTGGAAGAGACTTAATTTTTTTCTTATTAGAGATGGGGTCTCGCCATGTTGCCCAGGCTGGAACTCCTTGGATTAAGCTATCCTCCCACCTCTACCTCCCAAAGTGCTGGGATTACAGGCATAAGCCACCGTGCCCAGCCTGGAAGAGACTAATTTGTATATATTTATGTATTTATTTTCTTAGTAACAAATGCATGTGGTTAAGAAGACAACTAAAAAGGTGTGCAATCTGTCTCCAATTTTCTTCCCCAGAGACAGTCACTGTTAAGCATTTCTTGTATATCCTTTCAAAGGTAGTCTATATGTATTTTTCACTTTCTTTCTGTAAACCAAATTATAGCATTATGTTCTGCACATTGTTCTCCTGACTGAATGAGGAAACTTGGAAGATATTCTGTACCAAAATATAGAGGGCTGTGTCATCATTTTTAATGGCTATAGAGTATTGCACTGTTTCTATAAACCACAGTATATTCACCTTGATTTTTTTGCAGTTAATTTTCCTTATATGGCTTTACTATGCACATGTCTATAAACCACTTTAAATAGTTGAAATAGACTAGAAGGTCAATTGCTAAAACTAACACATAGGATCTCATGTCCTATAAGAGTTCACCTGGAAGACCAATAACAGGACCTAGAAATAACACATTCCAAGAGAAAATCATACTTTTTTCCTATACGACCCTGTGGAGTATAATCAGTGATGGATATAAGTCGGGGAGCTTGGCTGAAACTCTTATCACTTCACTGAGCATGGCAGAAATCCCAAGCCAATTTCAGAGCAATTTCAGGGCACCTCGTAGGTTTCCGAGGAATCCGTTGACTATATCCAAAGCTCTCCAAACTTTGGTCCAAACTTTCTTTATTGATTTAATGTAAAGCCTGATAAAATTCTGTGACTTTAAAATAAACCAGTCTAAACTAGATTTGGGTTTAAAAGCCGCCGCGATGGTACATTTGTATATCTATATCTTTATTTTTGGAAATGTAATTATCTTTTCTAAGTCATGGTTTAATGGAGCAAGGTCTGAAACCGTCCCTGCTTGCTTGTGTTGCAAAATGAACAGCTGACATTCTTACAAGATGAAAAGCTACTTCAGAAGCTAAAGACAGAAGCTTGGCTTCTCCCCTGAGGAAGCCTGGGTAGCCATGATTCACACACAGCAGGTACCAACGTGGAGCTCTGTTAGGATAAGGCAGTTGGTGTTTCCACAAGCAGAGCCTCCCTACTCCCTAGCTTGCTTGCTCCCTTCCTTCCTTCCTCCCTTCCTCCCTTCCTTCCTTCCTTCCTTCCTTCCTTCCTTCCTTCCTTCCTTCCTTCCTTCCTTCCTTCCTTATTTCAAAGGACAGATGTTCCATGGCCAGATTCCATGAGTAAAACACTTGGCCCAAAATTTAATGTGGCCTTATAATTCCTGTTTCATTCCATATGAAGCCACGTGGATGGAACTCAGATGTCTGCCATTTCTTAGATAAGCATATTTAACCAAGAGACAACTAACACCTAGAATTAGATTTAAAATGTCTGTTGAGTAGTACTCTATTGTGTATAAGTACCACATTTTCTTTCATTTTTTAAACAATCCTGGTGGTTTTATTTTATTTTATTTTTTATTTATTTTTTTTTTGATGGACACTCACTCTGTTGCCAGGCTGGAGTACAGTGGCGCGATCTCGGCTCACTGCAACATCCACCTGGCGGGTTCAAGTGATTCTCCTGCCTCAGCCTCCCGAGCAGCTGGGACTACAGGTGTGCACCACCAGGCCCAGCTAATTTTTCTATTTTTAGTTGAGACAGGGTTTCATGATGTTGGCCAGGATGGTCTCTATCTCTTGACCTTGTGATCTACCCACCTTGGCCTCCAAAAGCGCTGGGATTACAAGTGTGAGCCACTGCACCTGGCCTCTTTATTTTTATTTATTTATTTATTTTTAACTTTTATTTTAAGTTCAGGAGTACAAGTGCAGGTTTGTTACATCGGTAAACTTGTGTCCTGGGGGTTTGTTGTATAGATTATTTCATCATCACCCACATATTAAACATAGTGCTCATTAGTTATTTTTCTTGATCCTAACTAAAGGAGTAAAATTGGATTGTTTGTAACACAAAAGATGAATGCTTGAGGGAAAGGGGACTCCATTTTCCAGGATGTGATAATCATGCGTTGCATGCCTGTATCAGAACAGCCAGTGTACCCTATAAATACATACACCTACTATGTCCCCACAAAAACTAAAATAAAAAATAAAAATAATAAACACAACACCAAAAAAATAAAATAAAATGTCTGTTAATGGATCACAATAAGACATGGTATTTTGGCCGGGTGCGGTGGCTCAAGCCTGTAATCCCAGCACTTTGGGAGGCCGAGACGGGCGGATCACGAGGTCAGGAGATCGAGACCATCCTGGCTAACACGGTGAAACCCCGTCTCTACTAAAAATACAAAAAAAAACTAGCCGGGTGAGGTGGCGGGCGCCTGTAGTCCCAGCTACTTGGGAGGCTGAGGCAGGAGAATGGCGTGAACCCGGGAGGCAGAGCTTGCAGTGAGCCGAGATTGCGCCACTGCACTCCAGCCTGGGCGACAGAGCGAGACTCCGCCTCAAAAAAAAAAAAAAAAAAAAAAAGACATGGTATTTTACATTGTCCAGTGTCCAGCTTAGAATGAAGGTACTGTTGAAAGTCTTGGAATAAGCCTTTTGTTGTCTGAGGATTAGTAATGAAGGTCAGGTGTTTTGGTAACTTGTAGAAATTAAAAATAACTCAGGTGTGTTTCCTTTCTCTCCCTCTCTGGAAGACGTGAAAGTGATGGGCAAATATCAACTACTTTATCCAACACTGCTCAGTGAAGGTGTTGGATAAGATGCTCATTAATAGCAGAACTGAATTTTTAATTGGCAAAATGTCACCTTGATGGATTCTATATGTAGGTGGGTTATTTCTTCTTTTCAGTTGATATCACTGACAGCCTGTTGGGTACTGGAACCCTTCCAAGGCATAGTGCTTCATAGTACCCCACTAATTTCCAGATTCCTCATAGTTAAAGCAGTCATGAGATGGTTATAAGGATTCTGTGAGATAATTTATGTAAAACGCTTAGTACAATGTTTGGTACATAGTAATGACTCATTCAATATATTTTCAATAAATATTTATTGAGTGCCCTGCATGCACTGTTCAAGGTGCTGAAGATACAGACAAAAACCATGGTGCTTATATTCTAATTTGGGAAGATAAATAGACAAGTAGTAAAGATATATTGAGAAAATAATGAGTGCTATGAAAATAGCTAAACAGAATTATATTATTAATGTTGACTTGGAGAGAGGAGATGGAAAGGTGAAATAGATGGTATACTGGTCCTGGACTGTTTGCCCTCAGAGCTATCTTTTCTATTACCTGTTGTAAACTATATGGTCAGTGTATGTAGATGTGGTGGGATGTTTTCCAAAGCTCCTGTATTAGCTGGTTCCAAGTGGGTTTAGCTAGTGGAGGCACTGGTGGAAGATTGGAGAATGGAAGGAAGGGAGAAGGTAGGGTATTTTTCTCACCCTTCCTGTGCTCATTGGATTCTTGGTAGTGGTTGTGTTTCTCCTGTGGGTCTTGCTTCTGCTGGATATGTCTAAAGCTTCTCCCAGATTTCACCTGGTGACCCCAGCTCATGGGATCTAGTAATACCACTTTTCCTTTAGTTTTCCTGCTGCTGTAAATATCTGTGTTGTCCTGCCTCATTTGACTTTGAAGCTTATCCATCCCATGTATGACTTATCACCCATATTAAATTCCCTCTGTTCTGTATACTTAGAAAGGTTTCTGCCTTCCTCGGATGCTGACCTGAACAAGGATTTGCAGAAGGTCTTTCTCAGAAGATGTCACGTGCAATAAAAGCTGAATGGTAGGAAGCTAATCGTGTGGTCTGGAGGAAGAACATTCCCAGCCACAGAGAACAGCAAGAGCAAAGGCACGGAAGTGAGGGCGAGCTTAGGGTATTAAGGAACAGAGAGAAAACTGCCGTGGTTGGAGTAGAGTGAGTGGGAAGGAGAGGGTATGACATGGGTATGTGATGCGTATAGAGAGGAAAGTGGTGGTTAGTTGATGGGAGATCTAGATAACTAGAGAAAGAAGAACTTTGGATTATATTCTAATTGTGATTGGAAGCCACTGGAATGTTTTAATAGGAGAGGAGGGATTGGGCACAGTGGTTCACGCCTGTAATCCCAGCACTTTGAGGCTCACTTGAGGCAAGGAGTTTGAGATCAGCCTGTGCAACACAGAGAGACTCCATATCTACAAACAAAACAAAATTATCTGGCTGTGGTGGTACATGCCTGTAGTCCCAGCTACTTGAGAGGCTGAAAGAGGAGGCTCGAGCCCAGACTTTGAGGCTGCAGTGAGCTATGATCCCGCCATTGCATTATAGTCTGCATGACAGAGCAAGACCCTGTCTCAATTTAAAAAAAAAAAAAGAAAAAAGAAAAGAAAGGCTGGGCGCGGTGGTTCATGCCTATAATCTCAGCACTTTGGGATGCTGAGGCAGGCAGATCACAAGGTCAGGAGTTCGAAACCAGCCTGACCAACGTGGTGAAACCCCATCTCTACTAAAAATACAAAAATTAGCTGGGCGTGGCGGCACATGCCTGTAATCCCAGCTACTCAGGAAGCTGAGGCAGGAGAATTGCTTGAACGCAACAGATGGAGGTTGCAGTGAGCCAAGATTGCGCCATAGCACCCCAGCCTGGGCAACAGAGCGAGAGTCTGTCTAAAAAAAAAAAAAAAAAAAAAGAAAGAAAGAAAAGATAAGAAAAAAAGAGGAGAGAAAAGGAAGGAACACATAAGTAATATGATTTATGCTTGAAAGAGATCGTTCTGACTGCTTTAAATAAAATATAATAGAAAGAATATTAAAGGATTTTAAGAGTGGGTCAATGGCAAATTAAGTGCCTATTGTTAATAATCTGAGCAAGAAATGATGTTAACTTGGGCTAAGATGGAAGCCAAGAAGAGGAATGGGAAGATTTCTAATATGTTTTGGAAGAAGAGGCTACAGAACTTACTGATAATAGGCGTAAGGAAGAAAAAGAATCAAGAGTGACTCCTAGACTTTTTGATCTTGAAGTTTTTGTTGAGAGACAGAACTAAAGGAGTGGCAGGCACTTGCCAGAAAAAGAAAATATTTAATTTTCAGCCTCTTAAAGTAGAGAGGTTATTTGATATCTAAATAGAGTTATCATGTAAATAGCTATAGTTCATGTCTGGAGCTCAAGGGAGAAGTCATAAGTAGAATTATAGATGTGGAAGTCAACAGCACACATCCATGGGGATGGGAAAACTACCAAAAGGAAGGATCTAGGCATACAGCAACTATTATTGTTTTTATTGCCTTATAACAAGCTTTTGTATTTCCTCAAAATGAAAACTTTGACCAAAGCTTGAGACTTGCTAAGTTGGTTTAAGGAAATGATGAAAATGAGCAGCCAAATGATCACTTTGCCTGAACATTTGTTAGATATTCTTATCCTTTTCTCTGTAGACCAGATGGGCTAGCTGGGGAAATAGTAAGAGTGATGGATAATCTGGGGCTGTGAGCATTACCTGTATGCGCAAGTTTTCTGGACAGAGGCCCAGGCCAGTTCATTATAGAGTAGTGAATCAGTATGCTTCCTATTCTGTCTGACAACTGAATCACCCATACCACATTCCCTCATATATGAATGTTTTATCAAGAACAAGACAAGTTGTGATGAGTACATTTGGACGTACAATGACTTACCCTATTTGGTTTTAAAAATGAAACTTGAAACTATTTTTTTAAGGCCAAACCAACTCTTTTGAGAAAATACTCCAGAGTAAGACTAAGAAAATATTGATGTATTCCAAGGCAAGAGTTAAGCAAGAAACAGTGAGCTCATCCATGACCTCCTTTTTCTTAGGTCATTGCCGACTGAGTCCCCAGGAATCCAATTTACCTGCTGCTGCTGTTATGCAATGCCTCTTAGGCAGGTATGGGGAAACTTTGATAAGAGAAAATGTTGTGAATATTCATGGAAGATGAAATGAGGAGTGACCTTGGTGTTACCACATGGGAGTCAAATGTACCCAAGGATAACACCAACAGCGGAGTCTGTAAGATGTTGCTTGTTTCACTCTTCAGCCAAGTCTTATTTTCATGCAACTTGGAGGTGAGTGTGCATGTTTTTTAGAAAATAATTTCTTAGACTGTCCATTTTTTAAACGGATAGACTATCCTAGGCTCCATTAAGTACAATCTGGGCACACAGTGCTGCCTGATGAATAACAGCCACAAGATGATCCAGGCGATATTTTATCTTCTCCAGTGCCAAATTCAGAGATTCCAGCCTTGGGAGCGGTTTGGCAGTCTCCATAATCTGGGTGATAAACTGATTTTTCCACATGCCTTAATTAGGCTCATCAAGCCTATCATATTTCTGGACATTGAGATGTTAATGCTGCCAGGAAGGCTGGATATGCCCTCACTCTTGCCTTGGACAGTGTCAGATAGAAGCCTTCATAGTAATTTCATCCTGTTATTTTACCCATGAATCCTGTTTCTCTTTTGACCTCTCATTTTTTTTTCCCCTATTTTAATCTAAGTGGACCTGGTACATGATAAATCTATGAATTCATAATAGCTGCATATTTATGTGGTGTGCATATTTATGATGATGGAGACCACAAATAAATAAATGCAAAGCAAGCAAAATCTAACAATGAAGCACAAAGGTCTGCCAGTTTTCTTTTTGTTTTTGTTTGGGGTTTTTTTTTTCAATACTGGAGGTTCTAAGTGAATTCTCTAGTTAGTTATCAGCATTTGGCACTTCGTTGTAAATTTCAGTGCTGCTCCCATATCTCAAGACTTGTTATAAATTGACAACACTAAATTGTTGGTGTACTGGCATAGCTATAGGCAAAGAGATCATTGGAACAGAAAGGAGAGCCCAAACAAAAGAAGTGGCATTGCAGATCAGTGGAGAAAAGGCGGATGTTTCAATGCATGGTGCTGAGACATTCATAATCTATATGGAAAAGCATGGAATTGGACCCCATGTTACACTATACACAAAAATGAATCCCAAGGGTATTAAACACCTATATGTAAAAGGGCAAACTATAAAACTTTTTAGAAGAGAACATAGGTGGATATCTTCATGAACTTAAAATATGAAAAGTTTTCTTAAACAAGACACAAAAAGTGCAATCCATAGAGAACATGACTGATAAATTTAACCACATGAAAACTAAGCATATGTATTTATCAAAAGACATCATATGAAGAGTGAAAATGAAAAATTTGGTGCTAACTTACTTTGATTCTCCTTGGGAATTTTGGTATATGAAGACCTTCCAAAGCTATAAAATGTAGAAAAATGCCAGGGCTGCTCAGATGTGACAGTTTGTGCTGACCTCATCTCTGTCATCTGTGCCCCGTTCCTCCTGTCGAAGTAATTGTCTGAAAGGATAAATATAGCTTATTGCTGCTGTTCCTCGCTTTTTCTGTGGTGTATTAAAGTACTTTTGAACTATTCTTGTTAGAAACATGCTTTGTGGCATCTCTCATTGTTGCCCAAATAATACAATTTCTTCAAAGAACTGGAATTCGTAACTAAAAAATGTGTGTCTATATGTTTGTGTTTGAGAAGTTCAAGGAACATTGAAAGTGAGTTTTTACCCCAGGATTTAAATGTAATATATGCTCCCTAAAGAGAAAATTTGCAATGCAGAAAAATAAGAAATAAAAAAAGAATCTTAAATCACTCAGAATCCTCCTACCATCCATAGTTAACTATTATTAATATTTTGATGTCTTTTTAAAAATGTGGATCACACTGTAGTTACAGTATTAAATTCTGATTGAGTCACTTAAGATCATAACACAAACTTCCTACGCATGTAGTTACAAATTTGGGGGAAACATTATTTTTAGTGGCAGACCATGGAAAGCAGCATACCGTAGCATTAGGATCACAGGCTCCAGGATCATATTGCTTAGATTTGAATACTGAATCCACTATTTATTAGCTGTGTGATCACAGACAAACTACTGAATGCCTTTTTCCTCAGTTTCCCCATCTGTAATATAAACCAATACCAGTATCCACCTTGAAGGAAGGGCTGTTGTGAAGATGCAGTTTGATACCTATAAAATGATTAGAATTATGCTTGGCAAGTAATAAATGACAGTTATTATTATTGTGTGTGTAAAGGAGTGAGCTTCGCCGCCTTCCAGTCCTACTCAAGTGCCAGTGCTGGCACTTTCGTTTGTATCTTCTCATTCTCCTCTGCATAGAAAGGACACTATAGTCTGAGTCAAAAGACTCATGACTGTCCCAAAAGGCATTAGTCCACATCGAGTAGTTTGGAGGTCTTCAGAGGCTTAGGGCAGAGGTGGTTGTCCTCCTGCTAGATGATTGGGAGATCTGCAGGTAACCTTTGCTGGGAGCCTCTCGTTGACAGAAGTGGGAACTGCTCACTGGGGTTCTCAGTATCTGCCCCAAGATAGGCTTCCTTGAATAGCTGGGGTTAGCCTGTCTCTTGATGCTGATTCTCTTCATGTGGTCTCCCTAGATCCATTCCCCATTCTGCTACTGTTAGGCAGCATCTGCCCTCCAAGATCATGGCCTATCTCTTTTCCCAACCAGGAATGGAGATGGCAGGCATGATTGCCTACTCTTTTCTTTCTAGCCAATTATTGTTGCATAAACTCCGTCAGTCAACTTTCCCCCAAAGCCATTCTTTGTAATGATCAAGGCTTATTTTAGAAGTTAAAAAGACTGAGTATTTACTATCTCTTTCTTTCCATTCTTACCATAACAATTCCAATGTCCTTTGAATGCCTCTGATTAACTAGGAGAAGGGTATGTAGGACAGATTACAGGAAAGAAAAGCACAAATATTAATATTTCATGATGTCTTCTCATCATAAATGAATGTATCATGATTTACTTAATTACTCTCCTGTTGCTGGACATTTAGATTATTTTTGATTTTAGCTATTAAAATGACACATTGATTAACATTGCTAAAAACCCTTTCCTATTTTGGATGACTTAGGATGAATTGCCAGAAATGGAAATTCTAGGCCAAACCATATTTAAAAAATACTTTAAGAATTTTTTTTCTTGTGCCAGTTCAGAATATATTGCTTTATAGGTTCATAGAAAATTAAGCATAAGAACAGGTCAGATCTTTAAAAATATTGCCATGTATTTCATTGTCTAAATGTCTGTGATATTCATTTGTGTTGACTAAAAATACCCTCAGTAGCTTGTTGATGTCTTGATTTCTTTGGCTAATGGCTTTGTTCTCCTGTTAAACTATGAATACCCTTAGGAGCAGTAAAAGTTTAAAACTGTACACCAAGAGAAAGACTTCATTTTCTGGGATCCTTAACTAAGAATTGATTAGTGGGGATAGCATTGACTACTTGACTAGTAGGACAAGGGTAACATGATTGGTTACCAGTAGGTAGGTGCTACTGGCCGTGGCTTATGGCATTGGAATGGATTCCAGGAGATACCAATGGCCAATTTTCAATATGTTCAGTCTTTAAAGGGAAATGAATAGGGGAGTGAATTGGATGGGGCATCAAGATCATTACTACATTCCATCCCTATTATAATATTTTCAAACAAGTGATAGTAGATCAAAATAAACACTGAGAACAAGGCTATCCCTGATGCACTTTTGCGATGGAAGGACAGCACTGTTTATTCTGACTTGGTAACGCAAGGAAGGAAGAATTCTGCAAAAGGTGCTATCAACATGAGCCTTCCACAGACATCAGAATCTTGCATGAGATGGGGTTTTATCCATCTATAACATAAAACTCTACAAAATCAAAAGAAAAGTATTCATTGAGAATAAATGATATAATAGAATATTATGTACAATTTTATTATACACTTGGCACAAGCATAGTCATATATAAGGAACTACAAATGCAATATGATAGAATTTGCAATTAATAACAAATTGATCCCACTAGAAATTGCTAAAAAGCTTTAGCGAGTGATTCTGGTCTTTTTTTATCTGAATTTCTCTTCCTTTTAATAAAATCTTTAAGATCTGTAAATTATTTTCTGTGTATCTCGTGCTCTTCTTGCGTTATGTGGACCTCTGCTGGAATGCTTGCTTTCCTGAGTTAGAGAAATTAATATCAAAAATTGCAGAAAATCCTCACTCTGGAAGTATAAAAGCTCAACATTTAGTTTAAATACGGAGCCATCATAAACTGAGTTGCCATGGAGATTCTTCCTCCCACATGCTCTACAACGTCTGCTGCCAATTATCCAGAAATAACTTCTGTATTTCTATGTAATCTTCTGTATATCACCTACTGCTGCTTCTATATTCTATTTGAGCTTTGGTGAAAGGAGGACCTTTCATTTCTATTCCTTGGAGGTAGGAAAGATAATTTTCAGCATGTCCAAGCTGAAAAGGATCCCCCACTTTGTCACTTCCTGCGTAACACTATTAAGCATCCCCCTTAGTTGCAGCAGATAAGGGTTAACTTTTTATCCATTTTATATTTGCAATAGACTAGACTACCACCTTGGTGGCTGTGATAGGATAGATGATTATAGGTACTATGGGTCAATTTTAATTTATGCTATAACAGTACTCTGATCTTTTTTCCTCCAACAGTAGTTTGATGAGTCATTGTTTTCTCACACGCGCTGCCATTCAGAGTCTACATTCTGTTTCTATATTCTATAGAATATAGACTATTCCACTCTCCTATATTCTGTCTGAGCTTTGGTGAAAGGAAGAGGACTTTTCATTTCTATTTCTTGGAGGTAGGAAGGATAATTTTCAGCATGTCCAAGCTGAAAAACCTCCCCACTGTGTCACTTCCTGTGTAACACTGGTAAGTATCCCCCTCAGCACAGCAGATAAAGGTTAACTTTTTATCCATTTTATATTCGCCATAGACTAGACTACCACCTTGGTGGCTGTGGTAGGATAGGTACTATGGGTCAATTTTAATTTTATGCTATAATATACTGTGATCTTTTTTTTCTCCCAACAGTTGTTTGATGAGTCATTGTTTTCTCACATGAACTGCCATTCAGAGTCACTCCACTGAGCAATTAGGGGTTGAAGATGGAAATCCGTCTGCTTCTCTACTTTGATTTGGATCATCCATGCTTAGGAACTAAAGAGTGTTCCTTGAACTGAGTCAATATCATGTAGGCAGATGTGAAAGCACTCAGTCACACACTAGATTTACACAGCAGCAGAATTTCAACTGTTCTTTTCTCTGAAGGCCAGCAGCCTCTGACGCTACAGAAGCCTGTTTTACCTGCTGCTGCATGCTGAAAACTGAAGATCTTTTTGTGGTTGATCATTCCTTCTCACAGGCTCAACCAAGTGGTGTTCCAAGAACAGCCCAGGTTCACAGAAGACTTCCACTGCATCATATAGGCTCACTTTTAGAGAGTAGTTTAGTGAACACAGATTTGTTTTGAAGTGTTAAGTTTACTGCATGTGTAGCAGGAATGAAGAAATCAGAAAAGATCTTTGATCATTTGCCCAACTTAGAGGTGTATGCTCAAAAAGAAATGAAAGGTTTGTCTGCCCCTTTTCCCAAATTTTCACTGCCTACTGAGAGGCTGCAGGAAGAAAGTAATCAAAAAGGCTTGGATAACGCCATGGAACAAATCTAAAAGTATCACTAGCTGGATCTGACAATAAGAGATGGTTAATAAGGGAGAGTAATGAGACACTGCCCAGCATCATACTATTTATAGGTCAGTTTCCAACTTTCAGGCAAGCAGGTTTCAAATCTTTCAAATCATTAAAGCTTCCCTGGATTACAATTCCCAGAGAAGCTGTACATAATGGACTGATAAAAATAATCATTGAGCTTCTATTCTGTATCTCTGGTAAACACTATGACTGCTCATCCTCCTTGGTCATTTGGTAGAAGATAAATCATCATGACTCTTGAGCATCACTTAAACAGTTTTCTTCTTTCCCCCCCAAAACTTTGTACCTAAAGCTACTAAAAATTAACAGTTTAGAGTTGTACAGCGATACCACTAGACAGTGCTGAGGAGATGACAATCTGTTAAAAAGTAGCCAAAAAGCAGGAGAATGGTGTGAACCTGGGAGGTGGAGCTTGCAGTGAGCCGAGATTGCACCACTGCACTCCAGCCTGGGCGACAGAGCAAGACTCCGTCTCAAAAAAAAAAAAAAAGTAGCTGGAAAGTGTTATTGTAGGGTCAAAAGAAAGGTGCATTTCAAATTGTGAGCTTGCCAAATAATACTTTAAGGATTTTGTCCTTCAAAAAGTCACATTAGTGTGCAAAGCTGTGTGAATGGGAATGTTTACTGAATCACTGTTTATCTCAATAAAAAGTGGCATTTAGGTAGTCCTAACCAGGGCAATCAGGCAAAAGAAGGAAACAAAGGCTTCCAAATTGGAAAAGAGCAACTTAAACCATTTGCCAATGGTATGCTTGTATACCTAGAAAATCCTAGATCCCTCCAAAAGACTCCTTGATTTGATAATGAATTTAGTAAAGTCTCAGGTTACAAAATCAATGTACACAAACCAGTGGCACTACTATACACCGGCAATGACCAAGCTCAGAATAAAATCAAGAACCAAATCTCCTACACCACCTCCTTCAGCCTGTATATATACACCTGGCTGGTTTCTGCCCTACTTGGGGTTCCACCTCTTAGCTTTGAAGTCCCCCTCCCTCTGTCTCTGTACAGGGAGCTTTTTCCTTTTCCCTTCCTTCTTGCACCTTCTTGCCTATTGAACTCTCTGCTCCTTAAAAAAAAAAAAAAAAAGAACCAAATCCACTTGACAATAGCTGTAACAAACAAACACACACACACCAAAATACCTAGGAATATACTTAACTAAGGAGATGAAAGACCTCTGCAAAGAGAATTACAAAACACTGCTGAAAGAAATCATAGATGACACAAACAAATGAAAATACATTCCATGCTTATGGACTGGAAGAATCAATGTCATGAAAATGACCATACTGCCCAAAGCAGTATGGTATATACTATATAGTATACAGATTTAATCTAATTTCTATCATTTTTTTACAGAATTAGAGAAAACAATCCTAAAAGTCATTTAAAACCAAAAAAGAACCTGAATAGCCACAGCAGTCTTAAAAAGAACAAATCTGGAGGTCATCACATTGTTTTACTTCAAATTATGCTACAAGGCTATAGTAACCCAAACGGCATGGTACTGGTATAAAAGTAGCTACACAGACCAATGGAACAGCATAGACAACCCAGATATAAAGCCAAATATTTAAAACTAACTGATCTTCAACAAGTCTTAAACACATAAATTGGGAAAAGACACTCTATTCAATAAATGGTCCTGGGGAACTGGAGAGTCACATGAACAAAACTGGATCCCCATCTCTTACTATATACAAAAATCAACTCAACATGGATTAAAGACTTAAATCAAAGACTTGAAACCATAAAAATTCTAGAGGAAAAACTAGAAAAAACTTTTCCAGACATTGGCTTAGGCAAAGAATTTTTGACTAAGACCCCAAAAGCAAATGTGACAAAAATAAAAATAAATAAAGGGGACCCAATGAAACTAAAAAGCTTCTGCACAGCAAAAGAAATACCATCAGAGTAAGCTGACAACCCACAGAATGGGAGATAGTATTTGCCAACTCTGCATCTGACAGAAGACTAATCCAGAATCTACAAAGAACTCAAACAAATCAGCAAGAAAAAAAATCCCAGCAAAAAGTGGGCAAATGACATGAATAGACATTTCTCAAAAGAAGCTAGACAAATGGCAAAAAATATGAAAAAAATGCTCAACGTCACTAATCATCAGCAAAATGCAAACTACCACCTTACCCCTGCCAGAATGGCCATTATTAAAAAGTTTAAAAAAAAAAAAAAAAAAAAACGTTGGCATGGATGTGGTGAAAAGGGAATGTTTACGCACTATTGGTGGGAATGTAAATTAGTACAACCTCTATGGAAAACAGTAGATTTCTCAAAGAACCGAAAACAGATCTACCATTCAATCCAGCAATCCCACTACTGGGTATCTACCCAAAGGAAAATAAGTCACTATATCAAAAACATACCTACTCATGTATGTTTACACAGTGAAGTTCACAATTGCAAAGACATGGAATCAACCTAAGTGCCCATCAACTGATGAGTGGATAAAGAAACTGGTATATATACATCATGGGATATCACTCAACCATAAAATAGAATAAAATAATGTCTTTTGCAGCAACTTGGATGGAGCTGGAGGCCATTATTCTAAGTGAAGTAACTCAGGAATGGAAAACCAAATACTGTATATTCTCACTTATAAGCAGGAGTTAAGCTATGGGTATACAAAGGCATAGAGAGTGGTTTAATGAACATTGGAGACTCGGAAGGGAAGAGGGGGGTGAGGGATTAAAAAACTATATATTACTCCTTTCATTTTGACCTTGGAGAATCAGATGATTATGTGTCTTTGGGATTTCAAGATTATGTGTCTTCTTATGGAGTGTCTTACTGGGGTTCCCTGTATTTTCTGAATTTGAATGTTGGCCTCTCTAGCTAGGTTGAGGAAGCCTCATGGATGTTTTCAGAAATATGTTTTCCAAGTTGGTTCCATTCTCCCATCTCTTTCAGATACAGCAATCAGTTGTAGATTCAGCCTTTTTACATAATCCCACATTTCTCAGAGTTTTTTTTTTGTTGTTGTTCATTTCATTTCATTCTTTTTTCTCTACTCTTGTCTTCCTGTCTTATTTCAAGTCTTCAAGCTCTGAGATTCTTTCCTCTGCTTGGTCTATAGACACATGCACACATACGTTCATTGCAGCACTATTCACAATAGCTTAGATGTGGAATCAGCCTAAATGCCCCTCAATGATAGACTGGAAAAAGAAAATATGGTACATATACAACATGGAATACTATGCAGCCACAAAAAAGAGCGAGAGCATACCCTTTGCAGGGATGGAACTAGAAGCCATTATCTTTAGCAAACTAACAAAGGAACAGAAAACTAAATACCATGTGTTCTTATTTATAAATGGGAGCCAAATGATGAAAACACATGGACACATAGAGGAGAACAACACACACTGGGGCCTTTCAGAGGGTCGGGGGTGGGAGGAGGTAGAGGAGGAAAAATAACTAATGAGTATTAGGCTTAATACCTGGGTAATGAAATAATTGTACAGCAAACCCCCATGACACAAGTTTACCTATGTTACAAACCTGCACTTGTACCCCTGAACTTAAAAAATAAAAGTTAAAAAAAAAACCAATACAATCCATCCATGTAACCAAAACCCACCACGTGTACCCCGAAAGCTATTGAAATTTTAAAAAATTAAATTCTGATCTTCTGCAAAAGGTAGTCAATGAAGATCTAATATTGAAAACTCAAAAACAAACGGTGTACTATGTGGTATTTAATAATATGGATGTAAATAACAAAAGAAGCAATTAAAAGGTTTAAAACAGTTGCCTCTGAGGCATGACAACTGGAAGATAGGAGTGCTGGGACTTGGGACTGCCATTTTTTATTATGGCATTATTTGATTTTTTATATTATGATTTTGATAAAAGTGAAAATTAAAAAAATAAATGAAACTCAACTGAAAAGAAAAAACCCCACAAAAATAAATCATGTGATTTAAAAATGAATAAATTAAATGAATAATTATCTGTCAAAAGAAGACATACGAATGGCCAAAAGATATATGAAAAAATGCTCAACATCACAAATCCTCATGAAAATGTAAACCTTCAGGGAGATATTATCTCACTTCTTAGAAAGGTGATCATCAGAAATATGAAAAGCAAATGCAGGTGAAGATGCAGAGAAAGGGGACCAATTATACACTGTTGGTGGGTATGTAAATTAGTATCGCCATTATGGAAAATAAATATTGAAGTACCATAGGATCTAGCAGTCCAGCTGCTGGGTATATATCCAAAAAAACAGAAATTTGAATATTGAAGAGAGCCCTGCATTCCCAGGTTCATCGCAGCATTATTCACAATAGCTAAAATATGGAATCAACCTAAGTGTCCATCAGCAGATGAATGGATAAAGAAAATGTGGTCTATTCACACAACGGAATATTATTCAGCCATTAAAAAGAATGAAATTCTTTCATTTGAAGCAACATGAATGAAATTGGAGGCCATTATATTAAGTGAAATAAGCCAGGCAAAGAAAGATAAGTACTACATGTTCTCCCTCTTATGTGAAAGCTAAAAAAGTTGATCTCATAGATGTAGAAAGTAGAAGAGCGGTTATGAGAAGCTGGGAATAGCACAGACAAAGGAGATAAGTGGAGGTTTCTTAACAAATACAAAAGTAGAGGTAGATAGAAGAAAGAAACTTTAGTGTTTATACCACAGTAGGGTGACTACAGTTAACAATTTATTGTACATTGTGTATTTTCAAGTGGCTAGAAGAGAGGATTTTCTTTCTTCCTTTTAATAAGTACAGATGGGGTTTAACCATGTTGGCCAAGCTGGTCTCCAACTCTTGACCTCAAGTGATCCACCTGCCTTGGGCATGAGTCACTGCACCTGGCCTATAAGAGAGGATTTTCAATGTTACCAACATAAAAAAGTAATAAATGTCTGAGATGATAAATTTGCTAATTGCCCTAATTTGCTCATTATACATTGGTTGCATGCACTGAAATATCACACTGTATCCCATAAATATGTATTGTTATTATGTGTCAATTTAAAAGAAATGAGAATAATGCACCTTCTAATTAGAAAGGATGCTATTGTTACACATTAAAAGTAAACCAACATAGAGCCTAGCAATGAATATCATTTTTCTTTGAAATAATGTATTTCCTAAGAATGCAATTCCATTAAGTTGTGCCAATACTGATGTATTTGATTACATTTCTTTATTTTGATTGGAATAGATAGACTTATACATAGAATAATATAATTTGGAATTTGGATTTCTAAAAAGCATTTTAAAAAGGTATTTAGTTGTCTTAATTGTCTAATAAAAATTGAGTGTGTAATAAAAGAGGATTGGCTAAACAAATAATAGTACATTCATATAGTGTATCGTCGTGTCTGCCTTTTATAGCATAGAGCTTTAAAGTTAGATTTCTTATGAGACTATAGCAATGTATGTACGAGCCTAGGAAGAAATCTGGAAGACCATGAACCAATTTGTTAACATGGTTAGCAATGGACAGTCGGTTTAAATGGAGGAGATTTTTACTCCCTATTTTGTACATATAGATATATAACTTATGTGATAAAATATTTTTAAATGTTTTGGAAAAATCAACTCTGCATCGTAATTGTTTGCCTTTAGAATCCAAATCATGGATGAAGGTCACGTCAGTAGCAAACTCCCATGAATGTCCTCAGATATGCACAATTATTAGTTCCCAAGTGATAGCTTGGTTGAGTCAAGGTAATGTGATTATAGGGATAACCTTAAATACTCTCCAATTTACTTTTTATTATTTTTTTTGTGACAGGGTCTCACTCTGATGCCCAGGCTGGCGTGCAGTGGCACAATCACAGCTCACTGCAGCCTCGACTCACTGGGTTCAGGTGATCCTCTCAATTCAGCTTCCCAAACAGCTGGGATTGCAGGTATGCACCACCATGCCCAGCTAATTTTTGTATTTTTTGTAGAAACGGGGTTTGGACATGTTGCCCAGGCAGGTCTCGAACTCCTGGGCTCAAGCAATCCTCTCGCCTTGGCCTTCCAAAGTGCTGGAATGGCAGGTATGAGACACCGTGCCCAGCCTTCTAATTTACTTTTAAAGGCATTCATAAACTATATGTTTTTATTGAAAACAAATTATTTGAAACACTATGTGTTGAAACAACAAGGCTGAGAGGCACTGATATTGATGAGCATTCACTGAGCTCAGGTGAGATATTTTTCAAAGAGTTGTGGGCAATAAATACCAAGATCAAAGTGCCATCTTTGCCTTCAAGCTGTTTGATGTAGAGTAGAAGGGAAGTATATAACACAAGATACCTCATGATGAGTTAATCTGCGAATCTCGATATTCTGAGGATATTCAGCTGGGAGACCAAGGGAAGTCTTCATGAAGGAAATATCTCAACAACACAGTATGATGAAAAGACCTGGAGATATGTACAGGTGGGTTAAAGTCAAGGAGAAATGTGACAGGCAAAGATTGTGTTTAAAGAATACTGCAGGCCGGGCACAGTGGCTCACGCCTGTCATTCCAGCACTTTGGGAGGCCAAGGCAGGTGGATCACTTGAGATCAGGTGTTTGAGACCAGCCTGACCAGCATGGTGAAACTCCATCTCTACTAAAAATACAAAAATTAGCCAAGCATGGTGGTGGGTGCCTGTAATCCCAGCTACTTGGGAGGCTGAGGCAGGAGAATCACTTGAACCCAGGAGACAGAGGTTGTGGTGAGCCGCTGAGATCGGGCCATTGTGCTCCACCCTGGGCGACAGAGTGAAACTCAGTATCAAAAAAAAAAAAAAAAAAAAAGAATATTGCGACCTGCATGAAGACAAGGGATTTGTTTTATCTGTCATTGTGTTCCTCATGTCTACAACCAAAGAGAGGAAAAATGCCCAATAATGGTCACTGCCTAAATAACAAGTCAACTTTTGTATCAGTGATGTAACATTCTAGTCTGGGAAACAGCCTGTGAATCCCAGTGCCTTGTTGGTAGAACAATAGCTCTTCTGTGTTTTCCTGATGTGTTAGCTCCCCAGGCATGCTGATGAAGTGAGTGTTTCAACAACAGCCTTGGAAGACTGATTGTTTCTCCGGTCCAGAGCCCTTTACTGATTGTTGAGCAGAAGACAAAGACAAGATCTCTGTCACTAAACATTTTACTGACTCCTCTGTGTGACTGGCTTTTAATAAGTTGCACACTTCCGTAACTCCAGATGCTATGTATTCATGAGACCCTCACACTAATTCCAGAGTGATGATGGACAGCTTGAATGATGATTCTCTTTTTACAAGTGCTGGAATCCAGAAATGAGTGATGATGGATAGCTTGAATGATGATTCTCTTTTTACAAGTGCTGGAATCCAGAAATGAAGTAGAGGGACTTGTTGCTGGTGTCATAGTCCAGGAGTTGCAGAGAAAATCAATGGCTTTCAACCTTGCTGTGGTTCTCTTTCTACTCACACAGCCTGGGCCCCTTTGAGGCCTCCATGAGCAACTTGATAAATCTTAGGAAGTAGTGCTTGCTGCTGTAATTAAGGTGTACATATTAGCTTTATGTTTCTTTGGGGAAAAGGAAAAAACAAAACAAAGTAAACAATGTCTAAGGCTCTCCTGCTTTATGCATTGACTTGAGGGGTTCAAAGTGTACTAAGGCTTACATGAGTTAGGGTCTGCTTTGTTTGAGTTTTTGGAAATACTAGAAATAAAATTTGCATTTTTTTCTACCCTTGATTGGAATTCTTGTTGAATTTCTTCTGTTTTGTTCTTCTGGATATGACCTTCTTTAATTTACAGGGAGTAAAACCCATTCTTTCACGTCTACCATTCTTTTTTTTTTTTTTTTTTTTTTGAGACGGAGTCTCACTCTCTCGCTCAGGCTGGAGTGCAGTGGCCAGATCTTGGCTGACTGCAAGCTCCGGCTCCCGGGTTTACGCCATTCTCCTGCCTCAGCCTCCCGAGTAGCTGGGACTACAGGCGCCCGCCACCACACCCGGCTAGTTTTTTTTTTTGTATTTTTTTAGTAGAGACGGGGTTTCACCGTGTTAGCCAGGATGGTCTCGATCTCCTGACCTCATGATCCGCCCATCTCGTCATGTCTACCATTCTAATATTTTCTTCTCCAAATAGTCTCAGACATTTGGACAAACATACCTTGGATTGTTTAGGTTAGGCTGAAATGTAAGGGCAAACAAAGTATTGTTTGTGCTTGCTTTTGCACCAACTTAATATGAAGTGTTTGTCCATGCTTTGTTTCTCCCTTTCCATTTTCATCCTCCCATTAAAGTACTTACTTCCCTTATCTTTCCCTCCCTTTTCATACATAATATGTCCTCTTACTCCAGCAATGCATATGAAAATAAAATTGGGTATCTCTTCATGCAACGGTATTCACTGTGGGCTTCATAAGTACCAGGTACTTTGTTATTTGTATCAGCTATCTACTGGTATGTGACAAATTGTCACAAACTAAGTGATTTATAACACACATTTGTTTTCTCACACTTTCTTTAGGTCAAGAGTCCAGGCGTGGCTTAGCTGGGTCCTCTGCTCAGTGTCTCATCAGGCTGAAATCTGGGTGTCTACCCAGCTGCAGTCTCACCTGGTGTTCAGTGGGCTCTACCAAGCTCACAGGATGTTGACAGAATACATTTCTCTGTGGTTATATGACTGAGATTCCCCAGTGTTTGCCAACTGTTAGCTGGGGACCACTCTCAGCTCCCAGAGGTCACCCTCAGGTCTTTGCCGCATGTCCTCCTCCTCTCACATGAGAGCTAACTTCTTCAAGACACTGGGCAAACATCTGTTTCTGCTGCTGATCTCTCTGGCTTTGTTTAAAAACTCCCCAGATTAGGTCAGTCCACCTAGAATAATGCCTCAGTTGATGAACTCAAAATCTACTGATTAGGGACCTTAATTACACAGGCAAAATGGCTTCGTCTTTCCCATATAAGATCTCCTCATCATGAAAGTGAAATACATTCGTGCTCATAAATCCTCTGTACATTCGAGGGGAGGGTGTTACAAAGGGCATATACCTTGAGGGGCAGGAATGTTGGGGTCTGTCTTAGAAATCTGCCTACTAAAGCTATGTAGTGGAGAGATAACTGTGAGTAAAACATGCATAGTCCTTGCCCCAATAACATTTAACATTCACTATGAGAGCAGAAAATTATAAATAGATATTTTTAATTTGTAATAAGTGCTATGAAAAACCCAGAGTCCTATAAAATATACGAATTCAGGGGTGATAGTCAGGTGGAATAACATTTACAGAAAGCAATATGAAAGATAAAGAGAAGCCACCCACGTAGAAATCTGGAGAAAGAGCATTTTATGCAGACTGACCAGCACGTTCAAAAGAATGGAGATGAGACAGACTGTAGGTTTTGAAGAACAAAATAGGAGGCTAGGGGTAATGAGACTTGAGAGGTAAGCAGGGGCCAGATTACCCAGTGACTCAGAAGCCATGGTAAGAAACTTTGGAGATGAAAGCGAAAGAGGAATTTCAATCGGGGGACAAAGACAAAAACAATCACTGTGTGTGGAAATTGGATCATACACATTCAGAGGAGGACACAGGGAGGCCAGATTGGAAACTACTGGACAAGAGAGCCCAGCCAAGAGATGATGACAGGCAGACTGGAGTGCTGGTGGAGATGAAAAGAAGGAAGTGGAGCTGGAAACATTTTTGGAGATAGGACAGGAGTTGCTGATGGATGGAATAGGATGCCTAACAGGGACATTTCAATTTTAAAAGGTTAATCATCTTGTATAAGTTCACACAGTTAATAAGCCACAAAGGCAGATTGCAGACACAAGCAATCTAGTTCCAAATGTGCTGTTCTGTCTCCATCCTTCTAATCCTTTAGTGGAAGAACGATATGAACCAGGCGGTAGACAACATTAATTGAGAATGCTGAAAATATACTACCAGTCAACCAGTACTTTTCTGTTAAAAATTACAAGTAGAGGTAGTGGGGAGTTGCCCAATAAACCTGGCTCAATTCTATCTTTATTGCAAACTAGAGTAGGATGATGCTTGGAGGCATGGTCTGCCAGAGTGAAATTGGAATGGGAAAATCACATAAGTCAACTTGTGACAAAACTTCAAGGAGAAGACAAGCTTTTCCGGGAGGTTTTCCAAAGGAAATCATCTTGGGGTTTTGGGTACTAGCTGGTCATCACCTTGTTGTAAGAACAACATTGCACAATGAGCAAGGGAGAAAGGCAAGCAGGGAATTAATGTACTAGATTTGAGGGGTAATTTGTAATTTTGATGTTTTAATTTGGAAATCAGGTTTGACAGCTAAAATGACCCACAGAGCCACTCAAATGATCATAAACACAAGTTCTCCCTCACCGTCTGCCCTCCTGACCACCTTGTCCACCCTGTCCAGAGGAAGACAAAAGCATTTGCATAAGCACCAGACTAAATGATTGGGCATCCATTAATCTACATGCTAGAGATAATAGTTTTGTTTTTTAAATGGCCGTTAAGTTATATTAACACAGACAGGGCCAGTGAGAAATTAAAGGTCCTCAAATGTTGGAGCTACATCAACAAACTTAAATGACTATTTGTGCCAGTTTTGGGGGTTTTCTTTACTTTGTTTGTTTCTGTTTCCTAAATTTCAGGACCACTAAAAAGCCTCTGATTTCCATGAAAAACAATGAGATATTTCTCTAAAAATCAGGTGCCCAGGAGAAAGACTGGCCTCTTTCTCTGAAGAGGCTATACAGTATGAGTGTCACTGACAATGTGACTCAAAGTCCTCCAATTTTTTGCAGGGGACCAAACAGCTAGCTCGACGAAAATCCACTATTGCAGTTACAATTTATCATCATAATAATAACATATAAGAGCTAACAGCTATGGAAGATGAATCATGGGCTAGGCATTATGTTAATTGTTTTAGGTGAATTATCCCATTTAATTTTTACAATAATCTTGTCTTGCAGATAGTAGTATTATTTCATTTAAAGGCAACAGAGGCTTAGAGAGATTAAGGAAATTTTCTAAGAATTAATGGATAGTGAATGGCAGAGCTAGAAATTCTAACCCAAATGTATCTTACTCTGGATTTAGTGTTTTTAAACAGGAAATACCAATTTGTATTTAAGATTACTGCCTTAGGTACCAAACCTTAGAAACTGTCAAGTTAATCCAATCCTCTCTTCTCCCCACCGTTTTATCAAGGACGGAATGATGTCTTAGAGAGGCAAAGTGACTTGCCCAAGGTCACTTACTTATCTAAGTATGTCTTGAGCTAGAAGACCTCAAGTGATTTAATTGGTTAGGAGAAATTCTGAACATCACAGGCATTCTGTAGGTATTCTTAATAAGAAAATTAAGGACTATGGCAGATGAAAAAGTTTTTTGGATACCTGAAAAAGATACAGTAAGACTGTGGCCCTGTTTGTTTGTAGGTGATTTTAGCCTTGAAGCACAGAAATTCTGGTTTACTTGAAGCAAGTGTCCTATTGAAATTGGAGGAAAAATAGGGTTAAATTAAGCAGTCATTGAAAATCAATAATAAATTTTTTTAAGTTGCTTAGTAACACTTAAGAGTTTATATTGTATCTTATTTTAAAATATAATTACAATAGTCCCTTTTTAGAATACATGATCTGAGATGTTCATTTATAAATGATTCAGATATGGAAATTCTACCATGTAAAATTTTTTTTACATAAAACTTCTATTGGCAAAAGTTACCATTTTCTTAGTCTTCGTCACAATGTTTCCTTCCAGATCAGCATTAGCAATTGGATTTCTTGGAAGAAGGTTTTACGTTTTATCTTTGCAAAGAAAATTTTTTCATAGTTTACAGGAATTACTGGATCCTTATGAATAACAGACAATAGTATTTGGTGGTCAACTAAATTCACTTAGTAGTTACCTCTCACAGAGGCATACTGGCCTTACAATTGTTCCTTCAAATCAATGGATCACTTGAAATGATGGATGTTTAGGTCCACTCAAATTGTTAGAATCAAGAAAGGCAAATGCCAATGGTCCACTCTACTAATAAAAGTAATCGGTATTTGTGCTTTAATTATGGGCACAAGAAGCTTTTATTTCTGGAGTATGTAATTGTGACCCAGTCTCTATCCTTCTTTCTTTTGCCAGGAAATCCTAATTGCAGACTAAGTCTCTGGAAGAATCCATTTATTTATTTATAGGTGTTTGGTCTTGCAAATTTATACATACTGTTCCCCAAACTTCCATGACCTTAAGGTTCTTGTCAAATATACAGAATGCCAGATTTTTTTTTTTCTCTGCCAGAAATTTTGATTCACTAGGATTGAATTGGAACATAGAAATCCATACTTTCAACAAACACTCCAAGTGATTCTTATCATTGAGAGATACTGTTGACGTTTGAGAAATACTGTGACATGAGACAAAACATTACTCTTTGCCCAAGACGTAATGATTTAAATAGGAGAAATGTGCCAGCTGAAATCTGAAAGGTCCCCAAGCAGGTTTCTCATTGGAACTACTGTGTATTGTTTTTCTCCACTGGGAACCTGGTTGGTTTTTTAAAATGACTGCATTTGTTCCTGCTGTGG
Organism: Rhinopithecus roxellana; assembly: GCF_007565055.1. Classification (NCBI taxonomy): domain Eukaryota; kingdom Metazoa; phylum Chordata; class Mammalia; order Primates; family Cercopithecidae; genus Rhinopithecus; species Rhinopithecus roxellana. The sequence continues at coordinate 81,117,409 of NC_044568.1, read as the reverse complement.
ATAATACAGTTAGTACCTCCTCTTTCCTCTGCTCTCCCACTCCTCACCCTATTTCTTATCTATGATAAAAGAGCTCAAGAGATGTGTGGCCAGGAGAGAAATGGAACTGGAGTTAATTCCTGACATTACTTAACTATAAAGTCAAGTGTCTATTGGAGTAACTGAAGCAGATACTTTGGCATGCTTACCTCAGACAAAGCAGAAAGGCAGTTATGGTAACTGTATTCTATGTTTGAGAAGCTAGAGAAAAGATCAAACATGTTTATTAGAAATCTGGAAGATATATTAAGAAATACAAATTGAGTTTCTGGTCTGAGACAAAAAATAGACCAGATGGTATTAACGGTATATTAGATGTGGCAGAAGAAAAGATTAGTGAATTTGAAGACATAGTAATAGAAACTATCTAAAATGAAATGCAGACAGAATAAGCACTGGAAAAATAAATGGCATGAGTGAGTTATGGGAAAATTTTAAGAAGCTCAATATAGTTGTAATATTAAAAGAAAAAATGACTAAAAACATTTTAAATTTGAAGAAAAGTATAAACCCACAGAACTAAGAAGCTCAACAAACACTAAACCTGAGAAAAATGAAAATTTATCCAAGACATGCCATATGAAATTTCACAATAAAAGCTTAAAGCAGCCAAAGAAAAAAAAACACCTCATATATAGGAGAACAATGGTAAGGATGACAGCTGTTTTTGAATACAATGCAAAAAGACAGTGGAGGAATGACTTCAAGTTATCAAAGGAAAAAAAAAAAACCTATCAGCCTGAATTCTATACTAGTAAAAATATTTTTCAAAAAGGAAAGTGAAATAAAGATTTTCATGTCACCTTTAATTTTTTTATTTTCTTAAATAACACATTAGTTTTTAAATGGAATCTTTTTTATTTTTAAAAGAGAGAATTCAATCTTTCTTTTAGGTAATTTTTATTTTTCCTTCTTGGATGATGTCTTAGCATCTCATTTTTTGTGAGTGAGAAAAAGAAAACCATTTCAGTAAAGTTAAAAGAAAAATAGGCTGGAAGCAATGGCTCACGCCTGTAATTCTAGCACTTTGGGAGGCTGAGGCGGGTGGATCACCTGAGGTCAGGAGTTGGAGACCAGACTGGCCAGCATAGTGAAATTCCATCTCTACTAAAAATACAAAAAATTAGCTGGGCATGGTGGCAGGCACCTGTATCCCAGCTACTCAGGAGGTTGAGGCAGAGAACCCAGGAGGTGGAGATTGCAGTGAGCTGAGATTGCACCACTGCACTCCAGCCTGGGCGACAGAGAAAGACTCCGTCTCAAAAATAAATAAATAAATAGAAAATAAACGTTTGACCTTACTATCGGTGTCATTATATCCTTCTCAGAACTCCAGTGAGATCATGGACTCCAAGATAAGTGATATAAAAACCAGCTGGCCATTCCCTATAGCAAGCCTAAATAAAGAGTAAAAGATAATTTCAACTTCACTACCCAGCTGGGTAAAAACATTTTAAGCAGTGGGTCACACCTGTAATCCCTGTATTTTGGGAGGCCATGGCGGGTGGATCATCTGAGCTCAAGAGTTCGAGACCAGCCTGGGCAACACAGTGAAACAATGTCTCTGCTAAAATACAAAAAATTAACTGGGTGTGGTGGCATGCACTTGTAATCCCAGCGACTTGGGAGGCTGAGGCAGGAGGACTGCTTGAACCCAGGAGGCGGGGGTTGCAGTGAGGCAAGATGGCACCACTATACTCCAGCCTGGGCGACACAGCCAGACTCCATCTCAAAAAAAAAAAAAAAAGTTTTTCTGAGAAGTTAAATAATGAGATCTGTTCCCCAACTACAAATCTCAAAGTCGCCTTGTTCTTTTCTCTCCTTGAAGGAAGATTGCAATTTTTTCTAGAGCAATACAGCCACAGAGTTCCTGGATCAGAATATCAGATTCAGATGAGGTTGGGGTAAGATGCTTTGATGCTTTCTAAAAGCAAGGTATTAAGAAAATATCGGCCGGGCGCGGTGGCTCAAGCCTGTAATCCCAGCACTTTGGGAGGCCGAGACGGGCGGATCACAAGGTCAGGAGGTCGAGACCATCCTGGCGAACACAGTGAAACCCCGTCTCTACTAAAAATACAAAAAACTAGCCGGGCGAGGTGACGGGCCCCTGTAGTCCCAGCTACTTGGGAGGCTGAGGCAGGAGAATGGCGGGAACCCGGGAGGCGGAGCTTGCAGTGAGCTGAGATCCGGCCACTGCACTCCAGCCTGGGTGACAGAGCAAGACTCTGCCTCAAAAAAAAAAAAAAAAAAGAAGAAAAAAAGAAAATATCTACATATTGAATTGTGAGACTTTCCTTTTCCTCTCACCTCCCAGAGCTTTGCCAGCCAGTCTTAGACCACCTAGGCAGGAGAATGGAGAATCTTTGTAAAAACTGACCACCTAAGGAGATAATACCTAAAACATACTGATATTTAAAGGTACCCACAAGAAATAGTTAGGTCCTTAATCCTAGAAGGAAGTCCATCAACTGTCAAGTCTTGTTTAGAAATGTAAAAACGTTCCATTAACATCAACTATCATCCATCATCTTTTTTTTTTTTTTTTTTGAGATGGAGTCTCCCTCTGTTGCCCAGCCTGGAGTGCAATGGTGTGATCTTGGCTCACTGCAACCTCTGCCTCCTGGGTTCAAGCGATTCTCCTGCCTCAGTCTCCCAAGTAGCTGGGATTACAGGCACTCACCATCATGTCTGGCTAATTTTTGTATTTTTAGTACAGATGGGGTTTCCCCATGTTAGCCAGGCTGGTCTCGAACTCCTGACCTCACCTTAGGTGATCTGCCTCCCTTGACTTCCCAAAGTGCTAACATCATCCATCATCTTAATGGACATGTTAATTAGTTTGCTTTAGTCATTCTATATTGTATATGTAGGTCAAAACATCATATTGGGTACCATAATATATACAATTTTTGAAGTACCCTTAAAACACCATTTTAGTGCCTCACTATTAAATAAGAGTGAAATCCTTAGATTGCTAGATATTTAAGAAAAGCTTTTCATATAAAAGTCAACAACCTAAATAAACAGAGAAAAGGAATGAAGAGGAAACACATAATGCCTGGATCACAAAAGCAGCAATTAACATCCTCAAAGAGATATTCAAGTATGACCATTGCATTTATAAACAAGAACAGGATGCTTTAGAAAAGGAACAGCAAGAGAACAAACAGCAATTCTTGGAAATTGCATATGGAAGGATATATACCAAATTTTAATATGGGGATTTGAAGATAAAGTTGAGGTATTGACTCAAAAGTATCAAAAATGATAAAAAGATGGAAAATAAGAGAAGAAGGTAAGAATATTAGAGTCTGGAAAATAGATAAATGAAAATGGGAAGAAGAAAATTTCTAAACTCTCAGATTTTTATGATATGAATTTTCAAAACAAAAGGGCCCATTGAGTGTCCACTCAATGAATGAAGAAAAATTCCACACACCAAGCCACCTCATTGTGAATTTTTAGAACACTAGCAATAAAGAAGAATTTGTGAAAGCATTCCAAAATTTACAAAATGCCCCAAAGAATGTGGAACTGGAATGGCATTGTGCTTTTCAAGAGCAACACTGTAATCTAGAAGACAATGCAGGATGTCTTCAAAATTCTGAGGAAAAATAATTTCCAATCTCAAATATTCTATGTGGCCAAATGACCTATCAAGTTTGATGGTAGAAAAAAAGAAGTTCCCAGACATACAGGTCTCATTAAATTTATCTTTAAAGCATCCTTTCTTGAAAAGTATGTCCTCCAATAGCAAAAACATGGAATCAACCTAAATGCTTATCAATGATAGACTGGGTAAAGGAAATGTGATACAAATACATCATGGAATACTATGCAGCCATAAAAAGGGATGAAATCTTGTCCTCTGCAGTAATACGGGTGAAGCTGGAAACCATCATCGTCAGCAAATTAACACAGGAACAGAAAAGCAAACACTGCATGTTCTCACTCATAAGTGGGATCTAAACGATGAGAACACAGGGACACAGGGAGGAGAACAACACACACAGGGGTCTGTTGGTGGGGTGGCAAGAGGGAGAGCATCAGGAAAAATGGCTAATGCATACAGGGCTGAATACCTAGGTGATGGGTTGATAGGTGCAGCAAACCACCCCGGCACCACATTTACCTATGTAACAAACCTGCACGTTCTGCACATGCTTCCTGGAACTTAAAATAAAATACAAACTTTTTAAAAAGTTGCAAGATTTAAAGTAAACATTCTAAACAAACAAACAAACAAAAAGTATGTGCTCTCCTAAATCAAGGAAGTAAGCCAAGAAAAAGAAAGACATGGAATTTAGGAAATGGAGACTCCAACTTAGGAGAGAGGCAAGGGGAATGACACCGTTTGGGTCTGTGTTCCTGCCCCAATCTCATATCGAATTGCAATCTCCAGTGTTGGAGGTGGGATCTGGTGGGAGGTGATTAGATCATGGGGGCAGATTTCCCCCTTTGATGCTGTTCTTGTGATAGGGAGTGAGTTAGTCATCCTGAGAACCGGTTGTTTGAAAGTGTGCGGCACCTCCTCCCCGGCTTTCTCTTCCTCCTGCTCCAGCCATGTGAAGTGCCGAGACTCCCCCTTTGTCTTCAGCCATGACTGAAAGTTTCCTGAAGCCTCCTCAGAAGCCAAGCAAATGCCAACATCACACTTCCTGTACAGTCTGCAGAACCGTGAGCCAATTAAACGTCTTTTCTTTATAAATTACCAAGTCTCAGGTATTTCTTTACAGCAATGTGAGAATGGACTAATTTCCAGGGAATTTCCAGGTTAAAGAAGGGGATTTTCAGGATGCTTAAGACCTGTGCAGTGGGCCTTAGCAATGTTAGATGATAATTGGGGAAAGAAGGGCTCCTGCAGAATTCTCTTCAATGAAAATAGTAAAATATCAAAGATAGATCTGCATTTCCCATGTTAATTGCAGATCTGTTCACAACAGCCAAGATTTGGAAGCAACCAAAGTGTCCATCAACAGATGAATGGGTAAAGAAAATGTGGTACCTATATACAGTGGAGTACTAATCAGCCACAAAAAAGAATGAGGTTCAGTCATTTGCAACAACATGGAAGGCAACAACATGGATGAAATTGGAAGGTCATTATGTTAAACTAAATTATCCAGGCACAGAAAAAACCAAACATGCTCACTTATTTGTGGGATCAAAAAATCAGAACAATTGAACCCATGGAGATAGAAAGTAGAAGGATGGTTACCAGAGGCTGGGAAGGGTAGTCGGGATTGAGGGGAGGTGGGGATGGTTATTGGATACAGAAGATAGAAAGAATGAATAAGGCCTAGTATTTAATAGCACAACAGGATGACTATAATCAATAACAATTTAATTGTACATTTTAAAATAACTGAAAGAGTATAATTGGATTGCTTGGAACACAAAGGTAAGAGTTTGAGGGGATGGATACCCCATTCTCCATGATGTGACTATTATGGATTGCATGCCTGTATGAAAACATCTCATGTACCCAATAAATACATATACCTACTATATACTACCCAAATTAAAAGTAATCAAATAAAGTATCTCTAAGTGTTTCTCATTTGGATCCTTGCCCCATCTTTTTCCTCCCCCACTGGATATGACTAAATTGGTGTAGTTCAGGAATTCTGAACCTAGTTGACACATCTTCCCCTACATTATAGATTGGGAAACCAAATGTACAGGGAACTAAAAATGTTCTTATTATTTCAAGTGTCCTGATCCATGGGCTCCCAGTGAACTGCTCACTCCAGAGATCTAAAGTCAAAACATGATATTAAAATAACTCTTCCCTGCTAAATGCAACAGGAATTAGAAATATCCCTTATTCATTTAAAGGTATTATAGAAGATCAAGAGCTGGACTCTTGAGAATCAATGAGTGGATTTGGGATTATACTGGATTTAAATCTGAAGCTATAACTAACAGAGCTTTAGAAAAAATAAATCTAATCAACACCACGAATTTTGAGGAATAAAAGAGAAGAAAGCTAAAATATATTGGTCACCATTAACATATGCCAAGTCTTGTGCTCAGCATGTAAACTCAATGGAACCTTAGTACATTTTTGTAAAAGTAATGGAAAGATGTGGGAGAACTTTTCCCCAAACTCTTGTGTTTCTGTTATTTCATTGGTTTTCCCAGTTTCAGAGGTATTGATTTGCCCTTTGCTAGGAATTTTGAACCATGATAGAAAAGAAACAGTGGTGGGAGAGAAAGGATGTGGTGGAGTGGAGAAGAAAAGTCAGAGAGATGGCCAGGGAGATCACAGTTTCCCTGGGAAGCTGTGGGACATGAGCCTTTTCTTTCCTCTGTTGTTTTTATGAGCTCTCCTTTTCCTCTTCCTCCTTCTCCTTCCTCCCCCTCCTCCTACTTTTTCTCCTCCCCCCCTTCTTCCTCGTCTTCCTGTTCCACTTCTTCCTCTTCTTCCTCTTTCTCCCCCTTCCTCTCCTCCTCCTTTTTCTTCTTTGTACAGCTGAGACAACCGGTCCAGAGAGGTTAAATCACTGCCCATGTTTGTATATGTATTAAGTTCTGGAGCCTGGATTTGATTATATGTGATTAAAAGGCCTGCACTTTGCTTACTATAATAAATAATTAGATAGTTCTTATAACTCTGAAAGTACTGGCCCCTCCATATTTTATTTCTTTTCTTTTCTTTTTTTTTTTCTTTTTTTGAGATAGGGTTTCCTTCTGTTGCCCGGGCTGGAGTGCAGCGGTGCAATCACAGCTTAGCACAGCCTCAATCTGCTGGGCTCAAGTGATCCTCTCACCTCAGCCTCCTGAGTAGCTGGGACTACAGGTACATGCCACCATGCCTGAATAATTTTTGAATTTTTTGTAGAGTATGGGTCTCTCTGTGTTGCCTAGACTGATTTCACACTCCTGGGCTCAAGCAATCCTCCTGCCTCAGCCTCCCAAAGTGTTGGGATTATACTTGTGAGCCACTGCGCCTGGCCTGTAATTTCTTTATTAGCTCTGTTTTTTTATGAAGCAGAACAGCCATATTATCCCTGAACCGCCAACCTCTAAACCTTTATATGAGAGAGAAATGAAACTATTTGGTTTAAACCACTGATAGTTGGGGCTTCTGTTACTCATCATCCAAACTAATTTAAGTCCTTTGTTCATGGAATTTTCCTTCTTTCAGCAGATCTTTATTAAGAGCTTCCTATATGCCTAGCACTGTGTACTTGCTGGGGACTGAATAATAAACACATTTAGTGGAACACCATTGAGAGCTATCGAAGAAAGAGCCATTTGTTTTTCAAGGTAATTAGAACATTAGTCCATTAACCAACAAATAAATGTGATCTTTATTTATTTATTTATTGAGACGGAGTCTTGCTCTGTCGCCCAGGTTGGAGTGCAGTGGTGCAATCTTGGCTCACTACAACCTCTGCCTCCTAAGCTCAAGTGATTCTATTGCCTCACCCTCCCAAGTAGCTGAGACTACAGGCACACACCGCCACACCTGGCTAATTTTTTGTAGAGACAGAGTTTCACCATGTTGGCCAGGCTGGTCTCAAACTCCTGACCTCAGGTGATCTGCCCACCTTGGCTTCCCAAAGGGCTGGGATTATAGGTATGAGCTACTGCGCCTGGCTTAAATATGATTCTTAAAAATCACATTAGCAAAATGAACACCGGGGCACTTTGGGAATGGGATATAGGGCAGAGAAATGAGATTTGAATGTGGGGGAGCCCTAGATGTTTGTGGGACCAGTAAAGGCTGAAGCTATTAAGGCAAGGTGGAATAGGATAGTTGATTTTTTAAAAAAATTATTTCATTTCAATTTTGCCTCAGTCTTTGGGTCCATGGAGGTGGGTATCCAATGCCAGCTGTGGCTGCAGCTGCACCTGGACACATGGCCCTTTCTCTTTGACCTTGTCTGACTGACATACTTTGGAATGGAAGAGAAGGCTTGTTTCTCAGTGCCCCTCAAACAACCAGCCTATTATATGTTTCTGGGAGGGCCTGTGGAGCTCATCTTTGACTGCTAACTAGATGAGATATTACAGGTTTAAAATAACTTTGTGTCACAAGGGTCACTTCAGATGTTTTCAGCCAAGAGCTGCCATTCATCCTAGAGGAACAAAACCCCACAAAGCTATTAGTAGCACAGGAATGAAGACAGATGGAGAGAGGGAAAGAGTGCGATACCCAGCAACTTCAGCCAAAAATATCCACCGTCAGGATGTTGTTCAAATGGCTCTAACTTCAGGAAGGGAAGGAAATGGAGTCAGGAGAAAGGTGAAATGGGGCAGGTGCAAACAAAACACAGAGCTCCTCAAGCTCTTTGGGAAGCCGGTGCTTATTTAATCTGTCAGCCATTCTACAAGTATTTGTTGAGCACCTATTATATGCCTACTGATCACCTATTATGCACCAGGCACTGAGGATCCAATGATGAAAAAAAAAAAAAAAGAAAAGATCCCTGCCCCTGCGAGTCTCACAAAGAAGCAGAATATGAAAGGTTACAGAGAGTCTTCGGATGGAGGGCAGTTACAGGAAAAGGCAAAAAATAAAAGAGGCTGTTTTTTGAATGCTTGCATTCCTCTTAGTTAATCTCCCACAAAACTGTGAAAGATATTATCATTGTCATCATCTTCATTTTCGAGAAGGAGGTCAGGGCTCAAAAACTTTAGGTAATTGCCCAAAATTGCCTGCTAAGTAGCAAAAAACAGAAACAGAACTCTAACCTCGGTTAGTGTGACTCCGTTACTTAAATAATTGGTGGTTGGATAAATGTCACATATCCATTTTTTGGTTTATTACAAGTAAGGGTCTATCCTGGGCTGACATTCCTCTGAAACCCAGCACACACATAAGCCACTCAAGAATTCTTGGGAATTAAAACTCATTTTAATATTAACTACAGTCAACTTGTATGAGGACGGTAAATCTGCCACTATGTATTAAAACTTGGAATTCAAAGTCATACTGAAATAGCATTAGAAATATTTGGGTTATGCCTTTGCTAACTTAATTGGGCTGCATTTTATGGCCATGGCTTTGATGTTGGCAAATGACTGCTAAGAATCTTTACTACTCGTCATCTATAATTTGAATCTCTAAATTTTTTTCCTGACTGCAAAGTAACAGAACAGATTTTCATACTTCAATCAAATCATACATATCAATAATAATAGATAAAACTGGAATATTACGTGCTATTTGTTTTCCATGTATAATAATATAAATGTCACCTCATTTAATCCTCTCAGCATCCCTCTGAAATCATTCTTATTAACATCATTCCCATCTTTACAGATGAAGAAATTTTGACTCAGTGAGGCTGAGTAACTTCCTCCAGACCACACAGCTGACCAATGACAGAGCCAAGATTTGAACCTAAGCAATACTCACACTGAGCTGCATTAGTCAGGGTTCTCTGGAGGAACAGAACTAATAGGCTATATGTATATATGGAACGGAGTTTTATTAAGGAGAACTGAGTCACACCATCACAAGGTGAAGTCCCACGATAGGCCGTCTGCAAGTTGCGGACCAGGGAGGCCAGCAGTGGCTCAGCGTGAGTCCCAAAACCTCAAAAGTAGGAAAGCCAAAAGTGCAGCCTTCAGTCTGTGGCCAAAGGCTTCAGAGCCCCTGGCAAACCACTAGTCTAATAGTCAAAAAGCTGAAGAACTTGGAGTCTCATGTTCCAGGGCAGGAAGCATCCAACATGGGACAAAGATGAAGGCCAGAATACTTGGCAAGTCAGCTTCGTCCACCTTCTTCTGCTAGCTTTTTCTAGCCGCACTTGGAGCCAAATGGATGGTGCCCAACCACACTGTGGGTGAGTTTTCCTGAGGGTGGATCTTCTTCTCCTGGGTCAACTAACTCAAATGTGAATCTATTCTGACAACACCCAGATACACCTAGAAACAATACTTTGCATCCTTCAATCCAATCACATTGACATTTAATGTTAACCATCACAGGAGCTTAGTAAGTTTCTACCTTCCTCCCATGGAAAGAGAGTCCCCTGCCTTTGGTCTGATTAAGTTAACCAGGAATTAACAAGTATTTGCAGAAGACTGTACTGGGTGGAAGTAAAGTAAAAGATCATTTCCTCTCTTGTCCTATCACTGTTATCTTCAGACTGGAGTACCTCAGTGGGAATTGAGACCACAATCTGGTTGGAGTTGAGAGACCTTCAGTCCAGGGCATCCGAGAGGAATCCCTGTGTAGTACGAGTTGACTAGACATTTGCCATAAAAATCAGCAGGATAGTGGCTTCCTGAGAGGGACTCTGGCTGCATCCTGTGCCACTGAAGTGATGCAATGTACCTGGTGGGAATGGCTGACTGCTCCTCACTCAGGCTTGTAAGATCCATTGTTTTTTTGGATTCTCCCTTTCCAAAGGCCAGAAATGACTTTCCCCATGTGTCATGAATAGGTCAAAGCAGAGCTAAGGCATTTTACTTCAATTTGAGCCTTCCCAACATACTTTCCTTGTTGATTCCAAGAAATGCTCTAGAACAAAGAAACTCTTGTGGAGGTATGACTGCATGGCTATGCGTGAGATGTAAGCTCTGTTAGACATATGAGAAATAGGGTTTTGCAAGCCTTGCAAATGGATTTGCTCCAACTAGGGCCTGGCTGCCCTTAAATATTTTCTGGAGGAAGATTAAGAAAATTGGTGAAGAGTGAGAGGAGCCACTGTTGGGAAGGTGAAACTTTTTTTTTTGAAACTAGATGTCACCGTGGAAAAGAAAAGTCTAGCCCTTTTCAGTCATTGAGTAAAAAATTCAAGCTTTCTGCAGACAAAAAAAAGTAAAGGTATCTTTGTATTTTGCTGGGAAGATATCTGAAAAAGGTACAAAGAGAACAAAAGAGTAAGAAAATCATGAAAAAGAAAAGCAGAGAAAAGGGTGAGGGAGGAAGAGAGAGACAGAGAAAAACTTTAAATATGAATGAATGCAAGAAAGTCAGATGTTAAAGAACATATCAGAAGCAATTACTTTATTTTCCTTTTTGTATTCGTCTGTTCTCACACTGCTGTAAGGAAATACCCGAGGCTGGGTAATTTGTAAAGGAAAGAGGTTTAATTGAGTCAGTTTTGCATAGCTGGGGAGGCCTCAGGAAACTTACAATCTTGGCAGAAGGTGAAGTTAGCTTGGACCTTCTCGCATTGTGGCAGGAGAGAGAAGTGCAAGCAAGGGAAATGCCAGATGCTTATTAAACCATCAGATCTCTTGAGAACTCACTTACTATCATGAGAACAGCATGGAGGAACCCATCCTGCCCCATGATCCAATCACCTCCACCAGGTTCCTCCCTCGACACATGGAGGTTATGGGGATTACAATTCAAGATGAGATTTGCGTGGGGACACAGCCAAACCATGTCACCTTTTTCTGTCTCTCTTGCTGCTTCCTAGGCTGCTTATGGCTATTCATGCAGGTGTTCCACCCACCCTTATTTTAAATGTTTTAATTGACAAAGAAAAATTGTACATTTTATGACGAACAACATGATGTGATGTATGTAGACATATGGCTAACTCAATTCACATACACATTATCTCACATACTTATTCTTTGTGATGAGAACACCTCAAATTTACTCCCTTAGCAATTTTCAAGTACATAATACACTGTAATTAACTATGGTTACCATGTTGTACCATCCATACTTATTCCACTTGGGAACCTTCTAGTGTTCTTCATTGCTTCTGCCTCTATACCCCTCACTTCAACCAATGCCTGCTGGTCCTGATGGTGTACAAATAGAATAAAATGCCTTGGGAGTCAGGAACTGTTGCTTCAAATGCCAAACCTGCTTCACCTAGGTTGTGTGACCTTGGGCAAGCCATTTCCCTTCACTGGGACTCAGTTTTCCCATCAATAAAGTGAAGGGATGGGATTAAACTTAATCTACCATTTTTTCTTGCTGTAAGATTCTATGGTACTCTCTGAATAGACATCTAATCGCCACGGGTCTCTTCCCTTGTTGACTGGAGTGAACATGCCAGTTTTCCCAGCTTCTGTGAGTATTAGAATCACTTGAGATGCCTATTGAAAATACAAATTCCGGGGGCGGAGCAAGATGGCCGAATAGGAACAACTCCAGTCTCCAACTCCCAGCGCGAGCGACACAGAAGACCGGTGATTTCTGCATTTTCAACTGAGGTACTGGGGTCATCTCACTAGGGAGTGCCGGACAATCGGTGCTGGTCAGCTGCTGCAGCCTGACCAGCGAGAGCTGAAGCAGGGCGAGGCATCGCCTCACCTGGAAGCGCAAGGGGGAAGGGGATCCGTTTTCCTAGCCAGGGGAACTGAGACACACAACACCTGGAAAATCGGGTAACTCCCACCCCAATACTGCGCTGTAAGCATACAGGCATTCCAGGAGAATATATCCCACACCTGGCCGGGAGGGTCCCACGCCCACGAAGCCTCCCTCACTGCTAACACAGCAGTCTGCCGCGATCCATCCGCAAGGCAGCAGCGAGGCTGGGGGAGGGGCGCCCGCCATTGCTGAGGCTTAAGTAGGTAAACAAAGCCGCTGGGAAGCTCGAACTGGGTGGAGCTCACAGCAGCTCAAGGAAGCCTGCCTGTCTCTGTAGTCTCCACCTCTGGGGACAGCGCACAGCTGAAGACCAACAGGGGAAGTAGCGGGAGCCGGTGCAGACGCGAACGACTCTGTCTGACAGCTTTGGGGAGAGCCGCGGATCTCCCAACGCGGAGGTTGAGATCTGAGAACGGACAGACTGCCTGCTCAGGTGTGTCCCTGACCCCTGAGTAGCCTAGCTGGGAGAAATCCCCCACTAGGGGCAGTCTGACACCCCACACCTCACAGGGTGGAGTACACCCCTGAGAGGACACTTCCAAAGGAAGAATCAGACAGGTACACTCGCTGTTCAGCAATATTCTATCTTCGGCAACCTCTGCTGCTGATACCCAGACAAACAGGGTCTGGAGTGGACCTTAAGCAATCTCCAACAGACCAACAGAGAGTCCTTCTGACTGTCAGAAGGAAAACTATCAAACAGGAAGGACACCTATACCAAAACCCCATCAGTTCGTCACCACCATCAAAGACCAGAGACAGATAAAACCACAAAGATGGGGAAGAAGCAGGGCAGAAAAGCTGGAAATTCAAAAAATAAGAGCGCATCTCCCCCTGCAAAGGAGCGCAGCCCATCACCAGCAACGGATCAAAGCTGGTCAGAGAATGACTTGGACGAGAGGAGAGAAGAAGGCTTCAGTCCATCAAACTTATCAGAGCTAAAGGAGGAATTACGTACCCAGCGCAAAGAAACTAAAAATCTTGAAAAAAGAGTGGAAGAATTGACAGCTAGACTCATTAATGCAGAGAAGATCATAAACGAAATGACAGAGATGAAAACCATGACACGAGAAATACGTGACAAATGCACAAGCTTCAGTAACCGACTCGATCAACTGGAAGAAAGAGTATCAGCGATTGAAGATCAAATGAATGAAATGAAGCGAGAAGAGAAACCAAAAGAAAAAAGAAGAAAAAGAAATGAGCAAAGCCTGCAAGAAGTATGGGATTACGTAAAAAGACCAAATCTACGTCTGATTGGGGTGCCTGAAAGTGAGGGGGAAAATGGAACCAAGTTGGAAAACACTCTTCAGGATATCATCCAGGAGAACTTCCCCAACCTAGTAGGGCAGGCCAACATTCAAATTCAGGAAATACAGAGAACGCCACAAAGATACTCCTCCAGAAGAGCAACTCCAAGACACATCATTGCCAGATTCACCAAAGTTGAAATGAAGGAAAAAATCTTAAGGGCAGCCAGAGAGAAAGGTCGGGTCACCCACAAAGGGAAGCCCATCAGACTAACAGCAGATCTCTCGGCAGAAACTCTACAAGCCAGAAGAGAGTGGGGGCCAATATTCAACGTTCTTAAAGAAAAGAATTTTCAACCCAGAATTTCATATCCAGCCAAACTAAGTTTCATAAGTGAAGGAGAAATAAAATCCTTTACAGATAAGCAAATGCTTAGAGATTTTGTCACCACCAGGCCTGCCTTACAAGAGACCCTGAAGGAAGCCCTAAACATGGAAAGGAACAACCGGTACCAGCCATCGCAAAAACTTGGCAAAATGTAAAGACCATCGAGGCTAGGAAGAAACTGCATCAACTAACGAGCAAAATAACCAGTTAATATCATAATGGCAGGATCAAGTTCACACATAACAATATTAACCTTAAATGTTAATGGACTAAATGCTCCAATTAAAAGACACAGACTGGCAAACTGGATAAAGAGTCAAGACCCATCAGTCTGCTGTATTCAGGAGACCCATCTCACATGCAGAGACATACATAGGCTCAAAATAAAGGGATGGAGGAAGATCTACCAAGCAAATGGAGAACAAAAAAAAGCAGGGGTTGCAATCCTAGTCTCTGATAAAACAGACTTTAAACCATCAAAGATCAAAAGAGACAAAGAAGGCCATTACATAATGGTAAAGGGATCAATTCAACAGGAAGAGCTAACTCTCCTACTAAATATATATGCACCCAATACAGGAGCACCCAGATTCATAAAGCAAGTCCTTAGAGACTTACAAAGAGACTTAGACTCCCATACAATAATAATGGGAGACTTCAACACTCCGCTGTCAACATTAGACAGATCAACGAGACAGAAAGTTAACAAGGATATCCAGGAATTGAACTCATCTCTGCACCAAGCGGACCTAATAGACATCTATAGAACTCTCCACCCCAAATCAACAGAATATACATTCTTCTCAGCACCACATCGCACTTATTCCAAAATTGACCACATAATTGAAAGTAAAGTACTCCTCAGCAAATGTAAAAGAACAGAAATTATAACAAACTGTCTCTCAGACCACAGTGCAATCAAACTAGAACTCAGGACTAAGAAACTCAATCAAAACCGCTCAACTACATGGAAACTGAACAACCTGCTCCTGAATGACTACTGGGTACATAACGAAATGAAAGCAGAAATAAAGATGTTCTTTGAAACCAATGAGAACAAAGATACAACATACCAGAATCTCTGGGACACATTTAAAGCAGTGTGTAGAGGGAAATTTATAGCACTAAATGCCCACAAGAGAAAGCAGGAAAGATCTAAAATTGACACTCTAACATCACAATTAAAAGAACTAGAGAGGCAAGAGCAATCACATTCAAAAGCTAGCAGAAGGCAAGAAATAACTAAGATCAGAGCAGAACTGAAGGAGATAGAGACACAAAAAACCCTCCAAAAAATCAATGAATCCAGGAGTTGGTTTTTTGAAAAGATCAACAAAATTGACAGACCGCTAGCAAGGCTAATAAAGAAAAAAAGAGAGAGGAATCAAATAGATGCAATAAAAAATGATAAAGGGGATATCACCACTGACCCCACAGAAATACAAACTACCATCAGAGAATACTATAAACGCCTCTACGCAAATCAACTAGAAAATCTAGAAGAAATGGATAATTTCCTGGACACTTACACTCTCCCAAGGCTAAACCAGGAAGAAGTTGAATCCCTGAATAGACCAATAGCAGGCTCTGAAATTGAGGCAACAATTAATAGCCTACCCACCAAAAAAAGTCCAGGACCAGATGGATTCACAGCTGAATTCTACCAGAGGTACAAGGAGGAGCTGGTACCATTCCTTCTGAAACTATTCCAATCAATAGAAAAAGAGGGAATCCTCCCTAACTCATTTTATGAGGCCAACATCATCCTCATACCAAAGCCTGGCAGAGACACAACAAAAAAAGAGAATTTTAGACCAATATCCCTGATGAACATTGATGCAAAAATCCTCAATAAAATACTGGCAAACCGGATTCAGCAGCACATCAAAAAGCTTATCCACCATGATCAAGTGGGCTTCATCCCTGGGATGCAAGGCTGGTTCAACATTCACGAATCAATAAACGTAATCCAGCATATAAACAGAACCAAAGACAAGAACCACATGATTGTCTCAATAGATGCAGAAAAGGCTTTTGACAAAATTCAACAGCCCTTCATGCTAAAAACGCTCAATAAATTCGGTATTGATGGAACGTACCTCAAAATAATAAGAGCTATTTATGACAAACCCACAGCTAATATCATACTGAATGGGCAAAAACTGGAAAAATTCCCTTTGAAAACTGGCACAAGACAGGGATGCCCTCTCTCACCACTCCTATTCAACATAGTGTTGGAAGTTCTGGCTAGGGCAATCAGGCAAGAGAAAGAAATCAAGGGTATCCAGTTAGGAAAAGAAGAAGTCAAATTGTCCCTGTTTGCAGATGACATGATTGTATATTTAGAAAACCCCATCGTCTCAGCCCAAAATCTCCTTAAGCTGATAAGCAACTTCAGCAAAGTCTCAGGATACAAAATTAATGTGCAAAAATCACAAGCATTCTTATACACCAGCAACAGACAAGCAGAGAGCCAAATCAGGAATGAACTTCCATTCACAATTGCCTCAAAGAGAATAAAATACCTAGGAATCCAGCTTACAAGGGATGTAAAGGACCTCTTCAAGGAGAACTACAAACCACTGCTCAGTGAAATCAAAGAGGACACAAACAAATGGAAGAACATACCATGCTCATGGATAGGAAGAATCAATATCGTGAAAATGGCCATACTCCCCAAGGTTATTTATAGATTCAATGCCATCCCCATCAAGCTACCAATGAGTTTCTTCACAGAATTGGAAAAAACGGCTTTAAAGTTCATATGGAACCAAAAAAGAGCCCGCATTGCCAAGACAATCCTAAGTCAAAAGGACAAAGCTGGAGGCGTCACGCTACCTGACTTCAAACTATACTACAAGGCTACAGTAACCAAAACAGCATGGTACTGGTACCAAAACAGAGATATAGACCAATGGAACAGAACAGAGTCCTCAGAAATAATACCGCACATCTACAGCCATCTGATCTTTGACAAACCTGAGAGAAACAAGAAATGGGGAAAGGATTCCCTATTTAATAAATGGTGCTGGGAAAATTGGCTAGCCATAAGTAGAAAGCTGAAACTGGATCCTTTCCTTACCCCTTATACGAAGATTAATTCAAGATGGATTAGAGACTTAAATGTTAGACCTAATACCATAAAAACCCTAGAAGAAAATCTAGGTAGTACCATTCAGGACATAGGCATGGGCAAGGACTTCATGTCTAAAACACCAAAAGCAACGGCAGCAAAAGCCAAAATTGACAAATGGGATCTAATTAAACTAAAGAGCTTTTGCACAGCAAAAGAAACTACCATCAGAGTGAACAGGCAACCTACAGAATGGGAGAAAATTTTTGCAACCTACTCATCTGACAAAGGGCTAATATCCAGAATCTACAAAGAACTCAAACAAATATACGAGAAAAAAACAAACAACCCCATCAAAAAGTGGGGAAAGGATATGAACAGACATTTCTCAAAAGAAGATATTCATACAGCCAACAGACACATGAAAAAATGCTCATCATCACTGGCCATCAGAGAAATGCAAATCAAAACCACAATGAGATACCATCTCACACCAGTTAGAATGGCAATCATTAAGAAGTCAGGAAACAACAGGTGTTGGAGAGGATGTGGAGAAATAGGAACACTTTTACACTGTTGGTGGGATTGTAAACTAGTTCAACCATTATGGAAAACAGTATGGCAATTCCTCAAGGATCTAGAACTAGATGTACCATATGACCCAGCCATCCCACGACTGGGTATATACCCAAAGGATTATAAATTAGTCTACTACAAAGACACATGCACACGTATGTTTATTGCGGCACTATTCACAATAGCAAAGACTTGGAATCAACCCAAATGTCCATCTGTGACAGACTGGATTAAGAAAATGTGGCACATATACACCATGGAATACTATGCAGCCATAAAAAAGGATGAGTTTGCGTCCTTTGTAGGGACATGGATGCAGCTGGAAACCATCATTCTTAGCAAACTATCACAAGAAGAGAAAACCAAACACCGCATGTTCTCACTCATAGGTGGGAACTGAACAATGAGATCACTTGGACTCGGGAAGGGGAACATCACACACTGGGGTCTATCATGGGGAGGGGGGGAGGAGGGAGGGATTGCATTGGGGAGTTATACATGATATAAATGATGAATTGATGGGTGCTGACGAGTTGATGGGTGCAGCACACCAACATGGCATAAGTATACATATGTAACAAACCTGCACGTTATGCACATGTACCCTAGAACTTAAAGTATAATAAAAAAAAAAAAAATAAAAAAAAAAAAAATAAAATAAAATGCTTAGCAATGAAAAAAAAAAAAAAAAAAAAAAAGAAAATACAAATTCCGAGGCACTATCCCAATCCACTGCTTCGGAATCCCCAGGGCAGGGGCCTGGGAAGTGGGGAGAGATATCAAGTGCCCCAAGTGATTTTTATCTTCAGGGGAGTTTGGAAAACAAGACCCTAAACTAATTGGAATTCATGGCTCGTATGGTTTGATGTGCCAGACACTTAATTTCTCCATGACTTAGTTTCCCTGTCTATAATACAGGGAATATAATAGCACCTCTTTTGTTGTTGTGAAGGTTATGCAAGTTTAGCACAATGGCTAGAACACGGTAAGCACTCAACACATATTCTTTCTAATGGACCCTAGGACAAATACACTATTATTTCTATTTTGCAAATCTGGAAATTAGATTCATGTGGGTCAAATTCACTGCCAAGGCATACGTTCTAGGTAATTTGTCAGTGATGCAGGTGTATTTGAACTCAGGTCTACACTGACCCTAATATTTTTGTTCCTCTGTCTATCCCATGTAGTTGCCTGCTATAGTAGAGCAGAAAGGGAGCCAACCCTGACTTAGTCAGATAACTGGTCGATTCAGAAATCTCTTTGGTCAAAGTGGTGGTGGAACTTAATTGGATGATCCATCTGTGTTTGGCAGAACAGCCTTTGGGTAGCACACTCCTCAGGCTCTTGAATAGTGCAAGTTCTTCCTTCATTGTCATGGTTTTGCTCAAGGGAGTTGTGCAGCCTTTACTCTTCTCCTGAAGGATTTATAATTTAACATATTTCTTTCCTGGCTGACCCAGCTCAGGCTGCATCAGGTTTGATGTGCACTTCTAGTTTGA
Organism: Rhinopithecus roxellana; assembly: GCF_007565055.1. Classification (NCBI taxonomy): domain Eukaryota; kingdom Metazoa; phylum Chordata; class Mammalia; order Primates; family Cercopithecidae; genus Rhinopithecus; species Rhinopithecus roxellana. The sequence goes on along the minus strand of NC_044568.1, from coordinate 81,098,283 downwards.
TCTCTTATTTATGAGAGGCGTTTTCACAAACAAATAGAGAAGCAGAGTTTTCCATCCCAGATGCAAATGTTTAATTTGCTTCCTAGGCCTGAAACAGGGAGTGATAGTTTGCCTTCTCTGCACTCATATCTGTGTCTGGGTGCATAATTTGCATATTGCATGGACATTTAACTCATTCTCATACTTTGTATCCATACCAGCTGGTTTGTATACCTGTCAGGCTCAGCTGTGACAATTCACATTTATAGAGAGTACTATGAGCTGAATGTTTGTGGCCACCCTACCCCATATCAACCAAATCTATATGTTGAAGTTCTAACCTCCAATGTAATGGTATTTGGAGATAGGGCCATAAAAGAAGTAATTAAGCCTAAATGAGGTCCCAAGAGTGGAACCCTGATATGATAGAATTAATGTCCTTATAAGAAGAAAAAGAGACGAGAACCCTCTCTGTTTCTCTCTCTCCATAATGTGAGCATGCAGTGAGAAGGCAGCAGTCTGCAAGCCAGGGAGAGAGCCCTCACTAGAACCCAACCCTGCTGGCTCCCTGATTTCAGACTTTCATCCTCAAGAACTGTAAGAACCCAACTTCTGTTGTTTAAGGCTCTCACTCTATGGTATTTTGTTATGGCTACCTGAGCTGACTAAGAAAGAGAGCTATACCACTCTTTGTCCAGATAAGCCAAATCAGACGTACAGATCCACTTAGACCTTGCAAAGGTAGGTGTGCAGTTACTGACTTGAGAAAACCAGAAGAATAAGAAGCAGATGACTTGAGGTAGTTACAACATATTTGGGTTTGGAGCGTTTGAAAAGATAACTTTGAAGGAAAGGAAAATCAGGGGAACTGGTGCCTCCCCACCTGCCCTGGTATGCTCATTATATTTCAAGTCAGAGGTGCTCAATTTGTTTTAAAGTTAGTCCCCTTTAAAACTGTATGCTTTAAATAGTGAATTTTATGTTCTGCGAATTTTGCCTTAAAAAATTTCAAACTGTATTGACATATCACATCAAAGCAAGGATATGAATAAATAAAACATGATTTTTATAGAACACGGCATAGCAGTGATGACAAATGGATGAGATCAGTATGTATAAACATGAATAGATCTTCAACGATAATGTCATGGAAAAAGGGATGTTGCAGAAAGATACCATTAAGTAGATAAAATACACAAAACAATACTATGCTTTGTTTATAGATATTACACAGGGATTTAGTGATATCTAGAATAAAAACAAAGCTTAGAAAATGCTCACCTGATAAAGACAACAGTTGTCTGGAAAGGGTTGATAGAATTGGGAAGAAGTTAAAAGAAAGATTTTTTTTTTAACAAGACTAAGTGAGTTTTAAAATATTTAAATACAATATGACTCATATGTAATTGAACATTCACTTTTGTTCATTGTAGATGGTGAGTATATAGGTGTTATTTATATTCTTCTCTATACTTTCCCATATATTTATTCCTGTCATCTAAAATAATGCCAGGGTATACATTGAATATTTCTGGAAAGCTCACAAGAAATTGGTTACAGTGCTTGTTTTGGGGACAGAAATTGGTAGACTTGGGTGCATTTTTGGAAGTAAGAAGGATACTCATTTCAGCTATGTGAACTTGGGGAAGTTACTTAAAGTTTCCCACTTCATATGTTAAAAGGTAGTAATAATAGAACCCACCTATAGGGATGTAGTGAGAAAAATGAATTCATGTTGAAAAGCGCTCAAAACAATCCCGGGAATATAATTTGTGCTTAATAATAATTATTAGCTATTATTTGTATTTCTAATATTGCGTATGGTATACTCTTTTATCCTGCTTGATTTTTTAAAACTATCTGCTTGACTTATATTTTTAGATTATTTAAAAGAGCAATTAATAAAAACTCTTCCAACGTTTGGTTGTGTTTGAAAAATTAAAAAAAAACAACTGGCATTGCAACTGCATTTATTGACCTTACAAACCTTCTCAACTTGTACATATATATATATATATATATATTTTTTTTTTTTTTTTTTTTTTTTTTTTTGAGACGGAGTCTCGCTCTGTTGCCCAGGCTGGAGTGCAGTGGCCGGATCTCAGCTCACTGCAAGCTCCGCCTCCCGGGTTCACGCCATTCTCCTGCCTCAGCCTCCCGAGTAGCTGGGACTACAGGCGCCCTCCACCTCGCCTGGCTAGTTTTTTGTATTTTTTTAGTAGAGACGGGGTTTCAACGTGTTAGCCAGGATGGTCTCGATCTCCTGACCTCATGATCTGCCCGTCTCGGCCTCCCAAAGTGCTGGGATTACAGGCTTGAGCCACCGCACCCGGCCAACTTGTACATATATTTGCAGATGGCTGTATACAAAAATCTTACGAATATGTGTGTCTGACGTATAACGTACTTTCCAAAGAAATGTAAATTTTCTAGAATAAGTTGGCCATTCCATATCATGTGAAGAACGGAATACAGCTGGCCTGTATTCCATGCTCTTGAACACAGGATTCTAGAACCCTTAACTTTTTAGGTGAGGAATCAGAAAAGGGCTTTAGTAAGAATTACATTTGAAAGTAGCATGAAGTAGAGCAGAGGTCTTAAACTGGAAACTTAGGGGGCTGAACTAGCCTACAGATGTGTGCTTTGTTTGACCTGCACCCTGTTTTAAATTTTTTTTGATCAATTAAAAACATTCCTAAATGGCATTTCACTTTGGACAAGTTATTTCGCTTCTCAGAGCTTCGGTTTTCTTATCTGTAAAACTGGGGTTAAAATGCTTGCAAATTTATTATGAGCACTATGGGACATCACAAATGCAAAGCACACAGTGCAAAGCATGGCACATCCTAGGTGTGTAGGAAATGGTAGCTTCTATTAATGAATATAGTAAATGCAATGATAAATGTGTTTTCCACCTTAGAGTGTGTCAGAGCCTTTCACTTGGCTAACTCACAGTAAATCACCTTCCAATTTGATCAGTTGTGAAGTGGTGCTGATGGCTTCGCCAATCTACCTAACAGTGAAGTAACAGCCCAGTATATCTAGCCACTAGCTGCCATTATGGCTTGATGTTTACCAAATGTCCTTTGTAGAAGCTGCTCCTTCTCTGAGTGACAGTCCAATAGCTGTGATGAATCTCTTTGGAGAATCTTGGCTTGTCCACCACTCTCTTCATTGGCCCATACCTGGCATCTAAGTCTCGACTATCTTTGGATTTCAGAAAATATTTGCAAGACTGGCAGGAGGCTCATAGCTGAAATTCTTTGAGAGTAGGAAAGACAACCATAAATGGAACATCGGAAGGAATGCGTAGCCTGCTGAAGTCCTCGTTGTGGGAACTGTCATTGCCATGCACCTGTATACTAACGATCTCTTCCTATCTTGGACTTCTGTGCGCCAACCTAAGGCTCTTGAGGTGAGAATCCACAGGTTGCTCACATCTGCATTTCTAATTCTAGCACAAGACCAGGCACGGGGACAGGGCTCAGTAAGAGTTATTTGGATGGATCTATGAATAACTGTTATTTTTAATTTTTAGTATATTTTTATAGAAAATTTCAAACGTACACAAAATAGGGTGACTATATAATCACCTCGCTTCAACAATTAGTATTTGCCAATCTTGGTTTATCTATTCTTGCTGATTTGTTTTTTCTATAATAGTTTAAGGCAAATAAGATAGAGTCTTTCACCTGTAAGTACTTCAGTAAGCATCAACAACAGATAAAGACTCTAAAAGCATAACTACAATATCATCATCACCCCCAACAATTTTTTTTTGAGACAAGATCTTGCTCTGTCACTCACGCCAGCACAGTGGTGCCATCTCAGCCCTGGGCTCAAGAGACTCTCCCACCTCAGCCTTCCTCTTCCTCCAGTAGCTGGGACTACAGATGTGCACCACCTCACCCAGCTAATTTTTGTATTTTTTTTAGAGATGAGATCGTACCATGTTGCCCAGGCTGGTCTTGAACTCCTGGGTTCGAGCAATCTGCCCACCTTTGCCTCTCAAAGTGCTGGGATTATTAGGCATGAGCCACTGTGCCTGGCCTCCCAACAAATTTAACAACAATTTCTTATATATCATCTACTATTTGGTTCATATTTAGTATTCCACATTTGTCTTAAAAATATCTTTTTATGGTTTCTTTTTTAGATCAGGATCCAACCTATCCTTATATTTTAACTATGAAGTGGTATATAATAATACAACTGTAATAGTTAATCCTCTTCCCCCAGCCCCTCTTTTTTGTTCACGCCATTTACTTGAGTGGAGGGGGTGAAACTGAGTCATTTGTCTATTTTCTTTCTTTTTTTTTTTTTTTGAGATGGAGTCTCGCTCTGTGCCCCAGGCTGGAGTGCAGTGGCGCAATCTTGGCTCACTGCAAGCTCCACCTCCCAGGTTCACGCCATTCTCCTGCCTCAGCCTCCTGAGTAGCTGGACTACAGGCGCCTGCCACCACGCCCGGCTAATTTTTTGTATTTTTAGTAGAGACGGGGTTTCACCGTGTTAGCCAGGATGGTCTCGATCTCCTGACCTCGTGATCCGCCCGTCTCGGCCTCCCAAAGTGCTGGGATTACAGGCGTGAGCCACTGCGCCCGGCCCATTTGTCTATTTTCTATTGTCAATCTCTGATTCTGATTGTAATCCTGTGATTCTGTAACACCTTCCTCTATTCCCTTTATTTTCTGTAAACTAGTAGTTAAAGCTTTAAGTCTTATTTCCTTGTTCAATTTTTGGAAAAAATACCTCTTGGGTGATACTATGTGCCTCCTTTGCATACATCTGGAGACACTGGTTACCCCAATTTTTGTGGTTGAATAATAGTGATTTTCAAGTTAAATAATCTTTTTGTAATTGTTAACTGTAGTTCTCCTGTGGGAAAAAAGAACCTATTTGTTGACTCTGAAATATCATCTATTCACAAAAAGCAGAAGAGATGCTTGATTTCTTTTCCTTTAATTATCAATTTAGAATAATGAGTTGGTGCCCTACCAACTACCAAAGGGTCCAGTTGCTTTTTTATAATTAAGAACTCATGAATTTTATGTAGTTGTTGTGCTCAATCCTTTGTGATCATTTTTTTAATGCTCAAATTGTCTCATTTTTGGCCAATGGAAGTCCCTTCAGGCTAACCTTTGTGTCATTTTGATGCAAACATTTATTTTGATAACTTCTTTGCTTTCAGGCTCACATGCACACACACAAACAGAGAGACAGAGAGAGAGAGAGACAGACAGAGAGAGAGAGAATGTCTCAAGCTTTTATTGTTTATTTCCTATCTTAGTTCTACAGTCAACCATTTCCCCAAGTGGCCCTACTTTCTTCTTATGGACAATGGTATGTAGAGACCACAGTCTGGGCCTAGGGTGCTAATTGCTAATGGACTGAAAATGCCTTTTTAGTATTCAGAACTTAGAAATGTGTACTTTTTTTTTGGAAGAAAAAATAAGTCGAGTTCATACTGATATTCTCAATTTAAACAAAAATTATTATTTTAACTTACTTGTGATTTTATATTTGCATCTTTTTCTCACACTGATAATCTAGGCACAAAATAACATTCATATGCATATTTTATACATTTTATATTTATGCATGTGTATGCATAATTCAAAATAAAAATGACTATAGTATTATTAATGCTAAGACTACTGGATATAGTTTAAGTTCTTTTTGTTTTTAAGATTATGCCACTTGGAATATAAGTCAGAATATTCTGTGTCAAAGTCACTTAAAATAATTCCCTGTGTGATTATGCCAACAACTTGACAAGGTTCCTGTGTTTGAGTTTGCATTCTGCAGACAACTCTATGACACCAACCTGATATCCTACAGTTCAATTAAACACAATTCTAACTACACAAAGTTAGCATCAGATCCCACAAGTTAAAGGTTAGGGTCTGCAATGAGACTACCTTAGCTCAGATACCAACCATACATGGTGTCTCCAGACTACTCGACCTTCTGCTCAGCTCACCACACTTTTAGGGCTTCCCACAACGCACTCATGTTCAATCACTTGCTAGAATGACTCCCGGAATTCAGGAAAGTGACATAGTTATGATTATCATTTTAATATAAAGGATCCAAATAAACAGTCAGATGAAAAGATATATAAGGTGGCAAGATTTGGAAGGGTCCTGAGTGCAGAAACTTCTGCCTCTGTGAAGTCAGAGTGTGTCTACTTCCTGATATAGCAATATGTTCACCAATCAGGGAGCCCCTTTGAGCCACAGTGTTCAGAGTTTTTATTGAGATCTCTTTACATAGGCATGACTGACTAAATCACTGACCACCTGATTGAACAAGATCTGCAGGCTCCTTCCTCTCCTCAGAGGTCTGGTGGCCAAAAGTTCCAAACCTCTAATCACATTTTTGGTTTTTCTGGTAACCAGCTCCCATCTTGAAGCTTTCTAGAGGCCCTCCATAATTTACTTTATTATCATAATGTATTAGTCTGTTCTCATGCTGCTAATAAAGACGCACCGGAGACTGGGTAATTTATAAAGGAAAGAGGTTTAACTGACTCACAGTTCCACATGGCTGGGGAGGCCTCACAGTCATGGGGGAAGGCAAAGAAGGAGCAAAGTCATGTTTTACATGGTGGCAGGCAAGAGAGCATGTGCAGGGGAACTCCCCTTTATAAAACCATCAGATCTCATGAGACTTATTCACTATCACGAGAACAGCAAGGGAAAGGCCTGCCTCCATGGTTCAATTAACTCCCACTTGGTACCTCTCATGATACATGGAAATTATGGGATCTACAATTTGAGATTTGGGTGGGGACACAGCCAAACCATATCACATAACCATGACATTTCTGTCACCTAAGAAAATTGAAGGATTTTTGAAACTCTATGCCAGTAATCAGGAAGAAAGACCTGATATGTGTGTGTGTGTGTGTGTGTGTGTGTGTGTGTGTGTGTGTGTATATATATATACCTCCCCACATGGCTGAATATATACACACACACATATACATATATATGCATATATAATATCACATAGTTTATTCTCAATCTAATGCTATTTTTAATAGTGAATATTGCTATTATGACACCGTCCTAATATACATATAAAGAATAGTATTTTGTACGTCAGAAGTGCTCTACTACCTATTTGTGTTTTGATCATAGTCTCTTTGAGACTTATAATAAGCATGTTGCTTCATATTCCTGGTGCAGGAGTTTCATACATGCTTACTTTTTCTTTTACTTTGTTTCTTTTCAATATTAGGATGACTCCATTTCTCCTCATTTATAATATGTCAGTGTTTCTGCAGCTGGACTTGATAAACGAATATTGGATCAAAGTGAAAAATTTAGGAAAACTCTGAGGATATAAAGGTGTGAGATGTTAGGAAACAGTATAATAAAAACTAATTCTTTCATTTATTAGTAATTTTAATATGTGATTTCCCAGGAAAATCTCACATCAGCTTCACATCTGCTGTTTTGTTTCCATCAGTGATTCTCAAGGCTAGAGGTATATTTCAATCACCTGGCGTTTTTTCAAACAATTACCAAGGCCTGGGCTCTACTCCTTCCCCCATCTGCCTAGATTCAAATTTAATTGTTTCTAATTCAGTTGTGCTGGGACAGACTTTGGGTATTGCTATTATTAAAAATATACTGAGGTGTTAGTATGAACTCATGTTTAACTTCCTATATGTACAGATGGTTAATATAGAAGCATTTATAGATAAGTGTGCATTTCCTCAGTTAAAATACATAATACATACATGTTTTTCCTTCTCTGTCAATTGAGAGGGCCTAGGAGCAATGACACCCCAGTGGCAATAAGCACTCCTGAGCCCATATCCAGTTTATTGTCAGGTAAATACCATTCTCCAACAAAAGGAACCAGTGTTCCTGGGAGAGATGACTCATTCTAAGACTGGGGCAAAAAACATACAAGAAAAACTTGGAGCATCTTGTAATGCCAAGAAGTAAGGAAGTGTTCAAAAACAAAACAACAAAACAAAAAACAGAACACCCACAATGAGAAGGGTATGTCAAAGGCATGCAGGAGTCCAATGAAAGAGCTCCCAATGGCCAAAGCTGGAACAACTTGAGTATTAAGAGAATAAAGTAGGCCATGCATGGTGGCTCATGCCTGCAATCCCAGCACTTTGGGAGGCTAAAGTGGGAGGATAGTTTGAGTTCAGGAGTTCGAGACCAGCCTGGGCAACATAGTAAGACCTTGTCTCTACAAAAGATACAAAATTAGCCGGGTGTGGTGGTGTGTGCCTGTAGTCCCAGCTACTTGGGAGGCTGAGGTGGGAGGATTGCTTGAGCCTGGGAGGTTAAGGACGTGCAGTGAGCTGAGATCACACCACTGCACTCCAGCCTGGGAGACAGAGTGAAATCCTGTCACAGAAAAAAAAAAAAAAAAAAGAAGAAAGTAGATTCGGTTTCTAGCCCAAAGCCTAAAACAAATATCCATGAGTCTATGCTGATATAAGTAAACAATTTAATAAGCAAGTAAATGGGGGAGAACAAACAAATCTCCCCTGCAGAAGAATTCCAAATAATGCATGTGGAAACTCCCTCTTCAAGGAGAGGGAGCATTCATCCTCACTCTTTAAGTGTAGGCTACAGGTAACTTCCTTCCAAAGAAAGAGTACAGCATGAAAAGGAAGAGAAAGAGTAAATTTGCAGTGGACAAACCTGGAAAACACTACTCAATCTGTCATTAAGGTGAACATCAACAGTGATGAGTCGTGTTGATAGCGTGGAATCTTGATATGATTGCAATTTACCACAATGCTCTTCCTCCTGTAAACCCATAACCCAAGTGATAGGGTTTTGCTGTGTCCCCACCCAAATCTCATCTTGAATTGTAGCTCCCATAATTCCCACATATTGTGGGAGGGACCCAACGGGAGATAACTGAATCTTGGGGGCGGTTTTCCCCATACTGTTTTCATGATAATGAATAACTCTCATGAGATCTGATGGTTTTATAAAGGGGAGTTCCCCTACACATGCTCTCTTTGCCTGCTGCCATCCATGTAGTGTGCTCAGTACCATGTGTTATCAGTGGTGCATGGAGCTCCTGGCATGTAGTTATCATATCTCCAATGTCTGGCATGACACTGAAAGTCACCATAGCAGGTCCTCAGAAAAAGTAGGTAAGATTGAATTAAGTTATTGATATAGTTTGATTGTGTCCCCACCCAAATCTCATCTCGAATTGTAGCTCCCATAATTCTCACATGTTGTGGGAGGGTCCTGGTGGGAGAAATTGAATCATGGTGGCAGTTTCTCTCATGCTGTTCTTGTTGTAGTGAATAAGTCTCACAGGATCTGATTATTTTAAAAGGGGTTTCTCTTTGCACCTGGCTGTCATTCTCTCTTGCCTGCCACCATGTAAGACATGACTTTGCTCCTCCTTGCCTGCTGCCATGATTGTAAGGCCTCCCCAGCCATGTGGAACTGAGTGCATTAAACCTCTGTCCTTTATAAATTACCCAGTATTGGGAATGTCTGTATTAGCAGCATGAAAACAGACTAATATACTAAGTCTAATCATGAGAAAAATATGAGACACATGCCAATGGAGGGACGTTCTGCAAAACACTTGACGAGTTCTCCAACTCTTAAGGTGATCAAAACCAAGTCAACTCTGAGAAACTCCCACAGCCAAGACGAGCCTAAGGATGGAGACAGGATGACTAAACATCATGTGGTCTCCCAGATGGGATCATGAAACAGAAAAGGAATACAAAAGAGTGAGGGAATCTGAATAAACTGTGGACCATAGTTTATAATAATGTGCTGATATTGGTTCATTAATTATGACTGATGCACCATATTAATATAAGATGTTAATAACAGCTGGGCACGGTGGCTCACGCCTGTAATCCCAGCACTTTGGGAGGCCGAGGCAGGCGGATCACGAGCTCAGGAGATCAAGACCATCCTGGCTAACATGGCGAAACCCCGTCTCTACTAAAAATACAAAAAAAATTAGCCAGGCGTGGTGGCAGGCGCCTGTAGTCCCAGCTACTCAGGAGGCTTAGGCAGGAGAATGGCGGGAACCTGGGAGGCGGAGCTTGCCATGAGCCGAGATTGTGCCACTGCACTCCAGCCTGGGCGACAGAGCGAGACTCTGTCTCAAACAAACAAACAAACAAAAAGATGTTAATAATAGAAAGTCCGGGGTGTGCGGTATTCAGAGACTCTGTCCTATCTGCACAATTTTTCTGTAAATCCAAAATTATTTTAAAATGGGAAACTTATTTCAAAAAAAATCTACCCAGCTGTTTTCATGCCTCTTCTTCTTTGCAATATCCCAGAATAAAGGAGAAGAAGAAAATGATTCATTCTACCACAGCTGCAGTATGCAGCTCAAGCATAAATTGGATTATCTAACTGTTAAAGCTAAGGTGTGACTTTCTGATAGGCTTAACATTTTCAGGTGGTATTTACATTTTAAAAGAGACTCTTATTTACTCAAAACTCCAAATATAATACCCAGGAGATATTTCTGAGCAGAGTTTTTTTGATGTTCTGTATCTGTAACTTTCGTAAGCAAGCCACAAAAATAAGAGCAACACAAAACTTGATTCACAGACTTCCCAACAGCCTTCCGAAGTCTGCATAGATAAAGTTGATGGCTTTTGACCTAAATATTTGATTAAAAATTTAAAAGACCAAACAAGTAGAGACAAAGCATGGTGTAATGAAAAGATCTTGGCCATGGATGTCAGACAGATCTGTGCTCTAATTATGATGCCAGCACTTTTAATTTGGAGACCTAGGCCATGGTACTTAACTTCTCTTGTCCCTGTGTTCCTTACTTTAAATAAGAATAATCGAAGATGTACTGTGGTGGCTGAGTGATATAATACATATAAAATATCACGTATAGTTCCTACCACACAGGACAGTTTTTGAAAAGAAGATTGTTAATAAGGTGTCATCATCACCATCATCTCCAAGGGATCCTCTGTTTTCAAACTGTGTAAACTGTGACAAATTACTCAATATCCCCCACCTCATTTTGCTCATGTAAAATGGAAATAAAAACTCATATTTCATACTTTTACACTGCTGGTGCGAATGCTAATTACTTCAGCCATTGTGGAAAAACATTTGGCGATTTCTGAAAGAACATAAAACAGAACCACCATTTGACCCAGTGATCCCATTATTGGGTACATACTCAAAGGTATATAAATGTTTCTACCATCAAGACACATGCATGCATATGTTTATTGCGGTACTATTCACAATAGCAAAGACATGGAATCAATATAAATGCCCATCAGTGGTAGACTGGATAAAGTAAATGTGGTACTTGTACACCATGGAATACTACACGGTTATAGAAAAGAACAAAATCATGTCCTTTGCAGCAACACGGATGGAGCTGGAGGCCATTATCCTAAGCAAACAAACACAGGAACAGAAAACCAAATACCACACCTTCTCACTTCTAAGTGGGAACAAACCACTGACTACCTATGGACACAAGGGAGGGAACAACAGATACCAGGATGTGCCTGAGGGAAGAGGTTGGGAGGAGGGTGAGGACTGGAAAGCTACCTGTCAGGTACTATGCTTATTACTTGGATGATGAGATAATCTGTGCACCAAAACCTTGTGGCTTGCAATTTACCTATATAACAACCTTGAACATATACCCTTGAATTTAAAATAAAAGTTAAGGCCGGCGCGGTGGCTCATGCCTGTAATCCCAGCACTTTGGGAGACCAAGTCAGGTGGATCACCTGAGGTCAGGAGTTCTAGACCAGTTGGGCCAACATGGTGAAACCCTGTCTCCACTAAAAATACAAAAAATTAGTCGGGCATGGTGGCAGGTGCCTGTAATCCCAGCTACTCAGGAGGCTGAGGCAGGAGAATCAGTTGAACCCAGGGGGCAGAGGATGTAGTGAGCCAAGATCGCCCCACTGCAATCCAGCCTGGGCAACAACAGAAAAACACTGTCTCAAAAAAATAAAGTAAAAGTTAATGAGTTCATGTCTTCTGCAAGGACATGGATGAAGCTGGAAACCATCATTCTCAGCAAACTAACACAGAAACAGAAGACCAAACACTGCATGCTCTCACTCATAAGTGGGAGTTGAACGATGAGATCACTTGGACACAGGGAGGTGAACATCGCACACTGGGGCCTGTCGGGGGGTGGGGGGCAAGGGGAGGGAGAGCAGTAGGACAAATACCTAATGTATGCAGAGCTTAAAACCTAGATGATGGGTTGATGGGTGCAGCAAACCACCATGGCACATGTATACCTATGTAACAAACCTGCATGTTCAGCACATGTATCCCAGAACTTAAATTTTTAAAAAAAGTTAAAAAAATACACAAATAAATTTAAAATGTTTGGGAAAAAATGTATGTTCCTTATAGAATTATTAGAAAAACTAATGAAGCAATGTTTTTACTGTGTGTTTTCTCTTGTTTGAACACATCTGTTCATATCCACCTATCTCTATCCATCCACCAATAACTATTTAGCTATGTGTCTAATTTTCCTATCTATCTATCTATCTATCTATCTATCTATCTATCTATCTAATCATCTATCTTTATCATTTAAACAAGCAGAGTCAAATTACCTTCAAATTGAACTTGGTTAACAAAGTAGAGCTGGAAAATTTTCTGTACAGAAACTTGTAATTGTTTTAAACAGTGAGAAGGAATGTGTTTTGAAAAAGCTCAAAGGCCTTCTTTGATATTCATGTGTTCCAGATAAAAACCCTCAAATAGTGCATATAAATGAGGGAAGTTTTAACCTGCAATAATTAAAGGGAAAACCATTAGTTTTAAATGATACTGAAATTGTGGGCTTATTACATTTTCTTTGTCTTGAATTTAGAGTGGAAAATAAAGTCAAGTCCAAGGAGGCTGTCTCTACTTAATGGCTGCCTCTAATTAATAATTTTATGAATTGAAAAATTAGTGTTTTCCTACTGATGTCACTGAGTTCAGCTTAGAAATCATTGATAATTCTGGATGCTTTGAATCCTAGAGCTAGGAATACGGCTTTTATTTTTCAATATAGCTGCCCATATTGCAGAATCCTTACAAGTAGTTTGGCAATAAATATTCAAAACTTTATGATCACACTGAGATAGGCCATGCAGCAGTTAAATATCCTTTGCTCTTCTGGTCATCCCACTTTCCACTGGCACCTGCTTAAGCCCCGAGACCCATTTTCTTCTCGTATTCCAGCCAATAAACAGGCAGACACAACGGGTTACATTGTCTGGTGGAGCAGACTCTGAGATCTTTTGGATTCATCAGGAATCTAGCATGGAAAATGAAGGGAAGGGAAGGACCCGGGAAGTGGCCCAGAATCGAACCCTGAACAAGTCCACCTTTTGGAGTCAAGAAGAAGAGGAAGAGCAGCAGATAGATGCAAAGGCAGGGTCAGGGAGGTTGGAAAAACTGAAGAGGTTATAGAAGTTGAGAGAGCTTCACGCCCTCCTATGGCAAGCGTTGCTGAGAAACTGAGTAAAATAAAGACCAAAATGTAAGCATTGGGTTTGACAATATGGAGGTCATTGGCAATATTGTCAAGAGAAGTTTCCATGAAGAAGGGGAGGGAGCTAAGATGGGGAAGGTTACAGGGTGAATGGGAGATGAGGAAGAGGAGTCAACCAGCATCTTTGTATTTGAAAACTTTCATAGGTGAGGTGTGGTGGCTCATGCCTGTAACAACAGCCCTTTGGGAGGCTAAGGCAGGAGCATTGCTTGAAGCCTGGAGTTCAAGACCAGCCTGGGCAACATAGCAATACTCTGTCTCTAACACACACACACACACACACATATATACACACACACACACATATATATAAAAATTAGAAGAATGCATTTATAAGCCCAATACCAAAACTGTATACACATAAACTATACACACATGCCTCACATTTCACTTAATGGACAACCAGGCATATGAACTCTAGTCCATAGAATCTCACTGCTGCCAGCCCGCCTTGCCCACCTTTCCATGCCTCTATGCTATAGCTCTGCCCAAAGCACCCCCTTTGCAAATTATTCTTCTCTTCGATGCTTGATGCCTTAATGATGAAGTCCTTTTGCTATTCTCCTTCTGAGATACCATTCGAGGTCAAGACTACCAACCCTTCTTCCTGGGAGAAATGGGCTCTCAAGACTCATTGCATGGTAGAGCAAAGCGTTCCTTTCCCTTTTTCAGCGCAACTTAAGCGACCATCATAAGAAAGGATTCAGGTTCTTCCTATGATGTACAAGGCTCTACATGACCACCTGGATCCTGGCCTCTCTGCAAAACTTTCTCAACGCTTCCCCCTTATTTATCTTCCAGTCATATTGGCTTCCTTGTGGGTTCCCGAGCATGTAAATATCTGCCTCGGGGGTTCTTGCACATGCTCTTTCCTGTGCCTTGAGACACTTCCTTGCTGATAGTCACATGGCTGATTCCCTAACCTCATTTTGAACTCTGCTGAATTGCTACCTCAAATGTCACCTTCCCAAACTTTTCCAGCTAAAAGAGCTACTCCTGTCACTCTCTATCCCTTAGTCTCTTACTCTGAATTACTCTATTTTTCACAGTACTTGGAGCTCCCTGACTATATTCTTTTTTTCTTTTCTTTTTTTTTTTTAGATGGAGTCTCACTCTGTTGCCCAGGCTGGAGTGCAGTGGCACAATCTCAGCTCACCCCAACCTCCGCCTCCTCGGTTCAAGTGATTCTCCTGCCTCAGCCTCCTGAGTATCTGGGACTACAGACACACACCACCATGTCTGGCTAAGTTTTGTATTTTTAGCAGAGACGGGATTTCCCTATGTTGGCCAGGTTGGTCTTGAACTCCTGATCTTGCGATCCGCCCACCTCAGCCTCCCAAAGGGCTGGGATTACAGGTGTGAGCCACTGTGCCCAGCCTTATTATATTCTTTATTTGGCATCTGTTTACTGTTTATTTCTGCACCACTCCTCCCAAAACCTGAAAGTGAGCTTCATGTGTCTCTCACTATTGTGAACAAGGTCCTCGTACAAAGTGGGTGTTCAATAAACAGCTGTTGAATAAGCTGAAGAATATGGCTTATTTTTTTCTGAGTTAAAAAACAGTTTTCAAAACTTTTTTTATTGTTATTCATAGTTACTAAGTAAAGAACTAGAGAGTCCAGGAGCCTTGGAGTTGGGGGAGACCTCAGAGAGCATCTGTGTATTATTAGGTGAATCTATGAAAAAAATCCAGAATTAAGCATGTTAGAAGATGCTGCAAATTACCCACTTGGGAATTACAATGCACTTAGAGTAGGTAAGAAGTTCTGCCATAAAGAAAACAGTTTAAAATGACTTAACCTAGCAATGACTGGACTTTGGCTTAAGAGACATTTTCTGACTATGGTATTTTCTTTCTTTCTTCCTTCCTTCCTTCCTTCCTTCCTTTCTTCCTTCCTTCCTTTCTTCCTCTCTTTTCTTCCTTTCTTCCTTTCTTCCTGTCTCTCTTTCTCTCTCTCTCTTTCTTTCCTTTTTTTCGAGACAAAGTTTTGCTCTGTCACCCAGGCTAGAGTGCAGTGGCGTGATCTCGGCTCACTGCAACCTCTGCCTCCCTGGTTCAAGCAGTTATCCTGCTTCAGCCTCCCAAGCAGCTGGGATTATAGGCGCCCACCCCCACACCTGGCTAATTTTTTCATATTTTTAGTAGAGACGGGGTTTCATCATGTTAGCCAGGCTGGTCTTGAACTCCTGACCTCATGATCCGCCTGCCTCAGCCTTCCAAAATGCTGGATTACAGGCATGAGCCACCGCGTCCAGCATGGCATATTATTTCTACGAAAATTCTTTTGGCCCTCTGTTTTTGTGGAATATATAGAAATACATAAATGCACAATACAGCATAATGGGGATGGGTCAGTGCAGTGCAGTAATTAAGATAATAGATGCTGAGACCCAGTCTACTTTTATTATGTTTATACTGGTGCCATGGCTTTCAGCTGCATAATTTTGGGGAAATTATTTAGTCCCTCTGTGACTCAGTTTCCTCGTGTGCAAAATGAGGAAGATAAGAGGACCTACTCAATACTGTTGTGATAAGAATTAAATGGATTAATCCGTACTGGCACTTAAAGAAATGCTGGACTCAGGGTAAGTGTCACTAGCTATTAGCAGTTATTACATGTCTATGTTCTTCAATAAAAATAAGTACAAACTCTTTAGACTCTGGTAACTTTAAAAAGCAATGAAATTTCAACCTCATTGCAGTGAACAAGGAATTCTGATCTCCTTTCCAGGAGCTGTTCCTGGGCAGTTGAAATCTCTCTTGCTCATTTCACTGAACACTTAATGATCCCAGGTGACCGCGTGAGGTCGTTATTTCTTCTTGCTAAGCTGTACTACAACTTTTAAAATACATATGCAAAATAGTCACTAAGTCCTGATTATGTAGATACGCAATTGTCTTTCAAAATCTATTCCATTTCCCTCTTTCTTGGCTTCTGTTGGTCTCTGGCCTCCGTGTATCTTTATTTCTGACTCCTGCGTATTTCTGTGTTTATTCTTTTCTTCTTTGTCCACCTGTTTTGCTGTCTTTGTCACTCTTTATCTCTCTCTCATATACATAAAAACAATACACATGGGGGGTGTATGCATAAATATTTTCTTAGACATGACTTGGCTTCTTGATATACCAACACCCCTCCCCCTATGTTATGAGGAACTGGGATTTGATCACACACACACACCCCTCCATTGACCTGTTCACATGAGCCTCCCTTGAATTGGGTTGAGTGGAAGACGCAGTCCCCCCAAATGACTCCTTGCCTGTAAGTAAGCACTGTAAAAATGGCGGTGTTTGTTTGTAAAAGTGTTCCATTTGGGAGGACATTTCCCCCTTGAAAACCTACCTAAAATTACCCATTTGTGTTTCACCTTTGGCCTCCTTCTGCAACTCACCCCTACCCAGGGTTAGTCTCCTTTCCTTTCTGGTTTTCAATTATCTTTGGTGGTTTCATTCCCATCTGCAACTTTAGCTGCTACCTAGCAATTCAAATCAGGGTGTTCAGCTTCTGAGATTTTCGACAGAATAGCATATCTGATAATAAGCATTGGTTGACAGGCCCCATCTTCTGTCTACATTGTTTAATGGTGGGAAGAATGAAATATAAACAGCAAACTAAATCATAGTATCTTCTTTCAGGTAATTTTTCTATTAATTCCACAGAGAGGGGAAAACCTGTGGTCTTCATCTGAGGAAAGGACATTTTATGCCAGTATTTTTTATCAAATTTGTCCAGAGTAGATTAGAAGCTGATTTTCAAGATATCAAACCAATATACAAGAACCTGTCATGGTTGGGCTTGTTTCTGTGGGTTAAAAAAAATAGCCCAACAACTCTTTGACCTGCACAATCTGTCTTTGAAAAATGGTTTCTACATGTGTGACATATTTGGACCGCCTTGTAAAAACACAATTTTTATATGACAGTTTTAATATTTCGAACGCTCCATGTTGACGTTTTTATCAGATGGGTTGTTTTTGTTGGCAGTGGGAGTTTGCAAACTGATGAAGAAAATCAGGAAGGAAATTAGCTTGAAGTTGCTGAGTATTTGCGACCAGAAGGTAAACGAAGGAGGTACCAAGTCTAGAAATAATTACCATCACTGCCACAATCCTCCATTAGTGCTGGCAAAAGACCTAGGGTCTGACAGTTAAATTAAAGCTTGCAACCCAGTGAAAAATCAGCAGAAGAAAGCTTGAATTCTGGCAACATCACATTGCATGCCATTTATTGTAGAACTTGACAACTTCGCTCCATTCATAAGATTCACTGGGGGATAAGACCGCTTAGAAATGTAGAAAACAAATTCATCTATGGCAGGCAGTGTTTACAAAGCAATGGCTCAACCTGTTTGCCATCAAAGTAGAAGCTTGCTCAATGGAATTTTTCTTTTGTTACACAGTGTCAAATGATGACTGGAATCTGGAGTTTGAAGTCAAGCAGATTTGAATGTAAAGTCCAGCTGCAACACATATTAGCTGTGTGTCCTTGGACTAGTGACTTAACCTTTCTGAGACTTTTTTCTCACCTTCAAAATATGTATAACAATATCACCTACCTAAATCCGGTTATTGAAGAGAAAATAAAATAATGCATTTAATGTGCATAACACGAGGCCTGACACATCACAGTGATAACTGTAGAAGTTGATCTTATTGTTGTTCAAGCAGATGGTGGAAGAAGAGATTAACTGCAATAGAGACATTTGGGAGCCTGCTTAGAAAACGTGAAAGCCCAGCTTCATCTTGAACTAAGTGTGAGGGACTGACACGTGCATTTGGGTTGGGAGAAGAATGGCAACCTGGGAAGAGGAGCATGCTTGAGCAGATCTGAGGTGGGAGAGTTTATGGCCTATTCAGTGAGATAGAGAAGGGCAGAAAACAGGGAATGGGGCTAGGTGTGGTGGCTCACACTTTGGGAGGCCAAGGCGGGTGGATCAACTGAGGTCAGGAGTTTGAGACCAGCCTGGCCAACATGGTGAAGCCCCATCTCTACTAAATATATAAAAATTAGCCAGGCGCGG
This sequence comes from Rhinopithecus roxellana, assembly GCF_007565055.1. Taxonomy (NCBI): domain Eukaryota; kingdom Metazoa; phylum Chordata; class Mammalia; order Primates; family Cercopithecidae; genus Rhinopithecus; species Rhinopithecus roxellana. Next base: position 81,079,757 of record NC_044568.1, on the reverse strand, counting down.
TGGCCAGTGCCCGTAATCCCAGCTACTTGGGTGGCTGAGGCAGGCGAATCGCTTGAACCGGGGAGGCAGAGGTTGCAGTGAGCAGAGATCGCGCCACTGCACTCCAGCCTGGGTGACAGAGTGAGCCTCCATCCCAAAAAACAAAAACAAACAAACAGACAAAAAACAGGGAATGGCTTTGAGCTATTATAGTTTCAGGACCGCTTTTCTCTGTGACTCTTCTGGCACAGGGAGTTGCTTTCCTGAGTAGTCAGGTGACGTGCTGAAAACTAGGTTCTCTAGCCAGGCACAATGGCTCATACCTGTAATTGCAGCTACTTAGGAGGCTGAGGCAGGAACATCACTTTAGCCCAGGAGTTCTAGGCTGCAGTGAGCTGTGATCATGCCACTGCACTCTAGCCTGGGTGTCTGAGTGAGACTCCATCTCAAAATAAATAAATAAATAAATAAATAAATAAATAAATAAATAAGAGTACTACTACTAGCATGTTTGTTGCAGTATTATTGACAGTGGCTAAGAAAAGCAAGAAGCAAATCCTATGTTTTCCCCTTATCATGATAGTTGAATTAATGGACAGGTTTTCTCATTCTGTGGAATATTACACAGCTTTCATAGTAATCATTAATAGTTACAACCTACAATCTGAGCAAGTAGCATTATATTTAACCTGGGCAAGTTGTATACTGTAATGAGACTAGTATAGTTCATTTTTTCAAAAAAGTAGGAAAAAAACCCTTGATTTATATGACCATATATGTTTGTATATAGTTGTATAAACATAGAGAAAGATGACACATAACAGCCTTGTTTCTGTTATGAATCCCTGAATGAGTGTCAGGGATTGAGCAAGGAGGGAGAAACTTGTCTTTTTCTTTGTAAACCTCTGTTTTTGACTTGTTGCCACAAGCATGCATTTTGTAGCTTGGAATAAAAATCCAATAAAGTATATAAAAAAGGTACTTACCTGCTGAAGGAGGATACAGTAAAAGAAGGGGAGAGTGAAATTGAAGGAAAATTGTTCGAGCCTTAGGCATAGAAAAGGAGAAAGATAGCAGCTTTTGTTCATTTATGTGCTGAACTGGCTTAAAATCTACTAAGGGGAAATTTTTCTTCCTTTTTGTGCAGTGAACAGGGGTATTACAAAGTTAATTTATGTGTCTTACCTTGGCATGCAAACTCCCTTGCATGAGGTGGTCGCTGCACATGGGTCCAGCCTCCTCTACCACCTTCTCCTTACGTATTAGCATTGTTGAGCTGCTTGCCTGGCAACCCTCTCACTGCCCTCCCCACAGGCATGCACACACAGCCATGCATACACATGCACATTCACGTATGTGCTTCATGCCATTCCTCGCCTCTGTGTTCTTCCTTTATTCCACAATACTCTTCCCACTCCTCATTTTCTGATTAGCTTTCATTCTATAACATTCAACTTGGGAAATACTCCCTCACCCAAGACAGGGATAAGCTCCCCTTATATATGCTTCCTTAAAATCCTGGGCACTCTAGCCCAGCCCTTCCATACGGCCTTGAAATAATTTGCACAGGTACTGTCTGCCCCTCAAGATGAATTTCGTCTCCATCTCTTGCTGGAATCATTTTAATTGGGTTTATGTCCCTTGCAAGCAAGAACTGTCATATACTTCCTCCCAAAATGCTGGGATTTAGGTAAATTCTGTTTGGCTTTTATTTCAGAGGAGGAAACAGAGGCTCAGAACAATTGAGTGAACTGCTCGAGGTCACATGGTGAGGGATGGATAGGATCAAACTTCAAACCCCTATCTTTAACCTCCCACCTTGAGACGTCTCTGCCCATACTGTAAATTGCACAGACAGACACAATCCCGATGACATTAACTAGCGACTCTCCTACTACTCTCTACGTGTGCTATGTATTGGAGTACAGGTTGCCTCAAAAACTCTCAGTTGCTGTATATCCTGATAATTGGATCTCAGTCAGACTCTAATATTCTAATGACCATATGTATGAGTGAGGACGTTTTCAGCTGCAATTAACAAGAAAATCTAATGTCAACGTGTATAATTTTCCCTCAGTATACAGAAGGAGCCCTTCAAGACAAACTTGTCAATACTCCTATCCACCTGGGGCCCAAAAGGCTTTGAAAAAGGAGCCTGATCTGACCTTCTCCCATGATTGATATTTCTGTAAAATAAAGTCAAAAATTAACACACTAGAAACCCAAGAGAGGGCTTCCTTAGGGCCCATTTCCCTCTATCAGTCACCTCTCCAGCTGCCTGGAGTCCCAACCAACTTGCTCTAACTTATACATTGCTTCTAGAGAGAAAAGAGCCCAATAAAAATGATTTTTAACAATAATCATTAAATTATTGAGTATTATTTTGCACAAGGTATTGTGCAAGGCTATGTATCCATGATCTCATTTAATTATCAAAACTATCACTCACACACAGGCATGCCCACTCACTCACTATCACAAGAACAGTGTGAGGTCGGTTTTGTTAATAATTATTGGTATATAGATGAAGAAGTTGAGGCTCAGAGAGGTGAAGTAATTTGCCCAGTCACACAGCCTGTAAGTGTTATAGTCAGACCTGGAAGCTTCTCAGTAAGGATATGGAGTCACTGAGTTACACTCCCATGAGAGGTCATATAGGTTGGGGGAAGGACTTTACCCCAGCAGCAATGGGAAGCCACTGAAGGATTTTGACCAGAGAATACCATGATCATTCTGAAGTAACATTAGAGTAAGATTAGAAAGCTCTAAACTATACAGTGAGTAGGCTTGTCCAAGCTACTACATGAGTTTCTCTGAGAGCCACCTTGAATGCACCCTTGGTTCAACCAAAGAAGCATCCCTTTAATCTGCTTCACACCTTGGATTTCCCGCAGTATTTCATTTCAATGAATGAAACATTTCATCATTTTTAGAAGAGAAAATTAGGAAACCATTAATCTAGATCAGGGTTGAAAAACTACAGTCTATGGGCCAATTTCAGGCTGCTGCCTGTTTTTGTAAATATGGTTTTGTTGAGACACAGCCTCGCCCATTCATGCATACGTTATCCATCATTCCTTTTGCAGTAAGTAGCAAAGCCTGAAGTATTTACTCTCTGGCCCTCCCCAGAAAAAGTTTGTAGACCACCGATCTAGATTAGGGTTTCTCATTCCCAGCATTATTGGTGTTTTGGGATGAATAATTCTTGGTTGTCCGAGTCTGATCTGTGTGTTGTAGGATGTTGCATTAGTCTGTTCTCACACTGCTGTAAAGACATACCTGAGACTGGATAATTTATAAACAAAGGAGGTTTAACTCACAGTTCTGCAGGCTTAACAGGAAGCACAACCAGGAGGCCTCAGGAAACTTACAATTGTGGCAGAAGGTGCAGGGGAAGAAAGGCACATCTTCACAAGGCGGCAGGAGAGAGAGAGAGAAAGAAGGGAAAAGCGCCAATTATCAAACAGCCAGATCTCGTGAGAACTCACTCACTGTCACAAGAACAGCATGGGGGAAACTGTCCCCATGATCCAATCACCTCCCACCAAGTCCCTCCCTTGACATTTGAGGATTACAATTAGAGTTGAGATTTGGGTGGGGACACAGTCAAACCATATCAGATGTTTAGCAGCATCCCTGGCCTCTACCCACTAGACACCAGCAGCACCCTCCCACAGTTGTGACAGCCGACACCCCCAGATAAGAACCACTGAGCTAGACATTTCTGTTCTTTCCAGATCTGGCATTCTAGACATTTACGTTTTTTTGTACTCATTTGAGTGCATGTGCTAGTGTTTAGTCATTGGTTTTTATTGTGCACCTACTATGTGCCATTATGACATTATCATTTTCTCTGAACAGATCTTGTTTGCTCTTCTAACAACTTCAAATATGTCATCTCAGTAATGTGTTTTTAAAACAACTCACTCTCTTGCCAGGTGTAGTGGCTCACACCTGTAATCCCAGCACTTTGGGAGGCTGAGGCAGGTGGCTCACCCGATATCAGGAGTTCGAGATCAGCCTGTCCAACATGGCAAAACCCAGTCTCCACTAAAAATACAAAAATATGCCAGGCGTGGTGGAGCATGCATGTAGTCCCAGCTACTCAGGGGGCTGAGGCAGGAGAATCACTTGAACACAGGAGATGGAGGTTGCTGTGAGCCTAGATTGTGCCATTGTACTCCAGCGCAGGCAACAAGAGTGAAACTCCATCTCAAAAAAAAAAAAAAAAAAATTCCCTCTCATTTTTAGAGAGTACATGCTCATTGTAGAACATGTTTGTGGCCTCATTTAAGGTGATGGACAGTGACCTGGGGCATGAGAAAGAGAAGGAGGCTTGATATTGAGGTACCAGGTCTGCTGCTTTAGACAACTTGGCATTAATTGGACAAGTCAATTAACTTTCTCTGAACTTCAGTTTTCTCATCTCTAAAATGGGGACAAGAATAGCTCAGTGAGTGGTTGTGACAATCAAATAAGATAACATCATAGGAAGAGTGGAAATATAAATCATTCCATGGATATTATTTTTATATGCACTCCCAAAGAGTTTAGCAACATTTGAGTAAAAACATCATCCTGACAGAAATTCAGTTGTACACGCAGAATAGGAGAGATACCTCTCTGAAGCACTAAAGTTCTGAGAAAAGTTTATGAAACAAATGACAACATTTTCTCAAGCCTCTTTCTGGTAAAGAACTATCACTATGTGACTAATGCATACAGGGGTATGGAGTAAAAGAAAGATGAAATTATGCTACATTTTATGACTTGGTTATTACATAAACTCTTGGGAGCTGGAATATTACTGTAGGGTTAGACAAGAAAATGATACTTGATTATGATGTTTCCAGGCCTGTCGTGTCTGTACAATAATTAAGAAAAAAAGCACAAGTTGAGACTGTAATACTTTCCATTTTCACAATTTCTTTTGTAAATTCTAAGAATTTAGAGATCCTCTGTACCTGTAACATTATCAAGTACTGAAATCCTTGTCTCAAAATCTATTTTATTGTACTAATAGCTAGAGAGTTGTCTACAGTTTAGATATTTCCTTGTGGCCCTAAGATTTCACAATGGTGTAATCAGGGAGGGATGTAAGCTAATTATCTATGGTTGAATTTTGATTCAGAATCAACTTTCTAGCTGGGCATAGTAGCAGGCACCTGTAGTCCCAGCTACTTGGGAGACTGAGGTGGGAGAACAGCTTGAACTAGGGAGGCGGAGGTTGTAGTGAGCCGAGACTGTGCCCGTAGTCACTCCAGGCTGGGCGACAGAGGGAGACTCTGTCTCAAAAAAAAAAAAAAAAAAAAAAAAAAAAAAAAAAAAATCAGCTTTCTTTTTTTTTTTTTTTTTTGAGATGGAGTCTAGCTCTGTCTCCAGGCTGGAGTTCAGAGGCATGATCTCGGCTCACTGCAACCTCCACCTCCCAGGTTCAAGGGATTCTCCTGCCTCAGCCTTCCGAGTAGCTGGGATTTCAGGCATGCGCCGCCACACCCAGCTAATCTTTGTATTTTTAGTAGAGACAGCGTTTCACCTTGTTGGCCAGGATGGCTTCGATCTCCTGACCTCGTAATCCACCCACCTCGGCCTTCCAAAGTGCTGGGATTACAGGCGTGAGCCACCGCGCCCAGCCAACAATCAACTTTCTAATGAGAGCTTTTATAATCACACGTTGTGGCTCTATGTGAGGAGAACTTTTTTCTTACATGTATATTTATGCATGTGCACACATGGAAATGTGTGTGTTATATGTCAGAAGCTTTCCAGGGAAAATGTGAAAGGTATTCATTCAAATGCTGAAACTAGGCTGGGCATGGTGGCTCACGCCTGTAATCCCAACACTTTGAGAGGCTGAGGCGGGTGGATCACCTGAGGTCAGGAGTTTGAGACCAGCCTAACCAACATGGAGCAACTCTGTCTCTACTAAACATATAAAATTAGCCAGGTGTGATGGTGCATGCCTGTAATCCCAGCTACTCGGGAGGCTGAGGAAGGAAAATCGCTTGAACTCGGAAGGCGGAGGTTGCAGTGAGCCAGGATCGTACCATTGCACTCCAGCCTGGGCAATAAGAGTGAAATTCCATCTCAAAAAAAAAAAAAAAAAAAAAAAAAAAAAAAAAAAAAAATTGCTGAAACTGTCAAAAACCTTTCTAATCAGTGTGTATATCCTGGCTGAAAGTCAAAAGTCGAGGTCGCAGCCTACTTTTTCCAATCACCTTCTCTGTGCCTCAGTTTTCCCACCTGTAAAATGAGCACATTGGATAGAACTGAGGTCCCTACTCCTCTCCATCTAGTTCTTCCTTCTCTGACCTCCAGCCCCACTTGAGTTTAGTCCAGTTCAACATGTTCAACTCTAAACACTTTCTCTTTCACCTCTCCCAGACTAACTCATCATCTCCTGCTGACTTTGCTTTTAATAGCATCATCACTGTTACAGGAAAATTTTCCAAAGAAGTAAAATCATGACTCCCATTGTGATATAAAGTAAACGTGTGTACCGGCTTGAAGAGGGGTCCCCGCCAAATTCGTGTCCACCTGTAACCTGTGAATGTGACCTTATTTAGGGATAAGGTTGCTGCAGATGTAATCAAATTACAAGATGAGGTCTTGCCAGATAATGGAGGGTCTTAAATTCAATATCCTTTTTGAGACAGACACATAGAATGCCATGTGAAGATGGAGGCAGAAATGAGAGAGGTGTGTCCACAAGCCAAAAATTGCTGGCAAGTTCCAGAAGTGAGGAAGAGGCAAAGCAGGATGCTCTGTAGAGCCTTTAGAAAGCATGGTTCTGCAGATACCTGGATTTCAGACCTGCAGATACCTGGATTTTATCCTCCAGAACTGCAACAGAATACATTTCTATTGTCTTAGGCCACCCCCTTTTAGTCATTTGCTACGGCAGCCTCAGCAAACTAATATGCTTGTTAAAGATTTTATTTAACCCATGAATTAAATGAGGAAACCAAGCAACAAACAGTTCCAAGGAAAAGCCAAAGAAACAAAGATTTATAAGAAGGAAAGGAAGGTTAAAATGAATGTACAAATAAATACAGAACTGTTTTTTTCATGGCGAGAGGGAGAAGTTCTTCCTTTATGGACGTAACTCATTTGCATATCTATGGATTAGAATTACTTCTATTGACATCGGTTATTTACAACTGACACAGTTGTAAAATAGCTCCTATAAAATCAAATAACCAGGAAGAAGTGATCTTGAAAGCACGTAGTTTTCCATTGCAGCACAAATGTTCCCTTCTCCATTTTCTGGTAATTCAGGTTTAGAAGCTCGGGGTTATTTTTCACTTCCCTTCTCTGCAGTGCTTCTTGTTTTTTTTTTTTTTTTTTTTTTTTTTTTTTGAGGCAGAGTCTCACTCTGTCCCCCAGGCTGGAGTGCAGTGGCCGGATCTCAGCTCACTGCAATCTCCGCCTCCTGGGTTCACGCCATTCTCCTGCCTCAGCCTCCTGAGTAGCTGGGACTACAGGCGCCCGACACCATGCCCGGCTAATTTTTTGTATTTTTAGTAGAGACGGGGTTTCACCGTGTTAGCCAGGAAGGTCCCAATCTCCTGACCTCATGATCTGCCCGTCTCGGCCTCCCAAAGTGCTGGGATTACAGGCGTGACTCACCGCGCCCGGCTCTGCAGTGCTTCTTACTCAACCCTTGCTTCTTTTCCCTCCTCTGCTTCTCTCCTAGTTTAGCTTTTTCGTGCCTCTTTCTGGATCATTCCTTGAGTGCCTCCAATCCCAACCTTCCACTGAGCCCCAGAACTGACCCAAGACTCCTGTCACTTTGAGGAAGAGGGGAGTGTGACGGGGCTGAATTATGTCTCCCCAAAATTGGTATCTACCCAGAAATCCAGCATATGACCTTATCTGGAAATAGGGTCTTTGAAGACGTAATTAGTTAACGATCTTGAGATCAAGTTCTGGATTTAGGGTGGGCCTAAATCCAATGACCTACGTCATTATAAAAGGAGGAGAGGACATGGTGAGACACAGAGAGAAAGTCATGTGAAGACAGAAGCAGAGATGGGAGTGATGCTGTCACAAGCTACAGAACTCCAGGAGCCACCGAAGCTAGAAAAGGTAAAAAAAAGGGCTCTCCACTGGAGCCTCAGAGGGAGCACAGCCCTATAGACACCTTGATTTTGACTCAGTGAAATTTGATTTTGAACATTCTGGCCTCCAGAACTGTGAGACAATAAGCCTGTTATTTCTAGCCACTAAGTTTGAAGTAATTAGTTACAGCAGCCATTGGACATTAATACAGGGGAGAGGGCAGTGGAAAATAACTGTATTAGTCTATTCTCACGCTGCTGATAAAGACATACCTGAGACTGGGTAATTTACAAAGAAAAAGAGGTTTCACGTGTCTGGGGAGGCCTCACAATCATGGTGGAAGGCAAGGCAAGAGCAAAGTCACGTCTTTCATGGTGGCAGGCAAGAGAGAGAATGAGAGCCAGGCAAAACGGGAAACCCCTTATAAAACCATCATATCTCATGAGACTTATTCACTACCACAAGAACAGTAGGAGGGAAACTGTCCCCAGGGATTCAATTATCTCCCACCAGGTCCCTCCCACAACATGTGAAAATTATGGGAGCTACAATTCAAGATGAGATTTGGGTGGGGACACAGCCAAACTCTATCAATAACTTAATTCAATTTTACCTACTTTTTCTGAGGACCTGCTCTGGTGGCTTCTAGTATCATGCCAGGCATTGGCGATACGGTAACTATAGACCAGGAGCTCCATGCCCCATTGATAATACATGGTACTGATCACACTATATGGGCTGATTTGCTTTTTTTTTTTTTTTTTTTTTTTAGGCTTCTAAATAGATCCTTCCTTCCTTTACACTGTTTGGGTTTTATCATTGTATTGGATCCCTCTTGAAGACCACTGTACATCCTCCCAACCCCACTACTTATTCCAGATGCTCTTTCAGTGACCAATTCAGAGCAAAGCCATCCTTCTTGAACTGGGCATCCTCCACCCTAGACCCTCGGGTACATCTCCGGCTTCCCAGCTCAGGGCTTCTCTGACACCACAGTGGTAATGGGAGTGGAATGCTAGAACTGACTGACGTTCACCTGGGACCCAGGAATGTATGTATGTGTGTATGTGTGTGTGTGTGTGTGTGTGTGTGTTCAATGCTTACGGTACTACTCATGGACAATGAAGCTGAGCAGGTAAATGCCTCAGCCAGAGAGTTCTGAGATGCATTTACTCACATTTGCATTTCCACAAATGCAATTCATTAACATTTGCGAACTAAGCGCCTGTCACCCTGGGCAGTGGCCCCCTCATTGTACATGTATGGATTGCTTTCTCTTTTCCCTTTTTCTGCTTCCCTGGACCCTCTCAATCTAACTTCCTACAGTCACTTCTTTAATGAACTACTGCATGCAGGCCCTTGCCACGGACACTGCTCTCAGGAGACCCAGGCTAAGCCAATGTGCCACCTCACCCCATAATGCTTTCCTCCATGAAATCACCCTTCCATGAAACCTCAGGCCTGACTTGCCTTGTGCAGATTTTTCCTTTTTTGCTTGACTAGTGTTGGAGGATTTGCCTCCTTGGGCTGCTCACACTCTGGGCCAGGCCACGTTTTTATTCTTTTAATAATAATAGATAAGGCCAGGCGCAGTGCCTCACACCTGTAATTCTAGCACTCTGGGAGGCCAAGGCGGGCTGATCACCTGAGGTCAGGAGTTGGAGACCAGCCTGGCCAACATGGTGAAAACCCATCTCTACTAAAAATATAAAAAATTAGCTGGGCGTGGTGGTGGGCGCCTGTAGTCCCAGCTACTTGGGAGGCTGAGGCAGGAGAATCAATTGAACCCAGGAGGCAGAGCTTGCAGTGAGCCGAGAGCACACCACTGCACTCCAGCCTGGGCAACAGAGCGAGACTCCATCTCAAAAAATAAAAAATAAAATAAAAAATAATAATAATGGATTGAAAATAGAAACCTGGACCTTGACTAGGGGCGGGGTAAAATAAGGTGAGATCTACTGGGCTGCATTCCCAGGAAGCTAAGGCGTTCTGAGTCACAGGATGAGACAGGAGGTCGGCACAAGATACAGATCATAAAGACCTTGCTGAAAAACTGGTTGCAGTAAAGAAGCCGGCCAAAACCCACCAAAACCAAGATGGCAAAGAGAGTGACCTCTGGTCATCCTCACTGCTACACTCCCACCAGCACCATGACAGTAGAAATGCCATGGCAACATCAGGAAGTTACCCTATATGGTCTTCAAAGGAGAGGCATGAATAATCCACCCCTTGTTTAGCATATTACCAAGAAATTACCATAAAAATGGGCAACCGGCAACCCTCCAGGCTGCTCTGTCTGTGGAGTAACCATTCTTTATTCCTTTACTTTCCTAATCAACTTTCTTTCACTTTACAGACTCGCTCTGAATTTTTTCTTTCTTATGTGAGATCCAAGAACCTTCTCTTGGGGTCTGGATACACATCTATTGTGAACCCCAAACAGCTGAGGCAGGTCTCAGTCAATTTAGGAAGTTTATTTTGCCAAGTTAAGGACGTGCCTGTGACACAGCGTCAGGAGGTCCTGATGACACGTTCCCAAGGTGGTTGGGGTACAGCTCGCTTTTATACATTTTAGGGAGACATGAGACATCAATCAATATGTGTAAGGTGTATAATACACAGATTGTACAACTTCAACTGGGGGCTTCCAGGTTAGAAGTAGGTAAGAGACAAAAGGTTGCATTCTTTTGAGTCCTTTATCAGACTTCCACCGAATGCACAATTTAGTCTGGCTCAGTGAATCTGCATTTGTACATAAACAGTAGGGCAGAGGAAGCAATTGGATATGCATTTGTCTCGGGTGAGTCTCAGGAGGACGACTTTTGAGTTCTGTCTGTCCTCTGTCCACAAGGAATTTCCTATGAGCAAATGGTGAGGGAGGTACGGAGCTTCCTACTTTGTCACTATATTATTTAGGAATAAAATGGGAGGCAGTTCCCGGCTTGATTTTTCCCTTTGGCTTAGTGATTTGGGGGTCCCAAGATTTATTTTTCCTCTCTCTCTCTATCTATCTATTTATCTACCTACTTACCTATGTCAATTGAGAAAAATGACAAAACAATCTCAATCATTTTAGGAGTTGCCAGAGTTAAGGACATGCACCTGGGAGACAGGTCTATGCCTTTCTCCGAAGATGATTTTGAGGGCTCCAAATTTAAAGGGGGAAAGGGCCGGATACCGAGAAGTACACGATTTTCCTTTAAGAACGGAGTGGGGAAAAATACTTACTTATACCTTTGTGTGGCTCTGTGAATCTGTATTTTTTAAAAAATAAGATGACATCGACAAATGGAGCAGAGGAAAAATGCAGGATCTACATTTTTACATAAGATAACGCAGACAAAGTGGAACAAGGGAACAATCAGGTATGCATGTGTGTCTGGTGGGCAGGGGGTGACTGTCCCTCTAAAGATAAGCTATCAATTTACATTGCCATGGTGACATTTTCACAGAAACACCTTAGGGTAAAGATCTGGGAGCTCACTAGGTATTTCCTTGTGGGCAAAATACGGGGAGGCGTGCAGCTTTTCATCTTGTAGCCATCTTATTTGGGAAGCAAAAGGGGGGAGGGGGGCAAGCGACCCAGTTTCTAGCTTGACTTTTTCCTTTAGGTTAGTGATTTTAAAAACCCAAGATTTATTTTCCTTTCACACCTACAAACTTACCCATTTTACTGACCAAACTTCTTAAATAATAAGGGACATTTATACCTGCAACAATTACCCAGAAAAATGCAACTAAAGAAACTTCAGACAATTAACTAAAGAAACTTTAGACAATGAAAAATTCTTCCTTATTGCAGAGGAGCCAGATAATCTTAGAAATAACACATAGACTCTGGAGCACCCTGTTCAAAAGTAATGTTCTCTCCACGAGGAAACAGTATGATACGGGGATCTCAGGGAATCTCTGGACCTCACATGATCAATCGCCGCTCATCAAATTGGGTCAAACATGAGGTTTCTGTTCAATGATACTGGCCTCATCTAACCCTGTTCAGCCGCTAATTGATAAAATTACGTTGAGATCTTAATATTTAGCCTTTTTCTTTTCCAGTCTTGGGGGCAGGTGTTTGGGTGAGGGAGAAGGGACAAAATGAAGGAAGGTGAACAAGATAGAGCAGTACCTGTTGCTTCCGGGTTCTTCATCACCAACTTACCGGCACGCGGGAAAACGCAGCCTGCGCCCGGGAGAATGCAGATCAACTGAGCATGCGCCACGTGACGTCAATCTAGGAAAACCGAAACCTACCTAGCCACGCCTATGGAAACGCCCCTGTCCCACCCACGGCCCTCCCCTTTCCCTTAACAATGTTTAAAAGTCCGCCCTGCAGGAGCCGGCTTGTCGGCTCCTCTTACTTGTGGACCGGATGAACTTCACCTGAGAGCGCCTGTGCGACTTCCCTGGCCCCATACCTGAGGACCGACCTCGCCCGAGAGTGTGTGCATATTTGCAATAAAAGGCTGCTGCTTTCTTATGTACTTTGGCCTCACGTTTCATTATTTAGCTCTCCTAAATTAAATTAAACAAAACAGCAGGCATTTTCCTTTTTTGTGTTTGCCAAAAGCAAAAAGTCACATTTATAATCACCTGTGACTTAAACCAGAGGAGATTTAGTATTTCCTACCAAAGAGCAGTTGTTCTTCAGAACACCATGCATTCCCACTGCATTTTGTGGAAATCTCTGCACACGATCAGATTCCCATCCTACAGTTCCTTTTCTTTCTGTTGAATTGTCCCGATGATTATATGAAAGACGATGATCTCAGCGGCTTGTGCTCTGTAGGTGGTGTGATGTAGAGACCTCAGATTTTCTATCTATGCTTCAGTGCCATAGTTTCTAGAGAAAGTTTTTTTTATGTCCTCTGGCCTTCTGACCACTTATTTACTAATCAGCCTGAGTGTGTTGTATAATTAATCTTTCAAATGATAGCTAGAAGCAAGTCGATGGTGAAGACAGACAGGGCAACTCTTCTCCAAGCATGGATCAGGCGGAGATTACAACATTCATGGGTGTCTTATGGTGGTAAGAAAGTTAGGATGTTAAGATTATAGCCAAGAGTCCAGGCATGGTGGCACATGCCTATAATCCTAGCACTTTGGGAGGCTGAGGCAGGCAGATGACTTGAGCCCAAGAGTTTGAGCCCAGGCTGGCCAACATGGTGAGACCCTTTCTCTACAAAAAATACAAAAATTAGCCAGGTGCGGTGACATGCACCTGAGGTCCCAGGTACTTGGGAGGCTGGGCCCGGGAAGTCAAGGCTGCAGTGAGCTGTAATCACACAACTGCACTCCGGCCTGGGTAACAGGGTGAAACCCTGTCTCAAAAAAAAGATTATAGCCAAGGAACAGAAAGTTCTGGACGGAACTCACTCCTGTCCTCTGGCATTTGCTCAAACTGTATCTTTTTGGACTGAGTATACCAGGACAAACCAGGATAAAGGTCAGTTACTAGGGGAAGGAATATTACAAATGCGTACTCCTAGGACTTAGTCCAGCAGACGCTAAGGGTTTGTGTCTGCGTAGGCACATGTCAACTAAGCATTTGAAAAAGGTAATCAACTGAAGCAGTAATTTTGATTTTGGCAACAACCTACTTCCAAACCCTAGCTGGTCTTACATATGCCCCGGCTGGTCTTAATGGCTCATCTTCTCCACCCTGGATATTGTACCAAAAAATGGCCCTGCCTCTTCCAATCTTTCCACTTTCACACTAGATAGATCTACTTTTCGTGTCATCCCCTTGATCCGAAACATTAAATAACTCCTCAATTCTTACATTTCCTATTGAATAGGGCTTAGCCTTCTTAAATAGGGCTTTTTTTTTTTTTTTTTTTTTTTTTTGGCTGTACTCCTACCTTTGCCCTGGAAATTTCAGCAGTTGAGGACAACTTTTTTTTTTCCTCTCTCCATGACTCTGGTTAAACCTCTCCCCACTTTTTTTAAACTGAGAAGTTGATTTTTCATAATTTGCAAATTCCTACCTGTTCTATACAGGACATTTTAGTGTTTTCTGCTTCTAAAAGTCTCCCAGAATTTTTACCAGTCAGACAAAACCTTTTTCTCCTTAAAACTTTTCTTCTTAGACATTGTTTCTGAGAAATGTTTGACTATCACAGACTGTAACTTTTTAACAAGTTATTGGTTCACATGTCATAGTCTCCTTAAAGGACTGACTTACTATGAATAACTTCAATTTTATAATTTTGTATGTCAGAATCAGCAATTCCTAGTCCACTTAGAACGATTCAATTAGCTATGATGATCTATTTTGTAGAAAAAAAAAAAAAAACTGTAGCAGTTCTTTAAAAAATGTTAAAAAAAAAAAAAAAAAAAAACTCATTTAAACCATGGACTTGTGCTCCCTGACAAATTAAGAAACAAAACTCCAGAGAAGTTTGCCTCATCGTATTTCAGAATGTGCTTAGATCTGTGAGGTTCATCCATGGGCTACCATCCTCATTTGCCCAAGATTAAGAACTTTGCTTCAATAGGTTAATCATCTTTCATCTTACATTACTTGAAGTGAACTATATTTAATATTGCCAGTAGAAGACTGCCAATGGAATTAATATGAAACTTGATTCAATAACTGTATTTTTTAATGGATCTGCTGTCAGAAAGAAAAGGGGCTATCTGTGGACCTTGGAAAGGGCAGGGTATTATAAATGTCTTTTTGCTTGGATGTAAGTGAAATATGCATTTTGGCTCTGTACTGACCAGAAATGCTTAAATCCAAGTCACCCAAGGTTTGAACTACTCTCTTTTGATGGCATAAAAATAACTTCCCTGGATCGGTAGTGAACCATTTAGTGTATCAGACTCAATGCACTGATAAATACCTTCTAGTCTCATTTGGTCTATTTCCTATTAAACAAGACCAAGCTTGTAGCTACTCAATATCAAATCAACCATCTGGGGGTTTCTTTGTGATTGTTTCATAAAGCTGTTAACACAGCTGTGGGCCAATTAATTAATTGACAAAATTAATTGATCTAATTTGGTCATTATTATGCGAGAGAAAGCAATCCACATGCAAGCAACAGAGGTTTACATAATAGCCATTCTCAGGACTCTGGTGTGTGAAGCTGAACTCACTCTCTTCCTTGACTCTCAATCTGTGGCCTCTCTTTTTTTTCTGCTACGCTACATTCTGTTGACTCATACACTGTAATTTTCTTTGTCACTTCCATCTCTAACATTTCTACCCATCGCCTCAAACCTACACAATTACAATACTTTCCAATTAAGCTTCCACCTTCGAGTTTCTCCTCCATGCAAACAAATTTCTTTTAAAAATGATTACTTTTTGTTTACATAAATAATGCATATTCTCCTTATTAAAAGTAAAAACCTTACGGATGTGGTTAAAATCCCTTTGACAGCCTTCTTATCTTCACAATACTATTTCTTTCTCCACTTATCCAAAGGCAGCAGTTGTGTATGTGAACTTCCAGACATGATTCTTTTTTTTTCTTTCTTTTTGAAGCAGAGTCTAGCTCTTGTCACCCAGACTGGAGCGCAAAGGTGCAATCTTGGCTCACTAAAACCTCTGCTTCCTGGGTTCAAGCAATTCTCCTGCCTCAACCTTCTAAGGAGCTGGGATTGCAGGCATGTGCCACCACACCTAATTTTTGTATTTTTAGTAAGAGATGGGGTTTCGCCATGTTAGCCAGGCTGGTCTTGAACTCCTGACCTCAGGTGATCTGCCTGCCTCGGCCTCCCAAAGTGCTGAGATTACAGGCGTGAGCCACCATGCCCGCTGATTCTTGTATTTGTAAAAACACGTGCCAATCGAAAATATGTAGAATAGAAAACGTGTTGAAATGTGTGTGCCTGCATGCATGTACGTGTAAATATATCATGATTTATTTATTTAGCAACATGCTTTTGAAAAAATATTTTACTGTGATAAGAACACTCAACATTACATATCTTAAGAAATGTCGAAGTGCATAGGATTGTCGACTGTATACGGTGTCGAACAGCAGATCTCTAGAACGTATTCGTTCTACTTAACTGAAACTTTACGATTATTACCAATTCTCCATTTCCCTTTCCCTCAGCCCCTAGCAGCCACCATTCCACTTTTTAACTCAGTGATTTTACTATTTTATTTTATTATTATGATTATCATTATTTTTAAAATTTTGAGACGGGGTCTCGCTCTGTTGCCCAGGCTGGAATGCAATGGTGTGATCTCGGCTCACTGCAACCTCTGCACCTCCCAGGTTCAAGCGATTCTCCTGCTTCAGCCTCCTGAGTAGCTGGGATTACGGGCATGCGCCACCACGCTCGAGTAATTTTTGTATTTTTAGCAGAGATGGGGTTTTGCCATGTTGGCCAGGCTGGTCTTAAACTCCTAACCTCAGGTGATCGTCCCACCTCTGCCTCTCAAAGTGCTGGGATTAGAGGTGTGAGCCACCACGCTTGGCCACTATTTTAAATACTTCATATATATAAGATCCTGCAGTATTTGTCCTTCTGTGACTGGCTTATTTCACTTAGCATAATGTCCTCAAGGTTCAGTTCATGGTGTTACATATTGCAAAATTTCCTTCCCTTTGAAGGCTGAATGATATTTCATTGTTCTCTATCCGTTCATCTGCTGATGGACACAGGTTGTCTCTTCATTTTGGCTATTGTGAATAGTGCTGCGGTGAACATGAGAGTGCTAACATCGCTTCAAGATCCTGATTTCAATTCTTTTGGAAGAAACTCCTGAAAGAATAAGTGGGGGAAAAGCTTCATGACATTGGTCTTGGCAATGATTTTATGGATTTGACAACAATAGCATAGGCAACAAAAGCAAAAATAGACAAATAAGTCCACAACAAACTAAAAAACTTCTGTACAGCAAAGGAAATTACCCACAGAGAAGAAAAAGCAACTTCAGGAAAGCGAGGAAATATCTGCAAAACATGTATCTGATAAAGGGTTGACTTCTGAGATCTATAAGGAGCTCCCACACTCCATAGCAAGAAATAAAAAATTAATAATCCCATTAAAAATGGTCCGGCCGGGTGCGGGTGGCTCAAGCCTGCAATCCCAGCACTTTGGGAGGCCGAGACGGGCGGATCATGAGGTCAGGAGATCGAGACCATCCTGGCTAATACGGTGAAACCCCGTCTCTACTAAAAAATACAAAAAACTAGCCGGGCGACGAGGCGGGCGCCTGTAGTCCCAGCTACTCGTAAGGCTGAGACAGGAGAATGGCGTGAACCCAGGAGGCGGAGCTTGCAGTGAGCTGAGAGCCGGCCACTGCACTCCAGCCTGGGCGGCAGAGCAAGACTCCGTCTCAAAAAAAAAAAAATGGTCTAAAGCCCTGAACAGACATTTCTCCAGAGAAAACATAAAAGTGGCCAACAAGTATATGAAAAAATGCTCTAAGCCACTAGCCATTAGGGAAATGAGAATCAAAACCACAGCGAGATATAACCTCAAACCTGTAAAAATATCTATTATTAAAAAATTTTTTAAAACAAAAGACAGGCCGGGTGTGGTGGCTCATGCCTATAATCTCAGCATTTTGGGAGGGCAAGGCAGGTGGATCACCTTAGGTCAGGAGTTTAAGACCAGCCTGGTCAACATGGTGAAACCCCATCTCTATTAAAAATACAAAAACTAGCCAGGTGTTGTGGCCGGCGACTGTAATCCCAGCTCATCGAGAGGCTGAGGCAGGAGAATCGCTTGAGCACAGGAAGTGGAGGTTGCAGTGAGCCGAAATCACGCCACCACATTACAGCCTGGGTGACAGAGCGAGACTCCATCTCCAAAAAAAAAAACCACCCACAACAGACAAAAAGTGTTATTGAAGATGTGGAGAAACTGGAACCCTGGTACACTATTGGTATAAGGATTTGCCTTTGCTGTTTTTGTTTGTTTGTTTGCCTTTTTTTTTTTTTTTTTTTTGAGACGGTGTCTTGCTCTGTCGCCCAGGCTGGAGTGCAGTGGCCGGATCTCAGCTCACTGCAACCTCCGCCTTCCGGGTTTACGCCATTCTCCTGCCTCAGCCTCCCGAGTAGCTGGGACTACAGGCGCCCGCCACCACACCCAGCCAATTTTTTGTATTTTTAGTAGAGACAGGGTTTCACCGTGTTAGCCAGGATAGTCTCGATCTCCTGACCTCATGATCCGCCCGCCTCGGCCTCCCAAAGTGCTGGGATTACAGGCCTGAGCCACCGCGCCCGACCTGTCTTTGCTTTTTAATGCTTGATTCTTATTCATCTTTCCTTTATAGTACTATGTCTATTCCTCCAGGGTAAAAAATTCTATCACCTGTACTTTTGTCTAGGTAAATGGCTTGATTAAGATGGTTTGACAATATTTTTAGCGAGGTTTGGGGCTAGAGTTGGCTCAATGTGAAATGGTGTGGTCACTATGAAAAAGAGCATGGTGGTTCTTCAAAAAATTAAAAACAAAACTATCATGTGGCAACATGCCTCTTTCACTCAACATTTCACCTTGAAGATCTTTCCATGTTCTTTCATATAGACTGACTTCAGTCTTCTTATCTGCTGCATACTACTCCATAGCACCAGATTTTCAAAGCTTATTAGGCCATTTTCCTGTTGATGGGCATTTAAGCTATTTTAATTATTAAAAGCAATGCAATTTACTTTGGCATCTTTTAAAACATCCCTCGATGCACATTCCTTTATAAAACTTTCAGGGGCTTCCTCTGTAAAGTCCAAATGGCATTTGAGAGGAGGTGTCTCTGATCTGGGCTTCACCTTTTTTTTTTTTTTTTTTCTTATTTCTCACTGCCTCCTAACACATCTACCACACTACATGCCCACCACCAAGCCAGTGTTTCCGACCCTTAAATACTCCCTGAGCTACGGCTCATTCTGCATGAACCTCTATCTTTTTATGGTGATCCTATCCTCATCATCATGAATTACCTCTAAAGAGTACTTAACACATCCCAGTCTAAGTGTTTTACAAGTAACCAATTTTTCCTACCACTCTATGCCTGCTTCCATTTCACAGATAATGAAACCAAGGCACAGAAAGGTTACATAACTTGCCCCAAAATGCCTACCTTATGAGTGACAGCCAGGATTCAAATTCAGAACATCTGGATCTAGAGTCAGTGTTCTTAATCATTCATCTGCACATTCTGTCTTCTAAAAACTGTATGCCGCCTGTGCACGATATAGCTCACACCTGTAATCCCAGCACTTTGGGAGCCCAAGGCAGGTGGATCAGGAGTTCATGACTAGCCTGGCCAACACGGAGAAACTCCGTCTCTACTAACAATATAAAAATTAGCTTGGCGTGGTGGCACATGCCTATAATCCCAGATACTCGGGAGGCTGAGGCAGGAGAATTGCTTGAACCCAGGAGGCAGAGGCTGCAGTGAGTGGAGATTGCGCCACTGCACTCCAGCCTGGGTGATAGAGGGTGACTCCATCTCAAAATAATAATAATAATAATAATAAATAAATAAATGAAAATCAGCCTTCCCTGATCACCAATCCAGATCTTTACATTTATTCTCCAGTTCAACAAATATTTTAGGGTCCCCCACTATGTGTCACCCTTTATGTTAGTTTTTGGGGATATATTGATGAATGAAATGGTGTCGTTCATAAAATGGCATAGTTTATTAGCCTTGTCAGGCTAATAAATATGACCTTCTGATGCACTGCTATCTGCATCCTCAGTTCCTAGATGCATGCTACTTTATCTTCTTACGCATGTGTTTTGCGTCCTCATATAAACTATAGATGTCTTTGGGGGAATGGTTGTGTTTTTGTTCTTTGGTATCTCTTTTAACCTTTAGCTCATCAGAGTTGCTTAATTAGCATTTAATGAGGATGGTGCTTAACAGACTTTGTCCTGTGTTGACTGTTTTAAGTGTTACCCACAAAAGAATGTATTTGAGATATGGTGCCAGGTAAAGCTAAACCTAAAGACTTGTCCATGAGTCTAACTCCCGCCTCCATGTCCAGAGAATCACTGAATATACTGCTAATACCCACTTTTTGAAGACTTTGATGTCCGCACTGAGGAAGTCGGACGTCAGTATCTAAAGACCATTTGAAGGACCTCATCTGAGGCCTTAAGTTCTTTCAAAGCAGATGAGTCTTGGGGGGCTGAATTGATATAATATGGCTTCAGGGAGCATGAGGACTTTAGAGAAATGTGCAGGGCCAGCCAGTCCTGGCTCTTAGACCTGGAACATCTCACACGAAAAGAGAAGAAGATTAAAAGAGTGCCTGTTCATCAGAGGAGCCATATGTCTATCCCCTTTGCCTTCTGTAAGACTGTTCTTGTTAAACTCACATTTCTATTGCCCACATTTAATATTTAATGCCCTCATATATCCTAAGTAAAACTATTTGTATCTTCAGGATGCATGGCTTGGAAGAACATTCTTCTACATTGCAACATCCCTGGTACCAAATACCAGGTACTGTATTTTTCTTTTCTCTCTTTCGCCTAACAGACATTAAGAAGAGAATCAGAGAACCAAGTAGAAATAACAATAACAACATCAACAACAGAGACAACCAAGGAAGTAGAAAGATGTAAGTTTGAGGTTTGGAATTATATGTTCCACATCTTTTGCCATAAAGGGCAGGAAATACAACATGGGAACGAATTTGTTAAAATTGTGTCTTGTTAGTTTACACACCAGACAATACCTTCATCAGCTTTTTGGAGGGTATTTTTTGTTCCTTTTGCCTCAATTCAGTTCCAGCACTGAGACCTAAATACAGTCCATTTACTTGTTCTGAAAAGTTTTATTTTTCTTTAAGTGGAATATTCTTCTTTTATAGGCTTGTCCTACATCATTACACAGAGAAGACAATCTTCTCTGATTCCAGCATGTTGTATTTGTACAGTATTGAGAGGGTATAAACACATCCTTGTCAGATTTCATAGTCTCTACTTTACAGATGAAGGAACTGATAATCAGGAAAACTGATTGCTTAAGTTAGCAATAGAATTAATATTAAAATATGGGTCTTCAAACCCTTGTGCAATTATCAGTTTTCTGCTACAATGCTTTCCTTCTCTACATTGGGGCTATCTTTAAAAATTAATATCAGCATAACCAGAGAGGTCTGTATACTGTTTAATATCATAACCCACTAGTTCCGCATAGACTGGACTCTAATAATACCAAATATCTCTTGGTTTCCCAAACATTTGGTAGTCTTTCTGCCTCCTAGTTTTGAATATGTGGTTCTCTCTTTTCTTCCTGCTCAGCCCCACATGTGTGATGAGAACCTCTTCCTTCCAGACTCAGCTTAAATGTCACTTCCTCTGGGAAGCCTTCCATGCTTTCATTGGTAACTCCAGAATTTTTAGATAATTATGTCATCTAATATTAATCTAAAATGTATAGATTTTCCAAAATAGTAGAGTTTGGATGCTCCTAACACACACACACACACACACACAAACTATTTGAGACGACGGATATATTAATTGACTCAGTATCGTACCCATTTCACTATGTATGTGTATGTCAAAACGTGTACACTTTTAATACATACAATACAAAAATAAATTTTTAAAAAAGAAAAAAAATGTATAGCGCTCCAATCCAATAGGAGGCTGGAAATCCAGTATCTTTGTCCTGTATCTCCAGGGATTTTTCTCAGAAACTGGGGTGGGAGGAACTTACACTCTCCTGGTTGTCTCTTTCTTTGAGTCTCTGCCTTGGATGGATTTCTCACCTCTTCCTTCTTACCTCCTACAAACTGCTCTCTTCTGTCTACTCCCCTGACCCAGACTAACATGGTCTTCAAAGTACTGCTGACCGACACAGGGTGTCCTGTCCAGCAGATATTTATTTACTTATTTAACTAGATAATTTTTGCTAATAGTTGGAGATGACACAGGAAGCAAAGTAGGCAAGAATTGGAGATGAAATATTAGAATTCGCGATCCCAACAATTCATGAAACATTTCCTGGCACTGGGAATTTCTCACTGGCTCTATCTGTGCTGAGGATTCAGCTTTCTGCATCTTCCCCACCTCCCTGGATGTCTCCTATCCTCTTCATTTGCCAGCTTTGAACTCCTAGTGTTCTTTTGTCTTTCAAATGCAGAGTGTTCTAAATTTCCACTCTCCCCAAATTAGTACCCCAAACTAATCCCTAGACTACTTTACATATCCAAATATTTCATTCAGGTGGTCTGCTGAAAACGGGCCCCCAACTCCAGGTCTGTCTCTTTAGCACCACAATGCATCTGATGTGTGGGCATTATTGTTTTGTTTTGTTTTGTTTTTGAGATGGAGTTTCACTCTGTCGTCCAGGCTGGAGTGCAGTGACAGGATCTCAGCTCACTGCAACCTCTGCCCCCTGCGTACAAATTATTCTCCCGCTTCAGCCTCCCAAGTAGCTGGGATTACAGGCACCCACCACCACTCCTGGCTATTTTTTGTATTTTTAGTAGAGGCAGCATTTTACCATGTTGGCCAGGCTGGTCTAGAACTCCTGACCTCAAGTGTTCCACCTACCTCAGTCTCCCAAAGTCCTGGGATTACAGACATGAGCCACCTCACCCAGCTAATGGGTGAGAAAATAGGGTTGGTAGAAGGCAGGCAGTCAAGGGTGCTTTTTTCTTTTCTTTCCATTTATTTCTTTATGGTTTGCATTTCATTTTATGAGTATGTATTGGTTTATTAATTTCTAATAAAAATTGTTAAAGCAAAAAGGTTTAAAATGCTCTTTAAAAACAAATTATAATTTTCCCCCATTTCTTTGGACAAGAGCCAATCTTTAAATAGGAGTTTCTTTCACAGTGATCTTCTAGGGAGTGGCATCAGGATTGATTCTGTTCCTGTCCGGAGCAAGGCAGGTCTTTTGTTTATGCCAGTTTTCCCAGCTACCACATGAGAAGTCAGAGACTGTATCTTAATTATCTTTCTAGTGAAAGAAAAAAATTGTGCTTCAATGGAAAATTATCCATTGTCTAAAGCATGCTCTTCCAGGTTATTGAATGCTAGCCCTTCAACGTGTCAAGCCATTTGACAACTCTGTAAGTCATAGATAACTGATAGCAAAGTAAAATAATTCCTGACTATAGACATGCAAAAATTCTGTAGAGGTTCAATTATGTACAGTGGAGGTTTACCACTGTAGAAGAGGCCAGTTTTGCCCCCAGTTGCATATTCAATTTGTAACTGTCCCAGGGTTCTTCTTGCCCACTGCCCAGATAGAGCCTATTTATCGAGACAAGGGAAATGCAATGAAGAGTTTAATATGTGTAGAGTGGAATAAACAGGAGACTGGAGTTTTATTGTTACTCAAATCAGCCTCCTTGATAATTTGGAGACTAGGGTATTTTAAAGACAGCTTGGCAGGCAGGGGGCTAGAGAATGGGGAATGCTGCTTGGCTGGGTTGAGGAAGAAACCATACAGGGTCAAAGCTGTCCCTCTTGTGCTGAGTCAGTTTCTGGGGTGGAGGTTGGGGGACACAAGACGAGATGAGCCGGTTTATGATTCTGGGTGGCACCAGCTTGTCCATCAGAATGCAGGGTCTGAAAAATATCTCGAACACCAATCTTAAGTTTTGTAAAGAAATGCTGTCTGGCTGAGAGCAGTGGTTCACATCTATAATCCCAGCACTTTGGGAGGCCGAGGCGGGTGGATCACCTGAGGTTGGGAGTTCGAGACCAGCCTGATCGACATGGAAAAACTCCATCTCTACTAAAAATACAAAATTAGCTGTGCATGGTGGTGCATGCCTGTAATCCCAGCTACTCAGGAGGCTGAGGCAGGAAAATTGCTTGAACCCAGGAGGCAGAAGTTGTGGTGAGCCGAGAATGCACTATTAAGCCCCAGCCTGGGCAACAAGAGCGAAACTCCGTCTTAAAAAAAAAAGAAAAAGAAATGCTATCTACAGGAGCAATTGGGAAGGTTAGGAATCTTGCGGCCCCTGGCTGCATGACTCCTGAGCCACAATTTCTAATCTTGTGACTAATTCATTAGTCTTACAAAGGCAGTCTGGTCCCCAAGCAAGGAGGTGGTTTGTTTCAGGGAGGGGTTGTTATTATCTTTGTTTTAAAGTTAAACTATAAACTAAATTCCTCCCAAAGTTAGATAGCCCATGCCCAGGAATAAAGAAGGGCAGCTTGAAGGTTAAAGGCAAGATGGAGTTGATTAGGTTAGGTTAGGTTTCTTTCATCATTGTATTAGTCCGTTTTCACATTGCTGTAAAGAATTGCGTGAGACTGGGTAATTTATGAAGAAAAGAGGTTTAATTGACTGACAGTTCCACACGGCTTGGGAGGCCTCAGGAAACTTACAATCATGGCTGGAGGCGAAGGGGAGGCAACACACATCTCACACGGTGGCAGGCAAGAGAGACAGAGACAGAGAGAGAGAGAGAGCAGAAGAAACTGCCACTTATGTACCATCAGATCTCATGAGAACTCCTTCACTCTTAGAACAGCATGGGGGGAACGGCTCCATGATCTAATCACCTCCCACCAGGTTCCTCCCTCCATATGTAGAGATTACAATTCGAGATGAGATTTGGGTAGGGGCACATAGCCAAACCATATCAACCATCATAATTTTTGTCTTTCAGATTTTTGTCTTTCAGATTTTTCTCACTGTCATAATTTTTAAAGGTGGTTTTCATTCCAATATCCCTCCCTTATACTCGTGTCTAATATTTGCATTCTCATTTGAACTGGTGATAAAGTGTTGCCAGTTCATTTATTAATAAGTTAAATAAATTGTTTAACATGTTTTCACTTTACATCTGTATGATAATCATGATTTTATCTTTTCTGAAAATTTGAAAATAATCCTTTAACAGGTTCTTCATTGCTACTACAAGGAGCAATGCATGGCTGCATGCAATAAATACTTGTTAAATGAATGACTGACAGAATGAATAAATAAAAAACAGGAAAGTAAAAGCTCATTACCATCAAGGTACCATCAGACCAAGAATGTGCATTAACTTCCTAACTAATGTCAATGTTTGTGATAACTTGAATTTTGCCCAAGCCATATTCATTCCTTTTTTTAATTAGAAAAAAAACATTATTTAAAAAAATTGAAAAGACAAAAATATATAAAGAATATTAACCATCCCATAATCTCTCTCCAGAGTAGCCACTATTAATTCCTGATTTATTTCCTTCTGGTGTTTTCTTGGCATCTATTCACTTAAGAATTTATGATGTACCTGCTACGTGTCAGGCAGTGGCAGCTATAGAAGTGAAGAAGGCAGACCAGGACCCTGCCCTCTAGAATTAGCCGACATTCTAATTGGCGGGAGGAGAGAAAGACAAAAAAATGAACAAGGTAATCACAGTCTATAAAGAGAGCACGCATGCTTCTCAATGCATATTTTCAATCAGTTTGTGTGAGTTGCAGAATCAGTTTCAACTCGTGTACCTTTTAACAACATCCTATGCTCGCAAGCATCAGTATGGCATTTGGCATTGCCATCAGCATCTGATGCTTTCCTTAATACCACCTGTTTCTTCTGCCCTGCTACATGCTGTAAGCAAGTCTATAACATTGAAGGTGGTCACCCCTCAAGGTCAACAGCTCTGCTGCTCTGAACTGACTACGAGACTCAGAGTCGGGCTTTCAGTTTTAACATCTTCCCTGGGGGAGCAAAAAGTAATTTTTCCCGCAGGCTAGCAAACAAGAAAGGTATTCCCGAGGTGAGGGGCAGTGATCTTCCAGGGGGAAAGGGGCTACCACTTGGAGACAGTGAAGCAATTATGGCATTAGGAGAAGGTGGGGAACTGAGGCAGCTCGGTTTGACACTGTTCTCTTGAAAAAGAGGCACTCTGGCAGGTACACCACACACATGTGGTGAGAAACCAGTTTCCTGGCATCCAGACTTTGCAGTTCTTTTTTCTTGTCAGAATCCTTCGTTGCCAATTAATGGTTCTGCAAACTTGTGATCTTTGATCAATTTTGACAATCTTATCTGACAGTATGTATCTTGGAGATGAGTGTGTGTGTGTGTGCGTGTATGCGTGTGGATTTGTGTGTGTATGTGTGGTTTGTGTTTTTATGTGTCTATGTGTATATGTGTGTTTGTGTATGTATGTGTTTGTGTGTATGTGAGTGACTGTGCGTGTGTGTGTGTACATTTTAAGCTAGTTCCCATACAGGAACTTTGCTCTAAGATCGAAAAGAAAGTCCAAAAAATCCAAGACACACACACACACACACACACACACACACACAGACAAAAGTACATTTGTTTGAAAGGCTCACATCTAATTAATTCCAAACAGTTGCTTAGTATTAATTGCAGTGAATTTCCTGTGGATCAAATTCATGAGTATCTTCTTTCTATGAACTGGGATGTGAGATTCATGACTCTATGATATATTATAATGGCCTTTCTTTTTTTTTTTTTTTTTTTTTTTTTTTTTGAGGTGGAGTCTTGCTCTGTCACCCAGGCTGGAGTGCAGTGGCCGGATCTCAGCTCACTGCAAGCTCCGCCTCCCGGGTTCCCGCCATTCTCCTGCCTCAGCCTCCCAAGTAGCTGGGACTACAGGCGCCCGCCACCTCGCCCAGCTAGTTTTTTGTATTTTTAGTAGAGACGGGGTTTCACTGTGTTCGCCAGGATGGTCTCGATCTCCTGACCTTGTGATCCACCCGTCTCGGCCTCCCAAAGTGCTGGGATTACAGGCTTGAGCCACCGCGCCCGGCCATAATGGCCTTTCATATGGTTATAGGCAACAATAGTGTCATCCATAATTTCGCTCTCTTTTCTCTCACTTTGTCGCTCCTGTTCTACCTCTGTTTCTTCCTGTCTCTGATTGTGATGTCTTAGATTTTTTTTCTCCCCTAGTTAATCGCACATAGAAAAATGTCTTAATTCAGACATCTGAAAAAAATTCAGAAGGGCTTTCCAAAGGTAGGCCTTTGAGGGATGTTGCATTTTGATTTTAGAGTAAGTCTTATTCTCTCTCTCTTGCTATATATATGTATATGTATATATACATTGCATATTGCATATATGTTCTTTATATATACATTATACAGACATGCGTGCACACACACACTTTATTATTCCTCCTTTGATATTTCTAGGGGAGTGTCTCAGTTCCTCTCATCCCAATGTTGATTACTGATCTACAATATGCTTCAGACACATTATCCGACATATTGGATTAAGGCCCACTCAGTTGCTATGCCCACAGGGCCCTGGGGTAACATAAGCTAAAAAAGAGACCAGTTGCCTGGTAAAATCTTAGGGGGTGTTATTGCACCAAGCATGACTGTGAGAGGCTTTCTCCATCAGTCTCCTGCTACCAACGCTCTTCCACGCCTTAACCGCCCAGGTGAACACCATCAGGACCGCTGGATAAATGCATTTGCAGCCTTCCCTCCTTTATCCAACAGATTCTCACCCCTCATAATGTCAGACAGATGGAGAGGTTTCCAATTCAGACTTGTTTGGTGGTTATATCCATTCAAATAAACTCTGACCTAGACATCTCTGTCCCAAACCTCTTGAATTTAACATACCTGAAAGGAGAAACACCTGTCTTTCATCTTGCCCCACCTTTACTTTGTTTCTCCAAAGGCTATGACAGTGCCAAGACGGCAGGCAGATTATTAAATAGGTGAATCTTAAGATGATGACCCATGAAAGGAAGAAAAGGACAATTATATGCACCGGTCTCTTCTGAGCCATCTTTCTCTGCAGTGCCTGGGCAGAGACTCTGGGGGAGATGAGAGGTTTGAACTTTTCTGTCCAAATCAACCAACGATTTTATTTTATTGCTAAACCTCCCACAGGATTTAAATTCCTTTCTCTCTGTGTGTAAACATGTATCTCAACTGCTTGGGAGATTGAGGTGGGAGGATTGCTTGATCCCAGGAATTCAAGGCTGCAATGAGCTCTGATTATACCTGTGATTAACCACTGCACCCCAGCCTGGATAACATGGCAAGATCCCATCTATAAATTCTAAAAAATTATACCACAACTGCCTCTAAGCCCTTTGTGTACAGGATTTTCCTGTGGTTTATATGGATTCTTAGGTCTGACCATGTCACCGTCACTCCATAAATGTATGTTTGTTTTTTGATAGCTGGCAATTGGTAGGAATTAGAACATCTCTTTAAGATGTGCAGTTGTTTTAAATGTACTAGTGCTTGTTTTAACAGGATTCCAGCTGCAGTACGTGAAACCCCCTCTTCTACTTGGGGAGCTCAATCAAGAGATGACAGTTGATGACTGAATTCATTTATTCATTCTGCAAACAGTTATTTTCTCCTAGGTTTGAGGGGGACTGTGCTTGGGATGGGAATGAGCCAGACATGATAAGAAGAAATGCTTCCCTTCAAAGGATACATAGTAAGATACGTGAGCAAAGCATTTAAAAAAGCGATAAATCTGCAATGAATTGAAGTGCCAAGTTACTGCTCAAACAAGGAAGCAAATAATCGTGCTTGGCATGAAGAAACACATGCAGGAAACTCGCCATTCCGGCCGGGTACGGTGGCTCATGCCTGTAATCCCAGCACTTTGGGAGGCTGAGGTGGGTGGATCACTTGAGATCAGGAGTTTGAGACCAGCCTGATCAACATGGTGAAACCCTGTCTCTACTAAAAATACAAAAAAAAAAAAAAAAAAAAAAAAAAAAGCCAGGTCTGGTGGCGCATGCCTGTAATCCCAGCTACTCAGAAGGCTGAGGCAGGAGATTCGCTTGAATGTGGGAGGGAGAGGTTGCAGTGATCTGAGATTGTGCCACTGCACTCCATCCTGGGCAACAGAGCAAGACTCTGTCTCAAAACAAAACTCATCATTCCTAGCATGGTGATAGTTCTCAGTTTGGCTGGAAGTAATAATGTTACTATATCTTAAAACAAGATCGAAGTTCAATTCTCACTTTCATGAAACTGTCCGGTGGCAGGCAGTCTACCAGCTGTGAGGGATGCTTCATGAACATAACTCTTTCTGTCTTTCTACACCATCATGCCCAGCAATGGCTTCCACCTCGTTATTTAACATGGCTGCTTGATGTGCAGCCATCAAGACTGCATTCCAGTTAGCGGGAACGGTCCCAAATCAGGGAAACACGCAGAGCAGAAAACTGATCAACTGATCAGAAGGAACTGGAGGGAAGGTGGGGCTGAAAGAATTTAAAGTCAGAGAAAAGATCCAGGAAATCAGAGAGGCAGGAAGCTTGGAGCAAATACGAAATCTTAGTACTAGAACTATCTTCATATAGACATATTAAATAAAAAGTTCACTTTGGTCATTATGAGGTGGGGGAGGGCCAATGATAGTTAAAGGAAAAGGACGCCACAAAAATTATTTTATTTGCAGAAAAAGAAAAAGAAAAACCTGGGCACTACTCCTAAATCACCTTCATCAGCAGCTAGGCCTTTCAAACACATCTGGACTATATCTTGTCTCCTTCTCCCCATCTCTGCTGTGCTCACCCTTGTCCAAACCACCATGATGTCTCATTGAGATTATTGCAACAGCTTCCTGAATAATTTCACTACTTTTGCACCCATCTCCTACAGTATATCCTTCATACAGATAGAAACCAGAGTGATTTTTTAAAAGACATAAACTGGCCGGACATAGTGGCTCACATTTGTAATCCCAGCACTTTGGGAGGCCGAGGCAGGTGGATCACTAGGTCAGGAGTTCGAGACCAGCCTGACCAACATGGTGAAACCCCGTCTCTACTAAAAATACAAAAATTAGCTGGGTGTGGTGGCGTCCGCCTATAATCCCAGCTACTCAGGAGGCTGAGACAGGAGAATCACTTGAACCTGGGAGGTGGAGGTTGCAGTGAGTAGAGATCGTGCCATTGCAACACCAGCCTGGGCAACAGAGCGACACTCCGTCTCAAAAAAAAAAAAAAAAAAAAAAAAAAAAAAAAAAAAAAAAAACATAAATCACACAAATATTATCCACTTGCTTAAAACCCTCCAATGGCTTCTCATATCCCCTAGAATAAAATGAAAACTCGTTACCACACCTTGCAAGGTGAATCTCTACCTCCTGACTGTTTTTATTTCCACTCTTCCATTTACTTACTAAGTTTCTAAAATCTAAAGTTCCTACCTTAGGGCCTTTTGCAGGAGCTATGCTCTCTTCCTGGAATGCTTTCAGAATTTTGTGTAGCTGGTTTCTTCTTGTCATTCAGATCGCAGATTAAATTTCACTTTCTCATCCATTGGCAAGTAGCCACTATCTATTTCATTCTATTTTAATACAATTGAAAAAAAAAACACTCTTTATTTTTTGTTTTGTCTTGTTTCTCCTTCTTCTTTATCTTCTGTTTTCTTCCATAAAGATGGCAGTTCCTTGAGAGCAGGGATCTTATCTCTTGCTCACCACTATATTCTTGCTTAGAGCCTAGTACATCACTTGGCGTATATTAGGTGCTCAATAAATATTTGTGAGTCAAATAGATGTATGTCCCCTCCACCTTAGATTGGAGGCTAGGTGTAATGGTTAATTTTATGTGTTAACTTGACTGGGTCATGGAATGCCCAGATATCTGGTTAAACATTATTTCTGGATGTGTCTGAGAAGATGTTTCTGGATGAGATTAACATTTGATTTGGTAAGCTGGGTAAAGAAGCTCTGTCGTCACCAATGTGAGTGGGTGTTGTCCAATCCATTGAGGGCTTGAATAGAACAAAAACATGAAGGGCGGATTAGCTATCTCTGCCTGACTGCTTGAGCTCACACTTTGGTCTTCTCATGCCCTCAATGCTCCTGGTTCTCAGGCAGACAAAACAGGACTGGAATCTATACCACTGGCTTTCTGCCTCTCAGGCCTTGGAACTATACCATGGGCTTTCTGGGTCTTCTGTTTACAGATAGCAGGTTATGGGACTTCCCAGCCTCCATAATCCTAATCCCCTGAGCCACTACCTTATAATAAATCTCTTTTAAATATATCTTCTATTATTTATCTTTCTCTGAAGAACCCTAATACACCCATCTTCCTTTGGGAAATAAGGGGTGTTTGCATCGACTATAGTTTTTTAAAGCTATTGCAAATGGAACATGCAGTGAGCCATGTGGCTTACAGAGACACTGGTTCCTGGGGTTACTTGCATTCAGCTGTTCCTGCCTGAGTGACAATTATTCTCTCCCAGTCTAGTCAAAGCTATTGATCTCTGAGTGTGAAGCAGGTTCTACAGCCCCAAAGGCAGCTGTAATTAACTGCTTGAGCCTTGAAAAGGTTTTCTGAGCTAAATCATAGCAACTAACATTTGTAAACAGTAGTTAGATGGAAAAGGTAAAATTATATATGTCACCCTGTTTTCTATCGTACACATTTTAAGGTTCAAAGGAATGATATCAAAATGAATATCCCAGTGTTCCCATTTGCACCTGCCTTGAATAAAAGCAAAGAAAAATATTTAAAATATAGTAAGACAAGTGGGTACTTCTCTCCATAAACTAAGACCAGGGATGTTTGAGGAGTAAAAGAATCATGCCAGTGAGACAGTGAGACCCATTTTTCACCTGTCAACCATGCTCAAATGAGTACCCAGTGAGATATCCTATAGAAACTAGTATAGAAATGTAATTCTCACGATAATTTGGAAGATACACACTGCCAGCCCTATTTTCCAGAAGAGGGAAAAGTGAAGCTCAGAAGTAACACACAGTCAAGTCATTCATTCATTCATTCATTCATTCATTCATTCATTCATTCAATCATGAAATGTATGTTAGGTATCTACTATATAACAGAGGCTGTGCCAGGCACTGAGTTTTCCATGATGAGTAAAACAGATGACTTTAAAACATTTATTCTTGTCCAGGTGTGGTGGCTTACACCTGTAATCCCAGCACTTTGGGAGGTTGAGCAGGGCTGGATCGCTAGAGGTCAGAAGTTCGAGACCAGCCTGGCCAACAGAATGAAACCCCGTCTCTATGAAAAATATAAACATTATCTGAGTGCAGTGGCTGGTGCCTGTAGTCCCAGCTACTCAGGAGGCTGAGGCATGAGAGTCACTTGAACCCAGGAGACGGAGGTTGCAGTGAGCTGAGATCATGCCACTGCACTCTAGCCTGGGTGACAGAGCAAGACTCCATCTCAAAAAAGAAAAATCTGAATTATCTCAGATACACTAACAAAGTGTGAAAAGAAAACATATAAGTATCCAGGAACCCAATAAATAGGCAAATAAATAAAATATTACCAATACAATTGAAGGCCCTTGCGTATCCCATTCCCGTTGCACCCCTCCCCTTTCCCTTAGGGGTAAACACTAGTGTAACTTGGGTGTTTATCATCCTTGGGCATTTCTTGGATTATAGTTAATTTTTATCTTCTTTTTGCATGCCTACATCTTTGAAACATCCTGCTGTGAATATGTATTTCTTTCAAGAAAGAAAAGCTGTAAAAGTTATTATTTTTATAGACCCAACAGAGATAGTGGAACTCAGCACTGAAAAAAAACAGGGCGAGGTGGCGGGCGCCTGTAGTCCCAGCTACTCCGGAGGCTGAGGCAGGAGAATGGCGTAAACCCGGAAGGCGGAGCTTGCAGTGAGCTGAGATCCGGCCACTGTACTCCAGCCTGGGTGACAGAGCAAGACTCCGTCTCCAAAAAAAAAAAAAAAAACAAACAAAACAAAAAGGTCCTTCAGGAGCTTGCCGCCAGTGGCCCTCCTTTGTCCTGTTGGGTCCTTTGACGCCAGCGGCCCCAGCTGTCTCTCCTGACACCTCTCCCAAGACCTAGATAACCCCTGGCCAGAAAGGACTCCTTTTCAGGTCCTCTTGTCTCCTAAAAATATTTAAAACACAATGTCTGTTGACGCCTGGAGCTGGGATTGTCAGGCTCCCGGTGGGAATTTGTCCTTGATCTCTTGCTACCTCGTGGACACCCACGTTCTTCTGGTCGACACCGACCAAGGGCAAAGAAGATCAAATGTTCAATCCCAGCAGCAGGGAAGAAAGTCATCCGAATGCATTTCCAATACAAAAGCTGAAATTAGAGTGAAGCTTCATCTTGCATTTTTTATGATGTGTGTCTTAGTCAACTTCTGTATTTGCAAAGACAAAGGGAATTAATATTTAATATGGCTATAGTGGAAGGAGAGGGGAATAATCCATTCTCTGCAGTGTTTTTGAACCTTCAATTGTCTTAAAATATCAGCCTTTAATCTCTTGATTATGAGATAGATGTGTCACTGTTCTATTTCTCATTGCTGTTGGGCAAGAACTATTTTATTCTTGGACTCAGGCAGACCTGAGTTTTAGTTCCAGCTCTGTCATTTATGCACTACGTGATCACGGGCTTCAGTTTTCTCTTCTAAGAAACAGGGTAATAATACCTACCTCACAGGGGTGCAATAAGGATTTAGCAAAATAGTCTTGGGGTGCCAGATTGAAAAAAAAGACTCTGAACCCTACAAACCCAGACTATTGACAATTTGCCTCCTGGGGAATGGGGATGGGGAGACTATTTATGTTATAGGAAGGGTAGAAGAAATCTCTTTCATGTGGACAGGCTGGCGTAGAAGAGAAAAGGAATAGTTTGAAATGTTAAAGTTTCTACTTGACCTTCTGTGCTGCTTAGAGACTGAATGAAGCTCAGGATATTTGAGACTTGGCCTTAACAGAGATTTTTGTGTGCGTTTATGAATATGAAGATAGGTCCAAGTCTAGATTGCCCTGCAGAACATGGGAGGGCCTGAGGGTGAAGGAATCTCAGAGAACAGAGAAGGTAGTCTTACAGGAAAGAGACAGCTGAAAAACAAGGCAATGGGGAGCCCAGCCAGCAGAAGGCTGAGTTGAGCTGAGATTTTAGCCCCAGTCCATCCGGACTCCTGGTGTCTGTTTTTTTCCACTGCAGTCTTACCTTTGTCAGACGAAAATATCTGAGGCAGGTCTCAATCAATTCAGAAAGTTTATTTTGCTGAGGTTAGGGATGCACTGTGACACAGCCTCAGGACGTCCTGACGACATGGGCCCAAGGTGGTCAGGGTACAGCTTGCTTTTATACATTTTAGGGAGACATGAGACATCAATCAATATGTGCAAGGTGTACATTGGTTTAGTCCGGTAAGATAGGCGGGACAATTGGAAGGGGAGGGGCTTCCAAGTCATAGGTAGATAAAAGACAAATGGTTGCATTCTTTTAAGTCCTTGATCAGTCTTTCACTGAATATGCAATTTAGTCAATGAATCTGCATTTTTACATAAACAACAGGGCAGAGGAAGCAATCAGGTATGCATTTGTCTCAGGTGTGCAGAGGGATGACTTTCTGTCCTGCACCTGGGAAAATCAGCTATCAATTTACATTGCCAGGGTGAAATTCAACACAAATGTCTTAGGATAAAGATCTTGAGGCCCACAAGGAATTTCCCTGTGGACAAATTGTAAGGGAGGTAGCTCTTTCATCTTTCTAGCTATCTTATTTAGGAATAAAATGGGAGGCAGGTTTGCCTGACACAGTTTCCAGCCTCACTTTTCCCTTGGCTTAGTGATTTGGGAGTCGCAAGATTATTCTTTTGTACCTTCTACACACACACACACACACACACACACACACACACTGTCTTGCATCCATTGTCCCACTGCCTGTAATTTTTTGAAACGCAATTTGAATTTTCTGTCTTTTGTATTGCTGATCCCTCTGTCTGGGGAGGGCTCTTCTCCTTCTCACTAGTCTCCTTCTGTTAAAATTTCAACCGGCTTGAAGCCCACCTCAAATGCTAGCTGCCTTCTGAAGCTTCCCTAGTCCCGGGCTACGCCTGCCCTTCCCCCATCTGCTCCTGCTCACCTGTGTCCGACATACACTGTTCACATACTTGGTGCCATCAGGGCCAAGAGAACACTTCCCCTTCATCCTCTGAAGGTTTGCTGGGATTATAGGCACATGCCACCACACCCGGCTAATTTTTGTATTTTTAGTAGAGGCGGGGTTTCACCGTGTTGCGCAGGCTGATCTCA
Source organism: Rhinopithecus roxellana (assembly GCF_007565055.1). Taxonomy (NCBI): domain Eukaryota; kingdom Metazoa; phylum Chordata; class Mammalia; order Primates; family Cercopithecidae; genus Rhinopithecus; species Rhinopithecus roxellana. The sequence continues at coordinate 81,044,815 of NC_044568.1, read as the reverse complement.
ACTCCTGATTTCAAGTGATCTGCCTACCTCAGCCTCCCAAAGTGCTGGGTTTATAGGCGTGAGCCACCCCAACTGGCTAACGAACACTTGTTGAGCATTCACTCAGTGCCAGACACTGTGCTAGGTGGTGTGGTTATTACAGTGAACAGGGACAAAAATCCTTGCCCTAATGGAGCTTACAGTCTAGTGGCAAGTGATGGGCAAACATAATAAATGAATTCAAATTACTTAGTATGTTAGAAGATCCTCAGGGATGTAGGAAAAATAATGGTTAGGAGTCAGGCAGATTCAAGAGCCAGGGGTATGGCCTGCAACTTTAAATAGGGTGATCAGGGAAGATGCCATTCTGAACAAAGACTCAAAGGAAGTGCAGGAGAAAGGTATATGAATATGTGGGGAACAGCATTCCATTCAGAGGGAACAGCCAGCACCAAAGCCCTGAGGCAGGAAAAGGCCTGGGACATCTAGCAAGGGGAAGGGTGTGGCTGGGACAGAGTGACCAAGGGTGAGACTAGTCGAGGAGGTTAGAGGGTTCATGGAGGAGGGAACAGGGACAGGGACTCAGGTCCTATAAATCCTTGCAGGCCATTGTGTGATTCTAGGCTTTTACCCAAAGTGAAATTGGGAGGGTCTGGGGACATTTGAGGAGAGGCACAGAGTGGTCTGACTTATATTTTCCCAGGATCATGCTGGCTCTTGTATGGAGAATATCCTGGATGAATGAACGACCAGATGAGCAAATGAATAAATGAATACCTTCTGGGAGGTGAGGTCAGGTTACTTTACTTTTCCTTTTGAAGTAAAGAGGCATGGCTGGGCGCAATGGCTCACGCCTGTAATCCCAACACTTTGGGAGGCCGAGGTGGGTGGATCACCTGAGGTCAGAAGTTTGAGACCAGCCTGGCCAACATGGCGAAACCTGGTGTCTACTAAAAATACAAAAATTAGGCAGGCGTGGTGGCGCACGCCTGTAGTCCCAGCTACTCGGGAGGCTGAGGCAAGAGAATTGCATGAACCCGGGAGGCAGAGGTTGCAGAGGCAGCCATGATTGTGCCACTGCACTCCAACCTGGGGGACAGAGCAAGACTCGGTCTCAAGAAAAAACAAAAACGTGCTGACAGAGTCAGTGCCCTTATATAAAGGCTGGAATATAACAAAAGCCCACCCAGAGTTGTACCCAGGCCTTTCCTGGGCCTTGAAGCATGACAAGATAACAAAGGAATTCTTAACAGGACCCGTTTAGGATTAAACAAGTTTTTATTGAGGGCCTGAAGAAACTCCTCAGGCCTCCACAAACAAGTTTACTGGGGGTCTGAAGGAACTCTCCAAACCTCTGTGATTTAGCAGGAGACAAGATAAGGGTAATCACCCCCAGCATCTGGACCCACTTAGATTAAGTAAAATTTACTGAGGCTCCAGAGGAAGGTCTTCAGGACTCAGATTAGTTATAGATTAAAAGAAGTTAATCACTTATGTCTTTAGATGAATGCACACGTACACATATCCATATAGCTTAGAAGGTATATGAGTGCCAGGAAACTTTGTAATTTTGAGTTGGTCTGGTGATAATTTCCAGACCTTCTCCCTGTAACTGGTTACTGAAATAAAAACTCCCTCCTTTTCTAGTTCATCAGCATCTCGTTATTGGGCCGCGAGAATAAGCAGCTCCACCCTTGGTTTGTTCCGGGAACAATTCTGGCAGCCAAGCCAGTTTGATACATACTGAACCATTATATAGCAAAGAGGTTTGTAAACCGCTCAGTGATTGTCAAATACTAGCTTCTATGACTGTTGTCATTTTCACCTCCTATCACGAACCTGCATCCTTCGTAGGTGGAATTCCAGAGCCAGCTGATAGGTGACATGTGCAGGAGACCCCACACTTAGAAAGAAAACATGTTCGGTTTTGTTATTGGTGGAAGAGATTCCGAGTTACCCCAAGTTACAGCCTATCCTTTCGGGTCTGGTCCGTAGAATTTCAGTACATCCTCAGAAGAGAGACGGACTGAGGGGCATAAGGCAGAAAAAGAGATCGAAGCAAGCTCTAAAACAGGAATGGAAGTTTATTTTAAAAGGTCTTAGAACAGGAAAAAAAGGAAGGTGTGCTTGGAAGAGACCCAAGCGGGAACCTGCAGGTTAAACAGAAAAGATCAAACGCCCCATTTAACCAGGATCCTAGGACTTTGTTTTGTTTGAGACGTAGTCTCGCTCTGTCGCCAGGCTGGAGTGCAGTAGCGCCATCTCGGCTCACTGCAACCGCCGCCTCCCCGGTTCAAGCAGTTCTCCTGCCTCAGCCTCCCCAGTAGCTGAGACTACAGGACCGTGTCACCACACCCAGCCAATTTTTGTATTATTAGTAGAGACGGGTTTTCATCATATTGGCCAGGCTGGTCTTAAACTCCTGACCTCGTGATCCGCCCACTTCGACCTCCCAAAGTGCTGGCTGGGATTACAGGCCAGAGCCAGCGTGCCTGGCTGATCCTAGCACTTTCACAAACTCGCGTCTTTCCCATAATTCCTCCCTTGCGGTTTCCGCATGCTCAGTGCTTTCTGTACCCTTTGGAATTGAACATGCACGGTATGTTTTGGGAGTTATACGCATGCCCATCTGAGACTTTCTTACCTTTTCCGTTGGAGTGTATGGGATATCGTACTTCGCCTTTTCGGTCTTTTTTTTTTCTCTCTCTCTCTTTTTGAGACAGAGTCTCGCTCTGTGGCCCAGGCTGGAGGAAAGCGGGGGTATGTCAGCTTACTTCAACTTCCGCCTCCCGGGTTCAAGCAATTCTCCTGCCTCAGCCGCCTCAGCCTCCCCAGTAGCTGGGATTACAGGTAGCGCGTGATACCACACCCGGCTGCTTTTTGTATTTTTAGTAGAGACGGGTTTTCATCATGTTGGCCAGGCTGCTCTTGAACTCCTGACCTCGTGATCCGCCTGCCTCGGCCTCCCAAAGTGCTGGGATTACAGGCGTGAGCCACTGCGCTCGGTTGATCCTAGGACTTTGAAAAAGCTAGCTGCTTTCTTGTAATTTCTTCCTTAAGGTGGACTTTCCGCATGCGCAGTGCTTTCTGTTAGCCTTCGGGATTGAACATACGCAGTGTGTTTTGGGAGTTGTACGCATGCCCATCTAAGGCTGTCTTCCCTTTTCCGGTGCCGTATTTGTCTTTTTTTTTTTTTTTTTTTTTTTTTTTTTTGAGACGGAGTCTTGCTCTGGCCCAACCTGGTGTACAGTGGCGGCATCTCAGCTCACTGCAACCTCCGCCTCCCGGGTTCAAGCAATTCTCCTGCCTCAGCCTCCCCAATAGATGGGATCCCGGGTTCAAGTAATTATCCTGCCTCAGCCTCGCCAATAGCTGGGATTACAGGCGCGCACCACCACACCCAGCTAATTTTTGTATTTTTAGTAGAGACACGGTTTCATCATGTTGGCCAGGCTGGTCTTGAACTTCTGACCTCAGGTGATCTGCCTGCCTCAGCCTCCCAACGTGCTGGGATTACAGGCGTGAGCCACCATGCCTGGCGGATGCTAGACTTTTGTAAACTCGCGTCTTTGCCGTAATTCCTCCCTTTGGGTGGGCTTTCCGCATGCGCAGGGCTTTCTGTACCCTTTAGAACTGAACGTGCACAGTGTGTTCAGGGAGTTATACGCATGCTCATCTGAGGCTTTCTTCCCTTTTCCGGTGGAGTGTATGGGAGATCAAACTTAGCCCTTTTTGGCTCTCTGTTTTTTGAGAGGGAGTCTTGCTGTGTGGCCCAGGCTTAAGTCCAGTGGCGGGATGGCGCGGGGCCAGCTCACTGCAACCTCTGCCTTCCAGGTTCAAACAGTTCTGCCTCAGCCTCCCCAGTAGCTGGGATTACCGGCGCGCCACGCCGCCAGGCTAATTTTTTGTATTTTTAGTAGAGACGGAGGTTTCATCATATTGGCCAGGCTGGTCTTGAACTCCTTACCTCGTGTTCCGCCTGCCTCGTAATCCACCCGCCTCGGCCTTCCAAAGTGTTGGGAATACAGGCGTGAGTTTCCGCGCCCAGCGGATCCTAGGACTTAATATCAAATTCGCCTCTTTGCGGTAATTCCTCCCTTACCGTGGGCTTTCCGCATGCGCAGTGCTTTCTATATCCTTTGGAATGGAGGATGCGCAGTGTGTTTAGGGAGTTATACGCATGCCCATATGAGGCGTTGTTCCCTTTTCCGGTGGAGTGTATGGGAGACCATACCTCGCCTTTCTTACTGCTCTTTTTTGAGACGGGATCTCGCTCTGTGGTCCAGGCTGGAGTATAGTGGCGGGATCTCGGCTCACTGCAACCTCCGCCTCCCGGGTTCAAGCAATTCTCCTGCCTCAGCCCCCCCTCGTAGCTGGGATTACAGTCGCGCGCCACCACACCAGGCTAATTTTTTTGTGTTTTTGGTAGAGACGGGGGTTTCACCATGTTGGCAAGGCTGGTCTCGAACTCCCGACCTCAAGTCATCCGCCCGCCTTGGCCTCCCAAAGGCCATTTTTGTCTATTAACACGCATGCCCAGGAAATTGCTTCTCCTTGGGGTCTGCATTCAGTTAACATTTTAATGTTAACAGGTGTGGACCTTCAGGAAATGGTCTCTTCCTGGCTCTGCTGAATTATTTTTAGAGAGGCAGTGTGGTAATTGCCGAACCAACACCTGACATTCAGTGGGGGGCCGGAGAGCCCCCTCCTGCCCTGCTCATGCCCAACAACCTGTAACGGTTTAACACTCTGCTGTCTCCATTTTCAAATTCTTAATAAATTTTTAACAAGGAGCCCCGCGTTTCCATTTACTGCAAATTATTTAATTGGTCCTAGATATAAGGAAAGACACATTACAATGAAGCCAGTTGAAAATTGGCATTTCTTATGCCTGCGTATAGCACTTGATAGAATTATGAACCGTGTCCCCATAGATTAACTCGGTAGTATTTTACATCAACCTTGTAAAATGGATGTTTTCATATTCAGCGTTCAGATGAAGAAATTAAGCCTCGGAGCGCTTGAGTGACATTCCCAAGGAGCGCAAAACCAGCCAGTGGTAAAACTTAGAGCCTTTTTCCTATAGGAAGTAATGGTTGGTTTACACATTCTTGGGTCCCTCTGAATTAGACCCTCCAAAAGAGAAACTCGGGAATTAGCATTTAAAATAAGCATCTCATGTGATTTTCTTTTTTACTCATCAAAGAAGTTTGGAAAATTTTGGTTTACAGTAATTACGAAACTCATTCGTTCCCAACTTGACTGCAGAACTTCTTTAAAAATTCAGATTTCAAGGCTTTGCTCTGAGATGCTGAATCTGCACCCTTTAAGGCAAGGGAAACTTTTCAATCCATTGCGCAGACCATCTGGATGTTCTTCCTGGGTTTGAAAGTACTGACATCGATGATTGATTTGGACTCTGGCCTGTCAATCACTCAATGACAGCCATCTATCCCTATTCTTTCTGATCATAAAGACTTACAATTTGCCTCTGGGCACCTGGCCTCTGGAGGGTCTCCTAAAAAAGACAACGATAGAGTCCATATGCTTGTGGAAAAATTTATCATCCTAAAGATCAAGAAAAGGGTAGAGGCAGTGAGATCTGTTGATGCCCTCCTTTTCAGAATCTTATATTCTTTATGTTAACCCTTTTTACAAAGCTGGATCCAAGAAAAGTAACTATTTCACTTTTTTTTTTCTTTTGGAGACAGATTCTTGTGCTGTAGCCAGGCTGGAGTGCAGGGGTGCAATCTCAGCTCACTGCAACCTCCGCCGCTTGGGTTCAAGCGATTTTCCTGCCTCAGCCTCCTGACTAGCTGGGACTATAGGCATATGCCACCACACCCGGCTAATTTTTTGTATTTTTAGTAGAGACGGGGTTTCATCATGTTGTCCAGGATGGTCTTGAACTCCTGACCTCATGATCCACCCGCCTCAGCCTCCCAAAGTGCTGGGATTACAGGTGAGAGCCACCTTGCCCGGCCTCTATCTCACTTTTGAAGATTCCAAGTTGGCCAACTTTTACAGACAAAGGAGGGATCTAGTTCTTTATGGTCTTCCAGGACTCCAGGCAAAGGGAATCTAAGGAATTAACAGGAACGTTCTCAAACAGTCAGCTTCCCCAGAGGAAGGGCAATAGGAAAGACTGAAGCAAACACAACATAGAAAAGACAATAGCAAATGTCTGAAGGCAAATGTATCTCCAACCTGGGGATCTGGTTAAAATGCAGATTCCAGCTCAGCAGGCCTGGAGTGGGACCTTGATGCTAAATTTCTAACAAGCTTCCAGGGTGCTTAAGCTGCTGATGCACAAATCACTCTTAGAAGAATGAAATCTTTTTTTTTTTTTTTTGAGACGGAGTCTGGCTCTGTCGCCCAGGCTGGAGTGCAGTGGCCGGATCTCCGCTCACTGCAAGCTCCGCCTCCCAGGTTTACGCCATTCTCCTGCCTCAGCCTCCCGAGTAGCTGGGACTACAGGCGCCCGCCACCTCGCCTGGCTAATTTTTTGTATTTTTTAGTAGAGACAGGGTTTCACCATGTTAGCCAGGATGGTCTCGATCTCCTGACCTCGTGATCCGCCCGTCTCGGCCTCCCAAAGTGCTGGGATGACAGGCTTGAGCCACCGCGCCCGGCCAGAAGAATGAAATCTTAAAGTGTTTCGTTTTAAGATGACTGACAAGTCCCTGGCATTGTGAATGGGGGATAAAAACAAATCTCCAACATTCCTCTTGTCCAGATAATAAATTCCATGTCATTTGTAATATTAAAGCACTATATAACCTTAATGCATCCTAGCCCATCCTGTTAGCACCTACACGTGCAATCCTGATTAACTGTGTTAATAACAACTAGTGTTTATCTAAAAATATTCTTAACATGCATGGAAACAAAATAAAGCATCAAGGAAAACAATCCCTGCACGAATTCTTCGTGATTCTTTGGTCTCACAGTCTGGGGTTGGGAGAACAAATATTTCAAAAAACAAAAGAAAATCTCCACGTATATGTGGCAAGAAGTGGTGGGGAATAGGGAGAAAAACTCGAGATAGAGGCCAAAATGAAGTTTGCTCTTATAATTTATTTTTGTGCAAACTGTCTGGTTAATTGGCTCTCAGATGGACATGCTTGGATCTGAGCCTGGAAAGAAGTCAGCTTTGAAGGTCCTGACTCCCAGGGTGATGGTAAGAATTATGCAGCTGGAGTAAGTAAAGTGCCTTAGCTTATTAATTCATTCTTTGAACATTCAACCAGTATTTACTGAGTGCCTATTACGTACTAAGTAGTAGCACACAGCAAATAAGGCAGATGAAATTCTTGCCTTCATGGAAGTTAAAGTCTAGCAGGGTAGACAGACATGAATCAATGAAACGGGTGAATGAGCAGGATAATGTGGGTGCAGTGGGCATCCTACTCAGAGCCTCTTGGTTGGTGTATCCTTCCCCCAGTATTGCCCAACAGCTAACATTTGCATCCTTGTGCAAAGGTGTGCCATTGGACAATTGGGGTTGCCTCAAAGTTTTTGTCCTGGACTCCAGGGCAGCCCTCAGTTGAGTGGCTCACTAATGCAAGAATACAATAGACAAGTTCCCTTTCACAAGGCAGGATAGAGTCTATGGAGCTCTTTATGCGCCAGAGCTCCCAGAAGGAGAAAGGAGGCTGGACTTCATCTGAACTACATCTTTGCTTGGCTTTTCTCATGTCCTGTCCTACCTCCCTCAGCCCCTTATGAGTTTCTGTTGAGAGCATTCCCTTAGTAGGCCAATTAATTGCAAAAGAATCCTCAGGCTCTACTTCTAGAGAATCCGACCTGAGATACAAGATAATTCCGGACAGTGATTAGGGATATAAGGAAATAAAACAAGGCAGGTATGGCGGCAGGTGACCAGGGGAGAAGATCAGGGGTCAAGGACGACCATTTGGAGGAGGAGGCATTTGCGCTCAGAACTGAGTAAGATCTGAATGGCAAGGGAGACCTGGGGGAGAAGTATTTCAGGCAGAGAGAATTGCTAGTATAGAGACCTCTGGAAGAAATGAACTGGCCATGTTTGAAGGCCTAGAAGACAGCCAGAGCATGAAGTGCAATAGATGCTGGGAGAATGGAAGGAGACATGGTCAGAGGGGCAGCAACAGTGCCCTACTTTGTGAGCTTGGGAGAGGATTTAGATTGCATTCCAAATGTGATAAGGAGCCATTGCAAGGAGTTGAGACCTGATTGGGTTTTAGTAAGATCACTATGGATGCTCTCTGGGGCATAGATTATAATTCATTGCCTGGAAATAATAGTTGCTAAATAAATAATAGCTCAATCAGCAGCTCAATTACCGCCTTTCAGAAGTATCTCAGCAAAGATTCGTACATTAGGAAGTAAATTTGACATGACTGTCCCCCAAGGGCTATTTGAAATAAATTACAGTTCCGTGATTCAGCGACCTCTCATGCTAGTACTCCTGGTGCCACCTGACTGGTCTGCTAGGACTTTTTGTTATTATTATTGTTTCACTTTTTGGAAAACCTGAAAAGGCATAGATTTGAACACGTCATTATTTCTTTGAAAGATTCTTTTGTTTCGTTGACTTTTCATATAGAAAGATGAGACAGTCTTTTGGAAACCGGGCATGCACCTGTCTTCTTAGAATGAGAGGCAGGAACCTACTACAGCAGAGAATGCCTTTGAAAGTAGTAAAGCCCTGGCAGTGAGTATGATACATAAGGTCTTAGTACAGGTACTGGTGGTCTGAGTTCTAGTCTTGACTCTTACAGAACCGAGTGACTTTGGGGAAGTGTTACGGTTTGGCTGCGTCCTCATCCAAATACCAACTTGAATTGTAATAATCCCCACGTGTCAAGGGTGGGGCCAGGTGGAGATAATTAAATCATGGGGGCAATTTTCCCCATACTGTTCTCATGGTAGTGAATAAGTCTCATGAAATCTGATGGCTTTATACATAGGAGTTCCCCTGCACAAGCTCTCTTGCCTGCCGCCATTTAAGATGTGACTCTCCTCCTCATTTGCTGTGAGGAGGAACTGTGAGTCCATTAAACCCCTTTCTTTTATAAATTACCCAGTCTCGGGTATGTCTTTATTAGCAGTGTGAAAATGGACTAATACAGGAAGTGACTTGTCCTCTCTGGGCGTTCGTGGCTGCCCCATGGTGTTTGTTTCTCTCATAGACACCTTGTTACACCATTGTCCAGAAATGGGCTTTCTGCTTTGTTTAGTAGTTTTCACTTTCCCTCCTAGGTGATGTGATTGGTCGATTCTGCTGTGATTTAGCATCAATAGAAGAATTTACAGAGCACCAATATTTGACACAACCAAAGTGTTATGTAGTATGAGCTTCCTTTTTGCCTCTTTAAGCAAGCATTCAGTTTCCAGGCAACTGGCTCCTCGTTGCTCTCTAACAACAGATTATTGTTTTAAACAACTTCTATGGTGTTTTCTAACTCCAAAAGGAACATATTCATATAATACAAAAAGTTGTAAAATCCAAGCAAGCCAAACACTGGTAAAAATAATGGCTACTTATCAAGCACTTCCTATGTGCCAGAAACTGAATTAAGCATATACTTACATAATTTTATTCTCACTACAATATTCCAAGACAGAGACCATCATTATCTTCATTTTAGAGAAAAGGAAACAGGTTGACTGGGGTCAAATAGCTTGCTTAATTAGGCAGCTATTAGGTAACAAAACTAAGCTGAATGCATGTTTTCCTATCCTAAAACTTGAACTCTTAACCACTCAAACAGCATCCCACCAATTGGATGAATTATCATGAATATTTGTTACATAGTCTGCTATATTTTGTGGTATATGCAGTATGCATATGCATAAATGTGATTTTGTCCAGTTTCATTATCCACTGCATATATCTCATTTCCAACCAAAGGCACAGATATGTATGTATGTATGTATGTATGTATGATCTCACATATACACACGCACAGTGGGATATAAACACCATGAGGACAAGGACCATGGCTGTCTTTTCAACCTCATATCCCTGGCACCTAGAGCAGAGCACAAAACGCAGCAAGCACTCAATGGATATTTGTTGAATAAATGCACTTAATAAACAGAAGCTCAGTCAGCAGCTTTTACCTATAAATATATAAATGTTTCGTAATCTGCTTCTTCCCATGAAGCAATTTCTATCATGAATACAACGTTCACCATTGTAGCAATACCTCATTTTTAATGACGACACACATTATAAAAGGTTATTTAAGGCCAGGCGCGGTGGCTCACGCCTGTAATCCCAGCACTTTGGGAGGCTGAGGTGGGTGGATCCCGAGGTCAGGAGATCAAGACCATCCTGGTTAACATGGTGAAACCGTGTCTGTACTAAAAATACAAAAAAATTAGCTGGGCATGGTGGTGGGCACCTGTAGTCCCAGTTACTGGGGAGGCTGAGGCAGGAGAATGGCGTGAACCCGGGAGGCGGAGCTTGCAGTGAGCCAAGATCGCGCCACTACACTCCAGCCTGGGCAACAGAGTAAGACTCCACCCTGCCCCCCACCAAAAAAAATAACCTTTATTTTCAGTCCTTGCTTTTTATTACGCCTGAGAGCTATCTTGAAACAGTCTTCCCTTGGCTTCAGGAATGCTACTCTTTGCTGGTTTTTCTGTGATCTTTCTAGTTACTTCAATATCCTTTGCTTCCTTATCTTTCACCTTGCTCTCCAGCACTCCTATGCTGAAGTTTCTCAGGGCTTGGACCTGGGCACTTGTACACCCCAGCTGTGTACACTTCCTGGGTAAGACCATACACACCTTTGTCTTCAGTAGGGACCCTACTGTCTTCCAGACACATGTTATGCACTCCATACCCATTATATAATTTGGATATGTAAATTACATCTCTCACTTCCTCTTCACAATAGTGCTTTGAGGTAGTCACCATCAAACTTGGAAGCACAGAGAGGCTACATGACTTTGCCAAAGTTACACAGCTGTGAAACAGAAGGGCTAGGATTTGAAGTTGAATATGTCTTATGAACAAAACAGAAGCTCTTTCCTCTATATTCTTCAGAGCGCTTAACACAGAACATCTCTTGCTCTTTAATCACTGCTACTGGAAGCAGTAAATCCTACTTTTTAATTCCCAGGGACTATTTTTGTGAGCCATTTCTTCTGGCTAAATATATTCTCTCTCATATTCTCCATTTCCCATCTCTTTTCCTTTTCCTTACAAGTCTTTCTCTTCCTTTTGTTTTTGCTTTTGAATCCCCAACCCTGACAATTAGAGACTGCCACTCAAACAGAATGTAGGTTTTAATGGAAATAGTGTCTATGTTATAACTGAGTTTTGGCTGTCCGGCAAGACCCTGAACTTAAGCCAGTCAAATTATTGTAGAATGTTCTCAGCTAAAACCGGGTTCTTGTCACACGCCCAGGAAAGATTAGGCTTGTGGACACATAGAAGGGTGAGGAGTAGAATTTACTGGATGAAAAGGAAAAAGGAAAAATAACTCTCAGCAAAACAAGAGAGTCCTGCTAGCAGGCCTCCGGCCTCACAGATTGAATCCCAGGTTACTACACAGGAACTGAAGAGGCCACGCTCCTCCCCCTGCAAACAGCGCAAACTTCCCCTGGCTACACCCCCTTCCCTCAGGGCACAGGGCATCAGTAGGGAAAGGGTGGGCTTCATCTGGGACCAGCAGTCTGGTTTTTCAGCCTTCAGGCTGTTTTAGGCTTGGAGATGGGGTTTCGCCAGGGACCACTGGCTGTCTCCTGTCAAAATCACCATGCTCCACTGGATCAAATAGTTAAAACACAGGCAAGCCGGCTTTAAAGAGGCCATTTGTTGCTGCTTACTCACTATGTGCTTCATGTGGGGAGCTGGGAAGGACACTGAGAGGCTTCGTGGTAACAGCACCAGAGTACTGCCACTTCTCTTCTCTACCTCCACTCCTGGCACCTTTTCCCCGTGTGTATGCAACTCCCCAGCCCAGATTCATGGAGAGGAGCATGACTATGGCAGTAGAGGCTAGGCACTGGGGATTCTAGGAACCACATAGAAGTTACCCTGTGTGAAACAGAAAACCAAACACTGCATGCTCTCACTCGTAAGTGGGAGCTGAACAATGAGAACACATGGACACAGGGAGGGGAACATCACACACCGGAGCCTGTTGGGGGGTCGGGGGTAAGGGGAGGGAGAGCATTAGGACAAACACCTAATGCATGCAGGTCTTAAAACCTACACAACGGGTTGATAGGTACAGCAAACCACCATGACACATGTATACCTACGTAACAAACCTGCATGTTCTGCACATGTATCCCAGAACTTAAAGTAAAACAAAACAACAACAACAGCAAAACAGAAGTTACCCTGTATGAGCTTCCAAAACCATCCAAGGAATGTGTGTCCTTGTGAGATGTCGTTAGTGCCTTTCTTTGGGGCAAATGAACCTCACAGGGTGATTCTGAGCATGGAGAGAAACAATGTGCCTGTATTAGTCAGTTCTCATGCTGCTAATAAAGACATACTCGAGACTGGGTAATTTAGGAAGAAAAGAGGTTTAATAGACTCACAGTTCTACAGGGCTGGGGAGGCCTCACAATCGTGGCAGAAGATGAAGGAGGACCAAAGGCATGTCTTACATGGCGGCAGGCAACAGCGCGTGTGCAGGGGAACTACCCTTTATAAAACCGTCAGATCTCGTGTAACTTATTCACTATCACGAGAACAGCACAGGAAAAACCTGCCCCCATGATTCAATTACCTCCCACCGGGTCCCTCCCATGACATGTGGGGATTATGGGAACTGCAATTCAAGATGAGATTTGGGTGAAGACACAGCCAAACCACATCAGTGCCCAAGCACATTTTAGCACTCGTGTGGTAATGTCTCAAATGAGGACTCAAATCTCAGAAAGCCTACAGCATACTGAAACAGTGAAGTCCAGCCTGTCCAGTAGAACTTCCTTAGAGGGTGGGAATGTTTTACATGTATGTTGTCCACCGCACTTGCCATGAGCCACGTACACCAAGGCCGCCTGAGCCCTTGAAATGTAACTGGTGCAAGAACTGAATTTTACATCTAATTTAACTGTAATGAAATTAACTGGCCTTATGTGCAGTTGTTTCAAGGAAAACAAAGACATGAAAAAGAATACTTGGAGAGTGGGTGGAAGGTACAAAAAAAAATTTTAGTGCTAGAGGGTGGAGTCAGGGAGCAAGACACAAAAATTCCTGCCCTCTTGAAGCTCCTCGTCTAAGGGAAAGGCAGCTATTAATCAACGAATTCTACAAATAATTAACTACAATCACAACAATGCAACAACAGAAAAGTATGGCATGCTATGAGGGCACATGAGAGTTATTTCTCCTGGTGTAGGAGGGCCAGTGTTTGTCCCATGGGTGAGTGGTGATCTATTCTATTGCTGAATCTCTGTATCATTGATCATACCTATTTATCTACTTACCTTTCTTTCTCTCTGTTACGGGCTGAATTAAATCTCCTCAAAATTCACATGTTGAAGCCATAACATGGGATTTCAGGATCTCAGAACCCAGTATCTCGGAATGTGACTGTATTTGGAGAAAGGCTCTTTAAAGAGGTCATTAAGTTAAAATGAGGTCAAATGGATGGGCTCTAATCCAATGACTGGTGACCTCATAGGGAGGAGAGATTAGGACACAGACACACAGACACACATAGAGAAAGAACCATGTGAAGACACGGGGAGGAGAAGGCCACTGACAAGCCAAGGAGAGAGGCCTCAGAGGAAAACAACCCTTCTGACACCTTGATCTCAGACTTCCATCCTCCAGAACTGTGAGAAATAAATTTCTGTTGTTTAAGCCACCCAGTCTGTGTTACTGTGTGACAGTAGCCCTAGCATACTAATACAGTATTCATCCAACCATCTATCCATCCACTTGCCCACCCACCCATCCATACATCTACCCAACCATCCACCCATCTAGCGACCCATCCATCCATCCACCCACCCATCCATCCACCCATCCATCTACCCACCTATCCATCCATCCATCCATCCATCCATTTATCCATTCATCCAGTCAGTATTATTTATTTTAGTTATGCCATGAACTTCAAACATTGCTTAAGAGGACCATGTTATTGTGTTGTCTTCCACATATTATTATTAACCTAAAATTAACACTAATAATGATTACTGTTTCTCACCTCCCAGCTTGTGCTAGATCCTTTATACTTATTTTCTAATTTAAACCTCCCAGTCAGCTCAGACTTGTTAAGTAATACATTCAAAATCTTACGATCAGTAAGTAGAAAAGCAAGCCTTGAATCCAGGTCTCTCTGCCTTTCAAAGTATTTGATGGTTTATCTCAAAGAGACCAGGAGCTGATATTCCTTCCTGCCTTCTCAGCTTCATCCAAAAATAGCCCAGCCAGGGATGGGACAAGAATAATTAATGCATGGTCTGTCTTCTAATGAAGGGAAAGAATCCATTGCTTTGCAAAACCCTCTTGGCCCTTTATATAATAAAACACCTTCTTCCTGTGTACACACCACTGCTCTTAGGAAGAGATACGGAACATGATGAAGGGCATGGCTTTGAAGCCAGTTAGAACTAGGTTCAAATCCCAGATCTACCATTTGCTACCTAGTAACCTCAGGCAAGTTACCAAAACTTCTGAAGTTTTTCAATAATGGAATGACAGTAATGGTGTCTATCAATTAGATCCATGTTTTGACAAACATTTTTGAATACTGAATGCTGAGCTTACCATGTGCTTGACAGTGGTGATACAGCAGAGAGCATGACACACATGGTCCCTGCCTACATGGAGCTCATGACCTAAGGGAAAAGGCAGATATTAATTAAATAATCATACAAATAATTAACTATACTCATAATAAGTGCAAGAAAGGAAAAGTATGGTATGTTACAAGAGCACATTGTGAGGATATTTGAAGAGGTGACATTTACCCTGGGATCCAGAGAATGAGGAGTTGTTAACCAAGTCAAGAGGGGCGTGAAACACCTCCCATACAGAGAAACCATCAGGTTTGAATGTCCAGGTGTTGAGTGTGTTTGGAAAGCCAAAGATGGTCAGTGTGGCTGGATGAGAGAAGATGGCCAGGGTCGGGGGCTGGTGAGGGTGTGGCATAGAGCGACACTTGGACGTTGGGTGAGTGCAGGAAGAAAGAGAATCTGAAGCTGGGTTACAAGTTTTCTTTGTATTCAAATTGCAGAAGCAATGCTATCAAAGACAATGGTAATAGCTAACTTTCGTAGAGGCTTTACTACACACTAGGCACTTTTCTGAGAGCTTTACATATATAATCTTATGAATTTATCCTCACAACACACAGCAAGATGTGCACTGCTATTATTTTAATTGTCAAGATGAAGAATATTTAGCTGGGCAGATTTAGAAACTTTGCTAAGATCACTGCTGGCCAGTTTCAGAGCAGGTGCTTGAACTCAGGCTGGTGTGGCTCCAAATTCAATTACCATGGCTTTATATTGTTTTTTTTGAAATGAAGAATCACCACAATTCCTAACACTATCTCTATGAATATTACTTCTACTTCTCTTGTTCCTCCTTCCTTCCCTCCTCTCCTCCTCTCTTCCTCCTTCTACTTCGGCTTGTACTACTTCTCTTTCTATAGTTTCTACTGCAAGTTAAGCATCTCTAATCCAAAAATCCAGAATTTGACATGCTCCAAAATTCAGAACTTTTTGAATGCTGATATGGAACCGTAAGTGGAAAATTCTACATCTGACCTCACATGATGGATCATAGTGAAAACTTTGTTGGCTGGGCGTGGTGGCTCAGGCCTGTAATCCCAGCACTTTGGGAGGCCAAGGCGGGCAGATCACGAAGTCAGGAGATCGAGACTCTGCTGGCTGACATGGTGAAACCCATCTCTACTAAAAAAAAAAAAAAAATTAGCCGGGTGTGGTGGCGGGCACCTGTCGTTCCTGCTACTCGGGAGGCTGAGGCAGGAGAATGGTGTGAACCTGGGAGGCAGAGCTTGCAGTGAGCCAAGATCGCACCACTGCACTCTAGCCTGGGCGACAGAGTAAGACTCTGTTTCAAAACAAAAAAAATCTGAAATCCGAAATATTTCTGGTCCCATGCATTTCTGATATGGGATACTCAACTTGTATTATGTGTATTATGTCTACTACATTGACCACTCCTACTATGTCTACTACTACTATTTGTCCTATTTCTGCTACACCTACAGCTATTTACCAAGGTCATGACTTTTTCCCCAGTGCTTACAAGAGTTGAACTTTTAGTCACTAACCACGGATATAAACCTGACTTCCACATGAAAGACCTAGATAAGACATTGAGACAGAAGATATTCTCAAATTGACATTGATTAGCATAAACCTTACTAAGCTAAATACAAGGCAGTATCTTAACAAGTAATATTGTATTTTCAATACTAAATTGAGAAGGATGACTGTTTATTTTACATAGTCTTGCTCTTGTCCTAACTACCATGTCCAGTTTGAAGGTTGCTGTTCTGCAAAGCACATTATCCTTAAATCTAAAGAGCCCGAGTATTCCCAGACCTGATGTTTTCTACCCGTCTTTTCCTTCATTTTTCCAAATAGTTACAGGACTTTAATGCTTCATTTCAAAGAAGGAAAAGAAGCAGTCCATGATTTTTCTCTCTCCAAAAGCCTGTGCTGAGTACAAGACCCTGGGAGAGAGGAAATGCTGTCACAATACAATTATCTTTGTGACTAGGATATTGGAAGGTGCCATTGCAGAGGTTAAATTACGTAAGAGGAGTCCTTACTCTGATTCATACATATGATTTGGATATTACAAAGCATCAGAAATTCCCATTTGAGGTGGGAAAGTGGGGAACCTGTGATCCCTACTAGTTTCATAATGTATCACTTATAATAATATATATTTTGAAAGCTTTTAGAACAAAATTTTTATTAGAAATAAAAATACAAAAAATACAAATATTTTGAAAATATAAATGAAGTTAGTCTCCCTCCCACCTCACTTCCTCGTTATCCTCCCAGAAACAACCTCTATTAATGGTTTCTTCTCTATTTCTTTAATAGATTTTCTGTACATGCACAAGCATGTATATGTAAATACATCCTTTATTTTTTTTTTTTTACACAAAGGGCTAAACTAAGCACATTATTCTGCATCTTGCATTTTTCACTTACTATTTCCGTATAAGTAATTCAGATCTACCTTAATCTCTTTTTTCTTACAAAAAGGTGCATACTGTCCTCTACAAAATGGGACAGTTTTGACCCACTTTAAAAATTCAACAACTCTCCTATTAATGGATATTTGGGTTGTTTTCAGTCATTCACTTTTATGAATGATGTTTCATGAACTTGTTTGTGCATGTATATCTTTCTGCATTTCTGCAAGGATAAAGGGAGGCTAAATTCCTGGTAGATCATAGGACATATACCTTACAGTTTGTGCAGTAGCGGCTGAATTGCCTTCCCAGAGACTGCACTGGTTTACATTGTAAACCAAGTGTATCTGAGACAAGTCTCAATCAATTTAGAAAGTCTATTTTGGCCGGGCTCGGTGGCTCAAGCCTGTAATCCCAGCACTTTGGGAGGCCGAGATGGGCGGATCACGAGGTCAGGAGATCGAAACCATCCTGGCTAACACGGTGAAACCCCGTCTCTACTAAAAAAATACAAAAAACTAGCTGGGCGTGGTGGCAGGCGCCTGTAGTCCCAGCTACTCGGGAGGCTGAGGCGAGAGAATGGCATAAACCCGGGAGGCGGAGCTTGCAGTGAGCTGAGATCCGGCCACTGCACTCTAGCCTGGGCGACAGAGCGAGACTCCATCTCAAAAAAAAAAAAAAGAAAGTCTATTTTGCCAAGATTAAGGACACATCTGTGACTCAGCCTCAGGAGGTCCTGCCAACATGTGTCCAAGGTGGTCAGGGTACAGCCTGCTTTTATGCATTCTAGGGAGACATAACACATCAATCAATAAATGTGAGATTTACATTGGTGGCCGGGCTCGGTGGCTCATGCCTGTAATCCCAGCACTTTGAGAGGCCAAGGCGGGCAGATCACCTGAGGTCAGGAGTTCAAGACCAGCCTGGCCAACATGGCGAAACCTCATGTCTACTAAAAAATACAAAAATTAGCCATGTGTGGTGGCGGGAGCCTATTGTACCGGCTACTCAGGAAGCTGAGGCAGAGAGAATTGCTTGAACCTGGGAGGCTGAGGTTGCAGTGAGCTGAGGTCGCGCCACTGCACTCCAGCCTGGGAGACAAGCGTGAAACTCCGTCTCAAAAACAACCAAAAAAAGATTTACATTGGTTTGATCTGGAAGGGCAGGACAACTCCAGGGAGGGAGGAGGGGTGTTGGGAGGATTCTAGGTCATAGGTAGATTTAAACATATTTTGATTGGCAATTCTGAAAAAGTTATTATCAGTAGAAACAATGAGGTGTCGTGGAGACCTAGGTTTTATCATGCAGATGAAGCCTCTTTGTAGCAGACTGTAGAGAGAATAGATTGTAAATGTTTCTTATCAGGCTTAAGGTCTGTGTTGGATGGGGTATAATGAGGAATGTCCAACCTCTACTTCTCATTATGGCCTGAACCAGTCCTTCAGGTTAAACTTTAGTATGCCCTGGCTGAAGAAGCAGTCCATTCAGATGGTTGCTGGGGGCCTTTCAATTTTATTTTTGGTTTACAACACATTTACCATTTCCTCATGCTCCCACTAACATTGTGCATTATAAATATTTTTATGTTTTCCAGCCTGTTGGGTGAAACTTAGGGTCTCCTTGCTTTAATTTGCATTTTTTCATTAAGAGAGAGGTTAGTCATCTTTTTAAATGTAAATGAGCCATTTGATTTTTCTCCCCCTCCCATACCCTACTACTTGTTTATGTCCTTTGCTGAGTTTTCTACCTGGATGCTGGCCATTTTCTTATTCTTTGAAAGTCATTCAGTGAAAGAAATAGATCCTTTTTCTGTCATTAGTGTTGCAAAAGTATTATTTTTCAGCTAATTATTTTTCTTTTGGCTGGATAGAAATGTATTTATTCTGATTGATTCAAATTACCATAATAGCTTCTAAAGGATAGCTAATCCTTTGTATTTTTTACCCAATAATACTCTTAGTTACTTAATGAATTCATTCAACACATATGTATTGACCACTTACCATGCACCAGGCATTGTTTTTGTTGCCAGGAATCAAGAAGCAAAAAAATAATCACAAATCTTTGTCCTGTAAGAGGTAGTGAGAAAAGTGAGATGACCAAAAAGCAAGAAGAGTAAACTATTGAATTTTAGATGGTGATAAATGCTAAGGAGAAAAGAAAGCAAGTGAAGGAACAGTTATGCCAAGAGGTGGGTGTGGTGATGGTGGGTAGGTGGTGGTGAAGACTAAACTCTGGCCTTTTTCTTCTCTTGTCCAGATTCCTATCTAAGCAGCCTGAGAGTCACACCCTACAAACCATAAAGTCTCATCAGAGGGGTTTTATTTCACCATGTATAATGTGGCTCACTTTCTTTTTTGAGATGGAGTTTTATTCTTGTCACCCAGGCTGGAGTACAATGGTGTGATCTAGGCTCACTGCAACCTCCACCTGCTGGGTTCAAGCGATTCTCCTGCCTCAGCCTCTTGAGTAACTGGGATTACAGATGCCTGCCAATACGTCCAGCTAATTTTTGTATTTTTAGTAGAGACGGGGTTTTGCCACGTTGGCCAGGCTGTCTTGAACTCCTGACCTCAGATGATCCGCCTGTCTCGGCCTCCCAGAGTGCTGGGCTTACAGGTGTGAGCCACCGTGCCAGGCCTAATGTGGCTCAGTTGTCAACCTGACTGTGGCATAACAACTCATGACAGATTAAGAAGGAAATATATATATATAAAAGATATATATGTATATACACATATGTACACATATATGATAAATACATATTAAGATATGTATGTGTATATATATATCTTTTTAGAGATGGGGTCTCACTATGTTGCCCAGGCTGGTCTTGAACTCCCGGGCTCAAGTAATCCTCCCATCTCGGCCTCCCCAACTGCTGGGACTACAGGCATAAGCCACCGTGCTTGGCCTGGAAATAAAAATATTTTAATGCCAAATATGTTTTCTTTGCCATATCTTGAAATAGTCCTGCAAAGCTGACTGGTGGGAATGGGGGTGGAATCTACCTTCTATTAGAATCCCCTTCCTTTTCTTTCCTTTTGCTGATCCAGGAGATAATCTACTCTGATAAGAAACATTTGCTGGCTCTTCTTTCTGAAGCCTACTGCTTGGAGGCTTCACCTGCATGATAAAACCTTGGTCTCCACAGCCCCTTATCATAACCCAGACATTCCTTTCTATTGATTCTAGGTCTTTAGATAGTAATGTAACACTTTCAACCAATTGTCAATTAGAAAATCTTTTTTTTTTTTTTTTTGTTGAGACGGAGTCTCGCTCTGTCGCCCAGGCTGGAGTGCAGTGGCTGGATCTCAGCTCACCGCAAGCTCCGCCTCCCGGGTTTACACCATTCTCCTGCCTCAGCCTCCCGAGTAGCTGGGACTACAGGCGCCCGCCACCTCGCCCCGCTAGTTTTTTGTATTTTTAGTAGAGACGGGGTTTTACCGTGTTAACCAGGATGGTCTCGATCTCCTGACCTCGTGATCCGCCCGTCTCGGCCTCCCAAAGTGCTGGGATTACGGGCTTGAGCCACCGCGCCCGGCCCCAGAAAATCTTTAAATCTACCTAGGACCGGGAAGCTCCCCACTTCCAGTTGTTCCATCTTTCCGGACGGAACCAATGTACATCTTACATGTGTTGACTGATGCCTTATGTCTCCCTAAAATGTATAAAGCCAAGCTGTATCCTGACCACCTTGGGCACAGGTTCTCAGGATCTCCTGAGGGCTGTGTCACGGGCCATTAGTTATTCACATTTGGTTCAGAAAAAAATCCCTTCAAACTATTTTATAGAGTTGGACTCTTTTCGTCAGCAGTGGCAACTGCAAATTTTGAATTTTAAAGGTCAATCTCACTGTAAAGGTGACATCTGAGTAAAGCTCTGAAGGGGGCAAGGACATGGTCCACATGATTCCCTGGAGGAAAAAGCATTTTGGAAAATAATAACAAATGATAACAACAGCAAGGTAGCCAGTAGGAATTTAACTCAGAGATGGGATGGGGAGGAGGGCAGGTTATTAGACATTGGGAGGTTGGTTCGGCCTTTCATCTGAATGCAATTAGGACCATACGAAGGGTATGAACAGAGGCATGATGACTTACATTTCACAGGATCACCTGGCTACTGTGTAAATATCACACTCCAGAGGAGCACAGACAGAAGCTGGGAGACCAGGGTGTAGGCTATTGTTCAAATCCAGGTGATGGATGGTGGTGATGTAGACCAAGGATGGAGAAGACGCTGGATTCTGAATGCATTGTGAAGAAAGAAGTAACAGGATCTACTGAAGAATTGACTTGAGATATGACAGAAAGAGAGGAGCCAAGCATGCCTCCAATTTTGGTTGGAGAAATGGAAGAATGATGTCGGCATTTAGCGAGACCAGCAAGGAACAGATTGGAAGGTGCATGATTAAACGTTTAGTTTTGGAAGACAGGTTTTAAGTGCCCATTAGACATCAAGGACAGATGTTGAGTAGGCAGCTGACTATTTGGGTCAGAAGTTCAGGAGGGAATTCCTGGCTGGTGATAAAATCTGGGAGTTGTTAATTTCAAGATGTTGTTTAAGGACCTTAAACAACAGGATGGGTGAACAAGGAAGTAAATATCAATAGAAAAGAGAAGTGCAAGAACAGAACCCTGGGGCCTTCCAAATGGTGGCAAGAAAATCGAGTATGTGGTCTATGTGGAAAGGTGAGCAGGAAACAGTGCACAGGCAGGGAGACCAGCATGTGCAAAGGCCCCGAAGTGGGGAAGAACATGGTGTAAATCAAGTTTGTAAACCGATGGCTGGCAGCCTTCATCTGGCCCACTAATGTGTTTTGTTTGGCTCTATAGGATTTTTTTTAAAAAATGGAATTAGTTGTCAATAATTGAAAATTGAGGCCGGGCGTGGTGGCTCAGGCCTGTAATCCCAGCTACTCGGGAGGCTGAGGCAGGAGAATTGCTTGAACCTGGGAGGCGGAAGTTGCAGTGAGCTGGGATTGCACCACTGCACTCCAGCCTGGGTGACAGAACGAGACTACATTTTAAAAAATACAGATATTTTCCATCTCTCTCCCTCTCTCTCTCTCTGTCTCTTTCTCTCTTTTCCTCTCTCTCTCTGTCTCAGACAGGGTCTTGCTGTGTTGCCCAGGCTAGAGTTCACTGGCATGATCATAACTCACTGCGTCCTTGAACTGCTGTGCTCAAGTGATTCCTCTGTATCAGCCTCCTGAGGAGCTGGGACTACAAGAACATGACACCATGCTTGGTTTTCTTTTTTTTAAGATACAGGTTCTCCCTTGTTACCCAGGCTGGTCTCAAACTTCTGGGCCCAAGAGAACCTCCTGCCTTGGCCTCCCAAAGTCCTGGGATTATAGGTGTGAGCCACTGTGCCCAGCCTTTTTCTCTGAAATAATCAGTATAATATGGGCAATGCTGGCCTCACATTATTCACAGAGCTATGATGGGCCATTGCAAAGTAGCTCCTGCCCATTTATAAAGCATCTTGTGGTTTGCTGCAGGAGTCTTCCCGGCCTGTCTTATTGATTTGTAGTATCAGTTGGAAAAACTATGTTCCAAAGCCCACACATTGGAACTTCTATCCATATGTGCCCCTCCTCAGGACAAAGTGTTGGTAAAAATGACATGCTAAAGGCACCCTGTGACCTGGGTGTCAGTAGGCCTGGGGTCGTGTGCTGGTTCTGTGAATTATCGTGCAGCCTTGAATTAGTTCTATAATTAAGATGACCAACTGCCCTGGCTGGCTCAGGACTTTGGGGTTTCCCAGGAAACGGGATTTTCTGGAAAATCCCTAAAATGAAAACAGAGAAAGACCCAGACAAACAGATGAGCTGATCACCCACACTGTCCTCTCTCAGCTTTACACCCACCCAATCCTTCGTTTCTCAAAGTTTTAATGCCAGGCATCAAAACTCCTTGTGTCTTCCCTGAAGACACTGACATGCTCTTTAAAACTGGTTGAAGATGAAACTTGCAATAGAAAATCAAGACTAAAATCTGAAATCAAGACTTGACAGTAACGAAAAATTACAGACAGACTCTGATGATCCTGGTATTATTATTATAGTTATAATAGTGATAGATAAGATTAGTTGAACCCTTCCTACATGCCAGACCCTAAACTAAGCATTTTGTATGCATTATCTCACCTAACGCTCAGATGAGCCCCACGAAGTAGTGTTTCATCAGCTTGGGCTGCCATAATGAAATATTATTAACTAGGTGGCTTATAAACAACAGAAATTTATTGCTTACTGTTCTAGAGGCTGGAAGTCCGGTATCAGGGTGCCAGCATGGTTGAGCTCTGGTGGAGGCTGTCTTCTGGATTGTGGACCACTGACTTCTCCCTGTTTCCTCAGGACACACACTTACCCCAAATCCCCCAGGTCCAAATTCCCTGACAAAGACCATTCCGTATCTGAGAATTCAGGGCCCAGCCAGCCCAGATGGCAGAGAGCAGAGAGAAGAGGCAAGCTCTCTTTTGACTCTTATAAGGCACTAATCCCATTTGTGGAGGCCCCACCCTCATGATCTCATCTACTTCTAATTACCTCCCAAAGGTTTCACCTCCTAGTACCATCACATCCGGGCTAGGCTTTGATGGGAGAGACACTAACATTTATTCCACAAGAGCTGGCAGCTATTGTTATCCCCCACAGAGATGAAGTTTGGTCTACTTGTGAAAGGTTACAGAGCCAGTTAAAGACAGAGTCAGGACTCAAACCCAGGTCTGTACGTCTACAAACAGTGTCAGCACTGTTTTTTTGCCATTCTAAATTGCTCCTCTCTTGACCAGGTGCAGTGGCTCACGCCTGTAATCTCAGCACTTTGGGAGGCTAAGGCAGGCAGATTGCTTGAGCTCAGGAGTTTGAACCCAGCCTGGGTAACATGGTAAAACCCCGTCTCTACAAAAAAAACAGAAAAATTAGCCGGGTGTCGTGGCACACGCCTGTAGTCCCAGCTACTTGGGAGGCTGAGGTGGGAGGATAGCTTGAGCCCAGAAGGCAGAGGTTGCAGTGAGCCAAGATCGTGTTGCTGCACTCCAGCCTGGGTAACAGAGCCAGACCTTGTCTCAATCAATCAATCCATCCATCAATCAATCAATGTGTTGCGCCTCTCTTATAAGTGTCAAAAATCCAAACAGACTTGTTTATGTGGTTGATAATTGCCTGGATTGATTGCCTGATGAACAAAGTACTTAGTCTGCAAATCCGCCAGGTCCAAATTCCCTGACAAAGACCTTTCTCTGTCTGAGAAGTCAGGGTCCAGTCAGCCCAGATGACAAGCCACCTCATTCTACTGCATTCTAGTTAACTTGTGTTATCACGAGTGGCTTAATATCTTGGCAACAGTAAACCCTGGCTTTTCTTATTTTCCCCTTGTCTTCTGAAATTTGCAACCAAATGAGAAGCTGTTGGGGCTTATTATCTAACCCCCGGCTCATCTACAAAGCAGAGACAGGGATCAGAGTGAGCCCACGTGATGGCAGCTGCTCCCTTTAACCGGATGTAGATTTAATGAGGCCTCCGTGTGACACAGGCAATGAGAGCACGCTGTTTTCTGTTGGGCCTATGCAATGTGTTTTCCTTCTCCCATGGTCCTGCAGTCCAGGAGAAGGAAATTGGTTCCTGCTGTCTGAAGCTGAGCTGTGAAATAGTTCAAATGATGCTGAGTCCCGGGATGAGCCTCTGAGCTATTTTGTGGAAGTCATTTGACAACTTACACGGAAGCCAAAGTTGTGTGCAAACCTTGTCAGGCCTCTGAGCCCAAGCTAAGCCATCACATCCCCTGTGACCCGCACGGATACATCCAGATGGCCTGAAGTAACTGAATAATCAAAAAGAAGCGAAACTGGCCTGTTCCTGTCTTAACTGATGACATTACCTTGTGAAATTCCTTCTCCTCTCTCGTCTTAGCTCAAAAGCTCCCCCCATGAGCACCTTGTGACCCCCGCCCCTGCCCACCAGAGAACTACCCTCTTTGACTATAATATTCCATTACCTACCCAAATCCTATAAAATGGCCCCACCCCTATCTCCCTTCGCTGACTGTCTTTTCAGACTCAGCCCGCTTGCACCCAGGTGAAATAAACAGCCTTGTTGCTCACACGAAGCCTGTTTGGTGGTCTCTTCATGCGGACGTGAGTGAAAAGCCTAATCAGAGATGCAGAGGCATGAGAGTCCGTTCTCATTTTGGGGATTCTGACATCCCTGGAGACCCAGGAACTCTGATTCAAACCCCTCTAGTGAAAAATGTGCCTTGGATGGTTTCTACCTATTGGTGCCACCTGGATGCACCTCTTATTTACCCATGGCTTTGGGTCTTTGCAGCAGGCCCATGCCTGGCTCCAAATTTTCCTTCCATCACTTGGTTCTCATTCACGCTTCAAGAAATGTCACTTTTTCAGAGAAGCCACTCCCAATTCTTAGATTATGTTTAATCCTTTTCTTGCAGGATAATACACTATAGCTACTTCTTCTTAATACCCTTTCCAATAGTTAATTTGTTTAATGTCTCTCTCTTAGTAGCCTAGAAAATTTTACCAAAGAATACTTTTCAAAAAGTGAAAACCATGACTCCTATGCAAATGTAAATTGAACACATGCCAAGATTTTATTTCATTCTTTAGTGAAAGAATCGGTACAATGGTGAAACTTGTTCAAAGAGCAGTTTGAAGAACTGGGTATTTATAGGCATTTTGTAAAGAAGAATATTAGGATAAGATTGCTAGGTTAGATACAAAACTGGGCAATGTCCTACAGAGAAATAAAAGTGTACCTGTAGAGCCGTCTTTTCTACTTCATAGGATTCTACAAGAAGAAACATAACTTCATAGTATTTGGTTTCTAATCATAGACTAAATAGCAAAGCCAATGCAGATACATTTTCTAAGAGAGTTAAATAATCCTTGAGTGAACAGGACTATTAGGCAATGGCCAGGCATGATATTGAGGGTCATGCTGTGTTTTTTGGCCTTATTTCTAAATTCTGGATAATTTTTTTTTTTTTTTTGAGACAGTTTCGCTCTGGTTGCCCAGGCTGGAGTGCAGTGGCGTTATCTTGGCTCACCGCAACCTCCACCTCCCCGGTTCAAGTGATTCTCCTGCCTCAGCCTCCCGAGTAGCTGGGATTACAGGCGCCTGGCTTATTTTGTATTTTTAGTAGAGACGGGGTTTCTCCATATTGGTCAGACTGGTCTCGAACTCCCGACCTCAGGTGATCCGCCCGCCTTGGCCTTCCAAAGTGCTGGGATTACAGGCGTGAGCCACCGCGCCCGGCCAATTTTGGGTAATTTTTTTTTTATAGGTCATATTGTTCCAGGTAGATAGGCAGAGGGGCTCTCCCCACACCCATTAGGAGTGTCAGGTGATGGTTCGATGATGATCACGCTGCCTCTCTAAAAATGATAATTCAGAAGCCCACCAGGGTGCCAGGGAGAGGCCATTTCCTGATGATCCACAGCTATTAACATTAAAGCGTTAATTGAACGCAGATGCCAGGGAGAAAAACATCCGGGACATACACACTAAGAGACAAAACGGTGAACTATGATCTTCCAGTGACACCCCCCCAGAAACAGGGAAGAAAGCCTCAGATGGGGGCGTGCATACAACTTCCTAAACACACTGCGTGTGCTCAGTTCCCAAGTGTAAGGAGGACACTGCGCATGCGGGAAGCCCACCCTCAGGGAAGAATCACGGGAAACGCGAGCTTATGAAGTCCGAGTATCAAAGTTAGACACCCCTCTTTTCTCCTTCACCTTCATGTGCCCGCTTGGGGCTCTTCCAAGTGCACCTTCCTTTCTTTCCTGTTCTAAAGCCTTTTTAAATAAACTTCTATTCCAGCTCTGAAACTTGCGTCGGTCTCTTTTTCTGCTTTATGTCCCTCAGTTGAATTCTCTCTTCTGAGGATGCACCAACTGAAGTTGTGGCACATCCGCACGGATACGCTGCTGGTAACTCAGGGTAACCTGGATCTCTTCCACCACTGATGATGTGGTCAGGATCTTTTCTAAGATGCGACTCTAGCATCTAACCCAGTGCTTGGCATAGAACTTTTGCTATGATCAGGATCTGGCAGAGAAGCTGTCAACTAGTTACTGAAATCAAAGAATACTATGTAGCAAATGAACTTGAAGCCCAATTTTTTTTTTAATTGAATTGAATGAATCAGGTGTGAGTCAGGTTTATTTTCTTTTATATATGACATACCATTAAGGTTTCCCCTTTGAACTTTGTTTTTCTCTTTATACCAATGCATGGTGCTGTTTTCATCGCCTGTCCATCTCTCCAAAACCAAGTGGATTTCCTGCAATTCAATTCACTTCTGATACAAACCTCCTGGCATTGGTGTCAGACTCCCCTGGTTTCAGGGCATGGTCCCAGAAACTGCCCCTACTTCGGACACCAGTGGCAAGTATCAGGACTCCAGTTACACACACTTCTGTCCAACTACAAATTCAGGGGTTCCCTCAACCCCCCATCAGGTTGAAAATTTGCTAGAACAACTCACAGAAAGTAAGACAATATTTTACGTACTATTGCCAGTTTATTATAAAAATACAACTCGTCAGGTGCGGTGGCTCACGTCTGTAATCCCAGCACTTTGGGAGGCCGAGGTGGGTGGATCACGAGGTCAGGAGATCGAGACCATCCTGGCTAACACGGTGAAACCCCGTCTCTACTTAAAAAAAAACAAAAAACAAAAAATTAGCCGGGTGTCATGGTGTGTGCCTGTAGTCCCAGCTGCCCAGGAGGCTGAGGCAGGAGAATCACTTGAACCTGGGAGGCAGAGGTTGCAGTGAGCCGAGACTGTACCACTGCACTCCAGCCTGGGCGACAGAGTGAGACTCTGTCTAAAAAAAAAGAAAAAGAAAGATACAACTCAGGAACAGACAAATGGAAGAGATGCATAGGTCTGGATATGGTTGGCGGGGGGCACAGAGCCTCCACACCCTCCCCAGGTGTGCCACCCTCCCAGCACCTGAATGTGTTACCCATCAAGAAGCTTTCCGATGGGCAGTTGTGGTGGCTCACGCCTATAATCCCAGCACTTTGGGAGACTGAGGCGAGTGGATCACCTGAGGTCAGGAGTTCTGAGACCAGCCTGGCACAGATGGCAAAACCCTGTCTCTACTAAAAATACAAAATGGGCCGGGCCCGGTGACAGATACATGTAATCCCAGCTACTCGGAAGGCTGAGGCAGGAGAATCACTTGAACCCAGGAGGGGGAGGTTGCAGTCACCCAAGATCATACCACTGCACTCCAGACTGTGCAACAGAGCGTGGCTTCGCCTCAAAAAAAAAAAAAAAAAGAAAAAAAGCTCTCTGGAACCATGTGGTTGAAGAGGTCTAGTGGAGGTCTTCTTATGTAGACATGATGATTAAATCATTGGCCAAGGGCAATTAATTCAATGTCAGCACCTCTTCCCTCCCTGGGAGTTGGGGCCTGAGGCTGAACATTCCAAGCTTCCAATTATTAAGGTTGGTGCAGCAGTAACTGTGGTTTTCGCCAATAAAAATAATGGACTAGCCCCACCCTAAAGCTGTCTGGGAACAGTAGTCACCTCATTGGAAGCAAAGATGCTCCTATCACCCTAAAAAGATTTTAGGAGCCCTGTGCCAGGAACTGGAATAATGATCGAGTATCTTTCTATGATAACACACCCTTGTTCTTGATAAATTTTGGAGGCTTCACTGTTAAACTGGTGCCTACTCCCTCACTAGTAGTGCTCTGTCTTCTGCATGCACTATAGTTTAATGCTATAGAGATCAGCATTAAACAATGCAGTAAAGCTTTTCTCTTCTTATTTGTGACCTAATAGTTTCCATTGGTATGGCTGACTAAGATAGCATAGCAAATATTTGTCATTTTTATCTACTCAACAACCATTCTTCCTTCTCCTGGCAGCAAATGCTGCATTTTCCTCTGGGGAACCATATCTCCTCTATTTTTAGTCCATGTGATTCAGAAAGGTTTTTTTTTATTTTTTTCCAGATGGGGTCTTGCGCTGTCACCAGGCTGGAGTGCAGTGGTGCAATCTTGGCTCACTGCAACCCCTGCCTCCTGGGTTCAAGCAATTCTTGTGCCTCATCCTCCCGAGTAGCTGGGATTACAGGCGTGCACCACCACACCCAGCTAATTTTTGTGTTTTTAGTAGAGATGGGGTTTCACCATGTTGGCCAGGATAGACCTCGTGACCTGCCCGCCTCGGACTCCCAAAGTGTTGGGATTACAGGCGTGAGGCACCGGGCCCGACCCCAGGAAGGTTTTATTCCATTCTCACCTTCAGCAGTGGCCAAGAATTCAGGCACAAACTATCAGAGCACACTATCCCCCTGGACTCCTAGATTTAGGGTTGGGCATGTGATTTGACTCGGGCCTATCAAAGCCTTACCTAGGACTTTGGTTGGTGCTACCAAGAAACAGCTTTTGTTTTTTCTTACAGGGATGCTCTGCTTTTAATAATATAAACCTGAAGGGTTTGGTGGCCATCTTTGCTGTCTAGTGGCCTGAGAATGAGGCTATTGAATGCTGGCTCCTCAAAACAACCTGCTAATAAGACCAAGTTGAGTTGAGTTTTACCATGAGAGGAAAGAGTACTACCTTGAGAGAGTCGTAGTAGTGTCTCAGAAGAGGAAGGACAAAATAGAGATATTTATTGAGATTTTGGAGTCTGATGTAAGGTGGGACTTTGATATTACAACTTAGAATTGGTAAGGATTGCAATATAGTAGTTAAGGATTGGTACACACAGGGAAATGAGAGATGTGAGGTGAGCAATTCTTAGAGTCTTGGCTATAAATTATTGTTTAATGCTGTCCGTTGGAGAATTGATAGGTCTTTCATAAAGTTCCTTGAATGAACAATCAAGTTATTTGAGACTTTGATCTTGCTGGGCAAGTGTTTCCTGGAACAGTAAAATTATGTTGATGGAAACAGTAGAATAGTAAGTTCATGTTAATGTAGACAGTAAGCTGTGAGTGTAGATAACTTTAGTACTTAAAGTCAATATAGTGGAAAGCAGAGAGAAGAAAGAAACAGATTCCTGTTGGCATCATTTGAATTTCTGAATCCAGACATACTGTAGCCAGAATGAGGGAGACTGAATCATTCCTTCTCTAATACACAATGTGTATGTGAATTACACATTGGTTGGGCGTGGTGGCTGTAAGCCTAGCACTGTGGGAGGCCGTAAGCCCAGCACTTTGGGAGTCTGAGGCAGGCGGATCATCTGAGGTCAGGAGTTCAAGACCAGCCTGGGCAACATGGTGAAACCCCATCTCTACTAAAAATACAAAAATTAGCCAGGCATGGTGGTGGACACCTGTAATCCCAGCTACTCAGGAGACTGAGGCAGTAGAATCCCTTGAACCCGGGAGATGGAGGTTGCAGTGAGCCGAGATCATGCCATTGCATTCCAGCCTGGGCAACCAGTACGAAATCCTGTCTCAAAAAAAAAAAAAAGAAAGGGAATTACATATTGGTCAGGCATGGAGGCTCACGCCTGTAAGCCCAGCACTTTGCGAAGCTGAGACAGGCAGATCACCTGAGGCTGGAGTTCAAGACCAGCCTGGCCAACATGGTAAAGCCCTGTCTCTACTAAAAATGCAAAAAAATTAGTCAGTCGTGGTAGCACGTACCTGTAGTCCCAGCTACTTGGGAGGCTGAGACAGGAGAATGGCTTGAATTCAAATTCAGAAGGCAGAGGCTGCAGTGAGCTGAGATTGCACCACTGCACTCCAGCCTGGGCAACAGAGTGAGGCTCCATCTAAAAAAACGCAAAAAAACAAAAAAACAAGAATTACACATCCGTGACCTTTTCCGTGCAACCACAGTACCTCCTAATAAATAGGATGGATTTTATTTCCGAACTCCACTGACTTGGCCCCCGTTACAAGATTCGTCGTGGCCAACAGGATGTGAGCAGGAGTGATGTTTGCTAGTTCCAAGCAGAGACCCTAAAGCATTTCCATTTCCATTTGCCCTTTTATCTCCTGTGATTAGCCATGAAATGACCCTACCCAAGTTGCCACTGTCTCTCTGGGTGGGAGCCAGACTGAAGACCCATGGAGCACTCAGAAGCAACCAGAAGTCCTGAGTCCAGCTTGGTCCAGCCAAGCCAAGGTGTCCCATAGATCTAAATGTTTGGTCTTGAGAGTCACTGAGATTTGGAGGTTGGTTGATACGCATTAAAACATGACTAATATTTAGAGTTCACTACTGGCGTTTTTAGGTATATGATCCAATAAATTCTCCGTATTACTTAAATCAATTTGATTTGGATTTTTGTCGTTTATTAACCAAAAGAGATTTCTCTATTGATGTCTTTTTATGGCACTGTATTGCTTTTGGCTCGCACAAGCCTCCAACACATCCTAGGTCTTTCTCATGGGAACCACAGCCAAACCAGATCGTCTCCATTCTCTACTTGAGCAATTGATTTTTAAAAAGGTAATAGTTATCCTGGTTAATGCTCATCTTTTGGCTTGTCCCCAGTGTTCCGGTCTAGTGAGATCTTTCTCAATTGGATTCCTTCTTTTTGAGGATTAGCTGTTCCACTCCGAATTTTGTCAAATACAAATTGGATCAGCCTGACCACTAGAGCTTCCTCCAAGACCTTAGTCGATGTAATGATCCTGCGGCATTGCACTAAAGACTGACTTCTAGGCTGACCGCCAAGAACACAAATTATCATTACTCAGGCAGATATTCTAGATTAAGGCCCACAAGACAGAAATATCTTTCAGTCCACATTTTGCCATCGTAATGATCTCAGAGAAATCAAGAGATATTACATAGGAGTGGCCTGAAGCTAACTATGTCCTAATAATGTTTTCTAAATTTATCAGCAAGGGGGCAATCCACTTTTCAAGTCAGTAGGAGGGAATTAGTAGCTCTCCTGCCAAAAACAAACAACAAAAAACCAAAAACCTGCCCAGTTCTTGAGTTCTAGTCCTGTACATAATGTCAACCATTGACCTTAAGTCAGTCACTTACAGATCTCCTCCAAATCTGTGAAGACTTCCTCAAACCCAAAGAGAAAGGCAGTTTTAAGCTTTTATTCAATGCACCTTTGCTTCCTAAACTGATTCTGTACATTTTAAAAACTGGGGGAACAAACTTCACATCACAATTTCCGCAATACACTCATTAACCTAGTGATTATTTCATTGCATTGCAATTTTCTATTCAGTTGTATATTTGCTCTACTTGTCTCTGGGCTTTTTGAGAGCAAGGATTAAGTTAATGTTGTTATCGAAACACCTGACACTGTTTCTGACACGTAGTAGGCACTCAGTACGTATTTGTTGGGTTGAATTAATAGAACTCATTCTGAAGCCGTGGGGTGTGTGTGTGTGCGCGCGCGTTGTGTGTGTGTTGTGTGTTGGAACAACTAGTGTTCATCATTAGCCTGAAGCATTGGCTGATGTTAAATTTAAATTAAAATATGCTCTTGGGTGACTACATCTTCAATTTCATGGTTGATTCCTTTGTGACTGACTTGTTAAACTAAACTAGGAGTTGCAAACTGAAATACCTGGAGGGACCAGGAAGGAAACAGAATAAATAAGTATGGTTAGGGAAAACTGAAAAAAACTCAGCAGTCTCTCAGGAATGGATACTCTGTGTTGCTAGATCTACCTTTTCTGAATTAAACAAATATTATTTTAAAATGTGCTTTTAAAAATGTAAACATTCATGATTTTTAGATTTTTGTTTAGAGTTTGGAAACTCTGAAACATAATTTGTAACATAGTATGTGGGCCAAATAAAATATACTCAGGTTAGATCCAACTCAGGCCATCAATGCAAGAAAGAGAGTTCAATTTGTTATACGCAAAATGATATTTTAGTTTGCAATGAACATTGAATTTACAATGAACAACCTTGAGTAATATGAAATACCGTGTTTATCGTTGAACAGTACAAGCTTAATTACATGGCTAGAGCAAGACTCTGTCTCAAAAACAAAACAATACAAAACAAAAAAACCACAATGTAATTATGGTGGAAAATTGAGGTGCCCTGGAAGTATTTGGCAAAAGTGCTATGGGAGCCAGAGGAAGAGGGATGAGTTTCTTCTTGGACAGTCAAATAAGGCCTTACAGGGGATGCGCCTTTGGGGCTTTGGATGTTGACTTAGTATTCCCCAGAGAGGAAAGAAAGAAGGACATTCCCAGCCCATAAAAGTGGGCAAAGGTTACGCGCCTTTTGCGTATGTGCTTTCCTCTGCTTGGCATGTCCTTTATCCTAAGTAAAATAACCCAGAAACAGCAATTCAAATGCTGCATATTCTGACTTATAAGTGGGAGCTAAATAATGAGTACACATGGATACAAAGACGAAAGTAACAGACACTGAGGACTCCAAAAGTGGGGAGGGTGGGAGTTGGCAAGGGCTGAAAAATTACCTACTGGACACAATGTGTACTATTTGTGTGATGGGTTCAATAGAAGCCCAAACCTCGCCATTATGCAATATACCCACGTAACAAACCTGCACTCGTACCCCGTGAATCTAAAATAAAAAATAAAATAATCCAAAAAAATGAAATAAAATATAAAAGACAAAATAAAATAATCTAAAATAAAATGGAAAATTAACAAAAGGTGCATAAATATGACAGAGAGTAGTATGTTTGAAATAGGGTAAGGTTAGAAAGGTTGGAGTGGCAGGGACGTTGGGGAGAGTGTCAGGGAGTGGGGAATAAGATGGGACCTAGATTAAAGCCCAATTTGGAAACTTGCTAGAATAAAGAAATGGACTTCATTAATTGGGTAGCAGAGAATCCCAGAAAGCTAATAAGAGACACTTGGTCAGATCTGGTTATGCTCTTTCCTCTGCCTGGAATGTCCTTAGTGAAATAACTCACAAACAGCACATCAAATTCTGCATGTTCTCACTTAAAAGCAGAAGCTAAACAAGGGACACCCGTGGACACAAAGACAGAAATAATAGACCCTGGGGGCTCCAAAAGGGGGACAGTAGGAGCTGGTGAGGATTGAAAAATTACCTACTGGATACGATGTGCACTATTTGGGTAGTGGGTTCAATGGAAGCCCAAACCGTACCATTATGCAATATGGATAAATGACATTGACTTTGGAATCAGGCTTCCCTGGGCTGGGATCTCGCCTCCACCATTGACCAGCATGTGGGACTTTGGGCAAGCCATTTCCTTTCCCTAAGCCCTGCTTCCTCCTCTGCAAAGTGAATATGATAATCCTACATAACCCACAGATTTATTGTGAGGATTAAATAAATTAATCCATGTGGTGTGATTAGAGTATCAGGACGTAGTTGAAGCTCAATTAATAATTATTCTTTTTAGAGTGCACGGGGGTAGAAAGTGGCTTAAGATTGAAGGCAGGATGTCAGTTTTTATTTATTTATTTATTGAAGACAGAGTCTCATTCTGTTGCCCAGGCTGGGGTGCAGTGCTGTGATCTTGGCTCACTGCAACCTCTGCCTCCTGGGTTCGAGCAATTCTCGTGCCTCAGCCTCCTGAGTAGCTGGGATTACAGGTGCGTGCCACCACACCTGGCTAGTTTTTGTATTTTTAGTAGAGATGGAGTTTCACCATGTTGGCCAGGCTGGTCTTGAACTGCTAACCTCAAGTGATTCACCCACCCCAGCCTCCCAAAGTGCTGGGATTACAGGAATGAGCCACTGCACCCGGTCAAATTCTTGTTTTTTTTTTTTTTTTTTTTTTTTTTTTAGTAGAGATGGAGTTTCACCATGTTGGCCAGGCTGGTCTCGAACACCTGACCTCAAGTGATCCACTCACCTTGGCCTCCCAAACTGCTGGGAATACAGGTGTGAACCAGGGATGCCAGCTGAAAGGAGGTAATGAAACATGACAGGAACATGATCTGGCATGGTGATTGGGTGATGGAGAGAAGATGAATTAGTTCCTACCTAAATTGAATTGACTCAAGAAGTTTAAATTCTCCAGGCTCCTGGCAGCAAAAGATCCAGTTCTCCAAAAAGAGGAATGACTCCTGGGTTTCCTACCCTTTTCATCTCTAGACAGTCCCACGGGGCAAGATTCCACCAGCTACAACCTCCTTGACAGTAATGACCCCACCATGTGAGAGCATTTTGTTCAGAAAAAGTTAATTAAATGTGGATCCACCATAGGAAATTACATCTTAATCTCATTCTGCTTTCTGTTTCCCTATTCCTTTCCACAGTTTGACTTCTGTTCTGAGAAAGAGGGGTTACAAATGACCTGCTTCCAGATCCAATAACAATTTAATAGAGTTGAGATTCATTAAGACAGCGCTGATGGCGACTGAAGTATCTGGAAGAGAGAAATGGCCCAGAGGATTTCAATTCTCTACCAGTTTTCTGATCTCAATTTAGGAGGCAGAATTAAGTTCTGGAAAGCTCAGACCAGAACAAAATAATGGAACGATTGACTTTTAATCACTGGTAGAATCGTGGGAAGTTGGTAGACTCCTAGACTTATCATTTTTTTCTCCCTTTTCAAAGGAAGTTTCTGCGTTAGTAACAAACAGCCTGATGTGGATGCTATTTTCTTTCATTTAAAAAACATATTTGCCGGGCGCAGTGGCTCACGCCTGTAATCCCAGCACTTTGGGAGGTGGAGGCGGGCAGATCACCTGAGGTCAGGAGTTCGAGACCAGCCTGACCAACATGGAGAAACCCCGTCTCTACTAAAAATACAAAATTGGCCGGGCGTGGTGGCACATGCCTATAATCCCAGCTACTAGGGAGGCTGAGGCAGGAGAATTGCTTGAACCTGGGAGGCGGAGGTTGCAGTGAGCTGTGATCGTGCCATTGCACTCTGGCCTGGGCAAACAAGAGTGAAACTCCGTCTAAAAAAACAAACAAACAAAAAAACAACATATTCATGGCCCGGCATGGTGACTCATGCCTGTAATCCCAGCACTTTGGGAGGCCAAGGCAGGTGGATCACATGCGGTCAGGAGTTCAAGACCAGCCTGGCCAACATGGTGAAAACCCATCTCTACTAAAAATACAAAAATTGGCCGGGCGCGGTGGCTCAAGCCTGTAATCCCAGCACTTTGGGAGGCCGAGACGGGCGGATCACAAGGTCAGGAGATCCAGACCATCCTGGCTAACACGGTGAAACCCCGTCTCTACTAAAAGATACAAAAAACTAGCCGGGCGACGTGGCAGGCGCCTGTAGTCCTAGCTACTCCGGAGGCTGAGGCAGGAGAATGGCGTAAACCCGGGAGGCGGAACTTGCAGTGAGCTGAGATCCGGCCACTGCACTCCAGCCTGGGCGACAGAGCGAAACTCCGTCTCAAAAAAAAAAAAAAAAAAAAAAATACAAAAATTAGCTGGGTGTGGTGGTGGGCACCTGTAATCCCAGCTACTCGGAAGGCTGAGGCAGGAGAATTGCTTGAACCTGGGATGCAGAGGTTGTAGTGAGCAGAAATCGCTCCATTGCGCTCCAGCCTGGGAGACAAGAGTGAAACTCCATCTCAAAATAATAATAATAATAATGATAGATAATAAAAAACATATTCAAAGATATTTTAAAAATATTAGCTATGTGCCATGACAATGCCAGGTACTAGGAATACAAATCTAGACCAGGCAGTCATGGAGCTTACTTGTAGGGAAATTCAGACAATGAAGAAAGTACTAAGCAAATTGTGACCGTTACTAAAAAAAAAAAAAAAAAAAAACGAGGCAACTTCTTGCTTAGCTAGAGGAAATGGATCCCAATTTTAAACCCAATTCTCAGAGTTATTTGTCTTTTTTTCCTGGATTGTAAGCACATGGGGCAGCCAGACAATTTCACGTCCATCTCTGGCCATTTTTGAAGCTGACTTAAGTCGATTAAGAGCCATGAGTTGATGACCCAAGGCTATTTCCTTTCTTCCACATCCAGGAAGTCAGTGCTCAGGAAAAGAAAAGAGAAACCGTCTTCGTTTTAATTTTTCTATGGCTACACCAAGTTTAGTATTTTAGGACGTTCCGGAAGAACTTTAATAACAGTACTAAAGGAGAGATTAGGAATGTGCGTCCTGAAGTCAGATTTCTCAGGTCCAGATAGTGGCTGTACCGCTTACTAGCTGGGTGATCTTTAACATTTCCATGTCTCTGTTTCAAAATGTGATAATAGTACCTACTCCTTAGGGCTGTTTTGAGAATTAAATAAGATGATGATGCATATGAAGTCTTAGCAAAGTGTCTGATACATATGACACACTTAAGAACATAATATTGCAGATAAAAGGAGTCAGGAGTGTTATATTACCGAGCTGGTTTCTGAGCAGCAGCAACTGGCAGCAACAGGTAGTCGTTTCATGTGCAGCTTGCCTAACTCCTAGCAATATGAGCCTGGGCAGTTCAATTCCCTTCTCTAAGCCCCAGGTTCCTCCTCTGAAAAGTAGGGATTAATGGTGACTGTCTTTCTGGTGCTGTAGTTAGAATATAAACAAATAGGCCAGGCATGGTGGCTCACACCTGTAATCCCAGCACTTTGGGAGGTCGAGGCAGGTGGATCATGAGGTCAGGAGTTCGAAAGCAGGCTGGACAAGATGGTGAAACCCCATCTTTATTTAAAAAAATGCAAAAATTAGCTGGATGTGGTGGCACATGCCTATAATCCCAGCTACTAGGGAGGCTGAGGCAGGAGAATTGCTTGAACCTGGGAGGCGGAGGTTGCAGTGAGCTGTGATCGTGCCATTGCACTCTGGCCTGGGCAAACAAGAGTGAAACTCCGTCTAAAAAAACAAACAAACAAAAAAACAACATATTCATGGCCCGGCATGGTGACTCATGCCTGTAATCCCAGCACTTTGGGAGGTCGAGGCAGGTGGATCATGAGGTCAGGAGTTCGAAAGCAGGCTGGACAAGATGGTGAAACCCCATCTTTATTTAAAAAAATGCAAAAATTAGCTGGATGTGGTGGTACATGCCTATAATCCCAGCTACTCAGGAGGCTGACGCAGGAGAATCGCTTGAACCCGGGAGGCAGAGGTTGCAGTGAGCCGAGGTCACGCAACTGCACTCTAGCCTGGGTGACAGAGCAAGACTCTGTCTCAAAAAATAAAAAAGAATATAAACAAATATATGTAAAACATCTAGCATAATAGTCCCTATCATGGTCCTTCATACACGGTGTCATCATCATCATCATTCTTTGGATTGGTTGTTGTTTTTGCTACTTGGCTGGCTTTTGTTATTTTGATCTGTTGTAGGCTTTGTTGCCTGGAAGCAGAGCTTGCAACAGAAAATCTCATGCCAGTGTTTTATTAAGGGCATGTGCTCTCTGGACAAATGAGTAATGTATTAAGGGAAGCAGATGAGGCAGGACAGGAAGGGAAGTAAAGAAGTGGTTTCAGGTGAAGTTTGGACTAAGCCTGATCTCTTTGGAGCATGAATTATAGCACAGAGTTGGTCCTACCCAGAAGCCAGGTAGCTGGGCTTAATACACCCATACCCGTCAGACATAGGTTACTGGCCACTCTCAGGAGAAGGACATAATTCCCCAGGCACAACTGGGTAGAAGACTCCTATCAATAGGAAGTGATTCTACAGAGAAGAATGCAGTAGGGTCTATGGATCAGGAGCTGGAAGATAGATGCACTGGCCTTGTGTTGAGGATCTGGGCAAGGCACTGGCAGCATCTACTGTACTCTTTTTTTTTAAGCTGGAGTCTCACTCTGTCGCCCAGGCTGGAGTGCAGTGGTGCGATCTCAGCTTACTGCAACCTCCACCTCCCAGGCTCAAGCGATTGTCCTGCCTCAGCCTCCCGAGTAGCTGCGACAACAGGCGCTCACTGCTACGCCTGGCTAATTTTTTGTATTTTCAGTAGAGACGGGTTTTCACCGTGTTGCCCAGGCTGGTGTCGAACTCCTGACCTCATGATCTGCCCGCCTCGGCCTCCCAACATGCTGGGATTACAGGCGTGAGCCACCACACCCGGCTACTGCACTCTTTCAATGCAGTCTGATTTTCTCTCGGGAGCCCCTTACGTTACTTTCAACCAGACCCCAGTCCTGGAGGCTTGTGACCTGGGACCTGGACAAACAGAGTTTGTCCCAGTTTGTCCAAGCTTCCAGATATCAGAGAAGTGATGCATATGGCGTCACCAAATTAGGAAACCGTGTTGAAGAACGAATGTTGCCTATTACAGGGACTCTTTTAAATGTTCAGGATGCTCACAGTCTTTGCCGAGTTGAATGTCCTTGGAAGCTGCAGTCTGGCTGTAAGGAGGTGATGAGAAGCTCTGCGCGTTAGAGGTAATGAAGATTTGCCCGTCCACAGTCATCGGTTCAGGGATGATCATGTAACCTAATGAGAATTAGTGAGATACAAGGAAACTTTGCTAATAATATTGAGAAAGAGCTGCAAAGTCATTTCTGAAATTATTGCTAGCAATTATTAGCCAGTGGGTAAACATGGGGCCTGAGATAGAAGCCAGCCAAATAGACAGCAGAGACAAGAGAAAGAGAGAAATAACAGGGTCCCCAGGTAAGTCCCTGGATCAAGAGGTGCCTGAGGTTTAACCTTACACTTTCAATATTTTTCTCTTTTGCTGAATTCATTGAGCTGAGAGTTTTGGGTACCTGCAACAGAGTCCTGACTGATATTCTTTCTTTTTTTTTTTTTTTGAGATGGAGTCTCATTCTGTCACCCAGGCTGGAGTGCAGTGGTGCCATCTTGGCTCACTGCAACCTCCACCTCCTGGGTTCAAGTGATTCTCTTGCCTCAGCCTCCCAAGTAGCTGGGATTACAGGCACCCACCACCATGCCCAGCTAATTTTTTATTTTTAGTAGAGATGGGGTTTCACCATGTTGGTCAGACTGCTCTCGAACTCCTGACCTCAGGCGATCCACCTGCCTTGGCCTCCCAAAGTGCTGGCATTACCGGGATGAGGCACTGCACCTGGCCTAATATTATTTCTCTAATGAACCCAGAAGCACTACATAAATTAGAACCAGTCAATCAATTTATAGAATCATTATTGTTACGTATATAAAGTCCTCTTTTGACTGAGTGAGCAGAGACATCCAAGCCAGGATGGCTTTTCTAATTGGGTTTTTATTGTCTCACATAGAGAAGTACATTAGTCAGCTCCAAAGACACGAATGCTGCCCCTAGCTCTAAAAAAAATGTTTTCCAGCCGGCTTTCCGTGATAGCCGAGGTCTGGGTTCTAGCAAAGTGACCTTCAAACGAAATGGCCGTTGAAAGGCTGACAGCCCAAACCAGTCCAGAGAAAGGGATGAAATCATCGCTCAAGGAAAGGCAGGCAAGAGGGGAGTGGGGTAGACAAATGGACAGCATCTTTATGGACAGAAGCTGTTCATTAACAAAATAAAATCATTTTAATCCACACAAACACACTTACTGATAAGGTGAAATGCATTGGTCTTAGTTATTATTAGTATTATGTAAAAGGTTTATTGTCTTTTCATTCACATTTCTTACTCTTTTTTTTTTTTTTTTTTTTTGAGACAGAGTCTTGCTCTGCCGCCCAGGCTGGAGTGCAGTGGCCGGATCTCAGCTCACTGCAAGCTCCGCCTCCCAGGTTCACGCCATTCTCCTGCCTCAGCCTCCAGAGTAGCTGGGACTACAGGCGCCCGCCACCTCGCCCGGCCAGTTTTTTGTATGTTTTAGTAGAGACGGGGTTTCACCGTGTCAGCCAGGATGGTCTCCATCTCCTGACCTCGTGATCCGCACGTCTCAGCCTTCCAAAGTGCTGGGATTACAGGCTTGAGCCACCGCGCCCGGCCATATTTCTTACTCTTTTTAAGAAAACTTTATTTTCCATACTAATACAGTATACACTTGTGATAGAGAGAGGTAGAGAAATTCTAGACAGACAGGGGCAAGTCCCCAGGAAAACCCCATCTTCCAGCTGAAAAGGCTGAAACTTGTGGCCCAAAGTGAGAACTTCCATCCCTGTGTACCTGCTCTCTGCCAATTGGTTCTTTCTGAATAATGTCTTTTTACCAGTCGAATGTTGCCTTTTCCAGAACTACCTATGGCCTGCCCCACCCCCATCTTTTGCCTATACAGACCCCAGACTCAGTTGGCAGAGAGAGAGAGAGAAGCAGCTGGACAGTGAAGAGAGGCAACTTGACTTCAGAGACGGTGGTTGGATTGGCAGAGAAGCGACTTGACTTCAGAGGACAGCGACCTGCCCTTCCCGTCCCCTCTCCAGCTCCCCTGTCCTCTGAGAGCTGCTTTCGTTGCTCAATAAATTCTTGCATTCACCATGCTTCAATTTGTCTGCATGACCTTATTCCTCCTGGGCACCAGACAAGAATTCAGGGCACACCAAGTATGGATACCCGAAAAGGCTTTCACACTGGCCCTTTGGCCTTGCTGACCGAGGGCAGCCACCCCATATGATGAGACAAAAGGCCCACTGAGCTGATCGCGCACCGCTGTCTGCAGACAGCAGAGCTAAAAGAGCATTGTAACTCATCCTCTGGGGTCTTGAGGTTGCAGGCACCCGCACCTGGATGCTGCCCGTGGGGCCTGCACAGAGTTTGCTCCTGGCAGTGCAAAAGCAGCTGGCCGGTTCCTGTG
Source organism: Rhinopithecus roxellana (assembly GCF_007565055.1). Lineage (NCBI taxonomy): Eukaryota > Metazoa > Chordata > Mammalia > Primates > Cercopithecidae > Rhinopithecus > Rhinopithecus roxellana. The sequence goes on along the minus strand of NC_044568.1, from coordinate 81,003,141 downwards.
CTTGTTTGCCTACACACTCCCTCCCACAAGGGGTTGAGTGGGGCAGGGTGAGTAAACAGGGCACCCCATCACGAGTCCCATGAAGACGTCAAGAAAATATTCTGCATCACTTACGTTGCCCACTGGCCTCAAGTGCAAGATCTCAAAGCTATACACACGCAGTCACAAAAGAGACAGCTACAAAAATCTGTGGATACGAAAAAAGGTGTTTTAGTAAGCCATTAACAAATTTCCATGAGAATGAGCTTAGTTTGTAGCCTTTCCAGACAAAAGACCATCTTTCCTGTGAATCAGTTTTAAAACGTTTGTAATGCTTTTTCTCTTAGTTGAAGGATTTTTCCTGCTTAAGAATGGGGATGCCAAAGGCAATTTGGGGGGATGTTTCGAGAAACAAGAAGTCTAAAGCCACAAGGGGAAGACTTTTGAGGAGAGGCAGCCAAAACCAGTGGAGTGAGGGAGTGGGAGGGAGTGTGTAGGCGAACAAGCGCAGGAACCAGCCAACTGCTTTAGCACTGGCAGGAGCAAACTCCATGCAGGCCCACGGCAGTATCCAGGTGCGGGTGCCTGCAACCCCAAGACCCCAGAAGGTGAGTTACAATGCTCTTTTAGCTTTGCTGTCTGCAGATAGCGGCGCGTGATCAGCTCAGTGGGCTCTTTGTCTCATTACATCTTATCTATCTATATAGATAGATCTATCTATATATCTAACTATGTAGATAGCCAAGAAGGAAAAAGGAACCTGTGGATGAGCCAGTGTAGAGAGAAGAAGGGGAGGAACACAAGGGTGAATATGGGTTCCAGTTGTGTTGGGCCTGCCTGCCTGGCTGATTAGAGCGAACTGGCTAACCATGGCCAGCATGTGGTACTCCAGGTGGGGGCTGGTATAGCCAAGATATATGTTAATAATTTCTTCCAGCAGCATTTTCCAAAGTGCAGTTCAGGGACCCCCTACGTTAGCATGTTCTTAGACCTTACCTACTGCCACTTAATCAGCATCTCTGTGCATGGAACTGGGGTTTGGATTTTTTTTTACAACTTTATTGAGGTATAATTTACATATAGTAACTTTACAAATTTGAAGTGTACAATTTAATGCATTTCGACATTATCATGCCTCTGTAAAATTATTGCCACAATCAAGATTATGAGCATATGCAGGACTCTCAAAAGTTGCCTTGTGTCCTTTTGTAAAGCTGCCCTCATCTCTATACCTTTCCAATTCTCCTATCCCCAGATAACTATGGATCTACTCTCTCTCTCTGTATCAGTTCATAATTTCCTAGAAAGTTGTGTACACAGATTAATTTAATATTAATATATACTATTTTGTTTGATTTATTTCAATTAGCATACTTATGGTTAGCATCTATTGAAATTCACAAAGATTGCTGTATAATAGTGGATACAATTTTTTTGCTGAGGTGTCTCCCATGTTATGGACACACCACACTTTATTTATCCCCCAGTGATAGACTTTTGGGGTGTTTACATTTTTGGGCTACTACAAATAGAGTTCCTTTGACCATTTGTATACGTATCTTTCTTTGTGTGGACATATGCTTCTACTTCTCCTTGATGAATACCTAGGAGTGGAATGTTTAAATTTTTAAGGAGCTACCAAACCATGTTCCCAAGTGGTTGTTAACTTTTTACATTTTCACCAGTAGTGTATGGGAGTTCCAGTTCTTCCACATCTTCACAAAAACATGGTATAGTCTGTCTTTTTAATTCCAGCCATTCTATATGAGGTTAGCGGTATCTCAGCGTGGTTTATTTGACATTTCTCCAATGACTAACAATATTGAGAAAATTGTCTGAGCTTACTTAACTTTTGTATATGTTCTTTGATGAAGTGTTTGTTCAAATATCTATATTGGGTTGTTTGTCTTCTTCTTATTGAGTGGTAGGAGTTTTTTTTTTTACATATTCTAGATAGAAGTTCTTTGTCATATGTAGATACAGGCAAGTATTTTTTCCCATTTGGTAGTTTTCTCTTCATTTTCATTGACTTGCTTTGGCATATTTGTTAAAAATCAAGTGACCATATCCATGTAGATCTGTTTCTGACCTGTCTTCTACTCCACTGATCTATCCTTTTGCCAATACTACACTGTGTAGATGACACTCTCTTTATAATAAGCATTGAAATCTTGTAGTGCAAGGTCTCCAACTTTATTGTTCTTTTCGCAAAGTTGTTTTGGCAATTGTAGGTGCTTTGCATTTCCATATGAACTTCATTGGTAGCTATTCAATTCATACAAATAAAGTCTGCTAGGATTTTGGATGTGTGTTGACTTTATAGATCAATCTGAGAATTGACACCCTAGCAACATGGAGTTTCTCAATCTATAAACACTGTATTAGAAAAAAATCCTAAAATTTATGTGGGCCCATAAGAAACCCAGAATAACCAAAGCCATCCTTAGCAAAAAGATAGAAAAAAAAAATAACACAATCTATCTCTCCATTTGTTTGGGTGTTCTTTAATTCCTCTGAGCGATACTTTGTGATTTTTAGTGTATAGGTCTTGCATAACTTTGGTCAAATTTATCCCTAAGTATTTTATATTTTTGATGCTATTGTAAATACTGTTGTTTTCATAAATTTTAATTTCCATTTTTTCACTCTCAGGATATAGATACAAAATTGATGTTTTAGAAATAAATTAACCTGACTGGGCATTGTGGCTCATGTCTGCAATCCCAGCGCTTTGGAAGACTGAGGTGGGAGGATCACTTGAAGCTAGGAGTTTGAGACCAGCCTGGGCAACGAGCGAGACTTTTACAAAATAAAAAGGAAACAAAATATTGGCCTAATATCTAGAAACCTTGTTAAATTTACCCATTAGTTCTAGTAGCTTTTTGGTAGATTCTGTAAAATTTTCCTCATAAATGTTAATGTCTGTGAATAAAGAGAGTTTTATTTTTTCTTTCCAATATGGCTGCCACCTCCTGTAATTTCTTTAGTAGATGCAAGGCTATTCAAGTTTTTACTCCTCTTTGAGTGAACTTTGGTAGTCTGTGGTTTTCAAAGAATTTACTCATTTCATCTAAGTTGTTGACTGTTGTCATAAAAGTGTTCATAATATTATTCCTTTATTACCTTTTCAATGTTTATAGGAACAAGAGTAATGTCCTCTCTCTCATTCTAGATACTGATGATTTACATATTTCTTTCTTTCTGATCAATTTTACTAGAAGTTTATAATTTTTTTTTTTTGAGAAAGAGTTTTGCTTTTATCTCCAACTCATAACCTCAGGCGATCCACCTGCCTCGGCCTCCCAAAGTGCTGGGGGATTACAGGCATGAGCTACCATGCCTGGCAAAGTTTATAAATTTTATTGATCTTTTCACAGAACCAACTTTGTTTTTTAATAATTTTTTTTTCTACGTCACTGATTTGTGTACTTTTCTTTACTATGTTTCTTCTGCTTTTGTTTAGTTGGCTCTTCCTTCTTTAGTTTATTCAGGTTACAGCTGATATAATCGATTTGATATCTTCTCTTCTAATAGGTGTTTAGATCTATACATTCCTCTCTGAGCTCTCCTTTAGCTGTATTCCACAAATTTTGATATGTTTTATTTTGTGTGATTCAGTTCAAAATACTCTGTAGTTTCTTTTTTCTTTTTTTTTTTTTTGAGACGGAGTCTCGCTCTGTCGCCCAGGCTGGAGTGCAGTGGCCGGATCTCAGCTCACTGCAAGCTCCGCCTCCCGGGTTCACGCCATTCTCCTGCCTCAGCCTCCAGAGTAGCTGGGACTACAGGCGCCCGCCATCTCGCCCGGCTAGTTTTTTGTATGTTTTAGTAGAGACGGGGTTTCACTGTGTTAGCCAGGATGGTCTCGATCTCTTGACCTCGTGATCCGCCCGTCTCGGCCTCCCAAAGTGCTGGGATTACAGGCTTGAGCCACCGCACCCGGCCTGTAGTTTCTTTCAGCAATTTTGTTTTAGGTAGAAGTTTGTTAGTTTTCCAAATATGTGGAGATGTTCCAAGTATCTTTTTTTGTTACTAATTTCTTTTCATTATACAATTTAATTCAGTTGTGATCAGATAATATACTTTTCATCAAATCTATTCATCAAAACCATCTATCTAGTTTTTATGGCCAGGGTACAGTCTATTTTGGTAAATGTTCTGTGTGTACTTGAAAAGAAGGTATATTCTGCTTCTGTTGGCTGGAGTGTTCTATAAATGTCATTTGGTCAAGTTGGTTCAAAGTGTTATTTCTCTTATTCTATTCTATATCCTTGCTGATTTTCTGTCTACATGTTTTTACCAATTGTTGAGTGAGAGCTTTTGAACACATTCATTACCTTTGAGAATTTCTCCTTTATGTTTTGTCAGCTTTTTATTCATGTATTTTGAAGCTTTGTTATAACCTGCATCCACTTTTAAAATTTTTATAACTTCTTGTTGAATTGACTCCTTTATCACAATGAGTTTACCATTCTTTTTCTCTGGTAATATTCTTTGTTTAATATTCTTACAGCTACTCAGGGTTTTTTGTTTTTTGTTTTTTTTTTGGTTAGTGTTAACCTTGTGTATTTTTTCATTTTTTTGCTTTTACCCTTATTGAGTATATATATATATGTGTGTGCATATATATGTGTGTGTGTGTGTATATATATATATTTCTTTTTTTTTTTTTTCGAGACGGAGTTTTGCTCTTATTGCCCAGACTGGAGTGCAATGGTGTGATCTCAGCTCACCACAACCTCTGCCTTCTGGGTTCAAGTGATTCTCCTGCCTCAACCTTCCGAGTAGCTGGGATTACGGGCATGCACCACCATGCCTGTCTAATTTTTGGTATTTTCAGTAGAGGAGGGATCTCTCCACGTTGGTCAGGCTGGTCTCGAACTCCTGACCTCAGGTGATCCACCCGTATTAGCCTCCCAAAGTGCTGGGATTACAGGCGTGAGCCACCACACCCAGCCAAGTATTTAGATTAAGATGAATTTTTGTAGGCAGGTTTCAGTGGGATTTTGCCTCTTTAGCCAATCTGATGATCTATGTCTTTTAACTGGGGTACTTAACCCACTTACATTTAATATGATCATTTACATAATTGGAGTTAGATCTTCCGTATTGGTGTCCCATTTATTTCCCCTTTTTCCTATTATTCTGCCTTCTTTTGGTTTAATTGAGTTTTATTTATGATTCCATTTGTCTCTTTGTTAGCTTGTTAGTGATAACATTTTGGATTTCCTTTTTAATGGTGGCCTTCAGTTTATAGTATATATTCTTAATTTATCATAGCCTACCTTCAGATAATAGTATACCATCTCCATATAATATAAGAATCTAGGCTGGGCACAGTGGCTTATGCCTGTAATCCCAGCACTTTGGGAAACTGAGATAGGCGGATTGCTTAAGGCCAGGAGTTCCAGACCAGCCTGGCCAATATGGTGAAACCCTGTCTCTACTAAAAAATACAAAAATTAGCTGGATGTGGTGGTGCATGCCTGTAGTCCCAGCTACTCAGGAGGCTGAGGAAGGAGAATTGCTTGAATTGCTTGAACTCCAGAGGCGAAGGTTGCAATGAGCCAAAATTGCGGCACTGCACTCAACTGAGTGACAGAGCAAGACTCTGTTACAAAAAATAAAAAATAAAAAAACCAATAATAAAAATAGAATCTAACTATAGAATATTTCCATCTCCCTTTGTGCTACTTTTGTCATATATTATAATTCTACGTATATTATAAACCCCATCTAATTTTTGTATTTTTAGTAGAGATGGCCAGGTTGATCTCAAACTCTTGACCTCAGGTAATCTGCCTGCCTCAGCCTCCCAAAGTGCTGAGATTACAGGTGTGAGCCACCGTGCCCAGCCAGGAATGAATCATTTTTAGTCCATACTTATACTACATTTTTGTTTACTAAATCAGGCCACCCTGTCATTAGGGTGGATATGCGTTCCAAGGCTGGCCAGTCAAAGAACCCAATTTCTCTGATTCATAATACCTGTTCCAGGGGTTTCTGTCCTACCCAAGCTAGGTTAATCGGACAATTTCCCCTGCAATTCCTGATTAGGTGCTGGAAGGAAAAAGGATTTACTTTTCTTTTCTTTCTTTTTTTTTTTTTTTTTGAGGCAGAGTCTCGCTCTGTCGCCCGGACTGGAGTGCAGTGGCCAGATCTCAGCTCACTGCAAGCTCCGCCTCCTGGGTTTACGCCATTCTCCTGCCTCAGCCTCCTGAGTAGCTGGGACTACAGGCGCCCGCCACCTTGCCCGGCTAGTTTTTGTATTTTTGGTAGAGATGGGGTTTCACCGTGTTAGCCAGGATGGTCTCGATCTCCTGATCTCGTGATCCGCCCGTCTTGGCCTCCTAAAGTGCTGGGATTACAGGCTTGAGCCACCGCGCCCGGCCAAGGATTTACTTTTCATGTCACAAAGCTGCAAAACTGTTAGTCAGTGACTGAGGACAACCACCTTCTCCTCAAGGTGGAGAAAAGTTGTCTCTGGAAGGTGAGGACGAGGCCATCACCTACAGAGAAGCAAACCAGTAGTTAAAAAGAGACAGAGCTCTCACAGTCTCAATGATGTCCCTGGATCCACTCCTGCCTAAAACTAGTCCTATCTTTAATTTGCCAGCTATACCAGCCAATACAGCTGTCTTTTCCTTTTTTTTTTTTCTTAAGCTAATTTGAATTGCAACCAATATGGAAACATTATCTGTCACCTCTTTTCTGCTGTCACATTCCTACACATAATTTAACACTTATTTACCATCTACTCTATTCCACGGCTTGTGCAAGCAATTCCCCTAGTCCATCACCTGGCACGTAGGGCCACTCATGTCACTACCTTGACCTGCATGGCGCCGCAGACTCATGGAGCCAGCACTTCCTCTAGGGACTGTTCCACCCTCAGCTCCCCACGTCTCACCATTCTGAAGTCTGGATCTGAGCAGAGTCCTGAAGGATCAGCACGCTTTGGCACAAACCCCAAGTAAAAGTAGAGGAAGTGATTTTGCTGTAAACCCTCTCCCTCCTGATTATCTATCAAAGGAACATGGAGAGGTTCCTGCCCACAGCTTGTTTCTCACTTAGAATGCTTCACAGGGGAGTAGCTCTCTGACAGCAGCATGAGAATGAAGTTATGGGAATCTCTCTGGGGTACTGTAATGAATGTGGGGCCAAGTCTTCCTAGTTGGAGATGCTGCAAGTTATGTAAGAAATGCAGAGTCCCTTGTGGGAGGAGGCCACTGATTCTCTCAAAGACAGTCACTGGAAAAAGCCAAACGCTTCTATTATTCTGCGACTAATAACCGTCAAAGGGTTCATTAAGTGCACATTTCTGTCCCTAGTGTACATGTGATATTCAAAAAGGTGGTAAAGCCAGGCGTGGCAGTCCATGCTTTTAATCCCAGCACTTTGGAGGCTGGCTGAGACGGGTGGATCACCTGAGGTCAGGAGTTTGAGCCCAGCCTGGACAACAAGGTGAAAACCCATCTCTACCAAAAATACAAAAATCAGCCAGGCGTGGTGTTGAGCACCTGTAATCCCAGCTACTTGGGAGGCTGAGGCAGGAGAGTCGCTTGAACCCTGGAGGTGGAGCTTGCAGTGAGCCGAGATTGTGCCACTGCACTCCAACCTGGGCGACAGAGAGAGATGCTGTCTCAGAAAAAAAAAAAAAAAAAGTTGTTAAGAATAAATAACACGGGAACAATGTTTTTGTTGTTTTTGTTCTGGGACTGACATAGCCTCTTCTCTTTTCCTTTGTGCTTTTTTTTTTTTTTTTTTTTTTTCTAATTTAGTGCATTTGGACAGATCTCTTTTTTCATGTATCTTATGAACCAACTGTTGTGAATTACCTGTGAGCTATTTTTGCGGATCAGGATTAGAAGTTTTTCACCTCTGTATCCCTAGAACCTAGCATGGAACCTGGAGCAATAGTATGTGTAGAGCAATAAATTCTTTAAAACAATTAACAATTTCTCAAATCTCTGTTCCTGTATTGGAAGTCCGTTGGAGGTGTCTGGCCTCATACGTGTATATAGTGTGGAAAACTATTGTTTCTTGGTATTCATTCCCCTCTCTCTTCTTTCTACCGTCCCTGAATTTTGATAGAAGATTCTTCAGGTGCTGATACCAATATTTAGTTGCATGATTAGAACATGTGATCCTGCTCAGCCAATCAGCAGCTGCCACCCTCCTGGCTATGGTGATTGGTTCAGGGGTGACCACATGACTTAAGCCAGTCCAATTACAGTGAATCTCAGGTAAGACTCTCCAGGTGGGAATTCTGGACCATAGAAGCTGTTTTCTTCTGGATGCTGTGTTGGGTAGATACTAAACCTCAGATTCCTGTACACAGTTTGCTAGTGAGAGAAGCTATCTCGAGAACACAGCTAAGAGATTTACAGAAAAAGAGAGCTGCAAAACTGCTACCCCAATGCTATTTTCAATCACTGGAGCAAACCACATCTGAAATTCTCCCTAATTCTGGACTTCTCTGTTGCACAAGTCAATGAATTCTCTCTCTTGTTTATTTTAAAGCAAGTCTGTTTATCTTTTCATTACTTGGAACATGAAGTCTTTACTGACACACAGAGTTCCTCTTTCTTCCCCATTAACTTTTTCCTGAGAGAGCTACTGCTGAAAATCAAGTCAATGTTTCCAATTGATGTGATTGACTTTCGCTGAGGGTGCAGTCTGCCTTTTCATCTTCTAGGAATATCCCCTACCTTTTCTGTAATCCAGCCTGTCAGGATTTATTGAACACCCACTCTGTTCTAAGCCCTGAGTCAGATGCTCTGAGACATCTCAATAATAACAAAGATCATGTCTGTAAGGTGCTGGAAATATAGTACAGTGGAATGAGCTCTGAGCCATAGCTTAAGAAGTCCACGCTCAGCTGGATGCGGTGGCTCATGCCTATAATCCCAACATTTTGGGAGGCCGAGGTGGGAGGCTTGCTTGAGACGAGGAGATTAAGACCAGCCTGAGAAACACAGAGAGACCCTGACTCTAGAAAAAAAAAAATTAGCTAGGCATGGTGTCACATGCCTATAATCCTAGCTACTTGGGAGACTGAGGTGGGAGGATGACCTGAGCCCAGGAGTTTGAGGCTGCAATGAGCTATGATTGTGCCACCGCACTCCATTCTGGGTATTCTGGATGACAGAGTGAGAATGTCTCTGAAAAAAAAAAAAAAAAAAAAAAAAACTAAAGACAGAAAAAATAAAAAATAAAAAATTCATGCTTGCTTTGACCCCAGTTTGCTGTGTGATCTTGGGCTGATCACTACCCCTCTCTGGGCGTTAGCTTCACATCTACAAAATGAGGGCAGTGGTTGACAGTTCTTTAGAATCCTTTCTAGCATTCACAACCCACATCTCTGTGTGCTAATAATTTAAATAAACTCGATCCTGTGTCTGGTCAAAATAGATATCTTCAGGCTTATTTATGTCACCAATATTTGTTGAGAGTGTACTATATTCTAGGAGCTAGAGAGAAAGTGGTGAACAAAACAGAACAACACCTGCTTTCTTGGAGCTTACATTGTGATGGGAAAGGCACATGTAATTATCTTTGTAAACTATACAATCGGTCTTCATTATTCCCAGATTCTGTATTTGTGAATTTGCTTACTTGCTAACATTTATTTGTAACCCCTGAATCAATACTCATGGCACTTTCACAGTCACTCACAGACATGTACAGAGCCCTGAAAAATTTTAATCAGATGATGAAAACATTTCTAGCTTAGGGAAAACAGGGCAACACTCTGCCATATTGTTTCAGCTCTCATGTGATAAGCAAATACCTTTTTTTGCAGTCTATTTAGTGCCATATTTGTCACATTTGTGTGCTTTTTCTTGGTGACTTTGCTGTTTAAAATTGTTCCCCAAGTAAGCTGTGAAAGTGCTACCTCGTGTTCCAAAGGCTGTGACATGCCTGAAGAAGGACATACGTGTGTTGGATAAGTGTTGCTCAGGAATGTGTTATTGTACTCTTGACTGTGAGCTCAGTGTTAGTGAATCCACATATGTTACATAAGATGCTCTTAAACACAAATATACAAAAAACAAGGTGATGCATTGATTGACTGACAAAAATGTTGTGGTCAGAGGCTCGCAGGAACCCAACCATGTATTTCTCTTAGGAGCCATGGCTCAGAATTGACTAATTGGGAGTTGGTGGTGACTTTACTGAAAATAGCAAGAAGTGATTATGTACAATGTCACTTTCTTGTTATTGATAAATAAGCCTGAAACTATCTATGTTTACCAGACACCATCAAGCTTACCTACATTATTTGCACAAAGAGACATGGGATGTGAATGCTAGAAAGGATTTTAGAGAATTGTCAACCACTGCCCTCATTTTGTAGATGGGAAGCTAAAACCCAGAGAGAGAGAGTGATTAGCCCAAGATCACACAGCAAACTGGGGGCAAAGCAAGCATGGATATGGTAAGAGTGGTAGAAAAATGCAAAGCAGGGAAGCAGAAAAGGAAATTTATATTTTATTATTTTCAACTTTTAGTTTAATTTTATTTTGCTTTCAAGACAGTCTCACTCTGTCGCTCAGGCTAGAGTGCAGTGGCACAGTTATAGCTCACTGTAACCTTCAATTACTAACATCAGGTGATCGGAAGCCTGTAGTTTAAAAGGATGTCAGAAAAGTGTGTCCATGCAGAGGAGAGGGCAAAAATGAAAACCCTGTGGTGGGAGTGTGCTTTTCATGTTTGAGGAGCTGCCTGAGGCTGCAGCGGCTGGAGAGGAGTGAGCCAGGGGGACGGTGGGAGAAGATGAGATTGATGAGATGGTGAATCTTGAATGACAGACCTGCACAGTCACATTCATCTCCTTCCTGGGTAGAGGTTGCTGGGAGTTTGAGAGGCTCTTTCTTGTTGCAAAAGTCCTTGAACTTGAGCAGTAAATTATCCTCAAAGTTTCATTAGTGCACCTTGGCGTGGTTCTCTCCTCGGACACCCTGTGCCATGTTCCTCCTGAGAAGTGGCTATAAATAACCTGAGTTTCTGCTGCCATCAGGGAAACAGTGCCTGGAGTTGTCTCCCGGACACATTAATAACCACCCTTTTCTTGCCCCCAAATTAATCTTGTTATGAGGCAGCTTTGCCACGGGTGTCTTCTAATCATCATTTAATCCCAGCACTCAAATGTCTTGTTATTCACCAGGCTGAGTTTCTCCTTAGTGGCCTCAAAGGGACATTGGGTTTGGTTGAAATTCCAGGCAAATACCTTTTCCAGACACATCCATTGCATGGGAATTTGCAGATTGTATTTTTGGTCTAATTATGTCAATTCATCTTTATGATGGATCTATGATTACATGTAATTTGGTCAAATTTTGTGCAAAGTCTCAGATTCAAAGAGAATGCAAGAGATTTGAATTCGAGTTTTTCCACCTCCTTAGGGGAGAGGAAGGAAGAGGGAATTGACACTTGTTGAAGAATATTCTGTTTATTCACTTATTCTTCATTCATTATTTCAATATTTATTCAACACTTATTATGTGCCAGGCACTGTTTTAAGTGCTTGGAATAGACTAGAGTACCAAACATTACACTCCCAAGAAAGTTACTGTCACCCCTCAGTATTGGAGGGGATTGATTCCAGGACCCCAGGAGATATCAAAATCCACAAATGCTCTAGTCCTTTATATAAAATGACGTTGTCTTTGCATGTAAACTATGCATATTCCATATACTTTAAATCATCTCTAGATTACTTTTAAAACATAATACAATGTAAATGCTATGCGATTCTTTTTATACTGTTTTTTAAAAATTTGTATTTGTTTTGCTGTTATATTATTGTTTTTATTTTTTATTTTTCAGAATATTTTTGATCTGTGATTGGTTGAATCTGAGGAGGGAGAACCCACAGATACAAAGGGCTGATTGTTTATCCATCAGTTAAGTGAAAAGTAGAATGATACATGAGTTTAGGCACGAGACTCTGGAATCAGACTGTGTTCAAATTCCAACCAACCCTGGCACCTACTAGTTATATGACCTTGGGCAAGTTATTTAACTTTCCTGTGCCTCAGTTTCATCTGTTAAATGAGAAATAATAAAAATACCCGAGTCATCACTTATTTAGCAGAGTGACTTAATATTTAACATGTTTAGTACAAAACTGATTGATGGTGTTTGGTGAGTGAAATAAATAAACACACATCCTGGAGGAGTAATTCAGGGAGATTTAAAGGGTAGAACAGGAAATTGGCTTTATTTGGTTAAGCTAAGTGGTTTGCATAGCTCATCTCATCTATATCTGCATAATCTCAAGTTTGATCATATTTTCTCTCTTTTGCTTTTCCTAACAAATGAGGAAACTGAGAACCAGGAGTGTAAGGTTGTTTGCCACTGAGCATATAGAGTAAGATCTGAGTTGCAGAGTGAGGAACTGAACCTAGATAAAATTTGATTCCCCAAAGTCCTACCTCCCCAGGCCAAACTGCACTGTGGGGCTGAAAGTTGGATAGTTATTTTACCTGTATATACAAAATACCTTTCCCCTTCCCTCCACCTAAGTAACATTGGACAAAGGGCTACAGGAAGAGAACAAGGGAATATCAGTCTAATAGGTAGCCTTAAAGCTCAGTAGGGCCAATACTTACATTATGCTCCACTGTGACAAATGACCACAATATGTTTGCTTGCACTTTGGGTGGAGTGAGGAACTTACTACCTCCTCAGGCAGTCCATCTTATTTGCAGACCTCTAGGTTTGTCTGAAATGCTTGTTGTACAAGTTACTCTCTCTTGCTCATTTTCAACCAATTCGATTCCTTGTTCATTTACAATTGTTTCTTCTCATGTAACCCTCGTGTATCCTTTGTTTTCCTGGTATTAAAGGAACTACCAAATGTTCTCAGAGTTAGGTGGAAGAATATGTTCTCTTTCCTCTTTTTTTGGAAAGCTCTGAGGGTGGTTATACCATTTTTTTTTTTTTTTTTTTTTTTTTTTTTGAGACGGAGTCTTGCTCTGTCGCCCAGGCTGGAGTGCAGTGGCCGGATCTCAGCTCACTGCAAGCTCCGACTCCCGGGTTTACGCCATTCTCCTGCCTCAGCCTCCCGAGTAGCTGGGACTACAGGCACCCACCAAGTCGCCCGGCTAGTTTTTTGTATTTTTTAGTAGAGATGGGGTTTCACCGTGTTAGCCAGGATGGTCTCGATCTCCGGACCTCGTGATCCGCCCGTCTCGGCCTCCCAAAGTGCTGGGATTACAGGCTTGAGCCACCGCGCCCGGCCGCTCATAAAAGTTTTAATGATGTGCTATAAAAATACTGTATGGACTCTAAATTGCTACATTACTGTTAGCAAGGTTAATAGTTTGTTTCTGTGCCTAGTGACATTCTTGGCATATGATGAATACTCCATAAACATTGAATGAATGAATGAATGAATGCAGGGATAGATGGATGGATGGATGAATAGCTGAGTGACCTCATGCATAGGACTGGTACAGCCTCCTGTGTGGCTTTTAAATTTTGTTTTTGAAAAAAAAGTCGCCCGAGAGTGGTGGCTCACGCCTGTAATCCCAGCAATTTTGGAGGCTGAGGCAGGCAGATCATGAGGTCAGCAGTTCCAGACCAGCCTGACCAACATGGTGAAACCCCATCTCTACTAAAAATACAAAAATTAGCCTGGCGTGGCGGCACATGCCTATAATCCCAGCTACTCAGGAGGCTGAAGCAGGAGAATCACTTGAATCCGGGAGGCAGAGGTTGCCATGAGCAGAGATAGCGCCATTGCACTCCAGACTGGGCGACAGAGCAAGACTTCAACTCAAAAAAAAAAGAGTCAATTTCCCTTATTAACCTTCAAAAGTAATATTGAATATCCAAGCCTAAGTTATTGGAATAGGAATTTTGCAAACACCGTTGGTAATAGTAGCCTTGACTTTGGGGAACTGGGAGCAGCTTTTGGATTCCAGAAGCCTGTAATGACTCTCCTTCCCCACCATCTGCATCCACTTAACCTTGGTAATCCCAGATCTTCTGTTAGGTGCAACCTGGGGCATTAAGAAAACAAATGTGAGGGCTCTAGTGTCAAAGAGTTTTACTGCTATTTATTTTTCTTTTTTTTTCTTTTTTTTTTTTTTTTTTGAGACGGAGTCTTGCTCTGTCGCCCAGGCTGGAGTGCAGTGGCCGGATCTCAGCTCACTGCAAGCTCCGCCTCCCGGGTTCACGCCATTCTCCTGCCTCAGCCTCCCGAGTAGCTGGGACTACAGGCGCCCGCCAGGTCGCCCGGCTAGTTTTTTGTATTTTTAGTAGAGACGGGGTTTCACCATGTTAGCCAGGATGGTCTTGATCTCCTGACCCCGTGATCCGCTCGTCTCGGCTTCCCAAAGTGCTGGGATTACAGGCTTGAGCCACCGCGCCCGGCCTATTTTTCATACATTTATTATAAATGGGGTACTTTAAGGAGCCAATGAGCTGTGAATCATTTACATACTCTCAGAGCTCATTCATTTTTTTCATTGGCCCAGCTATGGAATAAGTGTGTGTGGGACACATTAATTTTGCTAGAAGCAATGGCAGAGTGCATGCTGCTTCATCCTCCAGACTATTATATCTTGTAGGACGTGGTGATTCAGAGGTGGGAGATCTGGGGAAAGGTGCAGCTGGAATTTGGAACCAGTGTGCCTGTAACTACTCAAAGTTATCCATGTCCCCAGGGATAGCAGTGATGGTGCCAAGGTAAGGTCAGGAGTACAAGCATTTTAAGTGGCTGTATTCACAGGTCGCCAGTGCCATTTAAAGAGTTTACTTGGAACAGTTGCACCGTGAGCTGAAGACGTCCCCCAAAGGAGGCTTCTAGAAGGAGGAAGATATAGTATTTTAAAGTTAGGGAGTGTTTGGCACCCAGCTCCAGTGCTTACTTTCTTGATTTTTAAAATTCCACATCAGTGAGGATATCAGAATCTGTTCACAGAATCTGGCCGGGATAAAGTGGTTTAATGAAAACAATACACTTCTTCAGAATTAGTCAGAGTGGCGTTCAAATATTGGCTCTGCCATTTGCCAGCTGTGAGTCCTTAGGTATAATTTTTTTTTTTTAACTTTCCTGAGCCTCAGTTTCCTCATCTATAAAATGGTAATGGGCGTATCTAACCATTCAGGGCTGTTTGAGGACTAAAGCAATAATGCATGGAAAGCTTCTGGCATGGACGTGTTTTTCAAGGTTGTGTTTCATTCTTTCCTTTAGTTCCCCTTATAGGTTACCAATGCATAATGATAAATCCTCGTTGTCGTTTTGAGATAGGGTCTCACTCTGTTGCCCAGGGTGGAGTGCAGTGGCATGATCTCAGCTCACTGGGCTCTGCCTCCTGGGCTCCCACCTCAGCCTCCTGAGTAGCGGGGATCACAGCTGCATACCACCATGCCTGGCTAATTTTGGTATTTTTTGATGGGGTCTCTCCATGTCACCCAGGCTGGCCTTGAACTCCTCGACTCAAGCGATCCACCCGCCTTGGCCTCCTAAAGTGTTGGGATTACAGGCCTGAGCCACTTAGCCTGGCTGATAAATCCTGGTCTTAGTTAATACTAATTTTATACCAGATATCTGGTGTTTGAAGTTAATAGAAAGTCCAACTCAAGTTGCCTTGAACGCCAAAAGGGATTTATTGATTTGGGTAAATGAGTATTCCACAAGGAGATATGGCCTCAAATGGGATTTGATCCAAGGCACGAGGATGTTTCCCATCTCTTCTCTCCACCTTCTTCTTTTCTTCCTCACTGTGAGAGCAACGCCCCTCATGATTCAAAATGGCTGCCAGGAGCTTGCAGGGGTCCTTTGTATTTCCCACATCTTCTTTTAGGTGCAACCTGGGGCATTAAGAAAACAAATGGGCTGGGCACTGTGGATCACGTCTGTAATCCCAGCACTTTGCGAGGCCAAGGCGGGTGGATCACCTGCGGTCATGAGTTTGAGACCAGCCTGACCAACATGATGAAACCACGTCTCTGCTAAAAATAGAAAAATTAGCTAGGTTTGGTGGCACATACCTATAATCCCAGCTACTTGGGAGGCTGAGACAGGAGAATTGCTTAAACCTGGGAAGCAGAGGTTGCAGTGAGACAGGATTGAGCCACGGCACTCTAGCCTCTGTCTAAAAAAAAAGAAAAAGAAAAACAGAAACAAAAAAGAAAACAAATGTGAGAGCTCTTGTGTCACAGAGATTTTACTGTGATTTTTTCCATTAATTTATAATAGAGTATAGCAAAAATAAATACGGACTTATAGCGTAGAAGTCCTCTGTTTCCTTATTCCCGTGCTGTTCCCTGTAGTTATCTCAGGTAGGCATGAAATATATATATATATATATTTTAATCTCTAGCAAATAGATCTCCTATCTCATTGGCTCACATTGTATCAGGTTTGAACCAATCAGAATGGCTTCCTGGAGTACGTGGCTTGGTTTAAGCCAATCAGAGCCCACCCCCGGAGGTGAGGAAGAGACTCTGTATGTAAGAGGCAGAAGATGCCCAGCCAAACCCTGTGCTTTTATTACCATGAGGAAAAAGGAATAGATGCTAGTTAATTTTTTTTATAGCTTTTACTTTCCCCCCAAAATAGAGTAAGCATATTCTCCCAGAACACTCATAGTTGTGGTCTTGTGCTATTTTAGAGGACCTGGTGCATGCTAGATTTTAATAGGATTTTATTTGTAATCCTTTACAGCCATGACTGGTTTATTTTGGGTCATAATGAGATGAGGATCATCATCTGGTTTGGATTCTGATGTTTCTGGGCCTCCCCAGTTGGAAGATTTTATGCAGCCCCTGTAATAGTGGAAAATATGCTCAATTGTAAGGAGTTAATTGGCGCTAACTAAAGCACAGTGAACAATTTGGTGGTGATTCACAGGGAAAGGATGGTTAAGGTTTAACAATGAAGCCACAAGAAATTTTCTTTAGAATTCAGTTGCACGATTTTTTTTTTTTTTAAATAGCAGCTCAGTTATTCAAAATCATTGTGCCTGGCTCACAAGCCAGGAAATGCTCAAATGAAAGCATGTGTTTCGGTTCTGGAGTTCCAATGTAATCTTTTCTCTCTGCTACGGTAGTGGCATTTTAGACCTGGTGAGCACTTAGGCTTTAAGTCACATGGACGCAAGATTGAATCGCTGCTCTACCTTTTTGGTAGGTGGGCCTCTGTTCTCTCACCTGTAAAATGGAAGTGGTTAGTGGTAGCTACTGCAGAGAATTGTGGTAAAACTTAAAACAGATCATGTAAAGCACAGTGCCTAGCATAGAGTGAGAAAGAGTGTTCAATAGTAGTTGCTAATATTGGAAGTGGTAATAGAAGATGGTGGAAAAATATGTGTCATCTTAGTCAAGTAATCTACCCTCTTGGTGCCTCACTTTCTCCACTTACAGAATGGGGAAATGAATAGTCCTGCTTTATGGAGTTGCTGGGAAGAGCAAGTGAATTAAAACAAATCATTCAACGCTTGGCACATAGCAGGTGTTCAGAAAGCAGGTTGTGATCCAGTGGTTCTCAATCAGGGGTGATTTTGTCCCCCAGGGGTCATTTGGCAATGTCTGGAGACATTTTTTGTTGTCACAAAGGGTGGAGGGTGCTACTGGCATCTAGATTGTAGAGGCCAGCAATGTGGCTCAATATCCCACAGTGCACAGAACAGATCCTCACAACAAAGGATTATCTGGTGCAATAGATCAATAGTGCCTGAGGTTGAGAAGCTCTGCTGTAGTCAGCAGCCTGAACATGGTCATCTTTTGCTCCTTTTGTGGCTTTTGTAACTTCTGCTTCCCACAGAGAATTGCTCCCTTGGGACAGAGGCCAATTATTAGAAGTGAAGAGAGCTAGCCTGGCCTTGTGAAGTGGTTCTGGCTGTTCTCACTTAAAAAAAAAAAAAAAAAAAAAAAAAAAAAAGTTAAAAAAATAAGGCTTAAAATAATCTCATTATTCTAAAGCACCCCAGGTTCCACCACCCCCTGAGCCGGTCTTTTCAAAGCCAACCTGGGTTTAAATAGCAGCGTCATCTGTTGTGACCTTGAGCAAGTTGTTACTGTTGTTACTGTTTTTATCCTCACTTTACTCAACTGTGAAATGGTGATATTAATACATTTACCCCCAGGGTTGTTGCAGGGATGAAATGAGTTAAGGTAACAAAAGCACTTGCCACAAAGCCCGACGCCCTAGAAGGTGCACGATGACCACTGCCATGTCTTGGTGGTTGCTGCCTCTGAAATGGCATTGTGACACCTGTCCTTCCTACCTGGGTGGAAGTTTAAAAATACAAAGAGAACATAGGCAGGAAGGCATTTCCCCCAAAGTCAAAATAAATCATAAATGGAAGGATGTTGTTAATATTAATTTGTGGGATGATGAGGAACCGCCGGGCAGACTCCCTCTGGTGAGGATTTCATGAATTTCAGGAGTGCAGCTCCAGCTCCCTGCAGAGCCTAAGCTCCTCGCTCTTGGTTTCTCTGCAGAGGGGAACACCAGACCTCTCATTCTGGTGAAGCCTGCATCTTATTTTCTGACTACTTCACTTATTCCACCACAACCGATTTTCTATTTTCTAGCAGAGAAAACACAAAGCAGAAGCAAAGTGCATCCCCAACTCCACCAATTGTAATTTTTTTTCGCCTGGTCATTTAGGAAAACAGAATGAAGCTCCTTGGTGTCTATGTTTGTGCACAACAATTGTGTCTGCATGCTCTGTGTGGGGAGGAATGATTGTATGCCTGTGGTATGTTTCTAAGTACTTATGTACATGAATATATGTCAGTACATGTGCCAGTTACATATGCATCTGTTTGTGAGGGCTTGTGTCCTATGCCTTTATATGTATGTGTATCTCAGGATTTATATGCAAGCCCATATTTGTGTGCTTTGTAACTTACATGTAAGATACATGTATGTGAATATATCATTCATGTACTCATGTACTTACAACCATTCATGTACGCATGTACTTATAATCATAAATATAACGTGTGTCGGGATGCATATGAATACGCATACATGTGCTTATAGACAGGTGTGCAGTGAATATTTGTGCATGTGCTGAAGGTTGTGAATATAAGTTTGTGTTGGTGCTTATGTGTATTTTAGTGAATAGCATAAATGGCTATGCATCTGGGACATTTGTGTGTGTAGGAGTGTATGTGTGCACTGTGTGTCTGTGTGTAAGAAAGAAGAGCAAAGATCTTCAGTGGATTTTTATCTGTGTGCCTATCACTTCTTTTTTTTTTTTTTTTGTGAGACGGAGTCTCACACTGTCACCCAGACTGGAGTGCAGTGGCGCAATCTTGGCTCACTGCAACCTCCGCCTCCCAGGTTCAAGAGATTCTCCTTGACTCAGTCTCCCAAGGAGCTGGGATTACAGGCACCCACCACCATGCCGGGGTAATTTTTTGTATTTTTAGTAGAGACGGGGTTTCACTATGTTGGCCAGGCTGGTCTCGAACTCCGGACCTTGTGATCTGCCCACCTTGGCCTCCCAAAGTGCTGGGATTACAAGTGTGAGCCATGGCGCCTGGCCTGTGCCCATCACTTCTTGAAGAAGAATGTGTTTTTCCCACAAATCAACTTGAGAAAGAAGCAGGGACAGAGACATGTACACGGAGAGGGAAAAATTGTATTAGGCACTTGTTCCTCCTCCCTTTGCAGTGAATACTTACTAACATTTTAAAAACTGAGTATGCATTAAAAATGTGGTGGGGAAGCTATTTTTAAAAGCTTCCTGTGTATCTGACTTTCTCGGGAAGACCTGGAGTTGAAGGGTCCAGACTTTCACACACAGAATCTTGCTTCGTTTACATTTCAACAAACTGCACATCCGAGAGAACGTGCTGGAAATCCCCGGCTTCGCTGTGTGTTTGCTGACCTATGGTTAAGAGTTACCACTTGGACGGTTTTTAAAATGATGATGAGGACATTTTGCTGGTGCCGGAAAGGGAAGTCAGTGGACTCAATTCTGTTATTTTAGAAAGTTCAAATTGTAGAAGGTTTGAGCTGGCGAAGCACTTACGCATCATCTAGTTTAACTTTCTTTCTGCATGGATGAGTAAAACTGAGTGGGAGAGTTTCTAGGGGCTGGAGATAGGGCCGTGAACAAAATGAACAAGGTCTTCATGGAGCTTAAAATATTGAGAGGGAGATGTGAATGCCTCATCTCCCATCCCATCTGGCCCAGCCACACTGCTTTCTTTCCATTGTTCCAACCTCTCTCCTGCCTCGGGGGCTTTGCACTTGCTGTTGTTCCCTCTTCCTAAAATATTCTAGCACTTCCTGGGGTCCCTCCTTCTCATCATTGAGTTCTCAGCTCTAATATATATACACATATTTTTTTTGAGATGGAGCCTCACTCTGTCACTGAGGCTGGAGTGCAGTGGCGCGATCTCGGCTCACTGCAACCTCCGACTACTGGGTTCAAGCGATTCTCCTTCCTCAGCCTCCCAAGTAGTTGGGATTACAGGCGCCTGTGACCACACCTGGCTAATTTTTTGTATTTTTAGTAGAGACAGGGTTTCACCATGTTGGCTAGGCTAGTCTTGAACTCCTGACCTCAAGTGATCCACCCACCTCGGCCTCCCAAAGAGCTGGGATTACAGGTGTGAGCCACCGCACCCGGCCTCAGCTCTAATATTAACACTTCCTTGTATACACAATCTAAAATACTCCCCACTTCTACAGCCATTTCCTAACAGATCACCCTGTTTTATTGTCTTCATCACCTGTAATGGTTAATTTTATGTGTCAGTTTGACTGACCTAAGGGCTGTCCAGATAGCTGGCAAAAAATTATTACTGTTAGAGTTTTTTTTTCTTAAATATGAAAGCAACCTATTAATTTTCTGAAAGATCTTATACTTACATTCTAAACTTTGCACCAACCATGGTGAATACATATTTTTTTAATTGACACATAATAATTGTACATATTTATGGGGTACAGTCCAAAGAGGCTGGATTGATACACGTGTGTTTTGCCATCCCTGGGAAATAGGGGTGAGGCAACAGAGCAGAAAGGATAACTCATTCATCATAGAGTAGGGGGGACATACTTATTCTCTGTGAGTCCCACAATCACACTTCAGCTCAGTGCTGATTGAAAACACAGCAGTGAGCTTGATCTATCCCTGCTCTGCCCTCTAGGGGCTGTGTGATTTTGAGTGACTCACTTACCCTCTCTGAGCCTTAGCTCCCTCACCTATACAACGAACACGATGTTATCTGTCCTATAGGAGCTTCCTGATGATTCGATGTCAAGATGGTTGTGAAAGTTCAGTGCCTGCTGCATGGTGAGTCCTCATCCCCTTGCACCTAGGCAATCATCTCATGGTATAGTTTTCTGGGACTGCTGTGACAAATGACCACAAGCTCAGTGGCTTAGGACAACAAAAATACATTATCTCACGGTTCTGGAGGCCATAAGTCAGAAACCAAGGCATCAGCAGGGCCATGCTTCCTCTTAAGGCTCAAGGGCAGAATTCTTGCCTCCTCCAGCTTCTGGTGGCTCCAGGTGTCCCTTGGCTTATGGCAGCATCACTCCAACCTCTGCCACCGTCTTCACATGGCTCTTCGTCATGTGTGTCTTTATCTGTCTCTTACGAGGATATTCATTGGGTTCAGGGTCCAAATTCCAATATGATCTCACCTCACTCTTTACCTTAGTCATGTTAGCAAAGACCCTCTTTCCAAATAAGGACATATTCTGAGGTCCTGGGTGGACATGAATTTGAGGGGCAACATTTGACCCAGTATACCCCATGAATGAAAAGTCCTGCCCTCCTGTCGAATATCCTTTTCTCCTTTATTCTGTGAGTTTATTATCCTCTCTGAGTGACTGATCTGCTGACATGGATGAGTTGCCATGAATCATACTCACTCTTCTGAGGACTCTCCCTTTTCAAAAAGAGTTTAGTTCATCGGTGATTCAACTCCTCACAACCTTGTGAAGGAGATTCTGTCCCCAAAACCCCACCTCTGAGTGTGTTCATAGAAACAACACAGTGTTTAGAATCAGATATTCCATGCGTTTTAACTGTGTGCTCTTTTCTTAGAAGAGACATTTAAATGTTGAGGTCTTCAATTCCTTGCACTCTAAAATGGAGATTCTGATAATAAATTCCGGCTGACCACACAAGACTGTAAAGAGGACCAAATGCTTCGTAAATGGTTTGTAGACTGCAACAAAACTTTGTAAACTGTTAAGGCTGGGTTCGGGCAAAGGCGGGGGTGCACATTTTGTGGGGCTATATATGGATTTCTTGGCTCTCACATAGTTTTTAAATATCTTAATTTAAAATTCTTTAGGCTGGGTTCCCATTCTCCAACTCATCATGTACTACATTACTCTGTTTTTCTCATTCACCTTTTTGCTTGGATTCTGGAGCCACTACTGTTTATGGCCCCTGGAGATGAAACTGTCATGTCTGGGACCAATAACCTTTACTCTTTGAGCATCATCACCAGAGCCTGCACCCAACAGCATGAAGTGGCTCCTGCTTCCGCTCCAGCCAGGAGGGGAAACACAGATGCAAAGTTACAATACAGAAAAGTAACACACAGCTTGTTGCCACTGAGTTCCCCATTGATTTGCCTTCCCAAAGATTCCTGAGGAATCTGGACACCTGGGTAGAAGGTCTGTTGAGAAGCCACAAGTGACTGATGCCAATGAATACAGGGCTACTGTCCTCCTTTGGTCAGCCTGCATTTTAGTGGTTGGGGATGAAAGCCACAGTGTTGGAAAGAGACAGCAAATGAGATTGCGAGAACCTGGAAAGAGTAGAAGATAGTGAGGAAATATACTTTAACAAAAATGGGGATAGCAGTAATAATAATAAATATTAATGATCACCTACTTGAACCAGGCACTGTGATTGACACTTTACATGCAATTTTCTCACTTAATGCTCACTATGGGAGCATCATTACCCTGAATCTAAGGATGAGGAATGTCTTACTTTGGATTCCCCAAACTTAGGTTCTGAAGAAAATCCTAAGATAAGGATTCAAGTCAGGTATTTTAGAGATGATCCCAGGAAAAATCAGTAGGGGAGTGGAGAATGAGACAGTAAAGAGGAGGCAGAAATAAAGCGTATATTTTGAAACTCATTGCAGTTGAGAGCACCTGAAGCTTAATTCCACTGAAAAAATTTCTGAGAAACAGTGTAGGCCCTAAACCTCGGAGCTATCCCTGTGAGGGGAAAGGGAGTTGGGGTATTTATATACCAACTCCCGATAGTCCTTGGCTGAGGGCTGCACTTCTAGCCTGCCAAATGGGTGGACAAAGTGCTTTGGTGCCAAAGAAAGTCCTCAGGCATTGAATTTGGAGTTGCAAGTTAGGTTGGTCTGCATTGAAGTTATAAGAGTGAGGGAGCATGAGGGAGCACCATGAATTGTCTGCTATAGGAGGTTCACGTGTATGAGTGTGTGTATGCACATATGCACATGCATATATCTGTGTATACATATACATAGTGTGTATACATATACACTGGACACTGAGTTGAAAGGATTTAAGCACTGGACTGAAAGTAAGACTGTTGCTTTTGGAGTGTTTGTCATGAAGGCAGACATATGCAAGTGTATGTTCATCACAGTATTCTATTCACAATAGCAAAGACATGGAATCCACCTAAAACATCCATCAACAGTGGACTGGATAAAGAAAATATGGTACATATACACCATGGAATACTATGCAGCCATAAAAAGGAGTAGGATCATGTTCTTTGCAGCAACATGGATGAAGCTGGTGGCCGTTATCCTGAGCGAATTCACACAAGAACAGAAAACCAAACATGGCGTGTTCTCATTTATAAGTGCCTAAACACTCACTGAGTACACACATGGACACAAAGAAGGGAATGATAGACCCCAGGGCCAACCTGAGGGTGGAAGGTCAGCGGAGCATGAGGATTCAAAAACCATCTATTGGGTTCTATGCTTATTACCTGGGTGACAAAATTATCTGTACATCAAGCCCCTGTGATATGCGATTTACCCATGTAGACTGCACGTGTACTCCTTGAACCTAAAATGAAAGTCGGAAGGTCAAATCAAACCAAATCATGATTTTATTCAAAATAATAGCAAAAAATATTAGATTAAAAGCCCTTAAATTTCCAGTGAGACTTATCATATGACATGCTAACGTCAATAGAATGCATTGGTTAGGGCCAAGCATGGTGGTTCACACCCGTAATCCCAGAACTTTGGGAGGGCCAAAGCAGGAGGCTTGCTTGAGGCCAGGAGTTCAAGACCAGCTTGGACAACACAATGAGATCCTGTCTTTATATATATATATATATATATTTTATATATATATATATATATATAAAAATTTAGCCAGGCATGGTGGTACACGCCTGTGGTCCCAGCTACTCGGGAGGCTGAGGTAAGAGGATCTCTTGAGCTTGGGAAGTCAAGGCTACAGTGAGCTGTGATCATGCCACTGCACTCCAGCCTGGGTGCCAGAGTAAGACTCTTATTTCAAAAAGATAGAAAAATAATGCATTTGTTGCTGGACCTTATCCTCACTAGATAATCTCTTCTGACCCTCACCATGATGCCAAAGACCCTCAGAGAACATTGGGACTCATGTTCAGAGCAGGCTCCTTAAGTGATCACCTTCTAATCGTCAAAGTTCTGGCTTTGCAATGAACTCATTGAAGGCATTCTGTTTCTCAGTGTGAATCTACATTCTTTTCTTATCATCTCTTTACATATTTCTCATCCAATAGTGTATCTTTTTAATCCAAAAAAGATTGTGTTATTAAAGTTTTGTGTGGAGCTGTGATTGCCATTCTTGGAACTGAAGATGCAATCAGGGGAGAGAATTGATGCCTCATAATTCAATGAATGGATGTGCTTCTGTGGTAATTTCTTCAGTAATTACTTGTGTAAACTATGTGTTTCTGTAATTGAAATGCTACAGTGTGGGGCAATTTATCAAAATCCATAATTTATTATAGCTTTTTCATCTTGGTTTCTTGGTTTCTCTGCTTGTCCTCATTAGAATGTTGTCTCCTTACCACCACTTCAGTCCATCATAACCATTTAGACTAGGAAGCAAAAACATACATTGCCTTTGGAAAAAAAGGTTCTGATGAACTTAGTTGAAAGTTTAAAATCCATTTTCCAAAGGACACAATTGTTATTTTTCTTTGCTGTATGTATTTTATGACAAGCTCTAAGATGTGATTTATGAAATGGCTTTGAAGAGATAGTCTACTTCAAGTGTTTGGATAGTAATACCATTTTTCTTTTACTGTTACCAAGTATTCTGTGTGTCTCATGTTTATAAAAGCCTGAGAAAGGAGGCAGGGACTAGAATGTGTATTTTGCCAGCAGAGGACACGCAATTACAGAACAATTTGAGAGAAAAGCTGTCTCCTGACCTGAGCTATTGCTTTGAGGCCATGGGATCATGAGAGGGGACAGCTTTTTAGTCCCATTCCAAGCCCATGCTAAAGCTACCCCAGTAAATTGAAGAGCTATCCTTGGTTTTCACTACTGTTTCTAGTAGATCACAGATAACAAGCAAAGTAGTTTGTGGTGTTTGAGGATCCCCTAAACTCAAAAACAATGGAAAGAAAGTTTAGAGAGACCAACAGCCTAATATATTTTTAAAACAAAATTTACTTATTTTATCATCATCAAAATTAAATACAGAAAAGATGAAAAAAGTAGAAAACACCATTTTTCTCCTCTGTCCAAAAGATAATTTACTATTAGCACAATATTTGACATAGTTTTTTCTAGTATTTTTTCTCTGCATAGTTTTTACGTTACTTAATATTGTTTGATATTGCATAATTTTATAATTTCCCCATGGCATTCAAAATAATCAGAAACATAGGTTTAAAGTTTTCTTGAGGTTTCTGAGATATAATTTACATATGGTGAAATTCATCCTTTTTGGTGCATAGTTTTATGAATTTTGACAAATATGGACCATAATCAAGATACAGAATACTTCCACTGCCACCAAAAATTCCCACAAAAACCTTTGTGATTAACTCTCATCTTCATCCTCAGTGCCTGATAACCACGAATCTTTCTTCCATTCCTCTAGGAATACATCAGTTAATGACTGCATAATACAACAATAAGTAGTTACACCATAATTTTCCAAATCATTACACCCCTATAAAATATTTCATTTATTCTGATTTTTTAAAAATATGTTTTTCTTTTTCTTTTCCTTTTTCTTGTTTTCTTTTTTTTTTTTTTTTTTTTTTTTTTTTTTTTTTTTTTTTTTGAGGTGAAGTTTCATCCTTATCACCTAGGCTGGAGTGCAATTGTGTGATCTTGGCTCACGGCAACCTCCGCCTCCCAAGTTTAAGTGATTCTTCTGCCTCAGCCTTCTGAGTAGCTGGGATTACAGGCACCCGCCACCATGCCCAGCTAATTTTTGTATTTTTAGTAGAGATGGAGTTTCACCATATTGGCCAGGCTGGTCTTCAATTCCTGACCTCAAGTGATTTGCCCCCACTAGGCTTCCCAAAGTGCTGGGATTACAGGCGTAAGCCATCACACCTGGTCCTTAAATTTAGTTTTCTGGTATAAATTATACTGCATTAAACATTTTTGTGCATATATGTTTTCCAGGATTTTAGGTCATTACCTTATTATGGGATTCCAGAAGTGGAGCTGGTATGGCAGAGTTATGAAACATATTAAGCTTGACTCAAGAACCAGACACCAAATTAAGATCCTTGATGCTGAAAGTCCAGAGAAACCAGCACAGGAGAAAGACTGTGGAATTTGGAGGAGTAGGACAACATTAGTGTTGGATCCCAGCATTTCTGATCATGCCACTATTCTGTTTAGCCGTTAATACCTTCTCAATGACCCCAGAAAAGATGTAACTGCTTGACAGTTAAAATCTTTTATTGGCCGGGCACGCTGGCTCATGCCTGTAATCCCTGCACTTTGGTAGGCCGAGGCGGGTGGATCACGAGGTCGGGAGATCGAGACCATCCTGTCCAACGTGGTGAAGAGGTGTCTCTACTAAAAATACAAAAAATTAGCTGGGCGCAGTGATGGCAGGCGCCTGTAGTCCCAGCTATTTGGGAGGCTGAGGCAGGAGAATGGCGTGAACCCGGGAGGCAGAGCTTGCAGTGAGCCGAGATCACGCCACTGCACTCCAGCCTGGGTGACAGAGTGAGACTCCACCTCAAAAAAAAAAAAAAAAAGGTCTTTTATTATCTGACTATGCCTATTTCCACCCCCTGATCTATATCTGTAGCTATATCTATGGTATATTCTATGTGCCTTGTACTTGCACATGGTGCAACCTTCCTTCATGGTTCCTGTCTTTGTACATTTTTGTTCTTTCTGAAACACTTTCTTCCCCTTCCAGTGTCTTCTTCTTTGTTAGTCTTTTTAACCTTATTCCACAATGTCAAGATGTGCTGGGTGTCCTCGCTTTGTGTGTTCACAGTTCTTTATGTTTATCTCTATGTTAGGGCTCATTCGTTTGTTCTTATACTCCACAATGATATATTGAGAGTCTACAATGTTCTGGGTACGACAGACATGGCAGCCAAGGAGAGAGACAAAATTCCTGTCAAAGGAGAAATGCCATTCTCACTGAGGAGGAGAGGATGCTGCAGCAGAGATCTAAATAATGAAAAGAAGTAGCCACAGGGATATGTAGAGGAAAAGTTATTTAGGCAGACAGAAAAACAAATGCAGGCCAGGTGCAGTGGCTCACGCCTATAATCCCAACACTTTGGGAGGCCAACGCAGGCGGATCACCTGAGGTCAGGAGTTTGAGACCAGCCTGGCCAACATGGTGAAACTCCATCTCTACTAAAAATACAAAAATTAGCCAGGTGTGGTTGCACACACATATAGTCCCAGCTACTTGGGAGGCTGAGACATGAGAATCACTTAAACCCGGAAGGTAGAGGTTGCAGTGAGCTGAGATCACACCACTGCACTCCAGCTCAGGCAACAGAGTGAGGCTCTGTCTCAAAAAAAAAAAAAATATATATATATATATATAAATATAATATATATTTATATATAAATATATATTTAATATATAAAAATATATATCGTATATGTTTTTATATATAAATATATATAAATATATAAATATATTATATAAAAAATATATTTACATATAAATATATATAACTTATTTTATATATATTTATATATAAATATATATTTAATTATATATACATATATATTTATATATGTGTGTGAAATGGTGTGGATAAGAGACATACGGAGATAGAATACGCTAGAATGTGGGGCATTGTGTTGTAAATGGGATGGTGGTTGGAGGGTGATGTGGTATTAAGGGAAGTGTTCTTAAAAATGAGAGTTACCGTAGCATGCATATACACTTACAGAAATAATCCACAAAGAGGGTAAAATTGATGCAGAAGAGATGGGGGACAATTGAAGCAGTGAAATCCTTGAGGAAGCAAGAGGCTTTGCATAAGTGGGGGGGTTGGCCTTAGATAGACAGTCCAGCCAATGTAACAGGGAAGGTCACAATTAGTCCTCACAGGGCCTTGTGTATTTGGGGTGATGAAGAGGTCCTTATACGAGAGGATGGTCATCAATTTTCTAAGGATTGGAGAAGCATTGGAGGTTGGGAGAGAGGACACCTTGGAAAAACCGAAATGCAAACTTTCTAGGGAAACAGCGGAACTTTTCAGCAGGACTGTGGTCATAAGGGTAAGGAGAGGCCAGTAAGCTTGGTGTACGTTTTCTCCAATCATTCTGAGCTGCCTAGGCTTCAGGCACAGAATAGGTGAGGTTCTGGGTTTAATCTAGATGTAGCTTGGCTGGGGAAACAAAATGGAGAGGAGATAAGAGCGTTAAAGGTGTCCCCAAGTCAGACAATAGAGTGCTTGACTCCGAATCTAAACTGTGAGGGGAAGAAAGTAAGAGCAGATAAGAGATGATGAGTAATGAGGTAGTCATGGAGGACCATGGATTAGATGTCTCACTGGTGGAGAAGAATGATCAGATGAAGACGCTTCACAAGGGTGAGCTGGAAAAATAAGAGGGTGTAACTGGAGAATGAAATGTTTAGGTTTGAGATCTTGGGTCTGGCGCACTCAGAGTCCTACAGAGTAATGAGGTAAGTAAGGGGCTGAGGTGGGGCAGAAAACCAGACTTTTGGAGGTAGGGGGGAAAAGACCTGAGAAGCGAGGGGATTGGATGGATAATTTATGTGGATTTAGAGTCACGAGGATGGAAGACAGGAACAGCAGTGGACAGGAAGACAGCGATCCAGGTGCTGGAATCTTCAGGGAATCAAAGAGTGAGTGTCTGGCAGATCAGCAGGAGACTTTGAAAGAAGGATCTGTGGATGGTGAAGGTTTGGCATGGCCTTGAAAGAAACTGAAATTTTGGAAGCAGGAAGGAAAAGAAGTGGTCAAGAGGCAGCCACATGAAGCAACAGGGACACTTTCCTAACTTTTGGCACATGAGGAAAAAACTAATTTTTCTCAGAGGATAGTCATATTTTAGTTAGCATACACACACACACACACACATACACACACACACACACACACACACACACACACAGAGTATTATTTCATTATACTGGCAAGAAAACTGAGGCTTAGTGAGATTAGGCAACCTGCCCATGGCCATGGGACAGCAGCTTGGATTCAAGCCCAGGTCAGTCTGAGTCTGGAACCTCTGCTCTGGTTTGGTGTGATTTGTGGCTCTGAACACCATGCTCCATTCAGTTTTGCCAAAGTTTACTTCCTCCAGCTGTGTTTCCTCTGCTCTTAGCCCTGTATCCCCCTCCTTCCAAGGTTATCACCTGAGGTTACCCGGAAGCTCTGGACATTTGCAGCCTGATCCGGGGTTGGGCTTGCCCTAGAATCTTTGAATTTGTTCTTGGGGGTTAACAGCTTACACAGGGGATTCACCCTTGACTTCTCCTCCATCCCATATTCTATTCAAAGCGGTGATAAGTTGGTAATGACAGCTGGTTTTCATTCTCTTTGTGCCAACAGGGGGATAATGAGTCAAATTGGCCCAGGTTATGAAATGAAGCCCTGGAAGGGAGTTATCATCAGACTTCTTAGAGGGGAGAGCAGAAAAGGGGATTAAAATTCAAGTGGTAACTGCCGATTTGGTTGGCATTCAATCTCCTTAAGGCTTTCTTCTTCTTCGTGTCATCACTAAATGAGACAAAGCAGGCAGCTGGTAAATGGGAGAAAGGTAAGAAAGTGCTTGAGTATTGTGATAATTCATCTTTAATAGCTTTCATTTAGGCTCTGTGCCACACACTGAACATGAATTGTTCTAAATCCTTATAATAATTTTCAGAGGTGAGTATTCCCTGCCCCCCACCATTTCACAGCTATACAATTTAGTTCCAGTGGGATTACCCATCTTACTTGAGATTGTTCATACATCTCTGACTCCAAAATCAGCCCCCTCTCCACCTCATGGTGATCGCTCCTTGGGGAACCTGCTAATTTGCCTTGACTTTGTTTAGCAGCTAGAGGGAGAAAGGGAGGCCACATCAGAAGGTCAAACCAAATTTCTTCGCGATCTTCCTCTTTTTCGTATCATGGACTCTAGTACTTGGCTGCCTGCGTTTAAATATCACCTACCAGCTGTGTGACCTCAGGAAGATTACTTGACCTCTCTGAACTGCGTTTTCCCCATCTGTAAGATTGGGGGAGTTATTGTGAGAATTAAATAATTTAAATATGGTAAGCACTTAAGATTGTGTCTGGCACATAGGAAGTGTTAGCTGTTGCTTTTATTGTGGCTGCTGTTGTTTTTATCATTGTTAGTAGTGATGACAATGAGTATGATGTCATTTGTGTTAAAAGCTAATCATTTTTGGTGCCGTTACCGGGGTCCCAGGTTTGACTGGGACAAGCGATTTACATGTGGTAACTTAATTAACTCTCATCAGTTAGGATACTTTTGGATACAATAATTGAAATTGCAACCCCAGCAGACTTAAATGAAAGGTTATTCATTACTGCCTTCGACTGGAAACTCACAGGTAAGGTAAGTTTCAATGGAGGTTGATTCAGGGCGTCAGTGATGATACAAGGCTCCAGGAAGCTCTTTTTATCTTTCTTTTCTGCTTTACTCAGTGTTGGCTTTACCCATAGGCTGGTCATGAAGTGGGTGAAATAGTCCGAGGCATCATGTGGAGATCAGACACCATTCAGAAATGGAAAAGAGACTCTTGGAGAAAATTTTTCCCAGAAGTCTCTAGCAAGCGCCGGTTCTTGTCTCATTGGCTAAAGTTGTGTCACATGCCCATTCCTGAACCAATGGAGGGAGAGGGATTTTCTCCAGACCAATCAGGTCACCCTTGGAGCTGAGGGTCGGGTTGGCCTCCAGCTAGCGTCTGCCTACCTGGGAACCGCACTGCCTGAAGAAAATCATGCTTCTGTGAGGAAGAAAGAAAGGGAAGCGGATACGGGTGGGCAAACACAGGATGCCCTATAGGTCGGTGGTGTTTTTTCTGTTTAACGAAGAAGGAAACTGTTGGTGGAAAAAAACTAACTCTGTCACATATTGCAAGGAGGTTTATTCTGAGCCAATATGAGTGATTGCAGCCCAGGGAAAACACAAACCAAAGTAGCCTTGAGTAAGTGGTCCCAAGGCAGTTGTACTGTAACTTTGTGTTATACATTTCAGGGAAGCAGAAATTACAAGCAAAGTCATAAATCAAGCCATGGAGATTATGCATTAGTCCCAGAATGGTGGGATATCTTGAAGTGGAGGCTTACAGGTCATAGGTGGGTTTGGAGATCCTTTAATTTGCAAATGATTAAAGGAACAAAGCTTTGTCTAAAAACTTGGAGTCAGCAGAAAGGAATGTTTAAGTTAAGATGAAGTCTGCTAATCGTCATGGCATGCTATGCCAGGGTTGGGTTGCAAGAACAAGACACAGTACAATCCAGACTGACCTGTTGGGGTGTGTGACTTAACTTTTGCCTGGCATGGATTTAGGTCCTGTTTATCATTCAATATCTATTGCCATGAATAATCCATTCTGTCAGTCTTATGATTGCTATTTGAACATTCACTCTGGTTAATTGTTGTGTCTAAACTGCAAAACAGAGGGGCTGTCATGAGGCATATTTGACCTCCTATTCTCTCACGGTGTGGACTCAGTTTTTCAGGTTTTCTCTGGGGTCCCCTTGGCCAAGAAGGAGTCTGTTCAGGCAGTTGGGGAGCTTAAGATTTTATTTTTTATTTACAAAACTGGGGGTCGAAAAAGTTAAGTAATTTCAGAGGGTCATCAAATCAAAAGTAGAATTTGCCCCTGACTGTGTCTGATCGTAACGTGCATGTTCTTTAGGGCCATCCTAAAGCTTTATGGGATATGGAAAGGAGCTATGACCACCACTTTTACTGAGCACATGCTAAGTGCTAGACACTACGTAGGCACATTACAAGAATCTTATTTAATTCCTTTATCAACTCAATTAATTAGGCATTTTAGGTCTATGTTATAGTGGGGGGATTAACTGGGGCTGGGACAGGGGACATGGCTTGCTGCAGGCCACTCATCTAACAAGAAGGCAAAGCCAAAATATAAACCCTGATCTGTGTGGCTCCAAAGCCCCAATTTTTTTCTATGACCTCCAAAAAAAAAAAAAAAAAAGCCATTCTTTCTGTTTGGGATTCATATGAGGAAAAGTCATACTTTTAATGAGGATCCTGACTAATTTCAATTCAGTAACCCAGTTTTTAAAATAATTTTTATTTTAGAATAAGACACGTTCAGAGTACATGCTCCAGTGAATTTTTCTTTTCTTTTTTTTTTTTGAACTCCAAGTTCTGTGACCTCTTCTTTGCACTTTCCTTCACTGAGAACTTTTAAAATAAAACATCTTAATTGGCTGCTCTGATGCTTTTTGGGTTGCAGGGAGTCGGAAGTGTGGAAATGGGCTCTTTAGGTTATATGATGATGTGTCTACTCTTCCCCAAAGCAAGGGGAAAGGAGAGGGGATTATGATCACATGAAACCCATTCATGCTTGGGTCTATGATCTTGCTGGGCAAGCTCTCAGAATCCTCTTCTCTTTGTTCCCGGGTATCTAGTTTTAAGATAGGAAAAAGAATTCTGATTGATTGGGGCCCCACTGAAGTGCCAGGCAGTATACTAGTGTTTAATTCTCCCAACAGTCACATGAAATATTGGTATCCTGTGTGCAAATGAAAAGCTTGTGCTTCGCAGAGGTAAAATACCTATGCAAGATGACACAGCCTGTTGAGTGCGAGTTTGGAGCTGCCCTCTGTCTGACTCCAAATCTTAGATTTTTCTATCATGTTTCTTGAATTGTAAAATCCATTCCCATAGAGCACCTGCCAAAGTCTTATACTTTTTTCAACTCCTTCCCCATATCCTACATATGGTCATATTAATTTAAGTTCCTTTGGTTGCCAGTAACAGAAACCCATTCAGACTTGTTTAAGCAAAAAGGGGGAATTTATTATAAGATACTGAGGTTTCTCACTGAGCCCAAAAGCAGATCTGAGTGTCAGGGGCAAACAGGGATAACCAGGAACTCAAATTTTATGTGGACTTTTTCTGTTATATGAACTTCTCTGAGTGTATTTGCTTCATTCTTCTTGCTCACTGCACACTAGCTTCCTTTACTACCTACACACACAAGAAAAATACTGCTGACACTTCCACCTTATATTTATATTTAACTACACTAGTCACATGACTATGCAGAAAATCTTTTCTCTCTCAGTTTCTCCTATCTCTTTCTCGTTTTCTTTCTCCGCCCCTCTCAACTCTGGGTACTCAGGGAAGAAGTTAATTAGCCTGACTAAATCTTGTGCATTTATTTCTAGCCCAATTATCTGCGTCTAAAGACTGGGAGTGGTGCTGTACCAAAATGGCGGCTCCCACTAGAACGTTGTAGATGGAAGGAGGAAGGCGTTCTCCAAAAACGGTGAGGGAGATTCCAGAAGTTGTGGTTGTGCTGATGGACAACCTAATAACTCTCTTTTATAAGAAAATTTGTAATAGTATTTACTAATGATGAGGATCCAGCGAATTTCATGTAAAACCCTTAGAACAGCGTTTGTTGAAGTAAACACTTCATAACCTGGAGCAGGTTATAGTATTAGGTAATCAACAAGCTTCATTTGTTCCATTCTTTGAGCCTAGATGTGGAAAAGAATGGGTTGCCATTTGGGGTGGAGAAAAAGTCCTTGAATGAGGTCAAAGGGGAAAGGGCATTTCCTTCTTCTTGAACTAAAATTGGTGCTTGTCTCTAAAAAAAGAAGTCATTCGGTTATGGGAAGCTCAACTATCTGGGGACTTTTTCTCCTTCCTTTAAGACAGTGTCCTTCACCATGGATGTATGTTTGGATCACCTGAGGTGCTTTAAAAATACTTAACATTTAGGTTTCACCCTCAGGGGTGGAGCGCATGCATTAATCAATCTGGAGTAGGGCCCATGCATTAATTTTTAAAAAGTATTCTAAGGTGAGTCTGATATGTACAGAGGGGGGATCCACTGATTTAAAATGAGAAGCAGGCTGGGCCTGGTAGTTCATGCCTGTAATCCCAGCACTTTGGGAGGCCGAGGCAGGCAGATCACTTGAGGTTAGGAGTTCGAGACCAGCCTGGCCAACGTGGTGAAACCCCGTCTCTACTAAAAATACAAAAATTAGCCAGATGTGGTGGTGCACACCTGTAATCCGAGCTACTCAGGAGGCTGAAGCAGGAGAATCACTTGAACCTGGGAGACAGAGGTTGCAGTGAGCTGAGATCATGCCACTGCACTCTAGCCTGGGCGACAGAGTGAGACTCTGTTCCAGAAAATAAAAAATAAAATGAGAAGCAGTTGGCTGAGGACCTGAGCCAATTCCAAGAAGACAAGAGACTAAAAAGCCACAAGATCACAGGCAGACAGAGAAGGCTTAGTTTGCCAACAATGACAAGGCTCTGGGGTGATGTCCTCAGGAGGTATTGTGCTAAAGTCTTTGATGGTTCTCTTCTGGATGAAGACCTGTTTTGATAACTACAAGAGAAATAACTGAAACTCAGGTGGATCTTGTTAGTGTTAAGTACACTCCTACTGGCTTCAGTTTGCTCTCCCCTTTTAATTCACAGTCTCCCATTTGAAACGGTATCAAAGTGTATTAGGAAGAGCTCTCAAAGACCAAAAGTGATAGGATAACAGGTTCAAGTGGCTGGTTCTGATATGCAGCCAAACATCAAGAGCAGAAGGAGAACATATGCTTGCTGCACTGATTTACACCAGGGAGGGCCACCTCGATGTCACCATTTGCTCACTTTCTAGACAATTACATCTGCCCTGCCCAGGCAAGGTTGATGACCACATCTTGAATTTGTACAACACTTTGCAATATTTAAATCCCCCTCATAAATATCTCAGTGTCCTCCAAAGTGTAGAATGTGAACCACAGGAGATATAGATAATTTTAGCTGATACATGGAGATTTTTAATAGTTATTTTATGCATATTAGGGAAAACATAATTAGCAAGTAAAAATGATGATTTTTACAGATAATTTCTTAGGATAAAGTAGATAATTAAGATTTTTTTCCCACTTTTGGTGAATTGGTTTAAAGAAATATTAATTTCAAGTGGTGGGCGGATGTGGTAAGTAATTATAATGTGTTTTGAGGATGATCAAACTTTGGGATTGTTATTTCATTATTTCTTTGAGTCACCAACAATCCAGCGTAAATGAAATGTCACTTGTTCTTAGCTCTATTTCATAGGTTAGGAAATTGAGGGTTCGAGATTTTAAATAAGTCATCCAGTTTTTTGTTATGGGCTTAAATTCATGTCTTTTTAATGTAACTGCAGTCCACTCCCGGACTCTTCGACAGAAAGTCTAAGACAGAGCCTTTCTTTTCCTAGCAAGTGAGAGACGGTGTCCGAGTCATTTGCACTGTCTCTACCGTCCCTTTCCAGGATTAATAATATGTGTAGCTCTGACTACATAACAAAATGGATTAACTCAGTGGTTCTCAAAGGGTGGTTCCCAGGCTAGCATCATCAGCACCACATGCAACTTACTAGAAATGCAAATTCTTAGAACTGCCCTAAAACCATTATCTTGGAAACTATGGGGATAGGGCCAGAAACCTCTGTTTTATCAACCCCTGGTATAATTCTGATGCACACTAAAGTTTGAGATAGTTTGAGAACTCTGTTGTGGTTCTCAGTGAGGTGTTAATACCCTACCACCCGACCTGGGAGACATTTAGCAATGTCTGGAAACATTTTGGGTTGTCCCGACTGGGGCAGAGGGTGATATGGGCATTTAGTGATTGGAGGCCAGGGATGCTGCTGAGCATCTGTAAAGGCACAGGACAACTCTGTGTAATAAAGAATTATCCCGCCCACTTTGGGAGGCCAAGGTAGGAGAATTGCTTGAGGCCAGGAGTTTGAAACCAGCAACATAGCAAGACCCTATCTCTAAAAACAAAAAATTAAAAAATTAGTTGGGCACGGTGGTACTCACCTATAATCCCTTCTACTCAGGAGGCTGAGGTAGGCGGATTGCTTGAGCCCAGGTGTTTGAGGCCGTAGTGAGCTATGCTCACACCACTACACTCCAGCCTGGGTGACAAAGCAGGACTGTTTCAAAAAAATGTTTTGACCCAACCCAAAATGTCAATTGTCCTGAGGTTGAGAAACACTACACCAAACTAATTAATCTTGGCTTGATTAGCGTTGTGGTTCAGCCAATGGAGCTATCTTCAAGAGGCCAAAAGCAGTCTTGAAATCACTGCTTACTTTTGCCTCTGATTGACTGGGTTGCATACTTTTTATTTGTCAGTGCTCAGACATATATGGCCAGTGGGCAAACATCTTCTCCAGTCTACTCTTGGCCATATTTATGATTCCTCAAATGGATATCAAATTGTGGTCAGAGTTGATGGTGGAATCCAGCCCAAGAAACTGGGACAGCCAGGGGCAATGTGTGAGACTTGTGTTTGTTGCAATCTACCTTACCTCTCTTGGCACTTGAGACTTCAAACTGTGTCCTGGATGCTAAGATTCCACCTTTCAAGAAAAGAATGCATAACCAGGTCCCGGTTAATAAGGCAGTATAGCATAATGGTCAACAGCATCATTTGGGGTGGGAGGGGGTCAAATTCCTTGGCATCAAATCCCAACTTTGCCATTTCTAGACTGTGTGACTCTAAGTAAATTCTGCACTTTCCTGAGCCTCAGTTTCCCCATCTGTAAATCAGGGTGATAATAATAGTAGTACTTTCCTTTTAATACTGTTATGAGGATCAAAGAGGACAATGCATACAGAGCTCCTAAAACAGTCCAAGAACTATGGAAAATGCTTGCCATCTGCTCCTTTTAATTACTATTTGATACAGTTTGGATGCACGTCCTCACCTAGATCTCATATTGAATTGTAATCCCCAGTGCTAGAGGTGGGTCCTGGTGGGAGGTGACTGGATCATGGATCATGAGGGTGGTTTCTCATAAATGGTTTAGCACTATCCCCTTTGGTGCAGTCCTCACAGTAGTGAGTGAGTTCTTGTGAGATCTGATCGTTCAAAAGTGCGTGGCACCTCCCCCCTCACTCTCTTTTGCTCCTGTTTTTCCATGTGACACGTGTGCTCCTCCTTCACCTTCCACCATGTACGTAACTTTCCTGAGGCCTCCCCAGAAGCAGACGCTGCTATGCTTCCTATACACCCTGCAGAACCATGAGCCAATTAAGTCTCTTTTCTTATAAGCTACCTAGTCTCAGGTATTTCTTTATAGCAATGCA
The DNA here is from genome assembly GCF_007565055.1 of Rhinopithecus roxellana. Lineage (NCBI taxonomy): Eukaryota > Metazoa > Chordata > Mammalia > Primates > Cercopithecidae > Rhinopithecus > Rhinopithecus roxellana. The sequence continues at coordinate 80,965,420 of NC_044568.1, read as the reverse complement.
AAAATGACCAAATACGCTATTAGTACTCTGTACTGTCTCTTTGGGTCTTCCATCTTTTATTTTATTTTATTTTATTTTATTTTATTTATTTGAGATGGAATCTTGCTGTGTTGCCCAGGCTGGAGCGCAGTGGCAAGATCTTGGCTCACTGCAACCTCCACCTCCCAGGTTCAAGCGTTCCTTGTGCCTCAGCCTCCTGAGTAGCTGGGACTACAGGTGCCTGCAACCATGCCTGGCTAATTTTTGTATTTTTTAGTAGAGATCGGGTTTCACCATGTTGCCCAGGTTGGTCTCAAACTCCTGGCTTCAGGTGATCTGCCTGCCTTGGCCTCCATCAGTGCTGGGATTACAGGTGTGAGCTACCGAGCCTGGCCTGAGTCTTCTGTTTTTTTAAATGACAAGTATATCTCCTTAATGCTCAAGAAGAACCCTTGATACCCAGTTCTTTGGGGAGCACTGATCTCCTTATTCCTCCCCAAAGCTGATACTCCATGTTGCTTAACTATAATTAGCCTTTTCTCTCTCCATACCTGTAATATAACAAGTAATGAATTGCATCATATTCCCTGTTTCTAGGATTTCATTCTGACCCTGGAAGGTGGGTGCTATTACCAATGGGGATGAGGCAGGTGTCTGGCTGTAAACTAGCTGCCCTAAATCCTAAAGAACTAATTTAAGGTGATGGGTTATTAGCATCAGGGAAGACACTTTCAAGGAAGGGATGGCTGTGGCCTACATTATAAGGCTTTCACTGTAGCTTTTATAAGGTCAGCCTAGACCAGGTTAATACGGCTTTCAAAATAATAAAGAGGGAGAATCAGAATCTGTCTGCTCTTATTAAGTCTAACCCTTGCCTGAATATTAAAATATGTAGAAATAGGCACAGGTGGAATGACAGCTGGCCTCCAGGTCAAACTAGGGAAAAGCAAATCAGGGTGGGAGTCCTCACTGACGGTTGAGGAAGCAAATGAGGTCAACATCATTAATAGCAAAGCATCCCCAGTTTGTTTCCAGATGATCAAACTACTGAGGCGGAGGGGCTGATGGGGAAAACTCTGAACATGTCATTAGGATGAAAACTGTTCAAAGTTCTTTTTCCTTCATGTTTACTCAGAAATATGCCAAAGGTCTCCCAACAGGCTTCCAGCTTATACCATCCTCTACCTGATGTAAAAAGCTTCTTTCTGCCTTTACGTTTGAGCATCACAGTGGAAAATCTTCTCCAAGTAAAACCAAACAAAAGGGGAAATATCACACAGATACCAATGCAGCACTCTTGCTAACAATGGTCTCCTCTTACATGGGATTACAGGAAAGCAGTTTGAACAGTCTTCAGATTCCATGGCTGGTGGGGACAGAGTGTGGGGAATTCGAACTTTCCAGGACATGCCTGTCAGGCTCACTGTTGTTGTTTTAGAGTTCCGTTTCTGGACCACAGAGTATCTTTCAGGGTATGTGTGGGCTTCAGGCAAAAATAAAAAAGTGAACTGTTAAATAATGAAGTTAACTTCAGGAGGAGCTATTTCTTAAGTGTTGTTGTGAGCTACCCTACAAGGACAGCGCTGATGGATGGTTACTTCCATTTCAGAGGTTTGTTAAATTTTTCAGGGACAAGTGATATTTTGGTGACTCATCCTAATAACAGTCGTAGGGGAAAATTTGCTAAAGGTTAAGAACATTGAACGTAAGACACATGAAACAGTTACATGGCAAAGAATCTAATACATCAAGTCCTGTGCTAGGAAAAAGGGCAGTGACTCTCAACCTTGGTTATGTATTAGGATTATCTATCACATTCACAAACAATCTGCTTTTAAAAACCCACTCTAATGCCAAACCCTTGACTCATGAAGCCAGAACCCCTGGGGTTTCTTCAAGGCATCCGCATTTCGTAAATCTCACCAGGTGATTTCATTGTGAATGCAGGGTGGAGAATCACTGACCTAAAGGGACAGAGTTCAGTAGGATAAAATTGGCTCCCTCAAGAAAACAAGCAGAGTCAATTGTGTAAATAAATATGTGTGTGTGATACAGGGCATTAGATGCAGACGGTAATGTGTACTGTATAAGGTATAGGGGTTTTGGAGAAAACAAAATGACTAATTTTCCTTGGGAGGATGAGAAAATGTTTCAGGGAAGAGATGATGTCAGAATAATTTTGTAGAAGATAGAGGATTTTACCAACATGGTGAGCAGGGAAGAAGATTCAAGGGAGAAGAAAGCTCACATGCTCTGCACCTAATTAGAGAAAGATCAGGAAGATTTTTGGAAATTTTCCACCCAGTAATGATCAGGTGTGGAACAGTTTGTACAGAATGATCACACCTAACCTGGAAGCTGCTCTTCACTGATGAGACGTCAGTGGCTAACCAATGGAGCCCCAAGAATTGAAACTGAGAGGTGGAGGGCAGAACATGCACAGAGATGCCTTTCCTAGATTAACAGGAGAGTGTTCTGAGTGTTCTCACGACAACAAAATGATAAATGTTTAAGGTAATGAATGTGCTAATTACCATGATTTGATCATTGCACAATGTAAGCATGTGTCAGAACATCACACTGTACCCCATAAATATGTGCAATTATTATATGTCAGTAAAAATCAAGATGTGACAGGGCATTGGAAAACAGCTAATCTCTTGCACTGGTAATATCTTTCAAAGCATTTATTATCACTTAATCGACTTCTTGTGGCTTCGAGCCAGCAGGACACAGACCCCTTCCCCTCCACATACATATGCCTTTACTCTTCTCCTTGGCTCTTCTGCTGAAGAATTTTGTCTTTGTGATGATGGACTGCTTTAGGGGCTTTCCCTCCCCTAGAACTTTTTAGTTGCCCAATCACCATCAATGATGGCAGCTCTAGCTTTTGGTACCATTGATTTGTGTGCTCACTGACCAAGATTTGTAAGATTAGCAGTGGGGCAGAAGGTGTTTCCTCTTGATGTGGGTTGCTTCATACCAACCTTCCCACATCACGTGGATGACATTTGTTGAGATGCCTGTCACCACCATTATCCCAGCATCCAATTACTCCTGGTTCTTACAGACATGGGTCTTGCTGTGGTTCTCATGGCCCTGGAGTTTCTGGGCCTTCTTCCGTCTGGATGGGTGCCATGGACTGAGATCAGAAAGAGAGCTTACTGTTTTTTAGGTTGCATTAAATTTTCATGAAGGGGTGTTGATATGGTTTGACTGTGTCCCCACCCAAATCTCATCTGGAATTGTAGTTCACATAATCCCCAAGTGTCTTGGGGGGTGGGGACCCAGTAGAAGGTAATTGAATCATGGGGTCAGTTACCCTCATGCTGTTCTCATGATAGTGAGTGATTTCTCAGAAAATCTGATGGTTTCATAAAAGACTCTTCCCCTTTTTGCATGTCACTTTTCTCTCCTGCCACCATGTGAAGAAGGACATGTTTTCTTTCTCTTCTGTCATGACTGTAAGTTTTCTGAGGCCTCCCCAGCCCTGTGGAACTGTGAGTCAATTAAACCTCCTTCCTTTATAAATTACACAGTCTTGAATATTTCTTCATAGCAGTGTGAGGACGGACTCATACCTATGTTACAACTAATAAAAACAAAGATAACTACAGCTGTAGCTACTGAAATACAATTTATAAAGACATGGTGCTTGGTGCGAATTTTGAAGATGTGGTGGGCATTTTGGCAATGGCATTTATGTTTGGAAACACTTCTTGAAGCACCAGTGAAGCCATCTACCCATCACCAGCTGAGTTGTGAACAGACTCATTCATCAATTCACATGTCATCAATTGCTACGGTTCATAGTGGAATTACGCATAACAATGCTACAACTACGATAATGAAAGGAAATTATTGAGGCTTACTATGCCTTCAATATATTAACTATTATAAGAAATATTTGATTATTTTCTACCATTTTACACTCTATTTTATTTGATGAGTAGTATTCTTAATACTCATCATGTTTTACTTGCATCTTTGTTTACTCATGTAATTAGGATATTTTGAAAAATTTAGAGGTTTTCTCTTTCTCTTTTTTGTGATAAATACTAATTGCTATAATGTGAATTTGTCTCCACAAATGCATATATTGGAACCTTAATCCCTAGTGTAATAGTTTTGGGAGGTGGGGCCTAATGAGAGGTGATTAGCCCATGAGTGCTCTGCCCTCGTGAAGGGATTATTGTGGAAGTGGGTTTCCTGTGAAAGTTCAGCCCCTTTTTTTCTCTCTCTTATCCTCTCTTGCCCTTCCACCTCCCACCTTGGAATGATGCAGCAAGAATGCCTTTGCCACAGACTTTCCCTTTGATCTTGGACTTCCTAACCTTGAACTGTGAGAAGTTAATTTCTGTTTTTTATAAATTGCGCAGTCTGTTGTCTTCTGTTATAGCAATATAAACTGGACTAAGAGTGTTATTTCGATACATCTTTAGAGGAAGAGGAAAGACAGATGCTACCTTGGGAAACAGAAGGGTGTAGAATGGGGATCATCCTGGGGAGAGAGAGGAAGAAGCAGCTGAAGTCCCATTTCTGTCATTTCAGGTGAGTTGGGAAGGAATAAGTTAGCAGCTCGATGGAGCAGGTAATAAAACACATGCATCTTAATCAAACTCTCTGGGCTGAAGTGCAGGGAGGGGAAATCAGCAAGATAGATTGAGGAAAAAGATGATAGAAAAAAAAAGAGGTTTTTCTAGTCCTGTTTCCTATTTGGCATCTGAGAGGAGAGGGATTTGTAAACGATGTCTCCCATGTCAACATGGGGTGACTGCCTTAGAACCAGGTCGGCAGCACACTGTGGTCAAGGCTAGCTAGCCTGAGATAGCATCTTGAGCCTCCTTTGGCTCCTGTGGGAATGGAAAGAGCCAGAATTTTTCTGAAACACGGAGAGCATTTGGAGGTTAGCTGAGAATGGTTAGGAAGTTTGCCTTAGGGGTTGCTGCACCAGAGGCAAAGTGATCTGTGGTAGTGTGTTGCAGGGCAGCTCCCCTGGCCTAGGAGATAAGCAGGAGTGGTCAGCCTCAGAGGGATATACAGCTTAGGGAGAAGCAGGGAGAGACGTATCACAGGTCCTGACTGGGCTGGGAGAGCACAGAGCGCCATTCACCAGACACTGGCTTCCTCCTTGACTGCCAGCAGGTGCTCAGCAACCCGGCAGTAAGGGGCATTGCCATGGAGACCAGAAGAGCAGGGATTCTGTAAATGGTGCCTGCCTGAGTGGAAACATGAAGGACATTTATTCTCCACCTTGCATGGTGGGAAGAGGCCAAAGCCCTGTTCACACTCACTAACCCTCCATTAGCTCTGTTGTTTATGTGGGCTGAGGATTAGCTTAGGCAAGACACCTGCTCTGCAGAAGGGGATGTCTCCATGCAAAACTTTGAAAGGTTTTTGAGCAGCCTGCCATGTAATTGGGAGGTAATATAGAATTCTCTTTTCTGCCACCATAGTGCCATGTACTTCCAACTCCAGATCCCCATCCAGATACTCAATGAACAGGACGTATAAGGAGAGGGGGAGAAAACTGGCAACACTGGAAAGAAAATGAATTGCCTTCAAGGATGGCTTAAATTATTGGATCATACTGAGTTAACTTTATTAAACAAAATTTGAATTTTCACTACTACCCCTCAGGACAAGGATTTGCGAGGATTTTCATGCTAATTCAAGAAATACAAGTGGTGCGCTTTCTTTGAAACCTGGTTATAATGTGCACATTTGTGACCTAACCATATTCATTTCCTAGGATGGCCACCAGAAATCACCACAAATTGGATGGCTTAGAATAATGATTTGTTCTCTCATGGTTTAGGAAGCCAGAAGGTCTGAAATCAAGTATCTTCAGGGTGGTTCCTTTTGGACCCACTGAAGGAGACTCAATTTCGTGCCTGTCTTTTAGCTTCCGATGGTTACCAGCAATCCTGTGTGACCCTGGGCTTGTAGACGCATCACTCCACTCTCTGCTTTTGTCTTTGTGGCTTTCCTCTCTATGTGTGTCTCTGCATGTCCTCTTTTCTTCTTAGAAAGATACCAGCTACTGGATTTAAGGCTCACCAGTATGACCCCAACGGAACTAATTATATCTGCAGACATTCTAAATTTGTGGATAGACATGACTCCGTGGGGGATACCATCAATTCACCACATCAGTAATACATATTTATTTCCTACTCATTACCCTGTAAATTCTATGAGGACAGTGAACAGGTCAGTTTTATTGACTATATTTGAAACTCAAACCAGCATGTATTTATTGACTAAATGAAAGAATGAAGGGGGTGGCCTGCCCCTCCACACCGGTGGGCGTTTCTCGTTAGGTGGAACGAGAGACTTGAGAAAAGAAAGGAGACACAGAGACAAAGTATAGAGAAAGAAAAAGTGGGCCCAGGGGACTGGTGCTCAGCATACAGAGGACCCGCGCCGGCACTGTCTCTGAGTTCCCTCAGTATTGATTGATCATTATCGTTACCATCTTGGAAACAGGGAAGTGGGAAGTGGCAGGATAATAGGATCATCGTAGGGAGAAGGTCAGCAGTAAGACATATGAATAAAGATCTCTGTGACATGAATAAGTTTAAGGAAAAGTGCTGTGCCTTGATATGCATATGCAAACATCTCCATAAACCTTTTTAGTGCATAAAGAGCAGCATAGCACATCCCACCTGCAGCCCTAAGGCGGTTTTCTCCTTTCTCAGTAAATAGAACATACAATCGGGTTTTACACCGAGATGTTCCATTGCCCAGGGATGGGCAGGAGACAGATGCTTTTCTCTATCTCAACTGCCAAGAGGCCTTCTTTCCTCTTACACTAGTCCTCCTCAGCACAGACCCTTCATGGATGTCAGGCTGGAGGACGATCAGGTCTTTCCCTTCCCACCAGGCCGTATTTCAGACTATCACATGGGGAGAAACCTTGGACAATACCTAGCTTTCCTAGGCAAACGTCCCTGTGACCTTTGGCAGTGTGCGTGTCCCTGGGTACTTGAGATTAAGAGAATGGTGATGACTTTTGACAAGCATACTGCCTTCAGGCACTTGTTTAACAAAGCATATCCTGCACAGCCCAAATCCATTAAACCTTGAGTCACCACAGCACATATCTCTTGTAAGGACAGGGTTGGGGGTAGGGTCACAGATTAACAACATCTCAAATACAGAACAAAATGGAGTCTCTTATGTCTACTTCTTTCTATATAGACACAGTAGAAGTCTGATCTCTCTTTCTTTTCCCCACAAAAGAATGGATGTGTGTGATCAGTTATGACTTTGTCTCCTTTCCTGTAATTTTTTTTTTTTTTTTTTTTGAGATGGAGTCTCACTCAGTTTCCCAGGCTGGAGTACAGTGGCGCGATCTTGGCTCACTGCAACCTCTGCCTCAGGTTCAAGCGATTCTCTTGCCTCAGCCTCCTGAGTAACTGGGATTACAGGTGTCTGCTACCACACCCAGCTAATTTTTGTAGTTTTAGTAGAGATGGAGTTTCACCATGTTGGCCAGGCTGGTCTCGAACTCCTGACCTCAGGCGACCCACCCGCCTCAGCCTCCCAAAGTGCTGGGATTACAGGCATGAGCCACTGCTCCCAGCCGCTTGTCCTATAATTCTTCCACTCATCCCACAAATACCTTTTCAGTTCATCTTGGACCGAAATACTCTCTTTGGTCCCGATTACCAAGGACCTTAATCTCCAACTTCTTTCCTTCTTCTGTCAGGGTTTTCTCCAAAAACATGGTTTCAGTCTTATGAAAAAAATTTAAAAGCATGTTCTTTCTGCTTCTAGGACCAGGGTGATTATGAGCCTTCATTCTGCCTCCCCTTGTATTTGTTGAGGAAGAGAGGAATCCTGCCTGTGTGCAAACATGGAAGACATTTTTTTTCCATCTTGCATCACTGTAAGAAGCCAAAGCCCTGTTCACACTTACTGACTCTCCGTTAGCTCTGTGGTTTGTCTGGGTTGAAGATTAGCTTGGACAAGACACTTCCTCTGCAGAAGGGGATGTCTCCATGCAGAACACGCAGAACTTTGAAAGGTTTTTGAGCTGCCAACCATGCAATTGGGAGGTAAGATAAGTCACAGGCAACTGACGGAAAATGGAAAGACATAGGTTATTCAGTCCGTTAAAGGCATTGTGTATCTGATCTATGGTATACCTTCTCTTCTCACAGAGTTTTTATGAGGATTAAATGACAATGTGTGAAACATGCTAAGTTCAGTGCCTGACATTTGACAATCTCTCAGTATATTGTGGCTGTTTTTATTATTCCTAATCTTGGATTTTTCTCGAATTGTTTCTTGTGTCATGTTTCCAAAATAAGATGGTCAATTCTTCGCTAGAGACTAGTATAGTTTCTTCTTAATTAACTTATTAAACAAGTATTTATTATGGTGTGTTTCTTTATTAAGTACTAAAGGGAAGAAGATTTAAAAATAGGTAAGACAAGGCTTCTTATCTATAAGACCTTGGTGTATAATAGGGAAAGTTGACAAATTTCACTGTTACAGTCATATGTAACTTGTTCGAGAGGCAAGGACTTTGCCGTCAGACATATCTGTGACCCTGGGTAAGTACAACACTTGTATGAATCTTAGTTTTCTTAGCTCTAAAATGGGGATAATGGTACCCACATAACAGATCTTTGTGAGTAGTGTTAACTTTGCTTTAAAATGTCAATTACATTTTACATAAATTTAAAACATAAGAAAAAATCATGTATATACACCCATGTAGTTACCATTTGTGGTACTTCTACTTCTCTTCATTCTTTCATGTAGCCTTAAGTTTCTGAGGCCATTTTTCTTCTGCCTGAAGAAATTCCTTTAAAATTTACTTTAGTACCATTCTGCTTCTGATGAATTATTTACATTTGTATGTCTGGAAAGTTCTTTATTTCACCCTTTTCTTATTACCAGACTTTATTTTTCTAGAGTAGTTGTAGGTTCACAACAATATTGAACAGGGGATACGAACATTTCCCATATCCTCCTTGCTCCATCACCTTCACTTTTGAAAGATATTCTCACTGAGTATAGAATTCTAAATTGACAGACATTTTTCTTTAGTACTTTAAAAATGCTACTCTACTAATCTTTTTGCTTGCATTGTTTCTCACAAGATCGCTATAATTATTTAAAAATTTTTCCCCATACCTGATCATCATCAGATTTTTAAAAAAATTGTCTTTGTCATTTTTGTTTTTACTACTTTTTACGTAATGTGTATTTGTTTCCTCCAGCTGCTTCTATAATTTCCTCTTTATCACTGGTTTTAAGCAATTTATTTATGACGTGTATTGGTGCAGTTTTCTTCATGTTTCTTGGATCAATGGGTTTATAGTTAGCATAACATTTATAAAATTTTGGTCATTAAATATTTTTCTGTTACCCATTCTCTGGGTCCTCTAATCACACATGTATTAGGCCAATTAAAGTTGGCCACAACTTGCTGATGCTCTTTTGCTTTTATTCTTTCCTTTTTGCCTCTGTGGAATTTTTTTTTTTTTTTTTTTTTTTTTTTTGAGATGGAGTCTTGCTCTGTCGCCCGGTCTGGAGTGCAGTGGCCGGATCTCAGCTCACTGCAAGCTCCACCTTCCAGGTTTACGCCATTCTCCTGCCTCAGCCTCCCGAGTAGCTGGGACTACAGGCGCCCACCACCTCGCCCGGCTAGTTTTTTCGTATTTTTAGTAGAGACGGGGTTTCACCGTGTTAGCCAGGATGGTCTCGATTTCCTGACCTCGTGATCCGCCCGTCTCGGCCTCCCAAAGTGCTGGGATTACAGGCTTGAGCCACCGCGCCCGGCCTCTGTGGAAAATTTCCATTGCTGTCATCCAATTTGCTAATCTTCTGTAATGTCTCATCTTCTGTTGATCCCCTCCAGTGTAATTTTAACCTCTGAAAGTTCAGGTTAGGTCTTTTATGTCTTCCATGTCTCTGCTTAATGTACTCAACTTTCCCTCCACATTCCTGAACAATTAGATACACTTATAATATTCTTTTAATATCCTTGTCTAAATAATTCTACCATATGTGTCATTTCTGGGTCTACTTTGAATGATTGTTTATTCTCTTATTATCTTTTTGATTATATTTTCCTGATTCTTTGCACACCTGTTAACTTTTCTCTTTTTGAAAATTTAATTTAATTGGCTGCGTGCAGTGGCTCAAACCTGTAATCCCAGCACTTTGGGAGGCTGAGGCGGGCAGATCATGAGGTCAGGAGTTCAAGACCAGCCTGACCAACATGGTGAAACCCCATCTCTACTAAAAATACAAAAATTAGCCAGATGTGGTGGCACCTGCCTGTAATTCCAGCTACTCAGGAGGCTGAGGCAGGAGAATTGCGTGAACCTGGGAGGCGGAGATTGCAATGAGCTGTGATCATGCCACTGCACTCCAGCCTGGGCGACAGAGCATGACTTTGTTAAAAAAAAAAAAAATTTTACTTTACATTCTGGTATGTATGTGCAGAACATGCAGGTTTGCTACATAGGTATACATGTGCAATGGTGGTTTGCTGCACCTATCAACCTGTCATCTAAGTTTTAAGCCCTGCATGCATTAGTTATTTGTCCTAACGCTCTCTCCCTTTGCCCCAACAGGCCCTGGTGTGTGTTGTCCCCCTCCCTGTGTCCATGTGTTCCCATTGTTCAACTCCCACTTATGAGCGAGAACATGCGGTGTTTGGTTTTCTGTTCCTGTGTCAGTTTGCTAAAGATGATGGCTTCTACCTTCATCCATGTCCTTGCAAAGGACATGATCTCATTGTTGGTTATGGCTGCATAGTATTCCATGGTGTATATGTACCACATTTTCTTTATCCAGTATGTCACTGATGGGCATTTGGGTTGGTTCCATGTCTTTGCTATTGTAAATAGTGCTGCAATAAACATACAGGTGCATATGTCTTTATAGTAGAATGATTTATATTTTTGGAGTATATACCCAATAATGAGATTGCTGGGTCAAATGGTATTTCTGGTTCTAGATCCTTGAGGAATTGCTGCACTGTCTTTGATGATGGTTGAACTAATTTACATTCCCACCAACAGTGTAAAAACATTCCTATTTCTCCACAGCCTCACCAGCATAAATTGTTTTTTGACTTTTTAATAATTGCCATTCTGACTGGCATGAGATGGTATCTCATTGTGTTTTTGATTTGCATTTCTCTAATGATCAGTGATGTTGAGCTTTTTCTCATATGTTTGTTGGCTGCATAAATGTCTTCTTTTGAGAAGTGTCTGTTCATATCCTTTGTCCACTTTTGATGGGATTGTTTGGTTATTTCTTGTAAATTTGTTTAAGTTCCTTGTAGATTCTGGATATTAGATCTTTGTCAGATGGGTATATTGCAAATATTTCTCCCATTCTGTAGGTTGCCTGTTTACTCTGACGCTAGTTTCTTTTGCTGTGCAGCAGTTCTTTTGTTTAATTAGGTCCCATTTGTCAATTTTGGCTTTTGTTGCAATTGCTTTTGGTGTTTTCATTTTGAAGTCTTTGCCCATGACTGTGTCCTGAATGGTATTGCCTAGGTTTTCTTCCAGGGTTTTTATGGTTTTGGGTTTTTCATTTAGGTTTTTAATACATCTTGAGTTAATTTTTGTATCAGGTGTAATGAAGGGGTCCAGTTTCAATTTTCTGCATATGGCTAGCCAGTTTTCGCAACACCATTTATTAAATAGGGAATCCTTTTCCCATTGCTTGTTTTCGTCAGATTTGTCAAAGATCCGATGGTTGTAGATGTGTGGTGTTATTTCTGAGGTCTCTGTTCTATTCCATTGGTCTATATGTCTGTTTTGGTACCAGTACCATGCTGTTTTGGTTACTGTTGCCTTGTAGTATAGTTTGAAGTCAGGTAGCATGATGCCTCCAGCTTTGTTCTTTTTGCTTAGGATTGTCCTGGCTATACAGGTTCTTTTTTTGGTTCCATATGAAATTTTAACTAGTTTTTTCTAATTCTGTGAAGAATGTCAATGGTAGTTTGATGGGAATAGCATTGAATCTATAAATTACTTTGGGCAGTATGGCCATTTTCATGATATTGATTCTTTCTATCTATGAGGATGGAATGTTTTTCCATTTGTGTCCTCTCTTAGTTCCTTGAGCAGTGGTTTGTAGTTCTCCTTGAAAAGGTCCTACATGTCCCTTGTTAGCTGTATTCCTAGGTATTTTATTCTTTCTGCAGCAGTTGCCAGGAATTTGCATTCCTGGTAATTTTTGTTTAGGTATCAGACATTGTGATTTTAGCTTGTTGGGTGTTGGATAATTTTATATTTCTATAAATATTGTTGAGCTTTGTTCTAAGATGCAATTAGGTTACTTGGAAGCATTTTAATCTTTTGAGGCTTGCTTTTCTGTTTTCTTATGGAGACTAGAGCAGGCTTTAGTCTAGGGCTAATTTTGCACCACTCTCCAGGCAATTCCCTTCTAAGTACTCTCCCCAGTGCCCTGTGTTTTATGAAGTGTTTTGCTCTGGCTGGCAGGAATAGGAACTTTTCCTGGCTGTTTTGAACTCTTGGGATTGTTCCCTCTGCCACTCTCAGGTGTCTAGGAAAAGTCCTAGACTTGGATAGTTTTTTCACATTAATGTGGTAGTCAGTATTCAGTCTAGGGCCTGAGAGGGATTTCTTCAGATTTATCTCTCTCTCCCTGTCCCCATCCTCACCTCCCCCTTTTTGGTACTCTTCCCTGTGAGACTATAGTTATCTTGGTCTCTCTGAACTTCCAATTCTATCTCAATTCAGAGAAATTACTGGACTTTGCCTGAAACCCCCCTCACTCCATATATTGTAACTTGAAAACTCTTCCAGTAGTAAGTAGAGGCAATTTGTGGGGCTTATCCGATTTTGCTTCTTTTTTTCAGTGATCACTGACTCGTACTCCCTGATGTCCAATATTGGAAAACACATTACCTTTATTGTACCCCATTTTTAAGTTGTTTCAGGTAGAAGAGTAAATCTAATCCCTGTTATTTCATCTTGGTTTCAAGCAACAGTCTCTGTTATGAGAGTTAAATTTAAAATATGTGTGTGAAAAATGCCCAACACAGCCAGGAAATACGTAAACAATATTCATTTACTTCTCCTTATGTTGTATTTGTGATCTCAAGCTGAGGTCTGTATTTATTCTGGGTATTTTCACTTCTTTGTTTGATATAATGCTTTGAATATCACAACTGTGTGTGAATTCCCTGTGTCTAGCAATACAGTCTCATCTCAGTGACTAATTTCCCAAAATAATTTATAGGGAAGCACAAAAGTCTTATTTCTGCATATGAATGACTTTATTTGGGTCCAACTACAATCTGGCTTAATTAATTGATTTATTAGTAGTTACTCTTGATTTATAAATCATATTTGGTCTTTAGCCAAGATACATGGCTAATGTAGTGATGAACGTCCAAACTGGACCATGTGCTAAATTTTGCTTTCTCTGGTTATCTGTGCTTGGAGAAATCGTAATTGGCCTATGCAGGAAGAGACATTTGTCACCTAGTGGCAAATACACAAATTGCAGGCGTAGTTCTAACACACAGTTACTAACAGGTTCTACTACAGTGGTTCCCAAGCTAAAGTACGTAGATGACAAAGGTCCTTGATTGCAGAGATGACAATTCTTAATCTATTATCTTTATTTTACACACACACACACACACACACACACACACACACACACACACAAAACCAGAAAATTCACATTTATCAATAATAAACGACACAGAATAACTAAAGTGTCATTTATCATTATTTCTATGGGCTGGAATTATAAAACAAAAATAATGGCTACTAGTTAGTAAGAAAATATTATTTTCTAATATTCACTTCTAAGCCTGGAAAAAACTGCAAGGAAAGCATTATTATCTACTCTTTTCAAGTGAGAAAAGTGAGTCACTGTTTTCAGCACGATGTGAAAACACTGGTTGTGACGAACCAGTAAGAAAATATCTGGCAGTTACAATTTTACTTGATGTTAAGATTATGAAGATGAATGAATTATTACTTATTATGGATGCTTCTCTACCACAGTAGAGTTTGTTAATGTGATACAGTAAACTCGATCATTTTGGGATCAGACAGATGCGGGTTCAAATCTCGGCTCAGCCACTAATTAGTTTTGTGATCTTGGGAATATTATCTGAATGAGCCTCCGTTTGTTTGTTTGTTTTTTGAGCCAGAGTCTCATTCTTATCGCCCAGGCTGGTGTGTAGTGGCACGATCTCGGCTCACTGCAACCTCTGCCTCCCGGGTTCAAGTGATTCTTCTTCCTCAGCCTCCCGTATAGCTGGGATTACAGGTGCCTGTCACCACGCCCGGCTAATTTGTTTGTATTTTTAGTAGAGACGGGGTTTCACCAGGTTGGCCAGCCTGGTCTTGAACTCCTGACCTCAGGTAATCCGCCCACCTAGGCCTCCCAAAGTGCTGGGATTACAGGTGTGAGCCCCTGAGCCTGGTCCCAGTTTTTTACCAATAAATAATAATAAGATCTGGCATCATCTCAGCACTTACTGTGTGCCAGCCACCATTGTAAGGTGAGGTGAAGGCTACTATTATTCCCATTTCACAGATAAGGAAAATGAGGCTTAGAGAGGTCACTTGCCCTAAATCACATGGGTAATCAATAGGGAACCAGGATTTGAAGCTTGGCTCACAACAGTATCACATAAAAATAGATAAAATGACACCTATCTTAAAAAGTAGTCAGTAAAAATTAAATGTCATAATATATTGTTTCTGACACATAGTGGGTCATTAATAAGTGATATTCCCCATTTTCTCAATGCAATCTCTTAAAACAAGGAGTCCGTGCAGGGAGACCTGATAATTTTAAAAATATAGTTTTTACTGGTGAAAATACTTGAGATCCACGGGCAAATTCAAATTCAGAAAATGAAGGAAACTTTTAAGATACCTTAGGAATAATATTACTTTATGTGGGTTCCTTGCCTGAGGCTTTACATGGGTATTCTAAGATAATCTTTGCAGCAATTATGAGAGGCAGGCACCGTCATCAGCACCATTCCTACTGAGAATTGTGCAGGACATGTCTGCCTCATTCAGGTTCATCTAGTAAGGGCTGGGAAACAGAGGCAGTCTTTAAATCCAGGCAGTCTGAGTCCGGAGTTCTGGCTCTAACCACTAAGCCACTAAGGCTCATCACAGCTCTTAATATACCTTATTTTTAACTAATTTTTTTTTTGTTTTATTTTGTTTTTTTTTTTTTTTTTTTGAATTTCTGACTGAAGCCAGCTGTGGGCTTGCTGCCGGAATTGTCATAATTATTCAAGAAGATGCTACCCCACTCATGGGTGCAGCATCCTATTTAAAGGTAATATCACAAGTTCAAGACAGGTTATGCAAATATTTCCACAGCACCTCCATTGTGTGATTACCCTCCTGCCACAGCCTGATTTCAAATTCCTGTTCACGAAAGCTAATTTGGAGCCAAAGAGGGTCGGATGCACAAAATCCTGGAAATCATATGAGAAATTCCTTTTCCTCACAGGTTTATAGCAATTAAATCCTTGATAATGAATTGCTCATCAATTCTGCAGCAGGAGTTGGAAGTGATTGCCTCTGCAGGTAGCAATCATCTTGTGCAATTGCCACAATTATCAATCCCCTTCAGGATGATTGGAATTTAGAAATAGGAACCAGAAGAGTGTTAGGTTTTTCAAGATATGGAGTAATATTAGAAACCCGCCAATGAGAAATCATATCTTTCTCCTCATGAAAGTTTCTTAGCAAGTGAACAGTGGTTAGAAAATACATCCACTTTCCTGAGTGTCTTCCCTTAAAGAGTTTAATGCATTATATATACCGAAAAGGCTTAATGGATTTTGAAATCTACAATGAGTTTTATCTTTTCACTATTCCCATTAATTTATATGCTGACACATGTACATCTCTGACATGTGTTAAAGTCTAAGTAATTTTTAATGCTGGCGATGGATTGGAAGTATACACTTCCCATCCCACCCTGGAAAGGTAATTTCACAACACGCATAAAAAGCCTTAAAATGTTTAAACTCTTTGTCCTTGTCATTTATCTTTTGGAAATCTATCCTAAGAAAGAATTCAGACATTTAAAAAAAAAGATTTAAGTACTCAGTGTTATTTCCAATAGCAAAATATTAGAAAACACTTTAAAGCTCAATAATAGGAGAAGAGTTAAATAAATTATGGTTCATTAAATGATGGTGCATTATGCAGCTATTAAAAGTCATGTTTTTGAAGAGTAGTTAATGACACATGGAAAATGTTCATTATAGAATGTCAAGTGGAAAAAATAAACACAATCATAGTTGAATAATAAGTGTAATGTAATTTATTAATTATCCATTATGTAACTCTGAAAGGCAGGTGTTTTTATTCCTGTATTGCAGAAAAGGAAACAAAGGCTCAGAGAATTTAGATGAGAGATAGAGACCAAGAGAAAGAAAAAAATGCTCGACGGAAAGACACAAAATTTATTGGTGGTTACCATGGAGAAGTGGGAACCAGATACAATCGTATTCTTTATGCATGGTGGTAGTCTCCACTGTAAGTATGCATTACAGTTGGAATCAGAAAAGAATAAATATCATTAAAATAGTCTGTGCACCTAAGGCACGGACAGCTTTGGAAAAGAACTTTTTTTTTGAGCTGGGCTGCATGAAGCAGAATTTACTACCCCAGTTCTAGCCTTCAAACAAGCAAACTTGAGCACAATCTTGCTTGGCTGCTCTGGCCTCTGGGTAGAGGTAGTTCAGACCCAGATATGCCCGACCTGAATCAGGGCTGGCAGTCTCTGTACAGCTGTCTCCTCTCACTGCATTTAATTTCCTGTTGCAAAACAGAGCATCTGGTAAATTCAACCACACTCAGAGTTTTGGCACTAACTGCAGCATTTCTTAAAAGCATGGTCCAGGAACCCCCAGCATTGGAATCACCTGGGTTCCTTCTTAATAACATCAATTCTTAGGCCTTTCAGACCTCCTGAAACAAGATGAGATTGGGAAGTCTGCGTGATTCTTGTGTACACTAATGTTAGACAATCACTGCTCCGGGGGGACTCTACCACTAAAAGAAAGAGAAGAAGGAAGCCAATGCTTAACCTAGTGAGTAGTTCTATAGAGCAGATATCTGGGGGCAGAAAATGCTTCTAATCACATCAGGTCAGCAACTTCCTACTAATATCCTGACTCTGTTCCTCGCCATTTGGGATGACCTTTACTTTGGGAAATTACTCTCACTCTCTGAGTCTCATTGTTCTTATCTCTGAAATGGGAGTAATAACAATAATAGTAATATAATAAG
Organism: Rhinopithecus roxellana; assembly: GCF_007565055.1. Classification (NCBI taxonomy): domain Eukaryota; kingdom Metazoa; phylum Chordata; class Mammalia; order Primates; family Cercopithecidae; genus Rhinopithecus; species Rhinopithecus roxellana. The sequence continues at coordinate 80,948,147 of NC_044568.1, read as the reverse complement.
TATTATTATGGCTGGATCTACCCTATAGAACAAAAGCCAAAGTTACTCTTGCCTGAAATGTAAGTGTGCAATGATCAATGAGCCCTCAAGTCAGATTTATATATATGTGTGTATACACACACACACACACATATATATATATGGTTGTTGTTGCTGTTGTTGTTTTGAGACAGGATGTTGTTCTGTTACCCAGCAGGGAGTGCAATGGTGCAATCATAGCTCACTGCAGCATCGACCTTCCACTCTCAAGTGATCCTCCTGCTTTAGCCTCCGAAGTAACTGGGACTACAGACACACAGCACCATGCCCAGCTAATTTTTTATTAATAAAATTTTTAATAGAGATGGGGTCTTACTATGTTTCCCAGGCTGGTCTCAAACTCCTGGCCTTAAGGGTTCCTCCCATCTCAGCCTCCCAAGTGCTAGGATTATAGCACCATGCCCAGTGTCTCAAGCCAGATCTTTAAGATGGTGTGCAGATCCTCTATGACCCACTCTCTCTTTTCCCAGAAGCGCTCTGACACCATCTTCTACTCCCTTTTCTCTCACTTCATTCAGGCACTCCATCCTCTTCATTTTTCTTAAACATGCCAGGCACACTCTCAACATAAGGCACTTGAATTGACTGCTCCCTCTGCCTGGATATCCACATGTCTAATTCCATCACCTCTTCTGCTCAAGTTATCTTTTCCATGCCACCATCCTCTTGGAAATTTCAACCCCTTCCTCATCATCATACTCCTAGTCTTTCCTCCCCTGCTTTTCTTTATTTTCTATTGCACTTTCGCCTGCTAATATGCTATATAATTACCTCTGTATCATCCTTACTGTTGTTGTCCTCACGTCCCACACATCTCTGTTGGGATGGAAACCTCACCAATCTAGGAGTTGTTTTCTTTTTGTTGTTGTTCTCTGATGTCCCCAAGCCCCTTGAACTGTGCCTGGCATGTGGCACATACTCAGGATATAGTTGTCAAATAAATGCCCAGGTGAAGGAATGAAAAAAGAATTTGAAAAATCTCCTCCACTCTCTCATTTACCAGGGAGACTGATAGTTACTTAAGGCAGAATGACTTGAATGTTCAGGGATTTACTTATTTGCGTCTTGTTTTATCTGGGGTTAGGCTAATTCCTCAGAAATCTCTATTAATCTCCCCTATTCTTCTTGTCAAAAAAGGCTTTGCATCTCTGAGAGGGACCTAGATATAGGTACAGATGACAGAGATAGGTACAGACATAGGTACAGATGACTGTTCAACGGCGGGCCAATGGGCAACGATTTTGCCATGAATATTGTTTATGAAAAACAACAACAATCAAATGGCTCTGAAAAAGATGGGTCAACACCTCCCTTCCCAAAGACATGGGGGGAGAAAGCTTTCTGCAACCTACCCAGACCCAGGAGGCCATGACTTGTTCTGTTAAGACAAGCTTCAACAATCACAGTCGTCTCACCCAAGAAGCCTCTTGACCTCATGAGGTTAATAAAATTTCCCAAGTAAGTAAAATCATGTCTGATGCTCTGCCTTTTCCAGGTCTCCCTGAAGGACCCTCAGAAAACAGAACTACTGACTTAGAAATAAAAATGTGAATAAAGGGGAAGTATTGTAGACTGTGAAACACTCCGCATCTCAGCAGTGGGTGTTGTGGGCATTTTAATGACTGCTATTGCTGTTATTTGTCCTCACCAATACACTTGAAGATCTCAGTAACTGTTGCTACTTCTTTGCTCTGAAGACCTTCCAGTTTGCTCCAAATTGGACTGAGTGATATGATTAGCCCACATCAGCCACTTGTTAATCCGGATAAAAGACCAGCTTTCTTTCTCCATTACCCCAGGTCTCCGTGGAGGTATCAACAAGAATATACGAAGCCCCCAGAAGGGCACCATTCCCAGGAGAGAGGACCAGAGGGCAGAGTCACAAAAAGTTTCTTTGCACTGCTTGGACTTCTTTATGCCAGACCCACTTGACTTTAATGATTGTTTTCGTCATTCTGCACAGCAAGGTGCAATCTATCTTTTCTGATATTTCAGAACAGGGTGCTCCCCTCTCGTGCTTGGGTCTTTTTTTTTTTTTTTTTTTTTTTTGAGACGGAGTCTTGCTCTGTCGCCCAGGCTGGAGTGCAGTGGCCGGATCTCAGCTCACTGCAAGCTCCGCCTCCCAGGTTCACGCCATTCTCCTGCCTCAGCCTCCCGAGTAGCTGGGACTACAGGCGCCCGCCACCTCGTCCGGCTAGTTTTTTGTATTTTTTAGTAGAGACGGGGTTTCACTGTGTTAGCCAGGATGGTCTCGATCTCCTGACCTTGTGATCCGCCCGTCTCGGCCTCCCAAAGTGCTGGGATTACAGGCTTGAGCCACCGCGCCCGGCCACACTTGGGTCTTTTTCAGATAACCACACTGGAATTCTTTAGCCATCACTCGCAGTGAGACAAACCGGAAAGCAGAAAGAGGAATAAATGGATGACCCATGGAGTACTCAAACCACACCGAGCAGCCTTTCTCTAATTCCTGGCACGTAGTCACAGATAAGAGGGAGCTGAAAGAATCACGTCTCCTTTGGGGCCTGAGGCTGTTATCTACAAAGACAGGGCAGTGGGATGGAAATGGGGTCCCAACTGAGGAAGACGTTAGATCAAGGTTCTGATACTTTTCATCAACGTGAACTTGAGTAATTCGTTTAACCTTTCTGTGACTCAGTTTCTTGAATCACAGACGAGAACAATAATACTTCTTATAGAGATGATGTGAGTACTAGAGGTAATTGCTTAAAGATGTTGATACATAATGAGTACAGAATACATTATTATTGCATGGAGCAATGCCCAGCTGAAATCCTCTGAGGGCTGGTGGTTCATTTGTTGTGAACAGAACTCCTCTGTTTCTTAGTCCTTTATATTACTGGTTATTTTTCTCCCTTAGGCAAAGATCTCCGGTGATGGTGATGATTTCCATAATCTTGTCACCTTAATTGCTGCTGTCACTGTAAGTATTGAAATTAATTTTGATTTCTTTTTGTTTCTGCTTAGCACTTCGAATGTGACTAATGGGATTATTTTTGGCTTTGGCTTGGAGCAGTTTTCCCAGGAGCTTGAGCGATGCTGGCCCGCGTTTTCCAAGTGAGGCCAACTTTCTTTACAGGGACTGTATGGGTTTTGGAAATCTCTGAAAAGAGAATCAGTTAGCTGCGGTCATTTCAGTTAAATGACACATAAATGGTGTATGCTTTCTGCTTGTAAATTCTCTCTTGTATATCTTAATGAAACCTTATGTGTTGAGCTTACCGCATCTTGGGTATTGCAATATAATGCTTTATGTGGATTATGCAACTCCTCATCAAAACTCCAAGGGCTAAAGGTCAAGGTCTTTGCTTTACAAATCAGGAAACTAACTAGTAAGTAGCAAGACCAGGATTCAAACCTGAGCATGTTGCACTCTAAAGTCAATGCTCATTTTGACAAACTAGGCTGCTTCTGCAAATTTGCTCTGATGATTTTTAATGTCTACTTTGAGGGTATTTGATTAAGGTATATATGCCACCGGAAGGGGAGGCTTCCTTCTTTTTGATAATTTATATTGTACTTGGCTTTCAAGGTTTATTCTCACTTAGCTTCCCTGTTTATTCTATCGTGGGTTCTTTCCAACATGTAAAGCTACATCCCTTATTCCATTCTTGCCCCTCTGCAATTCATTATCCCCACAGAAGCTTTACTGTGAACATCTGGAAAACAGAAATCTCATTATATTACATCCATGCCTTAAAATCTTCAATGACTTTCCATTTCATTTAGGATGAATCTGTGGTAGATTAAATATAGTTACAATTTTTTTGTCACTCCTTCCATCAAGAATGCTGGCCCTGTGACTTATTTCGATCAGTACAATGTAGCCCCCAAAAAAGTGGTAGTGGCCCATCTAAAGCTGAGCCTTAAGAGACCTGCAGCTCTCAGTTTTTCTTCTTTGGAATGTTCCTTCTTAGAATCCAGCTGCCATGCTGGGAGGAAGCCCAAGCTAGCCCTGTCTTAAACATTCCAACTCCATCCAATATACAGGTGAATGCATCAGCGTGACAGAGCCCAGGGAATGCTAACAAAAGAACCACCTAAGCAATTCATAGAATCATGAAAAAAATTATAAATTATTATTGTTTTAAGCCCTTAAGTTTTGGTGTGATCTGTTACTCAGCAATAGAAAACCAAAACCAAATCCAAAAGCTTATCATGGCCTTCAAGACCCTGCATAATCTGAGCACCGGCTGATTCACTTTACTAGTATCAAGCCATTTTCCATATTACTCACTATGCTCCCAGCAAACTGGGCTTCTTAGAGATTCTTAAACACATCAACCCTTTCTTGATTCAAGACTTTTGCTTTATCATTCCAACTACCTGGGACATTATTTTCTTTTTTTTTTTTTTTTGTTTTGAGACAGAGTCTCGCTCTGTCGCTCAGGCTGGAGCACAGTGGCCGGATCTCAGCTCACTGCAAGCTCCGCCTCCCGGGTTTACGCCATTCTCCTGCCTCAGCCTCCCGAGTAGCTGGGACTACAGGCGCCCGACACCTTGCCTGGCTAGTTTTTTTGTATTTTTTTAGTAAGACCGGGTTTCACCGTGTTAGCCAGGATGGTCTCGATCTCCTGACCTCGTGATCCGCCCGTCTCGGCCCCCAAAGTGCTGGGATTACAGGCTTGAGCCACCGTGCCCGGCCGACAGTATTTTCTTTATTCTTAGCATGGCAGGCTTCTATTCATCCTTCTGGCTTAAATATCCTTCCTTTTGAGAACCGCCATGTCATCCCTATTTAGTCAGTCACCCAATCCTGTTTTTTAATTTGTCACTATGTTCCGATTGTTTTATTACTTCCACTGTTATAATTTGCAATTGCATATTTCTCTGTTGACTCATTATCTGTCTTTCCCAATAGAGTTACTTCATTTTATATTTTATTTACTTATTTTTTTCAAGACAGATCTCACTCTGTCACCCAGGCTGGAGTGAGGTGGCATGATCTTGGCTCACTACAACCTCTGCCTCCTGGGTTCAAGCGATTCTTGTGTCTCAGGCTCCCGAGTAGCTGGGATTATAGGTGCATACCACCACGCCCTGCTAATTTTGTTGTATTTTTAGTAGAGATGGGGTCTCACCATGTTGACCAGGCTGGTCTCGAACTCCTGACCTCAAATGATCCATCTCCCTCAGCCTCCCAAAGTGTTGGGATTACAGGTGTGAGCCACCGCGCCAGGCCTGTCTTTCCCAATAGATTTTAAATAACACAATGGTAAAGACCAGCTCTGCCTTTTTAAACAATGGATATTTTGTATCTAGTACTGTGCCCAGACACATGGTAGGTATACAATGAATATATTTGTTGAATAAATAAATGATTGGTATGCCATGCATTCCAGCCCCTGTTAATAGGTTGCCTTAAAGTTATGCTAGGACTCTATCTCTGCCTTCCTAGGCGAAGGCTACGTCTGGCACGTGGATATTTTTCTCCCTTTGCACATTAGGCAAATGTCAGTGTGGGATCTTGCACGATATAAACTCAGCCAGAACTTGTAAAATGCAGAGATCATGGGTGTGAATCATCTGGGTTCCTTTCTTCTTGTCCAAATACTTGAGTGCTTTGGTTTATTTTGTAGGTGGGAAACTGACAGCTACATAGGCAATCTTTATAAATGTAACCTAAAAATATTATACTCTCTGCTGTACAAAGTATTTTAAAACATATTCCTTTATTTTATCCACCCATTCATTTATCTATATATATCCATCCTTCCATCTATCCATTCATCCATCTATTCATTTATTTGTTCATTCTCTCAGCAATTTTTTTTTTTTTTTTTTTTTTTTTTTGAGACAGAGTTTTGCTTTGTTGCCCAGGCTGCAGTGCAATGGTGTGACCTTGGCTCACTGAAACCTTCACCTCCCGGGTTCAAGCAGTTTTCCTGCTTCAGCCTCCAGAATAGCTGGGATTACAAGTATGTGCCACCATGCCCGGCTAATTTTTGTATTTTTAGTAGAGACAGGGTTTCACCACTTTGGCCAGGCTGGTCTCGAACTCCTGACCTCAGGTGATCCACCCTCCTCAGCCTCCCAAAGTGCTGGGATTACAGGCGTGAGCCACTGCACCCACGCTCTTTCAGCAAATATTTATTGAGCCTCTTTTATGTGCCAGGCACCATTCTAGACACAAGCACACAATAGTAAATAAAGCAGATGTGGTCCTGTCCCTAATGAAGATTACTGATGACTGGCTGGCCATGAAAAGACAAACAAAAATGTTAACATTGCTGTAAAATTGGTGAAGAGGGCGCTGTCATATGTACTGACATGCTCACGCTTGCCATGAATATATCACACCTCTTTCTGGCTTAAATGCCTTTCAAAGACCCTCCTATTGCCCTTGACATAAAATTCATCTTTCTTATAGTCCTTTCATTGCTCCATCCTCCCTTTTCCCCTCTCTTTCCTAAATGACTTCCGTTGTTTCTGTTTTCACACATATTTTCACTTCTAGATCAGAGGTTTTCAACCCCAGGGCTAAGTAATTCTTTGTGGTAGGGGATGTCCTGAGCATTGTAGAATATTTGCAGTCTCCTTTCCTCTACCCACTAGATGCCAGTTGCACTTCTCCCTACCCTCAATTTGTGACCAGCAAAAATATCTGCAGAAATTTCCAAATGTTTCCGGGGAGGCAAATGAACCCTTGGTTGAAAACTACAGTTCTAGGTTAGAAGTATGGGGTTTGGCATTGGGAAGGTGATCCTGTCCTTGTTGAGCACTCTCTACTGTCAATCAAAGTGCACCTGTCCTCCAGCCAAGGGGTGGCTGCATGACTGACATTAGGCTCCTAAAGTACTTTCTCTCTGGAATTTATTCTTAGGTAAAACATTGGATTGAAAACAGGTGATCCATCCTCCTGCAGCTTCCAGAGGACTCTAGCTACTTAAAGTTTCCTGAAACTGCACGTTTTGAGTTCTAGTTCACCTGTCTTGGTGCTTCTTAAAGCTGCCCTATATTAATCCAGTAAGCATCCTTTCTCCCTTAGTTAGAGTCCGTTTCTATCATTTATGACCAAAGAACAACTAACTGGCACATCCTCCTACATACTTTACCATTTTTTAGGATACCAGTAGTTACATATTCCCTGTCTTTTTGTGTGTCTCTCTCCCCTGACCCCTTGCCCCTCCTTCTCTCCCTCTCCTGCTGCCTCCCCCTCCCTCTCTCTCTCTCTCACTCTGTCTTCTTCCTTCTCTATTGCTCTTTCTCTCACTTCCACTGCTATGCCTGGAAACTCCTGCCATTCACCTGGCCCATCATCCTTCAAGACCCAGATTAATTGCTACTTCCTTCCATTAATATTCCAGAAAGTTTACGCTGGTTCTTCTATTTTCCCCAGGGGACTGTGTACATTCTTTGAGAGCAGCACCGTTTAGTCTGTTCTCACACTGCTACGAAGACATACCTGAGACTGAGTAATTTATAAAGGAAAGAGGTTAAATTGACTTGCAGTTCTGCATGCCTGGGGAGGCTTTAGGAAACTTACAATCACAGCAGAAGGTGAAGGGAAGGCAAGCTTGGACCTTCTCTCATGGTGGCAAGAGAGAGAAAAGTGAGGAGTAAAGGGGGAAGAGCCCTTGGTAAAACCATCAGCTCTTGTTAGAACTCACTCACTATCGCAAAAACATCATGGGGGGAACCGACACCATGATCCAATCACCTCTCACGAGGAGGTCTCTCCTTCAACACCTGGGCATTACCATTCAAGATGAGATTTGGGTGGGGACACAGCCAAGCCATATCAAGCATCTATCACACCACGCTGCTGTATTTGCTTGCTCATCTGTGTCCCTGCCATGCAGCACTCCTTTGGGGTGAGGATCAAGCCTCTGAGGGCTGCATGTGTGACAATGAGCACGGGACCGGGCACACAGTTCCTGCTCAGCCATTGTTCTTTGCTTGGGTAAGTAGCTGGATAGGTGTACTGCCCCTGCGCAAGGACAAAAGGTCAGAGATTCATTCTCCTCTATGACTGAGAGAAATTGTGCTGAACTGTCTCAGAATAAACCCTTCGTGGGTTTGGACTCCTATGTTCAAAGTGCCCTGGGCCAAAATCAAAGAGTTTATTCTTCCTGATGTGCAGAGGACAAACAGTACAAAGTCACCGTGACCTTTGAAATTCTGCTTTCTTCAAAAATAACATTTTTTTTTGTTATAAAACAGTACAAATATATTATAGAGAATTTATGTAATACAAGAAGGCATTAAGAAGAAAATAAGAATCACCTATAACCCCAGAACCCAGAGACAAATGCCGGCTTTTTGAAGTACTTTCTTCCGATATTTTTCTCCCTATGTACTCACAATTTGTAGAGGTATTTATTTACACACTGTTTTTGTTACATGCTTTCTCTCATTTAATCTTAAATAACACTCATTTTCCTTTATGTATTCTTACAGAGCACCACTTTTAGAATCTGCATACTACTCCACCTTATAGGTAAGCTACTGTTGATTTAATCAATCTTTTCTTTGCCAAAACGATGTCATTTTCCTATTTTTGGTGGGTGGTGATAAAATAACACTTTTCTTGTTCCTGCCCAACTTCAGAGCACAATGAGGTTTAGACACAGGAAATTCAGATAGATGGGGATCAAACTGTCATCTCAGTTACTGATTGGTTACTGATTGGTTTCTAGTTTAGAGCATGCTGCCTAGGTGGGGAAACAGAATTCTGTGATACTGCACCCCAGAATTGGACAGGCTTATCCAGGGCAGGCATGAGCACTGCTGCCAAACCTCAGGCCTCCTGCTTAGGGGCAGACCTCTCACATTATGTCTAGAGAACAGAACCGTAGATACCCTCTCAGCAAGAAGTCAGATTCTTTCCAAAAGGAGGTGGAAAAGGAAGGCAGGACAGGCCAGATCAGTGTCTGCTAAATTCACAAACCAGACTGACCTCTCCCTTTCCTTGGCACAACCAAGGAGTAATATACCCTAGTGAATGTCTTCCATCTTATTATGTTGGACATCTTTGAAAACAAATCCAAGACTCTTTTCTTTTTTCTCTTCTTTCCTTTCTTTTTTTTTTTTGAGATGGAGTCTTGCTCTGTCACCCAGGCTGGAGTGCAATGGTGTGATCTTGGCTCACTGCAACCTCCACCTCCCAGATTCAAGTGATCTCCTGCCTCACCCTCCCAAGTAGCTAGGATTACAGGTGCCCGCCACCACACCCGGCGAATTTTTGTATTTTTAGTAGAGATGGGGTTTTACCATGTCGGTCACGTTGGTCTCGATCTCCTGACCTCAGGTGATCCTCCCACCTCAGCCTCCCAAAGTGCTGGGATTACAGGTGTGAGCCACTGTGCCTGGCTGTGACTACTTTCTTAAGGTACATTTCTGGAAGAATTATTGTGTAAAGGAAATTGAATATTTTTAAGACTTTTGAAACTTAATTCCAACTTGTTTACTACAAAGTTTACTCCAACTGCAATGTATGCAGTTGACCATGTCACTGTCCTTACACCAGCATTGAGGGGTAACACTTTAAAGCTTTTCCTCTATTTGTCTGATTTTTAAAGGCAGCTGTTTTTTTTCAAATTGTTGTTTATCTGAATAATAATGAAACTGATTTTCTTTTTTGTATCAATTTGTAATTTAGAACCCTTGTGCTCTGCACCTTTGTCCATTTCTTTCTGCTGAATGTTAATATTTTCCCATGGATTCATATGCTAAATGCATTCAACTTTTATCTGATATTTTTTAATTTGTTGTTTTGTTTGTAATTTAAATAGATTTGATATTGTTAAATTTGTTGAGTGTTTGCTTTGTGATTTTTTTCTATTGCTTACAAATTTCTTCCTCTTCAGATGCAAAATCTTTAATGTTTTAAAATTTTATTCATGTATTTGCACTTATTTTATTTATTTATTTTTATTTTTATTTTTTTTTGAGACGGAGTGTCGCTCTATCGCCCAGGCTGGCGTGCAGTGGCCAGATCTCAGCTCACTGCAAGCTCCGCCTCCCGGGTTCCCGCCATTCTTCTGCCTCAGCCTCCCGAGTAGCTGGGACTACAGGCGCCCGCCACCTCACCCGGCTAGTTTTTTTTGTATTTTTTAGTAGAGACGGGGTTTCACCGTGTTAGCCAGGATGGTCTCGATCTCCTGACCTCGTGATCCGCCCGTCTCGGCCTTCCAAAGTGCTGGGATTACAGGCTTGAGCCACTGCGCCCGGCCTGCACTTATTTTAATCTGATTGGAATTTATTTTGGTGTGTGTTATAAGATTACAGCTTGTTTTCTCCTGTAACAAATAGATAATTAATTGTCCAGCACCATTTATGTTTTCTTTCACTGGTAACTGGTGCATCTTTTATGTTTCGTGTATCTGTCAACTTGTCTGCTACAATATTTTATGTAGTATCTTATTAAAATTTTAATTTTCCTTTTCTTTTTTTTTCTTTTTTTCTTTTTTCCTTTTTCTTTTTTTTGAGACGGAGTGTCACACTCTGTCATCCAGGCTGGAGTGCAGTGGTGCTATCTCGGCTCACTGCAACCTCCGCCTGCTGGGTTCAAGCAATTCTCCTGCCTCCGCCTCCTGAGTAGCTGGGACTACAGGCATGTGCCACCATGCCTGGCTAATTTTTTGTATTTTTGGTAGAGACAGGGTTTCACCATGTTGGCCAGGCTGGTCTCGAACTCCTGACCTCATGATCTTCCTGCCTTGGCCTCCCAAAGTGCTGGGATTACAGGTGTGAGCCACTGCGCCCATCCCCTCTCCTTTTCTTTATTGATTCCTATGATGATGGATACCTGGGTTGCTTCCATATTTGTTAGCCAGATATAATCATTCCACATTGTAAACATGTATCAAAGTATCACACTGTACCCCATAAATACATACAATTATTATTTGTCAATTAAAAATAAAAATAAACGAATAAAACAAAAATTGTAATATCTGGCAGGACAGGATGTTCCTTTTACTTGTCCTGTTTTTCCTCGTATCTCTTGATCAGTCTCATCTACTTATATTTTCACATAAACTTCAGAATAATTGTATTAAGCTTTGAAACAATCCTTTTTAGAATTCTGGTTAGCATTGAATTAAATGCATTAATTAACTTTGGAAGAAGTGACATTTTAATAATACTAAATTTCCCTATTTAGGAAAATGGCATATTGAGGTCTTCAAATCTTTATATATAGATAGATAGATATTGATGTATCTTCATCCCTTGGCCAAGATCGCATGTGTGTATTTTGCCCTTCAGTTCTGGATGTTTTGTTTTTATTTCTATTATTTCTACTGTGAATGGATTTTTTTTCTATTTTCTAATTGCTTTATGTCAAATACTACATAGGAAAAATGTAGACATACTGATTTTGTAACTCATCAGTCACCTCGAGACCATAATTATTATTTCCAATTCTTTCCCAGCTCCTTTTTTTCTAAGTAAACAATCATATCTTATGGAAGTAGTGATTAAGTTCCTTATTTTTTTTTTCTCTTGACCTATTGGATTTACTAGAAAATCCATAATGGGAATAAATAATAGTGGTCTCCTTATTAATAAATGAAAAATCTCCTTATATGATGTTGACCATTGACTTGAGGTGGTTAAATAATTATATTGCGGCACTTTCATCTTATTGAACTTGTACTAAGTTTTCATTTGTAATGACTGTAGAGTTATCAAGTGCCTTACTGTTACTTGTGATTACCTCATTACCTTATTCTTATTGTAACAACTTGGAAATTTGGTGGAGATGATTGGGTCATAATCTTTCCTTCTCAAAACTTGATGTTATGGAGGAAAAAAATGAGACCAGTTTGATGTTTTCATCTTTCTAGTTAAAACATTTTTTGAGTTATTTTGTGTTGTTTTCTGCCTGGCTACATGCAGAATATAAAAAGTTGATCTTTGAAATTCTGAAACCTTATGTATATTTCCAGACAGTGGCACTTAGTGTATCTATTTGAATTACAAATTCAGGTCATCCATAAATCTGGACAGTGTTTTGCTATTTTGTCTCTGTGATTATCGCTTTTGTCCTATTTTTTAGGATAGCTTTTTTAGAAACACCAGCTAGTGGTGTACTGGATCTGTATGTTTGGTTCTCCACATCTTTTATTTTGTCTCTATTTCATGTCTTTGATCTTTGACTCTGCATTCTGGGCAGGGTTTATGTGTTTGTCCTACATACCACTGGTTTAGTTTCTAAAGTGTTTTGTACTGTTTCAATGTATGATTTAACTTTTCTATTACATTTTGTATTTCCTTGCCATGTTTTCATATCTTACCAGGTCATTTTATTTTTTGCCCTTTTTTTTCTTAATTCCCTTTTATAATATTATTATATACTTTTTTGTTTAAATGTTTACTTTTTTCATTCACCAAATATATAAAATCAGAACTTATAAGTGCTTTTCAGATTACAAAAGTAACATATATTACTGCAGAAAGTTTTGGAAGTACAGAAAAATACATAGAAGAATATAAAAATGACCATTATCCCGTTAACTGGAAAAGAAAAATCACTGCCAATACAATGGAGTATTTTCTTCTAGTCAAAATTTGGATTTCTTTCTTTATAGTTCTTAAACGAAATTGGGATTCTTTTGTATATATTATCTTTCTTAATTTTTATTTGGAAATAATTAAAAGAAATTGCGAAAATACGACATAGAGTTCCATGTGCATTTCACCTAGCTTCCTCAGGTACCATCTCGTGTAACTAGCAGAATATCAAAACTAGGAAATTGACCACTGGTAAAATACTGCTGCCTATACTACAGCTCTTATTCAGTTTTCACCAGTTTTTTACATGTGTGTATTACCACATGTGTGCATATGTGTATCATCCTGTGCAATTTTATTCCATATAGAGATTCATGGTATCATGACTACACTCAAAATACAGAGGTATTTCATCATCATAAAGGTACCCCATGTTACCCCTTTATATTTCCACCCTGTCTTTATACCTTGGCAAAAGCTAATAATATGTCTCCTCTGTATAGCTTTGTCATTTCAAGAATGTCACATAGATGGAATCATACAGGATGTAATCTTGTCAGACTGACTTATTTTGCAAGGCGCAGTGTCCTGAACATTCACGCAGGGTGTTGCATGTATCAGTGTATAGATAGAACGGAGTTTATATAACCATTGACATGTTAAAGGACATTTGGGTTGTTTTCAGGTTTTTGCTATTGTGAATAAAGCTTCTATGAACATTCATGCACAGATAGGGATTTTCTGGTATTCACTGGTTTTAAATCCTCCTTTTAAAATATAGCATTCTATTGTAAGCATGTTTAGTTTCTGAAAACGTGGTTTATAATGGCTGTAAAATGTTCTGCCATATGGATGTATCTCAATTTATTTAACCATTCCCCTATAAGTTCATGTTTTGTTTAATTTTATTGGCAGCATACCAGATGCTCTGTAGAATTTCCTTCTCTTTCTCATAATGAATTCTTTAAAATGTGTGTACTTTCTGTGCATTTTGAGTGCAATGTTCCCTTTCATTTATGATTGGAAGTTGTTTCTCAGACCCCAGGTTGTTGGTTTTTTATTTTTATTTTTCCTTCTTTTTAAAGGTAAGAAAACATTTAGGCAGTCTTGGTGTTTGTGTATCAACACATTGGGTGGAGTTTTGGGTTTTTGGGTTTTTTTCTTAGTGTCCCTAATTGTTCACCTGTATCCTGTTGCATCCTCATCCCTCAGACCTTTGATGAAAGGCTGATTAATCTATTCTGCTGTTAGCCAGACTTCTGAAGCCTGGTGGCTATATACTGAGTGTGGGCAGGGGAGAAATAGTTGCCCCACTGATGATACAGTGGGAATTTATTCATGGATTATTTAATATGTGTCTAGCTCTCATCTCAGCAGCACCAGTGCATTAAATCTTACCCAGCATACACTGTTCCTACTACTATTTCTCTATCCTTCTTTCTTCCCACTTCAGTTCTCACATCTTGCATCTCAGGTTGCAATAAGCATTCACTGCCCACTCTTCCTGTTGCCTCCTCCACCATGTCACAACTCCAGCCATCAAAATCTCCAGACCAGACACCAGAACCTGAAGGCCCTTGGGGTAAACTGAGTCTGGAACTTTCATCTGGGATCTATGGTCTCCTCTGAATCTCTGCCCAATTATTTTCCTGGTGTAATATATGTATTGATCCACTCACACGCTTTGAGACCCTCTGTGTCTTCTTGCCTTCTAAAAAGTGCCAGGCAAAGGACTTAACACATAGAGGTACATTAAATTTTACCTAGGGAATACTGTTTCTACCACTCTTTCTCTCTACATCGTTCCTCCCACTTCAGTTCTCACATCTTGCATCACAGGTTGCAATAAGTATCCACTGTGTACTCTTCCTGTTACATCCTCCACCATGTCACAACTTCAGCCATCACAATCTCCAGACCAGAGACTGGAACCTGAAGGCTCTTGCAGTAAACTGAGTCTGAACCTTTTATCTGGAAACATGGGCTCTTCTGATTCTCTGCCCAATTATATTCCTGGTGCAATATATGTACTGATCCACTCAAGCTGTTTCAGACCTTCTGTGTCTTCTTCCCTTCTATAATGTGCCAGACAAAGCACTATAGAGATGCATTACATCTTACCCAGGGAACACTGTTTCTACCACTTTTTCTCTCTATCTCTTTCCTCCCACTTCAGTTCTCACATTTTGCATCTCAGGTTCCAATAAGCATCCACTGTTTACTCTTTCTGTTGCATCCTCCACCATGTCACAACTTCAGCCGTCACAATCTCCAAGTGAAAAGTAGTAAGAAAGAGAGTATTTGGGGCATTGGGTCAATAAAAGAGCCATGACCTCATTAGAATGTACCTCCTACCTATCAGAGTCCCAAGTGTATCAGGTATCAGGGGTCATGAAAAACCATTACCTTTTCCCTTCCCGGGCTTGCTCTTCTGCCTCAGGTAGCCAAGAGTGAATTCTTCACAAGAATTTTGTCTGGAGTCTAGCCAGTGCTATTGCAATCCTGCATCTTGGTGTGGTTTGAAATTATTTTAACAGAAATAAGGCACTGTAAAAAATCAGGTGCCTCTAGATTTCCACCCTCATTACCCAGAAATCTGTAATAGCTTTGTGATCTAAAAGAATGGTATTGGGGGCAGCGTCTTATTCTTCTCCAACTGATGACGAGTGTCATCTCTGAAACACTTCATTGTTTAAAAAGCACTTTATATGCATTATCTCAGCTCATTCATCCAGTTTCTGAGCACCTGTTATGTGCCAAGCAATAGGGACACAGAGTGAATGACACATTCTTCTCTCCCCCACTTTTCCCCCTTAGAGCTCTCCAATAGCTTTACATAACACTTAGAATAATAATTCAGATCCATCCTCTTGCAGCCGGAGCCAGCCCTTTCTAGCTCTCCAATCTCATCTCTGCACACTCCGTTCATTCTCCACTTCTCTCTAGCCACAGAGGCCTCTGGCTGTTTCTCGAACATACTAAACTCCTTCCAACCACAGGACCTGCTGTTCCTTTACCCTGCAATGCTTTTTTTTCATATTCATATAACTCTCTGTTTCTTGTCATTCAGATCTCAGCTTAAATGTCTCCTGCCAGAAAGGTCAAAACATTGTGCTTTAAATGATCAAATACTGGAAACAAAAGCATTCTGCCCCAACTAAAGCATTGTTTGTGATAGCTGCAGTCAGTCCATTAGTTGATCAACCATTAGTAAGTTTCCCACTGAGTCAGGTGCTATGTTAGATACGGTGGATACAGCGGTGAATGGCTTACATGGCTCTGGCTTCTTGGGGTCTACATGCTTTTGGCAGCCGACAGTCTTCAAACAGACAAGACCTCAGCAAAAGGTGGGCAGTAGAGCTGAGATAAGATGATGTCAGCCTAAAAAGGATGCTCTAATGCTCTAAAAATCCCTTGCCAAGAACACCCATTTGCTTCCCCCTTTGATTTCTAATCTGCTCATTTAGGAGCTCAGATTCGGAAGTAAAAAGGATTAATTTTCAAAGTGACCTAGAGGCTCTCCAAGAACACCATTAACCTTACCTATTTAGGAACATGGCCCACTTCCCAGCTCCAATTGCAGGAGTGATTCACCTTATTTAAGTGAGAACACAGAGGCTCCAGCAGTGTCCCCAGTGTTTGCCCGCAGAGTGTTGCTGGGGAAGCTCTGTTTGACGTTTGCTTTTCCCTTCCCTGTGAGGAAATTGACTAGGGCTGGTTATCATGGTGACACCGGAAGCAGAGAGCCTTGCCTGATGCTCCAAGGCAAGGCTTTCTTTGTTCTTCCTTCCTGGTGCAGGAGGAGTGAGGTGGGTATGGACAAAGGTGGGGTCTGGAATCTAAAACAGGCAGATACCTCTATTCATACGGCCACTAGCTCTGGTTTAAAATCCCAGCCCTTAGCTGGGCTTGGTGGCTCATGCTTGTTATCTCAGCACTTTGGGAGGCTGAGGCAGGAGGATTGCTTGAGCCCGGGAGTTCAAGACC
The DNA here is from genome assembly GCF_007565055.1 of Rhinopithecus roxellana. NCBI lineage: Eukaryota > Metazoa > Chordata > Mammalia > Primates > Cercopithecidae > Rhinopithecus > Rhinopithecus roxellana. Next base: position 80,931,641 of record NC_044568.1, on the reverse strand, counting down.
GGCCTGGGCAACATAAAAAAATCCCAGGCCAGGTGCGGTGGCACATGCTTATACTCCCAGCACTGTGGGGGGCCGAGGCGGGCAGATCACTTGAGATCAGGAGTTTGAGACCAGCCTGGCCAATGTGGTGAAACCCTGTCTCTACTAAAAATACAAAAAAATAAACCAGGCCTGGTGGCGTGCACCTGTAATCCTAGCTACTTGGGAAGCTGAGGCAGGATAATTGCTTGAACCCTGGAGGCAGAGGTTGCAGGAACCCAGATGGCGGCACTTCATTCCAGCCTCGGTGACAGAGTGAGATTCAATCTCAGCAACAACAACAACAACAAATCCAGTCCTGTTTGAGTAAGCTAGGTAATCTCAACAGGTTACTTAACACTTGTTAGCCTGAGTTTCCCCATCAGGAAAGTCTCTGAAAGGTTAAAAAAAAAAAAAAAAAAGTCTCTGAAAAGTAAATAAACTTATTCCTTGAAGTGCTAACAACAGTATCTGTTATACAACAAGGTAATCAAGTGTTTTCTAGTTTTGTGGCTACTGGCACCGTCATCCTCGTTACCATCATCATCATCATCATTATCACCATTTATCACCAATGGATTCCCAGTAGCATCTTTGTAGAGGGAAAAGCCATGGCAAAGAACAAAGTTCAAATTCTGACTTCACTGTTTATGAGCAAGCCTGTTAATGCATCTTTCTCAGTTTCTTTATGTAAAGAATGGAGACAATAGAGTCTATTTTTCAGTGTTTTTAAGATTCAGTGAACATAGTTACATGAAAGTATTGGGTATATTATAAGTGCTTAACACAAATTAGTTGAACCTGAACTTCAATATGCATCTTGCAGCAATATGGCCTTTGATTTTAGGGCTGCTTCCTCTGCTAAAACTTGAAAGGGCCTTTATAATTAAAGAAAAAAAAAGAACATTTCCCTCTCCCAAAGAGTGGAAAGCAGAGAATATATTACAACCTGTTTGAAATCAAGTTAACCTTCGGTTGGTTTATCTGGCATGTAATATTGTCATCATCACAGGATAGTGTTGGTCAGTCAGTTGGCCAATCAGCAGACATTTGTTAAGCACCTTCTAAGTGCTAAGTGCTTTGCCTGGCACACTACAGAAGGGAAGAAGACACAGAAGGTCCCAAAGAGCTTGAGTGGATCAATACATACATGGCACCAAGAAGAAAGTTGGGCAGAGAATCAGAGAGCCTAGCCTGTAGTTTCCAGATGAAAGACTCGGACTCAGTTTACCCAAAGGGCCTTCAGATTCTGTCCTCATTTGCTTTTTTTTTTTTTTTTGACAGGCTCTCACTGTGTTGCCCAGGCTGGAGTGCAGTTGCAAAATCATGGCTCACTGTAGCCTTGACCTCGTGGGCTCAAGTGATCTTCCCACCTCATCCCCCCAAGGAGCTGAGACTACAGGTGCACACCACCATGCTTGGCTAGTTTTTCTGTTTTTTTTTTTTTTTTTTTTTTTTTTTTTTTTTTGTAGAGATAGGGTCTCTCCATGTCACTCAGGCTGGTCTCAGGCAATCCACCCGCCTCAACCTCCCAAAGTGCTGGGATTACAGGTGTGCGTCACTGTGCCTGGCCCTCATTTCCCACCATTGTTTGAGAAACACCCAACGTCCCAGCCAGCATATTGTGCTGTGCTCTTCTGTGCCTCAGTAACTGCTCCTGCTATGGCTTCTGCCAACATCATCTGTTCCTAAACTTTCTTTGCCTCTTTATCTTCACAAACTCAGCTGCAGCCCAACGTCTCCCAGGGATGCCCTTTTTGACTTACTATCTTGTGTGATTACTATATTCCTACCATATGAAATTGACATCTTTTAGGTTAAAGTGGTTGAATATTGCCAATTTCATTCGATTTAACCAGACCCCTAGTATCCCATGCATGCTTCTTTTACACTGTGCACTGCAGAGGCAACACAGGCAATGGCATACAGAGATAGGCTCCGGAGTCTGACTTCCTCGGTCCAATCCTAGGTCTGCCACTTATCTGCATTGTGACCTTGGGAATGTTACTTAACCACTCTGTGCCTCAGTTTCCCCATTTGTGTAATGAAGATAATAGAATCTATCTCATAGCATTCATGGGGGATTGTATTTGTTTGTTCTCACACTGCTAATAAAGACATACCTGAGACTGGGTAATTTATAAAGGAAAGAGATTGAATTCACTCGCAGTTCCGCATGGCTTGGGAGGCCTCACAATCATGGTGGAAGGCAAGGAATGAATGAGAGCCAAGCGAAAGGGGAAACCACTTATAAAATCATCAAATCTCATGAGACTTACTCACTACCACAAGAACAGTATGGGGGAGACTACACCCATGATTTAATTGTCTCCCACTGGGTCTCTCCCATAACGTGGGAATTATGGGAGCTGCAATTCAAGATGAGATTTGGGTGGGGACACAGCCAAACCATATCAGGGATCAAGTGAGAAAAAAATATATACACATACAGTTATATATCACTTAACAACAGAGATACAGTCTATAGAATGCATTGTTAGGCTGGGTGCAGTGGCTCATGCCTGTAATCCCAGCACTTTGGGAGGTCGAGGATCACCTGAGGTCAGGAGTTCAAGTCCAAGCTGACCAACATGGTGAAACCCCTCCTAAACTAAAAATACAAAAAAATTAGCCGGATGTGGTGGCACGCGCTTGTAATCCCAGCTACTTCAGGAGGCTGAGGCAGGAGAATTGCTTGAACCCAGGAGGTGGAGGTTGCAGTGAGCAGAGATTGTGCCATTATACTCCAGCCTAGGTGACAAGAGTGAAAAAAGGAAAAAAAAAAAGAAAAAAGGAATGCATTGTTAGGTGATTGGATCATTGTGCAAACATTGAAACTTTTACGTATGCAAACTTAGACGATATAGCCTACTACATATTCAGGCTGTATGGTACAGCCTTTTTCTCCTAGTCTACAAATCTGCACAGCATGTTACCATATGAAATACTGTAGGCAACTGTAACAATGGTAAGTATTTGTGTATATAGATATATCTAAACATAGAAAAAGTACAGTAAAAAGAGAGTATTGTAATCTTATGGACTGTTGTATATGCAACAGTAATGTATATGTAAGAGGGTACTTATAGAATCAGCTGTTAGTCATGAGAATAAAGAAGCCTTCATATGAAAGCTTCCCAGATGATAGAGAAAAATGCGGCATTTATGTTGAAGTGTGACAGAGGGGCAATAACAATTGATAATTTATAACTAAAACATTGTCCTTAAATAGACATTTCGCATTCTTTGACATAAAATTATAACTAATTCCTTTTTTTGCAATTTTGAGGAATTTTGATATCCTTTACCATATATATTTAATTTGAAGGAAAGAATGGTCAGGAGGTAAAGCCATTAGGGGCTCAGGTGGGAAGAGCAGGGAAGGATGACTATGGAGGCCAAGTTCACTGGCTAACAAACCTCCCTGGTGGTCCATTATCTTCTTGAAACATCAGATTAAAGGGTTTGAATGAGCACTAGCATTTATTACTTTGGGTGTGAGTCAAGTTCAAGTATTGACCTTGTTAAAAGTTCTCTTTGGTCTCATTGAGTGAGATTCCTTGCTTTAAAAGAGATTCTCCTTTCTGATTCCAAAGTGTCCCTGCCATCCAGCACTTTCCCAAATAATTGCATTGGCCCAACCCAAACTATCTTGGCTCAAATGCACATGGAGCCAGTCCTCTGTATCCAAGGGTTACATGTTGCAGATTCAACCAACCACCGTAGGAAATACCCGGGAAAAACAGGTAACAATATAACAATGAAAATAATGCAGACTTAAAAACAATGCAGTATAGTAACTATTTACATAGCATTTACATTATATTAGTATTATAAGTAATCTAGAGATTATTTAAAGTATACAAAGTGAGAAAGTTTGGATGTCCCATCCAAATCTCATGTTGAATTGTAATCCCAAATGTTGGAGGTGGGATCTGGTGGCAGCTTTTTGGATCTTGGGGACAGATCTGTCATGAATGACTTGTGCCATCCCCTTGGTGATAAGTGAGCTCTCTGTCTGACTTCTTGCAAGATCTGGTCATTTAAAAGTGTGTGGCAACCCCGCCTCCTTCCTGCTTCCACCGTGTGAGACACCTGCTCCCCCTTCATTTTCTGCCATGATTGTAAGCTTCCTGAGGCCTCACCAGAAGCAGATGCCTATGTGATGCTTGCTGTACACGCTACAGAACTGTGAGCCAATGAAATCTCTTTTCTTTATAAATTACCTAGTCTCAGGTATTTCTTTGTAACAATGCAAGAACGGCCTAACATACAGAGATATGTATAGGTTATATGCAAATATTATGCCATTTCATATATGCGACTTGAGCATCTGCAGATTTTGGTATCTCCCAGGGTTCTGGAACAAATCCCTCTCAGATACCAAGGGATGATTGTAGAAGCAATGAAGAGAGGTGGAAATCATTCATTCAGGAAAGGAACCAGAAAAATGGGCTGGCAACTACTTAGCCTAGCCCGGTGCAGAACCAAGAAGCAAGTAACTTCAAGAGAAAGAAGTGGGCTGGGTGCGGTGGTTCACAACCGTAATCCCAGCACTTTGGGAGGCCGAGGCGGGCGGATCACCTGAGGTTAGGAGTTCATGACCAGCCTGACTAACATAGAGAAACCCTGTCTCTACTAAAAATACAAAATTAGCCGGGCATAAAAATACAAAATTAGCTGGTGCATGCCTATAATCCCAGGTACTCATGAGGCTGAGGCAGGAGAATCACTTGAACTTGGGAGACAGAGGTTGTGGTGAGCTGAGATCATGCCATTGCACTCCAGCCTGGGCCACAAGAGCAAAACTCCATCTCAAAAACAAAACAAACAAACAAAACAAAAAAGAAAGAGAGAGAAAGAAGGTATAGAGAGGATTATTGCGAATCCCCACTGAGCACTTGCTATGCCAGGCTGTGGAGATTTTTATATGCATTCTACTAAAAAAAAGAATGGGTGGTTCCAGAAAATATTTCTTTCCATTTTATAAGTGGGCAAAATCAAATCAGAAATGATATGGAGTAAAAATGAGTTGGCAGCAAGTCTAAAATTATTTCAAAATAATAAGTTAAACCAAGTTGATAGATGTTAGTCTGCCACCAGGATGCTGACTCTTGGTTGGAAGTGATAGAAACCCAAGGATTTTCAGAGAAGCAGGATACTAGGATTATTCCTACAAGCCAAGACAGTAATGTGGCTGGGCCTCAGGTCTAATCGGAATCAAGGACTTCTGAGTGCTCTCATGAAAATCTCTTCTCTCAATCCTCCTATCTGAATGGTTGTTTTATTTTCAATCTCTCTACCCAGACTGGCTTTCACCATTTCACTGGTCCACATGAAAGCACACATAGATACCAACATGTTCCAAGTCTCTTTCTGAGTTCTAGATCCCCAGTTCTCAGGGAAGGATTCTGCCTGGATCAGATGCCCATCAATGAACCATCTGGAATCAACTCCATGCAGGAATGGGGTCCCCTGTTTCTAACATGGAAGCCTCTAGGGTAATCCTCTGGATGAAGTGAAGAAAGGGTGTCTAGGCAGACACTCACTATGGAAGTGAAACAATAGAATATTATTCAACCATAAAAAGTAACAAAATTTTGTCATTTGCAGCAATATGGATGAACCAAAGGTCATTATGTTACGTGAAGTAAGCCAGGTAAAGAAAGAGAAACATCTCAGATTCTCACTCATATACAGGAGCTTAAAAAGTGGATCTCATAGAGATAGAGAGTGGAATGCTGGTTGCCAGAGGCTGGGAAGAAAAGGGAGTGTAGGGAGATGAAGAGAAGCTGGTTAAAGGGTACAAAAACACAGAAGCAATATGTTTTAGTATTTGATAGCACAGTATGGAAATTATAGTTAACAATAACTTATTATCTATTTCAAAATAGCTAGAAGAGAAGAATTGTAATGTTCCCAACACAAAGAACAGATAAATGTTTGAGGTGATGAATGTTCCGTTTACCCTGATTTGATAATTACACATTTTATACAGGTATCAAAAATATCACATATACCCTCAAAATATGTACAACTATTATATATCAATAAAAAAGGAAAAAGGGAAGCAATATGGTATGAGAACAAGGGGCTTACCCTCAATGATAGACTGGATAAAGAAAATGTGGCACATATACACCATGGAATACTATGTGGCCATAAAAAAGAATGAGTTCATGTCCTTTGCAGGGACATGGATGAAGCTAGAAGCCAACCTTCTCAGCAAACTAACACAGGAACAGAACACCAAATACTGCATGTTCTCACTCATAAGTGGGAGCTGAACAATGAGAACACATGGACACAGGGAGGGGAACATCAGACACCGGGGCCTGTCAGGAGGTGGGGGGCAAGGGGAGGGAGAGCATTAGGACAAATACCTGATGCATGTGGGGCTTAAAACCTAGATGATGGGTTGATGGGTGCAGCAAACCACCATGGCACATGTATATCTATGTAACAAACATGCACATTCTGCACGTGTATCCCAGAACTTAAAGTTAAAAAAAAAAAAAGAACAAGAGGTTTAGTTTTGTTACTGTGGCATCACTTGACTGATACACATACCATGCAGGAGCTTACTGATACGGTTTGACTCTGTGTCCCTGCCCAAATCTCATGTCGAATTATAGGCCCCTATAATTCGAAGGGTCCTGGTGGGAGGTGATTAGATCATGGGAGTGGACTTCCCCCTTGCTGCTGTTCTTGTGATAGCAAGTGAGTTCTCCCGAGATCTGGTTGTTTAAAAAGTGTATAGCAACTCTTCCCCACTCTTCCTGCTCATCCAGCCATCTAAGACCTGTCTCCTTCCTCTTCACCTTCCACCATGTTTCCTGAGGACTCCCCAGCCATGCTTCCTGTACAGCCTGCCGCACCATGAGCCAAATAAATCTCTTTTCTTTGTAAATTACCCAGTCTCAGATAGTTCTTTATAGCAATGCGAGAATGAACTAATACACTTACTACACAACCAAAGAGACAACATTCACCAATTAACAATTGCTAATTTCTGAGGACTGGCTGGAAGCATGCTAGGCACTCAGATTTGGCTGTGAGTTGGAGCCACATGAGAGGAGGAAGAGGGAGACCACCAGTTACGCATGTGAAGTCCATGTCCTGTAGTGGTGCTTTAGAGGCACACGTCTCATTGAGCTCTTATTACCATTGTGCTGATGTGGGAACCGAGGCTCCGAGAGGTGAAGTTACAGTTGTACAAGTGGTGAAAAAATTATAAAAGCTGTACAATTTCTAAAGCTTTTATCACACTTGTTTTGGAAAAACTCTCAAACTGTATTTCTCTAGTCTCACACTACCACACCAATCAGCAACATGAAAGGCTTCTGTGACCAAATATGTGCGTTTTCTTTCCTCCACACACCAAGCAGAGAACACCAGCTGGGTGTCCTCTAATTTGATTCTGACATCATCTACCTGGAGGTAGCATCAGATTCCACAGACTGAGGGCTCAGTTCCCAAGACTGCCCCTTCACCCCTACCCCAGACACCAGTCATGAGTCCAGGCCTCTGAAATTTCTGACCAGCTTCAAACTGGGGTTTCTGTGGATCCCTCCTTGAGTTCAATTAATTTACTGGAGCATCTCACAGAACTCAGTTTATTGTAAAGGATATTGCAAAGGATCCAGAGGAAGAGATGTGTAGGATGAGGTATGGGAGAAGGGACACAGAGCTTCCATGCTCTCCCTGGGGGCCACCCTTCAGAAACCTCTGCATGTTGAGTTATCCAAAAGATCCCTGGACCCAGTTCTCTTGTGTTTTTAGGGAAGATTCATGACCTCAGTCTTCTTTTTCCCAGGGTATAAAGCAGGACTTTCTCTGGGGAGTGGTGGTCTTAAGACCCACAGTCAGAAAGACTGGAGAAGGATTAGAGTGAGGGGAGGGCTGGGGAAAGTCAGAGAGCTTCTGTTTCCTGATGCCTGGCACGCCTGACATTCTAACAAAAGACTGGAGCAAAGGCTATGGAAGCTATGAGCCAGGGATTGTCATCAAAAACCAGTAAAATACATATCAAAATACCACAACCCTGAGTGAAGCTTATTTGTGACCTGTTCTCTGCACCCTTGTATCTTTTCAAACTTAGAAAAAGTTCTCAGAGTAAAGCTAGGCAGCAAATATTTTGTTTCCTTCCAATTTCTGTAAAGTGTTTGGTTCCACTCTGGCCTCGGGGGTGCATGCCAGTATCTCTGAGTCATGAAACCATCCCTTAAAAAATGAAAAACTGCAACCAATCCAGCCCTAAATGATTCATGGTACCCAACATACATATTTATAGGCTACATCCAAGAGTGAAAATCCACTTGAGGCTCTCTCGTTCACACCCCCACGCATCTGCAAGCCTGTATCAGGCACTTGGAAGAAGCAAAGACCCTGCCACTTTATTCACCCACATGGGTCTGTGATGGGGTTTGAACTCTCAGTGAACCACCACCATCCCCCAGAGCCAAACTCTAAGTGCCCATCTGTGGAAGCGGAGGTCTGAAATGAGAACTCTGCTCTTGGCTCCCAGTAAACATTGCTCCAGATCGTTTTTCTCTGAGTTACATCTCAGCATTGGGGCACCAGCCACTTTCTCCCCTTGAATGTCGCATAAGGGAAGCATTAGCAGTAGAGTTGGATGGATCTAGGTTGGAGGATCTGTTCCTATGGACTCTGCGACCTTGGACACGTCTCTCTCTGTTTTCCTTTTTTTTTTTTTTTTTTTTTTTTAGTGACAGGATCTTGTTCTGTTGCCAAGGCTGGAGTGCAGTGGCATGAACAGGGCTCACTGCAGCCTTGACTTCCTAGGCTCAAGTGGTTCTCCTGCCTCAGCCTTCTGAGTAGCTGGCACTACAAGCATGTGCCATCATGCCCAGCTAAATTTTTTACTTTTCTGTAGAGATGGGTCTTGCCATGTTGCTCAGGCTGGACTTGAACTCCTGGGCTCCAGTGATCCTCCTGCCTCAGCCTCCCAAACTGCTAGGATTACAGTCATGAGCCACCACACCTGGCCTCGAAATGTCTCTTAATCTCTCTAAGACTTAGTGTCCTTTCTTTAAAATGGAGCTATTAATGACATAACTCTTATTATGAGAAAAGGGTGACAGGATTTAAGGAAACCCACATGGCATGGTGAATGCCCCTGGGGTAATAAGAGAAGGCAGCTGATACGTCTTTAAGCCTGTAAGGGCAAGAGAAAGGGGGGTTACTGGCATCCAGAAAAGGCAACTGTATGGAGAAGGCTGCAAGACAGGCACTATGGTCTTCAGTAGATATAGTTAACTCACCCATGGTGACTTGGCAGGGAAAGAACCAGCAGACTAAACACCCGGACTGCATTTTACCCTCTTCTCTGACTTCTGCTGATGCCTCCCAGTGGTTGAATCCATCTAGAAGCTGGAGAGCAAGAGGAACTATGCAGCCTGTACAGGTTAGCATTCCAGCACCAGGGCAGGGATGGAAAAGCACAGATGTGGATCTGGAAGAGTCAGTGGAAGACATTCAGTCCAAGTACCCAATGGAGGAAGGAATGCATGTAAAGAGTGCTGTGTCAGTGGTTGCCATGTGGTAAGTGTTCAAAAAATATTGGCTCTGATTATTCAATCAAAGTGTGTACAGTGAGAGATCTACCATCTTGTGATTCATTTCCACTTCAATTTTGACACTCAATTTCATAGAAATTTGGGGGAAAGATAGCTTCCATTAGCTTCCATTCTCAGTGTTATTTGCTTTGCAGATTTGCAGATCCTCATCACCCTGGCAATGACCTCTGACACCTTTGACCTTTCCTCCCAGAGAAGGTATTCATTCATTCATTCATTCATTCATTCACTCAACAATAATTTATCCAGTAGCGTCTATGTGCTGGGCATGGTACAAGACACCAAAGACATAGTGGTAGACATAAGACTGGTCTCACATTGTTTACTGGACAGAGACACATAAGCCATCAATTACAAAACAGCATATGAATGTGAGACGGAGAAACGACAGAAGGCTGTAGTGGAAACAGAGAGGATGCACCTCTACAGCATGGTTGAGGACAGCCTGACACCATCACTGCTAAACTTAAGAGTGAATGAGTAAAACATACAGTCTGATGGAAGGAGTGTGTTGTAATGTTTGCTAGCATAGTACAGTGACTATAGTTAACAAAATGGGTTGAACTTTTTCCAAATATCTAGAAGACCTTGAATGTACCCAACATATAGACATGATAAATATGATAAATACTTCGGTGATGAGAAAAAAATGCAAGAATGTCATGAAAATTCTAAATAATGTAAATAAAGTACATAGATAATGCTGCCTGGTCAAAAACAAATTGGAAATGAACGCTCAGGGGTTCACCAAGAGTAGAAGCTTTTCAGAAAGGAAGATAAGTCTTTAATAGTGAAGGTTTGAAACTTAGCAAAAGCTGTTGTTCAGCCCCAACTCTGGTGTCTCTCCAACTCTTTGGTGTCTTTCCAGCTTTGTGGTTGGGTGTGTGTTTAAATGAGTAAGATTAGGGTGGCTCCTAATTGCTTATAGAAAAAAGGCTTTCGTTTATATACCGAGCACATTCTTTTCTAACTAATTAGCTTGACTAAACTGAACAGAGACTTGTTTCTGACCCTCCCAAGGCAATTAAGCATGAGTGTTTTATCCTGTCTACAACCCCTCTGCCTTCTGAGTTCCTTCTGCCAAGGAGTGATTTGTAGGGGATGGACGCACATAGAACTTGTCTTCTAGCAAAGGGGTCACTGGTTTTAGGAGCTCTACTCTTGATGGTTTTCTTTTTTTTTTTTTTTTTTTTGAGGCGGAGTCTCGCTCTGTCGCCCGGACTGGAGTGCAGTGGCCAGATCTCAGCTCACTGCAAGCTCCGCCTCCTGGGTTTACGCCATTCTCCTGCCTCAGCCTCCCGAGTAGCTGGGACTACAGGCGTCCACCACCTCGCCCGGCTAGTTTTTGTATTTTTAGTAGAGACGGGGTTTCACCGTGTTAGCCAGGATGGTCTCGATCTCCTGACCTCGTGATCCGCCCGTCTCGGCCTCCCAAAGTGCTGGGATTACAGGCTTGAGCCACCGCGCCCGGCCTCTTGATGGTTTTCTTGCACCATTCTCAGCCCCTTATCTCTGGCTGCCTATGAACGAAAGCTTGCAGAGCAGCTTGGATGAGAGGCTGATATGGTTTGCTCCAGAGAGTGAAAGCATGGTGTGGTAGAAAAAGCACAGGTGAAAAATGGCAAGACCCTAGGATGGGGCATGCTATTCCCTATTCCTGTGTCATCAGGGAATAGCAGAGGAAAAATGAAAGTGGGGTTGCCCTGACCAATTGTTCTGAGGTAGATGCGCCAAGAATCTCAAGGTTCTAAGTGACCAGCAAGGTGCACGCTGACACAGTGGGGAATGCATTCTCTCCCTGTTCCTCAAGCCTAGAGAAAGGGCAACCAAGTATTTCCTATATTCAAGAGAGGCTGAGAGTGACTGAGGCCTGGAGTGGTCCTGGCTTTGACCAGATGAAATAGAGCAGTTCTCAGGAGGAGCTGGCACCGACTGCTAATGACGTCTTTGGTATGATGTCAGTCCACATGCCCCAGAACTTAGCCTCAACCCCTTGAAAAAAGAGAGGATAAAAAGCCTACACAACCCAAGCCTTGTTTTCTCTGCATGTTAGAATTGAGGCCCAAAACAAAAATTAAGGCATTTTAGAGAATAAAAAAGCCCACTACACCTCACACCAAGCAAAACATGGGGTCCAGAAGAGGGAGGCCTCAGGGTCTAATCTTTGCTGCTAGTTAATAGCTATGAGATCCCATTTTTCAGATTACAAAACTGAGGCACAGAGAGGTTAAGGACTGTGACAAACCCAATGCAGCTAGTAAGTGGCCAAGGCAGAATGGTAATTCAGGTCAGGCTGGCTCCTAAGCCATCTTGTCTTAATAGACACTATTCTATCTTTGGAGAAGAACATAGGAAATGGAACCAGGAAATGGAACTCCACCACTGTTGGTCCAGTTTTCACACACGTGGGAATCCCTGGCAAAGGGAATAGAACTGAACCAGCTTTACCAAACCACCAGCAAACCTGACAATTGTACTGCGATGGCATGGGCTGCATGACGTCATTTCTGATCGTGTCTCTGGTCTCCCTGTTTTCCAGTTAATCACATCCTCATGCAGCTGTGATCAAGGGAATGTGACTGCTGCAAACTAGCTCGTGATTGGCATATTATGGAGTTAACAGGTGAATAATGAAAGTATATATATATTAAAAAATTGCATGATGAAATGGAGGGTTCTAAATGATACAGGTGACTGCAGGTTACCTCGTGGAATATAGAATATTTTTAGCAAGTGCTTCAGTGACATCTCCTAGAGTCAGTTTATTGGATTTTATAGAGAAAATTTGCAGCAACAAATTCTGGAGCCCCTTGTATCAGCCTCAGCAAAATCAAGGCAGTATGTGATATTGGCTCAATAAGGGCATCCAAAGGATGTCTTTACCTTAGTACCCAGATGTATGACTATGTTACCTACATGGCAAAAGTGGCTTTGCAGACATGATGGAGTTAAGAATCTTGAGACGGGGAGATTATCCTGGATTATCCAATAGGGCTCACAGTAATCACAGGGGCCCTTAAAAGAAGGAAGCAGGAGAGTTAGATTTAGAGTCAGTGAAAGGAATGAGACAGAGGAAACAGATAGGAGCCGTGCAGGACCATAAGCCAAGGAATATGAGCAGCTGCTAGAAGCTGGAAAAGGCAAGGAATGGGATTCTTCCAGTAGGAGGCCGTGCTGGCACCTTTATTTTCACCCCATGAAACTAATTTGGAACTTCTAAACACATACAGACCTGTAAATATGACAGACTTGTGTTGTTTTAAGGCAAAGAGCTTATGGTAATATTTCACAGCAGCAGTAGGACACTAATACAATGTGTTACCTGCAGAAACATCAGATGCACTAATGGTGGATCCAAATCACCCAGGTGGCTTATTGACTACACGTCCCCAAGTACCACCCCCAGATGTTAGGATTCATTAGATCCAAGTCCAGCCATCGAGCCTGCTTTCTTAACATCCTTCCTTTTCCAATTATCTAGGTCATACCGATGTAGAAAGGCTAATACTCATGTAACGAGATGAAATCTAGAAAGATCTGTTGTTTTTCAAAAGCTGGGTGAAGGTTTATAGAATGTGTTAGGCAGAAGTACTAACTAAATCATAAATAAATCCTAGACTATTAGAGTGGAACAGACCTTCCAGGATGATCTAGTTCAATGCTTGCATTTTACAGCTGCAGGAACTGATGCACAAAGAATTCCAGGGTTTCTAGTGGGTAAACTGTAGAGTTCAAGTCCGGCCCAAAGGAGTCCAGAGCTATAGGACCCTAAGAATTAGGTCAAAAGGGATTTGACTTAAACAACAGGGAAAGCCTGGTTCTTAGGGTGTAATCTTTTGCTTTGTGAAGACACCACTCATTTGCAAATACATATTTTTTTCTTAGGATTCCAGACAGCTCAGAGCCAAATTAAAAATCCTGTTTTCATGCTGGCATGTAATCTTATTGACTGTACGTTTACATGTTATCTTTTCTCTTGGTCTCATCTTTCTCTTCTCTTCCTCCCTCATTCTCTCTCTCTTTCTAGCTCTGTCTCCCCCTCTCCCTCTCCTTCTCCCTCTCTCTTATTTCTTTCATTTCTCTGACTTTAAAAAAAAGGGCTCTATTGTTACGTTTTATAAATTCTTGTAGGTCATCTTGGGAATGAAAAGAAGGGTGTATTTTTAAAATTCTCAGAGCAGTCTCTTAAAATATGGGATAAAGGCATTAAAATAAACCTTGAGCATAAAATGACTATAGGGAGTCCTCCCTGAACTGCGCCTGCAGTAGGATCTGGGAGAAGACAGGTTTCTCAAGGTTTACAGTTCAAACCCTGGTAGACCAAAACTCTAAAATGGGGCACTGTTCTCAGAGATTCCTACAAGAGTTTGCATTTATGTGGAAAAAAAGTAAAAGAACTTGGGAATGCGTATGTGCATGTGTGCGTTGGAGATATAAAAGGATAATGAGAGCACTCAGAAGAATAATTAAAAATTTTTTCTCTACAAGGCAAAAGTTTTCAAGGGCCTAACCCAGTAGAGTTCCCTAAACATGACTCTCTAACTCCATGAAGCAGCCCCCAAACTCTCAGCACTGAGAGGTGAGCTTTGGAGACAATATTTGAAACAGAAAACATAAGAAACAGGAGGATGCCCCTCAGTGACTCAGGATCTCTTTTATGTGTTTTGAAATATACACAGACAGCAGATGCTGTCAAGACCCCGACATGTTTCCTGTGGCAGATTCCTTTTTCAGTTAAAGAAACAACTGGATGGAAGAGAGATAGAAAGGATTTCAGAGGAAAACGTGATGTTGTTCAGACAAAAGAAGATCCATGATCAGAATGTAACAGGTCCCCAGAAAATAAGGCGGGGGAGAAAACCAACACAACCTAGCCTTTTGTTTATTTTATTTATTTTCTGAGATGAAGTCTTGCTCTGTTGCCCAGGCTGGAGTGCAATGGTATGATCTCAGCTCACTGCAACCTCCGCCTCACGGGTTCAGGCCATTCTCCTGCCTCAGCCTCCCAAGTAGCTGGGATTATAGGTGCCTGCCACCATGCCTGGATAATTTTTGAGTTTTTAATAGAGACAGGGTTTCACCATGTTGGTCAGGCTGGTCTCGAACTCCTGACCTCAAGTGATCCAGTTGCCTTGGCCTCCCAGTATTGGGATTATAGGCATGAGCCACCGCGCCTGGCCCAATCTAGCCTTTTAAGGTGCAGATTTCAGTTGGTAGTCTGCATTGGGAAATATTTTTGTTTTGTTTGTGGAAGAATGAAAGGAGAGAGAAAAAGTGTAGTGCAAAGACGCTTTGAAATGACTTGCCTTTGGGGCCAGGCTGGGATCTCTTTCTCCAGGCTCACCTCCTCCCACCCCCTTTTTCACTTTATGGTCCAGGCACATCATAGTTCCCTGCACTTGCCATGTTGTTTCAAGCCTCTGTGATTTTACTTGGATTGCTTCGTCCGCCTTAGAATTCTTTTTCTTTCCTTTTGCATGGCAAAATCCACTTCCTTTTCCTTTTTCTCTGTCACTTCCCCTGAAAGAGCTTTTCTAATAACTTTTGCCCAGTCTATGTAAGGTACTTTCCTGTGTGACCCAACAATGTCCTGTGCCTCTATCATGGCCCTAATTCTACTGCATTGAAATAATTGTTTATAATTGTATTTTCCAACTCGACGGTGGGCTCCTTGTAGACAGGGAGATCTATTACTCATTTTTTATTTCTCCAGTGACAAGTGCAGTGCCTGACACATTGTAGGGATGCAATAAGTGTTTACCAAGACTCCTGCAGTAATCACCAGTGAACCCATATGGGAAGAGTGTTCAAAAGGAAAAACAAAAACAAAAACAAGAACAAAACTAGGAGTGCTTGAGGCTGAGTGACAAAATTCAAGCAAAGAACAAGATGGGCTAAGTGGGATGGGCAGGAGGGTCTGTACAGTCCTGATCCCTGGGTGTCCTCTTTCAAACACCAGGAAATTCCATCAAACATCACATAAGCCAAAGTATGAACTTTGACTTAACATGACTGACTTTGAATTTCAAATCCTCCTAATCACTTTAACAATGCAGTAAAATATTCTCTGAAACACCAGGGGTTCAGTCTAGGTCCTGTTACTCTCTGTACAGAAAGCCAACCATGGAGACATTGGTTATTGCCAAGGAAGAAGGCTTTAATTGGGTGCTGCAGCTGAGGAGATGGGAGCTCAGTCTCAAATCCATCTCCCTGACTGACTAAAATTAGGGGTTTATATAGCAGGAAAGAAATGTAACTTGGGAGGGGTAAGAAAGCAATCAAGATGAATAAGTGGTCTGGCGTCTCATTGCCTGGATGTGATGATCTGGTGAGTTTCAGTTCTTTGATAGTTTTTGAGAGGCTGGGGCAGGGGACCAGGGATCCTTTCCTGAAGAAGGAACTCAGATAAAACAAATGTAAGCTTCAAGCTTTAAGACCAGAAGGATCAATTTATATGTTTACTGGGGGAAAAAAATGTCAATGTCAGGGGTCTCCCCCAGCCCTCAGGCCACAGACGGGTGGTGGTCTGCAGCCTGTTAGGAACTGGGCCACACAGCAGGAGGTGAGTGGTGAGCAAGCAAAGCTTCATCTGTATTTACAGCCGCTCCCCATAGCTGGCATTACCACCTGAGTTCTGCTTCCAGCCAGATCAGCAGCAGCATTTGATTCTCATAGGAGCACGAACCCTATTGTGAACTGCACATAAGAGGGATCTAGGTTGCCTGTTCCTTATGAGAATCTAATACCTGATGATCTATCACTGTCTCCCATCATGCCCATTTGGGACTATCTAGTTGCAGGAAAACAAGGTCAGGGTTACCACTGATTCTACACTGTGGTGAGTTGTATAATTATTTCATTATATATTACAACGTAATCATAATAGAAATAAAATGCACAATAAATGTAATGTGCTTGAATCATCCCAAATCATCCCCCAGCAACCCCAATTTGTGGAAAAATTGTCTTCCATGAAATCGGTTCCCGGTGCCAGAAACGTTGGGGACTATTGGTCTATGTGACTATTGAGTTGGTTTCAATTCCATGAGGGACCATGACTGTCTTGATCACTCCTATTTCTGCTGTGCCTGACACATATTTGTCAAATGAATAAATAAATACATAATAAATGAATGTCATGGGTTACCTGTGTGACCTTTGGCAAACTTCGTAATCTCTTTCATATATAATTGTTTCATATATATATGAAACATATATATTAATATATATTAAACATACATGTATATGCTTCCTCATTTATGACATGGGGATGATAATTCCTTAGTCAAAACCCTAACAGCAATCCTTGATTCCTTCTTCTCATTGCCTGTAAGCCAATCCCTAAATAAGCCCTGAGAACTCCACCTCCCAAACAGTCCAAATTCATCTCCATCCCTTCATCTTTCCTATCACCCCATCCCAGCCAAAGTCCTTTCATCTTCTGAATGGCTGCAAAGCTTCCTAATTCATTTTCTTGCTTTCATTCTTTTCCCCTACCCATAATCTATGTATTCACTAATGAAGAGCCAGATTGATTTTGTAAAATATAAAACAAATCACAGCACTCTTCTTAGAATGGAATAAAACTCCCGACCTTGGTTTACCCAGTCCTCCATGACTGTGCTCCTGTCGGTACCTACAGCTGCCTCCCCTTTCATCTTCAATCCCTAAACACATAGGACCTTTTTGCTGTTTCTTCAACTCACCACGATCTTCTCAATTCAAGGCCTTTTGCACTCGCTGTAACCTCTGCCTGAAATGCCCTGATTTTCACATGATTGTCTTATTCTTGTCATTCAGAATTCTTACCTTAAAAGGCACCTCCTCAGAGAGGCCTTCCCCAGTGAGCTGCTCTAAAATAGTCACTATCTTTATCACATCAGATGATTTAATAATCTTCAGAGATTTGTTCACAGTCTTCTATTTTTATTTTATTTATTTGTTTGATGTTACTGGTCTCCCTCACCAGGCTGTAACTGCATGGATAGAAAGTACCTTGTAATTCATGGCTAGGTCCACAGTACGTAGAAGAGTTCTAATAATTCATAAATATTGGTTGGATAAATATATAAATCCCTGCATCTTAATGTAGTTTTGAAGATTAAATGGTATAATTTATGTAAAGCACTTCTTAACCCACCATCTGACACGTACATAACATGCAACAAATGTAGTTTCTTAAATCATTTATTACTTTGCATTAAATAAAAAGTTCCCACCTTGAAGCTTCTATTTCTATATCAATTCTGTCAAAACCACTGGGTGTTGAGATGGAGGAGGTCCTCCAGGCAGAAATGATTTATTTCTGCTTTCTATGTTTTGAGTAGTGCTACATGCCAATATTCTGCTACCTGTAGAGGAAAGAAGAAGAGGGATGTAAGTCAGGATTATGCTCAACTGCAAGTAACAGAAACCAAGAAAAGATGATTTAAACAGGCAAGCGGTATTTTTTTCTCACACAGCAAGAAGTCAGTCTAGGGCTTATGCTCAGAGCCCTTCTATCTTCCTGCATCTTCATCCTTCTTTTTAGGGCTTCTGAGTATGGCCACATATACTGCACATTGCACAGCATCAGGCAGTGGCACCATTCACTTCTTACTGTATATAAATAGCACTATCTGGTATTACACAATATATGTCATATATATATTTCTGGTTGCAAGATTGATGTTGCATCTCCAGGCATTGGACCCAAATTCCAAACAGTAAAAAGTCAGATGCAAGAATAGCTCTGTTATTTAAAACACACACACACACACACACACACACACACACACACACACACACAACTTTCCTGTGGCTACTGCTAGATTTAATGAAGTCCAGAGAGGTAAGACTTAGCTGAGGAAAACTGCTTCCCTGAACAATATCAAGTTTTATTACCTAGCAAACAAGTGGGAGGGATAACTATTAGGTAGGCAATTGGCAATGTCTTCTAGAGAAAGACTGCATTAGATTGTTGACAGCTTAAGGAAGAGTGTTGGTGTGACAAAAGAAACTGAGGAAGGGTGGGTATTTCAGGGACTCTGAGAAAGGTCAGAAAAAGGAAAAATCAGTTATTCAACTCAGTGGGCCAAACCCAAGAAGGCATGTTTAATCACAAATTCCAAAGGGAACTTTGATAAGAATTAAAATCAGTCACAGTTCTGCTTCCAGTCAACATGGATGAACAGGGACTAGATTTACTTTCTCATCTGAAACAACCCCCCTCAAAAAATTAAAAAAAAAAAAAGAAATAAAAGGAACGAAAAGAACAAAGAAAGTAAACCGTATCAGACATGAGAAGTAATGACTTTAAAGAGAAGTATCTTGCCTCAGCAGTGGAAAATAGCCCAAATTAGCCCAAGACTGACCACTGTTCTAGTCCTGCCTAATAAATATTAAAAGCAAAATCTGATAGAATAAAACTTTTCCAAGTAATTTAACTGTGCCCCATAACAAAACTCAAGAATACTTACAGAAATAGAAAGATATTCAGAATCCAACAAGGCATAATTTACAATGACTGGCATCTAATCAAAAATTAACAGGCATATAAAGAAGCAGAAAAATATGAACCACAGTGAGGAGAATAATTAAATAATCAAAACTGATCCAGCACTGGCCTAGATGTTAGAATTAACATGCAAGGACATTAAAATAGTTATTATCACTGTATTCAAGATATCAAAACTTTGAATAGATACATGGGAAATAGTAAAAAGACACAGACATTCGAGATGAAAACTACAATGTATGAGATTTTAAAAACAGTAGATGGAATTAATGGGAGATTAAATATGATAGAAGAAAAGACTTGAAGACATAGCAAGATAAACTATCAAAAATGAAATTAAAAGAGACAAGATCATTTAAAAATTTTAGCAGAGGCCAGGCACAGTGGCTCACACCTGTAATCCCAGCACTTTGGGAGGCTGAGGTGGGTGGATCGCGAGGTAAGGAGATTGAGATCATCCTGCTAACATGGTGAAACCTATATCTACTAAAAATACAAAAAAAAAAAAAAAAAAAAAAAAAAATAGTTGGGTGTGGTGGTGGGCGCCTGTAATTACAGCACTTTGGGAGGCCAAGGCGGGCAGATCACGAGGTCAGGAGATTGAAATCATCCTGGCTAACACGGTGAAACCCCGTCTGTACTAAAAATACAAAAAAATTAGCCAGGCATGGTGGTGGGCACCTGTAGTCCCAGCTACTCGGGAGACTGAGGCAGGAGAATGGCGTGAGCCCAGGAGGTGGAGCTTGCAGTGAGCCAAGATCGAGCCACTGCACGCCAGCCTGGGCAACAGAGTGAGACTCCATCTCAAAAAAAAAAAAAAAAAAAAAAAAAAAAAAAAAAAAAATTAGCAGAACGTTAATAAGCTCTAAATGAAGGGATGAATTCAAACAAGCAAATATACACTTAATTAGATTCCCCAAATGAGGGGACAGAGGAGAAAATATTTGAACAAGAGTTGCCAGAGCCAAAATTTCAGAGCTAGTTTAGATAGGAAATTGTAGTGAAAGCAAATTAGAATAAGCAAGGGTAGGTGACATTGCTTCAATTTTTCACATCTGTGGGCCAGCAAGTATATGTTTTCCAGATCAACGAGCCCACTTAAAAAGTCAGAAGCAGGGCATGAAAACACAGCACTAAGCTCTCCTTTTCTTTTCAAGAAGAGTTTGTTCATATCTGCTCCCATAAAATGGAACACCCTCCTCTAGACCATCTCATTCTTCAGAAACAGGACACTTTCATGCAGAGCTTGGGTCGCTCACTGACCCTTCCTTCCCTTGTCTTTGTGATTCTGTGTGAGTTACACTAAGAAGAACAGGCAATGGTCAGTGTTTCTTTGTCCTCTCCTTGTTTTTCTTGCTATAACACTAGCTGACCCATATCAGATATTCTGTGTAAGGAATATCTTAGATTACCATGACTTTTGCTTATCTGTGGCTGTGTTCTCTAAGGCTGTGGTGTTACTCAGGGTGGGCTACGCTTTGCTGTGGTTAAGCAAAAACCCCAAATTCCAGTGGATTGACACATGAAAGCTGATTTCTTGCTCACTCGAAGTCCATTGCAGGTCAGGTAGCTCACTGGGGCAGTCCCTTTCAAGTTTGCTCAGGGATCTGATCTGCTTTCTTCCTGTGGTCACCTCAATTGATGGGTTCCAGGGTTGTCACTGCAGGGGAAGCAGAGAGGGAGAGTTGTGCAGAGACTTTTTCCACTTCAACTTGGAAGGAACACACACTCATCTACTTTCCAGCATTTGTCAATGCTTATATTCCCATGAGGAAAACGGGGACAATCGGATCTAGAAAAATGTTAATAATTTAAAAGAATGGTGTTTCCAGGGGCGGAGCAAGATGGCCGAATAGGAACAGCTCCAGTCTCCAACTCCCAGCGCGAGCGACACAGAAGACCAGTGATTTCTGCATTTTCAACTGAGGTACTGGGGTCATCTCACTGGGGAGTGCCGGACAATTGGTGCTGGTCAGCAGCTGCAGCCTGACCAGCGAGAGCTGAAGCAGGGTGAGGCATCACCTCACCTGGGAAGCGCAAGGGGGAAGGGAATCCCTTTTCCTAGCCAGGGGAACTGAGACACACAACACCTGGAAAATCGGGTAACTCCCACCCCAATACTGCGCATTAAGCAAACTGGCACACCAGGAGAATATATCCCACACCTGGCCGGGAGGGTCCCACGCCAACGGAGCCTCCCTCATTGCTAACACAGCAGTCTGCGGCGATCTAACCGCAAGGCAGCAGCGAGGCTGGGGGAGGGGCGCCCGCCATTGCTGACGCTTAAGTAGGTAAACAAAGCCGCTGGGAAGCTCGAACTGGGTGGAGCTCACAGCAGCTCAAGGAAACCTGCCTGTCTCTGTAGACTCCACCTCTGGGGACAGGGCACAGCTAAAAAACAACAGGGGAAGCAGCAGAGGCCTGTGCAGACGCGAATGACTCTGTCTGACAGCTTTGAAGAGAGCAGTGGATCTCCCAACGCGGAGGTTGAGATCTGAGAACGGACAGACTGCCTGCTCAAGTGGGTCCCTGACCCCTGAGTAGCCTAACTGGGAGACATCCCCCACTAGGGGCAGTCTGACACCCCACACCTCACAGGGTGGAGTACACCCCTGAGAGGAAGCTTCCAAAGTAAGAATCAGACAGGTACACTCGCTGTTCAGCAATATTCTATCTTCTGAAACCTCTGCTGCTGATACCCAGGCAAACAGGGTCTGGAGTGGACCTCAAGCAATCTCCAACAGACCTACAGCTGAGGGTCCTGACTGTCAGAAGGAAAACTATCAAACAGGAAGGACACCTATACCAAAACCCCATCACTACGTCACCATCATCAAAGACCAGAGACAGATAAGACCACAAAGATGGGGAAAAAGCAGGGTAGAAAAGCTGGAAATTCAAAAAATAAGAGTGCATCTCCCCTGCAAAGGAGCGCAGCCCATCGCCAGCAACGGATCAAAGCTGGTCAGAGAATGACTTTGACGAGACGAGAGAAGAAGGCTTCAGTCCATCAAACTTCTCAGAGCTAAAGGAGGAATTACGTACTCAGCGCAAAGAAACTAAAAATCTTGAAAAAAGAGTGGAAGAATTGACAGCTAGACTAATTAATGCAGAGAAGGTCATAAACGAAATGACAGAGATGAAAACCATGACACGAGAAATACGTGACAAATGCACAAGCTTCAGTAACCGACTCGATCAACTGGAAGAAAGAGTATCAGCGATTGAGGATCAAATGAAAGAAATGAAGCAAGAAGAGAAACCAAAAGAAAAAAGAAGAAAAAGAAATGAACAAAGCCTACAAGAAGTATGGGATTATGTAAAAAGACCAAATCTACGTCTGATTGGGGTGCCTGAAAGTGAGGGGGAAAATGGAACCAAGTTGGAAAACACTCTTCAGGATATCATCCAGGAGAACTTCCCCAACCTAGTAGGGCAGGCCAACATTCAAATTCAGGAAATACAGAGAACACCACAAAGATACTCCTTGAGAAGAGCAACTCCAAGACACATAATTGCCAGATTCACCAAAGTTGAAATGAAGGAAAAAATCTTAAGGGCAGCCAGAGAGAAAGGTCGGGTTACCCACAAAGGGAAGCCCATCAGACTAACAGCAGATCTCTCGGCAGAAACTCTACAAGCCAGAAGAGAGTGGGGGCCAATATTCAACGTTCTTAAAGAAAAGAATTTTCAACCCAGAATTTCATATCCAGCCAAACTAAGTTTCATAAGTGAAGGAGAAATAAAATCCTTTACAGATAAGCAAATGCTTAGAGATTTTGTCACCACCAGGCCTGCCTTACAAGAGACCCTGAAGGAAGCCCTAAACATGGAAAGGAACAACTGGTACCAGCCATTGCAAAAACATGCCAAAATGTAAAGACCATCGAGGCTAGGAAGAAACTGCATCAACTAACGAGCAAAATAACCAGTTAATATCATAATGGCAGGATCAAGTTCACACATAACAATATTAACCTTAAATGTTAATGGAGTAAATGGTCCAATTAAAAGACACAGACTGGCAAACTGGATAAAGAGTCAAGACCCATCAGTCTGCTGTATTCAGGAGACCCATCTCACATGCAGAGACATACATAGGCTCAAAATAAAGGGATGGAGGAAGATCGACCAAGCAAATGGAGAACAAAAAAAAGGAGGGGTTGCAATCCTAGTCTCTGATAAAACAGACTTTAAACCATCAAAGATCAAAAGAGACAAAGAAGGCCATTACATAATGGTAAAGGGATCAATTCAACAGGAAGAGCTAACTATCCTAAATATATACGCACCCAATACAGGAGCACCCAGATTCATAAAGCAAGTCCTTAGAGACTTACAAAGAGACTTAGACTCCCATACAATAATAATGGGAGACTTCAACACTCCACTGTCAACATTAGACAGATCAACGAGACAGAAAGTTAACAAGGATATCCAGGAATTGAACTCATCTCTGCACCAAGCGGACCTAATAGACATCTATAGAACTCTCCACCCCAAATCAACAGAATATACATTTTTCTCAGCACCACATCGCACTCATTCCAAAATTGACCACATAATTGGAAGTAAAGCACTCCTCAGCAAATGTAAAAGAACAGAAATTATAACAAACTGTCTCTCAGACCACAGTGCAATCAAACTAGAACTCAGGACTAAGAAACTCAATCAAAACCGCTCAACTACATGGAAACTGAACAACCTGCTCCTGAATGACTACTGGGTACATAACGAAATGAAAGCAGAAATAAAGATGTTCTTTGAAATCAATGAGAACAAAGATACAACATACCAGAATCTCTGGGACACATTTAAAGCAGTGTGTAGAGGGAAATTTATAGCACTAAATGCCCACAAGAGAAAGCAGGAAAGATCTAAAATTGACACTCTAACATCACAATTAAAAGAACTAGAGAGGCAAGAGCAAACACATTCAAAAGCTAGCAGAAGGCAAGAAATGACTAAGATCAGAGCAGAACTGAAGGAGATAGAGACACAAAAAACCCTCCAAAAAATCAATGAATCCAGGAGTTGGTTTTTTGAAAAGATCAACAAAATTGACAGACCGCTAGCAAGACTAATAAAGAAGAAAAGAGAGAGGAATCAAATAGATGCAATAAAAAATGATAAAGGGGATATCACCACCGACCCCACAGAAATACAAACTACCATCAGAGAATACTATAAACACCTCTACGCAAATCAACTAGAAAATCTAGAAGAAATGGATAATTTCCTGGACACTTACACTCTTCCAAGACTAAACCAGGAAGAAGTTGAATCCCTGACTAGACCAATAGCAGGCTCTGAAATTGAGGCAACAATCAATAGCCTACCCACCAAAAAAAGTCCAGGACCAGATGGATTCACAGCTGAATTCTACCAGAGGTACAAGGAGGAGCTGGTACCATTCCTTCTGAAACTATTCCAATCAATAGAAAAAGAGGGAATCCTCCCTAACTCATTTTATGAGGCCAACATCATCCTGATACCAAAGCCTGGCAGAGACACAACAAAAAAAGAAAATTTTAGACCAATATCCCTGATGAACATCGATGCAAAAATCCTCAATAAAATACTGGCAAACCGGATTCAGCAGCACATCAAAAAGCTTATCCACCATGATCAAGTGGGCTTCATCCCTGGGATGCAAGGCTGGTTCAACATTCGCAAATCAATAAACGTAATCCAGCATATAAACAGAACCAAAGACAAGAACCACATGATTATCTCAATAGATGCAGAAAAGGCTTTTGACAAAATTCAACAGCCCTTCATGCTAAAAACGCTCAATAAATTCGGTATTGATGGAACGTACCTCAAAATAATAAGAGCTATTTATGACAAAGCCACAGCTAATATCATACTGAATGGGCAAAAACTGGAAAAATTCCCTTTGAAAACTGGCACAAGACAGGGATGCCCTCTCTCACCACTCCTATTCAACATAGTGTTGGAAGTTCTGGCTAGGGCAATCAGGCAAGAGAAAGAAATCAAGGGTATTCAGTTAGGAAAAGAAGAAGTCAAATTGTCCCTGTTTGCAGATGACATGATTGTATATTTAGAAAACCCCATTGTCTCAGCCCAAAATCTCCTTAAGCTGATAAGCAACTTCAGCAAAGTCTCAGGATACAAAATTAATGTGCAAAAATCACAAGCATTCTTATACACCAGTCACAGACAAACAGAGAGCCAAATCATGAATGAACTTCCATTCACAATTGCTTCAAAGAGAATAAAATACCTAGGAATCCAACTTACAAGGGATGTCAAGGACCTCTTCAAGGAGAACTACAAACCACTGCTCAGTGAAATCAAAGAGGACACAAACAAATGGAAGAACATACCATGCTCATGGATAGGAAGAATCAATATCGTGAAAATGGCCCTACTGCCCAAGGTTATTTATAGATTCAATGCCATCCCCATCAAGCTACCAATGAGTTTCTTCACAGAATTGGAAAAAACGGCTTTAAAGTTCATATGGAACCCATAAAGAGCCCGCATTGCCAAGACAATCCTAAGTCAAAAGGACAAAGCTGGAGGCGTCACGCTACCTGACTTCAAACTATACTACAAGGCTACAGTAACCAAAACAGCATGGTACTGGTACCAAAACAGAGATATAGACCAATGGAACAGAACAGAGTCCTCGGAAATAATACCACACATCTACAGCCATGTGGTCTTTGACAAACCTGAGAGAAACAAGAAATGGGGAAAGGATTCCCTATTTAATCAATGGTGCTGGGAAAATTGGCTAGCCATAAGTAGAAAGCTGAAACTGGATCCTTTCCTTACTCCTTATACGAAGATTAATTCAAGATGGATTAGAGACTTAAATGTTAGACCTAATACCATAAAAACCCTAGAAGAAAATCTAGGTAGTACCATTCAGGACATAGGCATGGGCAAGGACTTCATGTCTAAAACACCAAAAGCAATGGCAGCAAAAGCCAAAATTGACAAATGGGATCTAATTAAACTAAAGAGCTTCTGCACAGCAAAAGAAACTACCATCAGAGTGAACAGGCAACCTACAGAATGGGAGAAAATTTTTGCAATCTACTCATCTGACAAAGGGCTAATATCCAGAATCTACAAAGAACTCAAACAAATATACAAGAAAAAAACAAACAACCCCATCAAAAAGTGGGCAAAGGATATGAACAGACATTTCTCAAAAGAAGACATTCATACAGCCAACAGACACATGAAAAAATGCTCATCATCACTCGCCATCAGAGACATGCAAATCAAAACCACAATGAGATACCATCTCACACCAGTTAGAATGGCAATCATTAAAAAATCAGGAAACAACAGGTGTTGGAGAGGATGTGGAGAAATAGGAACACTTTTACACTGTTGGTGGGATTGTAAACTAGTTCAACCATTATAGAAAACAGTATGGCGATTCCTCAAGGATCTAGAACTAGATGTACCATATGACCCAGCCATCCCACTACTGGGTATATACCCAAAGGATTATAAATTATTCTACTACAAAGACACATGCACACGTATGTTTATTGCGGCACTATTCACAATAGCAAAGACTTGGAATCAACCCAAATGTCCATCTGTGACAGACTGGATTAAGAAAATGTGGCACATATACACCATGGAATACTATGCAGCCATAAAAAAGGATGAGTTTGCGTCCTTTGTAGGGACATGGATGCAGCTGGAAACCATCATTCTTAGCAAACTATCACAAGAAGAGAAAACCAAACACCGCATGTTCTCACTCATAGGTAGGAACTGAACAATGAGATCACTTGGACTTGAGAAGGGGAACATCACACACTGGGGCCTATCATGGGGAGGGGGGAGGGGGGAGGGATTGCACTGGGGAGTTATACATGATATAAATGATGAATTGATGGGTGCTGATGAGTTGATGGGTGCAGCACACCAACATGGCACAAGTATACATATGTAACAAACCTGCACGTTATGCACATGTACCCTAGAACTTGAAGTATAATAAAAAAAAAAATGGTGTTTCCTAAATTATGTACATAGATTGCAAGTTTGTTTGGATGTTAATAAATTAGCATTTTAAAACATTTAAAAAATGTTATACAATGTAGCAAGAACTTGTGATGGCCACACCACGTACCTTCAGTCCTACCTATTTCAGCACTGCCGTGGCTGACAGTTCCATGCTCCATTGTCAGCCCCCTATTAAGGGTGTGTTGTGTTTTCTTTCCATCAGCTGATCAACTCAGACATACACAGAAAAACAAACAATAAGTGATTGGAGTCTGTGGATAAATGCCTCAGCGTTTCTATCCTCCAAAAGGACAATTCTGTGATGCATTCTAGATGCATTTTTAGGGTTCCAGCAAGACTGATCCCTAGTCGTCCACAGCAGTAACTAGTTCATGAATACACTTTGATTAGCTGTCCTCCTATCCTGCCTCACTTTTCCCACTTCCTCACTTCTCTTTCCTGAAATCTCTCAGTGAACTAACTGTGCTAAAGTCCTTGTCTTAGGGTCTCATTTTGGGGGCAAGAAAGCTAAGATTTATGGTGTTTTCTTGCCCCTGAAATGAGATCTTAACACAAAGACTTTAGCACAGTTCAATGCATGGTAAAATAAATGTGGAAAATATTGGGTTAACTGTGTTTGGTTAATATGTTTTCTTTGTTACAGAATTTTCAGAGCCTTTAATGTATGACTGTCTGATATGGTTTGGCTGTGTCCCCACCCAAATATCACCCTGAATTGTAATAATCCCCATGTGTCAAGGATGGGGCCAGATGGAGACAATTGAATAGTGGTGGTGGTTTCCCTCATATTGTTCTCGTGGTAGTGAATAAGTCTCATGAGATCTGATGGTTTTATGAAGGGCAGTTCCTCTGCACAAGCTCTCTTACCTGCTGCCATGTAAGACGTGTCTTTGCTTCTCATTTGCCTTCCACCATGATTGTGAGGCCTCTCCAGCCATGTGGAACTGTGAGTCCATTAAATCTCTTTCCTTTATAAACTACCCAGTCTCGGGTATGTTTTCATTAGCAGCAAGAGAACAGACTAACACACTCCTCATACATTAAATTCTATAGATACTAAATTAAAAAGAAGAATACCGAAATTAGAGTTTCTCTATCTTGGATTGTAAACTTTTATTCCCCAAAGCAACTTTCAGAATTAACGCCTCATGACACACATGTGAGGGATGCCTAATCTGAAGTTTTTATAACTTTTGTGATATTTTTTTCAAATCTATTCTGAGAAGCAACTTTTCTTATTTTTGAATAAATAAAAATATTAAAAAATTTTAAAGGTGTAGAAGAGTAAGTAGGGGAAAGAAAAGGATTTAAAAATGCATAAAAATACAAGCACCTCATTTGGTTCCATCAAGAAGAGAGAACTGGCTACAATATTCGTACCTAGCCCCAAGAAGGAGATGTTCAGTAGCAGATTCCAAGAGGTGACAATAAGTGGCCAAACATTTTCTGAAAAACTTCATACAGCTTCTATTGGAGGATGGTACCATGTACTCTTTAGTTGAAAAGAGCAAACTTCCCACCCATCCCTCCCCTTAATTACTGTGCTGAATGGTGAAATTAAACCCAGCAGGTAGATACCTCCTATATAGATTTCTGAAGTTATCTCATACTCTGGTTAATTGTGTCAGCCTGTAGAGGCTGATTAGCATAATTAATCTTACCCTGTGATTACCCCGAGGAGGAAGATGTTCTGGATGCACAGGTGGGATGTGGTGAATGAGTGACTGCCTCTATCTCCAAGGGGCAAAGAAGCATGGGTGGGAGAAGGTTTGAGAACAAGAGACAGAGGCATTTGGGTGAACACAGAACTGGATTTTATAGGACAGAAGAAGATGAGATGATAGGCAATCTGCACAGGTCAAGGTTCAAAGGCCAGGGTGTGCCCACCCCACATAAAGAGCACATATCTTTATGTATTTGCAGAGTTCCATTTCTTTCTCTTTCTCTCTCTCTCTCTTTTTTCTCTCTTTCTTTCTTTCTCTCTTTCTTCCTTCTTTTCTTTCTTTCTTCTTTCTCTCTCTGTCTCTCTCTCTCTCTTTCTTTCTCTCTCTCTCTCTCTCACCTTACCTTACTTTCCTCTTTTTTTTTTCTTGGCAGAGTCTTGCTCTGTTGCCCAGGTTGGAGTGGAATGGCATGATCTCAGCTCACTGCAACCTCCACCTCCAGGTTTCAAGCTATTCTCCTGCCTCAGCTTCCTGAATAACTGGGATTACAGACACCCACCATCATGCCTGGCTAATTTTTATATTTTTAATAGAGATGGGATTTCACCATGTTAGTCAGGCTGGTCTCAAACTCCTGAGCTCAAGTGATCCACCCGCCTCAGCCCCTCAAAGTGCTGGGATTACAGGTGTGAGCCACAGTGCCCGGCCTCTTTTTTGTTGTTGTTGTTTTGTGTATATAAAACACATATATAGTTTTATATACACACATATAAAAAGCAATATTATATATTATATAACAAAAAAGAATACATATATATATATATATATATATATATATATATATATATATATTTTTTTTTTTTTTTTTTGTAGAGACAGGGTCTCACTATATTTCCCAGGCTGGTCTCAATTTCCTGATCTCAAGCAATCCTCCCACCTCTGCCTCCCAAAGTGCCGAGATTGCAGGTGTGAGCCATACACCTGGACTCTTACTTCTGGTAGGACTTCTTTGAGAATCAGTCTACAGATTCACCTCCTAGAGTTCTCTTACTACTTGGTGCAGGAATGGGCCTCCTACTAGTTCTGAGTAGAGCAAGATATTTAGGATAAAATGGTAAAAGCAAATAAAAGAGAAACATAGGATAGAATTAGAGGAAGAAATGAAAGTATGAAAGTATTACATTAAAAAATTTGGAGGTAGATGGATGCTTGGTTAAATGGATGGATAAGTCTATGCATCACATTTATATCTATCATTATTGGTTATAAACATATGAGAAGGAAGAAAAAGCACAGGTACCCTGACTCACACTTGGCTGTATGAGTCTGAGCAAGTCAGGTCTCCTCTCTGAACCTCATCTCCCTGCCCCTCTCCCTGTGCACCAATAATCCGGGTCCAGAACTCAGTCAATAGTCATTGAATCAATGGAGATAAATATATTTGGTTTCCAGCCACGAGTTTTCTGTGGAGTGGATCTATTTTTCCCCCTTTAAAAGGCCTCTTGAAATATAAGAACATCTTTTAAAATGAGATCTTGCTGCAGATTGATAGGTTCCAATATTAGATGAGAAGGGGAATAAAACTATATCCACTTAAAATCTGACAGAAGAACAGGAAGAATAAAATCCTCTCAGTCTAATGGCAGGACTGAGATGAGTTTTGTTGTAATATCCGTTGCTGTTAAGTTTTTCAGTTCTTTCGAAAGGAGATAAACACCATGAAGGATAGCGATATGTACAATGGGTAAATTTCAGGAGCACTCACACATGAAATTTGTGTTGCAAGTATTCCTTCCTGAATTGTTTCCACTTTTTAACTACAGGCTTCTTCTAGTGGAGACAAATGAACCTGGTGTTAGGTGAATAGGAGAGAAAGCAAGAAATACTGCTGGTGGTCCAAGATCCCACGTGGGAGCGGGCGAAGGATTGAAATGAGGCAAGCTCAACATCTCACTGCTCCTTGGCTCCATCCAACAGGCAACTCTGGAGAATATCAGTAGAGATTCATTCTCTAAATCATGGATGGGCAAACTATGAGTGTCAGGGTTCTTTAGAGAGATGGAAACAATCAGATATATGAAAGGGGATCTATTAGAGGAAGTGCGTCACAGGATCACGGAGTTGAAGAAATCCCGCGATAGTTCACGTGCAAGTTGGAGAACCAGAGAAGCCAATAGTGTGGCTCAGTCCAAACTCTGAAGCCTCAAAACCAGGGAAGCCAATGGTGCAGTCCCCAGTCTGAGTCTGAAGGCCCTAGAAATCCCAGGAGGTGGCTAGTGCCAGCCTCAGAATTCAAAAGCTGAAGAACCTAGGGTCTGATGTCTGAGGCAGGAGGAGAAAAGTGTTCTGCTCTGGGGCAGTGGGAAAAAGAGAGAAAAAAAAGGGGGATTCCTCCTTGTTCTGCCAGGTTGTCCCAAGTGGGCGCCCAGGAGATTGGATGCTGCCCCCCTACATAGAAGGCGAGTCTTCCTCTCTCATTGCACTAACTCACAGGTCAATTTCTTCTGACAACACACTCACAGACACACCCAGAAACAATGCTCCACCGGCCATCTAGGCACCCTTCAATCCAGTCAAGTCGATACATAAAAAATTAATCAGCACAAGCCCACCCCTTGTCAACGTGGCAGCCATATGCATCTCATTAAACCATGCTGAATTTCCAAATAAAGATCAAAACAAGGTCATAATTCCACTGAAGATGATGCAACTATCCTGAGTACAACCAAAACCACACTAATCCCATTCCCAGAAGAGGAGGTAAAGTTCCTAAGTGACATTTACATTTCTCCTGATATCCTATAACATGATGTAAAATTAACAATGCTTAAGTGCAGATACAAAGTCAGTAAACCTAAATACTATAATGTAAAATTAACAATGCTTAAATGCTGATACAAAGTTAATCAACATTATGTTACATGATAAAGGAATAAGAGAAGAAAGAAAACAAAGATATTTGCTTAATATATGTGATATATGCACAAATGTATTTTTAACAAAAGGGGGGGAATACTCATGACAGTTACAATCCTTGTTTTTGAAACTGGTCATGTGGTTGTAGCTGACATTTATAACTACCTTTTTTTTTTTTTTTTTTAAACTACCCATTCTATATTTCCTTTGCCTTCAATAAGCAACTCAGTTGGTCACGGCTTGTTACTTGGTGGGATGACCCAAACCTTCATTCCTAAAGAGTCTGGGCCATTTGTCGTCCCACTTGGATTGAGATGTTGTAGTTTTTCACTGACCCTAATCACAGGGCATGGTAATTTTAAGAGATGCCCTAATGGATCTCCTGTATTCCACACACACTCTTCCTTACTGCCATTGTAGAGCAGTATTTAATTTCCCCTCGATCGTCCAGATCAATCTTCCCAGCCAGCACCATCACGGTCTTCTTAGCCTGTTGACTCAGAAGCATAGGAGCCCAAAGTGGCCACGTGGCAGTCTTAACTCCCAGTTCAATGGGATCATTGTAGTGTTTCCTAGTTGAAGCATTTCTTCCTCTGGAACTAAGACCTCTATGCCAGCAGAACATAACATTATGGAAACAGGAAGCACATATTTTGCTACTTGGTCACTAGGGGTAATGGTGAGTGGTGCACATCTCCCAATCCACTCAAGCCAGTGCCTAAAATTAGCCATCACACAAACCTTTTCCGTAAAGGGGCAGATTGCAAATCATGTGGGCCTTTCAGGCCATGCAGTCTCTGTTACTACTAGCCAACTCTGTGGCTATAGCATGAAGGCAGTCATAAGTAATATGTACCTAAATTGATTTGCCTGTTTTATAATGAAACTACTTATCCAAACGGGCAGTGGACCACATTTGACCCATGGGCTGTAGTTGGCCAGCCCCTACACTAAGTCATTGCTGCAGCTTTTTCTTTCTGGAGAGGCAGAGGGGAGAGAGAGAAAGGTGCATGGAGTCAGACAGATTGGAGCTGGAACCTGGATCTGCCTTCAAAGGTATATCACCTTGAGATAAATGAGGCTCTGTGGAGATTTGTTGGCTTTTTCCCCTAGCATCCTTCCCCGAGGTAGCAAGACAACAGGTTTTTCTTGGGGGGGGGGGGGGGGGAATCTACTTTTCTCCCACTCTCATCCTAGGTGGTTCTAGTGATGGGAGCTCCATTCCTGAATCCAGAGACAGATCATGTGACCTGGGCCATGACATCTACTTCACACCATGCCCCTGGCTTCAGAAATTGGCTCAAGATGGGCCCGTGGCAAAATCAAGCTATTCAGGGCCAAGGGGATGTATTCTAAGGTCTTTGTTTGAGTTTGCAGGGAAGCATGCTGAAGTAACCAGGTCTAGAATGCTTAAGAGCAACTACTTGAGATCTATAAATGAGGTCAACACAGGGCCCAGCAGAGCCAATAGAGAGAGAGAGGGAGAAAAACCAAGGCCCGATGTCACCATCTGAGCCCTGGTGACAGCTGTCCTTCAAGCCAAATCTATGGGGTGGAGTTTTCAGTTTCAAAGACTAATAAACTAATTTCTTTTGCTTACAACAGTTTGAATTGGGCTTTTAGTCATTTGTCTCCAAAAATATCCTAATGCATAGAGACTTAGTTTCCTCATCGGTAAAATGGGAGGAATGATGCTTACCTGCTGCAGTGCGTTCTCCTGAGGAATACATGAGAAACAGTATATAAAGCATTTATTACAGAGGATAACACACAGCTGAGTGCCTGTAGTGACTGCTATGGTTTGCCATGAGATCTCGTTTTTAGGATCAAAGTACTTATTTCTTAAGCTGTTGAGGGTTTTGGCTGCTGAGGACGTAGAGCTCAGTCCTCACCCTTGTGTATGCCTCCTCCAGGAGCAACCCAAATTGAATAACTGATCAACAGAGGCGTGAAGATGCCTCATTCCCTTGTGTCACTCTGAAACCATTCTGATGGGGTGTTCTGGCTGCACAGTCTCCTATGGTACCATTTGATATCTTTGTTCTCTGTTGCAGTTCAGCTTCTCCTTATGCCCAATCCTGTGATTCTCATGCCCTTGTGGGTATTGTTTCTCCCCAATCAACCTGGCTTAAGGTGATGCCTTTTCATCTCCATGCCCTAAACCTACTAGAGATCCTACTGTGGTGGATGAAATTTTGTTGGACTTTTCCTTTGACCTCCAGGTCTGCCAAAATGAACCTGCCCCATGTTCAACTTCACTTGAGGGATGATTTCTAGGGCTATTCTGTGCTTCAAAGCAGCAGTCCTCAACTAGGGGTGACTGTGTCCCCAAAAGACATCTGGCAATGCCTGGAGGCATTTTTGGTTGTCAGAGTTTGGGCAGAGGACTGCTGGCATCCAACAAGTAGAGGCTGAGGATGTTGCTAAATGCTCTGCAATGCACAGGAGCAATGCAATGCTCCTTCCTCAGCTCTGCAATGTTCCTTCCTCCACCTACCCAGTCCCCTACCCCCAGAATAGATCATTATCTGTTCCAAAATGTTAATAAGACTGAGGCATAGAAGCCCTGCTATAAGGTTAATGGCAAATAGTAGCCTTTTCTTTGATAAAAGGTATGTTTTAGGATGAGGTCTCCATTATCCTTCATAAGAAAATCTTTAATCCACTAGGCCCCTAAATATCAACATTAGAAAAAGCTATCTATCTGTTTCAGGGTTTATGGAAGTCTATCTAGATGTAGGATTTAATGAATTACTCATATCTTTATTTTTCTGAACTGTAAAAGGGGGCAGGGGATAGAAATAGAACATACCTTGGGAATTTTATGAGGACA
Organism: Rhinopithecus roxellana; assembly: GCF_007565055.1. NCBI lineage: Eukaryota > Metazoa > Chordata > Mammalia > Primates > Cercopithecidae > Rhinopithecus > Rhinopithecus roxellana. The sequence continues at coordinate 80,897,093 of NC_044568.1, read as the reverse complement.
AAGGCTATGAATTATGCGAATCCCTTAGCAGAGTGCCCAGTACTTAATAAGCACTCAACTTCAGCCACCATTATTATTTTACTGTATAGTTGTCGTAGAGGTAGTAGTAAACGGGGAAATTTTCCAGTTGCTCTATTTAGGGAAAACAAATCAGTAGTTTTGGGAAAGAGGGAGGCAATTTCAGCTTGGACCAAAACAAAATCAAGATGAAATTCCAAGAAGGGGGCTTTACCTTTAGACAAGGAAGTCTGGTTCAGGCTCAAGATGCAAACTCAAAATACACATTCAAAGCATCTGAGCACTTAGGCTGATAGGGAGAACCGGAGCTGGGGGAAATAGCACCAATTGTGGGGCTGCAAGGTTGTAAGTTTTGGACTGATTTTGGACAAAGCTTAGCAGCCATCCATGAGATACCCATGGTAAGACAGGCCAATGAAAGAATGGTGGCATCGACCAAGTGTGATTCTCAAACTCCTCCAACAGGTCAGAGAGGCCTTGGCAACATCTCCCTGCAGATGAGGTGATTATTCTTTAGAGCTACCCTTAGTTAAATCCTAAATGCTAGGTAACACACTTACCTGGAATGTTTCCTCCAATCCTCACAATTACTCTATAAAGTCACAGAGTCAATCTAATCACACCCATTTTAAAGATAAGGTAACTGAGGCATGGAAAGCTTAAGAGATGAACCTTCTGTGTAATTCTCATGACACACAAGTAACGGAAGGAGGAGAAAGGATGATGTAGTTTGAGTCTGAGAGAGCCTGGATCTTTCTATTAATTAGCATTCCCTTTGGGCATAAGGTAACTAGGAAAAAAATTTTTTCAAGAATAACCCTGCCAACTAAATAGTGAAGTAATTAGATGAAAGTCAATATTAACAAGCTTCTGCAATTCCAGGGAGCCAATGGCAGGGATTCAGAAGCCTCTGCCACTTAGCAATTTTGTAGACTTATGGCCTAAGGGGAAGGGATGTGACACGGGAATCGATTCTTTGCCAGCTGATTAACCCATTTGTTCAATATTTCCTGAGCAGCCAACAGTCCTGCCCCAGCCATAACCATGAGGATGCTGCCAACTGGAACTGATGAAATAAAGAATCTGCTAAGGAAGCTCTTTCTTTAACAGAGCTTCCTGGTCTGTACATATCTACGATTTACAAATGCTATTTTTTCCTTCTTTTAGACCTTGGCTACCAGAAGCACCAAGCCAAGATCAAGATCATCACTCTCAATAGGTGACATTTAATTCCTTCACTTCTGCAACTGAGAAGGCAATAGAGCTCCCCAGCAACTCTTCAAAGAGTAGGTGAGGCCCTCCAGCCACAACAGTCCCAGGAATCTTTCCAGACTCCTCTCTGTGTTCCACAACTTTCAAGGACTCTTTCTCCTCTAAGTACTGTTAATTCCACCTGCATGCTCCCTCTCCTGCCTACATGGTCCTCTCCCTCTCCACACCTGCTAGTTAGTTCCCATCCTCACTTTCCTCAAGATTGCAATAGCTTCCTCGCGGGACATGCCATGCTCATTCTTCCCAATCTATCCTTTACACGAAAGCTATAGTGAACTTTCTACACTGCTTTGTTTGTTTGTTTTTCGAGACATGGTCTCCCTCTGTCACCCAGTCAAAACAGAGTGCAATGGCACTATCACAGCTCACTGCAACCTTCGTCCCCCAGGTTCAAGTGATCCTCCCACCTCAGCCTCCCTAGTAGCTGGGACCACAGGCATGTGCCACTACACCCAGGTAACATTTTTGTATTTTTATTTTGTATTTTTATTTATTTATTTATTTTTTAAAACAGAGTCTCCCTCTGTCACCCAGGCTGGAGTGCAATGGAGCGATCTCGGCTCACTGCAACCTCTGCCTCCTGGGTTCAAGCGATTCTCCTGCCTCAGCCTCCGGAGTAGCTGGGATTATAGGCACCTGCCACCATACCTGGCTAATTTTTGTATTTTTAGTAGAGACTCGGTTTCACCATGTTGGCTGGGCTGGTCTCGAACTTCTGACCTCAGGTGATCCACCCGCCTCAGCCTCCTAGAGTGCTAGGTTTACAGGTGTGAGCAACTGCGCCCGGCCAACTTTTTTGTATTTTTAGTAGAGACAGGGTTTTGCCATGTTGGCCAAGCGAGTCTCTAACTCATGACCTCAAAGCCATCTGCCTGCCTGTGCCTCCCAAAGTGCTAGGATTACAGGTGTGAGCCACGGCACCTGGCCTACATTACAGTTTTGCCTGTGCCTTAGATGGTCCCAGTACAATAGGATGAAATTAAGCTCATTAACAAGACATAATATCCTCTGAAATCTGAGACTTGCCTAATCCTTCACCCTCATCTCTCACACCTGTTTTCTTCAGGCCTCCGTATTGGGTGATCTGTCAGTTTCCTGAACTGTTTTATACCTTTATACATGCTGTTTCTTTTGTCTGAATTACTTTTGCTTCCTTCTCCAAGCTGAATGAGATTAAATAAGTGGTTTGACTCTATTTCTTTCTTTATTTTTAAAGAATTTTTTTTGGTAGAGCTGGGAGTCTCACTACGTTGCCCAGGTTCATGTTGAACTCCTGGGCTCAAACAATCCTCCCACCTCAGGTTCCTGAGTAGCTGGGACTACAGGTGGATGCCACCATACCCAGCTATTTTTTTTTTCTTTAAGCAGAGATGTGAGTCTCACTCACTATGTTGCTCAGCCTTGTCTTGAACTCCTGTCCTTAAGTGATCCTCCTGCCTCAGCCTCCCAAAGTGCTACATGAATAGATTAATAAGACTGGAAAATAGTAGGTATGCAACAATTCTTCTTTGTTGAGTGGGTGAATACTTCCTTAAGAAAGTAAGTCTGTAACTTTTTTTTTTTTTTTGAGATGGAGTTTTGCTCTTGTTGCCCAGGCTGGAGTGCAATGGCACAATCTCAGCTCACTACAACTTCTGCCTCCAGGGTTTAAGTGATTCCCCAGCCTCAGCCTCCAGAGTAGCTGGGATTACAGGCGTGTGCCACCACGTCCGGCTAATTTTTTTGTATTTTTAGTACAGACAGGGTTTCATCATGTTGATCAGGCTGGTCTCGAACTCCTGACCTCAGGTGATCCACCCGCCTTGGCCTCCCAAAGTGCTGGGATTACAGGTGCGAGCCACTGTACCTGGCTGTAAGTCTATAACTCTTTAGAGAACCACTAAACCTGAAGGGCTAGCTGTCTTGGGTTCAGCCACCGGGACAGTGCCTCAGCCAGTCTTTGAGGACACTAAGAGTTGCCCAAGAGGGGCGAGTGTGCACAGGTTGGGAGAGCTGTCAGAACTTCAGGCTTGAGTTTCTGTTAACATTATTGCCACCTCAGCAAGGGTGCTGCCTTCATTTGCCAAAGATGTTTGGGCAAATCAAAACTGTCTTGTTGCTCTGTTGTCTGTTGGATACATGACATGTTGAGAAATGGATTACTGCCTGAGAGAGCAAAAGACACAAGTAGAAAGCTGAAAGTGGTTTTAACAAGGAGCAATGAAAGACAAGGATGGGTGTGCTCATGCCATAATAAGCAGCTGGTTGGGAGAAGGTGAAGATTCTGGAAGGCAAGTCCAGTGTCTCTGGATGTGGGGCAGGATTTGCCACAAGACCTAACCATAGTATTCTGCATCATTACAAGTCCAGAGCAGCTGCAGTCGACCTAGCACAAGTCACACCAGAGAGAAGGCAGGTAGATTCTGCCCATAATATGGATCTCACTAACCTTGGGCTGCTTTAGAGTTAGATCCACGGGTCTTCATGAGCACCCTTGTTCTAAGATATCCTACCGATAAGCTCTATCATATCCTTTTAAGCATCAAACAAGTTGTACTCGAACCTATCCATATGTGACAGGCACTGTGGTTGTCACTAAAAACACAAACTACTAGAAAACTCATGGGCTTTGGAGGAATTAGACATTCTTGAGTGCCAGTCCTGATCCTGGCATTTACCAACTGCGGGACGTGTGTCAACTCACAAAACTTCTGATCTTGGGGTTCCTCATCTGTAAAGTGGGGCTAATATGATGGATCTCGGGGGCTTGTTGTGAAGATTAGAGAAATAAGCATAAAGTTTCCAGCACACAGTAAGTGATTGATACATACTGAGTCTTGATATCTTTATGACATGACCTGGATGATACCATTCTTCTCCTTGAGGTGTTCACGGAGCAGACTCATTTTGAGGTTGCATGTGTGTGTGTTGTTTGTATATTATATAGACCCCCATCTCCCAGAGGACAGGGACGATATTTGTTTTTCTGGTATTTGCCATGAACCCAGGATTGATGGGTATGCAGTAGACACTCAATCATTAAATTAAATATGGAAATGGGTATGTCCATTAAATATGGAAATGGATATGTTCAGGGATAATACTAATAACCATATAGGCTGGGCATGGTGGCTCATGTCTGTAATCCCAGCACTTTGGGAGGCTGAGGTGGGAGGATCACTTGAGCCTGGGAGACAGAGGTTGCAGTGAGCTGAGATCATGCCACTGCACTCTAGCCTGGGCAACAGTGTGAGAGCTCCTCTCAAAAAAATATTCATAACCATATAAAGCTTGATGCTGACTATAAAAATATCTAAGGACTCATGCACACTTGTTTCTTTTCCCATACCCTTTATCTCAAGGCAGAGCAGCTTCTAATGGCCAGATAACAGCGCGATGCCTTTTCTTTTGACCTTTGCTTCTAAGTTAATTGTGTTACAACACTTCCATTAAGGTCTCCAGACATGATATGCAGGGTCAATTACAGCCTCCTGTTAGCAAGAGCCAGGCTGGAAAAGGTGAAGTGAAATGCACAGTTCCCCTTCTGTGATATGTATACTTTACCCATCCGATAAATAATCTCCAGTGATATCTGTTTTTGAGGTGGATCCTAGAGTGCCCAATAATTTGACTAAGGCTTATTTGGAATAACAAAGGTGATAAGGGCCCCTGAAAAATAAAAGCATGAAAAATAAATAGGCTAGAACATTCCAGGCAAAAGGTAAAAGTTATTCACTAATGTATCTTGCTTCTACTGATACCACTCCCTTTGTATCCTTCTACCCTTGTCCTGTGCATGGTGACATGGGGGGAAGAAGATGGTATTGAGATATCTCTATACTACCCTCCTTCCCCCATGTCACCAGAGGAAGAGTGGATGTTTGCTTTATAAAGTTTTTGTCAAAATTCTCTTCACTAAGTCAAGGCTACACCAGGGCTGCACGTGACTTGTAAGGTACGGGCACATTTTACGAATATCTAGGAATCTTCATTTGGAGTCTCAATAATTTCTTTCTAATTCTGTGAAAGAATTTGGCCTGGCACAGTGGCTCACATCTGTAATCCCAGCCCTTTGGGAGGCCGAGGCGGGCAGATTATCTGAGGTCGGCAGTTCGAGACCAGCCTGACCCAACATGGAGAAGCCCCGTCTCTACTAAAATTACAAAAATTAGCTGAGTGTGGTGGTGCAGGCCTTGGGAGGCTGAGGCAGGAGAATCTCTTGAACCCCGGAGGCGGAGTTTGCAGTGAGCCAAGATCACGCCATTGCACTCCAGCCTGGGCAACAAGAGTGGATGTCCTTGTATATTGTCCTTCAAAAAAAAAAGAGTTTTTTTTTTTTTTTTTTTTTTTTTTTTTTTTTTTTTTTTGAGACGGAGTCTCGCTCTGTCGCCCAGGCTGGAGTGCAGTGGCCGGATCTCAGCTCACTGCAAGCTCCGCCTCCCGGGTTTACACCATTCTCCTGCCTCAGCCTCCCGAGTAGCTGGGACTACAGGCACCCGCCACCTCGCCCGGCTAATTTTTTTTATTTTTTTAGTAGAGACGGGGTTTCACCAGGTTAGCCAGGATGGTCTCGATCTCCTGACCTCGTGATCCGCCCGTCTCGGCCTCCCAAAGTGCTGGGATTACAGGCTTGAGCCACCGCGCCCGGCCAAAAAAAAGAGTATTTATTGGAAGTCCACAATAAATGTTCAGATATTAAATGTTTACATTCAGTTTGACGAGAATTCAATTTTCACAAGTTAACTGAGCCTCTGTCGTAAGAGTTCATCTATTTGAATTTTATAGATTTTTTTTTTTTTTTTACATCCTCAAGATCTAATCAAGGTTACTCTGCCTCTTCTGCTTCTTCTCCATACGTCCACAGACTAGTGTTGTATCTTTGATCCAAATCTGTTAGCTGGATTCTAAGTCTGGGTATCTCTTTCATCTCTTCAAGTTCATCATTTTGATTTGTTAATTTTACTAGTTCTTCAGCCATTATTGATAGAGTTTCTTCTAGATTGACAGTATCTCGTGGTAAATGAGTAATTTCCCCTTCCCTTAGCTTTATCGGAGACTGAAGGTTTTCAATAATGCTTAACCCTACTCCCATCCTTACAGCATCATAAAGATTGCTTCCTTTTGCTGATACAGACATTGGTCCAAATGAGTGATCATAAGACTCATCCTGTGGAGTCTCAATCATTTTTATGATCTCCCATGATCCCCAGAGAGCCACAGTTGTTGGAAGGGGAAGGTGACGCATGACAGAGTCTGTGTCCATAAGAGGTTATTCTTATTCTGCTTTGTGCTTCCTCCAGATACTGCTTGGTTTGATAGGTTGGTACATCAAACTTGGAATGTCTATGTTACCCTTCACTGTATCCCCAATGCCTAGCATGGTGTATACAGTATGGTAGGTACTCAGTATAGGTAAGTTCATCCACTAATTGAACAATATTGCAAATATTTGCAGAGCTTCTAGTCCATGTCAGACATTGTCATTGAGATAACTGAAGAAGGAAGGAAGGAAGGAAGAAAAGAAGGAAGGGAGGGAGGGAGAGAGGAAGTAATGGAGGGAGGGAGGGAGGGAGGGAGAAAGGAAGGAAGGACGGAAGGAAGGAAGGAAGGAAGGAAGAATATTTTACTATGGAAGAATTATTTTTAAGGTCTTGCCTAGAGAGGTCCTAGCCATGTTTCCTATTTCTCATATGCAATTATTCATTTAATTTTCTTCTTCTTTCTCAGGCAAATTACCTGAGCCTCCAGTTCCTGTTTGAGGACACTCCTAAGCATCAAGGGTGGCAACAGAAAGATTTGGGGATCGTGTTTGTTGGTGACTGAGCAGCCAGTGCAAAGAAACTCAGTGCAAGTGGGATTAATCTTACCGACGGTAAAATGATTCTAGGTAATATAGAAAGAACAACAGAGAAAAAGCAGAAGGTGTAATGGTCAAAGGCTACACAGAGCTGGCGTCCACATGAAGAATCAGCCAAAAGGGAGTCATTCAAAACTTAGGCTGTGAGCTGCAAGTATGTGTGGGATTTCCCTTTCTAGGTGGTGCTATGGGGCACTTGTGGCTGTGAGAGTCTGACAACTGTACAGTTAGAGGGAACACAGTCCAGGCAAGACTCCTCTCACTTCTGGCACCAACTGCAAGTTCAAGGGAGGGGAGCAAAACCACCCTCAGTTTTGATAATTACCTAGAAGGACTCACAGAACTCACCAAAAGTTGTTTTTTGTTTGTTTGTTTGTTTGTTTTTAGATAGAGTTTCCACTCTTGTTGCCCAGGCTGGAGTGCAATGGCGTGATCTTGGCTCACTGCAACCTCTGCCTCCTGGGTTCAAGTGATTTTCCTGCCTCAGCCTCCCGAGTAGCTGGGATTACAGGCATGTGCCACCACACCCGGCTAATTCTGTATTTTTAGTAGAGACAGGATTTCTCCATGTTGGTCAGGCTGGTCTCAAACTCCTGGCCTCAGGTGATCCGCCTGCCTTGGCCTCCCAAAGTGCTGGGATTATAGGCATGAGCCACTGTGCCTGGCCACCAAAAGCTGTTACAGTTGCAGTTTATTACAGAGAACGAATACAGATTAAAATTAGTCAAGGGAATAGGCCCATGGGCAGAGTCCCGGAAAAGTTCCAAACATGAAGCTTTTGTGTTATCTTTTCCCCAAGGAGTCGCGGATGGTGTTACTTTTCTGTCATCAACGTGTGACGGTAAGCATGGAGTATCCCCAGCTTTGGACAATTACCTGGGACTTGGTGTCCAGAGTTTTTACCGGGGCTTGATTGCACACTGCCTGAGTGGCAGCTTCTTCAGAGTTAGAGTTGACAACACGGTGCCGATCATTAGTCTTCAGCTTTTCTGGAGGTAGAATTGATAATGTGTGGCCCAAAGCCTCCATCATAAATCACATTGTTAAACTGTCCAGTGGCCAAGACCCTCAGGCAAACAAAGACACTCTATCAGGCATGACATTGCAGGGCTTTAGAAATCACATCCCAGTAGCCAAGGGCAAAGACTGGACCTCACTTTGGATATGATTAATTCTTCATGACGCAGTGGCATGAAAGAATGGACATTGGCATCCAAGAATTGCCCCAGTGAACCATTCATTCATTCATTTCTCTGTCCAAAATACTGTACTAAGTATTGTAAGGAAAATAAACGGTGGTGGAAAAAACATGATTATTAAGCTGACTCAGATGTCAGCAATAATGGGGAAATACAGCAGGTGGGAGACGGAGAGGTGGTCTAGCTAGCTAGATAGGCTAGCATTCGAGTGAGAAACAGGTTGAAGTGCACAGTCTAATGGCTTCCACTTCTTATTTCAAAACGATGAGGTGAGAAAATCCCCTCATGTGTCTAGAGCATAGTGACGAAGTCATTCACATTCACAGGAAATTGGCAAAGAGGAGTCACTAGCCAGATTTTGATTCCATTTGATTTTCTTTTTAGCAGTCCTTACATCTAAAATGATTTTGTTTACTTGTTTGTTTGTTTAGTGTTTGCCTCTCCTAGGACAATGGGGAACGGCATTTGTTTGTCTTTCTCAAGACACCTGCCAGGTCCTGAGAGTCCTTAGCCCAAGGTAGCCACATTTTATCCCCTCATTAAATGAGTTTGATTCCAATTCCAGGCCACAAGAAATACCTCTAAACTTTCTACTTACAGGGCTTAGGTTTCTCCAGCTAAATCTTCGAGAAAAACACAGTCACCAACAGAGTGTCTAGCTCCGTATCAACTCCCCTTCATTTCTTCAAACAGGAGAATGATGCATTGTATTGGGCGAAGGAGGCTGCGGTTAGGGTAGTTCGTTTGCCCTTCTGGATCCACTAAAAAGCTGACGGGTAATTGCAGATGCAAACCTGGCACCATTAACTGCAAAACTCCACACCGAGTTAACAAAGAATTGGACACTTAGCTTCATGTTCTTGCATCTTAACACATGAAGGCACTTTGTAAAGGGTTGAATGAACATAATTATCAATTTCTACATGCATATTAGGATTCAGCTGGGGCCAGGCAAATGCTTCCTAAACACAGGCTGTCAGCAATGACAATGAGCACATCTACTCTCTTCTCTCATCTACCATGTGCACATTCGTGTCACTTTTTTCTTTGGACTCCTTTTTACTGGTTTCTACATAAATCCCTGGTGAATGCAAAGCACTGAAGGTGCACTTGAAGCCAATATAATTGGGAGTGGAGGACAAAATGAAATTTGACTTTGCTTTCTGTGGAGGAAATAAGAGATACATCCTATGGGATGGTGGAATTGGCAGAGAATGACTTGGGACAATGCAGAGGTAGGCTGCTTCATTTGCTGGGAAATAACCTCAGACAAAGGCTGAGGCAGGGGATGATGTGAAATAGGGAATAGAAGGGGAATCTCATTCTGGAAAAGGAAAAACGCTAAGGTCTGTATATAGAATGAATTTTGGATACATGGTGTATAAAGGTATAATTATGTGGTTATATATATTTGGACATATTCTGGTGTAGAAATTGAATAAACTAAAATAGTAGAATTAGAAAATGACTCACAGGATATGATAAAAAAAAAAAAAAGAAGAAGGTAGTTGATTATGCTTTTGTGATTGCAATAGTGAGACTGGCCAAGGACACGGGTAACATTCAACCAAGTAGAGTGGGGTGAACACTCAGGCAAGTCTTCACATGGTCGGGCTAGGAGACTGCCCTTCCCTCAGCTAATGAGTTTGTAACGAAGGAAGCCACATGTAAATAGTAAGCAGGGACAGAGTAGCACAGGTCTGGTAACTCCAATTTTAGAGAAGGTCTAAGGTGGAATATAGAAAAGATGATTCTCCTTCCTTCTGTCCATTTCTATTGATCCACATCCAAAGTCTAACGCCACATCATGGGCTTCAGGGACAGTCTGGCTTCTTTCCCAGAAGCCAGGTGAAACGCAGGTGTTAGAGCAAGTCTACCTAAATTTGAATCTCCATTTCATCACTTACTATCTGTATGACTTCGGGCATATTTCTTCCTGACTCTTCCTCCCTCATCTGTAAAACAAAGATGATGACAATGGTACCAACCTATAGAATTATTGTGAGAGATAGGTGAATTTGCACAATTCCTGGCATGTAGCAAGCACTCATCAAGCAGTTTCTATTATGATATTTAATATGTTGAGAAGAGGATCCATGCATGTGAGTCAGAGTGAGAAGTGGAGAGGTGTCAGTGAAGGCAAACACCTTTTGTAAAGTGCTTCTCCTACTCTGCCTGCATCTTTCAGTTCTTCTTTCTTCCGCCCATATCCTCATCTCCATTTTCTCCTTAATAATTTACATTGATATAGTATCTCCTTCATGTTCCAAAACAAACCCATATTATAGGAAAACACGGTATACAATGGTTCTCAAAAGGTCAACCTTTTATAATAGTGCATGGTTGGTTAAATTTGTCCTGCAGGGGGAGCCCTTTCCCTCTCATCGCCTTACAACTAGCCCCATAAAAGAGAAATTTCTGTCCTCTAGACATGTCTGCCTTCTCCTTACCTCTGTCATTGGTACTCTTCGAAGAAGGAGGAGTTCTTTAAATGGCATATGAAGTGAGGGTATTATTTGATGTATGAGATGACGGTGTTATAACATTTGATGTATGAGATGAGGGTATTATAACATTGATTGGACCAGCCTCTGTGCTGGAAAGAATCCATGTTCTAAAGACAGTGGATCCCTCTTTCTGTCATCTCTTACTCTTGATTGGGAGTGAGGTGAGCTGCTGTCTTCCAAGCAGCTGTCAGACAACAACCAACCAGATCTAAGACTTCTCCTATGTGGTCCCCTATATCATTCAACAACGGGCGTAAAACAAAGTATTTTAAAACTTAGTGGCTTAAAACAACCACCATTCATTATGTTTAACTAGTCCATGGACTATCAGGATAGTTCTGCCGATTCAGGTGGGCTCGTTCCCGCATCTTCAGGCTGCTGGAGGGCTGTCTAGGGGCTGGCTGGTTTAGGATGGCCTTGTCTGGGACAATTCGGTTTTGTTCCATGTGTCTGTCATCCTCCCGTAGGCTAGCCCAGGCTTGTTCTCATGCCCATGGCAGGGATTCAAGAGTGAGTAACCCAGCTGCACTGAGAAGGCAAGAAAAAACTCGCATGGGTTTGCAAGCCTCTGCTTTTGTATGAAGTTTTTGCGACTGTCTTATCTTATAAAACAAGTCACATTTCCAAGCCAGGGAGCTACAGAATTACAGGAAAAAGGTGTGGATAAAGGAAGGCCATTAATTGGGGTTACAAATGCAATCAATATATCTCAATCCCAAAGTCTGCAATAAGGAGCCTGGGACACATATCCCCATATTGCAAGGGCAGAAACAAATGGTTTTCCCTGGGGATGCTAGAAAAGCTATACAAGGCTGGGTGCGGTGGCTCACGCCTGTAATCCCAGAACTTTGGGAGGCTGAGGCGGGTGGATCACGAGGCCAGGAGTTCAAGACCAGCCTGACCAACATACAAAATACAAAATACAAAAATTAGGCGGGCGTGGTGGCGTGTGCCTATAGTCCCAGCTACTCGGGAAGCTGAGGCAGGAGAATCGCTTAAACCCAGGAGGTGGAGGTTGCAGTGAGCTGAGATTGTGCCACTGCACTCCAGCCAGGGCGATAGAGTGAGACTCTGTCTCGAAAACAAAAGAAAAGAAAAGAAAAGAAAAGAAAAAGAAAAGGAAAGCTGTACAATGTGAGGGATTCTTGAGCCAACTTTCAGAAGATGAGAGTATATTCTGTAAGAGGCAAGAGAGCAAACCAGCTCAAGCAGTAGCTCAGAGGCCCCAGACACCTTGGTGTATTGGAAGACCTAGTAATAGCTCAGTGGAGTAAGAACAAAGAGACAACATGAGAGCTGAGGTTGAAGAGGTTGAGCCAAATGCGTAGTTTTTTTATCTTGCAGTCTACCAGAAGCCACTGAAGATTATTATCCTATTGAATGATATGATCAGCTTTTCTTTGGAAAGGTAACCCTTGCCCAAAGTAGTAAGAAGAGGATCAAGAGTCTTACACCCCACCTGATCCGTTAGTTGGGAGACTTCTGTTGTCAAATAATGCTCCATCCTCCACCTACCCAGCTTTGTTTCACTCTCTTGTTTCTCTCAGGAGCACAGCTAAGTGGTTGTAATTCACGAACCTGGAAGGCAGCTCTTTTCATAGTCGTCAGACAATAAGGTACATGAACCGTGGCCACAAAAAAAGAACACTGGAAATAATGGCTGGAATAAGAAGCAAAGCCTCAGTTTGAGGCTCTTTCTTGCATTTTCACCCTGAAGCATCTATAATTAAGCTGGAGAGAAATGATTTACTTAATTCATGTTATTTTATGCAATATCATTAGTAGTATTCAGTTGTAACTTTACTACCCCTGTGCACGCTTCCTCTGTGACAGTTGAGAACAACAATGGGGCTTTACTTATCTTCAGGAAGCCAGCCCATTCATTGAAGGAAAAATGGCCCCAGCCCCAGGTTGCCATAGACACTGAAGAAGGCGGTCACCGAGCTGCAGCACACCTATTTCCTGGTGACATGCAGAATTACAGGTATTGGGGAATCAAAGGGAAAAACTAACTTGATGAAACAAAGAGTCCCTTCAGCATCTCCTGACATAATTCTTTGCAAAAGCAGTCTCTCTGTTCCCCTTCTCCCTTCCCCTTCTCCCTGAAGCCAGGTGAATGAATTTGAATCCCAAGCCCTTAGAAGAATGAAAGCGGTAACCTTCATGCATGGCTCAAAGTTATGTACAAAGATCTCCTTTGAATCACATGAGTGACTTCTCAGGATTCCAAACTTCTTGACATGTCCACAGTCCTAAAGGATCTGTCACCTGCCTATGTCTCTACATTCCTCATTCACTGTTATCATCATGCCGCCCTCCTTTGAGTGCATCAATGTGCAAAGCATTTTCCCAACTAGGGGATCTTTTTCCTCCATGATTCCTCCTGCTAGAATTCTCTTTCTCTTGCCCTTTATGTGGTTGGCTCCTTCTTACTCTTCAGGTCCTCCGACCTTCAGTTTGAAGGCCACTTTTCATGACGACCAGGCCCATTATATCTACAAATAATCCCTCCACCTTATGCTCTATCACAGCATCTTGGATCTTTCCTGGTGAATTTGAGGATCTATAATTATCTTTATTTGCTGTTGACTTATTTATGACTTAGTCTCTCCCAATAGGGAGCAAGTTGCATAGATAGGTACCTGATAGATGTGTGTGCTTCTCTGTGCTTGGTTTCTTCCCAAAGCAGATGCTGAGTCAGGGATTCAAGTACAAGTGGTTGATTTGGCGGGTGAAGGCAGGGCAGTGAGGAAAGGCAGACCATAAAGGGTGTGTTGTCCAGTGAGTTACCACGGGGGCAGCTGGAGAATAATCCTCCTGGGGAGCTCCAAGAGCCAGCATGGAACACGCACCTCAGACTTACCCCAACTGAGAAGTGATAGGGCTGGGGCAGCTGTACACCAATTCCCATCCATCACTGAGGGCTGTTCCCGGGAAGCAGGCATTCTCCATCACTTTCACTCTGGCATGTCCAGGGGCAGAGCAGGCTCTGGTGGCCAGAGAAAGTCTTTAGGTGAAGACTTGTGGATGCTACCGCTGGGGGTTGGGTTATGTGTACCAAGACCTAAGAGGAAGAAGAGGGGACACTGATAGCATCTGTCACAGTGCCCTGTGGGTATTTGTTAAATGAGTGAATGCATGATTCCTGTGCCTCCTTCTGTCAATCATATCAGATCCTCAAGAAATGTTCAAGCCTAATAGGGCAGATCGCTAGCACATGTTAAAGAAGAAAACAGTAATAACAACAAAAACACAGATTTTGAGCTCAGACAGAGCCGGCTTCAAATTCAACTGTGTGACCTTAGACAAATTTCATGTCCCTCTCTGCGTCTGCAGTTTTCTGCCTTGTAAAATGGGGTAATAATTCCACCTCATAGGACGGTTGTAAAATGGTTGGAGACAGTGTATATAGTTTATAATTGTGTCTGCATATCGCAGGTGACCCATAAATATCATTTTTATTTGCCATGAAATAGCAGCAAGTTCTACATGGCAGTGGGTGACAAAAGGCTAAATTGGGCTACCAAAATGATGACACCCATGAAAGTTGGAGTGGTCATGAATGGCTTCTAGAAGAGTTAGTTATGCTTTGAAGAACGAGTGGGGTTAGCACGGATCAGTGGGAGATGGGAGACCAGTTTGGCTAAGAGTAATATTCACCTCAACTTATCAGATGCTCACCAGTGCCTTAGACCCTGTTGGGAAGTACTTTATATATGTAATTCCCAATCTTCACAATATAACCCTACGAGGTAGATGTTCTTAACGCTACCCTCAAGTTTGAAGATGCAAAAAACTAAAGGAAAAGTTAATTACTTGAGGTCATTCAGGAAGTAAGTAGTAGAACATGGACCAAAAGTAGGAATTGCCTTTGGCGAGCTTTGTGTGTGTGTGTGTGTGTGTGTGTGTGTGTGTGTGTGTGTGTGTGTTTTATTTATTTAATTTTTTTGAGACAGAGTTTCTTTCTGTCACTCAGGCTGGAGTGCAGCGGCACGATCTTGGCTCACTGCAACCTCCACCTCCCAGGTTCAAGCGATTGTCCTGCCTCAGCCTCCCAAGTAGCTGGGACTACAGGCGTGTGCCACCACGCCCAGCTAATTTTTTTGTATTTTTTAGTAGAGATGGGGTTTCACCATGTTAGCCAGGATAGTCTCAATCTCCTGACCTTGTGATCCGCCCACCTCAGCCTCCCAAAGTGCTGGGATTACAGGCGTGAGCCACAGTGCCCGGACCTGTCTTCAGAGAGGTTTGTAGGAAAGAGACAATGAGGTTCTTCCCAGATGTCTACAATATAACGGTGAAGGTGGGACGTGTGGATAGAAGTAACTTTTAAGAGAAGTGATGGGAAATGGGGTTTGCCATAAATATCATGGAAGAAAGGCAAGTGGGGGCTTTACACAATGAAAGGAATGGAAAGGCAAATATGCTGTATTTTAAAAACTGAAGCAAAATTTACCTGCAATGGAGTACACACACATTGATGGTATAGTCCAATGGATTTTTCTCTCTGTATACAACCATCTAGCCACCACTCAAATCAAGATATAGAATATTCCCATCACTCCAGGAAGTTCCCTCATGCTCCTTTCCAATCAATAACTTCCCCTTACCCCCAGGAAGTTACTCTTCTGACTTTTATCCCCAAATATTAGATTTCTAAAGTAATACTTTTCTCATGTATAAAAAGAATATGTGCGTGTCATAGAAAATTTAGACAATGACAAAAAGATAGAAGAGAATAAGTTAAATCACTCATAATCTTACGGCCTGAACATTTTGGTCTATTCCTTGAACATTTTGGTCTATTTCTTGCTGTCTTTGCTGTACATTTTAAA
Organism: Rhinopithecus roxellana; assembly: GCF_007565055.1. Taxonomy (NCBI): domain Eukaryota; kingdom Metazoa; phylum Chordata; class Mammalia; order Primates; family Cercopithecidae; genus Rhinopithecus; species Rhinopithecus roxellana. The sequence continues at coordinate 80,881,426 of NC_044568.1, read as the reverse complement.
ATTTTAACTTGAGACTATATTGTATATTTAATTTTGTACTCTATTTTTTAAGCGAATCATTAGGACATTAGCATTTTTCCCAGTACAAATTTTTTGTAAACTTCCTTTCACATGGCTTGAAATATTTCATTGAGAAATTCAGCTAAAAGGACTTATTGGTTCCCTCAATGTTGGCTATTTTAGTTTGTTTCCAAGGTTTCACAGTAATGACTACCTTTTCCATAAAGCTCTGTCTGAATTTCAGACCATTTTATTAGAATAGGGGTGAAAGTACTAGGCTAAAAAATTACATATTCTTCAAACACTTGAAACCCATTGCCAAACAGCTTTCCAAAATATATAGATTGAACTTCTTATCACTTGGATACACAAAGGGCACCTATGGAGCCACACACTTACCGGCATTGAGTGCTAATTTTTATTTGACATTTGAGACTATCCAGGAAAGTTTAGAAAAGCTCTTGAACTAAAAGTTCTGTTTGGTATTTCCTCTGAAGAACAATACTGGCTTATTGTCCTCTAATATGCTGTAATGTTTGGATGTTCAGAATAGGTGGCCTCAGAAATGACTTTAGTTCAACATCTGGAGCCATCAATGAGAAATGAGTAGGGAGGACACGTGAGGAACATGCACGCTCTGCCTCGGAGCAGGGTCACAGATGGCCTCCTGTTATATAACTGTCTGCAGAGGAGTACGGTCCGTTCACCTCTTATCTCATTCTGGGCATCAGGAAGGAAGAAGTTGACAGACCCAGTCTGTGACTTGTGCAGCTTGAGAGGGTGCCTTTGTGACAATCAGGGCAGCATGAGGACTGATTATTACAGCATAGGGCACAGCTAAGAGGCATAATGATCAGGGCCAACCTAGTGCTTAGGACAGACTCGATAATGGTCTTTGAAGGCATGTTCCGCTGTCTAAAATTACCCTCCCAGCACCAGGAATTCTGGCCTTTTGCACTGGAATAAAAGACCAGGGTACATGTGCATGCTCTCCATAGGACACCTCCAAACCTACTTCCAGGAAAAGCACTCCAACGAAAATTGTTCTCCAACTAAGTGGGAAAACTCGCCTCTGGCAGACTTTCTAAAGGCTCACAGGAGTAAGTCCAATGGTGTATGTGTCTGTCAGCAAGAGGTTCATGTGAACTGGTGATTTCTAAACCCACCCTGGAAGTAATGCTTCTGTGACGAACGATAGACACCCTGGACCTGTGTTTGTTGGAATGGTTTTCCTTCTCAGTTTTCTCTCTAAGTGACTTTGGAGCACATGCTGGCTGCCCTCACCTAATGACTTTTGTATGTCTTTACTCAAGTCCATCATGCATTCAAATGAAGGGCATGCAGTAATTTTTGTTGCGAATGTGTTTTTTTCAGGAGACCTTATTAGGTGCTGTGATGTTTATCCACTATAGTAATCACATTTCTGTGATGATCTTTCAACATGTGGGATAGAAAAAAAGAGTTTTTTGTGTATATGCAGCATGCAGCTGACGAGCTGATGCTCTCCGAGTCTCATTAGCCCTGCCATTCTTGGTTCCTCTGTGTTTATTCCATGATTTGCTGATTATAATGCATGTCTGTCTCCCAAAGAAAACGATTCCATCTTCCATGGAGATTAGACTGAGACTAAGGTGAATGCCTGGATGCAGGACGCTCCTGGTAGCCTGGATCTGCCCACATGTGCAGCATCTGCAGTGGGTCTAACAGGTGCTCTGCCTTTCCCTGTCTGCCCCACGTTGCTGGGTTAGCTGCCCCACCTTTCAGTCACACTGTGCGGCCAGAGATGGGCCAACACGTGATCAGCCTTTCCACCCATCTCTCGGTTATTCCTCTCAGATTTCCTGCCACCTCCTTAGGACACTGTGAATGTGTAGAACGCAAATCCGCAATCCATAGGGAACCCCAAACCACCACTTTCTAGACTTAGGAAACTCTCCCTGTTGTTCCTGCAGCTTCTGACTACTGGGACTCAAAACAGCCCACTGATACAATTCACAAAATCTCTTTAACGGATTTTTCAGAATGAAAACGTGAAAGGGATAGGGTGCCGTCTTCAGCTTCTGGGTGAACATACTCAAGCCCTTTAAAGGCTCACATGTGCCAAGATGCCATCTTTAAGCAGCGGTGGAGAGAAAACAGAAAACAAAATACAGATGGATGTTATTCTTTCTCTCTCTCTCTCTCTCTTTTTTTTTTTTGAGTTCGAGTCTCACTCTGTTCCTCAGTCTGGAGTACTGTGGTGCAATCTCAGTTCACCACAATCTTCACCTCCCAGGTTCAAGCAATGCTCGTTCCTCAGCCTCCCAAGCAGCTGGGACCACAGGCATGTGTCAGCATGCCCGGCTAATTTTTTTTTTTTTAATTTTAGTAGACACAGGGTTTCACCATGTTGGCCAGGCTGGTCTCCAACTCCTGGTCTCAAGTGATCCATCCTCCTCGGCCTCCCAAAGTGCTGAGATTATAGGCATCAGCCACCAAGCCTGGCCTGTATCTTATTCTTTCTGATTCTCCCACAACCAGAAACACACACATACACATACATACAGAGTCTCAACAAGTTGCCTTGCCATACATATGCTCTCTTGCTTAACTCTTATTAATCCTCTACCCTCCAGCTCAAAATCTTATGCTCTAAGACACCCTATTTGTCTCGCTCCAGTAATTGAGGGCAAATCACTTCCCCCTCTGCTGACTCTGCTTTATTGGCCTCACTGAACTCATAATACAAAATTCAACTTTTTCTCTTATAGACTACAAGTAACTTGTGGGCAGGAATTTTTCTTTCCAACATCTTTGCCTCCCTGGGACATAGCCCAGTGTCAAATGCATAATAGGGACTCAGTAAATATTTCTCATTATATTGAATGTTACAGTAAACCTGCCTCCTACTTAATATAAATAATAATAATACAATGAGCTCTTAAAATGCGCTAGGTACGGCCAGGCGCGGCTGCTCACGCCTGTAATCCCAGCACTTTTGCAGGCTGAGGCAGGTGGATCACGAGGCTAGGAGATCGAGACCATCCTGGCCAACATGAGAAACTCCGTCTCTATTAAAAACACAGAAAAAAATTAACTGGGCATGGTGGTGGGAACCTGTAGTCCCAGCTACTTGGGAGGCTGAGGCAGGAGAATCACTTGAACCAGGGAGTCGGAGGCTGCAGTGAGCTGAGATCATGTCACTCACTGACTCCAGCCTAGCGACAGAGTCAGACTCTGTCTCAAAAAAAAAAAAAAAAAAAAAAAAAAAAAAAAAGTGCTAGGCACTATTCTAAATACCTCTTCAACACTCAAGTGAGGGCAAAACTTCTTATTAGTCTTGGAGGTAATGTTATTAGCCCCCATTTTACAGATGAGAAAACAGAGGTTCAGAGAGGTTTAACAACCTCCCAAAGTCACATAGCTGGTAAGTGGTAAAGTCAGGATTTGAGTCTAGGTTGTCTGGCTTCAAGTAGAACCCATGAATTTAACCTATTGCTTCAGTATATTGTCCCCAGAATAATCTCATAGCACTGTGAATTAAAACCAAAAGTTTCAATCAAAGGAAAGGGTAGTGAACAAAATAATTTCAAATTTACCTAATAATCTCATAGCACTACGAATTAAGACCAACCATTTCAAAGGAAAGGGTAGTGAACAAAATAATTTCAAATTCACCTATAACAGCCTCTTTTTACTATCACTAATATTTAAGCCAATATGTGCTCATTCCTTTGTGCCTTCCTTCGTTCTTTCTGCAAATATTTATTGACCACTATGTTCCAAGGACTATTATAGGAATTGGGCTTCAGTAATGAACAGAAAAGGACACAACCTTTATCTCCACAAAGCTTAGCATCTAAATTCATTCAAAGGTAACTGTTTTTCAGCAAACATCTCTTGAGAACCTCCTTTGTGCTGAGATTGTGTTAGGTGCTGGAGATGCAAAGATGGATCCACCAGACTCTGTGGGTGCCTTGACGAACTTATAAATAGCAGAGAGACAAGCACATAACAAGAATTAAAATGTAAAAGGATGAAAAACAAATCTTGTTGTGGGCTGGGTGCAGTGGCTCACACCTGTAATCTTAGCACTTTGGGAGGCCGAGGTGGGCGGACTGCTTGAGCTCAGGAGTTCGAGACCAGCCTGGGCAACAAGACAAGACCCCCTGTCTCCATCAAAAATACACACACACACACATACACAAATAGCTAGGCGTGGTGGTGGACGCCTGTGGTCCCAGCTCTCTGGCAGGCTGAGACACAAGAATCACTTGAGCCCAGGGGGGCAGAGGTTGCAGTGAGCTGAGGTCGCACCACTGCATTCCAGCCTGGGTCACAGATCAAGAGCAGAAAAGAGGGAAGGGAAGGGAAGGGCAGGGAAGAGGGAGGGAAGAGGGAGGGAAGAAAGAGAAATCTTCTTCCAGATCTGGATGTCTTTCTGGAGGAGACATGGCACTGAATCCTGAAGAACGCACAAGTGCTAACCAGGTGGAGATCACTGGTGCAGCTGTTGGAAAAGTGTAGAGAGGAGGACCCACAACCTCCCAAGCAGCTCTCTACAAACAGTTTGGTGTTGCTCACACATAGTGAGAGACAATCAAGATTGTAGATAAAGTTGGAGAACATAAAGGACACAGACAATAGAACGTGCTGGAAAAATGAAAATATCTCCATAAAACTTGCAAGACTTTCTCCTTCCTCCCTTCCTCCCTCCTTTCCTCCCTCCCTCCCTTATTTTCTTCTTCTCTTTCTTTTCACAGAGTCTTGCTCTGTCACTGAGGCTGCAGTTCAGTGGTGTGATCTCAGCTCACTGCAACTTCCACCCTCTGGGCTCAAGCGATCCTCCCACATCAGCATCCTGAGTAGCTGGGACTATAGGTGCGTACCACCACGACTGGCTAATTTTCATATTTTTTGTAGAGACAGGGTCTGTCTATATTGCCCAGGCTGGTCTTGAACTCTTGGGCTCAAGAGATCCTCCAGCCTTGGCCTCCCAAAGTGCTTGGATGACAGGCGTGAGCCACATTTTCTACCTAATATTTAACAGCTATGAAAAGGAAACAAAGCAGTCTTGGTGAAGGGGAGGGGTGAGAAACTTCCTTCTAAGACGGTTGTGTAAAACATAGATCCTGGGAGATGGCTATTCTGTGACAATTATTGCCTTGCCAGGTCAAGAAGTACTTTGTAAGTAAGTTACTGGACTTCTAGGCTGGACTTCTACTTTGTACAAGAAGCAAACTGCACTTAAACAAGATTAATGTCCAGATGATTCCATAAGAGACAGAAAATAATGTCAAGGGGGAGAAAAATGAATAAAGAGAGGCCTAAGAAGAATAATAAAGGGGCATTAGTGGATGGTTTATGATGCGTGCCATTTTGTTAATGTTAATCTTTCCCAGGTGTGTCATAGAAGTCACAGAACAAGGCAATAAATGAAAGTTTTATTTTCTTGTTTGAAATGAGCCCCTATGAACTAAATAAAAACATAGGGGCTTGGGAACATGGGGAGTAGATTACAAGGGCGTAAAATTGATCAGAGGGGTATGTGTCAGCATGTAGTAACAAAAACAATCACCGTCATTTATGTTGGATTGCTACTTTAAAGGTTATCAGTGCTTCCACGGTGCATTATTTCATGAGATCCTATCTCGGCCCTGGGAAGTGGAAATTGTACCATCCCCATTTTATAGATAACAGATAAAAAAAAGGACAAGTATTTCCCAAAGTCCTTCAGTAAGTAAGGAGCCAAACTGGAATTCAAACTCAAGTGCACTGACTCTAAAATGAATTCATTTGGTCTATATGACATCCTCTCCCAAACACCCTCTCCTAGAAGAAGTTCTCCGAATATTAGTTACAATTTCTTCATTTCCCTGGTCCCAAGTCACATTTAACCATCAACCTCGATAAAATCTCTTCGACACAGATGACTTTCATTATATTTGGTATAGTTGGATTCCAGAAACATTGTTTTCCACTTTCTCCAATGAATTTCCCCAGAAGAAACAGTACATTGTCTCAAAAGGAAAGAAGTGTAATGAAAAGTCCTTTTATGGGCCGTCCTGTGAGTCTGGTCTGCTTTTGCCTCTTGGTGAGTTATGGCTCTGGTGAAGGAAAGAAGTCTCTCAAACTAAAGTAGAGTAGGAAACAGTCAGCTGCCAACCTACTTTTATTTGGTTTGCAAACTATTTTGTTTTGAGCAGCTTGTTTTCTTTTAACTACTAATTTTGAAATAGGTATGGACTCACTGGAAGTTGCAAACTTAGTACACAGTCCAATGCACCCTTCCTCCAGCCATCCAACAGTAACATCCTTTTTTAAATTTTTATTTTTTTTGTAGAGACCAAGTCTCACTACGTTGTCGAGGTTGGTCTTAGACTCCTGGGCTCAAGTGATCCTCCTGCCTCAGCCTCTTGAAATGCTGGGATTATAGGCATGAGTCACCATATCTAGTCCCCAACAGTAACATCTTGAAAATCTGTAGTACAATACTATTGCAGAATTTTTTAAAAATGAATTTGTTGGCTGGGCGACATGGCTCACGCCTGTAATCCCAGCACTTGTCACCGGCAAGTTGGGCGGATCACCTGAAGTCAGGAGTTCGAGACTAGCCTGGCCAACACGGTGAAACCCCGTCTCTAATAAAAATACAAAAATTAGCCGGGGGTCGTGGTGCATACCTGTAATCCCAGCTACTTGGGAGGCTGAGGCAGGAGAATCACTGTACCCGGGAGGTGGAGGTTGCAGTGAGACAAGATTGCGCCACCATACTCCAGCCTGGGCAACAGAGTGAGACACCATCCCCCCCCCCCCCAAAAAAAAAAAGGTTTCCTTGTTAACATTTGCAGACACATCAAGATTCAGGTGTCTCTGCGTCTCTTCCAGAAACGTTTCTACAGCTGGAAAAAGATTTATTTTGTTTTTCATTCTTTTACCAAATCAAAACAAGCAAAGAAACATCAACAACAAAACTAGGATGCCTAACAGAAGAGTCAGATTCTGGCCTTTCTTGGAGATTTGGAAGATCTGGCAATGTGCTCCCGCATGGAAACTATTGAGGCTAACTACCGGCTGCCTCTTGCCAGCAGGCAAGCACTCTTCAGGTCTATGAAGCTCCATCACTTTCATTATCTGTCAGGCCTCTGGAGGCTGCTGAGTTTCCATTTGCAAATACAGAGTAGAGGTAATTGCATTTTTTGGAAGGGAAAGTTTTGAGTCATCTTGTGTTACCTTTTCAGCACATCCCTTTGGGTTTGGAATTATATGACTACAGCCCCACACATAGTTTCAGGTCAAAACACATCTGAAACCAGCGCTCTGAGGCTGGGGTGCTGTCATGCTTAAGTCATCCCAGTCTTAAGCTGGGGTGGCTTCAACAGGGACGGCACCAGGTTTGAGAGGCCAACCAGACCCAGAGCCAGTGAATGACACATAGGATTCATTGAGAACTTACACACAGGGCAGTCCAGTGCGGGCAGGCTGGACAGGGGAACCACAATCACTTATAGAAAGCATGCAGTCTATAGAGCGTTTTCACTTAGCACCCTCCCCTTAGCAACCTACACCTAGCAACCTTCATTTAACCTAACGCAAAGGGCATTGATCTCCATGCACGGCCTGTGTTCCATGGGAGAGGCTGGGGGATTCAGGTGTACCTCATAGATAGGGAATGGATCTCTAGGTTGGCCACTCTTGGATTCCTTCACTTAGAACTCCAAACGCAGATTCTTCCTGTATCATAGGGTCATTCTCAGGTATGCTTAAGTTAAACTCTTGCTCTCAGGTATGTCTGCCATGCAGGTGCACAAATTTCCATTCTTGGGATTTGATGACTCCAGGAACCTCCTGACAGTGAGGAAAGTTTTGTGTCCCTCTGAACCTGGCAGGTTTAAGCATTTTCATTTTAGAAGGATGCCACATTGTTGTTTACGTTTCCTTCTCTACAATTCAGCTTCCTACTTCCCAACAGACAGAAATGGAGTTCTAAGCACAGTTGGCTCTATTTTTCGTCTTGCTTTTATCTAATGCTTTTATTTTTCCTCAGGTCCCTGTGAAATAAAATGTATGTCTTCTCTGCTCTGTCCCTCCACTACCTTCCCAGGCCCCACCTCTTGCTCTCATTATTGCCATGTGAGTTGGATTAATTTTCTCCACTCCCAGATTATCCCTCCCAGGATCTGGAATATACCAACGACTCCCCCCCACCCCGGAGTCTTGCTCTGTCGCCAGGCTGGAGTGCAGTGGCACAATCTCAGCTCACTGCAATCTCTGCCTCCCGGGTTCAAGTGATTCTCCTGCCTCAGCCTCCCGAGTAGCTGAGACTACAGGCACACGCCACCAGGCCTGGCTAATTTTTATATTTTTAGTAGAGAAGGGGTTTTACTATGTTGGGCAAGATGTTCTCGATTTCCTGACCTCATGATCCACCCACTTTGGCCTCCCAAAGTGCTGGGATTATAGGCGTGAACCACCGCGCCCGGCCACCAATGTCCCTTTTTTAATGAAAGCATACACAGGTTGTAGGCTAATAGAAAAGACATTTAGAAAAAAAGCTCAGAGCAGAAGAGACTCTGTTAACAGAATAACTAGGAGATATGCAAAGAGAGCGTCAGTCTTGACATTTTGAAATCTGGATGTCTCTGCTCTGTTTTAAAGCCAGTCAATGGCAAGGGGCTTTCTTTTTCCTTCTCCCCCTTCAATAAAGGAGCTTAAACTCTATCCCTGATTCCCAACACAGCAGGAAACCAAATAGATGGAATCAAATGACTGACAACTCTTCCCTAAAGCCAAAGAGAAAAGCAGGTGAGGCTCTATTGCAGAAACTGAAGGCATTAAAGGAATTAAGAGTTCCATAGATGAGGACTGGGAATTAGAGGGTATACAAAGGGGAGAGGCTCCTTCTAAGGAAAGGGAGTCCCCGAGTATTCAGAATGAACCTTCCACCCCCACCCCCATACCATTAAGAAACCACCTTCAAATTCATGGATTCTGTGGGGGCGTATGACTGGGTGATAGTAAGACTGATAATTTACCAGACCTCGCCTCCTCCATTAAGGAGATAAACTTACCAACGAGTGTAGGAAGGCTCTGACCCTCCCAGAACACACGTCCTCTTGAGGCGCGCCTGCCTGAGTATTAACTCAGTCCCTTAACAGCATTTTATCTAATCACAGCCACAGCTGCCCAGGCTGGTAAATCGCTGAGATCACTGCCCTTCTAATGGAAAGTTTGGAAGGTCAGAAGAAGCAGAGGTGACTCCCAGCTGGGCTTTTGAGAGCTGACCTTTTGATTTCCCTGTATGGCTCTGTGGCAGAACCAAGTCCTCATTTCTCAAGAAGGCCCTTGTAATTGGTTTTCATACACTGGCAGCAGCGGAGGCTTTTAACGAGGGGGAGGCTCAGGCTTACATTCAAGGTATTAAAGATTTGAGAACTCGAAGGACCATCAGAAGCCATGTCTCTTGCCTTCCGTTTCCGCCATTTTTGGGGGCCATTTTTGTTTTCTTCTACCAACCCCCAGGTCCCCCTTCCAAGCCATTACATCTGAAAAACAGGCTTTCCTGAATATCCAATTCTGGAATCACTTCAGGTAACCTCTTCCCTCCTCCCAGATGTATTAAGGTACAATAGACAAACAAAAATTGTATTTTTTAAGGTAAATAACCAACAATTTGATACGTGTATACGTTGTGAAATGGTTACCACATTCAAGTTAACACATCCATCTCCTCCCATAGTTACGTGTGTGTGTGTGTGTGTGTGTGTGTGGTGTGTTTGGTGAGAACAGTTAAGATCAACTCTTCCAGCAAATTTTAAGTATACAATAGAGTATTATTAACTGTAGTCACCAGGCTGTACATTAGAGCTTCGGAATGTAATCATCTTACAATTGAAAGTTTGTTCCCTTTGATTAACATCTCCCCACGTCCTTCTCCCCCTGGCCCCTGGAAACTACCCACTGTTTTGATATCAGTCTAGGGGAAAAGAGGAGACATAGGGTCCATCTCTTATTCTTATGTGAGCTCTCTGCTGCTATGAGTTTGACTTTTTAAAATACTTTTTAAAGATGTAAGTGAGCTCATGCACTATTTGTCTTCTTATGTCTGGCTGATTTCACTTAGCATAATGTCCTCCAGGGGCATCCATATTTTCACGAATGGCAGGATTTTAAATGTTTGCTCTCTTCAGTAAAATATCCCAAGAATGACCTACATTTCCTTTGCTTTCTTTTAGGGTCACTTTTTCTAGTTTTCTCATTAGCAGAGACAGCTGGCATGGAGCGGACCTCATTTTGAAAGGAATAAAGACAGTAATTAAGTTACTGTTTAGTCTTTTCCTTTCTGAGCTAACTAATCCCAATTATTTTTAACCTTTACACATAGGCCCTTTATTTTCTGACCTTTTAATGAATTTTCACTGCTTGCTTCTGGTTCTTCTCCCGCGGTTACATAGTCTTCATAGTTTGCCAAAACTTTTCAATATCATAATGAAATGATTATATTCCCCCTAGTTGCAATAGCAAACTCCCGTACATTTTTGAGAAATACCTGATAACAATGATATGTCTAATTTTTCAGTTATATTTCTGTAAGGACGTTTTCCCTCCAAAGTGTCAGCTATGCTCTCTTCTTTATTTTTTATAGCTTAATGTCTTATCTACAAAATAAAATGATTACTTAAGATTTGTTCAAATAGCTATCAAAGCACTACTAGATATGTATGAGTGTGCTAGCTACTGTTAGAGATAGAAAATAGGTAGATGCTGTTAGGTCTCTGTGATACAAACACCACAGTGATGAGTATTGGGGAAGTGATACTATCTGAGCACCTCCTGTGTGCCCAATGCATACTTAACCTCTTCTAAACCTCCCAGAATCTTAAGAAAATGATTTCGTTGCCACTTTCCAGAGGAGCAAACTAAGGGTCACAGAAGGTGAATGCTTTGCAGACATTCTCATAGTTATTGAAATGGTAGAAAAAGTGCTGAGGCCAGGTGTGGTGGCTCATGTCTGTAATCCCAGCACTTTGGGAGGCCAAGGTGGGTGGATTACCTGAGGTCAGGAGTTCGAGACCTGCCTGGCCAACATGGTGAAACCCCATCTCTACTAAAAACACAAAAATTAGCTGGGCGTGGTGGCAGATGCCTGTAATCCCAGCTACTTGGGAGGCTGAGACAGGAAAATCACTTTAACCCAGGAGGCGGAGGTTGCAGTGAGCCGAGATCGGGTCACTACACTCCAGCCTGGGCAACAAGAGCGAAACTCTGTCTCAAAAAACAAACAAACAAACAAACAAACAACAACAAAAAAAGCTCTAGGAACTTAGACTTGCCTTCCCTTAGATCCAACACTTGGAATTGCCAAGCCTTTGATTATTTTTGCTGTCCTCACTGATAGGACCTTGGATCCCTTTCCCCATGAGTCAAGGATCATCTGGGGGGAAAAGCTGATATCAGTAATGACTTGAGAGATGCTGTTAGCCCCCAGGAGTCAGTGGGGGAGTTCGCAGGAGAAGGAATTACAAGCTATCAGGATCTTCTCAGTGGAATCACAGTAACCGAGTTGTTTGTGGCTTGTGAGGTAACACAGAAGAGGGTAAACACAGGGGCCCTGGGGCCAGGCTGGTTCTCATCCTGGCTTCTCCACTTACTGACTGCTCACTCAGCCTTGGGCAAAAGGCCTCACCTCTCTCTACTTCCAGTTTTTCATCCATAAAATTGGAATATCGATAGTGTCTTCCTTACTGAGTGGTTGGGCATATTATGTTTAAAGTGCTTAGATTTCAGGCTGGAATAGGTAAGTGCTGAGCAATTAGTAACCATCATCATCACAGAAATCTCTTTTCTCCCCAGGGTAGAGTGGGAGGGGAGCCTTTTAATGTCCATCTTTTTTGAAGCCATATCGTCGTACAGTAACCATGGCAACCAATTCCCCCAGATGTTTCCCTGACTTTTTTTTTTTTTTTTTTTTTTTTTGAGTAAAAACTTGAAAATCTTTTTTGGGAATCAAAGATCCCTAATTTTTCTGGAATGATGTGGTCTGTCTGTGTCCCCACCCAAATCTCATCCTGAATTGTAGCTCCCGTAATCCCCATGTGCCATGGGAGGGACGCAGTGGGTGGTAACTGAATCATGGGGTGGGGTTTTCCTGTGCTGTTCTCATGAAAGTGAGTAAGTCTCATGGGAACTGATGGTTTTTAAAGGGCAGCTCCCCTGCACATGTTCTCTTGCCTGCCCCCATTTAAGACTTTGCTTTTAACTGTCGGTGAAACCAAAGGTTACCCTGATTAAGCCCATCAAACTGCCTTGCTTGCTTTTAATCATTTACTTCTGGTTGATCTTAAAAACTCCCACTAGCAAATCACGTGGCCAAACAATATGTGACTCAATTCCCACTAGCTTCCTGGGGGGAGAACATCTCTGACTGTGTGTCACTATAGTAACAGGTGCTTAGAGTTGGTTTTCAGGAACTAGTAGTATTATTACCAGAAAGGGATCGCAATCAAGACCCCAGGAGAGGGTTCCTGGATCTCACGCAAGAAAGAATTCAGGGTGAGTCCACAGAGCAAAGTAAAAGCAAGTTGATTAAGAAAGTAAAGGAATAAAAGAATGGCTACTTCATAGGCAGAACAGCCCCCGAGAGCTGTTGATTGGTTATTTTTGTGGTTATTCCTTGATCATATGCTACACAAAGGGTGGATTATTGATGAGTTTTCTGGGAAAGGGGTGGGGGATTCCTGGAACTGACGGTTCCTCTTCTTTTTAGACCACATAGGGTAATTTATGGACATTGTCATGGCATTTTAAACTGTCATGGCACTGGTGAAAGTGTCTTTTAGCATGCTCATGCATTATGGTTGGCGTATAATGAGCAGTGAGAATGGCCAGAGGCCACTTTTAGTTGCCATCTTGGATTTGGCAGGTTTTGGCTGGTTTCTTTACTACATCTTGTTTTCTTTTACCAGCAGGGTCTTTCTGACCTGTATCTTTTGACCTCTTGTCTCATCCTGTTGACTAAGAATGTCTAACATCCTGGGAATGCAGCCCAGTAGGTTTCAGCCTTATTTTACCCAGTCCGTATTCAAGATGGAGTCACTCTGGTTCTAATACCTCTGACGCTAAGGAGCAGCTCTTGTTCGGTTCAAGCCAGTTCAGATCGCTAACCCTTCAACTGGGCCTGTGAGGGTGCCTCAACAGTGACTTTTGACATCAGAAGACCAAAAACTCCACCCTCATGTTAAGCCACCATTTTCTGCACACGTGTCCTATGAAGAACCATGTAGCTCAATTATGCTTGCACAGAAACCTGATTCCCTCACCTTTCCTACCACACAATCAAGTTTCCTCACACTTTAGACCACCTTGCTTCCTATCCCACAAGTACCCCCAAGCCCTGTATTCAGGGAGGAGGATTTGAGATTTGTTCTTGTCTCCTAGCACAGCAGCCTTGTGAATAAAATCTTCACTCTTTTGCAGAACCTGTCACCTCAGTGATTGGCTTGCAGCGTGTGGGCAGAATGAACCTGGCTCGATAACATCAGAGGCTGTAGGATGTACTATTTTTTTCCCCCTCAGGTTTTTTGCCAAGGCTGAGCCCGGCAGAAATGATTTTCAAAGGGTTGGGATAGTTTGTGTATTAGCTGACTCATTGAAGACTGCCTTTTCCAGGCATATTCCAAAGAATGTAAAGTTGTAAAAATAAAAACCCCCATTGGAACAGGTGTCATTTTCCACCAAGATGGGCTCGATCACACACAGCTTTCTGTCCTTTCTTGTGACATAGTTTACTATCATTTGCCTGATGTTTTGCTTAACTTTGTTATGTGCATCTATCTCATCTTTTCAACCACATTTCAGATTCCTTGAGGGGAGTCCTTGCTGAACCTCTTTGAAGTCTTTGGAGTTCTAAGTGTTCCTGACACATAGTTATCTCAGTTACATTTACTGAAAAAAAAGATTCTAAGAATGGGTACATCTATCCTTTCGGGGAATAAATATGATTAAAACGATAGAGGCTTTACTACAAAAATCAAAAATAAAACCTTGGGATATTCCTGGAAGCTAGTGTTTTCCTTAATTAACATAATCGATTCAGTAAATAGGGAGGAAACTATGTTTGAAAAAGGAACAGATTACCTACAGGGCTGAAATCTTGTCACACAGCACATTTGTAGTTTTCGTGTATTTTTCATTTTAAACAGGGATTATTAATTAAGCCCCAAAGGCTTTCTCTGCTCACAGTGCATTCTGAAAAGCACCAATCTCTTTCTAAACAAAAGAGACTCCAACTACTTTGTAATCAGAAGACTGGCTAATGGGCTGGTTGAATGCTACTGAGTTGCTTAGTTAAAGTTCCACTAAAAACCTGAAATACCAATGCTCTCCTATTCATTTATTCGTTCATTTATTCTTCATTCCAAAGGGAATTATTGAGTACATACTATGTGTAAGACATAGCTTGTCTAACACCGTGTGATGGTTAGTATTGAGCATCAACTTGATGGGATTGAAGGATGCAAAGTATTGTTGCTGGGTGCATCTGCAAGGGTGCTGCCAGAGAAGATGAACATCTGAGTCAGTGGACTGAGAAAGGAAGGCCTACCTTCAATCTGGGTAGACACAATCTAATCAGCTGCCAGCATGGCCAGAATAAAAGCGGGCAGAGGAACGTGGAAAGACTAGACTGGCTGAGTCTTCTGGTCTCCATCTTTCTCCCCTGCTGGATGCTTCCTGCTTTTTAACATTGGACTCCAGATTCTTCAGCTTTGGGACTCTTGGACCTTCGACCACAGACTGAAGGCTGCGCTGTTGGTTTCCCTACTTTTGAGGTTTTGGGACTTAAACTGGGTACCCTGTTACTCAGCTTGCAGATGGCTTATTACGGGTCCTTACCTTGTGATCGTGTGAGTCAATACTCCTTAATAAACTGTCCTTTACGTATACACCTATCCTATTAGTTCTATCCCTCTAGGGAACCCTGACTAACACACACAGGCAATATCACCAAGCTGACAAAAATCAGACAATAGATGGTCAAAGCCAAAGCACACCAGGGCTGTCTATCCTGGGGATACAAGGGTTAGTCAGTGGACAAATCCTTCCTCCAAACTCAGTTCCAACGCTACCTCCTCTATGAATCTATCCATTTCCCCTTGCATTCCCAGAGTTTTTACCCAATACCTCCTTTTTCACATATTTCCTTTTGTGTTATATTATTGTTACCTTGTATGCAGTGACAGGCAGTGGTAAGAATACGAATCTTAGAGGCAGGTTGAGATTCGCATCTTTGCTTTAACCCTTACTTGCTCTGTATCCTTGAACACATTAATTAACCTCTCTGACCTCTTTCTTCACCCATGAAATAAGGATAATAGCAGTTTGCTCCGAAATACAATATATGTGATGTATTTCATGCGCATAGAGATAATAGCAATTATAACCAACACATACAGCACTAACTACATTTTTCTAAGTACTTTATGTATATTAACCCATTTGATTTTCACAATAATTCTTTTAATACTTTGGTTACTTCAGATTCATAGATGAGCAACTGAGACGCAGACAGATTGAGGAAATCCCTCAAAGTCACACCGTGAGTTAAATGGTGGATCTGAAGTTTGATTGGAGGCTTATTGCCTGCTGTGTTTATCATCTTACCACTCTGTGCTACTGATTTTTCTAGAAGAACATGGTAAGCATGAATAAGTTGTAACTATGACTGTCCCTATTATAAACACAATTTTACTTATCTTTTCTTTTCATTTTCAAGCTGTAATATAGCATTTTTTAAAACTTTTATTTTAAATTCAGGGGTACAAGTACAGGCTTGTTACATAGGTAAACGTGTGTCATGGGGGTTTGTTGTACAGAGTATTTCATCACCTAAGCATTAAGTCTAGTACTCACTAGTTATTTTTCCTGATCCTCTCCCTCCTCCCACCCGCCACCCTCCGACAGACCCAAGGGTATGTTGTTACCTTCAGTGTGTCCATGTGTTCTCATCATTTAGCTCCCATTTATAAGTGAGAACATGTAGTATTTGGTTTTTTGTTCCTGTGTTAGTTTGCTAAGGATAATGGTCTCCAGCTTCATCCATGTCCCTGCAAAGGACATGAACTTATTCTTTTTTATGGCTGCATACTACCCTGTTAATAACATCTTGAAACAAAAATTATGTCATAGTCACTTATATGCCTCTCACTCCTGTGCTTTCCACATAGTAGGTCCACAATATTTCTTTGTGGACTTGAACTGAAATGACTGCCATAACAAAAAAGCAAAAACAAACTAACAAAAATCTAAGAAATATACTGTTCAATTTGGGTTGTGTCCATTTTTGCGGATAAATTTTTTTCTATGACTCTGGAGCCTTGTCTAGAACGCAAATTCTTGAATACTTTAGAATATCACCCTCCATTTGAGTCATTTCACAGCTCACTGGCCTCCAGTTCTCTTCTTTCTCTCTCAACGCATCACTACAAGTCATTTTTAGAAAATAATTCTCACCCTCAATTCCAGATTTGCAACTTTTATTTATTTACAGGCTTGCAAATAGTCACCTGCCCAGTGTTCCTGGGGAACAGGCATCTATGCTAAAAAGGACAAAGAATACAGATATCCTACGTCTTCTGTACTTGGAAGTGTAGAGATAAGAGGAATGAGGGTGGACTTGCCAACCTTTTCAATTGGTTGGATGACTTCTTACCTATCAGAGATTATAGACTAGAAATTGATAACAGAATTTACAAGTCTGGGTACAACATGAAGACAGGTTATTTTCATTTTGTTATCCAAGCTTTATTGTTTGTTTCGAAATGAAGGCTCACTCTGTCATTCAGGCTGGAGTGCAGTGGCACAATCTCGGCTCACTGCAACCTCTGCCTCCCGGGCTTAAGAGATTCTCCTGCCTCAGCTTCCTGAGTAGCTGGGACTGCAGGCGTGTGCCACCACGTCTGGCTAATTTTTGTATTTTTAGTAGAGATGAGGTTTCACTATGTTGGCCAGGCTGGTCTCGAACTCCTGACCTCAGGTGATCCGCCTGCCTCAGCCTCCCAAAGTGCTGGGATTACAGGCGCGAGCCACTTGCCCAGCCTATTTTGTTATTCAAATTAAATACATATTTTCTTACAGGTCTTAATTCTCCAGCAGATGTTTGTCTAAGCACTCGCTATGAGAAGACAGGGAGCTGAGTCAGTCCAGAAGATACTGTTGAGGTCAGTGGATTCTCAGATTAATCCATCAATGAGAAAAATTGTGTATACTACAAAATGGACCATTGGGTATCGTGTTGCAAAAAAAAACAACAACAAAACAAGAAAACAGTGGACCAAATGTTTGTTTGTTTTTCCCTTTCTTGCTTCAAGCTGTTATTTTGATGACGGTCATTCACTCTGATAAGGCCTTGATAAAAATAAGTTGCATGTTGAAAAATATAAGCAAAAAAGCATCACATATTTGAGTTCAATGGACATTTCCTTGACTAGAAATTTATAGGTAATGAACTTCAGCCCCTTCTCCAAAGTAGAAATTGCTTTTGGCCATCAGTTATTTTTTTCCCCCATTCGACCCATCTGAGTATTTGCTCAGTCCCAGACGTGATGATGGGGACTGTGGCTACAGAGGTGATCAACTGAGTTTCTGTTTTAGAAGACATCACCATTTAGTTGTAGAAAAAGGCACCTAAGCAGTAAAGGTTTTGTGTGCGGGATGAGGGGATGTCAAATTCAAGGAGCTGAATTTAGGGTGGACCATGAAGCTTCTCTGGGCAGGTTTCCTCAGTGAGGGTCCTCTGAGATGCGTCTTGGAGGATGTGTAGGAGATTTCCCTCAACTACTTGAAGAGTTTTCCCAAACAGCCTCTGCTCAACCATATCTCCTAAGGAGACCTTCCCTGCTTCTGCAGTAGTTAGCAATGTCAGAAGAGTCAAAAACCTCCATTTTCAAAATAAACATCTTTCATTTTCTTTTTTTTTTTTTTAAGAAACAGCGTCTAACTCTGTTGCCCAGGATGGAGTGCAGTGACACAATCATAGCTCACTGTAGCCTCGAACTCCTGTACTCAGGAGATCCTCCCACCTTGACCTCCCAAGTAGCTAGGGCTACAAACATGTTCCACCACAGCCAGCTAATTAAAAAAAAAAAATTTTTTTTTAGAGATGGGGTCTGGCTATGTTGCCCAGGCTGCTTTCAAACTCCTGGTCTCAAGTGATCCTCCTGCCTCAGCCTCCCAAAGTGCTGGGATTATAGGAATAAACCACCGTGCCTGGTCTGTCTAATCCTCTTTTCTATCCATCTTCTTTTCCCTCTTGATAAAAGATAAAGTATTCATCACTGAGCAGATGTTACATCTGAAAACCCACAGGGTAAGGTTGCCAGGGGCAAACAACTTGGTGGTGTTTAGGATACCAGGACTTGTTACAGTGGAGTGTCCTATAAATATTTCTTCCTCTGAGCTTCAGGCCCACTGGAGTTTGCAAAACATCAGATTCCAAAAGGCAACATGAAATTTGTTCCTAAACAGGTAAGAATCAAGTTATATGGAAAGACACAATGGTTTCCACTTCCGAAGTTTTGTCTCCTGCACTGGTCTGGCACAATACTCAAATGACTATCATTAGATTATTAAGGACTGTATTTATCAGCTAGGGGCTGCCTTCACGAAGTATCACAGACTGTGAGGCTGAAACAACACAAATTTGTTTTCTCACAGTTGTAGAGGCTGTAAGTCTGAGATCAAGCTGTCAGCAATGTTAATTTTTTTCTGAGTTCTTTGTCCTGGACTTACAGATGCCTGTCTTTTCCTCTGATTTCACATGGCCTTTCTTCTGGGTGTGTCTGTGTTCTAATTTCTCCTCCTTACAAGGACATTAATTACATTGTATTGGGACCTACATTAATTATCCCATTTAACCTTAATTATCTCTTTAAAAGACTCTATCTCATAATATAGTCACGTTCTGAGATACTAGGGGTGAGAACTTCAACATATACATTTGGGGAGACACAATTTAGCTCATAACAAGGACATTGTTGCTATTTTTTATCCTTTGGTGAATTGCAAATATCATCTTTATATACTGATACAACACCTGCAAACTATCTTAATTCATAAATAACTGAGCACATTCAATTAGTTATCAAGTCCTTTTAACTATAACTCCAACATACTTTTGAAATAGGTTCTGTCATGGTTTGAGTTATGTCCCCCGCTAATTCCTATGTGGAATTCCTAACCTCCAGCCATCACAGTGTGACCTTATTTGGAAATAGAGCCTTTGCAGATATAATTAGCTAAGAAGAAGTGATGCTGGAGTAGAGAGGGCCTGTAATCCAATATGACTGGTGTCCTTATAGAAAGGGGAAATTTGGACATAGGGACAGGCATGCAAAGAAGGAAGACGATGTGAAGACACGCAGGAAAACACCATGTGAAGAGGAAAACAGAGATCAGGGTGATGCAGCAGAAGACAAGGGATGCCAGCAAACCATGGAGAGCTGTGAGAGAAGGCATGGAACACATTTTGCCTTACAGCCCTCAGAAAAATCCAGCTCTGTTGGCTTGCACTTCTAGCCTGACAAGACATTTCTGTTATTTAAGCCACCCAGTTTGTGGTATTTTGTTATGGCAGCCCTATCAAACTAATATAGGTTTGCTTCTCTATATGCCTATCATTACTACTAAAATTGAGATCTTTGTTATTTCTCACCTGGTCTATTGCTATCAACCTTTGACACCATCGCCATTGCAAAACCTTCCCCTGTCATCTATCCTCTGCCCAGCTGCCTAGTGATCTTTCTAAAATTTGGTTGGGTTTGGTAGCTCATGCCTGTAATCTCAGCACTTTGGGAGGCTGAGGCAGGCAGATAACTTGAGGCTGGGAGTTTGAGACCAGCCTGATCAACATAGCAAAACCCTGTCTCTACTAAAAACACAAAAATTAGGCCTGGTGGCATGCACCTATAATCCCAGCTACTCGGGAGGCTGAGGCAGGAGAATCACTTGAACCTGGGAGGCGGAGGTTGCAGTGAGTGATCAAACCACCGCACTCCAACCTGGGCAACAGAGTGAGACTGTCTCAAAAATAAAATAAAATAAAATAAAATTAAATTAAATTAAAATAAAATAAAATAAAATAAAATATATAAAATAAAATATAAAATAAAATATAAAATAAAATAAAATAAAATAAAATAATTCAAGTGTCCCCTTGTAGGAATGTTCACCACTGGTCTCAGGATATATTCCAAGATCATCAGCCCAACAGACAAGACTCTTCATTAATAAAATAACTTCTCTTCCCTGAACATTATTTATCCAATGTTTAGATCTTCTAAGTTTCTTCTTAGTGTACAGAATTCATTTGGGCATGAAATGAAAAGAATGACCCACTCCAAGGAAGCTATCAATCAGGAGGTTTTATGACTATCTTCAAGGTTAGAGATCACCAGGGTCCCAGAGCAGAATTCTGTCTCCACTTAGAGTTTGTGTCTATAAAACCCAATTGTTTTGAGCTCTTGGCCAATGTGTTTGACAAGCCAGCCCTTGACAGCTTTTTGGTCATCCATCCAGGAGGGCTCCACTGATGAAATTCTGCCAAGGATGTAGCTTAACTTCAATGTTTTATGACTGAATTTCTCTCTCTCTCTCTTTCTTTGTCTTGCTAGTTATGCTAACCACAAATAATCAGCTTCATTATGCTAGGTTAGAAGGATGCTCTTCCACAGAAAATTACCCACATCAAATAAAAAGCTATTCCATATGGCAGTCCCTTTCATCACAGGACCAGTTAAACCTTGACCACACAATTTGCATCTGTCTTATTGGCTTGGATGTTTGCCAGTATGTTGGTGTTCTGTGTCTTCGGTGACAAATTCAACCTAGCAAATTCTTTGCAGGGTTTCCTTTATGCTTAGATTTTTCATAGTTCTTTCTGTTTTGTCCTCAGGGCAAACTGTAAACCTCATAGACACTTCTCCTGGAAATCATTCAATGGGCACCAAATATTTATCAAACATCTACAATATACCAAGCACTCTATAGAACTCTAGGACTGCTGTGATTCTATAAAAGATGAGGCTTTTGACTCATCATTGAGTGGGTTTGTGTTTCAATGCATTTGTCTAGTTGTGGGTATGAGTTATTCTAGAATAATACCCCGTTTGCCTCTCCTTACAGCTAGGAGAATAAAAACTGTTGTCTGTTGCCAGTTCACTTTTTGCCTTATTTCCTGCTGTGTCTCTACTCATCTCTTTCTCTCAAGTTCTCTCTCTCTCTCCAGCCACATTGTCATTCGTGTCCCAACTTATCCTCTGCTCTTTCCTCTCTATGCCTCTACTTCCCTCTACTCTTTCCTGGAATGCCCTTCCCATCTTTCATCATTCAGCTCAAGCCACATGTCTTCCATAAGGCTTTGTTTTTTTCTTTTTTAAATCTTTCACCTCCCAGTTAGAATTGCTCATTCCCTACAGTTCTTTTGAGCTTTAATTTTTGTTTAAAATGCTGTTGCATTTTAATCTTCTTTTGTACTATAGAAACCTGTTTACACTTCCATCTCTAACAGAGAGGTTGAAGAGTCAAGTCAGAAAGTCAAATCTTGGCTCAACCATTCATCTAGCTGTATAACCTTGGATAAGTGCCTTAGTTTCTCTTTCCTCTTTTATAAATGGCAGGATAAGGATGACATTTGCCTTAGAGCAAATATTTTATTTCTTTCTTTTTCACATGTGACTCTGGCTGGTGAGTTTGTACATAAGCAACATGTGACATTTTTAGGCTTAGCATTTAATTGATGAAGTCATATGCTCTCCAGAGCTCCCTTTCTCCTCTTACAATGCCAGCCAACAATATTTCAGACACCAACTAGGAACGTTCCTGATAAAACATTCCAGAATATTCTGCTAGCCTGGTCCCAGAGTAGCAAACTCTTCAGCGGACTGCAGTAGACAAGCAGCATGAGTGAGAAGTAAACCTCTCCTATTTTAAGCCTCCGGGACTCGGGTGTTGTCTGTTACTGCAGCATAGCCTAGACTGTCCTGACTCATGCAGAGAGTTATTGTGAAAATTAAGTATGATAATGTAAATAGAATGCTTGGTGATACTTGCAGCTGAGATGTGTTTAATTACTGTCAACGCCATTCATGAAGCACACCACGAGGTGGGGATGATGTCAATTCTGACTTATTTATGTACAGCCATTCAATTTCAGTATTATTTTTTGACGTGGTCTGAAAGATGCCCTAAGTGAAGAAGCGTTATTAAGTTAGCTATGTGGCCTGTGTTTCCTCTTAATGTATTGTTCTGTCTGAAATTAAGCCCTCTAGCCTGTCTTGAACTTATTTACTTGGAACAATCAATAGAAATACTTTATTAAGTGGCCTTGGTCTGAAAAGAATGTCAGGATTCTCTGAGGTGCCCTCTATGAGGTGGGATATAACCTTCCATCACCCTGATGGCAGAGGAAAGGTGCACAGACAGTGCCTGCCAGGGGGGCTGTATCTCCCAGATGCAGATGCTCTTTGGTGTCATGTTTGGGAGAACTCGTTTTGGAGTCACAGAGATCTGCATTCAGAACAGACTCCACCATTTTCTGGCTCCGTGTACCTAGCGAAGCCGATTAACCTCTTGACACTACAGTTTTCTGTGCATAAAATGTAAAAAGGAATACTGCCTATCTCATAAAATGTTGTGAGAATCAAATGAGATAACACATATAAAACACTTGGCGAGGTGCCTGATGTGTAGTAAGCTCCCAATAAATGGTAACTATTATTATTACAGCAAGTTGCAGCTTAAACTACATTTTCTGCCAAGCGCTCCACAGAAGCCATTCAACTGTGAAGTTCCTATTACAACAGGAAGGAAAAAGAAGAAAGCAAGCAGGGACCTTCCGAGTTGGCTCGGGAAAGGGAAGATAACTCTTCTGTGTTGTCTCTTTCCTGTTCATTACCTTCCTCCACAGAACGACTGGTAGGAAGCAAAGCACAAGTACTTGACCTTGGGCAGCCCCCAAGAACTCCATCTAGGCCTGCAGGATCAGTTAAAGCCACAATAACAGCTACAATTTCAAAGTTTCTCTGGGGTCTTCCTGTGGTTTTGGGACCTTCTCTAGGAAGAAACAAACAAGCAAACAACAATAACTCTCAAATAAGTTTTTCCGCGGTAGTGCAAAATCCATAATGACAAAGCTCAGGACAATGGGAAGTTAACTGTTTTTTATGTTCATGTGAATAGTGGTTCTTTCTCTCTCTCTCTTTTTTTTTTTTTTTTGAGACAGAGTCTCGCTCTGTTGCCCAGGCTGGAGTGCAGTGGCGCGACCTCTACTCACTGCAAGCTCTGCCTCCCGGGTTCACACCATTCTCCTGCCTCAGCCTCCCAAGCAGCTGGGACTACAGGTGCCCGCCACCACTCCCGGCTAATTTTTTGTATTTTTAGTAGAGACAGGGTTTCATCATGTTAGCCAGGATGGTCTCGATCTCCTGACCTTGTGATCCACCCGCCTCAGCCTCCCAAAGTGCTGGATTACAGGCGTGAGCCACAGTGCCTGGTTGGTTCTTTCTCTTTAAAAAAGTATTTATTTTTATTTTATTTTAGATCAAGGGCACATGTGCAGGTTTGTTTCATGAGTGTATTGCATAATGCTGAGGCTTCTGGAAAACCCCTCACCCAAGCAATGAACATAGTACCCAGTAAGTTTTTTGTTTTTTTTGTTTTTTGTTTTTTTTGGTGGAATCTCGCTCTGTCACCTAGGCTGGAGTGCAGTTGTGCAATCTCAGCTTACTGCAATCTACACCTCCTGGGTTCAAGCGATTCTCCTGCCTCAGCCTTCTGAGTAGCCAGGACTACAGGTGCATGCCACCATGCCTGGTTAATTTTTGTATTAGTAGAGACGGGGTTTTGCCGTGTTGGCAAGGCTGGTCTTGAACTCCTGACCTCAAGCCGTCCTCCCACCTTGGCCTCCCAAAGTGTTGGGATTACAGGTGTGAGCCACCGCACCCAGCCCCTCCCTGCTTTTGAAGTACCCAGTGTCTACTGTTTTCATTTTTATGCCCATGTATACCCATTGTTTAGCTCTCACCTATAAGTGAGAACATGTGGTATTGGATTTTCTTTTCCTGCATTAATTTGCTTAGGATAATGGCCTCCAGCTACAACCATCTTGCTGCAAAGGACATGATATCATTCTTTTTATGGCTGCATAGTATTCCATGTTGTATATATAGAGTGGTTCTCTTTGAATGAAGAGTTTATTTGGATGTTATGATGATTTCACTTTCCTCTCCTGGCCCGGGACAAGAGTTTCTTTCATCCAGGAGGGTAAAGAAACAAAGACTCCTGAAGACTCTGTTCTGAGAGTAGGTCATAGCCTCAAAGCAGCCAGGGTCTAAGCCAGAAGCAATCAAAGGCTGATTCTAGTCTATGCCTTATTTTATAAATACATTTTAATTGAGACATAGCCATGCCGATTTGTTTACATATAATATACGACTGCTTTTGCATTACAGATGAAAGTTAAATAGCTGCAACAGAGACATTATGGCCTGCAAAATCTAACATATTTATAAAAGTTTTCTGAACTTTTGTCTAAGGTGAGAGATTACCAGTAAGGGATTTCTGACGGGATATGATTTGAACTAAGGAGTAGCGATGCCTGGTACCCAGTTTCATATGATTTCCTTTTTCCCTGTTTTGTGATTGCCCTCATTGGCCTTTTCCTCTCCCAATCTTATTGCATTCAGGCATTGTCCTCCTCCTAGTGTTGCCTTGGAGGGCTGAGGTCTAGGGGTCTGGAGCAGAAAAGACAGGCAGAGAAGCCTGGAATATGATGATAAGGCCAGAAGAGGCCAAGAAGTGAGTAACATTGGAGTAGCAAATGAGAGGGGCTGGCCACAAGGCCATTACATTCAGGACCACTTTGATTCATGTATCAGTTGCTTATTGAACACCAGCTATGTGCTGAGCACTGTAACAGACTACTTCCTAGTGAGCTATGCAGGAGAGGACTGAATTTCCTGCAGTAATGCAGAATGGAAGTGAGACCCTCCACAATTCCTGCCCCCTTCCTGTACATACTATATAGAATCCCCTCCCTTGAGTCTATGTGGGGCCAGTGAATGGGATTGGATATGGCTCCTATGGTTTGGTTACAAATCAATTGACTTCAAATTCATCAAAAGACATATTATCTGGCTGGACTTGACCTAATCAGACAAGTCCTTAAAAGGGACAGAGTTCTTCCTGACATCAAGATAGAAGCATGAAGAGAACTCAGTGCATCCTTGCTGGCTTGATAATGGGGTGATGGCAGAATGTGGCAAGGAAGCAGGTGGCCTCTTGGAGCTGAAAGCAGCCTTTGGTTGACAGCTAGAAAGGAAACAGGACCTCAGTCCTGCAGTTGCAAAGAACTGAATTCAACAGTCTGAATGAGTTTGGAAGTGGATTTATCTCCAGAGCCTACAGGTTGGAACACAGCCTTACTGACAGCTCTATTTCAGTCTTGTAAGACCTGAGCAGAGGACCCAGGAATGCCATGCACGCAGATATGTAGAACTGTGAGTGGGTGTTCTTATCAGCTGCAAAATGTGTGATAATTTGTTATGCAGCAATAAGAACCAATGCAGGGGAAATGAGTTGTTTTATTTGGATATTAAAGAAAGATTAGTCCCCGAACACTGAAGAACTTAGGGCTGATTTGGATAAACGATGGATCTTTCTGGGAGATATTGAAAACAGGTAGAGAGGATATAAAATGCAATTGAACTCTGGGTAACTTTGGGAAATAAGGTAGCTTACAGGGGTTATTGCTTCTTTTTGCTTTTCTCTTCCTTGGAACTTATCTCCCTTTTGTAATAAAACAAAAATAAAGAAAACAATCTCCAGGGTAAATGCAAGGCAGATGTCAGATGGCCAGAGGCTGGTGGTCTCTCTACAAAGTAAGTAGACAATTTCTGCACTGCCTGGAGGATTGAAGCCTTCACTCTTCTCAGGCAAACATTCAGGTATCTGACCTCTGGAGCTCCTGGATGCTACTGTTCAGAGAAGATGCCCAGAGCAATACCATCTTCAAGTCACTGACTCATAAAACTTCAAGCTGATCAAGCTCATTCCTCTCATTTTAAGGTAAGGCAGCTGGATTCTTAGAGACACTACATTGTTTATGTAAGGCCATACATCTGATTAGTGGTAAAATTAGGACAATAATCCAAGTTCTGTAACTTGGAGTCCAGGTCTCTTTCCTCCTTTCTCTAAAGATACAAGAGGATCCTTTCATTTTAAAGTTAGGAGGAATCTTAGCTCTCATGTAGAATAAGACTCTCATCAGAAAGACGAAGAAACAGAGTCACAAAGTTGGGGACAGAATCTCACTAAGATCACTCACAAGGTCATGAAAATTACAGGATCAGCATTCAGATTTAACTTTTTAACCCAAGTGTTTTTTGTTGGTGGTGGTGGTGGGGGTTTTTGTTTGTTTTTTGTTTGTTTGTATTTGTTTGTTTGTGTTGAGACAGAGTCTCACCCTGTCACCCAGGCTGGAATCCAGTGGAGTGATCTGGGAGCACTGCAACTCCCGCCTCTCAGGTTTAAGCAATTCTCCTGCCTCAGCCTCCCAAGTAGCTGGGACCGCAGGCATGCACCACCATGCCCGGCTAATTTTTGTATTTTTGGTAAAGATGGGATTTTGCCATTTTGGCCAGGCTTGTCTTGAACTCCTGACCTCAAGTGATCCACCTGCCTCAGCCTCTGAAAGCACTGGGATTGCAGGTGTGAGCCACCAAGCCCAGCCTAATTCAATTGTCTTATATCAATCAGTGCCAATGTAGTTTTCTCCAGGCTATGTGAATGTTAATGGCATTAATAAATAACTTTTGAATGTTGATGTATTCAGAAATAACTTAAAAAAAATATCCTGACACTTGTAGCAAGGACAGGAACATATTTGCTACTTTGTGCTTTAGCCTGGAAGCCTAAGTTACATCCTTGGAGCCTCACTGAACCTCTGTGCTGGCTCTAGGGGGAGCATTTGCCGTCAGACATCAGGCGCATTTTACTGGTGGGTTGGTCCTTGAGGGTGACCTGTGTTTTTGAGAGTGCTGTCTCCTGTGGCCACAGAGGCAAGAAAAGCTGACCAGCCCCACTTGTGTAGTGATTGGGTATATGCATTCAAAGCTGGTTCTGCAAAACCAGTCACTTATATTAGAGGATGCAGGCAGAAAAGAGCCCCACATAGGGCTTAGATCACCACAAGAGCGTTTCCTGTGCTTGTCACCAGGGAGTTAGCATCTCCTCCACGTCCTGCTGATCAGACATTTCCTTCAGTGTGGCTGGAAGCATTTACCCCAATATGGGATTCATTTGGGAAAATATGGCACAGAAGAGGTTTTATGAGATCTCAGGAGAGAGTTGAAGACTAGAATGGCCTGGAAGAAGGGAAGAGGACTAATATTTGTTGATACTCACTGTGTGTCAAATATTGTATTCGGTTCTTTTACGTACAACAAAATAACATAGATAAAAATTTACCGAGTGTTTACTTTGTTCTATTGGATGAAGTTTGCATCTCAGTTTATTAGAGCCTGGTATGGTTTGACCCTGTGTCCCTACCTAAATCTCATCTTGAATTGTACTCCCATAATCCCCACGTGTTGTGGGAGGGACCCAGTGGGAGATGACTGAATCATGGGGGCAGTTTCCCCCATACTGTTCTCGTGGTAGTGAATAAGTCTCACGAGATTTGATGGTGTTGTCAGGGGTTTCTGCTTTTGCATTTTCCTCATTTTCTCTTGCCGCCACCATGTAGGAAGTGCCTTTCGCCTCCTGCCATGATTCTGAGGCCTTCCCAGCCATGTGGAACTGTAAGTCCAATTTAACCTCTTTTTCTTCCCAGTCTTGGGTGTGTCTTTATCAGCAGTGTGAAAAAGACTAATATAGAGCCCAAGGATGGTATATTGGAATTACATGGAATACAGAAACTACTCGTTGTCAGTAATAACGCAGAGAAGAAATGACACTGTCTCCAGGACATCTGAATGTGGCAGATTCTCTCTTACTTGGCCTGGGCAAGGGATGAAGATTTTCAGCCAACTACATATTTTTATTGAAGGGAAAGGGCCAAGGATCACTTCAAGTGCTCCCTAAGTTTGCGTTAATTGGTGCCAGTTTCATCAGTGTTAAAAATGATGTGGAAATGGACTTTCTCCTTGCATGGTATGTGTGAAGAGTCCAAGTTGGATCACTGCTATCCTCTGAAGCAAAATCTAGCTGTTTCACTGGGAACAACTGTAAAACCATCATCTCTTGAGTGGAATCAATGTCTACGTGAGAGGATTTCACAGTGTTTGTCATCTGCAGAATCTCAGCTGTTCCTAAACAAGGCTGATTATGAAACGCCCTGACGCTGCGGAAGAAATGTGCACACGGTGAGGGTCAGGGGCATTTGTGTGTTTCTGGGGATGCTGGTGGGCTCCCAGTCAGCCCTCCAATTCCATCTTGGGTTGAAGGGTTGTCTCATTCTGGCTTCATTAATCAGGCTCCCTCAGCCATACTGAAATTTTCTGTTTCTTTAATGAAAGATACCCTTCCTTCTGTGCTTTGAAATGGGTGTTTCTTCTATATGGAACATTTCTCTTGCCTTTCCTTAGCCCCCACTCCCCACTTTTATAACCTGTCTGTGCTAAGAACAAGCTTCTTCCGATCTCAGACCGAACATCCCTTCCTCAGGAAAGACATTTATGGTTTCTTCATCTCCCAAGACTGGGTTAGATCCTGTGATAACTTTCGTCCCCACCTCCAGGCATTTTACTCCTAGGTTGGAAGCTTTCTGTGAGGGGAGGGTCATATTTATCTGTTCAGTATTAGATTTCACTTGACCGGCATAGCACCAAGCACACAATCAGCCTACAGTAAATGCCTCCTGAGCAAAAAGCTTTTTTTTTTTTTTTTTTTTTTTTGGAGACAGAGTCTCCCTCTGTTACCCAGGTTGGAGTGCGGTGGTGCGATCTCCGCTCACTGCAACCTCCCCCTTCCAGGTTCAAGCAATTCTTCTGCCTCAGCATCCAGAGTAGCTGGGATTACAGGCGCCCACCACCACACCTGGCTAATTTCTGTATTTTTAGTAGAGATGGGGCTTCGCCGTGTTGGCCAGGCTGGTCTCGAACTCCTGACTTCAGGTGATCTGCCCCTCTTGGCCTCCCAAAGTGCTGGGATTACAGCCATGGGCCACTGTGCCCAGTTTGAGCAAACAACTTTTATCCCAGGTTCTTATTCAAAATGGTTAACATAGTGTAGATTTCACTAAACATTGATGGAATACGTTGAACATCTAGAGTGGAGGTCAGCAAGCTATATGGTTCATGGGCCAAATCCAGCCTGCCACCTGGCTTTGTAAATAAAGTTTTATTGGAACACAGTTATAATCACGCTTATTTGTTTATACCTTGTTTACGATTGCTCCTGGCTACAGCAACAGAGTTGAGTAGTTGCAATAAAAATTATATGACACACAGTGTCAAAAAGTACTTACTATCTGGCCAACCCCCTGGTCTAGATTATTTCCCTTCAAGTTCAGGAAGAGACGCAAGTAAACAGCCACTCTAAATTACTTCCTCTACTTTTGATTTTTCAATCGTCTCTTATAACCACATTTAGTCTTCCCACATGTCTTCAAACTCCAGAGTTCTAAACATCACACACTAAAAAAGGCCAAGGCTTAAAAACCAAAAATGCTTAGAAGAAAATAGTTGTTCTTATGAGTTGTTTTATTTAGCTATTAAATGAAAGATTTGTCCCAGAAAGCCAAAAGCCATTCAAAAATATTTCTAGTTTTGAGATTTCTTTCATTGTCTGCCTAATCCAATTGCACCAACTTCCAAAGCACAGATCGAATTTCCATCTTCCGGGAGGCCTGCTGTTCATTCCATCTCTTAGAACGTCTTCTTTCTTGGAGGTTAACCCTATAAAACTTAATGTTTGAGCCATTTATTCAGGGCTCCCTGGTGACAGCTGTTATGTTGTCTTATGCCATTATTTAATGTATATTAATTTTATTTTTCCAATTAGATGCTAAACCCTGGAGGGTGAGGTCGTTCAATACAAAGCTTGAACTAAAAGTTTTGTAAAGTGTAGTTTGTATCTTCACAAACCAGTTCATACACATGGGCTTATATAAGATTAAATATCCACATTTCACTCAAGTTTTGCTTCAACTACTTACATAGAGCCTCCAGCCCCTTTAGAATGCTCCCAGCATATTTCTGGGAATCTCCCAAGGTTGTTTCATTTGTGCCTCATTAATCAGGCTATTAGCTATGGTCACTAAGGGAGGTGCAATGTGCTCTTCTTGTCCTGCACTGCTAGCCCGTGTTGTTTCTTCTGCCTCTTGAGCTGGCTGAGGGTATCAGTGCAATCACACCAGCATGCTATCTTCTGTGCTCTCCAGGTCAGATTATTACTTACAGTCCTTATGGTGCTAGAGCCACATTGTGTAACTGTGAATTCATGCAGGAGGTGAATAAAATCATGCCACCTCTTTGCTGCTTTGCCATCTGGGCCACAGAACATCTCAGTTTGACTCACATCATCAGAGCTCCAGCAGCTTCTGCTCTCTCCATGGGCCTGTGCAGGAGTTTCCGGGTTGAGTAACATAAGACCGCCATACTGGGGGGAAGTCCATTTGGTCATACGGAGGAGAAGCAGTGCCAGTCAGACCCCATGTGTTCCAGCCACTTCAGCCAATGCACCATGCATAAGAGCGAAGTAGTTCTCTTGCATATGCAGTTTCAGCAGATGCCACATGGTAAAGAATGGAGGCTCCAGATATACAACCCCAGGTGAGCCATTCCAACCATCTCCAGCCTTCATTACCCTAGACATTGTGGAACATGGACATGGGCTTTCAAATTCCTGATCCACAGAATCATAGGCATATTAAAATGCCATTCTTTCATGCCATTAAGTCTGGGGCTATTTTGATATGCAGCAATAAATAATTGGAGCACTTCTTTCTATTTTTTTTCTTGAAAGATCCTGTAATAAATACATGTAGGTCAACCACTCTACTGACAAACCCAACATGCCTACACAAGTCATATTCTCAGAAATAAACATAATCTAGCTTCTTTCAGGCTAGGGCCTTCACTTCAAAACGTGACAGGTATCTGTCAAATGAAGGAGCAAAGGAAGGATTTAAACAAGAAAAGGAGGGAGGAAGAAAAGAGGCTCATGGTTTCAACAAAGAAAATGTGAAATGGGGTTTAAGTAGGGTATCATTGGCATAAACCTTCCCAAGTGATTTCAAAACGTTCCACCAGCTTCACCACACCAAAGCTTCAAGCACCCTTTGTTTGATGCCAGCATTTGAGCATGTTGGTAGGACCACCCACCATGCCCTCCTTCTCTGCCCACTGGCATTAACCTGCCCATTGTCTCCACTTAGGGAAGCTACACTCCAGTTAGGGAAGCTCCACTTAGGGAGCTGTTCCTTGAGCAGGGATAGATCTCACCATCCTGGCACAGGCTGCCTTTGCAGACAATATCTACTGAGGTAGCCTGCAATGGTGGGGTCTGCCCAATGTGTGTGATTCCTACTACGATGACATTCAGTCAAGCAACTTCTGCTTTAGGAATGAGGGATCTAGGGGTGTTCAGCAGGTTGAAAGACACTGACAGTGAAGACTTGAAGAAAGAAGTGAATACACAATAATGAAAACCCAAAAGCTAACAAGAGAGAGGAAGCAAATAAACTGAGCAAGTATCTGGTTCCCAGTCTTGCTTCTCAGTCTGCCCATTTGTTGGCTCCAACCCAGTTCTCCCTTCTCCTTTAGTGGACAGATTCAGTCTCTGCTTTTTTTTTTCTTCCAACTCAAAACATCCCAAATAACACAAGTGACAAGAAGAGAAGGTTGGCTTCCATTCTCACTATCAAGTGACTCCACCTCTAAACTCCCTCGAGTGACAAAACGTATCCTAAAATATGAAACATATCTCCTTTCCTTTTGTGAGTGCCAACCACCTTTCAACACATCATCACGAATCCTGTGCTGATGTTAATAGTCCTCTAAGTTCCTCAGAATGACTGCATCAATCCACGTCTTCTCCTGTTGCCATGCAGTGATATAAGCAGCAATTCCTCCAAAACGTGCCCTCGGCAAGCAGGAAGTTATAGCCCGTGTGATTTTCTGTGTGGCCCCTTAAATTGTTATAAACAGACTTTCTCCATCTCAGTGAACACTGACTTTTTATTTAAACATTTTCTTTTCTTCCAGAGGTAACTTTAAGGAATTTATTCCAATTTCTTAGGTTTTATTCTTTCTTCCTTTTTCTTTCTTTCTTTCTCTGCCTTTCTTTCTTGCGTCTTCATCCTTCTTTCCTTTCCCTCCCTCCCCCATCTCCCCTCCCTCCTTTCCTTCCTTCCTTCCTTCCCTTCTTCCTTCCTCTTTCTTATTCTTTCTTTTTCTTTCTTTCCCTCCCTCCCTTCCTTCTTTCCTTTCCTTTTCCTTCCTTCTTTTCTTTTCTTTTCTTTAGTTTTCTTTTCTTTTCTTTTTCAGAGACACGGTCGCCCAGGCTGGAGTACAATGGTGTTACCATACTTCAGTGCAGCCTTGAACTCCTGGGTTCCAGCAATCCTCCTGTCTCAGCTTCTCGAGTAGCTAGGACTACAGGTGGGCCCCATTGTGCCTGGCTAACCAATTTCTTTGGTTTCTAAATGGTTTCCACAGGAATAAACTTGTGAATCTAAGCACCCTTGGGTGTCTCACATCCTCCCAGTGTTGGAGAATTGGTGTCATATGATGGTTAAAATGTGGATCCTGGAGATGGGATGCTCCTTTATGAATCCCTACTCTAGTGCTCATGTGTTGTATGGTCAGGAGTGAGATAATTAAGATTTTGAGCCTTGTTTCCTTTCTAAGAATGGGGTAACAATTGTGTCTACTTTGTGATGTGGAAAGAGTTAAATAAATTAATGCATAAACATGCCAGGTTCTCAGTAAGCCAATGATAAATGCTAGCTACTATTGTTATCATTTGTAACTCTCTCTGTAAGCCTTCAGTTAGCTTGTTTCTTAACTTTGTGTGAATTTTATTTTTTGTTTTGAGGGTTTCCTTTTCATGTAGAATATACCTACAGAAGGGTGCACAGGTTATACGAGCACAGTTTGATGAATTTTCACAAACCAATAACAGTCATATATCCAGGTCCAGATCAAGAAAAACATCACCAATGCCACGAAAGCACCTCACTTATGTCCCATTCTAGTCGCTACTTCCCAAGGGTAACTGCTATTTTGACTTCTAACACCAAAGATTAGTTTTTACCTGCTTTTGAATTTCATATCAATATAATCTTAGAGTATGTACTCTTTTTCTCATTTCATACAATATTTACTCTTGTAAGCAAATTAAAGTGACTTCTTTTTTTTTTTTAACAAAAGAAGGTTAGGTTACTGGATTTGCAATTAAATCAAGTCTTTAGATTTGTATATTAGTGAAATGATTAGGTAAAAGGATCATATCCACAGCTATTCAAATCTTTCTGGAAAATCCATTCTGTTTCCTAGATATTAGCATAATCTTAGGCTCATAAACAGAGTTCCACATTGTTGTTTTTGTTCCTTTTTGTCATGCAATTTAGGTTTTGTTTTATTTGTATTTAACTTTTAAGTTCAGGAGTATGTGTGCAGGTTGGTTATCTAGGTAAACTTATGTAATGGGAGTTTGTTGTACGGATTATTTCATCACCCAGGTATTAAGACTAATACCCCCATTACTGATTTTTTCTGATCCTCTCCCTCCTCCCACCCCCTACCCTCCAATAAGGCCCAGTGTGTGCTGTTCCTCTCCATTGTCCATGTGTTCTCATCATTTCGCTCCCACATATAAGTGAGAACATGTGGTATTTGGTTTTTTGTTCCTGTTTTGGTTTCCTAAGGATAATGGCCTCCAGCTCCATCTGTGTTTCTGCAAAGGATATGATCTATTTCTTTTTCATAGCTGCATAGTATTCCATGGTGTATATGTACCACATTTTCTTTATCCAGTGTCAAATCAAGTTTAGCCTAAAGCTGCCTCCTTACATATTTAAGTTCAGCCTAAAGGTTTTTCTGTACGTCATGAACTATAACAAGTGGAGGTGTAAATCAATTGTAGCCCACAGCTGTGGCAATCACTAAGTTATGGCCAATCAGATGTAGCCAACTGTTCAAATTGTTTTCAAATAAGCCAGACAGTGAGTTATAGCCAAGCCAGTTGTTTCTGTGCTTCACTTCTATTTTCTGTACGTCACTGTCCTTTTGCTGTCTACAAATCTTGTTCCTGGCCAGGCACAGTGGCTCACGCCTGTAATCCCAGCCCTTTGGGAGGCTGAGGCAGGTGGATTACCTAAGGTCAAGAGTTTGAGATCAGCCTGGCTAACATAGTGAAACCCTGTCTCTACTAAAAATACAAAAAATTATCTGGACATGGTGGCGTGACCCTGTAATCCTAGCTACTAGGGAGAATCGCTTGAACACGGGAGGCAGAGGTTGCAATGACTCAAGATCATGCCACTGCACTCCAGCCTGGGCAACAGAGCAAGACTCTGTCTCAAAAAAAAAAAAAAAAAAGAAAGAACATGGCAATTAACAAAAATTTTCTTTGAGCCCCTACATGTCCGCTTCCCAGCTATGTGACACAGCCAGTCTTTTTACTTCTCTGAGCCTGTTTCCTTGTCTTTTAAAATGAGGCCAATAATATCCCCAGGGAATTCAAAGCCCTTGCTTCCAGGAATGCTGTGTGGGCATTTGTGAACTCCTACTCCATCCTGTTTTCAAGTCCATTTTCTCCCTGTATGCTAGAACTTACACATCTGCTGGAGCTGAGCACCAATAACAAATTGTAATCATTAGGTCGAGGTAGTAATTTTTGTGGTTCGAACGTCGGGGTTTACTGGGTTATGCTGCTTTCACAACAGGACTTTTCAATGCAAGATTACAACACAGAGGGGTGGCCTAGGGTGTGTTTTCCTCCTATTTACTACATTAAGAAGTAAAAAAAGAACCTGGTGATAAGTTTAAACTGTACACAGATTTTAGTACACCTATCTCCATCTCATTTGTTGGCCAAGTGTGATTTCCTAACCATGAGAAAGCAAAATTCAGCTCCTGGGGATAAGACCATCGGAAGAACTTAACGAGATGAACCTCAAATGGTGGGACTCAGGAAAAAGATTAATCTGGTTACAGGAATTGCCTGCTGGCTCTGCAATTGACATTGGTTCCACCCATTGCTACAGCTGCAGGATGAGTTCAGTCAATGGAATAAAGTGACCCAGGTTTAGCCTAGAAGTCTCATTACTTCTTTTCCTTACTGTCCACAGCAGCAACTAGCCGATTCAGACATCTGGTAAACCAGTTTCTCCCAATATGTGTACTCGCAACTCTCCAAAGCAGCAACAACACATCAACACATCTTTTTTTGTTTGTTTTTGAGACGAAGTCTTGCTCTGTCACCCAGGCTGTAGTGCAATGGCACAATCTCGGCTCACTGCAACCTTTGCCTTCCGGGTTCAAGCAATTTTCCTGCCTCAGCCTCCCTGAGTAGCTGGGATTACAGGTGCTCACCACCACGCGCGCCTAATTTTTGTATTTTTAGTAGAGACAGGGTTTCACTATGTTGGCCATGCTGGTCTCGAACTCTTGACCTCATGTGATCCACCCGCCTCAGCCTCCCAATGTGCTGGGATTACAGGAGTGAGCGACCGCGCCTGGCCAACAGTGCACATTACCTAGAATCTCAGCATCAAAGACCCTTCTATTCGCTGTACAGCCCATGGGTCTTCATCCTTTCAAATGGAAATTCCTTGTTTTTAAGAGCAGGAAGGAGCTTCAGAAGTAGCTCCATCTGCTTATCTTACAAATGATAAAAAGAGTAGACGAATGACTTACAGAAGGTTAAATTTAGTGACAGGCTGTGTCTACTCAGATTCACTGATATTTGATCATAGACTCTTTCTCCAAGTTCCATGTGAAAACTCGAAGACCCTAATGGTGGTTTTATGAGAGTTTCTTTTTGTTGGAAAATGTTATAAATGCCTCCTCATCCTTCAGAGTAGATTAGATGTTTCCTTTGTGAAAAGTTCCCCAAGTTTTCATCTGATCTAGGTGAGTTAATTCCTTCTTTTTCTGTTCACTTAGAGCACTTTGTGTAATTCTCTGTTATACCATTTTATTTATTCATTCATTCATTCCTTTATTTATTTATTTGTGTATGCATTTCCAAAGCATATCACATTTTACTGGAGTTTGTTACTTAACTGTCTTTCTCCTTTTTGGTTTTTTTGTTTGTTTGTTTTTATTTTGTTATTATTATTATTATTATTATTATTTTTTTTTTTTTGGTGGGGGGGACAGGGTCTTTCTCTGTCGCCCAGACCGAGTATAGTGGTGTGATTGTGGCTCACTGCAACCTCTGCTCCTGGGCTAAAGCGATCCTCCTACCCGAGCATCCTAAGTAGCTGGGACTACCAGTGTGCGCCACCAGACCCAGCTAATTTTTTGTATTAGTAGCAGAGATGGCATTTTGCCATGTTGGCCAGGCTGGTCTCCAACTCCTGGGCTTGAGCAATCAGTCCACCTCAGCCTCCCGAAGTGCTGGGATTACAGGTGTGAACCATCATGCCCAGCCTCTTTTTTGAATCTGAGGGAGCTGCCTGAAGTCAGGAACCACAAGAGGTTCATCTTCATGTCTTGCACAGTGGTTATTAGCGAGAGAGAGAAAGTGAGAGAAGGAGGGGAGGGAAGGAAGGGAGAAAGAATATAGGGAAAGGGAAGGAATAGAGAAGAAAGGAAGAGAATGGAAGAGATGGTATGGACATCTGTTGTTTGTTCACACTAAGCACTAGCATTCCTTCCTCTGTCTCTAACATCCCTATTTTCATCGGGGAAATCAGCCCTCCCAACTCCCAGCCCATGTGACTCATGTGGTGCTGACCACAGGGGTCAAATATTTTAGCATCTGTGGAAACAGTCTGGAAACATTCCCCAGGTTGGATATCACTTCTCATTGAGCAGAGAATGAGAGACTTTGCAGTTGAGAACCCAGAAAATGATTTGATGTACATGTGGATCTCAGAAACTTGCCCCTTTCTGCACTTACATTCGTGAATAGGCCCTGTGTATGCTCAGGGTGAGACTACTCAGAAAGGTAAAGAATATGGTGTGCCAGGCCAGACATGGCAGAGATGAACTGGGATCGTCCCTGTCTCAAAGTTGTTTTTTTTTTTTTACACCTGATGACTTTATTGTAGATAATAATAGTTAAAATTTATTGATCTCTCGTAAGTGCTAAGAGGTTTGGATGCTGTGACAGACCTACCTCAGTGTCCTTCCTGTAAATTTTCTTCCTCTTCCTGGTAGCAAATAACCCCTGAGTTTTATCTGGGCTCTGGCCTCCTAGAATAAAGTCTTTGTGTTCCAGTCTGTCTTGGAGACACGGGCAGTCATCTCTCTATGTTCCAACCAATAAAATATGAGCAGAAGTGTCTCATGTGACTCACAAAGTGTGTCCTTAAAGAAAAGGGCTATACCCCGATTCTCCTTACCTCACCTTCATTTATTCTGTTGCTTGGAATTCAGAGGTATTGTCAAGGCATCTTCGCCAATGAAAATGAAAACAACAGTCTCAGGATGGCAGAGCAACAGGAAGAAGGATCCTGGATCACTGAATGACCCCATGGAGCAGACAGGCCCTCCCAGCCCGGACTGCTAGCCTTTAGATGAACTGCTAGCTCATCTTCTTTGTGTTTAAGTCATAATTATCCTGTGCTTCTGATACACACAGGTGAATAAATTAACATGTATTATTGCATATGGCCATTGCTACAACTGTTGAAGAGAAGCTAAAGAAGAGAAATTAATTACTCTGCCTAGGACCATACACCCGGATAGTGGCAGAGCTTCTTGCAGAGTCTAGTTTTGATTCACACAAAATTTGGGCTCCTAATCACCATGCTCAACTTCCATTCCCATTTTTTCTTTTATGTAGTGCCTTTAGCTTTCAAAGTGTTCCACAATTCATTATCTCACTTAAGGAGGCAGGAATCATCATTGTCCTTACCAGCCACATCAAGTTGGGAGATTGGCTAAAATAATCCATCGAATCAGGGATGGATATGGGATGAAAACCCAAGTATTTAGACTTTGAAACCTTGCCCTTTTTAGTCAATTCCATTAGTATGAGTCTCCTAGAAGAACACTGGTACATATACCCAGTACTCTACCAGCTTCTCCTAATATTTTCTAACACTCCAAGCAACTCATTCTGGTTTTAGATTCAATGATATTAATGCCAATTGCTTCTTTTGAATTAAGGTGTATTTGACAGAAGAAAAAATTGTTAGTTACACTTAAATCAGGCTATGGTCAATTTCCATCTCCCTCCCACAGATAGTATCTTTTTCATTAGGTTTATTCATAGTTTTTAACAGCGAAAGGGAATTTACTTTAAACACCAGCTCTTTGAACAAACAAGTGATCTAATTCAGGCACAACCTGACAGGCTTTGTTTATTGAGATCTCACAACATTATATAATTCTTATAATCAATTTAGTGTCCTTGAAAGAGCCAACTTAACTCTCCAGTGCTAAAGTTTCTGGCAAACACTTTTTTTTTTTTTTTTTTTTGGCATATTTTCCAAACTGTAGGTTCTAATTCCGTGTTCCAGTTAATTAGCACCATCTTTAATTTTAGACAACACATATCTGTTAAGGCACCCAAAATGACATCTTTGTTTCCAAAGGTGGCTGTTTGTTGTGCCAGAAGGTGCTTAGCTGCTGAAATAAATACATGACGTATCATTTATGAAAAGCACTGTTGCTTCATTGGGCAGATGTCTCTTGGTGATGGTGACTAAATATAGCATGCCAATTTTAGGGCAAAGATGCCTGTAAATTTAAAGCATACTAATAAAACTATTGATTGGAAAGATGCCACTTTGATGTCCTCATCACTACAATTATAGAGATATGCAACATTTTCAGGCATGAGAATGTTTAACTCCTGAAGACTAAAGACCTATCCTGAACAAATTTCATATTAAAAATCAACTCTGAAGCTCTGTTCACCCAGAATAGAAAACTGTGGGTCAAAGACTTGTTTTAGTCCTTTGCTGGCAGCAATGAAAACACATTCAGGAGAAAAAAAGGAAAGTTCTATGGGAAAGCCCATCTTCCATGCTACTAATACTACCAAAAATATAATTATTGCTACCATCTTTCAAGGCTTGTTATATGCTGGACACTGTGCTAAGCACTTTACTTATATTACGTGTTCATTCCATTCTCATAATATGCCTATGATCAGAGAAGATGTATTTACTGCAAAGTTTAAGTTTTGGGGCCCCTTCAGGTACACCAACCCCTTCTGAAGCCCTAGCAAGGTGTTTACGTGCTCAAGTATTTTTTTGAAAATTTGCAAAAGTAAAATGTCTTAATTGCAATGGTGTATGGCTGCCAATTCTTTCCACCTGAACTTCTCTCTGGTTACACATTCCCTCCTGGTAGTTGGTGCTGCAGAGGCTGGGAGCATTTTGAGATCCAGCTAAGACAATACATTAGGAATAGGGTTGGTGAGATATGTTTATGTGGGTTCTCAATTATTTCCATGTATAGTTAAGTCACTATACGCTGCCCTTGTGTAGCTGAGACCGGAGAGTTCCCTGACTCCCCTCACGGGATGTGTGACAGGGGTGTGGATCCTCTGTTTGGTCACCACCACTGCTCAAATCCCTTACAGGAGGTGGAGCATGCAGACGGACAGGTTCAGGAGCCCAAGTGGGAGTGTTACACTGGGCTCTTTTAGCCTTGTTGTCCACAGATGGCTTACGTGTTCACCAGCTCAGTGGACCCTCCACCTTTCTGCAAGGGCAGGTAACAGAATGTGTGATGACTTTCTGTATCCCAAGCTCTTGTCCAGCATTCTGAAAAAATTGGGTCACACAAAGACTTGAAGGATGAATGCAGGGGTTTTACTGAGTGGTGGAGGTGGCTCTCAGTGGGCTGGATGGGGAGCTGGAAGGGGGATGGAGTAGGAAGATGATCTTCCCCTGGAGTTTAGCCGTCCAGTGGCCGAACTCCTCTCCGACCACCCCCAGCCAAACTCCTCTCAGTGTTCAGATGTCCCTTCTCTTCTGTCTTTTCCTGTCATGCCATTCTACCGCTTGTCTGCTTGTCTCCTCATCTGGTCATCTCCTGCTTCTGGAGCCTGGGGTTCAGGGTTTATATGGGTACAGGATAGTGGGGTGTGGCAGGCCAAAAGGCAACTTTTTTGACATGAAACAAGAATGCTTGCTCTCACTTAGGGCCGTGGGTATCCTACGGTGGGGCCTTTGTCAGGAAACCTCCCTCTTCTACCTGGTATTTCCCCATCTCCTGTCCGTATCATAGGGATGGCTTCTAGGAATACTTCTGCCACCACTCTGCTTACTCACTTGGTATCTTGATACCACCAGCAGGGCTGGGGCTGGTGTTGCAATGGGAACTGTAGAAATGTAGGTACAGAGGAGAAAACAGGTTTGAAATGTATGAAGGCAAAAGTTAGGCTGTGGGAAATTCTTCTAAAGTATACAACTCATATATGAAACAAGCTCGTTAGAGTTTTCCCAAGTTTGACGGCAATCGTAAAAATTTATACAACATTAACAACAAAGAATTGTGGAGCTGAGAGAAAAATTTCTGAGTCATTGATAATATTAAAATTTTATCAACCACGCTAGAAAAAATAATTCTTTATTCTCTCTATCAAAATAATACTACAAAATTATTGTCATATGAAGACAGACCATGCAGCCTGAACAAAAAAGATAAAGTATTTATTTTATTAGTCAATTATTAATAAAAACTGCTATTTAAAAATGTTTTGTGATATTTGGCATTTATCAGCTTTTAGTATCTGTAATAGGCCGTGGCTTTCTTTCCTTTCTATTCTAAGAAAATATTCATTTTTATATCAACTTTTATATTTTAATTTTGCATTATTTTACTTAAAAAGTGTCTATAACATAATATAACCTTCATATGTCACAAATGTGTAAAAATGACTTAAACAATAGAGATTTTTCTTCCTCATATAATAAGACTTCTATCTAGAGATGTCTTAGGTAGACATCCAAGAAACCCTAAACAGCTTCTGCACAGCAAAAGAAATTATCAACAGAGTAAAGAGACAACCTACAGAATGGGAGAAATCACAGAGAAGCCATCCAGAACCCTGACCATGTACACATGTTGAGTTAACTCTCTCATATAATAAGACATCTATTTCTAGAGCTATAAGACATCTAGATCTCTACTCTAGATGACTTCTCTGTGATTTTCTTTGCTTTCTCCTCATGGTTGCAAGAAGGTTGCTGTAGCACCAAACATCACTGAATTAAACAATAATATCTACAATTATGAAGAAAGTAAGATGTGCTTCCTCTTCTCAAGTCTCTCTTTTTCATCAGGGAGGAAAACATCCCTCCACAGTCCTTTTAAATCTCTAGTTCAGAAATGGTCACATGGCCTAACGTAAAGCAGTCATTGATAAATAGGTGGAGGATTATTAGGATCAATGTAACAATACGAATTCATCCCCTTAGACAGGACACATTACCCTGAATATCTGAATGAAATGCTCGACTGTCAAAAAAGAAGGAATGATTACTGGTTAGGAAACCAACAGTGTTCACAATAGCATCACTGCCATAAACTGAACAGTTGTGTCCCCCTCAAAATAGATATGTTAAATCCTAACAGTCAATGTGATGATATTTGGGGGTGAGGCATTTTGGCATTTATTAGGTCATGAGAATAGAGCCCTCATGAATGAGATTCCTGACCTTAAAAAGAGGCCCTAAAGAGATCCCTTGCCTCTTCCACCATGTGAATGCACTAAGCCTTCTTATAAGAAGTGGGAGAGAGACCAGAGCTGTCTCTCTCTGCCACACGCAGATACAGCCAGAGGGCAGCCATCTACAAATCAGGAAGCAGATCCACAATAGACCTTGAATCCGCCTGCACCTTAATCTAGGACTTCTTGGCTTCAGGAATGATAAGAAATAAATTTCCGTTGTTTATGAGCCACCCAGTCTATGGTAGTTTGTTGTAGTAGCATGAATGGACTACAGCAGCCCAAGTCGTGAGTTTTTTATTTATTTTATTTTTTATTGAGATAGAGTTTCACTCTTGTTGCCCAGGCTGGAGTGCAATGGCACGATCTTGGCTCACTGCAACCTCTGCCTCCTGGGTTCAAGTGATTTTCCTGCCTCAACCTCCCAAGTAACTGGGATTACAGGCACGTGCCACCACACCCAGCTAATTTTATTTTTAGTAGAGGCGGGGTTTCTCCATGTTGGTCAGGCTTGTCTCGAACTCCTGACCTCAGGTGATCCGCCCGCCTCAGCCTCCCAAAGTGCTGGGATTACAGGCATGAGCCAGTGC
This sequence comes from Rhinopithecus roxellana, assembly GCF_007565055.1. Classification (NCBI taxonomy): domain Eukaryota; kingdom Metazoa; phylum Chordata; class Mammalia; order Primates; family Cercopithecidae; genus Rhinopithecus; species Rhinopithecus roxellana. The sequence goes on along the minus strand of NC_044568.1, from coordinate 80,839,001 downwards.
ACCCGGTCTGTGGTCTCCTTTTTGTACATGAACATGTGAAGGCTTAGTGATCTAAAATGATATACCCAAAGTCACACACCTAGAAAGTGATGAGGTCAGAAAATCCTAATGTGTTGGACTCCCAAACCCAACTAATGCCTTATACTATGTGACAGCCTTCCCAACCTGCAGGGACATGTTTCTGATGCATACTCATAAGTTGTAGAAGTCTGAGGGGCATGGTCAAGTGCTGAGGAAGGACTACAAGACAGTACAAAGTAGAATGTTCTACAGCAGCAGGTAAAAATAGGATGCCCTGGATCTGAGTCCAGAGAGCACATTTCTTAGGGATTAACATCCTAGAGGGGACCCCAAAGTCAAACTGAAAATCGGAATCTATTCCAGGCAGCCAGGCAAATAACACGAACCTGGGTTCAGAACCAAAAAAGGGGTTGAGAAGACAGGAAAGTTAAGAGTAAGATTGGCACTGAATCTTGGTTAATTAAATGGATTTTAGAGACAGAGTGTGAGCTATTAGATTTTGTACAAAGTATTAACAAGGTTATGCTCACAAGCCTCCACAATGTCATAGTTTCCTACCCTCTGCCTCTTCTGGTTGCCCAAAGATGCTTGGAAAATACACAACTTTTGGTGAATTTTCACTAAAAGTCAAAGAGTGGCATATCTGGGCAGCTGTTAAAAAGGTGTTGTCAGATGCAGAGTTTGCAAATACTTTCTCCCATTCTGTAGGTTGTCATTTACTCTGTTGACAATTTCTTTTGGTGTGCAGAAAATTCCTTTTTCATTAGTTGAATTAGGTCCTACTTGTCTATTTTTTGTTTTGTTGCAATTGCTTTTGGAGACTTTGTCATGATTTCTTTGCCAAGGCCGATATTCAGTAGCAAAGACATGGAATCAATCTAGATGCCTATCAATGGTATACCAGATAAAGAAAATGTGGTATGTGTACACTATGGAATACTACACAGCCATAAAAAAGGATGAAATCATGTCCTTTGCAGCAACACGGATGAAGCTGGAGGCCATTATCTCAACTGCATTAATACAGGAACAGAAAACCGAGTATCACATGTTCTTGCTTATAAGTAGGAGCAAAACATTAGGTACTCACAGACATAAAGATGACAACAACAGACACTAAGGACTACTAGAGTGAGGAGGAAGGGGACAAGGGTTGAAAAACTAACTACTGGTTACTATGCTTAGTGCCTGGGTGATAGAATCAACCGTACCCAAAACCTCAGCATCATGCGATATACCTAGGTAATAAACCTGCGCATATATCCCTGAACCTAAAATAAAAGTTAAAAAAACCAACAAACAAATGTCATTCCAGTTCTGGGGTTCCTTCTGTCAGAAAATCTCTTGCAGAGCAGCTGCTTTCCAGGGAGCATATTTCTATTTTCTGGGTGAGTGCACATTGCACAGAATGCTTCTGAAACATTTCCACATCTGATTTCCCAAGGCAGCCTCCTACCCTGTGGTCCCATGTAATTAAGGGCATGAAGGGGTCTGCTTCCTTTCACTAGGACTGGGTTTCTTTTGCACCGTGAAAATAACATATATGGAATTGGCTAGATGATTAAATCCAGATTTCATTGCAATTATTGACAAACCAACCAATTATAGGATAATAAAGATTTGTCTACTTTTGCTACTCTATAGCCATCCCTATATTTTCTTTGAGGGACAAGACCCTTTCTCCAATGTGTGTCTTTTCCATGAGAGGTTAATTCCAGGTAACCACCATCCACCATGGAAGCTGAAAGGATGCAGTGTCTTCCTCCTGCCTTAGGATAACTAGGAGGTAATGTTTGAATGGATTCAGCAGTCCCAGGCATCACATCTATGACTGTGTCCAGAGGGACAAGTAGACTATCCCTTTCAGGATGTCCCTCTTAAGAACATGGAAACCTACCTTAAAAGCCCCCTAGAAGATGCTCTCTTGTCTTAATGTCCATTGCTAGATCATATGTCCATTTCTAACTAGTTACTTATAACAGAAAAAAGTTTTAACATTATTGGCTCAGGCTGGCCACTTGAGATAGAATGGATGTTTGAGAGTCATCCCTAAAGACAATTACAGGATCTCTTTCAGTGATTTTCTATTTGTGTAACAATATAGAAAAAAATACCTAGCATAGCTCACAAGGATGCAGTCTCTATATCCCCACCCGTCTCTCCAGCTTCATCTCATAACATGTCCTTCCTCCTATTCTCTGTGCTCTGGCCACCCATAGCCTTTGTCCCATAATCTCACCATATACTTCCTACCACAGGACCTTTGCATGCACTGTATCTCTGCCTGGAATTACCTTCCCTTCTCTCTTGGCCTAGTTAACATCTTCTTATCTTTCATCTCTTAACTCAGGCTTTCCTTCCTCAGAGACTTACTTCCTTGATGAGGCCAAATTTCCCTAATATACGACTTCAAAACATTGAAAACTTTCAAAATTCTCACTGTTTCATTTTTGTATTTCTTTGCATGCTTATTAGATTAAAGTGTAACTCCTCAACTAGACTGTAATCTCTGTGAGAGCATAGAAGCTGTCTATTTTATTCCTATGCTCAGCAAAGTGCCTGGCTACATACAGATACCCTAGATACATCATTGTTGTTATTGTTGAGTGAAAAAGGGAATTTTAGGTGGTAGGGGATCACATGATTATAATAACAGAGAAATAACAAAATAAGAGAGGAAAGTTTCTGACATGAGCTTAGGGTAAGCAGAACCTGAGTTCGAATCACGACTCTACCATTTACAAGATGTGCCTTTTGGTTGAGTTATTTGCTCTTGCCATGTCTTGTGTTTTTAGAGAAGAAACATTAAACTCTGGCTTCATACAGTCACAGAAACATCAGAGGACCCACCCAAACATCAGAAGACCCACCACATTTATGCCCCTTCCTTTTGAGGGGAGGAAACCGAGGCCAGTGCAGGTAAAGTGACTTGCCCAAGAATCCATAGCCAGCTGGTACCAAAACGCTCATCTACAAAATCGCATTTGTCATTTCTCCATCCATCTTTTCAAGAGTGCCATCTCAGACCCTGAATTAGAAAGGCATCACTCTGTCCTCAGATCCTTATACAACCTACTCAGAAGATGATTTCATGTTAATAATGTGCTTCCTTCCTTGTGGAGGCATAAGTGTGATAACTCTTTGCTGCACTCTCTAATGCTATGATTAACTGCTGCTTTTGAATTACTATCTCCATTTCCAGTACTGTGTTTTGAAGGTGTCAAACCCAGTAGAGATCAGGGATAATATTCCACATGGGATTAGCATGGTTGCTACTTGAAGTGCATTCTGCAGGGGATGCTCTTCAGTCCTGATCCTTCAGAGTCACTCATTCATCCATTCATCCATCCATTCATTCATTCCACAAAGATATACTGCATGCCAACAATGCTGCTCTGAACTCAATTTATGATTACAATCAGAAATAAAAGAGCTATTGAAAAATTAGGTCCTAAAAGGCCGTTCAAATTTATTTCTAGTTTATTTCTGATCATGCAGCAGGGGTCTGAGGAAATAGACATAGGGCAGGAAAGCGTTGATAATGGAATCAAGAAATTCTCATGGAGTACTGTGGGTCCATATTAGTCTTCTCAGTCATTTATGGGAAAATGCAACAGACTGGGTGCCTTACAACAGAAATTTATTTGTTTTTTTTTTTTTTTAGATGGAGTCTCGCTTTGTCGCCCAGGCTGGAGTGCAGTGGCACGATCTCAGCTCACTGCAACCTCTAGCGATTCTCCTGCTTCAGCCTCCTGAGTAGCTGGGACTACAGGAGTGCACCACCGCATCCGGCTAATTTTTTTGTATTTTTAGTAGAGACGGGGTTTCACTGTGTTAGCCAGGATGGTCTCGATCTCCTGACTTCGTGATGTACCCACCTCAGCCTCCCAAAGTGCGGGAATTATGAGCGTGAGCCACCACGCCTAGCCCCGAAATTTATTTTCTAACGGTTCTGGAATGTGGTGGTTAATTTGATACATCAACTTGACTGTGCTAAGAAAAACCCAGATAACTGGTAAAACTTTATTCCTGAGTTCGTCTAGGGAGGTGTGATATGGTTTGGCTCTCTGTCCCCACCAAATCTCAAGTCAAATTGTAATCCCTAATGTTGAGGGTGGGGCCTGGTGGGAGGTGATTGCATCATGGAGGCAGTTTCTCCTGAACAGTTTGGCACCATCCCCCTTGGTACTGTTGTTGCGATGATGAGTGAGTTCTCAGGAGATCTAGTTATTTGAAAATGTTTAGCACCTCCCCACTCTCTTTCTTCTTTTTTTTTTTTTTTGAGGCAGAGTCTCGCTCTGTCGCCCGGACTGGAGTGCAGTGGCCAGATCTCAGCTCACTGCAAGCTCCGCCTCCCGGGTTTACGCCATTCTCCTGCCTCAGCTTCCCGAGTAGCTGGGACTACAGGCGCCCGCCACTTCGCCCGGCTAGTTTTTGTATTTTTAGTAGAGACGGGGTTTCACCGTGTTAGCCAGGATGGTCTCGATCTCCTGACCTCGTGATCCGCCCGTCTCGGCCTCCCAAAGTGCTGGGATTACAGGCTTGAGCCACCGCGCCTGGCCAACTCTCTTTCTCCTGCCAGGTAAGAAACCTGTTCCCACTTTGCTTTCCACCATGACTGGAAGCTTCCCTGAGGCCTCCCCAGAAGCAGATGCTGCCATGCTTCTTGTACAGCCTGCAGAACTTTGAGCCAGTTGAACCTCATTTCTTTACCAATTACCTCAGACTTTTATAAAAAAGTCTCAGGTATTTCTTTATAGCAGTGCAAGAACAAACTAACACAGGGTGTTTCTGGAAGGGATTAGCATTTGAATCAGTGGACAAAGAAGACCACCAGCCAGTCGCAGTGGCTCACGCCTGTAATCCCAGCACTTTGGGAGGCCGAGGTGGGTGGATCATTTGAAGTTAGGAGTTCGAGACCAGCCTGGCCAACATGGCAAAATGCCATCTCTACTAAAATGTTATTAGGAAAATCATAAGGAGCACTGACGTTTAAGTCAAGAACTGAAGAATGAGAAGGAGGGAGCCATGAGAAAGGGGAAGAGCTTTTCAAACAAACATCCCAGCATGTGCAAAAGCCCCGAAGCAAGAATTAATGGAGTGTTTACATGATGAATAAGAAATACAATCCACATGCCACATTTCTGCTCACTGAACAACCACTCTATTTAGGCAACAGAAACCTGAAAAAGGATTTGAGTGTAGTCTGTCTGAGAGAAACCAGGTTATGCCATGAGCCCTTAAGACTGATTTTTGGTTAGGGGAGGGGTTGGCTAGTGGAGGACAGTGTCTCACTTACTGTGGTTTAATCTCAGTTCACTGCAACCTCCACCTCCAGAGCTCGAGTGATTCTTGTGCCTCAGCCTCCTCAGTAGCTGGAATTACAAGTACGCACCACCACGCCCAGTTAATTTTTGTATTTTTAGTAGAGATGGGGTTTCACCATGTTGGCCAGGCTGGTCTCAAACTCCTGACCTCAAGTGATCCACCTGCCTTGGCCTCCCAAAGTGCTGGGATTACAGGCGTGCGCCATTGTACCTGGCCAAGATTGATTTAGTTTGTGCTTCTATTAAGAGGAGACTCTGCTGGGCGCGGTGGCTCACACCTGTAATCCCAGCACTTTGGGAGGCCAGTGTGGGTGGATCACGACGTCAGGAGATCGAGACCATCCCGGCTAACATGGTGAAACCCAGTCTCCACTAAAAATAAAAAAAAAAATAAAAAAATTAGCCAGGCGTGGTGGCGGACGCCTGTGGTCCCAGCTACTCAGGAGGCTGAGGCAGGAGAATGGCGCAAACCCAGGAGGCGGAGCTTGCAGTGAGCAGAAATGGTGCCACTGCACTCCAGCCTGGGCGACAGAGTAAAGATTCCATTTCAAAACAAACAAACAAGCAAACAAACAAACAAACAAACAAAAAGAGGAGACTCATCCATTTGGAAGATTCAGGTACTGCAGAGTTTGAGCTTCTATGTGATGTTAGTATCTGAGGCCTCCACATAAAATCACATCTTATAAAGGCTTCTAATTCATTACATCTTCCACCTCTCTTGATCACAGAAGATGAAAAGTATGAGTCATGCGACTTAGAATGTGTCATAGTGTTACATTTCAGGGCCGTGTTTCAAATAAAAAGAGATTAATTTTTTTTCTGAATATAATGAAAAAGTTCTAGCTCTGCTGCTACCATTGAGGTGACCCTGAACATGTTACCTAAACTCCTCAAACCTGATTCTTCCTCTTTGAAACAGCTGTGGTGATACCCACTCTGCCCAGATCATATGGCGTTTATGAGAATTGGTTCCATTTAGTTCAATAAGCATGTATCAAGCACCTAAAAGTCAAGCACTCATTTGATAAATATTTATTGACTCCCTTGCTGCAACGTCCCAAGAACTGTCTTAGGTTATGGAAGCACAACAATAAGAAAGACAGAAACAGCCCACCTTCCAAGAGCTTATGGTCTACTAGGAAAGACAGAACATTAAAGCATAATAGATACGCATTTAAAAGCTAAATGAGATGATGCAAGAAATAGCAAAGGTATTTACGCTTGTAAACTGAGTTAAGTTCGATTGCCAGCCTGGCATGTCTGCGTGTCAAGCCATTCAGTCTCAGACACCATTAGGGCTCAGTCCCTTAATGTCGGACTTTGCAGAAACAAAACCTCAGTTTCACCCTTATGAGTCCTTGAGCAGAGGACTTATGCTGTGCACAGAGTCCTGCCCTATGGGGCTGTCATGAGATAATAAATTGGTGTTGTTTTAAGCCATTAGATTGGCAAACTTTCTTTGGTCCACCCTAGTTTCTGCTGAGCACTGTATTGTCCAAGCCTGCATGGTTCCTGAAGTTCACTCGAGCTGTTGTTTCCGTGACACCTAGCAACAGGCATTCTTGATGCCTGAGAGCCCAGACATTGGGGCTCAGCTCCTTGTAGGTGCACCAGCCCTCCAAATTCTTATGGCGAGCACAGGTCTGCATGTTCATGGAACCTGCCAACCTCTGTCCACCATCCTTCTGGAGGAACATCTCATAGCCAGACTGCAAAGCCATACTCCTCCTCAACACTCCCCTTCTGGGATTTCACTAGAATTTCTTAGGATTTCATAAGATAAACCAATCCCCTACACACACACACACACACACACACACACACACACACACACACACACACCAGATTCTGCTTTCGCTTTAAAATGACGGTGGCAGAGGAAGGGAAAGGCCCTATGGACTCCTTGGGAGTCATTTGTGTGCAAGTGAGGGGCAGTGTATAAAAAGCAAAGCATTGCTGTCTCTCACTTGTCCTGATTCTTCTACAGCAATGAAATACGAATAAATATCTTAATATATTTCCCCCACCATATTAGCAGTGACACAATACTGTCCTAAGTGCTATGGTATGGAAGAACACGGTGCAAAGAGAGTACACTGCAGGGCCATTAGTGTTTCCTACTGTGCCTTAAGGAAGATTTACTGGTGGAAGTGGCACTTAGACCGAGAGCTAGAGAGAGAGAAAGAGAAAGCCAAGTCAGACGATCCTGAGTAGGGTAAAGGCTTTGGGAGAAAAAAGACTTCATGGGCTGATGAAAAGAAATACTTAGGTGAGTTCTCTTGGCTGTATGTTTCTTCTCATATCTTTCACAGGAGGCAATCTGAGATATCTCAGGCGATTGCAGGGTGTGCACATGGCATCTCTTGATTTTCTTAACAGTTTGGTTGCTGAATCTCCATTATTATTAATATATTTATAATTAATTATAATTTAAATTAATTATATATTTATAATTAATTATAATTAATCTCCATATAATTCAGCACAGTGAATTATACCAAGACTAAGTTAAGCAGATAACAGACTTATATTTAGTATGATTTAATATAAGGAGCAATAATGTGGGCTCTAGCATCTTTTTTCCAAGGATGCAGGTTGATCTCATTTACTGTATTCAACAGGACACACTGCTCTGTGGTTTCAGTGAATGTCACTCCTGAGTAGGGCAGAGACGGAGGAAGAGAATGTGTTATTGGCTCAAAGCTGAGAGAAATCCCTTTATTTCTGCATCAGTCAGCTTTGGTGGCCATCATTCTGCATAGCAAAGACCTCTCAAACTCACTGACCTCTGTAAACAAGCACATTACTGCTGCCTGTGGGTTTGTAGAGAGGCTGTATCTCTTCTGGGTTTAGCTGGAATCTGCTAGGTTTGAATCCAGGCTGGGCATTGGGACTGTCTCCTCATTCTCTCCGGACTAGCTTCTATCTGGGGTGTGTTTTTCTCACGGCAGATGGCAGAAATGCAAGAAGGTGAGTGGAAATACGTAATGCTTCTTGTAGCCTCAGCTGGGAACTGGCATATTGGCAATTCCATTCAAGTTCCATCCACCAAGGCAAGTCACATGGCTAACTAACCCAGTGTCAATGGGGTGGAAGGTCATGTTGCCTACAGTGGGACATGCCGTAGAGGACCGTGGCAAAGAGCTTGAGTGCATATGTCTAATTCAGGGAAAGAGTAAAGAATGGGAACAATGACCCAACTTGTCACAGCATCCCAGGGATAATAGAAACCTATGCCAGGATTTCAAGGGGAGCTGTGAATAAAATGATTAGATTAGCAAAACACTATGCTGGTATGATACAGACACAGCCAGCCACCTTCAAGCCTTCAAGAGTCCTAAGCAGTATATCACTCCCTCCTGACTCTCAGCTACTCATGGTCACTGGAGTCCCAAATCCGTATTACCTAAGCCAAGGCTCACGCTGTCTTTTATAAACTTCTCCTCCATCCTGTAGTCAATGTCCCTGATAGGACTAACAACCCAATAAGCACAAGAGTCCTGTTCACTTTGGGTTATTCAATTTAGATGGCTGACACAGTGTCCTTCCTCCCCAAATCCCTATAAATAACAGAAACAATAGTATTAAAAAGGAAACATCTATAAAAACATCAGTGAAAGCAAGAAGGGGGTGACATCAGTGGATCAGACACAATAAGAAATTCAGACAAAGTAGACAGGATCTGACGGAAAGAGGGAAAGTTGGTGAGAGGTTTGGGGAAAGGACTGGCTACACAATTTTTGGGGCCCGATGCGAAGTGAAAAAGCTGGGCTCTTGTTCAAAAATTAAAAACTTCAAGATGACAACGCTGGAGAATTAAAATAGGAGTGAGCCCTGTGTGACTGCACAGGTCACACACCCATGGAGTTGGCCCCGCTTGGGGTATTTTGATCCCCCTGACAGCAGATACAGTGAGCAGGAGGGTGTCAGGAGCAACCATCTGTGTGATCAGTTTGGAGCAGGTTTGGAATGGGGACGGCTGATTGGTTCAGGGCCCACCTTCCCCCACGCCTGAAACCCACCATGTGGTTCCCATCAGTGGGCAGAATTGGTTCTCCCAGCCTGGGGCCTTGTATTGGTTTCCAAGGGCTGCTGTAACAAGGCACCACGACCTGGTTGGCTTAAAAACAAGACATTTATCATCTCCCAGTTCTGGAGGGCCAAAATCAAGGTATCAACAGAATTGGTTTCTTCTAAGGCTGTGAGTAAGAGAATCCCTTCCATGTCTCCATCTTATCTTCTCGTGCCTTGCAGGCAGTCTTGGGTGCTCCTTGGTTTATATTAACAGAAGCAGATGGTCTCTGCCTTTATCTTCACACAGTGTTCTCCCTGTGTGCATATTTCTGTGTACAAATTTCCCCTTTTAATACAACAACAGTCATATTGCAGCCTCCACAGCAAATCTTTAACCTCTTAATGCAGTGGGTGTTGGGACTTTAGAGACCTAAGACCTATGCTTTGGAGTACATCATTGTGAGCCTAGGTTAATCAGAGGGACTGTTTGAGTTCCAAGTTATCTGGAATGCTGCCACCTGCTGGTTCCATGCTGTGGTCCCTGGGCTGTAAAATGGGGCCCTAATTTAATTCAATAAAAGATCTATATCCTTCAGTAGGTGAATCAATAAACTGTGGTACATCCAGACAATGACATACGTTTTCTTTTTTAAATGTATATATTTAAGGTGTACAATATAATGTTTTGACATACATGTACATAGTGGAATGCTTTCCACTTTCACCATGAAAGATAGACTACTATCTAGAACTAAAAAGAAATGAGCTGTCAAGCCATCATACTCCAGTATGACCTTATATTAACTAATTACAGTTCCAATGAGTCTACTTCCCAAAAATCTCACATTCTAAGGCACAGGGAGTTAAGACTTCAACGTAAGAATATTGGGAAGACACAATTCAATCCATAGCAGGTGTATTTAGGATGCTTGAGGTACCTTTACTCCCAGGGGTGAAGATACCTTTACTTCCAGGAAACAAGCAGGTAGGGAGGCTGCCCTGCTGCATGCCTCACCTGGCAACACGTTGTTCCTTGCCTCCACAATCACTGGCAGAAGATGGCTATAAACAGATACCAGCAAACCGGGACCATCAGACACTTGGGGCAAACCAAATGTCAGAGAATGAGGTAGTCACTTTTGAAGAATATCATTTGATTAAAACTGCGTCATCCCAAACAGATGGACGTTTCATAGTCCCCTTACAGTCCCTGAATTGCTACCATAATTACCCAACAGGTACAATTGAGCTATTTTACTTGCAGTCAGGTTACATAGTTCAAAAACTTTGTGGCTTGGCTCCCAGGGTTATCCAAGATCAGAGGTCTGCAACTGTGGCTGCACAATGGAGTCACCTGGGGGCCTCCAAAAATATTGATTCCTGGATTCCACCCTTTAATTGATCTAGGGTGGAACCCGGACACTGAGATATTTTCTAAGCTCTCAGGTGATCACAGTGCACAGCTAAGGTTGAGAACCACTGGCTTGGAACTCCCTCTGAACCCAGCCATCTGTGTAACTGTAATAATGTATATTGATTGCAGATGGCAAGGCATAGATTCGTTGGGTACTGATTTTTGTTTGCTGCTTCCAAATAAAAGACTTCAGTATCTCTTCGCTCTAACTCTGTATCACCAAGTGCCTTGCTTTCCCTTTCTTTAGACGAACTTCTTTCAGTTGTGAAGGAGCTAAATCACTGCTGTACAGAGCTACAGTTTTGCTTACAAAGGCAAGACTTCAGATGGAAACTGAGGCCTACAGGAGCACAGTGAATTATACCAAGACTACGTTAAGCACATAATAGACTTACATTAAGTACAATTTAATATAAGGAGCAATAATGTGGGCTCTAGCATCTTTTTTCCAAGGATGCAGGTTGATCTCACTGACTCTATTCAGCAGGACACACTGCTCTGTGGTTTCAGTGAATGTCACTCTATCTCTCGCCTTCTCTTCCTCTTACTATCACTCTTATCAACTCTTTTTCTACCCTCTCTTTAATTCTCATCTTCTTTCTCCACTCCTGTTCTCTCTCATGTTGTCTCTCCTTTTCTTTTCTCTTTTCTTCTCAATATTCTTGCTTTCACAGATTGCTGTGGTCGGAATCGAGACTCAGCCGCCAAACTGTTATGAAAATCAAGATATGCCACGTGCACACCCTGCAATCGCCGAGATATCTCAGATTGCCTCTTGTGAAAGATACGAGAAGAAACATACAGCCAAGAGAACTCACCTAAGTATTTCTTTTTTTTTTTTTTTTTTTTTTTTGAGACGGAGTCTCGCTCTGTCGCCCAGGCTGGAGTGCAGTGGCCGGATCTCAGCTCACTGCAAGCTCCGCCTCCCGGGTTCACGCCATTCTCCTGCCTCAGCCTCCTGAGTAGCTGGGACTACAGGCGTCCACCACTACGCCCGGCTAGTTTTTTGTATTTTTTTTTTTAGTAGAGACGGGGTTTCACCGTGTTAACCAGGATGGTCTCGATCTCCTGACCTCGTGATCTGCCCGTCTCGGCCTCCCAAAGTGCTGGGATTACAGGCTTGAGCCACCGCGCCTAGCCACCTAAGTATTTCTTTTCATCAGCCCATGAAGTCTTCTTTCTCCCAAAGCCTTTTCTTTCCATTTCATGGTGTCACCCAGTGTGCTGCTCTCAGGAACAACCTGGAAAAGTGCTACACAAATGTGGGGAGTCATAACAGTAAATGACTGTAACATGCTTGTTACAAGGCACGTATCCTTCTAAGCATGTTGACAGATGAGACTGAAGAAAGAGACAGGAGGTGATTTCAAGCTTAGGCTGTCTGCTCCTAAACGTGACTTAGTGTTCAAAGCACTTCAGAAGAGGGCAGCAAGAGAGGGAGAAAGATCACAGGCAGAATGACAGAGAGACTGAAAGCAAAAAGGAGAGAGACAAAATGTAGAAACACAGAGGTACAAGGAGAGCCGGCCACCCAGATACAGAGAACCAGTAAGACAGAATTGGACCATAACACAACAACTCAGCCAAGACAGATAGGCCCAACAAACACACTTCATGTTGGCTCGCAACTGGGTCAAACAATTCCATGTCTGAGGCCTAATTTAGATCAGAGACCAGATGAAATGCAGGTTTGGTTCTGGTGTGACTTGAAGAATATTCTGATGTCATGGTTCACTGATTTTAGAAAATGCATGCTTGCTTCTGGTGCACCTGGTATCTTATAAAAAGAGAGAGAGAGAAAAATTCTTTTTAATTTTTGGCTTAGTTGCAGAAAAAAAAAGGGTAAAAAAAAAAAAAAGAAAAAGAAAAACCATAGTATTTAAGTTCTGTTTACTTCACACTTCAGCAAACCAAGGCAAAGCATTTGATTTTCTTTTTAAGTCATATCTTTTGCACTTGCCAGTTGGGGTATTCAAAGACTCCTTTAAACCAAGCGCCTAACCCAGTATTGTCCTTAGAAGTAAGTGGAAAGAAGAGTGGAGAATGGAGACCATTTCTGGGATTAGATCTCGCAAGAGCGCCCATCCTAGGCAAGTAGGCCAACCCTTTAGGGGCAGAAGGAATTCCTCAGTGATTATAGTCAGCGGAGATATTGCATTGTGATTTTCTGGGACAATCGCAGCCTCCACAGCAAGTCAGTTTTATTTCTTTAACTTCTTAAAGTGGGTTTTGAGACTTTAGAGACCTAAGACCTATCCTTTGGAGTACATCATTGTGAGCCTAGGTTAATCAGAAGACCTGTTTGAGTTCCAAGTGATCTGGAATGCTGCCACCTGCTGGTTCCATGCTGTGGTCCCTGGGCAGTAAATGGAGCCCTAATTTAATTCAATTCAATAAAAGATCTGTATCCAACAGTAGGTGAATCAATAAACTGTAGTACATCCAGACAATGAAATATGTTTTCTTTTTAAAAATGTATGTATTTAAGATGTACAGCATAATGTTTTGATATACATGTACGTAGTGAAACCCTTTCCACTTTTACCATGAACAACAGATTATTATCTAGAACTAAACAGGAAAGAGTTATCAAGCCATAAAAAGTCATAGCCTTGAAATGCATATGGCTAAGTGAAAGAAGCCAATCTGAAAAGGGTACACTCTGTATGATCCCAACTCAATGACAATTCTGGGAAAGGTAAAACTGTGGAGAGAGTAAACAGCTCAGGGGTTGCCAGAGGATAGCAGGAGGGAGGGATGAATAAGTGGAACATGGAGGCTTTTTAGGGCAGTGAAGCTACTCTGTATGATACTATCATGGTAAATACACATCATTATACACTGGTCCAAACCCTCAGAATGTACAACACCGAAAGTGAACCCTGGCCTTGGAATGCAGTGATGTGTCAATGTAGATTCATCAATTGTAGCAAACATGCCACTCTGGTGGGGGATGTTAATGACAGGGGAGGCTACGCGTGTATAGGACAGGGGGTATATGAGAACTCTATACCTTCTACTCAGTTTTGCTGTGAGCTCCTAACTACTCTAAAAAATAATGTCTATAAAATTTTTTACAAAGGTTCTCTGTATTAAAGACTTGATCATCTCATTTGGAAGAATGCTACTCGACATGGAAATTTCCTCTCCTCCACCTCTTTTCCATCTCCTCTAGAATGAGGTCCTTTCTTTTGTTCACATGAGGTTTTCCCGTCAATCTAAAACCATTGAGGATGGAATACCTACGATGTGCCAGATTTTTCAGTTTTACACACGACAGAGACTTAGGCTCAGAAAGGTTACCAATAAGCCCTGAAAGCCAGAGAGTTAGCATATGATAAAACGAGGATTTTCAAACAAAAGACTGTCCAAATTCTGCTGGCCAGGCACTGTGGCTCATATCTTTAATCCCAGCACTTTGGGAGGCCAAGACGGGGGGATCACTTGAGGTCAAGGGGTCAAGACCAGCCTGGCCAACATCGTGAAACCCCATCTCTCCTAAAAATATACAAATTAGCTGGCCACGGTGGTGGATGCCTGTAATCCCTGGTACTCAGGAAGCTGAGGCAGGAGAATTGCTTGAACTTGGGAGGTGGAGGTTGCAGTGAGCCGAGATTGAGCAACTACACTCCAGCCTAGGCAATAGAGCGAGACTCTGTCCCCCCAAAAAAAAAACAAAAAAGAAAAAAGATTCCCCAAATTCTGGGATTTCCCACTGCACTCTCTCCCCATTCTGAGAGTTTGCCAGAGGCATGAAAATCATTCCCATTCAGGTTTCTATAGAATCCTATTTGACTCTTGGGATTGATCCTTCCTTTTTCTTCTGTTCCACATCTCAATTCACAGGATGAATAAGTGGAAGCCACCAGAACCCAGATTTCAACCCTCAGGAATGACCTTGTAGGATATAGAGCTCCCCAGGATGGAATGGGCTGTCTCAGGTAGTACTGACTTGCCCACGAGCATGGAAATACAAAGCGCTTGTAGAAGAGACTTCACGGCTCTCCCAATTCTAACGCTGTCAGTCAAATTTTGTAGTGAGGAGATACATGAAATACATGTCTTTTTTTTTTTTTCTTGGAGGGGATTTTCACCCCTCCAAGATGGGTGATTTTTATAATATGTGAATTATATGCCAGTGATGTTTTTAGTGGCAAAAATTTTTTTTAAATTATTGCTGAGGGGAAGACACAGAAATGTTTATAGACAGCACTGACTCTCAACATATCATCTGAAAGCGTTAAAGCCATATTCAGTAAATTAGCTATTCTATTTCTCATATGTAGCTCAGAGAGACACGCATATGTATTTAGATAGTAAAATATTAGAAACAAACTAGATATCCATCAGTAGGGAAATGGTAAATAAATTTAAATATAACCATACCATGGAATACTATGCAGCAATTACAATGTAATTAAAAATTACAACAGCAATTAAAATGAGACAGTTTGATATTTACTGACATGGAAAGGACTCTGAAACATAATGCTGCAGGAAGGAAAAAGCAAATAACAGGCTGATATAGGAGCACAACATCATTTGTATAAAACAAACAACCATCAACATCAAAGAAAATCGTGCTACATGTTTTCTAAGGATACAAGTATAATAAAGACAATATCGAGAATGTAGTATGTGCCAGACACACTTGTAAGAAACTGACATGTATTAATTTATTAGATTCTTAGAACAAACTAAGTACTATTATTGTATCCTAATAGTGAAGCTATTCACTAGGCAGGAAGAGGAAGAGGAAGCTAGGCAGAAAAATTAAGTTACTCCCTCAAGGCTATTAAGTGGTGGAATCAGAATGTGAATCCAGGCTTGTCTGAATTCAAAGGGCTATTTATTGTCCCAGCATAGAACACGCATAAACGTGGTAAGTGGATACTTCCAGGGTGAACTGGAGGGGATCTCAGGACTACACATGGAAACCACTGGGATTTCAGCTTTTAATTTTTAACATCCGTAAGAAATAATACAGAAAGATCCTGTGTACTCTTTATCCAGTTTCTCCTAATGATAACATTATACAAAATTATAGCATAATATCATAATCAGGATATTGACATTGATATAATCCACTGATCTTCAGATTTCCCATTTTATGTGTACTCATGTGGGTATGTCTAGTTAGCTCTATGCACTTTTATCATGTGTAGGTTCACATATCCGTGGGCACGGTCACGATACAGAAGGGTTTCATTGCCACAGGATTCCTGATGGTATCCTTTCTTACACCCACTTCCCCCTTGCCCTGTCCCTATCCTTATTCCCTAGCCACCACTCATCTAATTTTGTCATTTCAAGGATATAAGTGGAGTCATATTGCGTGTAGCTTTTTGGGGATTGCCTTTATTCACTCGGCATAATTCCTTTGAGAGTCATCCGAGTGGTTATGTGTACCAGTAGTTTGCTCTTTTTCATTGCTGAGTAGTATTTCGTGGTATGGATATACCACAGTTTGTTTAAGCATTTCCACATTGAAGGGCATATAGATTGCTTCCGTTTGGGGCTACTATGAATAAGGCTGCTATAAGCATTCCTGTAAAGATTTTTGTGTGAATGCCCATTTCAATTTCTCTGGGAGATATGCCCAAGAATACAATTGCTGATTCTTGCAGGTTTAATTTTCTGTAAAAACCACCAAACTGTTTTCCACAGTGGCTGTACCATTTTACATTCCCATCTGAAACCTATGAATTTAGTAACGTCTGCATCCTTGGTAGCGTTTGGTGTTGCCACTACTTTTTATTTTAACAATTCTGATAGGCATATAGTGATATCGCATTGTTATTTTAATTCACATTTCTCATCTTTACCTGTGCTTCTTTTTCACGTGTATCTTCTTTGGTAAAATGTCTCTTCCTGTCTTTTGCTCATTTTCTGATTGAATTGTTTGCTTATTTTTACTTTCGAGTTTGGAGCATTCTTTATGGATTACAGATATTAGTTCTTTACCCCATAGTGGTTTTCAAATATTTTCTCCCAGTTTGGAGCCCGTCTTTGCATCCTCTTAATGGGGTCCTTCACAGAGAAGACATTTTTAATTTGGATGAATTTACCCTCAAGCTTTTAATAAAAAGAATGAATTCATGCCAAATTTATGTAAATATTAATTTAAAAATCAAATCTTTGTGTTTGTGTCTAGCAGATCATGGCTGTTTGGGAAAAGGTTGGAATTGAACCTCTCTTCATTTTCCTTCATGCAAGAAAACGCTCTTGCCAGACATAACCTATGGACTTCTTGTCCTTAAAGCTTCAAGTTTGCTGTCTCCCCACCCTGAATGATGTTTGCTGTAGCCTGAGGTCCAGAGTACCATTGCTTCCTGGCTTTTGGTAGAGAAAAATGGATACCATTGCTCTTCTTATACCCACAGTGGTATTGGAAACCTACCATAGCCAGATTCTCATGCCATATGCTGGTTAGTGTGAATACTTCTTCTTATTCCAATAACCATGGTCCCTCAAGTCCTCAAGGTAACAAAAGTTAAGACAGGGATCACCTGGCCAGAGAGAGGAGTTATCACAGCTATTTTGTAAGATGTGTAATGGAGATTATTTCCTAGCATCTCCTCACCCAACACTAACTGCCAACATGACCACGAGGAATTGAGTGGAGGAACCGTATCAGGAGAGCTTGAAATCTGCATTCATTGTCCTGGGTGGCCCCTAATCCCATGTAGTTCCTATCCCAAAATTTTTGAACCTTATTATTTGCCTATGAACAGAGAAGAATGAGATTTGCTAGACACTTCATTGCCCCTTGCCAAACTAAAAAATTCCTAAATGTGTAAGCCAGAAGAAAGGAAGCATAGTTTCTTCCTCTTTCCTAACGTTAGTCATTTTTTCAAATAGGTATGTTCTAAAAACTAGTAAATACAGGTACCCTGTAAAAAAAAAAACAAAGTCAAAATATTACATTTAAAGTATTAGGTTGGTGTTGGCCGGGCACGGTGGCTCATGTCTGTAATCCTAGCACTTTGGGAGGCCGAGGCAGGTAGATCACTTGAGCTCAGGAGTTTGAGACCAGCCTGGGCAACATGGTGAAAGCCTGTCTCTACCTCTACCAAAAATACAAAAATTAGTGGGTGTAGTGGTGTATGCTTGTGGTCCCAGCTACTCGGAGCCTGAGGTGGGAAGATCACTTGAGCCTGGAAGGTGGAGGTTGCAGTGAGCTGAGATTGCGCCACTGCACTCCAGCCTGGGTGACAGAGTGAGACTCTATCTTAAATAAATAAGTAAGTTGGTGCAAACATAATTGCAGCTGGTGCAGTTACATTTGCACCAGCATAATATGCTCCTTTCAATGCCCTTTCCAGGTCCGGTATTCAAAAGACATCACTATTACCAGGTTCTCATTCATCTTTTCGGAGATAGTCTACCTATACATAGCATGTAAGCACTCATTTGTCTTTTTCTGTCTCTATCTTTCTCTCTCCATAAATGGCAAAAAGCAATTCTTCCCCCTTATTTTTATTAAGGGTATATGTTCAAGATCATTCCATATCAGATCTGCCTCATTCTTTTTTAAGCATCTGCGTATTAGTAACTTGTATTTTACATACACTCTTGCTTTGAGACTTTGGCTCTTGCTGTTTCCTCTTCACGGAATGCAGCTTTCTCCATTCCCACCTCCTCCAGATCTCTGTTCCAATCTTACCTGATGAGAAAGGCCATCCTTAACCACTCTCATAAAACAGCTGCCATCTCCTACCACCTTCTTTCTACTTTTAATTCATTTTTTTCTGTAGCATTTTTTATCGCTTGACCTATTTGTTTATTTATCGTTTCTCTCCACCCATTAGAATGTAAGCTCCATGAGGGGTGATGGCTTAGTTTTGTTTATTGCTTTGTTTCCAAAGCCTAGAGTAGTGTCTGACACACAACAAACAGTTAGCGACTGCTGATTGAAGAAGTTACATGGAGGTATCAATGACATGTGGTCAGTAACATATTGCTTGATTCTTTTTCCTATCAAAAACAGCGTTATAACTTTTTTTTTTTTTTTTTTTACTTTTTTTGCGTGTTTGTTTTGAGACTGAGTCTTGATCTATCGCCCAGGCTGGAGTGCAGTGGCATGATCTTGGCTCACTGCAGCCTCTGCCTCACGGGTTCAAGCCATTCTCCTGCTTCTCCTGCCTCAGTCTCCAAAGTAGCTGGGATTACAGGCGCCTGCCATAACACCCAGCTAATTTTTGTGTTTTTGGTAGAGACAGGGTTTCACCATGTTGGCCAAGCTGGTCTCAAACTCCTGACCTCAAGTGATCCACTTCCCTCACCCTCCCAAAGTCCTGGGATTACAGGTGAAAGCCACCATGCCCGGCTTTTTTTTTTTTTTTTTTTTTTTTTTTTTTTTTTTTTTTGAGATGGAGTTTCACCCTTTTCACCCAGACTTGAGTACAGTGGCGCGATCTTGGCTCACTGCAACCTCCGCTTCCCAAGTTCAAGAAATTCTCCCCCAACCCAGGCTCCCGAATACCTGGAATTACAGGTATGCGCCACCACACCCAGCTATTTTTTGTATTTTTCGTAGGGATGGGGTTTTGCCATGTTGGTCAGGCTGGTCTTGAACGCCTGTCCTCAAGTGATCCACCCTCCTCAGCCTCCCAAATTGCTGGGATTACAGGCATGAGCCACTGTGCCCAGTCATAACAAATATTCTTACTGCAATATATTTCTATTTACACATGAGAAAATAACTGTAGGATAAATTCCTCGTTGTAGAAACGCTAAATGAAAGCGTATTTTGATAAATAGTGTTAATTTTTACTCAGAGAGTTTGTATCAATACACTTCCAAAATTTAACATACTGTTTACCCATACCGTCCCTGATTATATTATCAAACTTTAAAATTTTTTCAACCTAATGTGTTAAACTTATGACATTTTAAGTATAATTCATATTTTTCTAATTTTGAGTCAGATTGGGCATTTTTTCACTTGCATTTGTGTCTGGGAACACTCTATTCATGTCATTTACCTATTTTAAAATTCATTTTTATTCACAAAATAATACACATAATTAGTTCTAAAGTTTTTTTTTTTTTTTTTTTTTTTTTTGAGACAGAGTCTTGCTCTGTCACCCAGGCTGGAGTGCAGTGGTGTGATCTTGGTTCACTGCAAGCTCCGCCTCCCGGGTTCACGCCATTCTTCTGCCTCAGCCCCTCGAGTAGCTGGAACTACAGGTGCCCACCACCACATCTGGCTAATTTTTTTTTGTATTTTTTAGTAGAGACGGGGTTTCACCGTGTTAGCCAGGATGGTCTTGATCTCCTGACCTCGTGATCCGCCTGTCTCAGCCTCCCAAAGTGCAGTTCTAAAGATTTTTAAATTATGTTACTAACCTTCTGACAAAAAGCAACCTCCCACATTCCCAACCTTCCCAAGTTCTGCTCCAGACACAATAAAAATTTTACAACTTCTTGATATTTCCTCTGACATCTATACACTTAGTTAGGTTTATAGATAATATATTCATATGACTGTGTACATTTCTTAATTTAGAAATTAATTTTTTTTACAGTAAATGAGAATTTAGCCCTAAAAAGGGAAAAGCAGCAGGAATAGCACTGCCAACACCACTTCCCTCCCCAACCCGTCCAATAAATTTACATCTCAAATATAGTTAAATGAACATTTGATGTTTATGATATAACCTGTTCATTGATAGAACATGACTCAGTACATTTCAGTGCACTATTGAGTCAAGGTGTATATTTTGAGTATCTTTTCTTAGTTCTATAACTTTATGCTTTTCCTGGAGTTGAGAGTTGCCTCATTTTGAAATCTGTTTAGTTTCCTATGGATAAATTACTTCACAGTCTCCACAGAACACCAGAAATTCTTTTAACACTTTTTCTCACAGACAAATACATTTATTATTCTATCGGTTATTGGTTCCACTGCTTTCCTAGGAACCCTTTATTTCTATGTCTAATCTCTCCATCTTCCTTCTCTAATCTGGTTAGTTGCCCTCTAGGCCTACTTCCCAGGTGTCTTCTACGGGCTTCTCTTCAAAACGATTTCTGATTATTATCTTTGCCTCTTTTCTCTGCTTTAGAAAACTTATTATTTCTATAGCAAAGACTTGGAACCAACCCAAATGTCCATTGATGATAGACTGGATTAAGAAAATGTGGCACATATACACCATGGAATACTATGCAGCCATAGAAAAGGATGAGTTCATGTTCTTTGCAGGGACATGGATGAAGCTGGAAACCATCATTCTCAGCAAACTATCACAAGATCAGAAAACCAAACGCCACATGTTCTCACTCATAAGTGGGAACTGAACAATGAGAACACATGGACACAGGGAGGGGAACATCACACATGGGGGCCTGCTGAGGGGTGGGGAACTAGGGGAGGGATAACATTAGGAGAAATACCTAATGTAGGCGATGTGTTGATGGGTGCAGCAAACCACCAGGGCACGTGTATACCTATGTAACAAAACTGCATGTTCCACACATGTAACCCAGAACTTAAAGTATAATCATAAAATAAAATGCCAAGTTAAAAAAAAAGAAAACTTATTATTCCTGCCTTTTAGTTTACTCCTTCATTTTGGTGGAATACATTGTGCAACAGCTTTCTGAGAACTTGCACATTTGAAAAAAAGAAAATCTAGGCTCCCCTTTATACTTGATCGATAATTTGAATGAGGATAGAATTCTAATCTGGAAATTATTAGTAGTGAGAATTCTAAACTCACTATTGTAGTGTCTTCTAGTTTCTAACATTATTTTTGAAAAATCCAATGCCATACTGATTTCCAATGCTTTGTACATGATCTGCTGTTTCTCTCTTTTAAAGCATTGAAACATTTTCCCTTTCCTTCCTTCTTTTAAAATGTAATGATGATACATCCTGATTTGTCTAATTTTTCACTTTTTTTATTCTCAGCACTGGGTTAGGAAGGACATCTTTTGATACAAAAAATAATATTTTTCAAACCTGGAATTTTTTCTTGTATTTTTTCTTTGATAATTTTCTTTTCTGTGTAATCCCTCCTCTATTTTTTTTTTTTTTTGACGATTCTGAAAATACTAGACCTCTTGAATTGATGCTCAAATTAAACATATGTATCTATCTGTGTGTTTCTATATCTTCGTCTTTTGGTTCTACTTCCTCTGAGATGTTCTTAATTTTATCTTCCAAGTCTTATGCTTATTTAATTCTTTAAAATAATTGTTATTTTTGTAATTATAAAAGGCCCTTCATACACTCCTCAAAATTTCTTTATTTATGGTACCCTGTGTCATGGGTGTTTCATGAACTATAATATAATGTAATATTAGCTGTAATAATATATTAACTATAATGATATCAGCTATAATGATAGCTAATATTAATTGAGCAGCGGGGTATTTTAAGAATTTGACAGAATTAGCTCCTTTAATCCCCAGAACCACATAAATTGAAGGAAGGAAGTGGCTCCCCAAAAGAAAAGAAAGGCATTTGGTAACAGAAGAAGAGGAAATGAATGAGAGATAGCCAGAAATGACAAAGGCCCACCACAGAGGAATTCGAAGTACCATGAGCTACCAGGATCTGGGCACTATTGTTAGGCACAGGGACTGGAAATAGGGAGAAGGGAATAAGACATTATCCCGGTTGTGTTCACATTTTAAAAAATATAGTTGGCAGCTAATGTCATTTGCCACTTGTCAGCCCCTGATGAATTCCTCCTCCAGTGCCTTGAAGCAGCCAGAAGCTGTGCAGGAAAGGCAGGCTGGAGCAGGAGGAGGGAAGTGGCGGGGGGACCTGGGAGTTGCTCCTTCTTTGTGAAAAGCTCTGATGGGAAAATTGTCAGCTGTACTCCCACTCCCTCCAAAAGTCAGTATGATGCTGCATCCATCTTAATCACCATCAGAGAGAGCAAGCATTTTAATATGCAGCATTATTCATGAAAACTTTGTTCTCCTTTCCCACTTCCTTCCAAAATAAGATGAATGTGAACTTGGAGTGAACTCCTCATTTGTCTCCTTCTTGCCTCTTTTTCCTGTTCAAACTCACTATCTTCTCACCATGGCCCACATTCCCTGGACATCCTCTGGGATACAGGTGAGAAGGAGCTTTTCAGCTGGGATGTGGGAGAGTAAGGATGGCGGTATCTTGGGTCCCTAGAGGGTAGGGCTTACTGGACCTACCACCAGGAATTGAGCGGTGAAGGAGATGAGGTTCCTTGAGTGGTGAAACTTAAAGCTCACCCATTCAACTATTTTCTTATTTAACAACATCATTGGTCACTTACTGTGTATGTTTTTGAGAACACAAACAGTTAATCAGATATAATTTCCATCCCCAGAGGAACTGAATGCTGATTCACTCAACAAATATGTTTGAGCTATGGGACAAACCCCAAACTAGGTAATTAGAATGGTCCTTGTGATGTATCACCTTGTTATTGAACACTCATTCATGTGCAATATTGATCAGTTATTGGGCACTCATATGTTTCATACATTGTGCTGAACACTGGACTTATAGAGATATATTAACTAGCCCAAGCCCTTGCGCTGCTCAGCACCTACAAGAGGAGAAAGGTAGGAAAAGAATTAGTCTGTAGAGAACCTCATATATTATGACAGGTGCATGAATAACAGCCTGTCTCTCGATTTCTCTATGTGATTCAGGAGAGATGACTCCACTCTAGGCACGTGAACAAGGGCTGGTCAAGTAGACCACGGCGACTTCCTGGACACAATGACTGTTTCAGAGATGGACACAAGACACAGGCAGGATTTATGACACAACCCAGAAACTTTGCTGAAACTATTTGGCAGTGGGCATTCTAGTAATGCCAGGGCTGCTTGGAATGCACAGTCATCCTGCCACCACATGGAGAGAGCTTGCCTGAGAATAAAACCAACACACAGTAAAACAGAGCCAAGAAAGGGAAACAGCAACTTTGTATGACATTATGTGCGTACCTGGAACCAGTCATACCTGAGGTATTGGAGCAATCCCTGAACTATTCAAGTATGTGGGTCATTAACTTCTTCTCTTGACCTCAGCTAGTTTGAGTTCTATCCCTAAGTAACATAAATCCCAAGACATCATCTATCCTGGCTCTGCAGGCTTTACAGTCAGCAGGGTGACAGATACCAGATATTGTGCTTTCCAATTTGCACAAACATTTTTGTTGGTGGTGGTGTTTAGATGGAGTCTCACTCTGTTGACCAGGCTGGAGTGCAGTGGCAGGATCTCAGCTCACTGCCACCTCCACCTCCCAGGTTCAAGCGATTCTCCCACCTTCTCCCAGGTGGCTGGGATTACAGGTCCATGCCACCACAACTGGCTAATTTTTTTGTATTTTTAGTAGAGATGGGGTTTCACCATGTTAGACAGGCTGGTCTCAAACTCCTGATGGATCAAGTGATCCGCCCACCTTGGCCTCCCAAAATGCTGGGATTACAGCCATGAGCCACTGCACCTGGCCTTGCATAAATGTTATTATTTTTATTTTTCATAGGGAAAGGATATTCCCAGGAGGGAATATTATTGAGCTATATCCTGAGTAGAATCTTCTTTTTCACATTCAGTAGGACCCAACAGACTTGGAGAATATATTTGTGCCAAGAGAACCAGATATGTGTTTGCACATTTTATTAGCATATTAAAGGTGATCAGAATGAAAACCCATGGGTATCACAGGTATCAGGTGTCTTAGCTTTGCTCTCTGCTCAGCATGGCCTAGCAGTCCAGGTAACAGAGGCATACTGGGACAATCCTTTTTGCTCTCCCCTCCCTCCAAGCTAATGAGTCACGAGGAACAAATATGATGTTTGAAATGTAAATAAATGATTGGCATCTGGAAACATGACAAAAAAGAATTGGGATTTACCAGCACCTGGGCAGCTCATCCCTGAGTTCATGGCTGCTCTCAATACTCAGCTTGGTCCATAAAGGGATCAGCCCACAGCTCTCTCTCCTGTGAAGCCTGAGCAGCAGCACATGAATGCCGCCCCTAAGGCTGCTATTGTGGTCCATGATGGAATAAGAGGCTCTTTCTGTGACCATCCAAGGTAATGTCTGGCTCTTGGGGCTTACCCATTTCTCCACCACTGGTATGCATTGTGCCCTCTCTGTGTGGTGAGATGCTGTAACCCTTCCCGCAATTCTTCCTCTTGAGAGGATGGAAGCAGCATTAAAGGTTTTTTCTTATTAACTTTCCTTTAGGAAATCTGTCTTTTTTGAGATAAATACCCTATCATGGTCGGGCATGATGGATCACGCCTGTAATGCCAACATTTTGGGAGGCCAAGGCGGGTGGATCACTTGAGTTCAGGAGTTCAAAACCAGCCTGGGCAACACATCTCTACAAGAAATTCAAAAATTAGCTGGGCATAGTGGTGTGCACCTGTAGTCCCAGCTACTCAGCCTGTCAAATGCTGCAAAAATGGGAGCTAGGATTTTGATAGGTTTTGGGTTGAATCTTCAGATCTATTTGGGGAGTGTTGCCATTTTAGCAATATTAAGTCTTCTTATCTGTGAATATAGGATATTTTTCCCTTTACTTAGGTCTTCTTTAGTTGTTTTCAGTGATGTGTTGTAGTGTTTAGTGTACAAGTCTTATACTTCTTTTCTTAATTTTTAAGTGTTTTTCTGTTTGTTTGTTTGTTTTTTTGCTATTGCTAATGGAATTGTTTTCTTAGTTTTCTTTTTGGATTGTTCAGGGCAAATTTATAAAAATAGAATGGATTTTTCCTTATTGATTTTGTGTCCTGTTATTTAGCTGAAATAATTTATTAGCTCTAGCAGTTTTTGAAAAAACTTAAGATTTTCTGTATACGAGATTATGTCATCTGGTAACAGGTGCCAGGATGTCAGTTTTGATGCTTTCTTTCCAATTTGGATGCCTTTTATTTCTTTTTCTTGCCTCATTTCCCAGGCTAGAAACTCTAGAACAATGTTAAATAGAAATAATAACAGGGGACATCTTTGTCTTGATGCTGGTCCTAGGAAGAAAGCATTCAGCCTTTCATCATTAAGCATGGTGTAAGCTGTAGGTTTTTCAAAGGATGTTCTTTATGATGTTGAGGAAGCTCCCTTACATCCCTAGTTTATTGAGTGTTTTTGTCATGAAAGAATGTTGGATTTCTCAAACTCTTTGTCTGCATCTATTGGAATAATCATGGGAGTTTTGGCCATAATTCTATTATACAGTGTATAATATTAATTGCTTTTAATATATTATACCAACCTCATATTCCTGGGATAAACCCCACTTTGTCATGATGTATAATCATTTATATATTTTACTGAGTATAATTTTCTAGTATTTTATTGAAAATTTTTGCATCTATACTCACAAGGGATATTAGTTTATAGTTTTCTGCTTATTTTTGGTCATGTCTTTATCTGATTTGGGTATCAAGGTAATGCTGGCCTAATAGAATGAATTGGAAAGTATCCTCTTGGTACCTTTTTTCCCTTCTTTTTTAAAGAATCCTTTGTGAAGGTTTATTATTACTCCCTTTCGAAATGTTTAGTAGAATTCACCAGTGAAACCATCAGGGTCTGAGACTTGTTTTGTGTGAATTTTTAAAAGTATTACTAATAAATCCCTTTTAGAGTCAGTGTCAGCAATTTGTGACTTTCCAGGAACTTGCCCATTTTATCTAGGTTTTCTAATTTGTTGGCATACAATTGTTCATAATGTTCCCTTATAATTATTTTTATTTCTGTAAGATCAGTAGTAATGGTTTCACTTTCATTCTTAATTTTAGTTATTTAAGTCTTTGCTCTTTTTTTGTTTTTGTTTTTTTACAGCTCTGCCTTAGCCCTCATTTCCTGCTTCCATAGAGCATCAAGGTCAGCCAGCAGTGAAAGCTTACAGGCCTTCTCAGTTCTTTTCTGAGCATATGCATATAACCAGGGCATGCACACAGTTTTGCATATGTGTGTGGCTCTAGATTCTCAGGAACAGGGCAGAGATTTTCAAAATCCTCCATGGACATCTCATTGTTCACCTTTTCCTTTTAAGTATTTTGGTCAGAGTTTTGTTTGTTCACATTTTTATCACTGCCTCAGGCAGTTGCTATGTTCAACAATTGCCGCTTACTGTTTTGGACAAATGCCTTCAGGGAAAAGACTGTCCACATGGAGAAAACTCTGAGTCAGTTCAAATAAATATAAGCCGTTTGAGTGCATGTTTCCAGGGAACTGTCAGACAGAGGAATAATGACAATATCTGAATCATGCTTTTGGAGTACTCCAAACTCATTCTCACACCCCTTCTCACGACTGCCAGGTTTCTGGTCTTTACCATGATTGCAGGCTGTTGGTTTTCAAGGCTACCAAAGAGCTGAAGAGGGAAATGAAAACCAGGCAAGTTAGGATGCCACGGATCTCTATTTCTAACAAAATTTAGTTGTCTTTCTTTAATAAACTCTCCTTGGATTTTTACAAGCATTTGTTAATGTACAGAGTTCTGAAAAAGTTAATTTTGACCCTTTTTACAATTTTAGAGTTTTCTTTGCTTATTACAAGAGCAGATTTTTGGGAGTCTTTACTATCATGTCCCTCTACTGGATGTTCCTCTAATGAATGTTAAACCTGAGTCTAAAAGTTTTAATTTTATCATCATTCTAAAGAATATTACTTCTATTAAACTGAAAGGTCTGCAGAGCAGTAATTCAATTTGTCTTGTTTACCATCATATTCCTCTGCCTAGTGCAGTCACTCAGTACCTATTTGATGAATCAAGTAATGAATGAATGGATGGATGGGTGGGTGGGTGGATGGATGGATGGATGGATGGATGGATGCATGGATGCATGGATGAAGTCTCTCCATAGCCAACCAAGAATTAAGCCCAATAAAAATTTAAAACTAATCAGGTATCTTATTCAGTTGAGGTCTTATTGTTGTGCCTTCTCTGTTCTAGTATGCCCTAAATTGTCAGATGCACCATCAATTCAAAAATTAAGGAAGGGAATAACCTAAGTCAATTGTAAGTCACATTTCAATATGAAAAACATTTTTAAAATGTGAAAACAATGTGTGCCTTTAATTTGAAAATGTGGCACTACTCTCAATTTTACATACAAGGAAACTGAGGCTCAGATCTATAGCAATCTTCCCAAGATCACAGATTCAGCACATAGCAAAGCTACGTATTAACCAAGGTCTGATTCAGAAATTCATGTCCTTAACCATGAATCTAGGGAGGAAGCAGTATAAGTTGGTGGCCAGACACACAAGGTTTGGAGTCACAAAAACTCTGGATTCAAATTCCAGACCCATACGTATGAGTTATTTCTCTAGACAGTATATGAAATGCTCCTAGCCCTCTATCTGTTCATCTATATAATGGGGGTAATAATAGTACCTACCTCCTGCGACTGTGGTACAGAGCAGATGAGATAATGTACATGAGGTATCTGTATATGAAAAATGCCAAATACATATCACATGCTAATAACATGTTAAAGTTGATAACATGTAGAGTAATTCACATACAGGGTATGGCAAATGAATGAGAACAGACTTGTCCTTGTCCCTCCCCCAATCATTTTGTATCATAATAGTCCACTCATTAAAGGGATATTAAGATACTGTTCTTTTAGAGAAAGAATTCCACTTTACAAACCTCACCTGGGAAGCTTGAAGTCCAAGTTCTGATTTTGTTCTCTCTCATCAACTCTAGTCATCTTAAGTAAGTAAACCTCCCCTGCCCATATCTCAGTTTAGTCACCTGTGAAATCGGTGGGGTAGGTTGGATCAAATGATCATTTCTATAGGCTCTAATGTCAATAATCATTGGTAAGCTGTGAATAAAAAATGCTGTTTGGGAAGATTTGAGGGGATGAGAAATTGGAGAACAGTTGGCACAGTCATTGGAAAATAAATGTTCATAGGCTAAATTATTTCCTAGCAGATTCCTCGCCTGCTGGTAATGATTTCCAAGAGAGTGACCACCTCTGCTCTTCCATCCTAATCCCATTTATAAAATGACATCTGCTTAATTTGAGGCTTGACAGTCTCTGTTCTGTCCCCTTCTTCCTGCCCCTCAGTCAAGGTGGCTGCCACTATTCTGATGGGCTGTCTTCCCTGTCAGTCAGAGTAACGAGCTTGCATTGATGGTACTGGTTGTTGCTGGGAGGAAGGCAATTGTCATGTTTGGAGTGCATGAGTGACTCAGGGACTGCATCCTGCATCATATCAAATCCACTCTGCAAGATTGGAGGAGGCAATATAGATGGGGCAATAGCATCTGCTTTTCACCTGCCCAGAGGGGTGTGTGCACACAGGTGTGTGTGTGTGTGTGTGCATTCATGCAAGTGTTGATGTGTGTATGTGCCTTTGTTTAGGTGTATATTTCTCACTGTATTCACTTGTATGTGTTTGCATCCTTGTGTGTATTTGTGTAACTGCTTACCTGTATGTTTGGATGTGATGTGAATATTTGTTACTGGGGACATCTCTGGGTCAATATGGTTTGATATATTAAGAGCACAGGATTTAGAAGTAGACTGTCTTATTTTACATCTTAACTCTGCCACTGACTACTTGTGTGGCCTGGGGAAGGTACTTAATCTCTCTATGTCTCAATTCTTTCATCTATGAAATGGGGAGAGTTATAATGCCTGTACCACCAAGATGTGAAGATTAAGTGATCCTATATATGAAAAGAGTTGGCAAGGCCAGGCGTGGTGGCTCACACCTGTAATCCCAGCACTTTGGGAGGCCAAGGAGGGCAGATCACCTGATGTCAGGAATTCGAGATCAGCCTAGCCAACATGGTGAAACCCCCATCTTTACTAAAAATGCAAAAATTAGCCAGGCGTGGTGGCACATCTCTGTAATCCCAGTTACTCGGGAGACTGAGGCAGGAGAATTGCTTTAACCCAGGAGGCGGAGGTTGCAGTGAGCCAAGGTCATGCCATTGCACTCCAGGCTGAGCAATAAGAGCAAAACTCTATCTCAAAAAAAAAAAAAAAAAAAAAAAAAAAGAGTTGGCACAGTGTCTGAAACAAAGTAAAAGCCCAAGAAGTGCAGTCTAAAATTACAACCTCCCTATCACTTCTTGTTCCCTTTGTTTTTCTCCTTTGCACTTACCATCAGCTCACATATTTTAATTATTCCCTATGTTTGCCCCTCTCCTCACTCCAGACAATGTGTATACTCCATGAGTATACATTTTATTATCAGTTTTGTTAACTGCTGTAACTACCGTGCCTCCAACAGGGCTCTACATACAGTACATGCTTAATAAATAATTGTCAAATTAGTCTCTGATCATTCATATATGTGTGGGTTTGTGAGTATTTATGTGTGTGTCTATAAATGTATATGAGTGACTATATCCAATGTTTGCAAGTGGGTTTGTGTATGTATGTCTCTCTCTCTCTCTTTCTCTCTCTCTCTCTCTCTCTCTCTCTGTGTGTGTGTGTGTGTGTGTGTGTGTGTGTGTGTGTGTGTTAGAGGAAGGGGTTCAGTCAATATTTCCATGATAGGTAATGGCAAGAGAGTGAGTCCCAGGCAGCTTGCAAATTTCAGGCATCACCAAGATACATCCACTAAAGTCCCAGTCTGTGGGTTGCAATGACATCAGGAGACCCATGAAATACGGACAGTCTGCTGAGCAGGTCAGGCAAAGCCCACTCTCCTCAGGGCAGTCCCTGTCCTTCCCAGCTCGTCTTATGTTTGCCTGATCAGTCTGTCCATCAAAGCAGGCCTGCTCTCTGGAGAAATGAGTTTGACCCCTAGGGTCACATGTCTCACCCCAGAGGTCCTCATGCCCTTCAAATGTGTGGAGGGAGCTATGGCTGAGTGGATGAAGCTTGTTAGGTGACAGCAGGGAAATGGGGCATATCTCCACCTCCCTTGAGGACAACTTGTTGATATGATCATGACATTTCTCTTACAACAATGAAGATGATGATGATGATAAGGATGATGACTGTGGCAGACACATAAGTAGAGGTGTGCCACTCAGATCATTCTTCAAGCAGGACTTGCTGCACAGCTATTGGGAATACGGTTGGTAGACAGCCCATAACTCTTCATTCGGGTGCAGAGAGCAGCCTGGTCAGAGGTCATGCCCTTCCCGGGGTATCCAGTGATTGAATAGGTGGGAAGAAATAAGCCAGGCCATTCTGGCCTAATGCTGGCCAACCTGATGGGAGTTACTTGCTCCAGAGCTTATGGCCAAGTCGGCCAAGCTTTGTTGAACCTGCATCATGATTCATGTCTCTGTTCCTCCCCTTTCTTCCCCAAGTGATCATTACCAAACATTTTGCCTTTATCTCCTTCCTTGTCCAGGGGTTAATACCCAAGCTCCATCTCAGCATCTGCTTCCAGGGAAACCAACCTGTGACCCTATGAACCTATTATGAGCTCTTATTCTGTGTGGGCCTCTGTGCTAAGCACTTCATGTACATTACCTCATTTAATTCACACAACAGCCTCATGGGCTGGCATTATCATCGTTCCCATCTTATGGATGAGGGTGCCGAGGCTCAGAGGCAATAATGATCAACCCAAAGTCACACAGTTAACAAGTGGAGATTCCTTCATCGAAGATAGGGAAGAGACAGCATTTGGGCAAGAACACTAGTTTGTTTCTTGTTGCTGTTTGTAGATAGGGCATACTACCTCCCAGACTGTACCCAAGTGTTCGCAACAAGGAGCTATGTTTTATGGTGAACCAGCTAATGCTGCATTACTCTTTCAATCTTTGAAACAGTTTGTATCAATTAGGATATGAAATTCCTCATATTGCAGGGCAAGGCATTTTGCTTGGAGTCAGGGAAGCAACTAATAAACCAGTATTTTGCACATAAGAACACCATGAAGTGTAGAAAGGTGGTTTAGCCTAGTAGTTGGGATATGTATTCCCAGTGGGGGTGCTATGGCTTCCAAGGGGGCAAGAATTGGTTCTGAGGATGAAAAAAACTTACTATTTTATGTTTAAAGCACATATATGTATCCAATACATTAAATACTTATGAGATATACACACTATATAAACAGTATATCTGTATCATTAAAATTTCATATGAGAGGGTCAATTAATAAAAAGTGTTTTAAAGGATTTCTTAGAGGGATGATTAAAAAAAAAGGTTAAACACTGCTCTAGAGTAAGGCTGTTTGCAGGTCAATCTCTGCTTCCTTTACATCCTTGGCAATCTTGCAGCTATTCATTGTAAAGTTAAAATGAAGTAATTCATATAGAGTTTTGCACATCAAAAGAGCTTCTTAAATATTAGTCATGGTTATCATCTTAGGAAATACTTAATGAATACTGAGAACTGAAATGAATACCTGACCAGGGCCTATTTCAAGGGACCAAGGTCTGTGGTCTCAAATGTCTCAAATCTCAGCAATGTGGCCCCACATCCCTGCCACTGAAATGGTGCTGCTTGGACATTATATCAGAGTAGGAGTGATGGTGGACCACGCCATGATCCCTTTTGCTTTAGGACAAGCTGCAATTAGACCTAAGACTTTGTTCCTGTACCATGTTTACTAGGAGGAAGCTATGTCACCCGGACTTATCTCAGATAGACTGAATATAAGCCCCATGGAGACAGAGAGCTTGTCCGTCTCCATCTGCCTTATTTTCCCAGTACCCAGCACTTTGTTGACATTTGTTAAACGAATGGAAAAGGTTGGACTTTAATAACTCTGAGGTTTAATAATTCCTTTCTAGCGTAGTGTGCCTATCCACCTGGAGACTTTTGAAGTCTGACTGGGGGATGCAGAATCCCTGGAGTCCACAAAAGGAAGGTACTTCCATGATACTCCCCACCCCTACCCCAGCACAAACTCTTCAGTAGTGGCTAAATATCAATCCGCAGGCAGGTATTTAAGTAGGAGCTCCAGTAAGATCAGTGTTTGAGTTCTAAATGCCCAGAAGAGCTTTAGGAGGAACTGAAACACAGAACGGGTAAGCTTTACAAAGAAGAAGAAAGGCAGGCAAGACAAATGGGTGGCATGGGTGTTGCCTAGACAGGTGCTGTGACTCTGGGTGGGTTTGAGAAGTAAAGTTGGAATCCTGGTCTTGATTGTCTGAAAGGGGATTTGGGTAGGGTGGAAAAGTGGGGGCACCTGACTGAGGATTGAGTCACAGGTTTCCTGAATGCCATCCTGCCTCCCAGGCATGTGTCTAGATAGTAATTGATTCTACCCATCTCCCCACTGAGCTCACAGTTGGTTCTTCGCATACAGATGATGAATGAACTGATGCCAAAATAAGTATTCAGATGTCAGGTGAGGGGAAGGTTCTTTATCTTGAAGGGACATTGCTAATCTTACTCTTTTTTCTTTATCCTTAACTTCCTTAGGAGTGTTTCAACCATGTGTGTTCACTTACCATTGAATCAAGGTAGAGCTAAGAGGTACTATACTATAGTGGTGATTCTTAACCTTGGCTCCTATGGTGGAATCACTCAATGGCTCCACCCCACACCAAATGAACCACAGCCTCCCCAGGTGACTCCAATGTGCAGCCAGGATCAAGAATCATGAAGCATAGAGATGATCACGTTTGGAGGATCTCAGATTTCATGCACATCAGTTTCAGTGGATACCAAGGATCCACCCCTAGACCTACTGCATCAGAATCTATGGGGGTGAGCAGGGACATCTGGATATTAGCAAGTCCCCCAGACACAGAGTAAATGTCTGCAGACTGAATAGTTGTTGAACAGGCAGTGTATCATGGTGGTTAGCTGGACTTCCTAGGTTCAAATCCCAGCTCTGCTACATAGTAGCTTTGTTGTTTTGGATAAGTTACCTAACACTGCCTCCATTTTCTCCTCTGTATTTTGGGAATTAATTAAACCTACCACATAGGATTGTAAAGGTTAAATGGTGTTAATTCACTTAGTGGAGTTGACAGAATCAGCAAAGAAGATATAGGAACATACTTAGAGTAAGAAATTGTCGTTTGCTGGAATTCAAATTTATTTGGGTGCTGTTTTTATTTGCTAAATCTGGCAGCAACCCTATCACTTAAAGCACTAAGAAAAGTGCCCAGCAAGTGCTCATAAGGGTTTGCTATTATTATTATTTCTATTGCTTGATTTTTATTGAGCCCACTCCATTCCCAGCCTTTCTTTCAGACTAGAGTCCTTCAAGAACCTTACTCATTTGACTTCTAATATTTAATGCAAACCCATTCAAAGAGAGGGTAGTTTAGAGCTTTTCAGCACTAACCAAACACTCCCTCAAAAATAAAATAAATTTATGTTCAAAACGAGATCACAGTGGGAATACTTAAAATAGCTAACTGAACAAGATGTTTTTTATGACCCTTCACATGTTTGGAAAGCTCTTATTTCCATATAATTAGGATAATTACAAATTGCTTTGTGCTCAGAAGAAGGTCCACCCAGCAATGCCTTCGTAAGTCGGTGCAGGTTAACAGTATCAGCTGAGGAAAACAAACCCGTCTTCATGGAACTTTCTTTAATTTCAAGATAGTGTCAGAAAATTAGTGTTCAAATCCCGGACCTACTGCTAATCAGCTGTGTGTCTTTGGGCCAAGGCATTTCTTGTTTCAGGACCTTTGTTTCCTAATTTTAAAGACCTGGTCCCCATATCATATGATTTCCTTACGGGCCACTGACTCTGCGTCCCATTTCCTACTGAGGTTTGTGTCTGAGCAGAAAAGGTAACCAGCAGAGCACGTAAGGCAACGTGTGTTTGCAAACACAAGTTACACTGGTTGTTACCAAGCCAGGAGGAGTAAAAACAGACAAAACCCATGGTTATGGCACCCTGGGAAATACATTACGCCCCACTGATATTGACTCGCGTTGCACTTTGGAATCAGCTAGTGAACTCTATGTATTTTATTTTTTATTTCAATCGCTTTACAGGTACAAGTGGTTTTTGGTTGCATGTAGGAATTGTATCAACCAATGAGTGGATAAAGAAAATGTGGTATATTTATACCACGGAATACTACTC
Organism: Rhinopithecus roxellana; assembly: GCF_007565055.1. Lineage (NCBI taxonomy): Eukaryota > Metazoa > Chordata > Mammalia > Primates > Cercopithecidae > Rhinopithecus > Rhinopithecus roxellana. The sequence continues at coordinate 80,804,284 of NC_044568.1, read as the reverse complement.
ACTCGTAAAAAAGGAACTTTATATTAGGTGCCTAGGCCAGGTCTCCAACCTCAGAGATACTAGTGATTCAATTAGTCTGCGGAGAGGTCAGAGACCTTAAGCAGCCTGGGTGTTGTTAACATGCACCTGGGGTTAAGAACCACTGACCTGGCTAGCCCCTGTGAGCTCAGTGCATGTCATTCTCTCACATTCTTCTCAAACTTACCCTACATCTCCCAGCGTGAGGCTCACAGGATCACCTGTCATGTTGCTCACGATTACTCTTTATTTGCGTGTGGTTCTGCTCATTACGATGCTGTTAGCACAAAGACAGAGAGCCCCATCAGTGGACACCGAGAAGCAGCAGCAGTTTAGTCTTGGCTGCATCCTCTGCTTCTCTTGCTTGAACAAGGTGTTTTCAGCTCACCTTAGTTCTGGGGTCCCAAGAAAGTAAACTTTCTGCAGCCTTCCCACACTTATAAACCTAACTTTCCAGGATATGTTCTGCTCAATCCACCAATTTAGCACATTTCATTGATTTGACTATTATAAAATGTTATGAACAGACAAAAGAATATAGATTCATTTAATAAACTAGCAAGCAACCACACTCCCATCTCCCAGACTGAACACGTTAATGTTTTGTTCAGAACTTCCTTTGTAGTATTCTTAATCTCGCAGCCCTAATGTTCTTCCAGGTGTTGCCAACTACTCTGAAATTAGCAAGCACCCATCTTATCCACAATGTTATATCCTCTCTATATACGGAAATAAATGACACAGACTGCTATTTTGTATGCTTTCAAAATATGCATGACTGGAATCACACCGAACATGTTACTCTGCAGCTTGCTTTTTTAAATTTGATATTTTAAGATTTATCTAAAGCAAGTATATTCATTTTAACAGTTGTCTAATGTTCCATTATATAAATATTTAACACTATCCATTCTAGTACATTTTTTCTACCAACATCACATTTCAAATATTTCCAAACACACAGAGTCACATATAAATAATCTTACTAAGGAGTCTCATCCTTACCAGGAAAAAATGTTTAATGATATACTCACATGTATGCATATTCATTTATACACTGTATACTTACTCCCTTTCAATCATATGCTACATATTAGTAAAGCTTAATTTCCTTCTTCATTTTGAAGTCAAACTAAACATTATTTATTAGTAGCTCTAATATTTTCTTTCCATATCCCAATGGGTTTTTTCTTTTGTTTTTTTGCACATATCTTGCCTTGGAGGTCATTGCTCCAATCAAATGCATTTTATGCATCTATTAATTAGCCTATATTTTTCTACCCTCCAAGATAAGAAAATTCAACTCTGATCAATACAGCACACCTCATCATTTTTCCATCAGCCGCATACGTCTTTTAAAGGTCTTCTCTCAATCTAAAAACAAGCTCACACTACATTCTCCACTATCCTCTCTCTTCATTCCTACAAACCCCCTAACACAATCAAGCCTCTAAAACCTACATAATCTAATCAGGTTCTTAGTTCCCAATGGCCTTTCTTCTGATTGTTACAAGTCCTGTCCTCTCTTAATTAGCATGTTTTTGAATATAGTAGCGATATTGTGTATATCTGATTTCAGAACATGTAAGGTTAGTCCGTTGCACCCCCGTGGGTAAGTAAGAGACTACCCGTGCTATCAAAATTCCTTGAAATCCCCCTTTTCTCACCTCACTGCCTCAGAAGCACCTCTAGTTCTCCAAGAGTTGAAAAATTCTGGTTACAAAATCATCCCTACAGTTTCACCTACTCAGCCCTCTCCTCAGATATGGCTATTAGAAATGCCCCTGCAGGTGATCTTGCTCAGTTTTAAGGGCTGGTTGATTGACCTGGCTGAATTAACGCTTGAGACACAGTGGGAAATTGCCAATCTGTGAGGATTTTTAGAGGAGGCTTTTCAGAATTATAGCTGATTGCAGCTACTAATGGTATGGATTTGAATGGGAGCTAGGAGGCTAATGACCTGGAAGACTGTGGAATGCCCAGAAGTAAGTAAGGGTTTGTTAGCAGACCCATGTTCTCAGCCCAAATTCAGGGGTTTGTGTGTGTGTGTGTGTGTGTGTGTGTGCATGTGCATGCACACGTGTACACTTCAGGAAACATCTTCATTCCTCCCACCCCATCCTACTTGCTATTTAACCTTGTGTTAGGATTAGGAGTTAAGTATTCATTACCAAGTGATGCAGAATTCAATAGAAGCTAGGTAATAAGTCAACAGACTTTGGGTTCAAAATCTTGGTTTCCCACTTAAGAACATTAAGAATTTGAGCAAATGGCTTAACTTCTCTGGATCCTGGCTTCCTGTTCTGAAAAATAGGGACAATGATAATATTTCCCTGTTTTCACTGTGAGGATTAATTGGGATAATGTCTATAACGTGACTGATACAGGGTAATAGCTTAATAAACTATACCCGTGGGTAGCATCTTCCCCTCTTCTGTTTACAGTATCTAGTTTGCCTGAATTTAGACTCCGACATAATGAGGACCACAGAACAAACTCTGCAGGATGTCTGACATTCAATAAGCCCTCAACATATGGTAGTTGCAAAATGTATAATCCTTGAATGGTTGTTGGCAATCATTCTTGGACATTTTTATTTAGATGTTCACCCTAGTACTGTAGTAGGTTTAATTACTGAGTTTAAGTTTTGCTGATTGAAACTCCTTGTACTGGTTTGACAAATTATTTTTGAGGTTATTAAGATCTTTGAGGAAGGGTAGGAATTGTATACATATATTAACTCAGATTTTTTACAACCTAGTTTCTTTTTCTTTTCTTTCTTGTTTTTTTTTTTTTTTTTTTTTTTTTTTGGAGATGGAATGTAACCCTGTTGCCCAGGCTGGAGTGCAGTGGTGAGATATCAGCTCTCTGCAACCTCCACCTCCTGGGTTTAAGTAATTCTCCTGCCTCAGCCTCCCGAGTAGCTAGGATCACAGGCATGTGCCACCATGCCCAGATAATTTTTGTATTTTTAGTAGAGATGGAGTTTCACCATGTTGGCCAGGTTGGTCTCGAACTGACCACAGTGATCGCCCATCTTGGCCTCTGAAAGTGCTGGGATAACAGGCACAAGCCACTGCACTTGGCCTCTTTATTTTATTTTATTTTTGTAGAGACAGGGTCTCACTATGTTCTCCAGGCTGGTCTCAAACTCCTAGGCTCGAGTGATCCTCCTGCTTCAGCCTCCCAAAGGGCCGGGATTACAGCATAAGCCACTGTGCCCTGACTAAAACCTGGATTCTTGCTACTCACAGTGTGGTCTAGGTATGGGCAGCATTGATATTATCTGGGAGCTTGTAACAAATGCAGAATCTCAGCATCCCTAGATCTACTGAATTCGAATCTGTGTTTCAACAAGATCCTTAAGTGATCTGTATGCACAGTAAGGTTTGAAATATATTTACTAAACATTGACACTGTAAGTGAAAACACATTTGCTTGCATTCTTTTAGATAGCTGTGTCCTCTATTTTCACAGGCTGATTCTGTCTATGCCACAGGCACTACAAGAACATGAGTAGACCAAAGGCTAAATGTTCCATTAAAGCATTAACTGTTGAGTAATCTGCAAGATCTTTTTAAACGATACGAGCCACTTAAATAATATGCTGGATATTTTGTCCACAGATCAGTAACTGATGGTAGTTTTGCCATCATTTTACACATGGCCCGTGAATGGTGCATAATTTTCTGGGTCCACAGTGATATAAAAGCACCACTATTACACCATGTGATGATAATGACTGAGTAGGGGTTCTGTGTATTTTCAATTCAAGGCAAACTAGAAGGCTTCAGCAGAGCTGTTATTTTCTATGAGATGAAGCTTTCCTTAGGGGAAACTTACTGAGCTATAGAATCATTCCATTCTTGTCCTCAATTTTTTTCAAAGGTTCAAATCCATAATGGGTCATCCATGAGGTTTCACAGATCTGGGAGTCATTTCTGATTTCCACCTCCGCTTCCAACAATTACAACATGGTGCTCCGAATATGTTTGCAATCCATAAGATGTGAAGATGAGAAGTATACTCTCTGGGGCCAGGCACAGTGGTTCACGCCTATAATCCCAGCACTTTGGGAGGCCAAGGCAGGCGGATCACTTGAGGTCAGGAGTTCGAGACCAGTCTGGCCAACATAGTGAAATCGTGTCTCTACTAAAATATACAAAAAAATTTGCCAGGCGTGGTGGCATGTACCTGTAATCCCAGCTACTCAGAAGGCTGAGGCAGGAGAATAGCTTGAACCCAGGAGGCAGAGGTTGCAGTGAGCCGAGATCGTGCCACTGCACTCCAGCCTGGGGGACAGACTGAGACTGTGACTCAAAAAAAAAAAAAAGTATATTGTCTACAGGAGAGTTAAGAGGGATAATGTATGTTAAATGTTTAGCATGATGCGTGGCACATATCACATGTCCAATAAATGTTAGATCATTCTACATACAACATGGATTCATCAATACCCTCCTAACATTGTAGGTTCTCCCTGCCAGAGGCAGTGTAATGCAGTGGTGAGGAGCACAAGCTTTACTGGACTTGAAGCCTGGTTCAGTCCCTTACTATGAATGTGACATTTGGGGACATTTCTTAGCCCTTCCCAGGTTAAATCTCCATGAGGCGATGCTAGGACCTTCCCCAGTTTGTTTTAAAAGTCTGGCAAATGCATACCTATAAAGCATTGAACACAATATGGGTATATGTACTGAATACCTGCCAGCTATTATTATTACTTTTACTTTTATTATCATAATCACCACCATCATCATTTTTGGAAGAGTTGTAGTGTCTCTAGGTCCTAGGGTATTTGGATTCAGCTTTGCAGGCTCTCCTCAGTGGAAATGCAAGGTCTTGTATGTTACTATCCACTTTCTTCCTTTATTTTTCCTCATCCCTAATTGTTCATCTTCTCTTTCTTACTGCCTACACAGACTGAACCTCTAGCCTGGATGTTACCAGCAACATGCTCAAATAAATGTGCTCTAACCAAGGAAATTAGCCGAACAGAGATCCTTTTATTATAACTGTCACTTGTATTATTCAAGAAGTGATTAACGTCCAGGGAAACCACCCGTTCAAAGAGCACACTTCTTTAGATATAGGGAATCAAGGCTCTTTCAGGGCTTGATCCAAGAATAAATGACATAGCAAACAATCTTGCAGAAGCCTCTTATCATTGAATTTTCTATTTAATAAAAATATTCTCTGGTGTTCACTATAATTGGGCATTGTCTGTTTAATATTGTCTATATGGTATATTGTGTGTTGAATAAAAATACTGAATAGTGCTAATTATATTTGGGTGAAAAGAACCATCTTGCATATTCATTGAAAGACACAAACCACCCAAATCCTGCAAGTTGAGTGAATGCTGAATGCAAAAATATCTCTTGTTGCTTGATCTAAATTTGCATCTCTGTATTTTCTCAGGGCATCTCTTGTCTATGATTCAATGTCTTCGGCAAAGAGACAATTGCTTTTCCTTCCTTCTTGGAGCCTGTGAACATGAGAGACTAGCTCTCCTTCCTCCCTCCCCAGATTCTGATCTATTTTATGTTTTCAGTATGGACCTAGTGGGCACAGGTGTTTTAGAGAAGCCCAGGCTAGTTCCAAAAGGTGGAGTAAATCTGTCAGTTCATTGCTAAACCAATGACAATAAAGATGACACATACATTTAAAGAGAAATTCTCAAGCTAGACAGATCATCAAAAACATCTGTGGCTTTGTTGGTTTTGTTTTCTCATTGTTTCTTAGCTCCATCCCTCAGAGCAGTGACCCTCAAACTTGGGTGTAAATCTGGAATCATGTGGAAAGTTTGTTAAAATACAGATTGCTGGCCTCTGTCCCCAGAGTTTCTGATCCAGCAGGTCTGGGAGGGCCTGAGAATGTGCATTTATAACAAGTTCTTAGGTCACGCTGATATTTCTGGTCTTTGGACTACTCTTTGACTACTTCTTCCCTACAGACCTTAAATACTAATCTTCCATGACTTGAAAATGTGCACATCTATCATGCATGCTAAGGAACTCAAAAGTTTAAAACCACCAAGCAATGCATGCTTATTCTGAAGCCAGAATAGGTTCTGCGCTAGGTTCAGCACAGACAATACAGAAAAGCCTACATCCTGCTTGTCTCTGGAACCCTACCCTTCATGATCCCATATCCCTGCATTTGTTCCAGTTCTACCAAACCATTTACAGTTCTCCAAATTCAAAGCTCTTCTGCATCTCCACTTCTTTGCACATAGTTTTTCATGTGTCCAGAATACGCTTCCCTATTCCTCTGTTTCATCCTGCAAAACCCAGTTCAGCTGCTGACATCCGTGGTACCATCCTCCCCACCTCCCTATCCTTGCCATCACCACCTAATTTTTAAAAATCCCTTCCATCATTCGTGCTTTAATTCTACAAATGTGCATTGGGCTGGTCTTGGGTACCCATCATTGTGCCAAGCACTTGGAATAAAATGGCAAATAAAGGAGACCTAGTTCCTCCTCAAGAAAAACCTTTCCTTCAAAGAAATTACTGTCCAGAAGGGAAGACATGAAATGGACAACTTCAAGTTGTGAGATTAAATTGTTATTTTGCTGAGACTTACACAATTTTCAATGTTGTGCTTATGATCTAGCATTGAAATGGTTGTTTCCCATATAGACTGTGGTCCCTTGAAGGGTCAAATCCACATTCTCTCATCCCTGTGTACCCAGTGCCTACAGAGAGTGGGTCACATGGTTGAGCATTTTCTAGCTTTCTGAGTTCAATAAGACATAGCTCTACTTCCCAAAGGGATAGCAATCTAATACTAACACAAGTGCAGCAGATGTGAAAACCTTAATTATATTATTAGTTGGCATCAGAATTCCTTTTATATGTAGGAACTGTTTTTGTTGAGAGGAATCCCTTGAGAAGTCACTTGGGGATTAAAGAAAATTTTGAGTGCCTGGACTTTGAAAAAAACAAGGCAATGAAAGAGAAAGCTACGTGGCTGTGTAGAAGCCATGAGAAGACGAAAAGAACGAGACTTTGCTCCAGGAGTTGGGAGAGAAGAAACAGAAGAAATGGAAATAAAATCAAGAATGTGAGAAGTGAAAGAGAGGAAACTACCACCAGGGATATGGGATAAGGCTTAGGGACAAGATGGAATGAAGTGCTTCATAAAATTTCTCTAGACCCAAGATGACCAAAACATTTAGGCATTTTCACTTCTTTGCACATGTCTTTCTGCATCCAGAATCCTCTTCCCCACTCCCTGCTTCATCCTTCAAAGTCCAGTTCAGATGCCATCTTTCCCTCCTCTCCAGCTCCCCTATCTTTGCCCCCACCTTTGCCTTTTTTTTTTTTTCTGAGGTTAGAGTGCAGTGGCACAATCACTGTTCACTACAGCCTCGATCTCCTGGGCTCAAGCGACCCTCAACCTCTTAAGTAGCTGGGACTATAGGAGCACACCACCACACTGGGCTGTTTTTTTGTTTGTTTGTTATGTTTTGTTGTTGTTGTTGTTTTGTTTTGCTTTAGTTTTTAGTAGAGACAAGGTCTTGCTGTGTTGCCTGGGGTGATCTTAAATTTCTGAGCTCAAGCAATCTTCCTGCCTTGGTCTCCCACAGTGCTAGGATTATAGGTATGAGCCACTGCAGCCAGCCAGGAGCAATTTTTAATCTATATTTTGCGGATGAGAAAACTAAGGCTTGGAAATGTTAAGTGAACCGCTCAAGGTCACATAACTAGTGGGTGACGGCAATGGGGTTTGACTCTAGGCCTCTCAGACTCCAAAGCCCATAATTCTTTACGTATTTTTAATAATAACAAAGAATAACGAAACAATTACATGTTAATGTAGATGATAATACATATAGTGGAAATAATTAGTTACATGAAGGCTTGTTCATCCAATAAATAATTTCTGTGAGCCTACTGTCTGAAACAGACAAGACATCATCATGGATATGGCAAAAGGGAAGAACGTCTCTGAGAAGGAGAGAGTGGAGATGATGGCATGGGAAGGAACAACTGTCAGGGTGCAATGCCTTTGAAGACATGCAGGTGGAATAGCACAAGAGTGGAAGAACATGAGCTCTGCAATTAGGAAAAAGATTCATGTTTTAGTCCCCATGTACTCACTCAAACAACCTTGGGCAAGTTCCTTGACCTCTCTTCACCTGCATTTTGTCATCTATAAATGGGGAAAAAAATAGTACCATGTTATAAAAGGTATCATTTCTATAGAGATATAAATGAGAAGAAGCTTGTAAAGCTCATAAAATGCTCAGCACATAGCAGATACCCAACGAAGATTAACAGATAAAGAAGTGGACAAAATCAAGAAACATTTGGGATTTGGTGATTGATTACGAGATAAGAAGAGGAGACCCCCAGGTTTCTGGCTTAAGCAACTGAAAGGATGGTGGTGTCATTAATTGAAATGGATGATGCTGATGGAGAACCAGGTTTATTAAAGACAAAACAAAAGCATTGGCTCTAGAGAGAGAGCAACCCCATTTCCCTAAAAATAAAAGGAAGAGAAAGATGAACAGAGAGATAGAGAAGATAAGAAGATGGTGTATCTTCTTAATCTTGAGGAAGAAATTAAATCATCCATGAGTGTGGGAAATGAAGGAAAAAGTGTGAGTACTAGAAAGATGAAGAATATTTAACAGAGCTTCAGTATCTATTTGAATCTCTCCAAAAGAGAATCTAAGACAAGGAGTTGGGTGCAGGTACTTTATTTGAGAGATTATCTCAAAAAGTTGGAATCAGGGAGTAGAGCAAATGAGAAGGGGAAGGATGAAAAGCTGGTGAAGGGGACATTATGGAGCTTGTTACTACTATGGGCAACCAGAGATCATCTTACTAGGAGCTCTTTGAGGAACTGTGTACAATGCACCTCAGAATATTCCCTGCGAAGGCTGGGAGGCTGGGGCATTTATCCACTGAATCCCATCACCCACTAGTTGAAGGTGGTCCTGTTGGTGTAAACTTCCTATACTCCTCAGCTCCACCTATGCGAGGCTTGAGTGAGCTGCCACCATTTTGATAAAAGCCCTGTATTAGTCTGTTCTCACACTGCTAATAAAGACATACCAGATACTGGGTAATTTATAAAGGAAAGAGGTTTCATTGACTCACAATTCAGCATGGCTAGGGAAGCCTCAATCATGGCGGAAGGGGAAGCAAACACATCCTTCTTTGCATGGTGGTAGGAAGGAGAATAAGAGCCAAGTGAAGGGGGAAGCCCATTATAAAAGCATCAGATCTCATGAGAACTTACTATCATGAGAAGAGCATGAGGGAAACTGCCTCCATGATTCAATTGCCTCCCACTGGGTCCCTCCCACTACATGTGGGCATTATGAGAACTACAATTCAAGATGAGATTTGAGTGGTGACACAACCAAACCATATCAAGCCGTGAGACAGGAAAGTGGAGAAACACAGTGGGGAACTGAAGTGCAACACTGTCAGAGAGCATCAGCTGCAGCAAAACTCAGAGATGAGCCAAGGGTGCAGGACAGTTCTCTGAGTGGTCTTGCAATAACCTAGTTCTCCCTCTTTTTCACTTGTAGTTCTCTTAAGTAACTGTAGAATGTGCAAAGAATGCAACATCTTGAGATAGGAAGGAACTGGATGGAACAGCCCAGGCTCTGTTCCATTCCCCAGAACTGGATGTCCTTCCACGCTTTAGCCCAGAAAGTCAAGTTCCCCAAGGTACAGAACTCAGGTGGATGACTTTCCACAGTCTGTCAGCTGTGATGCAAGTGGGGCATGCACAGATGAAACTCTATCCACCCTGAGCAGCTTTCTTGAGCCTTGGGGGACCAGCTCAATATGAATCCTAGGCTTCTAGCATCCTTTGCTGCCTATCGGCAAATAATGAATTCACTTTATCTAACTTGATGTGTGTGGGTATTCTGTCTCACCACACTCAGGCAAGTTGGTAAGCGGTGCACAGTGAACCTGCTTTACACAAGGGAAGTGACACTGGCACCAACCGCATCTGCTAGAAAAAAGAAGTGACCCATGAACTTCAGATCTTACAAAAATCCTGAAATGTGTAAATACCTCTAGTGGAATTTGACATATGAGGACCTGAGTCTCAGAGAGGTAAAAGTAAGATGGTAAATTGGAGTTTTCACCCATATTGGATAGAATCCTAAACTTACACAACCTTCCCACCTACCATGCTGCCAGTCCGGAGCAAAAATAAATAAATAAATACAATAAAATTAGTATTGCTATGTATTTATTTGTTTATTTACTTTTCTGAGATGGAGTCTCGCTCTGTCACCTAGGCTGGAGTGCAATGGCGTGATCTCTGCTCGCCGCAACCTCCACCTCCTGGGCTCAAGCAATTCTCTTGCCTCAGCCTCCCGAGTAGCTGGGATTACAGGCACACACCACCACACCCAGCTAATTTTTGTATTTTCAGTAGAGACAGGGTTTCACCATGTTGGCCAGGCTGGTTTTGAACTCCTGACCTCAAATGATCCACCCACCTTGACCTCCCCCCCAAAAAAATATTAAAATAAAAATGGCAACAGTATTAACAAGTTGATTCTCCCAGTACTAATTATTGGAATTTTGCTGATTTATTGTTCTGCAGACCAGGATGTAAAAATATACATTTTTTAAAAGAGTGGATCAGTCTACAGAATGAAGAAGAAAATAAAGTCATGGAGAATCTAAAACTGGACATTCTTCTCTAGTTGAAGTCCAATGGATGGGGATTGCATTTCTCATCCTAATCAAGAAATTCTTTATCTTCAGGAATACAGAGCTATTAAAGTTCTAGGCTTCGGGCCTCTGAGGAGGTATTCCAAAAATTCCATCAGTATTCTGCTAAGCTCAGTACTGTACACAGTGTATTGAGGTCTTTTCCTGTTTTCCTCATTCTGGCAGTTCTTTCCAACACTATTTGCTCCTAAAAACACCCTGTCTTCTAGGCCTGTCGATCATATCATGTTCCTCTTTTTATGGCTGTGCTGAAAACAGCAAAGAGAAAGATTATTACAGCTGCTGTTGATGTCTGGAACTCATAACTCTGAACAGTCTTATGTTGGTCAGGTATAAGGCAGAGAGGGGTTCCCATCTTTATCTGGAGGCCTTCCACTGGTTGGTTGAAGCACTTACGATTACACTGACTGTATTGGTGAGAGTCCTGAAAAGAGAATACTCTCTTATGGTTTTTAGGTCCTGAAGAATGTAAAGGAAAGGGAAGGAAATGGGAAGAGATAGAGGAATTGTATTGAGCATCTACTTATGCCAGCAATATCCTCATGGATTATTACATGTAATCCCCTTAGGTTGGTAACAGATTAGGCAACTGAGCTAAGAAAATGAGAAAGAACATGTGGACACAGGGAACGGAACATCACACACCAGGGCCTGTTGGTGGGTGGGGGACAAGGGAAGGGACAGCATTAGGAGAGAGATTTTTTAAAGTTCAAAATCCCATGCTTTTAAAACTGGGATTTGAATACAGGTATCTCACTCAAAACCCAGATGTCAAATATAGCACCTCATGCTCCCAGGTAGACATCACTAATCAATCAGGTCTTTTAGTCCATTGATTTCAGAATCCTTCTCACCCCAGTATCCCAGATAGTTACTAGCAATCCTAGCAAGTAGTGAGGGCCAATTGCTACCCTTTCCGCTTACCAAAAACTTGCTGGCTGAAGGAAGATTCTCCCTTTTCAAGGGAGTCCATACCCATCACAGAGGCATACTGTTACTTTCCAGAACAATCTTTTTTTTTTTTTTTTTTTTTTTTGTTGAGACGGAGTCTCGCTCTGTCGCCCAGGCTGGAGTGCAGTGGCCAGATCTCAGCTCACTGCAAGCTCCGCCTCCCAGGTTTACGCCATTCTCCTGCCTCAGCCTCCCGAGTAGCTGGGACTACAGGCGCCCGCCACCTCGCCCGGCTAGTTTTTTGTATTTTTAGTAGAGACGGGGTTTCGCCGTATTAGCCAGGATGGTCTCGATCTCCTGACCTCGTGATCCGCCCGTCTCAGCCTCCCAAAGTGCTGGGATTACAGGCTTGAGCCACCGCGCCTGGCCTCCAGAACAATCTTAAGGACAGCACAGCAGCCCCTACGTTTCCACTGGGATCCTGCTTATATTGTAACAGGGAGGTGCTGGATATAGCTATGCTCCCATCTCCCTACGGCAACCACTGATAATGCATAAATGCATTTATTGTTGGTTTTGCTCATCCCAGAAATTTTGCTGTTGACTTGCATTGTGATCACACTGCAGCTGCATTTAAAACCCTGCCTTTTCATTTAATGTCATAACAAAAGCATCAAATAAAGTCTCATATCAAAAGAAACTGCTTTTGCTAATTTTTATTTCTGCTCGAGATTTTATGAAGTCAAAGAAATCAGACCATGCACTCTGTTCTCCCACTATTCCGCACTCCTGCGGCTCAGAACGATTTTTTAAAGGAGGTATAGGAAGTTGGCATGAATATTGAGCTTGGCGTGACCAAGGGCTTGGGGTGGAGGGAGAATGTTTCCGTGTTAGAAGCTGAAGAAGCCCTCCTTCAGTATCACGTCCTCTCTCCATGCTCAAATTGATATTCATCTCTCCAGCCTCCTTTGATGTCAGGAAAGCCATTCTATTTGGGCAGGAGCCAGAGGACCTTGGCTGACACTCCACCTGTTGTCATTTCTCCCTCTGTCTTCCAGCAGTGAATTTAGAAAAACCCTTCACAGGATAGCAGTGTGTTTGCTATCATACTGCAGTTCCCTGTGTTTGATCTCATGTTTCTTGCCTGGAGCTCATATTTCAGACTAGAGTAAATTATTTACTAGCATTAGCAACCAAGCCTTGTGTTATTCAAAATATAAACCTGAAATATCGAGCAATCAGACCTCAACAGCTGACGCTATTTATGCTTTGCAGATATAGAGACAGATCAAAGGATGATTCACAATTATCCTAACACAGTGATTTTTCCAAGTGAAAGAAGGGGAGAGGCAGTTTTCCCTAATTCTAAGGAAATAAACAGTAACCTGGGCAAGTGTTGATTTATCCTCCTTGGATTCATCATAGCCTGGGAGGAGGATGGCAGAGGTGGGGTGGGGAAATGGGACCTGGAGATGTCTTTACAACTGTCCTGGCTTCCTCCCTTGGCATGTTCAACCTCCTTTGCATGTTGACAGTCCTAAGTTCATCCTTCTGCTATTCATAGTGTGTTGTACTTGCCTTCTGTCTCCTCAGCCTTTTCTGCCACCCACCAGTCCATAAACCAAAGGGTAGAAGACCATGTTATACAGAAGAGTATGTTTACCTGGGAGCAGCTGCCATTTGCTCACCCTGGGAGCTTTAACGCTGTCTGTCTGGGGGCCTTTGGGACAGAGAAGAACAAGCGGTTCGTGACAGGCAATGTAGGTAAGAGACTAAGAGACTGAGCTTTGATGTGACAGACATCTGGATTTGAGTCTTGGCTCTGCCACTTTTTGCTGTGTGATTCTGAGAAAGGTCTCTGTGTCTCGGTTTCCTCACCTGTATGATGGGGATTGTTATGAACATTGAGACAATTCATATAAAAATAAACTCATATAAAGAATTTACCACAGTGCCTGCACATCAGTGCCCAACAGATAGTAGCCATATCCACTGTGGGGAAAACCCTGCAAGCCTTTTCTAGGAAGTACTGTTGGTAGAAAATATTGTGGGCTTCATGTTCCCTGGAACAGCCAGGTTGCATATTGTAAGATTAAGTCCTACTTACTCTGACTTTGCCAAAGCCTCTTTTGAAGAATAAAGTGGGTTTCTGTGTAATAAGCAGCAAAATTTTAAAGCCAGCCATTCAACAAGCCATTCAGACTTAATACCCCAGGGCTCAGTTTTTTCCTCACTCTTTCTTTGCAAAAATGCTTTGAAAAAAGCAGCTTAGGGGCGTCTTAGAGGAACGTGGGCCTTTGAGGCACCAAGGCGCATCTGGAAAGAACCCAGTTCTGCAAAGGCAGGGCTGCAGTTCGTATACAGAGGCACTCACCTGACGATCCCCAGCCTGACTTTCAGAGGACAGAGCCTTGAGGCTGGACAGGAAGCAATCTCAACTCAAGGGGCGTAAGTGAGCATTTATCACTTTAGAAGCTGTATTAGTCAGGGTTCTCCACAGAGACAAAGCCAATAAAACATATAGACAGAGAAAGATATGAGAAGTGATTTGTTAGGAGAATTGGCTCATGTGATTATGGAGGCTAAATCTCATAGTAGGCAGTCTGCAGGCTGGAGACCCAGGGAAACCAGTAGCATGGCTCAGTCTAAGTCTATTGGCCTCAGAACCAAGGAAGCTGATGGTGTAACTCTCCATCAGAGGCCAAAGCCCTGATAACCCAGGGGGCCACTGGTGCAAGTCTCAAAGCCTTAAGGCCAGAGAATCTGGTTCTGATGTCTAAAGGCAGGAGGAGAAGGGGGTTCCAGCTCTAGAAGAGAGAAAAAACAAATTCACTCTTCCTCTGCCTTCTTGTTCCATCCAGGTCCTCAGCTGATTGGATGGTGCCCCCCATGTGGAGGGCAGAGCTTCCTTATTCAGGCCACTGATTCAAATGTCAACCTCTTCCCAAAACACACTCACAGACACACCCAGAAATAATACCTTACCAGCTATTTGGGTATCCCTTAATCCAGTCAAGTTGAGACCTAAAGTTAACCATCACAGGGGCCTTTCAGAGAACTCTGGTAAAAATAATGGACCTCCTAACTTCTACATATCTTCTAAAGACCTTGGTCTTTTTACACATATAACCTAGTTCCTCCCCTCCAGACCAGATGAAATTCAGCTCCCTTTATCTGTTCACCTAAACAAAAGTAATAATCCCTACATGAAATTTATTACTACATCTTCATGATTCTAAGATGCCATATTTGTAAGACACATCACTGATTTAACAGCACCTTTCTAGAAGAAAAACACAGAAATAAATGTACCCATCAACTGTCGGTCGTTTCATGCTTTCAGTCATGGTAAAATGTGGAAAGATGTGCAACTTGGAATTGATAACGTCTAATCATGCTAACTCAAAGGGCACTTGTTGCAACAGAAATGCTACAACTGTCAATGGATTAGTGAGTGCAGCAGTGGCTCTGTGTGGTATTAGAGCTCCCAGCACCCCCTCCTTCTCTTTGTATTCGAGCATTCTCAGGAACCTGACACTTGACCGCCGGAGAGCTGGTGCTTAACCAGCAAAGCCACATACACATCTCTAGAGTCTGTCCCCTTTCACTTCAACCACTCTCATTATTTAGGCAAGTTTTTAATATTTTCTGAAGAACCCAGAGCTGCCTCTACGAGACCCTCATAGGCAATAATAGCACATAGTCCATGCAAGTCACTATGTGTTAATACTGTGGGTGATTAAGACATACTGAATATCAGTCAAAAGGAAAATCTAAACCGATGCTGCCTTGTAAACCTCTTTGGCATTTTGTTAGTGGGAAGTAAGAGAACAAAGAGAGTTGATATTTGCTATATAAAGATCCTAGATGGGAATTATATGCCTCTTATCTATCTCTTTGATTCAAAAGCAGATCTATTTCCTTGGTTACAAAGAGTCCTTTACCAGGCTGGAGCATAGAACAGACACATCGGCTTGGTAATTTCAAAGAACAAATGTCAAGAGTGGGTGTGTGCATGAGGGAACAGTGTTTGGAAATGACTCTGTGGGCCACTAACCTACCCACTCTGGCAAAGGGGGATGTTAGTCCGAGGCAAATGGAGAGCACAAGGAGAAAAGAAGCTGGTGAGGCCACAAAGTATACAAATGAGGGAACTCCATAACAGGTAGCTTTTGGTAAAAAGACAAGTTGTTCCCTGAATCTTCTTCTCTGGCCCCTTCAGTCTATAGAGGCAGATCGGACTTCCATGATTGCTCTATAGGATCCTACTTCCCTGAGCATAGTCTAATTAGACTAGAGCTGATCACATGATTCAAATAGGACCAGTCAGATTCTCTCTAACATAATTCAGAATCCCATCAAGCAGCAGCCATTCAGTCTCTGTCTGCGGTTGGTTAAGTAGGACTGTGGAGACTGACTGGCTGCTGCTTGGTTGGTTACAGAGTCAGGCACCAGGTATCAGCTCCACCAGTTACCAGCTGTTCTTAGGCAAATTACTCAACCAGGGTTCCTCTCAGATTCCTCACCCATATATTAAGGGCAATAATAGCACATGCCTCAAGTGAGAAGCTTAGCACATCGCTCTTGGCATGTAAACGTATGTGAGAAATACAGGTTGAGCCTCTCTAATCAAAAAAATCCAAAAGTTGAAGTGTACCAAAATCTCACCCTTTTGGAGCGTGGATATGGTGCTCAAAGGAGATGCTCATTGGAGCATTTCAGATTTTGAATTTTTGGATTAGAGGTGCCGAACTGTTAAATCTAATGCAAATATTCAAAAATCAAAAAAGAAAATTTCAGAATCTGTAACACTTCTGGTGTCAAGCATTTTAGATATGGGATACTAAACCTGTCTTAATGTTATTATTGTATTAATTTTCTGTGGCTGCCATAACAACTTACCACAGACTTAGTGGCTTAAAACAACACAAACATATTATTTTACAGTGTTATGTGGGTTAGAAATTCAACACAAGCCTCACCCTTGTGATTATGTGATTACATTAGGCCCATGAGGCTTATCCAGGATAATTTCCCTATTTTAAGGTCAGCTGATTAGCAATCTTAATTCCATCTGCAATCCTAATTCCTCTTTGCCAGGTAATGCAACATATTCACAAGTTCTTGGGATTAAGATGTGGACATCTTTGGGTGGGGGTAACATTATTCTACCTTCCACAACTGTCAGAAAAAAATTGAGGAGCTCTGGGCAGCAACAGTACATTCTTAAAGATGGTGAAGAAAAAGAAGAAATTCTGCAGGAGAATGAAGACAGGCCAGACACAACACTCATTCTAGAAATAACCCAGTGTTCTTATGTCAATCAGTGGCCCCTAAAACACTAAATTACATCATTCATTGATAATATCTTCCAGAATTTTAGTTGAGCCAAGTTCACTTTAGTATTTTTTCCTTTGTCCAAAAATGTAATGCTCTTTTGAAAGAGGTCCTCAAGTTTTCCTTTTGCACCCACTCTAAACGACCATTGTCTCTGCATTATGCCCTGAAAAAGGAAGATATTTAAGCACAGGATTTCTGTGAGCCCAAATGTGGGTAATGGCCTTGCGCAGAGTAATTTTACTTGGAGTTGGATTACAGATGTACTCAATAAAAGATGTATTTGAGTCCTACCTCTACCTGCTAAAATACCTGAGTGCCCAAACAAGATATGGAGCCTTTACACTGAGGCTATGACCCCAGGATCCGTATCTGATAAAATGGAGATAATGTTCTCTGATAGGATTGGTTTAAGAATTAAATGAGTATACTACAGTTGACCCTGTGCTCAAAATAGTGGTTGAGCAAGTGTTCAGAAATACCAATTTTCCCTCCTTTTCTTTGGTTGAAATAAAAAATGCATCCCTGACATTATATTTTCTCATGTCACCAGGAAAAGAACTAAAAAGAAACTACATAAGCACAATACAATTTTCCTTTGATTGCTTTTGAGTCAATGAATGAAGGTAGAGAATAAAAGATGGCCAGAAAACCAGAGATCCACGTGCTGCATTACATAGAACAAATGTGAATAAATCTCAAAAACCCAGTGTGAAGGAAGAAAGGTAGGAAACAGGTTGGGATTTATAGCACAATACTATTTATGCAAATTAAGAACATGCACACACAAGCACCACCATATTTTTTAAGGGTGCAGGTATATATTCAATGATTATAAAACATGGAAGTTTACTTGAAGGATATGTATTACGTCCACTGGTGTGTATACGGTATGGTAGGGGAAAAGGGGAAATGAAAATACTAAAATAGAATGGTTTGTTTTCCTTTGGGTAGACACCACTTGACTGCTGGATCAAATGATAGTTCTGTTTTTTGTTCTTAGAGAAAAAATGTATACAAATACAAACGTAAATAATAAAATAAAAGAGACTTCTACCACAAAGAATGATAACATGCCATGAGTGGGGAACTATTATTACCTCATTTTTTTGTTCTTGACATCCTTTGTGAAAGCCAACAACAAGGGTCAATAGTAACTTTTGTAATCCTATTCCAAAGGAATTGTCAAAAATTGTTACATTTAATAGAAGAGCTGTTTTCAGTCGACACTGATGCAGTTGATTCAGAGATGACCAAGTCTGACCTAGTCTTCAGGAAACCCAGTTTTGCCCAAGACCTTGACCATCAGGTGCTCTATAAAGCTGTAAAGGTCTTTATCCTATGAATATCTGGTGGCGTCGCAGCCAACTTAAGCTTTTGCAGTAACTTGCATGAAACTGAAGGCCATTATCTTCAGTGAAATAACTCAGAAACAGAAAGTCAAATACCCTATGTTCTCACTTAGAAGGGGGAGCCAAATAATGCATAGGCATGGACGTGGAGCGTGGAGTGATAGACCCTGGAGACTTGAAAGTGTAGGAGAGTGGAAGAAGGATGAGGGATGAGAAATTACTTAATGGGTACAATATACACTATTTGGGTAATGATTACACTAAAAGCCCAGGCTTTACCACTATGAAATATGTCCCTATAACAAAGCTGCACTCATACCCCTTAAACTTACAGAAATTTTAAAAAAATTTACAAGAAGAAAACAACCCCATAAAGATTTGGGCAAAAGACATGAATGAACACTTTTCAAAAGAAGACATATATGAGGCCAACAATCATATGAAAACAAGCCCAATGTCACTGATCATTAGAGAAATACAACTCAAAACCACCATGAGACATTATCTAACAACAGTCAGAATACCTATTAGTAAAAAGTCAAAAAATAACAGATGCTGGTGAGGTCGCGGAGAAAAAGAAACACTTATACACTGTTGGTGGGCATGTAAATTAATTCAGCCACTGTGGAGACAATGTGGTGATTCGTCAAAAACCTAAAGACAGAAATACTATTCAACCCAGCAAGACCATTACTGGGTATAACAGAATATAACTCATTCTATTATAAAGGCACACGCACATGTATATTCATTGAAGCACTATTCACAATAGCTAAGACATAAAATCAACCTAAATGTCCATCAGTGATAGGCTGGATTAAGAAAATGTGGCACATGTACACCATGGAATACTGTGCAGCAATAAATAAAGAACATAATTATGTCCTTTGCAGGGACGTGGATGGAGCTGGAAGCCAGTATCCTTAGCAAACTAACACAGGAACAGAAAACCAAATACCACATGTTCTCACTTAAATGATGAGAACACATGAACACAGAGGGGAACAACACACACTGGGGCCTTTCTGAGGGTGGAGGGTGGGAGGAGGGAGAGGATCGGGAAAAATAACTAATGGGTATTAGGCTTAATACCTGGGTGATGAAATAATCTGTGCAATAAGCTCCCATGACACAAGTTTACCTATATAAAAAACCTGCACCTGTACCCTGAACTTAAAATAAAAGTAAAAAAAAAAAAAAATTAATGTACCCAAGCAAGCAGCTTGGGTGACCCACTAAACAAGTCACAGTAGAGATTTACTCAAAAATTATGGAATTACTCTGGGTTGGCCTCCGTCTACTTCCTTCCAGTTCTACATACATGGGGAATGTTGTAGGCCCTTGAAGACTCCGTTTTCTCTACCTGTAGAATGAACAGAGTGACTTATCTTACCTCTTTCCTGGTAAGAGAAGCCAAGAGAACTAATGCCTCCTTTGAAGTCCTTACTATATTGTAATGATCAAGAACATAGGATGTGGAGGCATATTTTACGGGCTCGAACTTGGGGACTCTGTCATTTACTGGTTGTGAGATTTGGGGCCTATACATTCACCTTGCTGTGGCTTCGGTTTATCCACCTATCAAATGAGACCAATAATAGAATCTATTGTAAGTGCTTATCATCATGCCTGGCAAATGGTACGAACTCAGTACACATGGCCATTGTGTCACTATTGTTGCCACTATGATCGTTCTACTGTTGTCATTATTATCAATATTATTACCATGTTATTCTATTTGGTGGCAGATGTGCTGTGGGAAAACCTATTGCAAGGATCTGATCTTTAGAAAATAATTTTGAAGCCTGCCACAGCTTTAGAGAACCCTCAGAAATAAGAAAAGGGCATAGAGGAGGAAGAAGGAAGAAGAGCTAAAAAAGGAATGATGGGGGAGAACAAGTTTGCAGCACTTGGAACCATTCCTGGTCCGTAGTAATTTCCACCCCCCATGCGTCTAATTTCCACCCCCCATGCCTATACACACACAAATCTTTTGTAGATGAATTGTTATAAAACCAGGATCTAAATGATGGCCAAATACAGACCTACTGGCTGGTTCTCCAATCCCATCGCTCTCCATCCTCGTTCTCCACAAAGTCAGTGAGTAAGAAAAGCTTTGATTCTGCGCTGTGATTCACACTCAGTGGGTTTCTTGGGTGATTTCATTATAAGTAAAATAATTCCAGGGTTTTCCCTTGAAGGGGAGTACACACTGGTGATGAAATTGTCATTTGTCTCTGCCAACAGACAGTGATGGGTTGTGAAGCTGAGTGTAGTCCTGAGGCTGTGGCACAGAAGGGCATGGTCTTTGATGCTCTGGACCCATTTGCTAAGCCAATTTTTGTTTTTGTCCTATAACAACAGTGATTCATTTTATCCAAATTATCCTTTCTCTCCTTGTTAATCCACTGTGTCTTTCTGAACACTTTCTTATGGATTAGTATTGATGCTGAGGTTCCTTGGAGGACCCAGCCAATGTAACAAAAGCTTCTCAAGATGTTTACTGATGCTCTTCTCCTATTGATCTAATTAAAGATCATGATGCCTAATATAATTAGTCAGCCTTTCTGTCAGGATGCTTCTTACACTTTTAGACATACAAGCACCAGAGATAAATTGCTTTAGGATAATGGATTACAATTCCAAAGGAAATGACTTTCAGGATACAAATATGTGAATGAACTAGGACTTTAATTATAGGATTTCTCACTTTTTTGTAAAGCAGTTGATTATTTTCCTACCAGACCGAGTCCTTCTCCATCTAGAAGCCAGACTCCCAGAACCATTTCATGGAATATGCTTTATATTTTTGACTTAAGGGATCGTCCTGAGGATGTGGTGTGGGAGCAGGTGACTTACACTTTAGTTCAGATGATGATTGGCATTTTATTTGTGGTACTAGAGAGAAAAAGAAAAAAGTGGGAAAATGTGAAAGTTTTATGAAAGAAAAAGTATGTAAGATTGAGACCACATGTTAAGGAATCAACCTTGGGAAGGTAAGAAATAATTTCCCAGAGAAAAGAATGTGAAGATAACTAGAGATATTAAGAGATATGCAGATTTGGTGCAAAGATCACAGCAACATTATAGAGTTTTCATCTGAAGTTTTCCAGTTTCTCAATTGACTAAGCGGTAAGATCAACAGCTAAGAATAGGTCAGGTTAATGATCATGACAAAAATACAACAAAAATAATCATATTAACAACAACAATAGTCAATATGCATTGAGTGCTTCTCATGTGCCAGGTAATATGTTAATCATTTTGCATATATTAACTCTTAATCTTTATAACAGTCTCATAAGTTTGGATTAGATCTCTGAGATCTTTGAGAGCAGAAAAGCAATTTCAATAAGAAAACGTCATAGGATGTAAAACCATTCTCTTGGGTTTTTCTCTGTTGTGGTTTTTAGCTGCTCAGGTTTGTAGCCCTTACTGCATCTAGCGCTGGGTGTTGCCAGGAAGGTATGGTGGAGGGAGAACGGGAGACAGGAACATTGAGTAGATGGCATTTGGAAGCAGGTGACTGCAAATGATGGACCACAAAATCTAAGCAAAATAATAATGGCAAACAGAAGGGGACTACCGAATGTGGGGAAAGTGATGGTGTAAACGGATTAGAGTCATAGCGAAGTTGAAGAGTTATTGTATTGGAGTTTGTTGTCTTAAAGATGACAGGAGCTTGCAGTCACAAAGGAAGAAGTTGAGTTGGATGTAGGGGCTCACCCCTGTAATCCCAGCACTTCGGGAGGCCAAGAGGGGTGCATTATTTGAGGTCAGGAGTTTGAGACCAGCCTGACCAACATGGTGAAATTCTCTACTAAAAATACAAAAAAATTAGTTGGACATGGTGGCACATGCCTGTAATCCCAGCTACTGGGGACGCTAAGGCAGGAGGATTGCTTGAACCCAGGAGGTGGAGGTTGCAGTGAACCAAGATCGCACTACTGCACTCCAGCTTGGGCGACACAGTGAGATTCCATCCTAAAAAAAAAAAAAAAAATTGTAGGAAGCTGGCATCTGTGATGTTTGTACATGGGACAGTGTTCAGTAACAGTGAGTTCTAAGGTGTGACCCTGATGTGGCAGCTGAGATATAGAGGAGGTGAAATAATAGATGTGATCAGTTTTGTGTCTGGAAAGATGAGCAGTGTGGAAGGGGGAAGCTTGTAACCAGGCGGAAAATTGGAAAAGAGTTTTAGGCATCTTGGAGGCAGACCATGGCAGCTTAACTAGGGTGGTGGTGGTGAGAATGCAGAGAGGAAGTGGGTAGATTTGGGAAATAGTTTAGCAGGCAGAATGGTGGATGAACTCAATGGATTTCACTGTGGGAGGGAGAGGAAAGAAGCAAAGAGATGCCCAGATTTTTGGCTTAGGCAACTGGGTGGATGTCGCTCTGGTTCAGTCACAGAAAAGCGTTGGAATAGAGATAAATAATGAATCCAGAGCAGACATGCAGAGACTGAGATACTTCTAAAGGTTTCAAATGAATCAGTATGTCTCTGCTACATATAGATAGGATCCTCACATGTTGTTATCAATGTTTCCTTTAAGGAGAGTTTTGCCTTTGAATAGGTTACTGATGAACTCAAACAGGGTCTGTGGGAGGAAAGTGTGTTTAAAATGGAGAAGCAAATACAGGTTAGCAAAGGCATTGTAAGAACTGAAGATAAAACTCTACTAGGACCAGAGATAACTGAAATAATGCCTCCTGACTTGACAGGTTGTCTGCCGAGTCGGGGTAGAAATAACAGCAGGTATAAACTATAGACATCTTTTATGTTTCTCAGAGCAATGGTCATCATCATTGCCTCTGTTGTTTGTCCTCATTTTGAACCATCTTGGAGGAAGAAAACCCTTGGGATTTTTTCAATCTCCATCTCCTTACAGCAGCATGAAAGGTTGTACGAGGTTGCGGGGAAGAGGAATCCACTCATACAAGATTAAACAAAACATGGGAATTCAATGAAAGGATGTTGAGGGTCTTATTGAATCTGCAGAAAATGTGAAGAAAAAAAGCCTACTTTAAAACGGGTAAGGGTGGGGACAAAGACAACTGTAAGAATCTCAGCAGCAGTGGTTTGTGGACTTTCACCCAGTAGCTCTACACATCCCTGATTCTTATTCATTTTCTTGGCAAGTATTTATTGAGTATCTACAATAGGTCAAGCACTGTGCCAGGTGCCAGGAATACAGAAGTGAACAGAAATAAAGACAGATCCTTCCCAGTGCAGCTTGGAGTCTGCTGGGAGAGACAGTTATTAATCAAATAATCATGCATACGAATGTATAATCACAAGTGTGGTTAGTGTTTTGATGGACAGGCACACAGTGCAATGAAAACCCACAGTAGACAAATTTGACCCAGTCAGGGAGATTAGGGAATGTTTGCATGAGAAAGTAACCATGGAAATGATATTGGAAAGAGGAGAGAGTGAAGTGCAGGGTGGGCTGGTGTTCTCTGCAGACAGAACAGCATGTGCAAAGGCCCAGTAGCAAGAGGACACATGTTGAGCTCAAGGGACATCAAAGTCCAGTGTGGCTGTAGCAGTAAAACGAAAGGTGAGATGGCATGAATTAAAACATTGCAGGGCCATCATGGCTAAGGCCAGGCTGGATAAGAACAATAGGGAGCCACAGAGCTGTTTGAAGCAGGGAAAATGTGACTGATTTTTAGATTTGCCTTTCAAAAGAATCCCCCTGTCTGGATTGTGGTGGAGGGTTTGAAAAGACTCAACTTCTGATTTCCAGCTCCCCAGAGGGTGAAACTGACTGGACAGTTTTGATCATGTGTCTTCCCTGGTCCAATCACATAACAGGAGGCTGAGGTCACATGGCAGGAACATGGCCGCTGAGGACTCACCTGAAGGGAAGTTTTCAAAACAGGTGAATTCTCCAGTATACCCCAACTAATGCATCAATTAACAAGGCACCATCACATCCAAAGGATAACACTGTCCCCTATATGTTCCCAGATTCCTTTAGAAGAGGAAGCATCTGGGGCGGAAAAAAAGCAAAGAATTTTGGGAAAGACACTTGGCCAAATACAGGAAGTTAAGCCATTGTGTGTACGTAGGCAGAGGGCTTAACCTCCCATACATCCTCCTCTGTAAAATGAGAGATAATCTTGACAGGCACTGTGTCCAAGGCTGGTACACCATGCTCTCAATTAGTCCCAAGAGGTAGTAGTTATTGTTCCTATTTTATAGATGTAGAAATGAAGGTTGAGCATACTTTAAATGACGAATAACTCAGTCTAAAGTTTACATACTTTTAATCATCTTTCCAAATCTTATAGCCCTCCACATCAAATGAGTAATTATCATTATCATTTCTAACAGAAATAATAGCAGTGTCCAATAATAATAATATAATCATTGCTGATAGCTAAGATGTATAATCCATTATTTTCCAGGCACTGTTCCACACACTTTATAGATATATATTCATTCATGTAACTTTCATAACAATCTAAGATCTAAATAGTGTTATTATCCCCACATTATGGAAAAATAACTGAGGCACTGAGAAGTTAAGTCATTTGAGCAGGTTACTCAACAAGCTGGTAGCAGAGCCTTTAACTTGAACCTCAGCAGATTGGCCTCAAAGTCCAGATGGTTAAACACCATGCTGTCTTATTCTCTCTCTTTTTCTTCTCCACACCTCTTTCTCAAAACAAACACACACAAACAAAAAAAGGAAAAATCTACTATGGGTATTATGCCTGAAATTCATGAATTCTTCATTTTATTAAATGAAGCATGAGGGAACATCCGTTCTATGCACAACTTCTATGTCGGTGCTACTGTTGTTCCCATTTTATTGATAAGGAAACTGAGGCTCAGAGACATAAATTGGTTATTTAAGACAGCAGATTGCAACTGGAGAAATCATGATTCAAATCCAAGTCTGTTTAATCTCAGAGCCTTTGCTATTAGGATATGAAAACGTCTTATCGTCCTGTCTCCGCTGGTTCCATTTCAGTGCTTCTTGGATGAACTTTAGGACCCTTGTAAAATAATAAGGTGAAAGACTGATATGGCAAAAAGGGCCTAATAGTCCTTAAGTTATGACAGCTCTAACGTCATGACACCCATACAGACCAGACTCTGTCCCATTTTCAAAAAAAAAGTCACAACGAGGGATTGTGCTCCAGTATTTTCTGCTCCAGTTATAATCTCTGGCATGGAAATGAGTTATTTAGATGGTTAGTAACTGACAGTCCCCATAAATTGCAAGAGAAGGCTCAGCAAGGGGACAGGTGACAGTATTTTGCTCTGTGTCATACTGTGTCTGTCTCTCAGGTTAGAATCCCTCCTTGAAATTCCATGTACCAAGAGGCCATGAATTATACATGTACTTCTGAAGTTTGACGAAAGTTCTCCCACCTATTAAATTGCCAGGTTCCCAAGTCTAACATAAATCTAATCCAAATACACTTAGGAAAATATTGTGCCATTTGTTCTTCCATTATCATGACTTTTGCTATATTGTATTATGTATTCAAAGTGCCAAGAGAGCTTCTGCTTACTTTACATTCACCTGGAGATTACAAACCAGTCAAATGAGTCTGTAACAGGCTCAGAGGTATTAGAACTCCAGAAAACATGAGCCTAATCTTTCCATCCCATCACTCAGGAGGCAGACCCTTTACTGCCCTGGAACCAACCAGCAGAAAAAAAGACAGGACCTGCAGTATAGAAGCCAGACTTCCAAATGAAATCCAAGACAGAATGCTGTGGCCATCTCCCAAACCCTTCACTGACTTGCTAAGGAAAGCACCCTAGGTTATCTGTGATGTAGCTTCTTCCTCTCTGTACAATGTGCTCGGTGCCAACACATACTCTTTTCCAGCCATTTCAGATATCAGCAGATCTTTGGCATGCTCATTCTGAACAATGCTGTTATCAATTATTCATGAATGACACTGAGGTCCTTGTATTGATTAGGATTGTTTTTTCAGTTTCAAGTAAAAGAGCCATAACTCTAACTAGGAAGCAAAAAGAAGAGATTGTTAGGCTATGCAATTAGGAACTTCAGGGATATTGGAAGCTTCAGGTGTGGCTGGATCCTGAGGTTCAAATCACATCACCAGGACTGGGATGCTAACTATCCCTCAGCTCTGCTTTCTTTTGTGCTGGTGACACGTTGGGTAAGCTGTCTCCTTAGATTGACAAGAAGGCCGCTGGTAGCCTCACATCCTATCACTTCAGCCAAGCCAGAGTAAAGGTGGTGCCTCTTTTTAAAAATAATACTTGAAAACTGTATTAGGCATTCTTGCATTGCTATAAAGAACTACCTGAGATTGGGTAATTTATGAAGCAAAGAGGTTTAATTGACTCATGGTTCCAGAGGCTGTACAGGATGCATGGCTAGGGAGGCCTCAGGAAACTTAGAATCCTGGTGGAAGGAAAGAGGAAGCAGGCACATCTTTGCATGGCAGAGCAGGAGATGGAGAGTTAAGGGGGAAGTGCTATACACTTTCGAACAATGAGATCTCACGAGAACTCACTCACTATCATAAGAACGGCAGGGGGACGTCTTTCCCCATTATCCAATCACCTCCCACCAGGCCCCTCCTCCAACACTGCAGATTACAATGCAACACGAGATTTGAGTGGGGACCCAGAGCCAAACCATATCAAAAGCTTCAGGTACTTTTTTAAAAATTTGCATCAAGAAAAATCAGAATATTACACATTAATATCCTAGTTGAGAGTATCTCTAGAAAAGTTCATTATCTGGCAATGTTGGAACTTCACCGGTAAATGGTAACTGTATTAGTCTGTTTTTACACTGCTGATAAAGCCATTACCAGAGACTGGGCAATTTACAAAAGAAAGAGGTTTAATGGACTCCGAGTTCCACGTGGCTGGGGAGGCCTCACAATCATGGCAGAAGGTGAAAGGCACGTCTCACATGGTGGCAGATGAGAGAAGAATGAGAGCCAAGTGAAAGGGGTTTCCCTTTATAAAACCATCAGATCTCATGAGATGTATTCACTACCATGAGAACAGTATGGGGGAAACTACTCCCATGATTCAATTATCTCCCACTGAGTCCCTCCCACAAGACAAGGGAATTATGGGAGCTGCAATTCAAGATGAAATTGGGGTGGGGACACAGTAAAACCATATCAGCAACCCTGTATTAGTTGTTTAGAAGGGGGCCTCCTTGATACAGGGTATGGACTCTCCCACTCATGAACTGTCCCTCCCACACTTCATTGTCTCCCAGACTCTGGAGCCAGGCATCAGTTTTCATTTGTCATCATACCGTCATTGCTGTTTTTGTTTCAGAAGAGAATATCCTTGTGGCCACATCTTTTTAAAAAGAGGATCAGTTAACAAACTCCAAGAGGGCTGTGTTTTCTTGCATCTGTTTCACGTTAGTCATATATTAATATATTGCCTACCTGGATTCTGAGGGTGTGGAGGTTTGAGCGTCGACAGAAAGGTTGTTACTCTGATGGTGTTATAGGTGAGGAAAGCTCGCTGGGCCTAGAGAACCAGGATCTAGAATGGACAAAGCAATGCAGGCAGAATGAAACCCCTGATGAACATCCACCCACAAATTGAATATTCCACCTCCCCTCACCCAAAACTAAGTCCCCCATCTGACATGTGGTCCACAGCTAAATTGATGGTTCTTGCTGGTTATCCAAAGGCAGGTGTGGGAAACACATATCTCATTTTTCAAATGAGTTATTTCCTTATCTTCCTGAGAAAGACAGAATGTAACCTCCAACTCTTTTAAGAAAGCAACACTGTAGGTAGCAACTGTGCTTTCTACAAGGGAAATTCCTTTCTGGGATCAGAATGATTCACTAAGGGTTTTTTGCCTGGGACTAGCCAAATAATTAATTAATTAAAATAATTCTATATTTCTGTCTTTTATATACATTGCAATGCACTGAACAAGGACTTGGATCCATAACAGAAACCCAATATGGTGTTATCAAATTATTGTTTCCTTGGATTTCTCCATGATCCAAGATCTTGATTTGTTCTTTATTTGGCACAGAGGCCACTGTTGTTAACCCCTTTATAACAGAGAGAAAGGTGAGTATTATTTCTCCACTTTTGAATCGGAGAAAATTGGTTCTGGAGAAGTTCAATGACATGCCTGCGTGCTCCTGGACAGGTCTGAACAGAGTGACCACATGACCTTTCCACTGTCTCCTGGGAGAGGGGAAACCATGGGACTCCTGATCTGAGGAGGCACTACGTTGGACCCCCTCCCTTCAGTATTTAACTATAATTAGTGGGAACTACCCATATGGCGAGTCTTCTAGGGCCAGATGGGCGGCTGTCAGGCGGCACATGATCTTTGCTTCATTTTGAAGGAGATGTGAGTAATCCTGGGGATATTAATCCAACAAAGGCTATATTTATCTTCATTCTTTGGTTGATAATACATCTCCATTTCTTCTGTAGGCACCAGGGGATACAAGGCAGAAGCACCAAGATAGTTGTGCCCAGGGCCTAAGGAACCAGGATGCCTTCACTCTGTGATTCGTACTTGAGTCTCTGATCCCCTCCAAAATGGGCTTGGCCACCCTCAAAGACACAGAATATCAAAGGCTCTACGGCTCATGGGATGTCAGAACCTGAGAGGTTGTCCAGGCAGTTTGACAGATGAGGAGACTGAGGCTCACTCAGGGAAGGTGTGTGACTGGTTCATCGAAACAACTTAAGGATGGAGCTGAATGACAGTTGCATGACCTGTCTCTGGTTTTATGTAGGGAGCAGGAATGTCCCAAAAGAGATTTTTGCATCTTCTAAGACAGCATATTCCTTTTCATTCTCAACTGATGAAAAGTTATATGGGCACCTTACTTTAAGGGACTATAGTCACCTTTAAAGGGGGATAGGGGATAGATATTGAAAGCATATTTATGATGGAAGCAGAACCAGAAAAGCCATCAGGATTCAAGATAGTGCTAGAAACAACCTACTCCATCTATCTCTCTCTTCCTCTGCAAACTTTCTCCCTAATGATGGCTCTGCATCTGTCACCTCTCAACTCCATTACCTACTGTCTCTCACCTAACCAATCCTCTTCTTATTTTATGGGGCACATTCAGAGAAAGCCAGGCTGACTGGGCCTGCAGATAGGCCTCAAGTTAATTGGCCAGCCTCCTCTGGGTTAGATGACCTCATGGGTCTTTGGCCAGCCAATGGATGAACAACAGACAGACCCCTAATCCAACCAGAGGTATCCTCCATGGGACTAATTCGGGAATTGGCTTTGCACATGGAAAAAATTCAAAGGAGGAAGGAAGCACGAAAAGCTACCAGAACCAAAGGTAGGAGTTACCTGGTCTCTAGAATATATAGGTTCCTAGCACATAAACTGGAAGTGGAGTGCCCTGCTCCAGGAGGCGTGGGTGGGTAACATTTGCTGAGCATTCATATGGCAGGATCCCTGGTAAACATTTTATAATCATGACCCTATTTAGCTCAATTTGTAATGGGCAAATAAGAATTTATATTAGTTCACTTATTTTTTATTTTTTTTGAGATGGAGTCTCGCTCTGTCACCCAGGCTGGAGTGCAGTGGTGTAATCTTGGCTCACTGCAACCTCTGCCTCATAGGTTCAAGCGATTCTCCTGCCTCAGCCTCCCAAGTAGCTGGGACTACAGACACCTGCCACCACGCCTGTCTAATTTTTTGTATTTTTAGTAGAGACGGGGTTTCACCATGTTAGCCAGGATGGCCTCGATCTCCTGACCTTGTGATCCTCCCGCCTCAGCCTCCCAAAGTGTTGGGATTATGGGCGTGAGCCACCATGCCTGGGCTTTGTTCATTTATTCTTTACAATAATCCAAGAGCTATGGACTCCAGCTTGCCCCCATTTTACAGAGGAGAAGAGTAAAGCTCGGAAAGAGAAGAACTCTCTGCTAGCTGGACTCTAATTTCAAATCAAGAGCAGGTTGCTGTTTCTTCTCATTGTCAGCCACATGTGTTCATGAGGACGGCTTGTGTCCAGCCCTTGCTCAAACTCCAGACATCTGCACCAATAACCACTAAGAAGTACGTTCTCCTCGTTAGAAGTGGTAGCGATGTGAAAATCCCAGAAAGGAGGAAACCAAACACAGATTTTGTCAAGTAGTGATGATTGTCTGCCCCCAGTGAGGAGAGAAAAGGGATCTGATTTCTATTCTTGATATGAAATGAGATAGCATGAGTCTCAAAGTCCAAAGATCACCAAATCTCAGTTTCCTCATTTGAAAACTAGGGACATGGGCATGGATGGGGAAGTCAAAATGAATAAGATTCATGTGAAAACAAGGAAACACAATGAAAATGTTGATCCTTTTAGCTTCCGTGGCTGTAGTTACAGCAGAGACAGTCTGGAGCTAGATGAAGCAACCTTTCCTGAGAGCAAGGTCTTTGCTATCCTTTGTACCAAGGTTGTGAAATTTTAACGAGAAAGCATAAAGCAGAAATTATATCAGTGAAAAAGCGGGGCGCTGGAGAACTTTCCCTCCCCAACATCATCCCTTTTTGCTGCTCAGGGTTGGATGGTTGCCTTAAAACAGGGTAGTTTACGTACCAGGTATTTATGCAACAATTTTCTTTTTGTTTCTAATGGTTTTTAGGACATCTCTCCTGATCTCCCTCATTCAAACCTTTTAGTGGGTGAAGGGAACCTGGATCATTATCTCTGCAAAGTTAGACAATTTATCCCTCCGAAAACATGATGTGGCTCTTGGCTCCAGAAAGTCTGAGATTGTTGGAAAATGTCCAGAGGACCCACTCACCCTGGATGCTGTGAAATATGCATGAGACCAAAACAGGGAGACACAAAAGCCTCCCTCCCTCCTGGATATTGGGAGGACAGTGTCTGGGGATCCTACATCTCAGTCAAACGTACACAGAAGGACGAGCTTGAATCCTATCAATAATACCATTAGTGTGATACCATGTACCCAAACCACCCTTTACCCAAACCAGCTTCCTCTGCTCCAGATTGCCAGAAGAATCAGAAGAGGCTTTGATGGCAGCTGGAAGGGCTCCAGGACCAAAATTGTCCTCCCATGTCCCTGGCTGTGGCTTTGTTTTCCTTCCCTTGAAAGAGAGAAGATGGGGTGTTTGACCCTTGTATGAATGTTCCAATTGCATCCATGCACTGATGACTTCAACCCCATTCAAGGTGCAAAAGCTGCCCTGGAGAGAACCATTCCCTTTCCCCCTTCTCCAGTGAAGGGCAGCTCTCCTGGGCCTCTGACTTCGACAGGCACTGCAGAGGACCCCTTGCTGAGAGAAGAAGTCTTGAAGGGCTGAATATTTTTAAAACACAAAAACAGACTTCAAAAGAGCACAGACCAGCTCCTGCAGCAGCTTAGCATACATCAGGCAGCCCCTGGGGTTGCCGGCAGCTGCACCACGGGGCCGTGTAGTACCTCTGCCCCCAGATGGACGGGGGAGGCGTGAGTAACATCAGGATGCAGTGCATGGACACTCAAAGGCAAATGCCTGATTATTTTATTGTGCCCTTAATAATTCTCCCACATGAGGCTCCTGAGAGTCCTCCTGGGATCACAACCTGTTGAATTTTTTTTTTATTTCCCAGTTGTTCTTTTCTCTCTAGGGAAACCAGTGACTCTGGAGTCTCTGCGGGGATCAGAGGTCCTGTCTGAACAGTGCTGCTTCCTTGCTGTGCTGATGGCAGGATCTTTGTCCTTGTTTGGGGAAAAAACATCCTTTTAAATCCAATTTGAAGCTTCTTTTGGAACACAAATGGATATTTGAGGTAGGATGGGGCCTCTGTTAGCCAATTAGAGTTATTGAGTCATTTCCGGGTGATGATCTCTCTCACTCTCAGTGTTTTCTTGGCCCTGTGGTCTCTTCCCTGCCCTTTCAATATTTCTCCAACAAAAAATGGCGATTACTCTATTAAGAGGCAGATGGGTCCACCCAGTCTTTCATGGGCCTGGGAAGGGTGCTTCATGACTTCCAAAAGGTTAAGACATTGGGTGACCAACTTGTCTTGATTTCCTGGTTCTAGCACTGAAAGTCTCACATCTTGAGAACTTCTCAGTTCCCGGCAAACCAGGACAACTTGTCATCCCAGAGATTTGTCCCTGCCTCTTCCAACAGACCTGTCTTCTCCTGTGTACCAGCAGAGGGCCTCTCTTTGTTTTGTTTTTGTTTTCCTGGTGTCACATTTTCTGCTTGAGATCTATCTCAAGTCATTTCTCTTGACTTCTGATCCCTCCTTATTTTACCTAAATATCACCATCTAATTTCTAACCCAGACAGGTTACTATGAGAGACCACTGGTCCAGGACCAAAGAGAGTACTTTCTGAACGATATCCAGAAGGAGAAACGGAACAGGAAGTCTGCCTAATGTGCACTGAGCACCGTGCCAGATACTGAACACATACCATGCAGTCATCCCAACATGGGGCAAGTATTGTTACGGTTTCCACTTTCCAGGTAGGAAACCAAGGACTAGAGCGCTTAAGTGACTCATTAGAAGTCAAACTGCAAACAAATGGTGACATTGGAATCAGAGTCCAGATCTTATCTGGAAAGGACAAGTCATCCTTGAAGAGAAGTTTGGAATTACAGACAAGAAATTTTCCAAAATGTTGAAGCCAATTCGGGGGGGAACGTTGGTGATGGCGGAGAGCAGATGAAGTAGCAACGTGGGAACACTGAAATATATGCATTCTTCTTTAAAAAACAATTAACACACTTTATGGAACTTAAGTCATTTTGTAAGATTTGAAACATGAAAATGTATTATGTATAATGTGATTTGCTCATAAAATTATCATGTTTTGTGTATTTAAAGACATGAGATCATAGAAAGAAGAAGAGTTTGGATAAATAGCTTTTTTGTTTTTTAAAGAAAATGTTTAAAAAATCATATTAAAGAGGAGTTTTTAAAATTTTTTCATCAGATGTTCACAATTCTATTTGCAGCCATTAACTTTTCTTGTCCTCTGTTAACCTTCAGGAACCCCCAAAACTGACCCCCCAGGGCTCCCCCACCTGCCCAGGAGATCAACTCTCAGCATCACTCTCTATCCCCATGCCCTCTGCATTCCCTCTTTTTTTCTATTTACGGGACACTCCTTTGGTCTGGCATCCTTGTTATGTCTGGTCCATGCTTAAGTCCCAGCCTTTATCCACCTCCCTACTCAATATCTATTACTTGGTTCTGACTCTTCATAATTAACTGCTTACAGAGTAGTTAGCATCTGTGGTTATTCAAGGTGGCAACGGGCCATCTCACTTAGCTAAGTTCTGAGATAGGCTGGGTGCTAGGATCACAGGGCGACCTCTTTAAGACTTTTAGAGGGATGAGACCAGGGAGAACCTCTCTTACACCTGTACATCTAGCAGCTACAGCGATACATTAGAGTTCCTGGCTTGATGAGTGGAGTATGGGTTAGATATCCCGAGGTGGGTGGATCACCTGAGGTCAAGAGTTCGAGACCAGCCTGACCAATATGGTGAAACTCCATCTCTACTAAAAATACAAAAATTAACTGGCCGGGCATGTTCAGTGTGTCCTAGAGGCAAGACTTTTAAAAACTGGAAAACACAATGACAAGAACTGAAATAACTAGTATCACACTGTTCAGCACCTAAATTGTGTGAGCCAGGGGAAGGGGAGATATATGTATTTAGGGGAGAGGAAGGGGCAGTTGCTCTCCCTTTGCATGCATTTCAAAAACAGATTTTTTTTTGCCCTTTTTTTGTGCAAAGCTAATAAATGCACATGATGTTTTTACGAGTATGATGAAAGATTTTAGGTGACACAAGTATTAAAGTGCAACCTTGGCCAGGCATGGTGGCTCACACCTATAATCCCAGCACTTTGGGAGGCCGAAGCAGGTGGATCACTCCAGGTCAGGAGTTCAAGATCAGCCTGGCCAACACGGAGAAATCCTGTCTCTACTAAAACAATACAAAAATCAGCTGGGCGTGGTGGCGAGGGCCTGTAATCCCAACTACTTAGGAGGCTGAGTCACAAGAATCGCTTGAACTCGGGAGGTGGAGGTTTCAGTGAGTAGAGATCGTGCCACTGCACTCCTGCCTGGGCAACAAAGCAAGACTCTGTCTCAGGAAAAAAAAAAAAAAAAAAAAAAAGTGCAATCTTGAGGCGCAAAGAAAGGCAAGAGCTATGCCTTTTCTTTTTTGAGACAGAGTCTTGCTCTGTCACCCAGGCTGGAGTGCAGTGGCTTGATCTCAGCTCACTGCAACCTCTGCCTCCTGGGTTCAAGTGATTCTCCTGCCTAAGTCTCCCGAGTAGCTGGGATTACAGGTGTGCACCAACACGGCCAGCTGATTTTTGTATTTTTAGTAGAGATGGAGTTTCACCATATTGGTCAGGCTGGTCTCGAACTCTTGACGTCAGGTGATCCCCCCCACCTCGGCCTCCCAAAATGCTGGGATTACAGGTGTGAGCCACCGCACCTGGCTATGCCTTTTCATGAGCTTGCTAACCTACTAACTAAAAAGTACAGGGTCCACCCCCAACAGTCCCCACTCATGCCAGGTCGTGTCCCTCAGCTCCCTTCCTCCCAGGCAAGGACCTGCTTGCACCTCTAGTGCAGTGGGCAGGAAGAAAGGCTGGTAGGACTCTGGCTTGGTGCATTAGGAAAAGTAACCAGGAATGCGACTTTCACACAGAGTAATCATGTTTAGTGCGTCTTGGAGGCAAGACTTTTAAAAATTGGTAAACACAATGACAAGAACTGAAATAACTAGTATCACACTGTTCAACACCTAAATTGTGTACTTTATTGCTGGCAAAGAAGCAAATTTGGCCGGTGGGTGTTGAGGAGGTTGTTTTCAGGATAACTGGATTGCAGAATGTCTTTGCAATCTGAAATGATTCACTGAGTTACTGATAATCAGGCACAGAGAGGAGAGAAACAAAAATAATACAAATAGGTATCCATATATGGAACACGTATTATGTGCCGGGTATTTCAACCATATCACTTTTCACACCACTGGAATACATTAGGAACAGGCACATGACCTAGCATCAGTCATTCAGTATCTTTCCTGGGACTTTGACTTTTTTTTTTTTTTGACAGAGCCTTGCTTTATCACCCAGGCTGGAGCGCAATGGCGAAATCTCCGCTCACTGCAACCTCTGCCTCCCGCATTCAAGCAATTCTCCTGCCTCAGCCTCCCCAGTAGCTGGGATTACAGGCGTGCACCACCATGCCTGGCTAAATTTTGTCTTTTTAGTAGAGGCGGGGTTTCACCAGGTTGGCCAGGCTGGTCTCGAACTCCTGGCCTCAAGTGATCCACCTGCCTCATCCTTCCAAAGTACTGGGATTACAGACATGAGCCACCACGCCCAACGGGGACTTTGACTTGTGAAAGGAGTGATGCAAGGAGAGTGGAAACCACTGAGCTTTATTTATTCCAGTGTTGGTGTCCAAGAGAGGCCACTATGATAGTTACTTTTATGTGTCAACTTATCTGTACTACACAGCGCCCAAATATTGTCAACATTATTCTTAGTGGGCCCATGAGGACGCTTCTAGATATGATTAAAATTTGAACGGGTAGACTGAGTAAAACAGATTGTCTTCCCTACTGTGGGTGGGCCTGAACAGAGGAAAGGCAGGGTAAGAGAGAATTTTATCTCTCTGATTATTTTAAGCCGGGACATTTCTCTCTTTCTGCATTTGGACTGCATCTTTTTTTTCAAATTGTACTTTGAGTTCTGGGATACATATGCAGAACGTGCAGGTTTATTACATAGGTATACATGTGCCATGGTGGTTTGCTGCACCCATCAACCCGTCATTTAGGTTTCAAGCCCCTCATGCATTAGGTATTTGTCCTAATGCTCTCCCTCACCTATACCACCTCCCGCCCCCACCCACCGACAGGCTTCAGTATGTGATGCTCCCCTCCCTGTGTCCATGTGTTCTCATTGTTTAACTCCAACTTCTGAGTGAGAACATGCAGTGTTTTGTTTTCTGTTTCTGGGTTATTTTGCTGAGAATGATGGTTTCCAGCCTCATCCATATCCCTGCAAAGGACATGAACTCATTCTTTTTATGGCTGCATAGTGTTCCATGGTGTAAGGACTGCATCTTAGATTATCAACTCTCCTTGTCCTCAGGGTTTTGGACTGAAACTGGAACTAGACCACTGGCTGTCCCAGGTGTCCCTCCTGCAGACAGCAGCTTGTGCAACTTCTCAGTCGGCGTAATTACATGAACCAATTTCTGTAGTATGTATAAATACATGCTCTAACCCCAAAATAATATTCTAAGGCCCTCAACCAACTAAACAGACACCATCTTGGCCAAAGGAATCCTAAAGAAACCTGAAAAGGCCGGGCGCGGTGGCTCAAGCCTGTAATCCCAGCACTTAGGGAGGCCGAGACGGGCGGATCACGAGGTCAGGAGATCGAGACCGTCCTGGCTAACATGGTGAAATCCCGTCTCTACTAAAAAATACAAAAAGAAACTAGCCGGGCGAGGTGGCGGGCGCCTGTAGTGCTGGCTACTCGCGAGGCTGAGGCAGGAGAATGCCATAAACCCGGGAGACGGAGCTTGCAGTGAGCTGAGATCCGGCCACTGCACTCCAGCCTGGGCGACAGAGCAAGACTCCGTCTCAAAAAAAAAAAAAAAAAAAAAGGAAACCTGAAAAACTAGCTCAGGCCATGATGGGAAAGCGAGGTTAGACATGCCTCATAATACCCTCCTCCCTTTGGAGTTTAGGCACAACCAGCCAGCGTTAACATGAAAAGAGAGATCTTAAGACTGGCAAAACAAGCCACTTGTAGCAATATGTTACCAAATTGCAATCTGACTCTGCAATGACATGACACATGACAGGTAGCAGGTGAAGCATTTTACCTCAAAATATATTTATTTGACATATTTTGAAATGGCTCTGCAAAGCCATCTCTAGTGGGGAAAATTTGCGTTCTGTAGAGAACCTGCTTCCCTTACTGGGTCTTTTCCAGAGAGTCTGACACCTTTTAAGCTCTGATAAGGGACCTTTACCATCTATTCTCTCTGAAGTCTGCTATGTAAAGGCTTTATTTACATGATAAGAACCTTGGCTTCCCCAACCCCCGTTATCTAAACTCAAGCATTTCTTTATGCTGAATTCAACTCTTCAGGCAGAGTTTTAACTCTTGTGACAATATCCAATCGGACAAACTTTGAATGCACCTATGACCTGGAAGTCCCTGTTTTGAGAAGTCCTGCTTTCCCAGGCTGAACCAATGTATATCTTCCATGTATTGATTTATATGTCTTTGCCTGTAACTTCTGTCTCCCCAAAATATAGAAAACCAAGCTTTAATCCAACCTCCTCAGGCACATGTTCTCAGAACCTCCTGAGGCTGTGTCACGGGCTATAGTCCTTAACTTTGACAACATAGAACTCTGAATTGATTCAGATACTGCCTCAGATACTTTTTGGTTTACAATTCTATTGGTTCTATTTCCCTGGAGAACCCTGATTCACATAATCATCAAGAGGTTTGCGCTACCAAGGCCATTTGAGGATGCCTAGATACTTTGCACTGTTTTCTCCCTGCCACCCTGGAAGCAACTCTTTATTTTCATAATTAATTCCTTGACTTAAGCAATGCAGAACCAGATTCTGTTGCTTGTAACCAAAGAAGCATAGCTATTGATATAACCCTAGTAGATGGGTTACAACTATTACCCTTTAAAGGTTAAAAAAAACCAGCCAACCAACCAACCAACCAAACAAACAAAAACCCTGCAGTTCATAGACATGAAATTACTTAACTAATATTACATAGCAAATGAGTGGTAGAGCTAGGATTTGAACCACTCTGCCTAAATCTAGAGCTTGTGCTCTTTCGCCATTTTTCTTTGTGGTTGCGAATCAGAAAGTGGCAGAATAGAAGCTGGAAACTGGGCCTGGATCCTGGAGGTAACTATTTACTAACTCTTGAGTTGCAGAAACTCCCAGAGCTAGGTCCTGGCTCAGTCTGGAGCAAAGACACTGCCAAGGGGTCACCAAAGGGTGATCAAGTCTGATTCAGAGCTACATTAATCCATTTTGCGTTCTATAAAGGAATACCTGAGGCTGGGTAATTCATAAAGAAAAGGGGTTTATTTTGCCTTACAGTTCTGCAGACTGTACAAGAAGTGTGGTACCAGCATCTGCTTCTGGTGAGTCCTTAGGAAGCTTGCAATCATTGCAGAAGGCAAAGGGGGAGCAGATATATCCATGGCAAGAGAGGGAGCAAGAGAGAGAGGGAGAGGTGCCGGGTTCCTTTAAACACCCAGCTCTTACAGGAACTAATAGAGTGAAAACTCATGACCACAAAGACAGCCCTAAGTCATTCATGAGGAATCTGCCCCCATGACCCAAACACCTCCCACTAGACCCACCTACAACACTGGGGATTGACATGGTTATGCTCTGTGTCCCCACCCAAATCTCATCTTGAATTGTAATCCCCAGGTGTCGAAGGAGAGACCTGGTGGGAAGGTGGTTGGATCTTGCAGGCAGTTTCCCCCATGCTGTTCTCATGACAGTGAATTCTCACAAGATCTAACGGTTTTCTAAGGGGCTCTTCCCCCACTTTGCTCGGCACTTCTTCCTGCCGCCTGGTAAGGAAGTCGCCTTGCTTCCCTTTTGCCTTCCACCATGATTATACATTTCCTGAGGCCTCCCCAGGCATGAAGAACTGTGAGTCAATTCAACCTCTTTTCTTTATAAATGACCCAGTCTCAAGCAGTTCTTTAATAGTAGTGTGAAAAAGGATTAATACAGGGATAATATTTTAATACGAGACTTGGAGAAGACCAACAGCCAAACATCCAAACTATATTGCATATCAGTATGAGACTTGGAGGGGGACACAAATCCAAACTATATTTAACCATGTCAAGTGCCAAACTTGTGGACTTCCTCTCAATGACTGAGGATTCTGTCACTTAAAGGACATGGGAGCTAAAACGCATCTGTTGACTCAACTCCAGGTGCAAGCTTTGTGAGAGTGCATTGCACGCTGACTGCTGGCCATGAGACCAATCACAATATTTCATTTCTAAAAGGATGTTTTGTGGAGACTGAATAATTATAAGGAGCACTAGCATTCACTGAACACCTATTTTGTACGAAGTACTATTTAAATGTTTTCCATAAGTTACCTCCTTTAATTGTCATACCATTATCAACATTATCACCCCCATTTTTGAAAGAAGAAAGTCAAAGTTAACTAACATTTAGCTGGGGTGTGAACCTAAACAACCTGACTCTTAAGCAGACATTGCAGGAAGATTCCAGGACTCTGAGATTACTAATCTATCAGGAAATCTCTTCAGTATTCCTACTTCTCAAAATTGTGGAGCAGATACTGAACATGACATGAATTCAGACACAGCCTGGAAGCCTCTTAGATTGTATTGGGTGGTAATATCTCCCACAACCATAACGTGGGAGTAAAACAACTTTACAGGCCAGGTTTGATCTAGAAGAAGAAGATTTCACAAAGATTTTATAGCTTTAACATTACAATAATGTCTCAAGCTTCCCTCACCCCCACCCAATTTCATCCCTTCTCTAAACACAACTTTGCAACCACCCACATCCCTAGGATGGGATGGGGATGCAAGAGTGGGTGAGGGAAGCACATCTGTAGAAACAGCTGTTGTTATTTCCTTTTTCTCTGGCCTGAGGTGCTTTGTTCCAGCCTTTCACTTTCCAAATAGGCCTTGACTAGGCTCCTTAGCACCCCTGCTAACCTTCAAAACTCATACAGTCTGGGTTTTCTATGCACAAGAGAAGAAAACAGACCTTCCCCACTTATCCACCTACAGCCTTGTTTTCAGAGGGCTCTAACTGGCTCTGAGCCTGGAGCCATATTCAGCTAGCTGAGTTAACTACTGAGAGAGGAAAGGATGAGAAACCATTTTGCAGATGTCTGGCTACTCAGGGCCTTCCCGGCTCCAGAGGCCTTAGCAGCATTAGGGAAAGGCTGTAGATTTGAAGTTCAGTCTGTGCTCATTTCCAATTATTTTTTCCTATGATATCACTCTAGGAGCATTACTATTATTCTTCAACACTGGCTGATTTGCTGATCTGGTTCACTGAACTCAGTTAAGGCACTCAGCTCCATCAAGGCCGTTTTCATATTTGTAAAATGGGGATAATAGACTACGTAGCTGGCAATATTATGATGAGAATTAAAGAAGAGAACAGTTGCAATGCATTTAATGTAATTACTAAGACATATACAATATGTAGACATATGCAATATATAATCACAATTTTATTATGTCGTTAGTGAGCACTTGTTGAGCACCCATTATATGTCAGGTATTGTGTTAGGTACTTTAAAAAATATGTTGTCTACATGTACACGTATGTTTATTGCGGCACTATTCACAATAGCAAAGACTTGGAATCAACCCAAACGTCCATCTGTGACAGACTGGATTAAGAAAATGTGGCACATATACACCATGGAATACTATGCAGCCATAAAAAAGGATGAGTTTGCGTCCTTTGTAGGGACATGGATGCAGCTGGAAACCATCATTCTTAGCAAACTATCACAAGAAGAGAAAACCAAACACCGCATGTTCTCACTCATAGGTGGGAACTGAACAATGAGATCACTTGGACTCGGGAAGGGGAACATCACACACTGGGGTCTATCATGGGGAGGGGGGAGGGGGGAGGAGGGAGGGATTGCATTGGGGAGTTATACATGATATAAATGATGAATTGATGGGTGCTGACGAGTTGATGGGTGCAGCACACCAACATGGCATAAGTATACATATGTAACAAACCTGCACGTTATGCACATGTACCCTAGAACTTAAAGTATAATAAAAAAAAAAAAAAAAAAAAAAAAAAAAAACAAAACAAAAAAAAAAAATATGTTGTCTAATGATCACAAATCCATAAGATATAATTCCTCTTATCCCCATTTCACAGTTAGTGAATTCCAAAAGGCTAAGTATTTGTTCAAAGATCACATTAGATATTAAGTGGCAGAGATTACTATTGAGATTATTACTATTATTGTCATTTGGAGTCCAATTATCTAACAATGGATAAATCCCATCTATATATTGCACACACAGTCATACACTGACACACCTGGAGATTATCAGACAGGCACACCTGAATACACAAGGAACAAAGAAACACATATAATATGCAACACACAAACTCATTAAGTTACAGAATTTCCCTCGGCCTTTACAATCAGTGTGTTCTTCCCTTAAATGTTCAACTAATCTGATGGATTAATGTATGTAGGATGCTAATAATGGTCTTATTGCAATATCTTCCCAAGAGTGGCTGTATTTTAACAGATGACTTCTAGACACCACAATAAAAGCTGCCAGAATTATTTGCTCTTAGGGGAATTTCAGGCCTATCGCAGGAAGAAAAAAGAGAGACTCCTAGAGAAAAATCATTCATTCATTCATTCATTCATTTATTGACATGCTATTGATCACCAGTATGTGTTCTATGCTATAAAAGACTCTGGAGAGAAAGTCATACTGGGACATGATCTCTGACCTCACAGATATTAGAGTCTGCTAGTGTAGCATACCTTCCTATTGCCACCTGTAGATGGATGGATCTGGTCACAATACGGGAATTGTGGTTGCATTTAGAATCTTCATTGTGGATTTCCAGAATTATGGAGCTGTGCTATCCAATGTAGTAACCATTAGCCACATGGACTATTTACATTTGAATTTAAATATATTAAAATTTAGATAAAGTCAAAAATTTAGTTCCTTGGTGGCACTGGCCACATTTCAAGTCTCAATACCTTCAACTGGTTAACGGCTACCATGTTGGGAGTCACAATGTTTAAGGCATTGCAGACAGTTCCATTGAACAACACCAGACTAGCAGATCAAAGGATGAAGATAGTTTAGAGACATTCAGATTCCAACCTTCTTGTTGTATAAATGGTGACATGGAGGTCTAGAGGGGGGTGGCCACAGAATGGGTCCATATTTAGTCCAGCTGCTAAGTGGAAACTTTCAGTGCTTTTGCCAAATAATACCCTTGCCCCCCAACCCTGTCCCACCCAGCTTGTCGGTCTCCCTTCACAAGCCAAGGGTAAGAATACATTGACTTCAGATTTGACATGGCTCAGCATGTTTCAAGGGTAAGACTTCATCTCTTACCCTTGGAAGAAGCTGTTGTCCAGAGGACACCCTACTATCTCTGTAGGAGGCTGTATTCATCAGCAACTACAACAAACACAACAACAAAAACAAAACAGCACCTTTCCTTTATGTGTGGCTCTTGATACAGTGCTAAGCACATGGCATGCATTATCTCCTTTAAGCCTCCCTAGCACCCAAAGAGTTTAACGTTATTATTACAGTTAAGGAAGTCACAGTTTAGAAAGGTGAGATAACTTGCCCAAGGTCATACACCTACAAAGAGAGAAACCTGAATTGGAACCTGGGTTGCTTGACGTCTGAGTCTATTGCTGTTTTGCCTACTTTTTTTTTTTTTTTTGAGACGGAGTCTCACTCTGTCACCCAGGCTGGAGTACAGTGGCGCACGATCTTGCCTCCCCGTGCCTCTGCCTCCCGGGGTCAAACGATTCTCCTGCCTCAGCCTCCTGAGTAGCTGGGACCCAGGCACGCACCACCACGCCCAGCTAATTTTTGTATTTTTACTAGAGACGAGGTTTCACCATGTTGGCCATGATGGTCTTGATCTGACCTTGTGATCTGCCCGCCTTAGCCTCCCAAAGTGCTGGGATTACGGGTGTGAGACACTGTGCCTGGCTGTTTTGCCTACTTTCTAACCTAACATTTCATTTTAAGGTTTCATCTTAACAGGCTAAGAAATAATTATAATTGTAGATTTTCCTCTTTCCTGGCCTGGCTTCAAATTCAAATATCAAAACAAACGTAATACCAAAGTTTAAATAAGAACCATCCCCGCTGGAAAAGCCACACGCGTTCTGTTCCTTGGCCTTGTTTTTTTTTTAACAGCTCTGTGGACATCTCTGCACTGTATACCCTGGAAAGGCCCCTGTGGAACCCAGAAGAGGCCACAGCTGAGAGACCATTCCCAGGGCTCATCTGCAAGCTCAGGACTGTGCACCATGGATGGATAGGAAGGATTACATCAGATCCTGAGTAACCCCCCTGTTCCCCACTCACATTCCCATCCCAGGATGGCAGAGAGGGAGCAACAAAAAGGAGGAGGCTCACTTGAAGCTGGGCTCTTTCCAGCCACAGCCTTAGAAGTACCATTTCAAATCTATGTCAAGCAGGGTGAAAGAGTCAGCTTTATTCTTGTGTGATAAAGCATTATCATCTCTTATTCATGTAGGGTTTACCTGGTAGTGTCACTTGGACGACTAATATATTTGTTTGACAGTTCTTCTGACGAGTCTTCTAGTGCAGGATAAATGTGGTAGGCTGAAATGATTTCTCACCAAGCAGTTGAGATCATTTTGTAAAAATAAATGTGGTTGGCCAGGCATAGTGGCTCACACCTGTAATCCCAGTACTTTGGGTGGCCAAGGCAGGTGGATCACTTGAGGTTGGGAGTTCCCGACCAGCCTGGCCAACATGGTGAAACCCCATCTCTACTAAAAATACAAAAATTAGCCTGTGCCTGGTAGCATGCACCTGTAGTCCCAGCTACTTGGGAGGCTGAGGCAGGAGAATCACTTGAACCTGGAAAATGGTGGTTGCAGTGGGTGGAGATCTCACCACTGCCCTCCATCCAGCCTGGGTGACAGAGTGAGACTCTGTCTTAAATACAATAAAATAAATAAAATAAAATAAAATAAAATAAAATAAAATAAAATAAAATAAAAAAGTGGTGAAATGAGTCCATGGGGACCACCTGAGTCCAAATGGAAGCATAAGACTGAGAAG
Organism: Rhinopithecus roxellana; assembly: GCF_007565055.1. Lineage (NCBI taxonomy): Eukaryota > Metazoa > Chordata > Mammalia > Primates > Cercopithecidae > Rhinopithecus > Rhinopithecus roxellana. The sequence continues at coordinate 80,760,094 of NC_044568.1, read as the reverse complement.
GTACACTTGGACCCACATGGTGGAGAGCTTTGAGCATCAGAGAAGGAATTCAGACTTGATTTAGAAAGCAATAAGGATACATAAAGTGTGTTTTGTTGTTTCTTTTGTTTTTAGCCTAAGATTGCCATGATCCAGGTTTATCTGATCATTTTGCAGACATAAAGCACCTTCTATGTGTCAGGTACTCTTCTAGATCCTGAGAATGTAATGGTGAACAAGACAGACACAGCCAGTTTCTCATGGAGCTTACGTTGATCCACCATAGTGGTTCTCAACTGGGAGAAACATTGCACAGCAAAGCACATTTAGAAACGTCTGGAGGGCCGGGCGCAGTGGCTCACGCCTGTAATCCCAGCACTTTGGGAGGCGGAGGTGGACAGATCACCAGAGGTCAGGAGTTTGAGACCTGCCTGGCCAATATGGTAAAACCCCATCTCTACTAAAAATACAAAATTAGCTGGGAGAGGTGGTGCACACCTGTACTTCCGGCTACTTGGTCAGGAGGCTGAGGCAGAAGAATCGCTTGAACCCAGGAGGTGAAGTTTGCAGTGAGCAGAGATCGCGCCATTGCACTGCAGCCTGGGCCACCGAGAAAGCCTCCATCTCAAAAAGAAAAAAAAAAAAAGATATCTGGAGGTATTTTGGGTTTTTAAAACTAGAGGGGAGGGTATTTGCTACTGGCACCCAGAACTAGAGACTAGGGATGGGATATTCTTAACATCCTACAATGCACAGGACAGCACTTCCCAACAAAGAACTGACAAAACATCAATAGTATTGAGGTTAGGAAACCTAGTTTAGGACCTATTGTTTACAACTTAATAGGTTTCTGAACTATTAAGTCATAAATTCATGACCAGTTCCAGACCAGCCTGGCCAACATGGTGAAACCCCATCTCTACTAAAAATACAAAAATTACCCAGTGCCTGGTAGCATGCACCTGTAGTCCCAGCTACTCGGGAGGCTGAGGCAGGATAATCACTTAAAACTTGTCTCCTTGTATATAAAACTTAGAACTTGTCTCTTTGCATATAAAATTATAGACATTGCCACGGTGTTGGGCACAGACTATGTACATAGTGGATCAAATAAAACAAGGCATTTGAAGGATGGCTTTGGAAATGATCCGTTTATATACCAGTGTCAGATATTATGTATTTTCAACAGAAAATTTGACACCTGAGGGTTTTCACTTCCAAGTGGGAGCTCAAAATCAAACATGAGGCATTTCCAATTTTAGGGACTTTAGATACTTCTGGAAAAAAAAATTCATGCAGTTGTAGGTATCAGAAAGTTTCTGTGACAAAGAGCTATAACTTTCAAAGTTTGACACATGAAGGGACAGACGGCTGCCAACATTTATTAAGCACTTGCTGCGTACATGGTGTGAGTCATCATCTCCTACATCCTCCCAGCTCTGTGAGGTGGGGCTGCAGTGAACTCCATTCTACAGATGTGGGGACTGAGGTGCAGAGGGGTTAAGTTCCCAAGGTCACCCAGAGAGTAGGCAGAGCCAGCTGTGCGAGAAGGCAGTTTGAACCCAAAGCCTGCACTCTTTGCCTACATTTCCTCCTAAGGAACTCCCTGCTGCGTATGCACTTCCCCTGAGCGTCCTCAACGGGGTTGTCTGTCCTGAAATGTTGACTCTTGCATTTTGTGACACGACTTTAGGAAAATTAATCAGAATTGGCTAATGCAGATTCCTGCAAGTAGAGGTTTGAAGGCTTCTTGGCATCTAGACTCCTGGCGTTGCCCAGGTCCACTCTCTGTTCCATTCTGCAAGCTGCCCTTTTTCTCCCAACAAGCTCCCCTTCTGCTTAGGCAGGCCATTGATAGTTTCTGCTGTTCTCAACCAGAGAGTTCTGAAAAGATTCAAGGAGGAAGTTCTGACCTCTGGGGCTCTACTGGCCTCTGGAAGCAGCTAGGGACTCCGTCTGGAACAGGCAAGCTGTAATGTGTGAAGCCTGAAGCTCAGCTGAGGAATGGGAGAGAAGGAACACGAAGATACCACCAGGCTTCCTGCCTTAAGTGCACAGAGAACAGGCGACTTGCAGGTTGCAAAAGGTGCATGGGCTTGCATCAGGCTGCCTAGGTTTAAATTTTGGCTCTCTCTTAGTGACTGTTTAACTTTGAACACGTTACCTAATGTCTCTGAATCACTTTCCTATTCTTGAAAGGGGTGTATATTCATGCCTGCTTTGTGGAGTCAATGGGAGGATCAAATGAGCTAACACTACATCGATTTACTCTTCAGAAACATATTTACCACATTTTATCATCTCTGGGATTGGAATGTGACTTACAGTTGAGGGTATATCCCAGATTATGGGATGGAGGGGTTTTCTCTTAGTGGTGCATGAAATAAAAGTGTAAGTTATTGATGTCATTTTAGATTCAGTGATATAGTATGCCTGGAACATGGAACTGGCTTAAAATATCAGGAGTGATGGTTTCCATTTTTACTGCCACCTTGTAGCACATCAGAACTCAGTGATTGTGGGCTCAAAGTAGATTCCTCATGAGTTTGCGTCTGACCTGAAGGTGCATTTGAGCACTTGGACTCAATAAAGAACAAGGAGAGGTCACATTCTATTCTCGCTTCTTGGGGAAGGAGGTCAGCAGAAACGTACAAACAGAATCCCCTAGACAGAAAGAAATGATGAAACTCTGGTTGCAATAAATCACTCTGGACAGGTTCTCTGTGGTTTCAGGAAACTTTTGCAATAGTTGTTTCTTCTCTGCTCCACAATTTCCAACACAAAGCCACTGACCCCTCCACCCTCGCTTCCCAGGCTACCAGCAAGCCATCCAGACTGTGGGTAGCAACCAGGGACTCAATGTTGAGTCATTGCTCCATGCCCAGGCTCTGCACACCCTGTGATATGGCCTTTCCAAATGCCATCCTTCATCTTTAGCTTGACTACAACACTGGGCATCTGAAGCTCTCTGGGTCATTTTTTTTTATTGTAATGACACTTTCTATCAGATGTTAGTTACTCAGACCTACAAATGCAATATGTAGTGAGCAACAGTTCATCTGGGCATTTTTATGCATATTCACTCACGCTAAATAGTTGACCAGGGAAAGGGTAAACAGCATGATGATTAAGCAAGCAAGTGATGGCTTCTACCCACCTGGGTTCATGGTTTTACTCTTAAATGTGTGACCTTCCTCCCTAGGAGAGCTATCCATCCACTTCCAGTTTCAGTGATCTCATCTGTAAAGCAAGAATGATAATAGCTAACTATATTATGCACCAGGCACTCCTCCATGCAATTTACATACAGTAATTTATTTAATTCTCACTACCATCTTGGAGGTAGGCATCCTATTCACATCCCATTTTACAGATGAGAAAATAAAGGTGCTTTGAGAAGTTACATAACTTTCCTAATTACACAGCTAGACAATGGAAGTCTGTCTCAAGTCCATGCTCTTAGCTACACTTTATGTTGTAGCTCTAACCCGAGAGAAATCCCTCCCTCATTGGAAGGACTATGAGAAGATTAAACGGGATAACGAATACGGAGCAGAAATCTCTGTGCTAAGTTTTATAAACATAGTAACGGTTGGCTACTGTAGTGACAACTTCCCCTTACTAAGACCCTGTCATGTGCCCCACACTATGCTACGTCCTTTGACATACAAGCTTCCTTGTTCTCACAATAACTCTAGAAAGTAAGGATTATCATTATGCATCTCCCTTTAAAGACAGGCAGGTAGGTTCAGAGAAATTTCTTCTTGACAGATCACTGTGTACCAGTCAGCATCGCAGGTGCTATGCGACAAGTGATTTGCGCCCCAGGTACACAATAAATGAGTGGCCAGGTCTGCCTGACTCCAACGCCCATTGTCTCTTTGTTGCATCTGAGATGCCAACAGCAGGTTCTATTTGATAAGGGTACACAGATCGATCATTTCAAGGGAACCAGACAGGACCGGGATCCTGTTGTGGATCATGATGACTAAAAATAAGGAGTTGCGGTGAGAATACTTAACGGAAGATACACCCTCTTAACAAACTGTTGAGAACATAATCCAGTATTGTTAACTATAGGTCCTATATTGTACAGCAGATCTGTAGAGCGTATTCATCCTGCATAATTGAAAATTTATACCAATTGAACAACTCCCCATTTCCCTTCCCTCCAGGCCCTGCTCATCACCATTCTATTCTCTGCTTTTATAAATTTCACTATGTTAAATTCTGTATATGAATATTCTCACCACAAATAAAAAAAAAAAAGAGAAAAAGGACACAAGGAAACTTTTGGAACTGATATGATGGATGGATGGATGATGTTGATTCAGGCGATGGGTTCACAGATGTGTGCATATGTCCAAACTCATCAAACTGTATTCATTAAATATATACAGGGTTTTTTGGTATATCAATTATGCCTCACTAAAGCTGTTAAAAATAACATGAAATAGGCTGGGCACAGTGGTTCATGCCTGTAATCCCAGCACTTTGGGAGACCAAGGTGGGTGGATCAACTGAGGTCAGGAGTTTGAGACCAGCCTGGCCAACATGATGAAGCCCTGTCTCTACTACTACTACTACTACTACTACTACTACTACTACTACTACTACTATTAGTTGAGCATGGTGGCAGACGCCTATAATCCTAGCTACCCAGCAGGCTGAGGCAGGAGAATTGCTTGAACCCGGGAGGCGGACGCTGCAGTCAGATGAGATCATGCCATTGCATTCCAGCCTGGGAGACAAGAGTGAGACTGCATCTCAAAAAAAATTAAAAAATAAAATAAATGAAATAAAAATGAAAGAATAAGGAGCTGCTCCCAGTGCATGGTGAATTGCTTTAGAATTAATCCTAAAGTGCAAGAGAAAGAAGGAAGCTTGGAGATCCCCTAATCCAACCTTCCCTTTGCAGTAGAAGAGGCTGGGAACCCACCCATGAGATACAGCTTATTGTTAGCAGAACAAAAGCAAAATCCCACGACCTCTGACTCCCAGCCAAACCTTCCTTTTTGATACCTATCTAACTCAGAGAGTATAGAAAACTGAACCGAAGGATACCATTCGAGTCTTTTAACGTGTAATTTCTTTTGGCATTATAAAAGTAGTGCATGTTTGCTATAGACAATTGGGAAAATACAGAAATGAAGAAGGTTGTGACAAAAAACAAAATGATCCTGTTTCCCACCACCCAGAGAGCCGTAGATAATTTGGCATTTCCCTATGCATAACGTTTTGCTTATTTTCTTTTTCATTTTTATATACTTGCTAAAGTTCTGTGTATACAATTTGTTACCAGCTTTCCCACTTAAATTAGAAATGTTTTTCCATGTTATTACAGACTATTCATAAACAATGCTTCCTTTTCAATAGTGAAATGCAATAGTTCCCTGCCCTGTTTCCACACATCGCCCCCAGCTGGCCCAACCTAGTCATATGCCCTTGGGAACCACTTTTTAACCATTTTCATTTGAAATTCCCCTGTTACCTCCATATGGCTAAATAATATGTGACTTCCAGATTTTTCTACCTCAGGAATTATCTGTTGATTTCCTGCTGTGATGGTTGGGAGTTGGGTTCATTTCTACTACCATCTCCAAACACATATTTTCTCCTGCCTCTTCTCCCAAGTTATGCCTTTACTTTTTAATTCTTTTCTTGATTACCATTACACTATAAATAACATATCTAAACCTTGATTTCCCTTTCTATTTACAAAACTGTCTTTTTTTTTTTTAATTTAACGTTTTGTAAGGGCGTCATCTTATTATCCTCCCTAACACTTCTCAACTACTGTTGGCTATCATTTTTCTTTTAGTCGGTTTTGCTAATTTTTATATTCTCTCTTTAGTCCATAATTGAAACATTAGTGCTTTCTCTAGAAGTTGATCGTAAAACTTGAAAACTAGTAAAAAAAAAAAATTTTACATTATTGTGAAGAATGGAAATCTGTTAATGAGAACATAATATTCTATGTTATGATTGTACCAGAATTTACCTAAACATGATAAATTTAGGTTGTGTTTTAAGAAGCTATAAAAAATTATTTGCTATTGTAAATTACGTTTTGATAAATATATTTGATTTTCCTTGTCTGTATCTGCTTCTCTGGTGATATCTTTGGAAGGGATGCGCAATAGTGGCCTGAAGGGTGCTTAATATATCATGGATTCTGAATCAATATTTGTCAAACTAATAAATGGTCTGTACAGTTTTAAGGCTCTTAGCATATTGTAAAACTGGTTTTCCGCAAGTGTTCAAGACAGTCGTCATTCAATGTCTGTGAAATTCATGACTGAGAGGGGGGACAGGAGGAATCGTTTATATTAGTTTCAATTGATTCTTTAAAAAGTGGGAAAAAGTGATGCCAGAAGGGTTACAGAAGCAGTTAACAAACTCCTGTCCATGGGCCAAATCTGGCCCACTGCCTGTTTTTGTAAATAAAGTTTTATTGAAACAAGACCACACCCATTTGCTTATAAATTTTCCATGCCTGCTTTTGTGCTACAGCAGCACCCTTGGGGCATTGTGCAAACACCATAGGACCCATGAAGCCTAAATTTTTGGTACCTGACCCTTTACAGAAATATTAGTAGACTTCTGGGCTAAAAGACTTTGAAGAATAAGCCTAAAGTTGGTATGCACCCGTTTTAAAAACCAAGTAAGTCAGTTAGATTGTCTTTTACCTCTCTTCCTGGACATCCTTTCTGAAAGACACTGGGCATACACTTATCTCAGGAGAAAAATAATAAACTGTTGTATAATTCTACTATGTTACAGGCAGGGTTCTAAGTGCTTTATGTATTTTAATTCATTTAATTTTCACAGCAATCCTATAAAGTAGTTACTATTATTATCTATCTAATTTTTTACATATAAGGAAGTTGACTTGCACAAAATCATAACTCTGGTAAGTAGTAGAGGAAGGAATCACACTTGGAAGTGGAAATTCAGGGTCTGTGTTCCTACCTGCCACATAACACTGCCTCCTAAGACAAATGAGAGAAGGAACCAACGAGAACAATCTCCACTTATTTGAAAGTGAAGTAAATACAGATAGTCTGGAGTGGACATTGTATGTCTTCCCAGCTCACAATCACCCTCTGTAGTTGCTGCCTTAATCCACAAAGGTAATCTTCTAGCAGCTTTGTGTAATCAGCATGACTCAGCCCAAGCTACTTGAAACCCATCAAGGCTGGACCAATCAGAGTCTTTTCCCTCCCAGGAGTTAAAAGCAAAAGAAAACGAGTCTCTACATGGGGCTGGGCTTGAGATGTGTATTTGTAAAAGCGATTTAGGGTTGGCAGCAAAAAATATTGAATTCTCATTTAAATTCATATTTCTAATAAACAATGAAACATTTTTAGTGTAAATACATCCAGTTATTGCATAGGATGAACACTAAAAATCTTTACTCTTTATTGGAAATTTAAATGTAATCAAGCAACAAGCACACATAAATGAGATACACATATATATAAAATATATATGTATCTATAAAGTTTTTGCTAAATCTGGTAGCTTTATGGATGTCTTTGTTTTGGAGAAATCTTGCATGAAGAGCAAGAAGAATCAGGTAGACACACAGAGAAGCAGAGACGGGAGAGAGAGTATCTTCTAGGCCCTGCAATCCCTTTCTGCATTCTCACTCTTGGGTTTTACATGGACTCCTGCTTACAACTTGAAAGCATCCTTAAAAGATAGTCCTTTAGTAGAAGATGTGAATGTTAAAGCATAAAATCAGGCTGGGCACAGTGGCTCATGCCTGTAATACCAGTACTTTGGGAGGCTGAGGTGGGCGGATCATGAGGTCAAGAGATTGAGACCATCCTGGCCAACATGATGAAACCCCGTCTCTACTAAAATTACAAAAATTAGCTGGGCATGGTGGCAGGTCCCTGTAGTCCCAGCTGCCTGGGAGGCTGAGGCAGGAGAATCGCTTGGACCTGGGAGGCGGAGGTTGCAGTGAGCCAAGATCGTGCCACTGCACTCCAGCCTGGTGACAGAGCAAGACTCCGTCTCAAAACAAAACAAAACAAAACAAAACAAGAAAACAAACAAACAAACAAACAAACAAAAAAAGCATAAAATCAATGCCATTAATTATAATGCAGTGGAGAAGTTACACCAAACATTCACATTTCTAATTTTTTGCTAAAAGTCCTTCAAGAAACAGGATTTCAGGAGACACATGATTCAACATGATGGCTTTTATTTCATCCTAACCTTATTGACTTAGAATGCCCCTATTAAATAACCACATCTCTAGGAATGATAATGTAAAAATCAAGATAGTAATTCTGTAGGTTGAGAGAGTGGGATAAGGCAGAGGAGGAACACACAAAGACCTTCAACTGAATTCATGGGGTTTATTTCTTAAACTATGTGATAAATATCTGGATGTTCACTAAACTGTTCTTTAAACATTTTTTATGTCCTAAATGTTTCGTAGTAGAAAAAAACAAAACAAAACAGCTTTTTAAAAGCCCACCTCCAGTCCTAGAATTCAGTTATAACTGTAATATGAGTTGAGTGGAAAAGCTTAAGAATTTGTTTTCTCTTGATCTGGCATTTAAAATACAGAATGAGCCAGGAGTGGTAGCTCATGCCTGTAATCCCAGCACTTTGGGAGGCCGAGGTAGATGGATGACCTGAGACCAGGAGTTCAAGACCAGCCTGGCCAACATGGTGAAACCCCATCTCTACTAAAAATATAAAAGTTAGCTGGGCATGGTGGCGTGCATCTGTAATCCCAGCTACTCAGAGGACTGAGGCAGGAGAATCTCTTGAACTCGGGAGGCAGAGGTTGCAGTCAGCCAAGATCGTGCCATTGTACTCCAGCCTGGGCAACAAGAGTGAGACTCTGTCTCAAAATAAATAAATAGATAGATAAATAAAATACAGAACTTGGATATTGTTTGGAGTTTTTTGTTTGTTTGTTTGTTGTTTTAGGTTTGGTCTAGTGTTCCCAAGAGTGTGGCCATCACCTGTTATCTAGAATCTTAGCTTTCTAAGCACTGAGAACAGCGTCTCATAAATCATAAAAGAGTTAAAAATATATCACTCTGGCATGTTAACTATTTTTTCTTCAACTTTTTTTTTTTTTTTTTTTTTTTTTTGAGACTGAGTCTCCCTTTGTCACCCAGGCTGGAGTACAGTGGCATGATCTCGGCTCACTGCAACCTCCACCTCCTGGGTTCAAGTGATTGTCGTGCCTCAGCCTCCCAAGTAGCTGGGATTGCAGGTGTGTGTCTCCACATCCAGCTGATTTTTGTATTTTTAGTAGAGATGGGGTTTCACCATATTAGCCAGGCTGATCTCAGACTTCTGACCTTGGGTGTTCTGCCTGCCTCAGCCTCCCAAAGTGGTGGGATTACAGGCGTGAGTCACCGCGCCTGGCCTCAAGTTTCATTTTAAGTTCCAGGGTACATGTGCAGGATGTGCAGGCTTGCTACACAGGTAAACGTGTGCTATGGTGGTTTGCTGCACAGATGAATTCATCACCTAGGTATTAAGCCCAGCATTCATTAGTTATTCTTCCTGATGCCCTCCCTATCCCCAACATTACTCCCAACCCCCTCCCAGCACATTAACTATTTATTAAGTTAAAGGCACTTGAAAAAACAGCAGGTGCAAGAAGACCATATTGACCTTTATGCTGTTTCTTTAAAGCAGATGATAAAATTCCCATGTTAAAGACACTCTTCATATACTGGAAGGAAAGGCAACAGAGACTAAGAGAATACTGTATATACCTTGTCAGAGTCATTTAAATAATATTTATATTTTAAATCTTATATAAATCTTTTAAACGATAATAATTATCTTTTAAGCCTCCCCACATAATGTAGTTGTTTCTTCACAAGTAATTATTCTTTGTCCATCCCAGTACATAAATAACTGATTCTAAGTGTTTATTCAGGTTGCCATTTCTTTATGGAGGCTCCTGTGCCACATAAAACTTATTTTATGCTTTTACCCTGTTAACCTACCTTATGTCGATTTCATTATCAGACCCAGTGGGAACCCTAAGAGAATTGTGGTGGGATTTTTCTGTTCCTATGATATTAAATGTTCAATCTATATTGAATCGATGGATGACAACCACATAAATTCACGGCTGTAAGTTACCTCTTGTATCAAGCCTTCTTTCATCTCCGCACACACACCTTGTTCCCCATCACGAACATGGAGATGCTAAGAGTTATGGTGGGAGTGGGACAGAATTAGAAGGAGGAAATTTGAAGGTTACTGTCATTGGGATACTTAGGGTCTCTTTGGCCCAGAATATTTGTCTGAGACCCATGCTCTTGGGGACATTCTATGGCCAACATTGTCTCCATTAATTTTCCTGCCTAAATAATCTACCTTGAATAATGCAACCTCAGGACCCTCGGTGCCACAGTTATGACAGATGAAGAAAGACCAGAGGCCATTACCATGGGTGCCAGTCTCTTGTCCTACCATTCCACTTCAACTAACAATGCCATTTGAAATTTATATGGTGCTTTTCATCCACATTGTCACTCATACACACCAGACAAGCTTCTTTCCAAGGGGATGAGCCTGGAACAAAGAATACTTTGATGAACATAAAAAAAAAAAGTGCCTACAATGATGTAGTGTGTGTTAGAAAGCCCCAGAACATTGTATTCTCTTTTCTTACTGTCCTATTATTCATGTGGTGCCTCAAAATAATTATTTTCTGAGAGGATCACAGCATTCCAGATGTACTTTGAATGTCATAAAAGAGCAAGGGAAATAAGAGCATTAGATGTGGCATGAGGCAAGAACAGAAAACACATTTTGCCTAGTCTGTGACATATGGCACTCAGAATATATGTAGTAAGATTTGTGAACACAAGTTCATTTTGGTAACAGTGAAATCCAACACTAATTGTTGGAAGGACCACTAATCATCCTCACCTAATCATGGAAATGAACCCATCTAAATTTTCCTGAAAAATTCCACTCATTGGGTAGATGAAAAAGATGGTCTTTTTTAAAGATAAAAAGTTTAAAAGTTACTTTCATAAAGGAGCAAAACCTACTTTTTGTTCATTTCCTCTCTATTAAACACATCTAAACAACTTATTGATTCTTATTATAAGGAGAAAGAATGGAAAAAATAATCATATCTGCATTGAATAAGGTTCATTACATTACAGCTGTAATTCAAACAGGCTTTGGGAAGAACTTTTGTCTAATTAGTCATTGTAATCAGGTATTTGTGGGAAGAAGTGTTAATTCCTGGAATAGACAACCAATTAATCATGTCTACAGTCAGCATAATGGTTGGCATCAGCCCTGCACTTTCTGAACTCCTACAGCAAATACAGAACAGGAAGCAACCCCATGCTTTTACTAGAACAGAAAGCATATCCCCTTTCACACCATGAGGCCCCTGTGAAAGCTCATCCCTGGATGTCTGAATCCTTAAAACCTCATAGCAGCAGAAAATACAGTGGAAGTACATGAAAGGCCACACCATTCTGGAATGCACGATATGAAAAATAAATGACATTTAAATAATGATTGCCATGCACCAGGCAGTGGCTGAAGTCCTGTGCATATACTAGATGATTTAGTCCTTATAACAACTCTGGGATTTGTAAGTCTATTATTCTCATTTGATAGATACTGAAACTGTGCTTTGGAGCAATTAAACGACTCATCTAAGTTTGTAGAGATGGACCTGGTATTCAAACTCAAGCCAGTCTGAGTCTATGCAAAGCCTATGATATTTTTATTTCTCAATACCATAGAACCATGTTTGTAATATTTTAAATGAGATAGAACAAAACTTCTGCATGCAGTGTAAACATTTCATTCATAAATATTTATTGAGTATCTACTATGAGCTTGGCATCAGTCTAAGCACACACACACACATAATGTGTATATATACACACATACATACATGTGTATGGGTATGTGTGTTAAGATATGGCCACAAATTTTTTACACCTCTTAATTCTAAGGGATAGGATAAAGCAGAAGTGACAGTGTATGACTTAGGAGTCTAGGTTGCAAAATATCTTGCAGCTTCCTGGTTACTCTCTTGCTCTTGGATTAATGTCTTGCTCTAAAAGATGTCTTGCCCTGGAAGATGCAGCCTGATGGAGAGAAACTGAGACCTTCAGCCAACAGCCACGTGAATCATCTTGGATGAGGATCCTCCAGCCCCAGTCAAGCCTTTAGCTGACTGCAACCCTGACCAATATCTTGATGGCAACTTCAGAGACACCCTGAGCAGTGAAGCCATTCTCAGAATGCTATCATTAAGTTTTGTTGCACAATGATAACTAATATTCCCTCTTGCTCGCTCTCTCTCTCTCTCTCTCTCTCTCTCTCTCTCTCTCTCTCTCATCAAATAGTGATCGAAGATAGCTAAAGAACAGCAGTATGGCACATGACTGAGATCTATTCCAAAGGCTTACTGCTCTTTGCAGTCTACTTCCTGTGATCTTTATCTTAGCTGATGGCACAACCACCACTTGTTTAACTGAACAACAACAAAAGAATCCAGTCATCCTTGACTCTTTCCTGTCTCCACCCCTCCCTCCCTGCAGATTGGTTGCCAAATTATGATAACCCTGTTTCCTGTATCTCAATTGGTCTTGCTTCCCATCTCTTGCCATTCCAGAGTATTCATTCATTCAAAAAATATATTATTTGAAGCATTTTCTTATGAACTCCTACTCCTACTTCAAAGCCCTGAAATCCTTCATAAATGCTGAATCTCCTCTGCCACCTCTGTACCTTGCACACACTTCTAGACTCTCACTTTAAGTGATTATCTTTCCATCCTACTAGTCCATAAGTTTCTGGAGGGCAGGGAATGTGTCTTCCCATTCCTCTCAATCTCCCCTGTCTCTAGAAAGGATCTAGCAAAGGCTATGTATGATTTGAAATATTACTGTACTGATTATCCCAAAATGTAATAGCTCAAACCAAACTTGTGTAATCACCTCTTTGGGCTAGCATAGGGACTTGCTTTAATAGTCCCTGCATTATCTCACATTTTCTGTGGGTCAGGGATCAAAGTGATCCAGTTGGGTTATTTGAGTCCGGGTCCCTCACAAGGCTGCGGTCTTCATCTCTAGGTTCAAATGGAGGACAATCCACTTCCAGGTTAATGCATGTGGCAGCTGGCAGGGCAGAACAGTTTCTGACTGGCTGGAATCACCAGTTTCTTACCACGTGGACTTCCCCCCTGGGCAGCTTACAACAGTGCAACTGGACTCCAGCAGAGCAAGCAAGGGAGAGTGAGAGAGACCGAGGAAGACAGGATAGAAATCAGAGTCTTTGTAGCCCATTCTCAGAAGGCACATTATTCCATCAGTTTTGCTGCACTATATTTATTAAAAGCACATTCCTACGCTAGCCCAAGGGCCTGAATACTTAGAGTCAGAGATCATTGGAAAATTGAGCATCACTAATCCAAAGATCCAAAATTTGAAATGCTCCAAAATTTAAAACTTTTTGAGAGCTGACATCACAAGTGGAACACTCCACACCTGGCTTCATGTGATGGATTGCAGTAAAAACACAGGCACACAACATATTCAGCGTCCCCAGCAGGGAAATGAAATTATCTTTAGGTTACCTGTACTAGGCGTATATGAAACAAATGAATTTTGTGTTCAAGAATAGGTCCCATCCCCAAGATATCTCATTATGTATATGCAAATATTCTAAAATCCAAAACAATCCAAAATTGAAAACACCTCTAGTCCCAAACATTTTGGATAAGAGATATTCAACCTGAATTTTAGGAGCAGCCTAGCATAATTACCTTGACCTTGTCTCCAGAACAGCTCCAGCAATGCATGTCCTTCACCTGCCTTGTCTAAGAGCTACCTTCAGTTCCTCATGCTATGTGCCCCTCATAGAAAATAGGAGCTGACACCTGTGGCCTCTGGAAACCAATGAACAGCAGTCCTTCACTTAACTCAGTCCATTCATTCACTTATTTTGTATTTCAGCTCTGGGTGTGTTGCTTAACCTCACTAATGAATCAGTTTTCCATCTGTGAGATGAGACTAATAATAGAACTCACCTCATAAGATTGCTGTGGAAATTAAAAACACACGTAAGCACTCTTAGACCTCAAAACAACACAAATTCACAATAAATGATAGCAGTATTTTATCATTGCTGTCATTTTGTCCAAGGAGGCCAAGATGTCTAAAAGGCAGCTTCTGGCCAAGCACAGTGGCTCACACCTGTAATCTCAACACTTTGGGAGGCCAAGGCAGGCAGATTGCTTGAACCCAGGAGTTCAAGACCAGCCTAAGCAACATGGCAAAACCCTCTCTACAAAAAATACAAAAATTAGCCGGGCATGGTGATGCGTGTCTGTAGTCACAGATACTTGGGAGGCTGAGGTGGGAGGTTCACCTGAGCCTGGGGAGATTGAGGCTGCGATGAGCCATGATCATGCTACTACACAGCAGCCTAGGTAACAGAGCGAGACCCTGTCTCAAAAACAAAATAAAAGGCAACTTCTGTGTGATGAAGGTGGTGTAAGACTTCATTCACACAAATCTGGCCTGGAACTAGAAATTGAAAAACCATGGAGGAGAACAGCCAACTGGTGCACAAATGGGAAGCCCCAAGACAGAGGTTGGAGAAAAGGACTGAGAATAAGATCCCAGAAGTAAATAAAAAAGCTGTAGTTTAGACAGAAACCAGGCTTGGAAATGGTACCTTTTGTACATTTCCTGCTTTATTTATTTATTTTTAAACTCCCAATTAGTTTCCCTAAGCAATTAATATCGCCCTTTAAAAATCAAGGACAATTCAACTCTGCTAAGGGATACCAGGGATAGGATTCTTGTAGTCTGTGAAAAGATTAAGTCTGGAAAGAGGAAGGGAAACGCATTTATCGAGCGACAAGTGTTAAGCCACAGGGTGCGTTTGGGATTCTACCCAATCTTATCATTCTCACTCAGTCTTATTAAGAGAGTAATTATTCCTATTCCTTTTTTAAAAAAAAATGGTAAAATTTTGGTAAAATGCACACAGCAAACTCAACCACTTTGAAGTGAATGATTAGGTGGCATTTAGAGCATTTACAGTGCTGTACAGCCACCACCTCTGCATAGTTCTAAAACGTTTTCATCATTCCAAAAGGGAACCCTGCGCCCTTTAAGCAGGTATTCCCCATTCTTCTCTCCCCTCCATACCCTGGCAAAAACCATTCTTTGGTCTGTGTCTATAGGTTTACCGTTTCTGGATGTTTTTCATAAACGGAATTGTACAATATGTGACCTTTTGTGTCTGACTTCTTTCACTTAATATTTTCATGTTGTGTTGTCAAGGTTCATCCACATTGGAGCATATTCTGGTATTACAGTCCTTTTTATGGCTGAGCAATATATCAATAATATCTTATATCACACAATTTGTTTATCCATTTAATCATCCATTTAGCCCACTGATGTGGGCTGTTTCCTCCTTTTGCCCATTGTGAATACAGCTGTTATGAACATACATGCACATGTATTTTTTTCAGTATCTGTTTTCGATTCTCTGGGGTATATACTTAGAAGTTTTTATGTTTGACTTTTTGAGGAGCTGCCTTGTATTCCCTTTTTACAGATGGAGAAAATAACACAAATGCTTTAAATCTAGGCTTCTTGGGCCAAAAAAAAAAGTTTCTGCCATTTTCACTGGGTCATTGTATTAGTCTGTTTTCTTGCTGCTATACAGGAGTACCCGAGACTGGGTGCTTTATAAAGGAAAGAGGTTTGATTGACTCACAGTTCTGCATGGTTGAGGAGGCCTCAGGAAACTTACAATTATGGTGGAAGGGGAAGCAAACACGTCTTACATGGCAACAGGTGAGAGAGAACGTGTAAAGGGGGAAGAGCTCCTTATAAAACCATTAGACATTGTGAGAACTCACTCATGATCATGAGAACGGCATGAAGGAAACCACCTCCACGATCCAATGACCTCGCACCAGGTCCCTCCCTCAACACATGGGGATTATGGGATTACAATTCAGGATGAGATTTGGGTGGGGACACAGAGCCAAACTATATCAGGTGTACTCACATGAGGGAAGACTACCCGGAGGAGGTGAGATTATCTAGATGGAAGTGGGCCACGGCCATTCCTGGGGGATAGAAGACAGTGTGGCTCCATGTGAGATGCCAAGAAAAGGAAGCAGGAGTGGCACAGCTGGGATCTCCTTCTGGGGACCTCTGGGTTAAACTCATGGAGAGAGTCTGGATCCCATGGTCATATCATGCAGCGGGAGGTGGCTCAGTCCCGTTGCAACCAAGGGCCTGATGGCAAAGAACTAAGGCCAGAGGGGCTCCATTTACTCCTCCTGGGGCATCAGGCTGCTGGTATCATTTGTCTTTCAGAGTTAGTAAAGCTGATCTCCTTGGGTTCCGTTTTAGAACTATTTATAAGGGAGGCTTTGGGGCTCTGTCCACCTTTTTAATATAGAACGCATGCAGTCACAGGCACCATATACACAAGCTACGAGCTTTCTTTACTATCTAAAAATGAGATTAATTTCCTGCCTGTGCATACAAGTTCTATGGGGCACAAACAAGAGGTTGTATGAATAGTTTTCTGGCTTTCCAGGCTTCCCTTTAACAACTATGACCCAACTGGACCGAGCAACAAGGATCTATGTCCTATAACGTGATGAGGGAAGAAATGACCAGTGCAGATCATACTACTCCATTGTCCAGAGCCTTCCATCTCTGCCCCGTGTCCTTTAAAATCAGTGTGTACCCCTCACTCTGGGCCCACCATTCTCTCTGCAATAGTAAAATTGCTACCCTTATCTCCATTATCTCAGTCCCCATCTTGTACCAGGCATGTACCACAAACTATCTTTCTCCTCTTCACAATAACTCTGCGAGGTAGACAACATTAACCTCATGTGACACTGAGAAAAGTGAAGTTCAAAGAGAATAAGTTTGGCAGAATCAGGATTTGAGCCCAAATCTTGGCCTCATTCCAAAGCCCATGCTCCTTGCTTCTCTGTGCCTCCTCTCCTCCCGACTTTATTCATTCACTCATTGCATTCACAGAATCGTTACACCCACATACTTCATACTACCAATGCCTTAATAATTTTATTTAAGTCAACTCAGTTAGGAAATTAAATACCCTTTCAAACTCCTCTCAAGCAATATTATCTATAAAACCACAGGTGCTTAGTTATAATTTTCTGCTACTCATAAAAATTAACACAGAATTATTAGAAGTTTAAAAATCTTCACCTGTGCGTCACCAAATGTCTTTTTGTGCACCGGCAGCTGCACATGACTTATACTTTGGGTGACAGTACATTCGACCTCACTGTATTCCAAGTGTTGAGGCCAACAATAGCAGCATTATGTAGGGGCCTATTCAAAATGCAGAATCTCCTGCCCCATGCAAGACACAGTGAACCAGAAACTACATTTTTAACAAGTCTCCCCAAGTGGTTCTTCTGCACTTAAAGTTGTGAGAAGTGCAAACCATCACCACAGGATGTCTCAGTGTGAATCTAGTCTCCTTTCCAACCCTTTCTCCTCTGGGGGCATTTCCACCTGTCTGGCCTTAGCAGACCCAACCTCAAAGTCATCCAGGCTCTGGTGAGATGGTTGGCACCACAAATTCTCTAAGGCACTTCCACGAAGAACTCTGGGCAGACTCTTGTGTACAGATTGCAGAGTTTTTAGGGAAGGGTGCATCAGCATTTTGGAAAGAAAGGAAAGACAAATTGGTGATAAAAGAGTAGAAAAGAGGAAGAGTCAGTCAGTGTTGACAAAGAAAGAAAAGAGTCACAGGAGAGTGAAAGAGAGAAGAGAAAGAAAGAGTAACAGAAAGAAAGAAGAAGGAGGAGTTGGGAGAGGAAGAGAGAGGAGAGACAAAGAAAGGGGAGAGGAAAGGAGAGAAGAGGGGAGGGGAGGGGAGGAGAGGGGAGGGGAGATTTTATCACAGAGCCAATAAGTGCTCCATTTTGCACACTTGGCGGAACCCACATTTCTCTGAAACGAAATCTGGTCTCTTTGAAGATTTCTCCCTGGCTCGGGGCCAGCAGGGGAGAGAGTGGAGACAACAGTCAGTAACACAGGCACATTTATTGATTCCAAATAGAATCCCCTGGGAGTACATCAGAATGGTTTTCAGGATTCAATCGAATTGACTCGTTCACGAAATTAAATTCTTTCACTGCAGCTCAGTTCTTCAATAATGGCCCAGTTCTGTCATAAAGGGGGCTGCAATTCCCAATCAATAAATGAGACTTTGAGTAATCTGACTCCACATTTTGCTCATGGGGCAGACCAGATCACAGAGGAGGTCCAGGGAAATGCAGGAATATGCACCTCTCTGATTTTTCTCCTGGAGGGCCCACCTGGATGAGCTAGTTTTGGGCTAGGAAGGAGGAGAAGCAGGGTTACATTTGCAGGGAAACTCCCAAAATGGATTCTCATTCTAGGGGAGCTGGCTTCTCTTTGCAGTTTATTACATCATAGTATTCCACTCAGAAATGGAATCTGGGGGTGGATTGGGTCTGGGAAGTCAGTACATCTTGAAATACAGGCGTACTGGGGAGGGAAGAAGAAAGGGAAAGTGAGCGAGAGCCTTCTACTTCTAGGCTTTGTTCCTCCTGCCTCCATCACCTTGCATCCTTTCTTTTGCTTGGATCAAGGTGCAATTTTAGTCTGTTTTTCCTGGAGGAAGGAAACAGCTGGGCTACTCTGAAAGAGGGGGTGTTGAATGAAGGTGGAAGTAAAACATAAGCCTAAGGAAGGCAAGGTCCCTTTGGGCAACCGCTCTCCTACCTGGCACTTCACATGCACTATCTCATTGAATCCTCACAGTCACCCTATAGAGTATGTATAACCAGCACCTGCCATTTGCAGATGAGAAAACTGAGGCACAGAGCAGTTAAAGAGGTGTCCGTGCACAGGTAGCAGGGAGTGGCATAGCAAAGATTGGAGCAGAGGTCTGTTCATCCCCATTTCTACAGGATGGTTAAGAGGTTGGACTTTAGAGCCAGTTGTCGGTTTTTTGTTTGTTTGTTTATTTGTTTTTTTGTTTTTTTGACAGAGTCTCACTCTGTCGCCCAGGCTGAAGTGCAGTGGTGCAATCTCTGCTCACTGCAACCTCCGCCTCCCAGTTCAAGAGATTCTCCTGCCTCAGCCTCCCCAGCAGCTGGGATTACAGGCATACACTACCACACCCAGCTAATTTGTGTATTTTTCGTAGAGACAGGGTTTCACCATGTTGCCCAGGCTGGTGTCAAACTCCTGACCTCAGGTGATCCGCCCGCCTCAGACTACTAAAGTGCTGGGATTACAGGTATGAGCCACCAGGATTTGACTGTGAACTCTTCTGCAGCCTGGAGCTGTGTGACTTTAAGCAAATTACATAACGTCTCTGTGCTTCAGCATCTTCATCAGTAAAAAGGTAACAGAAATTCTACCTACTTCATTGGATTATGAAGAGTGAATGAGCATCTAAATCCTGATGATCTGAAAGATCATCTAGAGCAATGACTGCCTGTACAAGGGAAATGTTAATGAGTGTTTGGCAAATGAGGTTTTACACCCTTAGCCATAGAGTAATACTCAGTGTATTAAGGAGTGACTTTGGTCTCTGGAAACTGTGGCTAAGATAAGTGGAGAGGGATATCTCAGCTGGACTTTGCTGGATGAGCTGGAGGTCATTGGCTGCTGTCGGGAGCATCCTTCTGTAGGTCCCTTACAAGGCAGTCTTTGCCTTATTCTTGCAGCTCTGAGGAGAGCCAAGGAGACTGCTCATTTAACCAAGTGTGTCTGGGAAAAGGCTTCCAGGCACCCCATGCAGGGAACTTCCCACTCTGCCCTTGAGCAGAACCCAGGGGTGTGCAGAAGGGAAACTGCACATGCCCTTCTGACTAACCAAGCCCCTTGGTGGCTCTGAAAGCCATAATTAGGCCAGATCTCAGCATGGGGGCCAGGATGTGTGAGACTGAGGTTTCAAGCCCTCCTTCCTCAAGGCCTAGTTAACTGAATAAACTCTTCCAAAGGGCCGCATTTGAGCGTTTTGCCAGATGAAGTATGGCTTTGACAGGGCAAACTCTGACCTGAAACGCCCAGACAATCATGGAGGCAACACTGCATGGTGATGAAGAAGCTCAAGCCCTGGAGTCAGACAAAAGTGGATTCAAATCCCAGCTCCAGCACTTACCAGCTTTGTGATCCTGAGGAAAGTACTTAAGCACTCTAAGCTCTGATTTCCTCCTCTACACAATGAGAATAATATTATTTATTGCCTACTTCTTAAGACGGTTGTGATGATTGAAATGAGATAATCCATATAACACTTTTAGCACAATGTCTGGGTGATAATCTGTTAATTATTTGAGTTATCATCATGTTTATTATTGATAATAATATTGATATTGGTAATTAGTAGAATTATGAATAATTATTACTAGGAAATTAGAGTTTCCAGGGGACTTTTCCCTATAGGAGTTTGATCATCAGTTCCTTCCAGCTTAGTAGGCTCCATAAAGTCCACATTCTCTCTGAACTTCTGAATCACCTGAAAATCAGAATTATGACCAGGAAGGCTGATGAGTTTCTATAATGAAGGGAGCATCTCTGTATTTGAACAAAGAGCAGCAGGTGTCCATGGATTGAATTGATCACCGGAATGTATTTCCCCGCATCCTGGCAGGTCCGTGGAAGATAAGAGTTTCAGAAAGCACTTACAGCAGCCGAGCACGGTAGCTCAAGCCTGTAATCCCAGTACTTTGGGAGGCCAAGG
This sequence comes from Rhinopithecus roxellana, assembly GCF_007565055.1. Taxonomy (NCBI): domain Eukaryota; kingdom Metazoa; phylum Chordata; class Mammalia; order Primates; family Cercopithecidae; genus Rhinopithecus; species Rhinopithecus roxellana. The sequence continues at coordinate 80,739,337 of NC_044568.1, read as the reverse complement.
TGGGTGGATTATCTGAGTTTGGGAGTTTGAGACCAGCCTGACCAACATGGAGAAACCCTGTCTCTACGAAAAATACAAAATTAGCCGGGCATGGTGGCGCATGACTCTAATCCCAGCTACTCGACAGGCTGAGGCAGGAGAATTGCTTGAACCTTGGAGGCGGAGGTTGCAGTGAGCCAAGATTTTGCCACTGCACTCCAGCCTGGGCAACAAGAGCAAAACTCCATCTCAAAATAAAAAGGAAAAAGAAAGAAAGCACTGATAACTATGTCCCTGTAGAAGGGATCACCTGAAGTTTAACTTCTTCTTTCTCTGACTGTCAAGAAGCTCAGTGCCCACAATCAGACCATTCTTTTCACTATCCTTCACTAAGTCAAATCTTTTTCTGCCTACGGGACTTTGTATCCGCTGCTCCGTTCTTGCTGGGAATCCCCCTAAATATATGCATGCTGTCTTCTCACCTCACTCAGGTATCTTCCACTTTAGAGACACCACCTGCGACTGTCTCGACCCCAGGCACTCTCTATCCCATCATCTGTTTCATATTTTTCCCAAAGACTAAAGGAAATCTCAACCACAGGTTTATGTCAACCTGGTCTCAAAGGCTCCATGATCTAAGTTTGTCTCAATTTCCTAAAAACTTATATGGCCAAATTATCAACAGCCTTAAAAATATCCATTCCCTTGGGCTCAACCATGTGACCCATAGAAATAGCTTAAGGTAATAATATGAAATACAAAAGAATGATGAACAAAATCATTCATCAAGGTAGCCTTTATAGGAGTAAAAAGTTGAAAATAGCCTATTCCATAGGGGAATAGATTAAAATGCTATTGAACATCAGTGTGCTGAAACATTATGCAGGCATTTCAAGTTTCTAATACCATAGGGATGCCACTAGAGTAAAACATAAATTGGGATATTGATATTTGCTTACAGTAGAATTCTGAATGGGTGCATGAGATAGCATTCATCAAACAGTTAAGGTTATCAATGATGGAAAGAAACATGAATGGTTATTCTCTCTGTTGTTTCTGTATTTTCTAAGACATTTTTACAATAAGCGAGCATTCTTTTTTTTTTTTTTTTTTTTTTTGAGACGGAGTTTCCCTCTTGTCGCCTAGGCTGAAGTGCAATGGCACAATCTCAGCTCACTGCAACCTCCACCTCCCAGGTTCAAGTGATTCTCCTGCCTCAGCCTCCCAAGTAGTTGGGATATAGGCACCCACCACCACATCCAGCTGATTTTTGTATTTTTAGTAGAGATGGGGTTTTTTGTGTTGGCCAGGCTGGTCTCAAACTCCTGATTTCAAGTGATCTGTTTGCCTCAGCCTCCCAAAGTGCAATGAACAAGTATTGTATCTATCATAAGGAAATAATATTGCAATGTTGTAATATACGTGAAGGGTTCTTTCTATTTGTTTCAAGCCCCATGTTATGCCTTGTTATTACCAATGCAACTGTCAATCCACAGACAGAATGTGGCCCTTCCACACAAAACATTTTCAACCACATTCCCAGTATTCTTGGACACAGTGAGGAAGGGATCTGTTTTTATTCCCCCCTGCATGCTGTTCAAAAAACAGCAGGCATGGCAAATAACAACCCTCTAGATAATACAAATGGGTAAATATTGCCAGGATTTGTTACATAAAGTGCTAAAAAAATATAACTTGAGGATGTAACCACTTATTTTCCCACCTTCAGAAATCCCAGCATCTGTTGCTGCCAAAAAGATGGAGGGTGGGGAATGTTGCAGAGAAAAAAAAAAAGAAAAAAAGCGGAAGTCTTTTCTTTCAAATTGACAGAAGAAGAGGTGGGGTTGATAGTGAAGGAAAATATGGCATTCAATAAAAAAAGAGATCTATCTGTTATTGCTGCTGAAACCACAACAACAAGTAGGCTATGAGACTGACAATTGAGATTAACGGAAGAACTGGGATTAAGAGACACTTTTCACATTTGCAAGAAAGGCATGGAAAAATCCATATACAGAGTCTGATACAGGCTCAAAAAAAGGTGTACTTCTACCATGAGGACTTGCCTTGTGACTTTGGGCAATTCAAGGAAAAACTCTAAGAGAAATATATTTTTTGAAGTCCTCTCTGAATCAATGCTCCTTCCTTTATTCAAATTTTCTCTTTGGCACACTTCATGCATTGGTCCTCTAGAAAGGACCAATGCATTGTGTGATAAACGTTTTATCACTAGTTTTCACATCCCCTTGCCTCCTTAGGGATTTTTCTTTCTCCAACCCTCAAATTTTCCAAAACATTATTAAATCACAGCTGGTTGGCACCTGACACATCTCTTACGTGCCTAGCCCTCTGCAGGAAAGGGAACTCCCCGAGGTGAAAAGACCCCAGCTGGCCTTTTGAGCCTCATATGCAAACCAAGGCCCATCTCCTTCCCGGGCCCCAGTTCTGATTTCCAATGCCCTCTGAAGGACTGGCCAATGTCAGGCAGTGCCTACCTGATACCCTGGGCCAATGCCAGGGCAGGAAAACTGGCCAGAGTTTTGTGAAGACACTGTCAAAATCTTGAGAATTGATTTTTGAAGCATTGGTTGTGTTCAGTACTTTTCCAGAAGGGTAGGAGGCCTGGTGCCACTGAGCAGCTTCTCTGAATTCAGCCTGATAAAATCCTCCTGAACAGACCGACTCTTTAGGTCAGATAATGGTCCTAAATAAGAGGTCCACAGTTAAATTCAGCCCAAATATATTTTCCTTTGTCTGCAAAATAATTTGTGTTTTATTTATTTTACTTATTTATTAAATGTAAAACTTGAATGGTTCGATACAAAAGTCAGCATTTCTAATTTTAAAAAAATTCGGGGATATAGTGTCACAGTTAAGAACATGAACTCTAGGCCGGGTGCGGTGGCTCACGCCTATAATCCCAGCACTTTGGGAGGCCGAGACGGGTGGATCACGAGGTCAGGAGATCGAGACCATCCTGGCAAACACGGTGAAACCCCATCTCTACTAAAAAATACAAAAAATTAGCCGGGCGAGGTGGTGGGCACGTGTAGTCCCAGCTACTCGGGAGGCTGAGGCAGAAGAATGGCGTGAACTCGGGAGGCGGAGCTTGCAGTGAGCGGAGATCGCGCCACTGCACTCCAGCCTGGGCGACAGAACGAGACTCTGTCTCAAAAAAAAAAAAAAAAAAAAAAAAAACAAAACAAAGAGCATGAACTCTGGAGCCACATTCCCTGGTTTAGAATCTCAGCTCTGTGATTGAGGACAAGGTACCAAACCTCTCTATTCCCCAGTTTTGTTATCTGTAAAATGATAATAATCATAATGATACCTACCCCAAAAGCACATTGTAAGGGAATGAATTAATGTAAGTGGTAGTTTCAGAACAGTGCCTCCCATATGTAAATATTAGAACAGTTACTGCACTACCTTGGCTATTAACACTGGACCTGCATTCATCATAGTCATCCTCCCTCACTCTAGATAGGGCACAACCTTTTAATTATATTTCCATTTAATTATGCTTCCCACTCAACTCAATTCACTCATTGTATTTGCTGCTTCAACTCTGTAAGTATTTGAGTTTGAGACCCCTGCTCTCCAATGAAGATATAGTATTTGCCAATGTGGGCCCTTTGTAAACCCACAAGGATCACAGTACCTTGTGTAACACCTTGGAGATCCCACAGCTGCAAATCTCCTGGCACCAGGAAGTCTGTGCACATAATAAGCGCAATATTATTTATGTCCCCTGATTTTGCCATGTGACTTGATTTGGGCCATGGAATGAAGCGGAATTGATGATACATTGGTTCTGAGTTGAAGCCTTAAGAGGCTTCACATGTTTCCACCACAAGTCTTGCACTTTCTGCATCACTATTAAGAAGGAAAAGTCCAGGCTATATGCTGGTCCAGGAAGAAGAGGAATGATACACGAAGTAGGGCTTTTTCAACTACAGTGGCCTAACTAACTTCAACATGCAGTCCCAGCTGATTTGCACACATATTAACAAACCCAGCAGAGATGTGCTGGACCCAACCTAGGTCAGCCAATCCTCAGAGGACCCATGGTCATGTGATATATAATAATAGCTGTTATCTCAAGCCGCTGAGTTTTGGAGTAGGTTGTTACATAGCAAACCATAGGTGATAAACTGGCCAGTGAAACCCCTTAGCATAGTCCAATGATAAAACAGGATATTGCAAATGTTTCTAGGATATGTGACAATGCCATCTGTGTTAGAAGTGACCAGAAGCTCTGCAAGAATTGTGTGGTTTGCTTGTGTAGCTTGCTTACTTACATAATGGTGTCAACAATTCAAGGGTTGGAGTGTTGGATAAGCCAGTGTCAGCTGGGTTTCCCACCCCTTTGCACAACCAAGAACAAAACCCCAACACACAGTAAGATAAACCCCAATGCCTCTCATGAATCTTCTCAGTTCCTATGGCTTATTCTCTCATAATTTTTGCCATTTCTACATCCTTAGACACACATACAACCACTAGAGTTTTTGTTTTGTTTTGCTTTAGGTGTTCATTCTAGCTGTGCAATGACAGAATGGAAGGGATGCAAATGAGAATTGAGGTAGAGCCATGGAAAAACATTATGAAGCTACTGGAGGTGTCCAGCTGGAATATAATGTTGGCTTCAACTTGGACTGTAAAAGGAAATAAGTGAGGAGATTTAATAACAAAAACATTGCCAATAATAACACTTATCAGGTGCTTGTTTTGTGTCAGGAACTGTACCAGTGTGTTATATATATTTAATAAACAACCTTATAAAATAGGTTCTACTACTTCCTTCATTTTACTAGTTAGGCTGACCAACTTGCCTAAAGTGGCCCAGCTTGCAAGTGGTAGATTCAAACCCAGGATGTCTGCATTCTGAGTCTGGGCTCTCAACCACTGCATGATTCTGCCATTGCATTATTTAAGAGCTTTGCAGATGGTATGATAAACATGACTTAGTGGTTGATTAGCTATAGGGAGTAAAGAACATGGAGTTCAAAACAGTTAAAAAACCAACGTGGTCTTCTCATTTTTTCAAGGGAAAAGTAAGTGAGTGAGTATATCTCTGTGTGTGTGTGTGTGTGTGTGTGTGTGTGTGTGTGTGTGTGTGTGTGTGTGTTGTGGGTCAAATAAACAAATACATAGTTTCAAAACAATCACAGGACCTTTATCTGAAATAACTTGTTCCAAATTTGTCTACCACAGCTGGGTACTCATTTTAATCCTGGGTAATACGTGAAGGCTATTTAGAATCTGTTTGTCTCTTTGATTGTTCCAGTAAACACAGTAGCCAAGAGAGACAGCAGTTTGCAGGGGGGAAACCTGAGTATTGTTGGCTTCATCTTGTTCTTGAAAAAATATCCTCATTTGATGGAGAGCAGCACTTCTTCTCTTTAGAATGGAGATCAATACTGGTTTTTCTGCAAATATATTTACTTTATTTCCAAAATATGACTTCTGGGATCAGGGAAGCAGTGTCCTCCTTCAACTGGATGTCTTAGAACTGTTGGTCCTTGACAAATTTTTTTCAAAAAGTGTTTTAAAAGATTACTTTATAGACAACTTCCCAGGGTACAATATACAAGACAGCCTCAGAGTCCTTTATCCATTCCCTGCTCTTGTCTTGTATTGAAGATGAGACTTTTTTTTTTTTTATTTCTTCCTCTCATCTGAGAGGCTGATTCTATTTGGTAGGAACCTGATGACCAGCTCTTGGATGAGGACTGGATCTTGGGGACTTTGGCTTGATTACATGATGGAGGCTACTAAGAAGAGAGAGAGAAATCAGTACACACTGAATATTTAAGAAATAATTGAAAGGATGAAAAACAGAGATACTTAGAAAATCTGCCACTAGATTTGGAATGAGCACACAGAGATGAGGTAGGAACAAAGAGAGAAACCCAAGCCTTTCTTCATAATCTGGACAGGAATATCCAACTCCTCTGTTACAGGATTCCAACTGCATAATTTTAAAAAGACTGTGTTAGGAGTGGCCTGATTTAAAAGCAGCAGTCAAGACAAACACACACATAGTTTCAATTGTAATCGACTTTTGTCAGTCACAGCAAAGACGCTCTTAGAAACAAGGGTCTTGGTCCATCTTTGGCTTTTCCTAGTTCAGCACCATGGACAGACCCAAGGGGGGACATGATGTCTCCACATTTGGTCTCTGCTTTTCCTTAAGATTACATTTTAAAGCAAAAGACATTGATCATGAGGAATCCTACTCAAGCTACAAAAAAAGAGGAAAAATATATAGACTCAGATATAAGTAGGTTAAGAAATCCAAAGAAAGGGAGTGCAATCTTGACAGGAGGCTCTGCAACCAAGAGATAAAAAGCCACTACTTTCTCCCTATCTCTTAGCAGTAGTCGTGTGTTGTGATCTTCATAAAGTCTCCTCCACAATTCAGAGTCAAGGTTGCAGTTTGCCTATCACAAGTGTTAATGATGTAAGAGTACGCATTTTTAAGCCTTATTTCTGACTCCATCTTATTGCTCTACTCTTCTATTTTTAAATTAGCTTTGCATCTATTTTGAATTTGGGCTTTTTCTTTTGATGTTACATATTCTCTGGTGTCATAAGACATCTTTTCTGGGAAGTAAGTAATTCAAATATCAAATTAAAACATGAACTGGAACATACATGCATGCATATATATGATCACATGCTTTACATACACATGCTCATTTCTCTCATAAGATTCCTCCCTTACACAAAAACAAAAACAAAATTGGGAGCACTTCATGGGAAACATGAAAAAGAGGCAATACATAAAGTGTGTGGGTAATGAAGTTAGTGGGTTATTTTGCTGTTTCTGTAGGGACTGTACATTTCAAGACTGCCAAATATGGAAGATGTGGTTTGCAAAGATTACTGCAAAAATTAGTTATATCTCATAAGACCCATAGCAATGTAACTTTGTCACTTGTCCTACTAAGAGCTTAGGTTTGTTTCCCTTCACCTGGGGTTTGGGTTGTCTCAGTAACTTGCTTTGATCAATAAAAAAGGGTGGAAGTGATATTGTGCAAGTTTTGGAGTCTAAATTTCAAAGGGTCTTGTGGTGTCTGCCTTCACTCTCTTGAAATGCTCCTCTGAGACCACCACATACGGAAACAGATCCAGCCCAATGAAGAATGAAAAGTCATATAGAAATAAGCAAAGTACCCCATAGAGCAGCCAGTCAGCTGCAGTTCATATAGCAACTTGGTGCCAGAGGCTAGTCTAGAACTTGGATCTCAGGTCCTTAAATAGTGTGTTCAGCACACTGCAACTCTCTTCTGCAGAAGAGGACAGCTGCTGTGAGCTCAGAACTCTGTGATACAGTAGGAAAGAGACCCCAAGAAGTGCTAAATGATGGGGCTGTAGTCCTGGCCCAGTCAACAACTTGCTGGGTGTTTAAAAGCGAGTAAAATGAACTCTCTGATCCTCCATTCCTTCATCTGTTTGATGAGCAGGTTGGAGAAGCAAAGCCCCAAGGCCCCTTTAAGTTCTAAGAGTCTCTGATTGTGTGACTCTAACTCATACCTTCCCAAGCTCTTTATCACAGTAGGAGCCCAAGGATTTTACCACCACAGGCTGAAAGCCAGTGAGGGGGAAGCAGGGGGTTGTGTTTCATTCTGTCATCTCCCCTTCCTGTAAAGGGTAACATTGTCACTCACAGTTTATCTTGCTGTGAACTTTCCTTAATGGTTTAGTTAGATTCAGGGCTCACATTAATCATCCTGGATAACAGGCAACATGACAAACTCATCACTAATTAATTGGCAGCAAAACAAGATACGCTCCCTAGTGCAGAAGGTCTGTTTTGAAATCAGCTTCCATCCTCCCAGGTCTTAACAATGGTGTACCGTCTCATTCTTGGTGTGCTCATCTTGGCTAAAAGCATGGGTGAATGCCCACCATGGGGAAAAACAACAAGAAGATCCAATTCAGGAAAGTGTGACTCTGTTTGTGTCTTTATTCCCAAAACCAACATAGTACTTAAAGGAAAAGTTCTATTTTGGCTGTCTTCCGTAAATGAAAATGTTTGCCCTTTCATAGAGTTCAACAAAACTTCAATATCATTGCTACATGTACAATACCATAGAAATAAAGATTGAGTCATACTACAAATGGGCTCTAAATGTTTATATTCCATGGAATTTATTATCCAAGAGATTTACTCACACTCAACTATGCACATACCATACCACCTATGTTCAATGCTGAATCTCCAGGGCATAGAACAGTAGATGTTTGTTGAATAAATGAATCTCTCTCATAAAACAACTACACTTAGTTTATCTATTTTTAACCCTATATTAATTTCTCAAATTACAGCATTCTTTCTTTCATCTCCACACCTAGTGATGTCAGTATTAGTCAGGATTATTCCATATTATTAGAAAGCATAAACACATTTCAGACTAGCTTAGGCAAAAGAGAATTTGGGGATCATGTGTCTGAAAAGAAAGTTAGAGTTGCTTACAGTGATCAAAGAAAAAGACATGAGAGTTTGGGGCTTGCAGATTCATTCTGAAACTCAATGCTCCCAGAAATCAATCAGTCAACAAACCAACTCTCCAATTTCTTTCTCTCTCTCTCTCTCTACCCCTAGCTCTTGTTCTCACTCTCACTCTCTCCCTACCCTTTTTCTCCTTCCTTCCTTCCTTCTTAACCTCCCTCATCACTTTCACTGTTAGTATATTGTCTGCTCATCTTGGTTTTCTTTTTTGTTTATTTATCTTTTCTTTCTGCACAAGGACTTTTGTCCCACGACTGAAAGCAATTCCCTGGTTACTTCTTTCTAGAACTCTGATCCAAAGAACAAGGGATCAACTTTCCTATCAGCCCCTCCCTGCCACCCCCAGCCCCCGCCAAAACTGAGTGCCAGACAGACTCAGACCGACTCAGTTTAGGTTACTTGCTCACCCCTAAGAAACTTTCAATGGCAGGGCAATGTCATCTGCTCACCTTTGTAGTCAGAGGGGAAACATGGGAATGTGATAGACAAAGAGACAGGACAACACACCACCAGAAGAAAGAGGAGAGGAGGGTGGGCTAGGAAGGAGAAAGTCCTCTACTCTAATTCCTTTGTGGACATTCCAACGCCAATGCACACATTTCAGTCTTCCTCTTCCTCTACTCATCCGCAGCCTCTAACTCTATTTACCACTCACTCTCTCCTGAAGACAGGTTTTCATTGGCTTAGGTGATACCAACTGCTGCGGACAGAATTGTGCACCAACCCTCACCCCCATTCATATATTGAAGTCTTCACGTCCACGCTTTCATGTTACTATATTGGAGATGGGGTCTTTAAGGAAGTAATTAAGATTAAAAATTAAATGAATTCCCTAGTCCAACAGGATTGTGGACTTATAAGAAGAGAAAAAGATAACAGATTTTTTTTTTTCTCTCTCCTGACAGAGGCTCGATCTGTCAGTAGGCTGGAGTGCAGTGGTGCGATCTCGGCTCACTGCAATCTCCGCCTCCCGGCTTCAAGTTATTCTGCCTCACCCTCCCAAGTAGCTGGGATTACAGGCCCGTGTGACCACGCACAGCTAATTTTTGTATTTTTAGTAGAGACAGGGTTTCATCATGTTGGCTAGGATGGTCTAGATCTCCTGACCTCATGATCCACCCGCCTCAGCCTCCCAAAAAGCTGGGATTACCAGTGTGAGCCATCGTGCACAGCTGATAACAGATCTTGATCTCTCTGTCTCTCTTTCTGTCTCTCTCTCTCTCTCTCCCTCCCTCCCTCTCTCCCTTTTTCTCTCTCTCTCCCGATCCCTATCTTCTTCTCGTGTCTTCCATGTGAAAACACAGTGCGAAGGCCGTCCTCTGTGAGCCGGGAAGAAGGCCTTCACCAGAACCTGACCACGCCAGCACTCTGATCTTGAACCGCCTCTTCCCAGCATTGTGAGAAAATTAATTCCTATTGTTTAAGCCACCCAGCTATGGTATTTTGTTATGGCAGCCTATGCTGACCAATAGCCAACCTGGTCCCATTCTTCTCTTATCTCTCTGATATGTATCCCTGTATGCTCTTTTATAGGTTTTTTTTTTTTTTAACCTAGTCTCGTATTTTCAATTGTCATTATCACCTTGGCCACCCAGATATAATCTTCAGCTCAGATTCCCACATGAGCTACATAAGAACATAACCTGCTGCTATGGAATAGTTCCCTCAGAAGTCCGAAACTGAACTCATTATCACCTCCCAAAGCTCCTCTTCCATCCACACTCTTCTCTGTGAATGGACCTGTATTCACCCATTAGCAAAGGGGCTCCAACAGAATGCATCCTTCTCCCTTACTCTTGGGTGAAAACACTCACCAGATTCTATTTATTATACCTACCAAGTAGTTCTAGGAGGCCTCCATTTATCTTCATTTTTGCCGAGAACATCTTAGCGAAAGTGACTATCATTGCTCGGCAGAATTTCTACAACACTCACTTAGATGGTCCCTGCAATTCCAGTTCTGCTTTTTGTAATCCAGTCTACACTCTTCATCCAAAACCTGATGATCCTATTCTTCTGCACAAAACTCAGCACAAATAAAAGACCCTGCAGGGTCTGACTCCCACTATCCCTTCCAGCAATATTTCTTGTTCTCTCCCCCTCACACTCTTAATTTTGGCCATGTGGATCGACTTACAATTCTTTTGAATCATATTATGCTCACAAATGCATCTGAATGGTTCAACATCTATTCTCTCTAACTAAAAACTCCTTGCCAGTGATCTTTACCTGATTAACTCTTTCTAGTCCTTCTGGTTTTTCAACTTAGTTGTTCTCCATCTGGGATAATATTATCATTATCATGTTGGCCACTCAGATATAAACTTCAGCTCAGATTCACACATAAGCTACATATGAGCATATCTTGCTGTCACGGAATAGTTGCCCGGGTGCCTCAAAGTCAGAAGTCCAAAATTGAACTCATTATCATCTCCCAAAACGCCTCTTCCATCCACACTCTTCTCCATCAATGAACCTGTATGCCTTCCCTTCCTTCCAAATTTAATTGGGTTCTTATGTGATAGTGTAGATCATGTTATTAATCTTATTACAGGGCCAAGTTACAGTGTTATAAATAATGTGCTTACATTTTCCTTCTTCTATTGGGACTTCCTTAATGGTAGGAGTAGTGTTTGGTGTCTGTTGTGAATACTTAATCAATATTTGTTTAATGAGTGAATCAAAGAGGTAATGAGAAAAAAAAAAAAACCAAAAATACACAATCATATACCAACACTCCATTTGCATGGTGGCCATAATTCATCCAGCTTAGTTCTCAATAAAAAAATAAGAATTAAAAACAAAGACAAAAACAAAAAAACTCCCCGTAGCTTGACCACATTTACTGGGAGTCTGTGTGTAAGGCCACTAAGAAGTATCATTTTTATGGCTTTACATATCAGGTCAAGATGTTTATTTGGGCTTACGTTAACTTAATTTCCTTTTCTTGAAAATCTGTTCTGTCTATCGATGTCTGCTGTTCTAGGATACTTTTGATCTGCAAATGAAGACTTCTTTTGTCAGTTATTATCCTCTAGTGATAAACACACACACATCAAAGCTCTCAGATGAATTTTGCAGATGACGTGTTTCTTCTTGTTACTTTTTTCCCTAATATAGGTTTAATTTCTTTTCTAATCACTGTGGAATAAACAAACTGGCTGTTATATTTTGCCCAGAGAAGTGGTTCACTCAAAGCTGTATGCCTGTTTTATTGGGGCTCTTGACTGTGATTTTATACTGGTGCAAATAAATTTAATGACAAAGAAAATCTTTGGCTGCAATGGTTATGGAAAAATAGGATATGAAATTGTAAGTGGAGACTTCCGGTTTAAAGCTGTGAACCCCAAATATCTGAGACAGATCTCAGTCAATTTAGAACGTTTATTTTGAGAAAGTTAAGGATGCGTGCCTGTGACAGCCTCAGGAGGTTCTGCCTATAGGTGCTCAACATGGTCGGGGCATGGCTTGGTTAGCTTGGTTTTATACATTTTAGGGAGACAGGCCACATCAATCAATCTACATAAGATGAATATTGCAAAAAAGGCAAGACAACTCAAGAGGGGAGGCTGTTTCCAGCTCATAGGTAGATTAGAGACAAACGGTTGCATTGTCTTGAGTTTCTGATTAGCCTTTTCAAAGGAGGCAATCAGATATATGCATTTGTCCCAGTGAGCTTTGAATAGAAAACCCTAAGCTGTTCCTCGCTTGACTTTTCCTTTAGTTTAGTGATTTTTAGGGTCCCAAGATTTATTTTCCTTTCACAAAGCACAAGACTAAAATGGTAGAAGATAAATATACATACTTAAAAACAACCCCTGGCAGAGTTGGAAAGATAAGTGGAGAACCACCAGTACCCTCTAATGGAAGAGAAAAGCAGCCTAAAGAGATTGGCAATGAAAACAGACGGGTTAAAGAGCAAGCAACTTGTGGGTTGTCAGCAGGATGAATAATTAAAAGATAAAGCAGTTAAGCCAGGTCTTGGCTTTATCTGACATTTGCACTTAGGATAATGTCTTATATACAGATTTCCAACCCAGAAACTCTAACAAAAAAGGTCCCCAAAGTGAGATCTATGGTTAGAGAAGTGGGGCTATACCTTGGATAGCTTACAGCTTCCAGGCAAGACAAGGAGATCACATTCAAAATGGAAAATCTTCCACCTGAAGAAAATCTCATTCAGCTTCACCTCCCTCCTTTTATTAAAAAAAGAAAAAACCAAAGCAAAACAAACAAAAAAACCTGAATTAAGGCATTTATAATCTAAATCTGCATTCACTGCCAAGAGAACATGAAATTTGCCTTGGGCAGAAGCATTACTCCCCAGCTGCCAACATCATTCAATTTAAATTTCATCAATTATTATGAATAGCAACCAATAAATACCACACATTTGAATGAATCTAACTGTATGAAAAAAAACTTCAAAGTACAATAAACAAATCATGTGTAAGGAAACAGTTCATACAATAAACAAAGGAACTGACTGAGCCATCACATCAATAAGAAAGAGCAGGTTGTAAAGGAAATGAAACCACCTGAACTCTCAAACTCACAAACACAAAATTTTAAAGCCATGATTGCCAAATTAAAAGCTAAAATTTAATAGATGGGTAGAATCCAAAAAAAAAAAAAAAAAAAAAAAAAAAAGGGCTATCAGTGAATACTAAAAACCAGTCTGGGTTACCCAGCTGAGGAATTCTCTCATAACTAGTGAAAAAAAAAAGATCAACCATGGGGTGAAGGGAAAGTTAAGACAGGTAACAGATATATCTGGAAGATCCAACATCTGTATGGTAAATGTTCCAAAGAGAATAAAAGAGGCTGGGCACGGCGGCTCACACCTGTAATCCCAGCACTTTGGGAGGCCAAGGCAGGTGGATTCCTTGAGCCCATGAGTTCAAGTCCAGCGTGGGCAACATGATGAAACCTCGCCTCTAAAAAAATACAAAAAATTTGCCTGGCGTGGTGGCACGTACCTGTAATCGCAGCTATTGGGAGGCTGAGGCACAAAAATGGCTTGAACCCGGAAGGTGGAGGCTGCAGTGAGCTGAGATTGCACCACTGCATTCCAGCCTGGGTGACAGAGCAAGACTCTCTCTGTCTTACAGTAAATAAATAAATAAATAATCAAATGTATAATAAAGGATTTTTTCTGAGTTAAAGAAAGAGCTGACCAGGTAATCAGCAGGTAAATCGCATTTATTCAACACATTGTTATTGATCACCTGTGTGTCAGGCACTATTTTAAATGCAATGATAAGAAATACAAGCATCATATCTAAATACATTCTAAAGTTATTATCTGAATTCGAGATACTAAAAGAAAATGTTAATCCTTCTGCTTTTGTCCATGGAAGGGTAACTGGTACTGGGCTAGTCTTCCCACTGTGAGTAACCATAAAAGTAGACAAAATATCCAGCAAAGCCAGCAGGTTGTTTAGACAGTGGAAAACAGGCAGCATGAGATTGTGATTCGTGAAAGAAGGGAAACACCTAGGTAACTCCTGTGATTATATAGCTCTGTACTTGAGGAAAATTTCTCCAGTGTGATGCAGAGAACAGGAGTCTCAACAGAGCACAGCAGATCTGCTAAGTTGAGAAGGCAGAGAGCAGAGTTTGAGATATATGCAATGAAGCAGCTTGCAATCTGTTTAATAAATGAATTCATGAGTAATGTTTAATGAATGCATCAAAAGGATGGAAGATGTGCAGAGAGGTTGCCCTAAAAGTCCATGCAAGGAGTCACTTGTAAGTGTGTGGCTGAGGGTTAGCTTGTCCATTCTCAAAGTGAGATGTCCCAAAGTTGAGAAGGCAACAGATGTTATGGGTTGAAAATGGAACTTCTACAATAGAGGTCAAGAGTCCTAGAGGAAAGAGAGTGCCAAGAGATGTTGGAGTTCTGGTCCTAGAATGGAGAGATCTTCTTAACACATCATTAACATACTTGAAATCCAGCAGAGGCACAAGAATGTCCTCATTTTAGAATAGAGACACACCCAGCTAGGCGTGGTGACCCACACCTGTAATCCCAGCACTTTGGGAGGCAGAGGCGGGCAGATCACAAGGTCAGGAGATCGAGAGCATACTGGTTAACACGGTGAAACTCCGTCTCTACTAAAAATACAAAAAAATTATCTGGGCATGGTGGCAGGTGCCTGTAGTCCCAGCTACTCGGGAGGTTGAGGCAGGAGAATGGTGTGAACCCATGAGGCGGAGCTTGCAGTGAGCCGAGATGGCACCACAGCACTCCAGCCTGGGCGACAGAGAGACTCTGCCTCAAAAAAAAGAAAAAAAAAGAATAAAAACACATCCTAGATGATATGGTTTGGCTGTGTCCCCAACCAAATCTCATCTTGAATTGCAGCTTCCATAATTCCCACGTGTTGTGGGAGGGATCTGGTTGGAGATAACTGAATCATGGGGGTGGTTTCCCCCATACTATTCTCCTGGTAGTGAATAAGTCTCACGAGATCTGACGGTTTTATAAGGAGAAACCCCTTTTGCTTGGCTCTCAGCCTCTCTTCCCCGTGACCATGTAAGATGTGACTTGCTTCTTCTTGCCTTCCACCATGATTGTGAGGCCTCCCCAGCCATTTGGAACTGTGAGTCAATTAAACCTCTTTGCTTTAGAATTATGCAGTCTTGGATATGTCTTTATTAGCAGCGTGAGAACAGATTAATACACTAGAGTAAGACCTACCTTTGGCCTACCCTAACGAAGCCTAAAAGAAAACCCAAATAAGATCTGCAGGGGAGACAGAGTTAGGAAGTGGAAGTTAGCTGAGTTAGAAAAATTTGATAAATACATTTTAAATAAAATTCAAACAAGCAAAATATAAAACCAGAGTTGCACAAAGTTCACGGTGAGCAACGAGTAGTTGAACTGCCTTCTAAGACAAGAATTAACACTTTTCAGAAAACTAGAATTCAAAGTCTTTATATTATTCACCATGTCCACTATTCAATTAAAACCCACTAGCCATACAAAGAAACAGGAAAATAAAAATCAAGAAAAATAAAGTCAGTAATATAAATCAATCCTGAGCTGATCCAAGCATGAGGCTAAGCAGACAAAGATTTTCAAACAGTGATTATAAATATTTACAAATGATATTAAAAAGGCTTAAAGGAAAATGTAATCTTAATGAGTGGATAGACAGGAAATCTCAGCAGTTAAATAGAAACTACAAGAAAAAATCAAATGAAAAGGCTAGAACTTAGAAGTATAGTAATGAAAAGGCCAATATCTGAAATTTAGAAACTCACTGGATGAGCAAAGGGAAAATTCAGTGACTTTAAAGACATATAATTGAAAGTTATGCAACCTAAAGAACAAAATGAAAAAAGCTAAAAAAATTCAACAAAGTCCTAGGATCCTGTGGGACAATATCAAATGATCTGACATACATGTAGTTGAAGTCTCCAAAACAGAAAAGAGTAATCCTGAAGCAGAAAATATATATATTTTTAAGAAGTAATAGCTAAACGTTTCACAAAAATGTGATAAAGGTATAACAGTGAGTTATAGTTCAAGAAACTCAGTAAATATAAATATAACCACACTCAGGAACTATATCGTTAAACTGCAGAAAACAAAAGATAAAAAATGTTTAAAGTAGAA
Organism: Rhinopithecus roxellana; assembly: GCF_007565055.1. Classification (NCBI taxonomy): domain Eukaryota; kingdom Metazoa; phylum Chordata; class Mammalia; order Primates; family Cercopithecidae; genus Rhinopithecus; species Rhinopithecus roxellana. Next base: position 80,723,213 of record NC_044568.1, on the reverse strand, counting down.
AAATAAAAACACATAAAATTCAAGAGAACAAGTGTAAAAAATATTACTGACTTTTTGTCAGAAACAATGGAGGCCAGAAACAATAACAAAAAAACCTTGAATATACTGAAGGAAAAAATAAAAGTTGGCAATCTAAAAATCTATATACAGCAAAAATAGCCTTCAAAACTAAAGGTGAAACCTAGGCATTTTTAGATAAATCTTACCTCGAAGAATACATTACCAGCATGTGTGCATTAAAAGAAATGTAGAAGGATATTCTTCAAGCCAAAGAGAAATAATAACAGTCAGAAATTTGAATGCACTCAAAAGAATGATGAGCAATGTAAATGGCATTTAAGTAATTTAATATAAAATATTGTTTTTTCTCATAATTTTCTTAAATTATGAGAAAATTTAAGTTAACATTTCTTAACATTGACTGAATAAAAATAATAACATTGTAAAATGAAGTTTAAAACAAACATAGATGTAAAATTATAAAACAAGTATATAAAACATCATAAGGGTGCTGGATAATGAAATTACACTGTTGGAAGGTTATCACGTTTATGAAGCATAAAACATAAAGGATAAAGCAGAAACTAAGAAGGTGGGAGGTGACCCAGGTATGAAGGGAAAAAATGGAAAAAGAAAGCAAAAATTGTACATTAATTGGTGTGAAATATAAAAAAGTACAATATGATTCCATACAAACTTTAATTGGTTTATAAAGAAGACATATTGATAGACCTAGAACAATCACTGACAAACTTAGAAAAAGTATGATTAAAAAATTAAGAGAAAATATAACAAATTGCTAAAAGACATTTAAATAACCCCAAGAAAGAAAGGAAAGAAAAAAAAAAAAAAAAAAAAAAACAGAGGAATGTGAACAAAAACTGACGATGGAAAACAAACAGAAAAATAGTTGACTTAAATACAATCAATTCAGGAATTCCATTAAAAGGAATATACCTTAGGAATATACCTAACCAAGGAGTCGAAAAACCTCTACAAGGAAAACTACAAAACACTGCTGAAAGAAATCATAGATGACACAAACAAATGGAAATATATCCCATGCTCATGAATGGGTAGAATCAATATCGTGAAAATGACCATACCGCCAAATGCAACCTACAAATTCAACACAATCCTCATCAAAATACCACCATCATTCTTTACAGAACTAGAAAAAACAATTCTAAAATTCATATAGAAGCAAAAAAGAGCCTGCATAGCCAAAGCAAGACTAAGCAAAAAGAACAAATTTGGAGGCATCGCACTATCTGATTTCAAACTATACCATAAGGCCATAGTCACCAAAACAGCATGGTACTGGTATAGAAACAGGCACATAGACCAATGGAACAGAATACAGAACCTAGAAATAAACCCAAATACTTACAACCAACTGCTCTTCAACAAAGCAAATGGAATCATAAAGTGGGGAAAGGACACCCTTTTCAACAAATGGTGCTGGGATAATTGGCTAGTCACACGTAGGAGAATGAAACTGTATCCTCATCTCTCATCTTATACAAAAATCAACTCAAGATGGATTAAGGACTTAAACCTAATACTTGAAACTATAAAAATTCTACAAGATAACATTGGAAAAACCCTTCTAGACATTGGCTTAGGCAAGGATTTTATGACCAAGAACCCAAAAGCAAATGCAATAAAAACAAAGATAAATAGCTGGGACCTAATTAAAATAAAGAGCTTTTGCATGGCAAAAGAAATAGTCAGTAGAGTAAACAGACAACCCACAGAGTGTGAGAAAATCTTCACTATCTATGCATCTGACAAAGAACTAATATCCAGTATCTACAACTAACTCAGTAAAATGAAATCAAACAATCCTATCAAAAAGTGGGCTAAGGATAGGAATAGACAGTTCTCAAAAGAAGATACACAAATGGCCAAAAAATACATGAAAAAATGTTCAAAATCACTAGTGATTAGGGAAATGCAAATCAAAACCACAATGTGATACCACCTTACTCCTGCAAGAATGGCCATCATGAAGAAATTAAAAAAAAAAAAAAAAAACAGTAGATGTTGGTGTGGATTTGGTGAACACTACTACATTGCTGGTGGGAATGTAAACTAGTACAGGCACTACGGAAAACAGTGTGGAGATTTCTTAAAGAACTGAAAGTAGAACTGCCATTTGATCCAGCAATCCCACTACTGGGAAAAGAAGTCATTATTCGAAAGGAATAGAAGGAAAAGAGGAAAAGAAGTCATTATTCGAAAAAGATACTTGCACACGCATGTTTACAGTGGCACAATTCGCAATAGCAAAATCGTGGAACCAGCCCAAATACCCATCAATCAACAAGTGGATAATGAAACTGTGGTATATACATATGATGGAATACTATGCAGCAATTAGAAGGAAAGAATTAACAGCATTTGCAGTGACCTGGATGACATTAGAGACTATTATACTAAGTGAAGTAACAGGAATGGAAAACCAAACATCATATATTCTCAGTGATATGTGGGAGTTAAGCTATAAGGACGCAAAGACATAAGGATGATACAATGGACTTGGGGACTTAGGGGGAAGAGGTGGAGGGGCGAGGGCTAAAAGACTACAAATATGGTCCAGTGTATATTGCTTGGGTGATTGGGTGCACCAAAATCTCACAAATCACCACTAAAGAACTTACTCATGTAACCAAATACCACATGTGCCCCAATAAATGATGGGTAAAAAAATAATTAATTAATTTTAAAAAATAAAAATTTCAACAGAATTGATGAAGACCTAGTTAGAACTAATCAAGAAAAAAGAGGGAGAATACAAATTAACAGAATCAGGAAGAAAAGAGAGGTTATTTTCACAGATTCTAGAGACATTAAAAGGATAATAAAGGCATATTAGTAAAGAAATGAAATTTTCTATTAAAGATTTTTTCACAAACAAGATGAAAAGCCAAGGTGATTTTATTGGTGATTTCTATAAGACACTCATATAAGAAATCATACTAATGGCGAGCTCTTTCAGAAAATAAAGAGGGATATACCTCCCAAGTTTTATGAGGCCAGCATAATGCCACTACTTTAACTAGACAAAGACATTCTGAAATCAAAATTACACATCAAATGTACTCATGAACATACATGCAGATATTCTTAAAATTATTACTAAATCAAACTCATATATTTGACAATATATTATAATCACAAAAATTAAAAGAAAATTGTAAAATATTGATAAGGAAGGAGAAAAATGTTTCCGTGGAAATAAATCAAAACTATATCGACCATAGACTTAACTGCTGAAACAACAAAGCAAAGTCTGAAGTTCTAATAGAATATGGTGTTGAACTTTTATTTCTATATCCAGGCAAAATTGTCTATGCAGTGCAATCTCAATTACATTAAAATATGCATAGAGAAGATCTAAAAAGAAAAACACCCAATATTAGTATAAATAACCTCATTATATAACGGAAACAACATAGAGTGAACACCTAACTCATCACAGTTACCACACTTGATCCTCACTGTAGCCCTGTGAGGTAGGGATTATTTTTCTTTATTACCCAATCTCATGTAGCTAGTAGAGGGTAGAGCTGCACTCAGATGTCTTCTGTATAGAAGGATGTTTGACCGCATGCCTTGTCATCAGTGACGAATTTAGACTTGATAGTGAGTGACAGATCTACTGGATCGATCATGGCCCCAACTCACAGTGGACCCAATGATTAGTGCTCTGGGCCACACTTCCAATGGATCTTGCTCGACAAAAGGACAATTGATTGAATTCTCAGCACTGGCTGAGGTCTTTCTGATGTAGGGAATTAGTGAGCCCTCCCCAAAATATGTTTGATTTCACTGGATTTCCTCCAAAGGATGGCTATCATTGCTAAGTGGCTTTTCCAGCTTTGAGGCAACATGAATGACTTTTTCGAGCACTCTGATTCCACCCAGAGTTGGCATGTCATGGAATTTGGGCCACTTGACATAATCAGGAGCTTTCTCCTCCCTCCTTCTTTCAGGGTCAGGCAGGAGTAATTTGGATCCCTTCTGTCTGCTCACATTATCTCTACCACGGGGAATTAACAACCACTTCACTGCACAGCTGCTAGAGGCTGGAATAATTAATTAAAACTTAAAATTAAACCATTTACAAGCCTTTGCATCCGAAACTATAGGAGTGGGTAACCTCTTCAAGGCCTTTCAACTGATTAGCAATGGACAGAAATAAAATTTTTTTTCAAGAGCTGTATTAGCAATATAAAGTGCATTTCCTAAGTATATATATATAAGGAATCACACCATAAAAGCTGATGCTAAAGCAAAACAATCTTGTGTGTAGCAACTGGAAATTTACCCAGAGCATCAAAAAAGATTCATGGAAGGAGACTGAGAGCCAGGACACCAAATTAAAAACATTGATGAATAAAGACAACTCAAGATGATGGCCTATCCATCTTCCCCTTTTATCTGGAGTGGTGCAATAAATGATGGGCAGAAACACATATTTTTATGCTTTGATCTTATGAGCCTTCAAGTAAGAGGTAAGCAAGCCAACAGCATGTGTTATGGATACTTGTCTAGACAAATATCTTACTTTTGACTAAGTGAGAAAACTGAAGAAGTTAAGTGATTTTTTTTCAAGGTCACACAGTGAATGATTCATTTCTAGAAATAACTACTTTGGAAGAGCCCAGATTCTCTTTCAACAGTGGTATTTTCAGTTCCTACTGACTCTTTAATGGCCCTGGGAGACTGTCCTATTGGAAAGTGCCTTCCAATTCCAGACACATGGATAACCATGGACTTTGATAATTCATGAAAATCTTAGAGATTCTTAAGTTTCTGGGGTTTGGGAGAGAAAATAAACATTCACTGAACCCCTACCCTTGTCTGCTCCTGTGGCCTCTTTGTAAAAATACTCTTGTTGAATTTTCATAATTTTCCTGTGAATACGCATTCCCATTTCACAGACGAAGAGTGATTGTTGGGAGTTGTATTAGTCTGTTCTCACGCTGCTGATAAAGACATACCCAGTACTGGCAATTTACAAAAGAAAGAGAGGTTTAATGGACTTAAAGTTCCACATGACTGGGGAAGCCTCACAATCATGACGGAAGGCAAGGCAGAGCAAGTGACACCTTACATGGATGGCAGCAGGCAGAGAGAGCTTGTGCTGGGATATTCCCTCTTCTAAAACCATCAGATCCCATGAGACTTACTCACTATCAGGAGAACAGCACAGGAAAGACCTGCCCCCATGATTCAATTACCTCCCACCAGGTCCCTCCCACAACACGTGGAAATTCAAAATGAGATTTGGGTGGGAACATAGCCAAACCATATCAGGGGTTAAGCAACTTGTCCACAGTCACAGATCTGAGATTTTGAAATGTCTCTATTAAGACATATCGTTGAGATGTCTTACCAGGAGGGTAGAATCTCTTTTTTTGCATTGGCATGAGGGGAATGCACAGTCGAAAACTGGGTCCTTAATATTAATAATAACTTCAGCAAACTTTGTCCCATGTGGAGGTTCACAGCTGATGTCAGGTGACACCAGTGGAATGGGGTGAAACGTACCAATTCTGATGAATCAACTGGAGGCTTGGGCACATCACTGCCACTGCTCCAATTCCGTGGCTTTGCAAGTTCAGGAAATGAGAGAGAAGGCAATAACCTCAGTTGTTCTGAGAGTTTAACATCACAAATAAAAACAGGGAGAGAGAAAAAATATCAGTGAGTCAATCAGTAAAGTCTAAAGGTTGCAGAGAATAAAAAAATTCCATTCAATTTATGTATAGTTCTGAGGGTAAACAATGGGATGTGGTAGATCGTAAAGAAGGAGAAAGATAACAGGTTTTTCCCGAGGCAGAGGAAAAGGGGATTAATAACTGTGGTACATCTTCCAACTGCCAAGGCAGTCTACCAGTATGCATATATTTCACTCAATCTTCCCATAACTGGTATCAGCTGTTCTATAAATTTAGTGTATACATGTAGTGATATTTATTTTATTTTTCCAAGTAATCTTTTTAGTCCTTCACCTACAAGATTGGCCCAAACTCTGATAACCCTCTCTTAGGTCTCTTCATCAATTTTACTCAAAAGAACTGACGTTCTAGGCTGGGTGCAGTGGCTCACGCTTGTAATATCAGCACTTTCTGAAGCTGAGGTGGGAGGATGGCTTGAGTTCGGGAATCCAAGACCAGCCTAGGTAACATATGAGACCTTATCTCTATTAAAAAACAAAAGCCTGGGCGACAGCGCGAGACTCCGTCTCAAAAAAAAAAAAAAAGTTTTTAAATAGAAAAAAGAACTGAGGTTTTATGCAGTCTACCTGTGGCAGAGGGGTGGGAGGGTCATCGTAGTGTTATTGTAGAACTTCCACACTCAAACAAGAAAAGCAATGGCTTTGAAACTTTCTGAGACCACTATTGTTTCTTCCTACTTTATTGCTTTTATAAACAAATTTTTAAGCTCTATTTTACATATTATGAAAAACGCTCATTTCAATTGTATGCTTCCGTAATTTTTGGTAACATTACCAAATGACGCAACCACCATCATAAACCAGTTTTAGAACACTTTCTCTCTATCTCTCTTTTTTTTTTTTTTTTTTTTTTTTTTTTTTTTTTTTTTTTGAGACGAAGTTTCTCTCTTATTGCCCAGGCTGTGGCACAATCATGGCTCGTTGCAATCTCGGCCTCCTGGGTTTAAGTGACTCTCCTGCCTCAGCTTCCCAAGTAGCTGGGATTACAGGCACCTGCCACCATGCCTGGCTAATTTTTGTGTTTTTAGTAGAGGGGTTTCACCATGTTGGTCAGGCTGGTTTTGAACCCTGACCTCAGGTTATCCACCCGCCTCAGCCTCCCAGACTGCTGGGATTACAGGCATGAGCCACCACACCCGGCCTAGAACATTTCCACACACACACACTCCGTAAGATCCCTCATTCTCATTTTGAGTTAATCACTATGCCCACCTCCAGCTCCAGGCAACCACTAATCTTTCTGTTTCTACCTTTCCCAGACATTTCATATACCTAGAATCATGCAATTTGGTGGTCCCTCTGTCTGTTTTTCTTGCTTTTCTTTTCATAATGTATTTGAGGTTCATTCATGATGTCATGTGTGTCAGTAGTTTCTTTTTATTGTTGAAGAGTATCCCATGGTAGGGTTATAGAATGTTTTGCCAACCCCTTTACCACCATCTGCACTGACTTACACATGGATATTCATAACAGCACTGTCCACAATAACCTCAAGCTGAAAACAACCTGAGTACTTTTTAAAATTGGTCTACATCTGTGGTTCTCAAGCCTGGCTACACTTGGTGATGTTGATTTAATGGGCTTGGGGATGGAGCTCAGGACACTTACTTGTTTCCAAAGCTTTCCAGGTGATTCCACAAACCAGGGAACTGTTCTACAGAGTCCAACATATAATATTTGTTCCTTCTGTCTACACTGATGCTACAGTTCCTGGATCACCAGTGTGGGTCTTGGATTCATTGCTTCTGAGTTGAGCTTGGTCAAGGTTGCCCAAATGTGAGCTCCACATTATAGCATTTGATTTGGGTGTCAGACTTGGCATATATCCCTGCTACCCACTAAACCCCAAAGTCTTCCCCATATCCCTTCTCAGGGTCTGAGGTCAGTGGTCAGTATACTTACTCTCCTAAATTCTCAGAACCCAAGGAAATGGTACCACTTGATCTACTTCCAAAGTCAGGCTCTAAACTTAACTCTCTCTCTGAGAGATGCTACCTTCCATGGCTCAAAACTTATTTATTCTTAAAGGGAGAATTATCATGTGATTCCTGGATGCTAACCACTATACTTCTAATCAGAGTCTACTTTTATGACTCCAAGATGATCTACCCCTCCCCATTTCCTGTTTATTGTACGTATATTTTGATTAATAAGACAGAAAAAACATATTTAGTGACAGCTGTGTTACAACCTGCACAATCATTTCCTCATGTAAGTGTATAATTATCCTTATTTTCAGACACTGATCTTCAGCTAGGTTAATTGAACAAGGTCATACAACCAATAATTGTGGATCCAGAGTTGCCACCAAAGTCTTCTTGTCTGCAAAGCTGGTACACTTTCGACTACAATTTGCTGGCTTCTCTCCACTTCAGTTCTCTGCAGAGCAAGGATTTCTACGTTTCCTTTAAAATGCAATTTAATTGTAAATACATTCTTGCAAAGCTCATTCTATCTCCCTCATTTTCTCTTTTCCTTCCTCACTCTCCTAAGAGCAAGTCATTAGGAGTGTACATTCTGTTGCTAAGTCTGCTTTGCCTTGTACAAAAGATCTCCTTAAAAAATTCCAGTGGCGGTGCCCAGGAGAGTCACAATGGTTGCCCTTAACCGCCTCTCGCCCCCAACTCCGGCCCTTGTTGGGTCTGTAGAATTCTGCACGCTTTGAGCAACGTATCAGCCCAATGCTTCAAAGTCCTACTGCTTGTCTCAGCCAGGTTGCAGCCTGCTGACCCTCACCATCAGGGGAAATGTAAATAAAGACAAACTGCAGTTTCCATCAAATAAACAGATGGATTCTGTTGGAGTCTGGTGAGCAAGGCAGGGCATTGCTCCATGTAAGCCCTTATCAGAGCCCAGCAAACACTTCCTCCCAATGCGGTTGGTTTTAAATGTTCTGTGGCAGGTAGAGTAATTATAACTGGGTCAGGCTCTCTGGGTCTCATTCTAATGCCCTTGAACAAAAACTCCCTTTTGGCAAATATCAGCCTTGCTAGTGGGGGACTTTCAAGAAGCCAACTTTCACCAAATCTGTGGTGATTGCAAGAGCATGGATTTTGCTCCAGACCTTGGATCAAATCCCAGATCCCCTATTTACAAGATAGATGGCCCTGGGCAAGTTGTATCACCTCTCTGAGGCACAGATTCCCACCTACCTTACAGCCTTCCTGTAGCCATTGCCTCCTTTATTCTTTCTCTTTATCCATACCACCTCTAGTATATCACCCCAGGACCTTAGCATTTACTGTCTCCTCTGCCTAGAACACTCTCAGAACGATATAGCTGAAAGGCGCTATTTTTACTTACCTCCTTTATTTGTTAGATGAGAAAACCGAGGTACAGGGAAGGGAAGTGGCTTTTCCAAGCTCACCACTGAATCAACAGCAGAAGAGTTTGCTTGGCAGAAGCTCACTGTTAAGAGACCATAGAGGGGAAGATAGACGGCAGTGGGAGCATAGAAAGCCCCATCTTTGAAGTATTTTCTGTTTATGATCACCAGAAGGCTGGGTATCCCTGGAAATATGGAGGAGGATTTATTCCTGTATGTCCCCTATAGGAGAAGTATTACTTTGTTCATTTTACATATGCAGAAAGTAAGGCTCAGAGAGGTTGAGTAGCATTTCCCATGTACACAGCTGGTGACGGACTGAACCGGGGTTTAATCCAGGGCTCTCTGCCTTCAAAGCCATGCTATATAGTCTAAAAGGATGCATATGTGCTGCAAAAGCCCTACAATGTTTTGCTTTCAAACATTGACAAGCTTATTCCCCTCTCAAAGATCAGATAAAGTTTACCACCTCCTGAAACCCTTCCTTGACTCCTCTTCCTGAACAGACCCTCCCCTCTGTCTTCTGCACATGTTACTTCATATGTAGCACAGGCAAGTTCTCTTGACTATATATTATTATTATTATTATTATTTTTTTTTTTTGAGGCGGAGTCTCGCTCTGTCGCCCGGGCTGGAGTGCAGTGGCTGTATCTCAGCTCACTGCAAGCTCCGCCTCCCGGGTTCACGCCATTCTCCTGCCTCAGCCTCCCGAGTAGCTGGGACTACAGGCGCCCGCCACCTCATCCGGCTAGTTTTTGTATTTTTTAGTAGAGACGGGGTTTCACTGTGTTAGCCAGGATGGTCTCGATCTCCTGACCTCATGATCCGCCCGTCTCGGCCTCCCAAAGTGCTGGGATTACAGGCTTGAGCCACTGCGCCCGGCCTATTTTTTTTTTTTTTTTTTACCTGGATGTCTCCACCATTTGATCACTGCTTGTTGAGGACTGAGACCCTGAATTAACTGCCACATCTGTTTACCACACATGATAAAGCTGTACATATCACTGGTAATAGGTAAGCGGGTATAACTGGTATCATGTGTCCAATTGGACACATAATATGTACTCAGCAAATACTTGCTAAACGTGTCACAAAGCTAGTGGTGATTTTCTCCAAGAATTGCTTTTTATTCTGGACACATGTTGATTTTTTAAATGAAAGGATCTCCAGGATTAATAGGAAGACATTTTAGCTCATTAGGAAAGAAAAATCACAAGAAATTGTGCCCACTACACTAAAAAAGGAAAATATGCTCACATTGAGGATGAGAACAAGACCATTAACATTACAGACAGAGGCTTCTTCATTGCTCCCCCTACATGGGGAACATTATGTGCTGCTAAGTCTTGCACAACATGAATTTCTCAAAGAGACATTTTCTTTGCTTGTTTCTGAGACTGAGTTTTGTTTTTGTTGCCCAGGATGGAAAGCAACAACGCGATCTCGGCTCACCGCAACCTCCGCCTCCCAGGTTCAAGCAATTCTCCTGCCTCAACCTCCCAAGTAGCTGGGATTACAGGCGTGTGCCACCACATCCAGCTAATTTTTATATTTGTTGTAAAGACAGGGTTTCACCATGTGGGTCAGGCTGGTGTCAAACTCCTGACCTCCAGTAATCTGCTTGCCTCGGCCTCCTAAAGTGCTGGGATAATAGGCAAGAGACTGAGACAATTTTTTTATTCAACATAAGGCATGGTTTATTCACCTCAGCATCCCAAACATCTCCCCAGCCCCCACTTTAACCCCTAGTGTCTATCACAAAAACATTGATTTGATCCCAATAGAACTGAGAGTTTCAGGAGAGGAGCTGATGGGTGGGGTAGTAAGGGATGTGAGGTCCCAGAAGTGCCCCCATGAATTTGTGTAGCAGTTACATCCAGCTGCATCTCTCCTGGCCTTAAGCCCTTGGAGCCCCCTTCTCCTGCTAATGCTTTCCTGGAGGAATCCTTTGGCCATAAGTATCCGATTAGTCACAGAAATGTCTGTTCCAATAGAATAGTGCCAGGTGCTGAGCCAAAAAAACCCTGAGAAACAAGAAAAGAGCCCCCCTCCTGGGCAATGTACAAACACCTAGCCAAATTCTCACAACCTCCCTGCAGGATCCTATTAGCTCAATTTTACAGAAATGTAAGCAATATTCCCTGGGACACAGAGAAGATGGCGCAGAGAATAGATTCAGGTTGGTCTGACCCACACTAATGGGCTTATAATAATCCAGCAACTGGATTGTATGATTTACGTAACCATTCACCTCATATTAAACATTTAGATTACTTCCTCCTTTTCACCATGATGAATAACACCACCATGGAGTTTTTAATACAAAACACTTTGGCTGCATTTATGACTGCTGTCTTGGAGGTAGACTTGTTGAATTAAGAAGCACGGATCTTTTTAAGGCTGTTGATATACATTGCCAAGTTGCTTTCCAAAAGGGCTGTACAAACTCACACTATCTCCAGCAGTGCATGACAGTATCAATTTCACCACACCCCCATCAGTTTGGGTAGTCTCATTTTTTGGAAATGTTACACATTTGCTGGCTGAAAATAGTATTGCCATTTTCATTTGCATTTCTTTGATTACTAGTAAGGTTGAACATGTTCCCATATGTCTTTAAAGCCATTTAGATTCCTCCTTGTGATTTTTATTTTCCTATCTAATTTAGCTTTCAGGATCTTAGTGACTTTTGTAATAATTTTATAGGCTCTTTATGTTAAAGGTAGCAAGTCTTGGTGTGTCATCTTAGAATATGGTCCCATTTTGCTTCTTTTTAAACATTTTTGAAGTTAACGATATTTTAAAAAATACAATCAACTACATCCCTCTTTTATTTTGTGATTTTTATGCACCCAAAGTCCTCTCTTTTTCAGCCACTTGATAAATCTTCAATTTTATTTTGTCCTGGTGATTATTTTTATTTACAATTTTAAGTCTTTGGCTTTATCTAGAAGGCATAGGTTTTCTTTTTTCAGTGTTGAATCTGATGCAAGAATCAACCTGAATTTTTGCCAAATTTGTCCCAGCAGTGGGTACTAAATAATCCCTGCCTTCCCCACCGCTTGTTGTCATCGTATATGAAGGTCTTATTCATGAGAGTGACTGTTTTCATCCTTCCCTTCTTGATGTGCAAGGGCCTCTGCAGATGTCCTTTTTTCTCTCTGTTCCACCCACCACTACCTACTCACTTTCTCCTCCAGCAGGGTCCCCAGAGCTATCCTTGGACTTCCAGCCAGAGTTTTCCATCTTAAAAGTTGTGTGTTATTTTTTCTTCATTTACAATGCCAGCCTATATTCTGGAGGGCCTGAGCCGGCCTGAGCCTCCCTGAGCAATTCCAACTGGGAAACACAACAGCCAGTGACTGTGGGAAGGCTGCTTGCGTGCTTGAACCAACGTTGCCCTTTTCAAAGCTAGCTCCCTCTAGCCTGGACAAGCCTCATGGTGGGAACAAACAGCCTGCAGTGACTCCAGAGAAGCACTCCAGGCTCTGAGAGGCACAGAGCCTTCCTCTTAGTCCTAGACTGGGGAAAGCATTTATTCCCATATAGGAAAGCTAAATTCTTATCTTCCCAAAGAGGGAAATCAATAAATAATATCTAGGAAAGGGTAATAAAGAAATAATAATGTATGCATATTTAGAAATATAGCATAAAGCTAACTTTCTGGAAGAAACAGCTAACCATTAAAATCCCTTGCCTTTGGGAACGTGCCCAAGAGAAGAGATGCGGGGACACTGGCAAAGGAGACTTCTGCTTTTCTTTACAAAGCTGATTTATGCTTTTAACTATGTGCAAGCAATTGCTTTGATATTTAAAAACATATTTTAAGAATCATCCTCTGAATATGAAAATGCAAAAACAAGATACACATCCACTTTATAGCTGTTGTCTGATGAGCAAAATTCAATCTTTGTTTTCTAATCTTATACCTTAATAACAGAAATTTTCACTGTCCAACCCTGCAGATAAAGATGAATTTGAGTTAAGGAAATTGATTTCCGTGTTTTAAATTGATACCCAGAACACTTAGGATGTTGGCACATTATTCTTTTAAAAACAAAATCCTCCAGAAATGCTTGCTTTTTTTTTTTTTTTTGAGTTATCTTTTGCCTCTTTTCTTTGTAAGAGATGACTTCTGTCTCCCATACAAAACTCTCCACTTTTAGAAAGAAGGAACAGTGTCTCATTGGTTTCATTATCCTCAGCATATATCACATGGTTTGATGATTGTATGCACCGCACTTGATGAATATTTGTTGAATGAGAGGAAAGGAGAGGAGAGAAAAGGAGAGAAGGGAAGGGAAGGAGAGGGGAGGGGAGAGGAGGGGAGGGGAGAGGAGGGGAGGGGAGAGGAGGGGAGGGGAGAGGAGGGGAGGGGAGGGGAAGGTAGGGGAGGGGAAGGTAGGGGAGGGAGAGGAAAAGAAGGAGAGGGAAGAGGAGGGGAAGGGAAAGAAGGAAAGGGAAATGAAGGAAAGAGAAGGCAAGAGAGAGAAAGAGAAGGGAAGGGAAGAGGAGGGGAGGAGAGAGGAGAGAAGAGGAGGGGAGAGGAAAGGAAGGAAGGAAGGAAGGGAAGGGAAGAAGGGAAGGGGAGGGAAAGGCAGGGGAAGGGGATGGAAGGGGATGGAAGAGGAGGGTGGAGGGGAGGGAAGGAATGAAGAAGAAAGGAAAGGGAAATGGAAGGGAAGGGAAAGCAAGGGGAAGAAAGGGAAGGGAGGGGAAGGAAGAGAAGGGAATGCAAGTAGAGGGAAAGGGAGGGGAGGGAGTGTGAAGAGGACGGGAGGGAAGGGGAGGGAAGGGAAGAGGAAGAAAGGGAAGGGGAAGGGAAGGGGAGGGGGACAGGAAAGGAGGGGAGGGGAAGGGAGTAGAGGGGAAAGGAAGGGAGGGATGGGGAGGGGAAGGGGATGGAAGGGAGGGATGGGGAGGAAAGGGGAGGAGAAGGACAGGAAGAGGAGAGGAGGGAAGGGAAGAGGAGGGAAAGAGGAGGGGAAAAAGAGGGGAAGGGAAGAGAAGATGAGAAAGGGAGGAGCGAGGGAGGGGAGGAGAGAGGCTAGGGGAAAGGGAGGAGACTGGAAAGGGAGAAGAAGAGAAAGGAGAGGGAATTATTACTTTCTTGACATCATTGATTTCTCTCTTTGGGAAGACAAAGATTTAGTTCTCTTATATTGGGGTGAATTCTTTCCCCAAGATGAGGGTTCTGTGCTCAGTGCTATTTTGTTTTTTCACTCTATTTTTATTATTACTCCTAAACCAGAGCTCACTATTAACTTAAACCTAAGATATTAGAAAGAAAATCTTCTAAAAATCAACTCAAGACTAGATGCAAGAGAGACATTCTGTTTAGAATAATGAAGAATAGGAGAACTGTTAGCATCAAGTTAACCTTCGAAGCATAAAATGTTTAACTGTACACCGGATGCTTCATCCTGAGGTCAGACAACCAAAAGAAACTCCGTCCCTGGTTTCCTCCACTCTCAAGATTTAAAACAGGCCAGCACAGTGGCTCAAGCCTGTAATCCCAGCACTTTGGGAAGCCAAGGCAGGAGGATCACTTGAAGTTAGGAGTTCGAGACCAGCCTGGCCAACATGGTGAAACGATGTCTTTACTAAAAATACAAAGATTAGCTAGGCGTGATGGTGTGCACCTGTAATCCCAGCTACTTGGGAGACTGAGGCACAAAAAACGCTTTAACCCGGGAGGTGGAGGTTGCAGAGAGCCAAGATCATGCCACTGAACTCCAACCTGGGCAACAGAGCAAGACTCAGTCTCAGAAATAATAAATAAATATATATTTAAAACAATTTCTTCCTCCCCAACTCCTCTACTGAGTTGTAGAAGCAGACACAAGTGATGACAGCCACCCATAAAGCAAGACACACTATGGTGGGGAAGGGGGTACGAAAGCCCAGAGTTGCTTAAGTAGTCATATCAGTGTTTACATAACCTTGCGGATAAAATTCCACTTTAATAAATAAAGGAAAGATCTGACTCTCCTTTTTGAAAAAGAAACAGGTATGTAAGGGAGATTTTTTTTCTATTTTACATATTTGGTTGCCTCAGAAGATTTTAAAAGACATTTTATTTTGAATTATTTATAGAATCACAAGAAGTTTCTAAAATAGTACAGACAGGTCTCATGTACCTATCATTCAGCTTCTCCCAAAGGTGGCATCTTACATAATTATAGTACACAACAAAACCCAGGAAATTGGTATTGGCAGACTCCCACACGAGACTTTATATACAGTCATGTAGGAATTATATGTCCCTGACTATATTAGTCTGTTCTGGCATTGGTATAAACAAATGCCAGAGACTGGATAATTTATAAGACTGTAAGTTTAATTGACTCACAGTTCTGCAGGCTGTACAGGAAGCATAGTGTTGGCCATCTTTTCAGCTTATGGGGAGGCCTCAAGAAGCTTACAATCACAGCAGAAGGCAAAGACGGACCAAGGATGTCTTACATGGCCGGAGCAAGAGGAATTCGGGGAGAGGTGCTATATACTTTTAAATCACCAGATCTTGTGAGAACTCACTCACCATCACAAAAACAGCACCGAGGGGATGGTGCTAAACCATTCATGAGAACTCAACCCATGATCCAGTCTCCTCCCACCAGGCCCCACCTCCAACACGGGATTACAACTGAACATAAGATTTGGGTGGGGACACAGACCCAACCATATCAATGACAATAGAGTTATTGGGAGGTATCTACAAATCCCATGACCATGGTCTCATCCAGTTAAAGGTTCTTGCCAAATCCCCTCCCCAGGGGAAACAGTGACGAGAAATGTCCATGAGAAAGGTAGTATAGTTGGGATGGTCTGAGTGAGGTGGAGTGAAGGCTCTGGAAATGGGGTTTAAGACATGAGAGAAATTATAAATCCACAGGAATGATTAGTTATGTTGCAAAAAAATTTAAGGCAAGTAAACAGAGGCTTCTTACTGTCTAGATTGAGATGGGGAATGAAAAAGAGATCTCCATGTCAATGTATGAAGTGGGAATGCAAGTCATAGGTGCCCTGGGGAGAGTGATTTAGAAGGAAAAGAGTAGATAGTTAAGGTCTCCCTGTAACTTAAAGCTGAATGAGCAAAAATTAGCTTTATATCTCTCAACTGGGTAAGCATAGTGAATATAGGTCACCCCAAAAATCGTACTTCATGCTGGGGTGTTCCATTACATAGGGGAGTAGCTAACATCTGTTTTCTTCCCTCCCTCCCTCCTTTCCTTCCTTCCTTCCTTTCTTCCTTCCTTCCTTCCTTCCTTCCTTCCTTCCTTCCTTTCCTTCCTTCTTTCCTTCCTTCCTTTCTTCCACAACAACAATTTTTTTTCAGAACCTACTCACTGGGCCAGAATATGGAACTTCTCTATCGATCCCTTTATGGGCCAAGTTGAAAAAGTAAATAAAGTAGAGTTTCTATCTTAAAGGATCTTCCAGGTTAGTGGGCAAAACAGCAGGTCAACAAGTGTGATACAATCTGATAAGCCTTCTTATATAGACAGACTGCAGTGAAAGCTAAAAGGCTACTAGTGTGATTGAGGAAGGAAGGAACTGAGAAATGAGACTAGAAGCTTATCAGAGAGCTGTGGATGCCAGAATCTAGAATTTAGAGTGTTAAGGATGTTGCATGAAAGCCAAGACATCCTAGCTGTGTTGTGCAGGTGCTCACCTGCCTCTCGTCAGTTTCTGGCTGGTATCAATCCCATTCTTTTCAGAAACTGAGCATATCAGGACTGGTTTTTAATGTTTTATTATTTTTTTTTTCACTGGAGGATTGACAACCTATTGTTTGGGGGCATTTGAGGATAGTAGAGATGTTGGTTTCCTCTCAGTCTGAACCTCAAAGAGAACTGCTAGCTCTTATCTCAATTTTCCAAGTCTGACTGATTTAATTAATGTCTACATTATCTATTACTTTTGAAGCTGTTGTCATATTGTTGATATGAAGGCTGCACAGTGACACACCTGCAGGCTACACCTGCCAGCAGAATCTTGCCTACTGACATCCTCAGCCACAGAACTTAAGGCAAGAGATGTTTTGACTCCTGAGGATACTCATATCCAATTCTGGCTACAGATGGATTTGAGTCTCATTAACTCCTATCTCAGTTTTCTTTGTCACAGTCCTCTTGGGTTCATGAAACCATGGTCACCAGACCATATCCATTTCAGGTCACAGAAAGTGTTTATGATGATGTACCCTCAACACATGGCAATTAGTAGACAAGTGCCCCCATTAATCTACCAGCTTCTTCCTACCTGAAGTTATAAAATTTTGAAAACAATGGGTCTGGATTATAAGAAAGGGTAAAGTGAATGTAATTGTATTGCAAGGATTTGGATGCCCAAAATTTTATTCCCAGTCAACTTCAGAATAAATCCTGGTGTTCCATGAGCTTGGAAAGAGCTGGTTGGGGTGCTGTGGAATAAGGAAGAACCTAAGTTTGAATTGGACCCTGATACTTATCAGCTGAGTGACCTTGGTCAAGACACTTAATGTCAGTGTCTGGCACAAAATGTGAGTGCTGTCAACATCATCATCATCATCATCAAAATCATGATAACCATCATCACCATCACCACCACCACAACCACCACCACCATCAGGATCATTATCATTATCATCTATAAACCTACAGATCTTCACTGGACTAGATTCTTCTCCTATGGACTCCTAAAATACCCTAAATTCCCAATCACAGATTATGTCATATTTTACAACTAGATTCCTCATGGGCATAGGCAAGATGGTCTTGTTTACCATTTTTTTTTTTTTGCTTTTTTTTTTTTTTTTTCTTGAGACGGAGTCTCGCTCTGTCGCCCAGGCTGGAGTGCAGTGGCTGGATCTCAGCTCACTACAAGCTCCGCCCCCCGGGTTTAAGCCATTCTCCCGCCTCAGCCACCCGAGTAGCTGGGACTACAGGCGCCCGCCACCTCGTCTGGCTAGTTTTTATATTTTTTAGTAGAGACAGGGTTTCACCGTATTAGCCAGGATGGTCTCAATCTCCTGACCTTGTGATCCGCCCAACTCGGCCTCCCAAAGTGCTGGAATTACAGGCCTGAGCCATTGCGCCCGGCCTTGTTTACCATTTGATATGGTTTCTGTCCCCACACAAATCTCAACTTGAATTGCACCTCCCAGAATTCCCAAGTGGTGTGGAAGGGACCTAGGGGGAGGTCATTGAATCATGGGAGTGAGTCCTTCCCATGCTATTCTTGTGATAGTGAGTTTCACAAGATCTGATGGGTTTATCAGGGGCTTCTGCTTTTGCTTCTTCCTCATTTTTTCTCTTGCTGCTGCCATGTAAGAAGTGCCTTTCACCTCCTGCCATGATTGTGAGGTTTCCCCAGCCATATGGAACCGTAAGTCCAATTAAAGCTTTTTTTGTTTCCAGCTTCAGATATGTCCTTATCAGCAGCATGAAAATGAAGTAATACAGTAAACTGGTACCAGTAAAGGGGGACACTGCTGAAAAGATACCCAAAAATGTGGAAGCGACTTTGGAACTGAGTTACAGGTAGAAGTTGGAACAGTTTGGAGGGCTCAGAAGAAGACAGGAAAATGTGGAGAGTTTGGAACTTACTAGAGACTCATTGAATGGCTTTGCCCAGAATACTGATAGCAATATGGACAATAAGGTCCAGGCTGAGGTGGTCTCAGATGGAGATGAGGAACTTCTTGGGAACTGGAGTAAAGATGACTCTTGTTATGTTTTAGCAAAGAGACTAGTGACATTTTGCCCCTGCCCTAGAGATTTGTGGAACTTTGAACTTGAGAAAGATAATTTTGGGTATCTTGTGGAAGAAATTTCTAAGCAGCAAAGCATTCAAGAGATGACTTCGGTACTGTTAAAGGCATTCAGTTTTATAAGGGAAGCAGAGCATAAAAGTTTGGAAAATTTGCAGCCTGACTACGCAATAGAAAGGAAAATCCATTTTCCGGGGAAGAATGCAAGCTGGCTGCAGAAATTTGCATAAGTAACAAGGAGACTAATGTTAATCCCCAAGACCATGGGGAAAATGTCTCTAGGCCATGTCAGAGACCTTCATGGTAGCTTCTTCTATCACAGGCCCAGAGGCCCGGGAGGAAATAATCGTTTCATGGGCTGGGCTCAGGGTCCCCATGCTGTGTGCAGCCTGGGGACTTGGTTCTCTGTGTCCCAGCTGCTCCAGCCATGGTTGAAAGGGGCCAACATACAGCTTGGACTGTGTCTTCAGAGGGTGGAAGCCCCAAGCCTTGGCAGCTTTCATGTGGTATTGAGCATGTGGGTGCACAGAAGTCAAAAATTGAGGTTTGGGAGCCTTGGCCTAGATTTCAGAAGATGTGTAGAAACTCCTGGATGCGCAGGCAAACGTTTGCTGCAGGGGTGGGGCCCTCATGGAGAACCTCTGCTAGGGTAGTGTGGAAGGAAAATGTGAGGTTGGAGCCCCCACACAGAGTCCCTACTCGGGGGTTGCCTAGTGGAGCTGTGAGAAGAGGGCCACCATCCTCCAGTGCCCAGAATAGTAGATCCACTGACGGCTTGCACCACGTGCCTGGAAAAGCCACAGGCACTCAACACCAGCCCATGAAAGCAGGCAGGAGGGAGGCAGTATCCTGCAAAGCCACAGGGGCAAAGCTGTCCAAGACCATGGGAACCTACCTCTTGCATCAGCATGAACTAGATATGAGACCTGGAGTTAAAGGACATGATTTTAGAGCTTTAAAATTTGACTGTCCCACTGGGTTTCGAACTTGCTTGGGCCCTGTAACCCTTTGTTTTGGCCAATTTCTTCCATTTGGAATGGCTGTAATTTACCCAATACCTGTACCCCCATTGTATCTAGGAAGTAACTAACTTGCTTTCGACTTTACAGGCTCATAGGCAGAAGAGACTTGCCTTGTCTCAGATGACTTTGGACTGTGGACTTTTGGGTTAATGCTGAAATGAGTTAAGACTTTGGGGAACTGTTGGGAAGGCACGATTGGTTTTGAAATGTGAAGACATGAGATTGGGAGGGTCCAGGGGTGGAACGATGTGGTTTGGTTGTGTCCCCACCCAAATCTTAACTTGAATTGTATCTCCCAGAATTCCCATGTATTGTGGGAGGGATCCAGCGGGAGGTAATTGAATCATGGGGGCCAGTCTTTCCCATGCTATTCTCATGATAGTGAATAAGCCTCAGGAGATCTGATGGGGTTATCAGGGATTTCTGCTTTTGCTTCTTCCTCATTTTTCTCTCTTACCACCACCATGTAAGAAGTGCCTTTCATCTCCCACCATGATTCTGAGGCCCCCCCAGCCATGTGGAACTGTAAATCAAACTAAGCCCCTTTTTGTTCCCAGTTTCAGGTACGTCTTTATCAGCAGCATGAAAATTAACTAATACACCATTGTATCGCTATTTCCTAGGAATGTGCTGGGGACCTTGTAATTATTCAACATATTGTGAAACGAATTAATGAATAACTAGAAGAGAAGAGAAACAACTCTTACTGTTCACCTGTTATATGCCATATGCTTCACAAACTTATTTCTAGTCTTCAAAGAGACCTTGAAGTGTTTCTACTTTCATTCTTATTTTTTTGGCTGGAGTAATGAAGACCCTGAAAAGTTAAGTTAAATAATACACAGTTAACCAGTGGCCAAACATAGATCTGTCTAAGAATTTTTTATACCAGTATGACTCCCTAATGAACCAGAAAATTTATTTATTCAGAATCTGCTTTACTCTGACTATTCTAGTAATCAAACTTTTACTGTGTCCAAATGGAGTTGTAGGAGAGGGAAACTAAGATTAGAGAGTGGATAGCAGATGGCTGAATGGTGTCAAGAACACTAAATTACACGGCCTTAGGGCTGCTAAGATTTTCTAGTTAAATTTCAGCCACTTGAAATTAAGAAAATGCACAATTTTTGTCCATTTGCAAAACTATCCATCCACACAGGGCATACTGAGAAGTCTGGTCATGATGTTTTTATTTGCAGAAGGATGCTTGCAAAATCTCAGAGTTCTTTACAAAGAACATGGAAAGCACAGGTTTACGTCACCAAAAAAAAAAAAAAAATAAAGTATTTAAATTGGGTTTTCTGCCAAAAAGTACGTAATGAGCAGATTTCAGATTTCATCAGCTTCTAAGTAGCACAGAAGGGAGCCTAAAATATTAAGAAGAGAGGGAGCTTTCCCAGTCTGAAAGTCATGTTAAGGGCTTTTACATAAATGTATGATTCCTGGTGGACACTCATACAGCCATGGCAACACCTGCAAAGATATCTGGAGTGTTTCTTAGAACCACAGCATTTAAACCGGCAGAAGTGGACACCCGGAGGAAGTATCTGCCGACACTCCCCTACTTTACAAAAGGGGGCGATCAAAATAAGATGATGTCATTGTAAAGGTAAAGCCTCACATAGTCAGACCAAGAGAGCCGATGATGGTGGTGATGATGATGATGGTGTATGAATGAGTGTAGACAATATACCTGATATTGTCCTAGTCGCCACCCTTGAATGTTAGCTACTTAATGCCTCATGGGCTTGTTATTGTTAGACCAGTCTTAGTGATCAGAAAGGAGAGTCCCAGAGGTTAAATAACTTGCCACATAATGAATAAGAAGTAAATCAGGCACAACTTGATCAGCTTAATTGCATTCAATTACCCTATGTAGCATCTCCAAGTCACTCTCCAGGGTTCTAACAAAGTATCTCATTTAGTAGCAACAGTGCTAGAAAGAAAAACTTGTCCTGGGAAGGTTCCTTACCAATGGCCAAACCCTGGCTGAGAAAGAATGTAAGGGAAAACAGGGAGAAAGCACAAATTCTACTCTCATCTCTGCTCCTACAAAACTTCGTAAATGGGCAGAGAGTCTCTGGATGGTCGTTTGTACCCTGACATAATTTCTAGAGTTGGAGTTCTTGACACTGGGTGCAAGGGCACCAGAGGTTGGCATATATGAACATCAGAGAGTCTATAAGTTCCCTGCAAGCATATCAAACATATGGTGTATATATGTATTCTTCTGGGGGAAGGTTCACTGATTTCAACAGGTGCTTAAAGGGGTCTAAGACATTCCTCACCAAAGGAAGGTTTTCAGTCCCTAGAACTTTCAAATCATAAACTATTCTTGTCCTCAATAAACCCTTATTATAAATACTCAAAAGGCAACACAGTTTAGTAAAATAAGTATTCATTCATTTCCTCACTCATGCATTTGTTCACTCACTCAAGTGTGAGTTATCAATTGCCTGACTTTACACTCAGTTCTAGGCAATGAGAATTCAGAGACAAACTAATCTTTAAAGAGCCCCCAGTCTAGTAGGGAGAAAGACACGTCAGCACCTGGTTATAAAACAATATGTGGCTGGGTGCAGTGGCTCATGCCTGTAATCCCAGCACTTTGGGAGGCCGAGATGGGCAGATCACCTGAGGTCGGGGGTTCAAGACCAGCCTGACCAACATGGAAAACCACATCTCTACTAAAAATACAAAATTAGCGGGGCATGGTGGCACGTGCCTGTAATCCTACCTACTTGGGAGGCGGAGGCAGGAGAATTGCTTGAACCTGGGAGGCAGAGGTTGCGGTGAGCCGAGATGGTGCCATTGCACTCCAGCCTGGGCAACAAGAGTGAAACTCCATCTCAAAATACATACATACATACATACATACATACATACAATATGCTATAATTTCAATAATGGATATTTACAGACCATGAGAGGAAGCACCTAATCGAGGTTGGGAAGGCAGGAAAGAATCTGATCTGCCTCTTAAAGAATTATTAGGATTAACCAGATGTAGGAGGAAAGTTGTTCCAGCAGAGGAAAGAGGCAGGCCAGGTGGTAGACACAGCATGGTGAATGTATGGGGAAACTTCCAATAGCCTAACTGTCCCTAGAACATAAAAGGGTCAAAAATAGTAAAAGATGAGTCTGGTGAGGTTGCAGGACAGGTTAGGAAGGTTGTTATATGACACCTTTTTATTCTACAGGGAAGAGATCTTATTTAAAGATGTAAGCACAAATTTAGGTATTCTGATTGCAGTATGGAGAGTGAGCTGAGAAA
The DNA here is from genome assembly GCF_007565055.1 of Rhinopithecus roxellana. Taxonomy (NCBI): domain Eukaryota; kingdom Metazoa; phylum Chordata; class Mammalia; order Primates; family Cercopithecidae; genus Rhinopithecus; species Rhinopithecus roxellana. The sequence goes on along the minus strand of NC_044568.1, from coordinate 80,700,089 downwards.
AATTTGTTCTAGTAACCCAGGCATGAAATGATGCAAACTTGAGCAAAGATAGTGACCATCTCTCTTCCGCATAGACTGGACTCATGTCTTCTTCAGTCTTTTCTTTCACTTCTCCCTAGACCTACCACATACAGCCAGTGCTCATATAATAATATGTTGAAAGAATAAATTAGCAGTAAGGATTGGGAGGTGGAATTAATGTTCAAGAAATATTTAGAGCATGAAATTGGCAGGGACTGGAAATAGATTTAGATGTGGAAGGTGAGGAAGAAGGAAATTGAGGCAGCTCCTAACATCACAAGCTTCGGAATCAGCCAGATCTGGGTTTCACTTCTGCCTTCTGAACTCGAATGGTACTTTTCTTAGACAACAGAAGTAGGAGTGAAAGATGGCGGGGATGGTTTCATGTGAACTGACCTAAAGATAGAATTAATCCTTTGTATATGTATGAAAGAGAGAGACACAGACATAAAGAGACACAGAGTCCCAAAGATAGAGGGCAAGAGAGAAGAGACAGAAAGTCAGACAGAGAGAATGTGTTTCAGAGAAAGGCAGATCTTAGAGGCTGAGAAGTGCATGAAACAAAAAGGAAGAAAGATGCCTAGACAGAAACAGAATGAGAGAGAGGGAGAGAGAGAGACAGAGAGGGAGAGAATTGAGGGAGAGGGAGAGGAACAGAGAGGAAAAGGAGCATGAAGGAGAAACATACAGTCAAAAGTAGAACCACAGCAAGAGAGAGAAGAGGAAGTGTGAGAAAACAGTGAGAGGTTAGGGGACGTAACAGGTATCAGTGATGTCCTCCACCTGCTAAAGCCAGGTATCCAAGTCTGTGGTGTTATTAGATAGAGGAGCAAAGAAGAAAAAGAGGATGATGCAGAAAAAAGAAAAAAAAAATGAAAGAAGCTCCTGTTGGCAGGTGAGGAGGACAGATACTCGCTTGCTGCTCAAACAGCTCAAGTTCAGGTTCAGGCCTGATTCTCTGCTGCTTGTTATTAATCTACTGATCCATTACAAGACCACATCGCCTCTGGGCAACACCTGCTCAACAAGGTTCCTGGCACTTAACAAGCCCGGAACGGACTGTTTCTTTATTTATGAAAGTCCAGTGGTTTCACTTTGCCCCGAGGTGTCCACTGAGGATTCACTGGGAAACCCCAGAGACAGCAGCATTTTGATGTTGCTTCTGAAGCATTTGCCACCTGAAATACTCTATTTGGTTCTGGGGGAGGTGATTAGCAGGGCCAAGAGGGCCCTTTCTGGAAAGAACGTCATGGTAATTGCTGACAGCCCGCTGTACGATGGATGGAAGAGTCCAGAAATAACAAGAATAATGAATAAGCAATCAGTCTATTCTCAAGTCTGCTATTATTGCCTTTCTAATTGGGTGTCTCAGAGTCTCCTGGGATTCCCTAAACTCTATTCCCAGAGAGATCTAGCAACCAAGGCTAGAGACATTATAACTCTTAACAAACCCTCCAGTTGTAACTGATGGTCATGCTGGAAGCAGGGACAAGTGTCTTCTCTCTCCCCTAAATCTGTGAAGGCTGGACATGGAAAGTTTTGGACCAGATGATAGACTTGAGTTTGAATCCCAGTTCTGCCAATTTCTAGCTGCTTGGCTTTGGGCAAATCACTTCATCTAAAATTAGGGTTAATAGTTCCCACCTCATATGATTTGTGTGAAGACAACTGCCAATGTATGCAAATTGCCTGGCACATAGTAGACTTTCAATAAATGGTAATTATTAGCATTATTATTGTAGAGGGCATCTTTGGCGAGGATGGAAAAGACTGGCAGCCTGACAAAGATGAAGCCAGAACTCCGTTTTGAAAACTACCATTGAAGTGTGCAGTAGCCCTAATTAGAATTCTCATTAAGTTCTGATAATGAGAAATGTTTGAGAAGACACTTCAATCTCCCTAAAGAAAACAGGAAGTGGAAGGATTTTTAAAAAGTGATTTTAAAAAAAAGTAACTTTCAGTAATATCTTGTTTTCCTCTTCCTAATCTTGGTGAAAGTTAAAAGAAATTGGATGAAATGTCTCACTTTTTGACCTTATGGGGACATTTCATAATACTCTTGTCTGTGGATAATTAATGCCCAAGTGGATATAATTCTTTTTTTTTTTTTTTTTTGAGAAGGAGTCTCGCTCTGTCACCCAGGCTGGAGTACAGTGGCCAGATCTCAGCTCACTGCAAACTCTGCCTCCCGGGTTTACGCCATTCTCCTGCCTCAGCCTCCCGAGTAGCTGGGACTACAGGCGCCCGCCACCTCGCCCAGCTAGTTTTTTGTATTTTTTTAGAAGAGACAGGGTTTCACCGTGTTAGCCAGGATGGTCTCGATCTCCTGACCTCGTGATCCGCCCGCCTCGGCCTCCCAAAGTGCAGGGATTACAGGCTTGAGCCACCGCGCCTGGCCCAGGTGGATATATTTCTGATATGGTTTGGCTGTGTCCCCACCCAAATCTCATCTTGAATTGTAGCTCCCATAATTCTCATGTGTTGTGGGAGGGACCTTGTGGGAGATAATTGAATCATGGGGGTGGTTTCCCCCATACTGTTTTTGCCATAGTGAGTAAGTCTCACGAGATCTGATGGTTTTATAAATGGGAGTTCCCCTGCACAAGCGCTCTTGCCTACCACCATGCAAGATTCGACTTTGCTTCTTTTTTACTTTCTACCATGAGTGTGAGGCCTCCCCAGCCATGTGGAACTATAAGTCCATTAAACCTCTTTCTTTTATAAATTACCCAGGCTTTGGTATGTCTTTACTAGCAGTGTGAGAACAGACTAACACACATTGCCATCTACCTTGTACCTTTGGACAGGCGTTTCCATAAGCATTGATGACATTGACATGATAGTAGGAAAGATGCACCTCAAATCTCACCCTCACAATACAGTTGACTCTTGAACAACTCCTACCCCCACACAGTCAAAAATCTGCATATAACTTTCGACTACTCCAAAATTTAACTAGTAATAGCCTATCATTGACCAGAAATCCTACTGATAATAAAACAGTCAAGTAACACATATTTTGCATGTTATATGTATTACATACTGTATTCTTATAATAAAGTCAGCCAGAGAAAATAAAATGTTATTATTAAGAAAATCACGAGGAAGAGAAAACATATTTCCTATTTATTAAGTGGAGGTGGATCATCATGAAGCTCTTCATCCTCATTGTCTTCATGTTGAGGAGGCTAAAGAAGAGGAGTGGGAAGAGGAATCAGTTTTGCTATTTCAGGGGTGGTAGAGGGAGAAGAAAATCCAAGGGTAAGTGGACCTGCACAGTTCAAACCCATGTTGTTCAAGGGTCAACTGTATTTCCATTCATTCATTCATTCATTCATTCATTCAACAAATATTTATTGAATGCCTACTATGTTCCAGGTACTGTGGTAGGTGGAGGGGATATTGACAGCAATCAAAAAGATTTCTACCCTCATGGAGCTTCCATCCCAGTAGAAGAGATAAACAATAACAGTAAACATAAATAGATCAATTATGCAATATGGTAGAAAGGGCTGAATGCAATAAGAAAATAATAGAGAAGGTTAAGACAGGCCAGGAGACATGAGCAGCACAAGCTTCAGTATCAACAGGGCAACAGGCCTCACTGAGAAGGTGAAATATAATCAAAGACCCAACAGATGTGGGGTGAGTCAGGGGAGGAAGACTGCAGCGTGAAGAAGGGTCCTGGGGGTTTCTCACTCTCAGCACTACTGACATTTGGGAACAGAGAATTGTCTGTCTTCGGAGGAGGAGAGCTGTCCTATGCCTTGTAGGATATTTAGCAACATCCTTGGCCTCTACGCACTAGATGCCAGTAGCAACCTATCTCCCAAGTTATAACAGCCAAAAATGTGTCCAGTTATTGCCAAATGTCCCCTGGAGGGTGAAGACGATATTGTCCCAGTTGATGGACAAAGCGCTCAAGGTGAGCACATTCTTGGGGCATTTGAGGAACAGCAAGGAGGCCAGTGGGGGCTGCAGTAGAGTGAGTGAAGGGCTGAGTAGTACAACAGGAAGGCAGAGAGGGAGTTGGAGGCCAGATCATGGAAGGTCTTTTCAGCTTGTTTTAAGGACTTTGATTTAAGGACTTTCACTTTACGTGGAGTGAAAAGGAGGGAACTGAAGAAAGAACGTTGTGATCTGTCTTAAGGGAACTTGCTATGTACCATGCATTGTTGCAGAATTCTTTACCTACATTGTACCTGGTCCTAGGGCACAAGGCTGGGATTTGAACTCAGTTCTCACTGGTCAAGTAGGAAGTGGACAGGTTACATTTCCTGTTACCTGCTCTCACTCTGCTACTAAGTAAATAGTCAATTGTTGGATGACCATCCTAGATCTGGAATTACTACTGGAGATCCAGGCTGGTTCATCAACAAAGTCCACTTTGTGTCAGCCTGGTTTTCCCTAAACCAGAACTTGACCAAGGTGATACGTGCAGGTATTTATTTTGGAAAGTATCCTAAAGAAAAGGAGGAGGGGCTTGGAAGAATGAAACAGGAAGGATGAAAAGCCAACCTCTGGGCACTTTATGGACCGGGTAACCACCATATGGACAAGTGGGTTCCAACCCACTAGGACTCTCTGAGGAAGAAATCACTTAGAATTGTCCACCTAATAGATGGAGAGGGGAATATGCACCACTAATCTCCAGTCCTCCTCTTCCCCCAACCATTAGTCAATGTTTGGGCTGTGGAGTGTTAACCCTCTCACACTTCCAGGTTTGCACATGCTGAGGGCACAAGGCATTGAGTCAGAAAGCAAAAGCTCTAAAGCACACCTAGGCCAGGTACTACCTGGGTACACTTGCATAGCTGGTTGTCACGGCAATGACTGGATTTTAAAAAGCTGGTCAAAAGGAGGTGAAGCGGGGATCAAGAAATATCAAATACAGGAGATAGGATGAGGGGCTGAAGTGTCCCCTGGAATATTATCTGCCTGCAGTCTCTCTTCTTCTGAGTATGGAGAGGAGGAAGCTTGGGGATGGCGCATCTTCACACACAAAGGTCGCCATCTTTGATTCTTGTGGAGCCTCTTAGAGTTTTTCCGTCTGCTGTTTTATCTGTTCACCACAGAAATCCTGCAGAAAGATAGGGCGGGGGTGAAGAGCCCTGTTGTGCAGATGAAGAAAGGTGTTCAAAACCTTACACTACTAGGTAAGGGTCACACAGAGTATTGGTGGCAGCACCAAGCTCAGGTTTCTAGAATTGACTCTCAACAGTAGTCCACCAACTACTTGCATCAGAATCCCCAAAGTGCTTCTTAAGATGCAAGTTCCCGAGCCCACAGAGCCTCTGAATCATGGTGGTCAAGTCTGAGAAGTACCGCATTATACAAACCATTAGGGTTTGCCTCGCCATCTGCAGCAGCTGCCCTGGACTTCACAGTAAAATGGCTGAATGGGTTCCAGCCAACAGAGTCTGCTTCCAGGGCCCCAAATGCAGATCTTTCTCAAACCCAAAGCTAATCATCCCCAGAATCCTGGAATAAAGAAAATAAGTCTATTGTTGTTATATATATAAGCACCTGGTGGGTGCCATTCCTAGAGTAAGATACAATGGGGTTGGGGCGATAAGAAATTTATGAAGGCAGCATTCCTGACCAAGAGCATCAGAGGAGTCCTAAAAAAATCACTGAATGCAGCCTTGATATCATATGGATGAGGAAATCAATGTCCACAATGATACGACTAGTTTCAGAGCTAGAATTAAAACCAAGAATTTCTGGCTCCTATCCTAATGCTCTTAGGAGTCTACCCATGTACACAAGAGCAGGGAAAATTACCTCTGACCCTCTCCCCACAGTGCCATTAATCATAAATTCTATTTGCCATTCCTTAGGACTGCCCACTCAGGCCTGCTAGTTGTACCTCCTGCCCCCAACTCTTCTACCACTAAGCTTTAAGTAAAGCTCTAGATGGTCTTCTCCTATCTCCAAGTCTCCTTCTGTCACACCTGAGGGTCTGGGTCCAGTTGAATTCCCCAGAACTTTATATGCTGTGCAACTTGCAAAAGAAACTTTGGAAAACAGCAGCAGGAGTCAGGGACTTGAAAGGGTAGCAGATTAGATATCCTCCAGTTAATATAAATATAAATATAGGTATGGATGTGGTGAGGGTCAGAGAATGCAAGATAGAAATGCAGAGATGTGGCCAGGTGCAGTGGCACACACCTGCAGTCCCCGCTACTCAGGAGACCAAGGTGGAGGGACTGCTTGAGCCTAGGAGTTCAAGACCAGTCTGGGCAACATAGCAAAACCCCGGCTTTACAAAAATTTTTTAAAATTTAGCTAGGCAGGGTGGTGTGCTCCTGTAGTACCAGTTTCTTGGAGGCTGAGGCTGAGAGATCGGTTGAGCCTCGGAGGTTGAGGCTGCTGAGCCCACCACAACTGCACTGCAGCTTGGGTGACAGAGTGAGACCTTGTCTCGAAGAAGTAAAATACATAATAATAAAAGAAAGGTGGAGATAAAGTGAAGGAGAAGGAAGAGGGGAGGAAAAAAGAAGAGAAGATGCAACCAAGTAAAAACAAGACATAGAGAAGGAAACAGAGAAAGAGAGAAAAAAATGTATAAGGAAGAAAACATAGTCTGTAATTTATGTGTCTGCCTCCCCCATTAGATGCCAAGGTCTTGGAAGGCAGGACGTGTGCCTAATTCATTTCAGTGTACCAAGATCATCCCTGTTTGATACGTAGCAGATGCTCGGCATATATTTGTCAAATAAGTCAGGGAATATAAAGTCATCTCAACCTACAAGAAATCTACAGAAATCGCATTGTTTTTCCTATTTTATAAGTGAGAAAATCTAGGTCAAGGAGGCTAAATTGATTGCCCAAAGTGACATGGGCTATAAAAAGTTAGGCTGAGATTTTGTCTTCAATGAGACTGACCCGAAAGCTATTCCCCATATTTTTGGCAGGTAAATTCTCCAAACGTCCTGCTTTTATGAACCAAGGAAAACTCATCTTCCTTACTGGGACTAGTTGAAACAGGGCTAATGTCTCTGAGAAGTCAGAAAAGGGAAGTATAACCAACATGGTATTTCACCTAGATGTCCTCACATCCTTTTTCTTATTTCCATGCACCTCTTTTCCAGATTCTCTATGTCTTTAGTTCCAACCACCAGCACCTGAGACTCTTTGAGAAAATTTCCCTCAAGATGCAATGAGCCAGAGTAGCTAGAAGTTTCCATCTCTTTGGTGAATGACTGACAGGCATGTAAGAATGAAAACCATGCTCCCTTGCTTGGGGTCGATGCAAATTCTAAAGAGTAATGCACATAAGATAGACCCTCTCTGTGGCATTGCCTAAAAGTGTATCCTTGTTTGGGTCCTTCTCCTTCTACCTAACTTCTGCCATCCCCTTACCAGTTTCTTCCGAAATTCCTTCCTTCCTTGCACATGAACTCCTGTCTCAGGATCTCTTTCTGGGGACCCCAACAAAAGCAAAATGGAAAAACCAAGGTACCACATTAGCCTGGTTCCTAATGGGTGGGAGTGGATAAGAAAACGCTTCCGATTAATAACAGCCCAAGTTTGTTGGGCATCCACCATGAGTAAATGTTTTACATATCTTATCTCAACTGCTCAAACAACATGACAAGGTTGGTATGACTGGGCTTTCTTGCTCTACAGATGAGAAAAACTAGGCTCTGAAAAGCTCAGTAGCTTCCCCAAGGTCACATAACTAGAAGTTAGAGAGAGGACTCAAATCCAAGCTTATCTGACACCAAGGCGTCTCTCTACCTGCAGTTCCTCTTTATTTTTTAATGGTGCTTGCTTTCTATTGTTCATCTTCTACCTTCTTTATTTTCACTTTTTGGAGAAGGGGGAAGGAGAAGGGTGGCAATAAAGGGGATTCTTGCACCCTCAACGCCCAGCACCATGGCTGGCACATCGTAGATGCTCTGTATTTATTGAATGAATTATGAAATGAGTTTTCTTGAGCAGAACCAAGCACTCAGCAGTGTTCTCTAAATTTTATTCAAAAGTCTAGCATTGACTCCACGTGAGACAGAATCAAACCCCCATGAGGAAAATTCTCACGGCAACTAATAAGACCCAAGAGAAAGGCTTTAAGACCTACATGGTGCTGACTTTCGGTATCCTGGATCTGGGAATTCAACAGACACCTAACTTGTAGCATTCCAGTACATTCAACTGAATTGCCTTTGATACACGGACAGCAAAATTCAAAAACAAATTACAGCATCAAAAACAGCTTCAAATTACCAGAAAATAAGGCACCTGCACATTGTAAATTGCCTCTTTAGAGTCTTCCCATTTTTTACCTTTTAAGATGAAAAAAACAAAGTGTTCTATTTCGATGTTGAGATTTTAAAAAATGAGTTGCCCTTTTATAATGTTTTAAAAAGAGGCATTATAAGATGTGAATCTAACTGAAACCTCTGAACTTGCAAAAAGGAAAAATTCAAGAGGATGTGACAAAATTATTTCTAGCAACCATGACATTTCTTGATGTGAAATGCTTTCTTTGAACTGTTCAACACAGCACGAGTTAGGATTTGGAATCTGACAAGAAAATAAGTGAGATGCCAAGCTGACAATGAAGACATTTTTCTTCTACAAAGGTATTTTTATTTATTTATTTATTTAACCACAGTAACTGGATCCAGATAGTACCAGCAACTTTGAGAGGGTTAAGTGGGGTGCTAGAAATGGTAGAACCAGAAAACTCCAGGTTTAGATTCTTGCTCCAGCACTTGCTCTATCCTTGAGTAAGACATTTAACCTCTCAGTTCCCTTATCTTTAAAATGGAGTTATGAACCCTTTCAGGATTACTGTGAGGATTAAAGATCAGGTATCTATAGGTCCTAGCATAGAGTAGAAGTTTAGTTAAGATGATTGATATGGTTTCACTCTGTGTCCCCACCCAAATCTCATCTCTCATTGTAATCCATTCATGTAAAGGACCTGGTGGGAGGTGAATAGATCATCAGTTCCCCCATGCTGTTCTCTTGATACTGAGTGAGTTCTCAAGAGATCTGATGGTTTACAAGGTCCTAGCATAAAGTAGAGGTCCTAGCATAGAGTAGAAGTTTAGTTAAGATGATTGGTATGGTTTCGCTCTGTGTCCCCACCCAAATCTCATCTCTCATTGTAATCCCTTCATGGAAGGTACCTGGTGGGAGGTGATTAGATCATAGGGGCAGTTCCCCCATGCTGTTCTCGTGATACTGAGTGAGTTCTCAAGAGATCTGATGGTTTACAAGTGTGGGATTTCCCCTTTGCTCATTCTCTGTCTCCTGCCACCATGTGAAGAAGGTCCTTGCATCCCCTTCCCCTTCCACCATCATTGTTGGTTTCCTGAGGCCTCCCAGCCATGTGAAACTGTGAGTCAATTAAACCTCTTTCATCATAAATTATCCAGTCTAGGGTAGTTCTTTATAGCAGTGTGAAAATAGACTGCTACAGTGATGATAGTGATGATGATGGCAACAGAAAACATTTATTGTTTTTTTAATAGTGTCAGATACAGTTCTAAGTGCTTTATCTTTTATATTTGTTAAGGAAATTCTAGCTACTCTAACAGATAAACCCTGAAATCTCAGTGCTTAACACACTGATAATAATAGAAGATTATTCCTAACTCACATAAAGTCCAATTGGTAGTGGAAATGGTGGTAAAAGAAGTTACTGCTTCACAAAACCATTTAGAGACTCATGCTGACTGAGGCTTAGAGTCCCAGCAAGAAGAGAAGAATGAAGCATTTACAGTGCCTAATCCAGTGCCTGATACACAAAAATGTTCAATAATTGGTAATAAAAGAAGTTATTGCTATTAGCATTATGATGATTATTATCTTTCAAGGCTGCGACTAAATGTATGAGAGAGAGACTGTTTTAGTCTAATCTCACACTACTGATAAAGATATACCTGAGACTACGAAATTTATAAAGAAAAAGAGGTTTAATGGACTCACAGTTCCATGTGACTTGGGAGGCCTCATAATCATGGTAGAAGGTGAAAGGCACATCGTACATGGGGAAGCATGGGGAAGAATTGGAGCCAAGCAAAAGGGGTTTCCTCTTATAAAGCCATTAGATCTCGCGAGACTTATTCACTACCACGAGAACAGTATGGGAAAAACCGCCCCATAATTCAATTATCTCCCCCGGGTCCCTCTCACAACACGTGGGAATTATGGGAGCTACAATGAGATTTGGGTGGGGACACAGCCAAGCCATATCAAAGACTTATTTTGGTTTTATGTGGTGAATACATTCCTAACAGGATGGATTTTTTTTTTTTTTAATGAAAAACTAGAATCTGACAATTTCTGGGAGAGTGAGGTTTGCAATTGGGATCTTGCAAGTACTGGACTGGAGAGAGCTTGTGTTGAAGGGAGGACATTGGTATTAACTGTCTCCAGTAAGCCTTTAAATAAATAGGCCCCAGACAAGAGCTACCTGAACCTTGGACATTTGACTTTCTCCTCTGGGAGGTGTGAAGAAATGGGGACATCCATAGTGATCTACTCCAGTGTTGGTCCAGCCTCATTCCAGGGAGAAGTGAGGACACTTAATACCATCAGTTTTTAAAAATGACACAACATGTACAATGGTCCAGAACTTGAGGTTAAATCAGAGACAACCAGGTTTCAATCAGCTCTGCCACTGACTTCCTGGGTTACTCTGTGCAAATTTTACGTCTTTGAGCCTCAGTTTCTTCTTCTGTGAGTGGGGGAAAATAAAACACAACTTTGTAAGGTTATAGGAATCATCTGAAAGAATAATTCTAATAACAAAAGCTAATGCTGAAATATTTACTAGGTGTCAAGCATTAAGCTACTGTCTTTTTATCTATTATTTTATCTCTCATAACAGCCAATGATAGAGATACTATTGGTATCCCTATTTAAAAAAAAGATAGAAACATGAAGAGAATAGGTAAGTAGCTCTAAGTCTCACTAGTACACAGTGCTTCACCTGGGACCCATACACCTGCAGAGAGATTTGTGGGTAGAATTCAGTGGGTTTATCAAACTAGGTGGGAGAAAATATATAATGTCTTCACTTTCACTGGCCTCTAGTTGAAATTTCGCACGTCCGTTAATTATAAATGTGGGCAATAAGACAGGGCACAGAGACTCATGCCTGTAATCCCAGCACTTTGGGAGGCTGAGGTGGGCAGATTGCTTGAGCCCCAGAGTTCAAAACCAGTCTGGGCAACATGGTGAATGCCCATCTCTACAAAAAATACAGAAAATTAGCTGGGCATGGTGGCAAGTGCCTGTAGTCCCAGCTACTCGCGAGGCTAAGATGGGAGGATTGCTGGAGCCCCAGAGTTCAAGGCTGCAGTGAGTTGTGATTGCTCCACTGCACTCCAGCCTGGGCAACATAGTGAGACCCTGTCTCAAAAGTGAATAAATAAATGTAGGCAAAGAACCATCTACAATATCAGCACTGACATGGGACTTTGTCAACAGTAGAATCACAGATATTGTCGTATCACATTGCATAAGTAGCAGATAGCTCAAAGAATTGTTTGTGCTCATCAATACTTTGAAATCCATCACTAGATCACATTATTTATTGCACTAGTTGAAAAGCACACATACAGGTGACCCTAGAGCAGCACATGGGTTAGAGGTCGCCAAACCCCATCTAGTCGGAAATTTCATATAGCTTTTGACTCCTCCCATACTAAACTACTAATAGTCCACTTTGACCAGAAGCCTCACTGATAACATAAACAATAGATTAACACGTATTTAGTATGTTATGTGTATTTTATGCATATATGTATATAGATATATAACACTGTGTTCTTACAATAAAGGTAGAGAAAAGAAAATGTTATTTAAAAAATCATAAGGAAGAGAAAACATATTTACTATTTATTAAGGGGAAGTGGATCATCATAGAGATCTTCATCCTTGTCATCTTCACATTGAGTAGGCTGAGGAAGGGGAGGAAGAGGAGGGCTAGGTCTTGCTGTCTCAGGGGTGGCAGAGGTGGAAGAAAATTCACACATAAGTGGACCCACGCAGTTCAAAGCAGTGTTGTTCAAGGGTCGACTGTATTACAATATTACAAATGTGAGTTTTAAAAAATATTTTCATGAGTATATATCGAGATAAAGGATTTTTTTTGTAATTCTATATATTTTATTTTATGCATTTAAAGTCATTATTCTGAAAAGGGAATCCATAGGCATTCACCAGATAATTGAAAGGATCCATGGCCTAAGAACATTAAGAATATTCATAGTAGCCCATAGCTGTTACAGCATCAGAAAACCATGGTGGCTCAGGCCTGTAATCTGAGCACTTTGGGAGGCCAAGGCGGGCGGATCACCAGGTCAGGAGATCGAGGTCATCCTGACCAACATGGTGAAATCCTGTCTCCACTAAAAGACAAAAAATTAGCCAGGTGTGGTGGTGCGTGCCTGTAGTCCTAGCTACTAGGGAGGCTGAGGCAGGAGAACTGCATGAACCCAGGAGGTGGAGGTTGCAGTGAGCCAAGATCGCGCCACTGCACTTCGGCCTGGCGACAGAGCAAGACTCCATCTCAAAAAAAAAAAAAAAAAAAAAAGCTGGTGTAAACCAAAAATAAAATTCTAAGACCGTGAAAGACTGGTTCAGGACATGAAAGGAGAAGTGGGGGTCTGACATGCCTCATTATACCTGTCTGACATTAGCATCAACACAGGCTTTAAGCCTGATAAGAAACATTTTAGAGCCTGTTCTCTCTGAAGCCTGCTAGGTAAACGCTTCAACTTCATGATAAAACTTTGGTCTCCACAACATCTTACATCAACCCAAACATTCCTTTCTATTGATCCCAGGTCTTTAGACAAACTCAATCGATTGTCAACCAGAAAATGTTTAAATTTACCTATAGCCTGGAAGTGCCCCCACTTTGAGTTGTCCTGCCTTTCTGGACCAAATCAATATACTTCTTGAATGTACTTGATTGATGTCTCATGTCTCCCTAAAATGTATAAAACCAAGCTGCACCACAACCACCCTAGGCACATGTCATCAGGACTTCCTGAGGCTGTGTCACGGGCACACGTCCTTGACCTTAGCAAAATAAACTTTCTTTTTTTTTCTTTTGAGACAGAGTCTCACACTGTAGCCTGGGCTGGAGTGCAGTGGCGTGATCTTGGCTCACTACAAACTCCGCCTCCCAGGTTCACGTCATTCTCCTGCCTCAGCCTCCTGAGTAGCTGGGACTACAGGAGCATGCCACCACACCTGGCTAATTTTTGTATTTTTAGTAGAGATGGGGTTTCACTATGTTGGCCACGCTGGTCTCGAACTCCTGACCTTGTGATCTGCCTGACTTGGCCTCCCAAAGTGCTGGGATTACAGGTGTGAGCCACCATGCCCGGCTGGCAAAATAATATTTCTAAATTCACAGACTTGTCTCAGATTTTCTGGGTCTACACCGAGCACCTGGTAAGTGCTCAATCCTCAGAATCCATTACTATAATGTTATTATTATACACACTAAAATCCCGGTCAGCCAGGAGCAAACCTTTGAAAGTGGTGAGACACTCAATTCTATTGATTATACCCATTTCATGGTGATCAGGAAGAAGAACACTCAGTCCAGTCAGAGAGCAGGGTTGAAGATTATCAACTGCAACCTCCTCCTTCTGAAGGAAGATGAAGACATGGAGTTGCAGGAAAGGATAGTTTCAAGGCATGTGGCAAATTGGCGTTGGAATCAATACCACCAACCAAGTCTCCCGGAGTCAGACTTCTCTTCATTTTGGGATACAACATTTCAATATCAGACTTGAAGCCGGATGATGAGAGTTCCTCTCTCTGGAAGCACATAGGTCTACTCCAATTTCTTCTGCATCTTGAGGTCCTTGGGATGATCCCACAGATGTTGGATGATGGTGTAATGTGGCACCGTGCAAGGCTTCTCATCATAGGGTCCAGGAGTCACTGTAGTGCAATGACAGGGAGCTTGTTACAAACACTGGATCCTGGGCTCCAACTCAAATCTAGCTCATCTGAAGCTCTTTGAGGGAGCTTGGGAATCGGCATTTTTATCAAGCTGCCCCACTGATTCACATGCGAATCCAAGTGAGAACTATTGACAGAGCCATTAAAGCATGAACTCTGGAGTTCAAATCCCAGTGCTACCACTTACTAGTTGAATTACTTTAGGAATATTACTCAAATTTTAGACAAATCTCTTAACAGCATCTCCAAAGCATCATAGTACCTGCCTTTTGCAGTCAGAACCAAATGTGGCAATGCATAGAAGGTCTTTAAGAGTGTGTGGCTCTGCAAATAAGCTTGCTATGATTGTTGTTGTTGTTGTTTACGAGTTATAATCCACCAGGTAGCGCACTACAGGAATAGTGTGGCTCTCCTCACAGAGGTGTAATTCTCTGTTGTATGACTACATTCATGGGGCTCTGATGTGAGTGACTCCAGCCACCAACAGTTTCCAAGGGCTGAAAGAGCATCCTCTGTGTTCCAGACTTCTCTGATAACCAGAACTGTGGCCCAAAGACAGCCTAGGGGATCTGTTCTGGGTGATGCCAAGTGACCCTGTGGCCAATGAAAGGTCTTCAAATCCCAGAGTAAAGATCCTGACCCTGACTGCACATCTCCCCTTTGCTTGACATTGACATCTCTAAGCATCCAGAGAGTGGAAGTTTCATTCTCCAGGGACCCCAGATCTCTGGCTTTAGACAGCCACTCTGAATTCCTGCCCACATCCTTAGTGTCTTTGGGACTTCGGTGTACAATGACTGGCTTATAATCACCAGTAGGTGCATCTCTGTGCCTAGGGAATTTTTTTTTCTTTTTCTTTTTTTTTTTGAAATGGAGTTTTGCTCTTGTTGCCCAGGCTGGAATGCAGTGGTGTGATCTTGGCTCACTGCAACCTCCGCCTCCCAGGTTAAAGAGATTCTCCTGCCTCAGCCTCCTGAGTAGCTGGGATTACAGGCATGCGCCACCATGCCCAGCTAATTTTGTATTTTTAATAGCGATGGGGTTTCTCCATGTTGGCCAGCCTGGTCCTGACTTCAGATGATCCACCTGCCTCGGCCTCCCAAAGTGCTGGGATTACAGGTGTGAGCCACTGCGCCTGGCTGCCTAGGGATTCTTGACACCATGAAAATCCTTCTGCCTTTGCACATGACAGCCTAGGAGTGTCTGAACATTAGCATCCCTGAAAGCAACTTGGAAACAATGTCTGATGGCTGTGGGCACATAAACACCCAAGCTCCATGTTACTTGGGCAGGATGATTCTGTGTGTGTGTTCAACGCCCTCTCCCAAAGTTTCCTTGCAGCATGAAACCCCAGGTGTGTATAGTGGTAGCTGGCATGATATCGTACTCTTCTTGGCTGCTTTCCCTTCCTTATTGAACTTCCCACTCCCTCCCAGTATTCTCTTCATTTCTCACATCCTCATCTCAGAGCCTGTTTCTGGAGGAACCATAGTCAAACAGGTTTCTACCTTAAAATTTCAAACTCCATGCTACCAGAAGCCAGACAGGAAATAAAATTTAATAAATAGGGGAAGAAACCAATCTTCCATCCTTTCAATATTTGTGTCTTCTGTGACCCTGATCAGTGTTCAAAACTAAAGTTGAAATCGCAGCAAGATTATTGCCCATTAAGGATAAATTTAATTATGATGAGGAAACCTAGCAACGATAGATTTCTAAAGGCAAAAGGATGTGAACTAGGAGATGTGACAAAACTTACCAAAAAGGCTTCAAACACAAAGTCTCCTGGAAAATGTGTATAAGTTACTGTTAACTAGAAATTGCCTTTGCTAGAAACAACTTCCCATACATTCTAAGTATTAAAGACCTCACTCTCTATGCTAATATTGGTGTTCCCTGGTGAAAACACAAATTAGGATGCAGGGCTCTGGAAAGATACATGACAACCCCAACAGCATCACATATAATCAGTTTTATTGCCAGGTAAGAAATTCATATTAATATAGTGAATACATATGTTTACAAATAAACATTCTTAGAAAACAAACAAATGTGTTTTTTTCTTCATTGTAGGAAGAATTATTTGTATCATAAACTCTGCAGTTGTTGACAAGTATTAACACAGGTTTACTTGCAGAACATACGGTTACTAAAATATTCGTACATAAAATATGCTCCATTTACACAAAAAACTGGGAAGAGTTAGATGGGGAGGTCAGGGGGAGCCCAAGGCAGATAGAGGCTGAGACACTATGAAAGGGCAAAGGGAAGTCAGACTCTGGTCCCATTGGGTTGGAAACTGGGGGAGAGCTAAAGGCAAAAAATAGGGGCTGATGTCAGGGCATGGAATTAGGAAGAGGACAGCCTGTCTGCTTTGTTCTGGTTTCTCTCTTCTAGGTCTCACCACCCTAGCTACAGGGTCCTTGTCTTGGTACATGGAAGTCATAGACAGTTCCATAGGTTGTCCCGTCTTTCCATATTGTGAGGTCTATCTATCATCCCAAGAGGAAGCCAAAGAATAAAAAGAACTTCCCTGTCCAAACTTCCCTCTTCAGTTCATCTCCCGAAGCCAATTGGAAGATAATAAACTATGAAGCACTTCCTGAGCTTTCCATCCTAGACAGGACTACTTGGAAAGTACTTGTCTTTCTTGGGCCATCATTGTGGCTACATCTTAATGAACAGGCTGCACTTTTGCTGTCAAAATCACAACTGCAGACCCCAAGGAGCCCAGTTCAATTGATGAAGTTTACTCAGAGGAGAAGGATCATGCAGAAGGAATACAATACTATAATTTAGAGGCCAAGAAAGACTCAATCAGAGTTGAGATAAGCGTGAGATGAAGTGGACTGGGGGCAAAGAGCAACGATGAGGTAAAAGGGAGATACGAATTACAGAAACTTTGAGTGGGAAAGAGCATCACAGATAAGTCAACTCAAGGTTTTCTGAAGTGTGGGCTGTGCACCCCTAGTGTATGCACAATGATCATAGTCAGTACATAGCTACAGCATTGTTCAACACTGACTGGCATAGGAAATGATTCCCCTCTCATTTACCTTTCAGTCCACCTATTTAGTACAAAGAGAAAGTCTTCACTGGGTGCTGGTATCTTTAACAATTATTTAATACCTGCTAATATCATTTTAAGAGAGAGAGAGAAACAGAGACAGAGAGATGGAGAGAGAAAGAAAGAACTCCAGGCTTTAGTTCAGACTCACAGACAGCAGACTCCAGCTGGAATTTAATCATTGCTGCTTGTTTCCTTTTTATTTATTTTTATGCTTACTTTCTATTTATGGCAACTGATTTTTTTTTTAAAAATTTGTGATGAAGACAGGAAGTTTTCATTTTAAAAACATAATGCACTAAAATGAATCAATTTAGATACAAATATTGTGAAGGTGATACACAGAGATGCCAAAGTGTGTTGCAGGTACAGAGCTCATTAACGTCAATGAAACTCTGACCATGCCCAGTGGTATTTACTTGACTCTGGGAAGCTCTGTGGTCTTCCCAAGGAGGCTGAGAAGGTGGGCACTAAATCTCTGACCCCTGCTTTGTACAGCACAGTACCTTTTTCTACCTGGAGATCTCCTATTGTGCATCCTTTGAAATACCTTTTTTTTTTTTTTTTTTTTTTGGAGACAGTCTTACCCCGTCACCCAGGCTAGAGGACAGTGGTGTGGTCTCAGCTCACTGCAGCCTCCCGAGTTTAAGTGATCTCCTGCCTCAGCCTCCTGAGTAGTTGGGATTACAGGTGCCCACCACCCCGCCCGGCTAATGTTTGTATTTTTAGTAGAGACAGGGTTTCACCATGTTGGCCAGGCTGATCTCAAACTCCTGACCTCAGGTGATCCGCCTGCCTTGGCCTCCCAAAGTGCTGGAATTACAGGCATGAGCCACTGCACCTGACCAGAAGATCTCATTTTTAAAAACAGGTAGAGGTTTTGCGGTTTCAAAAAGCTTGACCTACCCCAATTCCCCATGTTTCAGATGGGAGACTGAGGCCCAGAGGGATCAACTGCATTGTTGATGTCCTCGTATCTGCTGGGAGTGAAAAGGAGAATAAATATCTGGTTTTGCTGATTTCATGATGTCAGAATGGAGAGACAGGTGAGGCAGAACCCTGCAGTTCAGGATTTCAGAAAATACTCTGAGTCTTGTTTGGCCAGACCATTTATAGCTTCTGACACCAGAGTTGCTGTGGGTCTGTTGAAGGTTAATTAACGACCTAAGACCTTTAGGGGCTAGTTGAAAAACCTTTCACATTAGATAAAAATCTCTTCTCTCTCCATCTACTTCTTTGGGCTTCCACAAAACAAACACAACTTGTAGGAAAACTGACTTTGTTGGGACCCCAAGGACTATGGATTATGAGAACCAACGAGAAAAAGAACCTCAGGATATTCTAGATGGCAGATGAACACATGAAGTATTTGGGGAGGTAATTTGGAGGGACCATGGGAATTACGGGACCAAGAAACATCTGACAGGTTTGGGAGGGCTAGAAAATGGAAAGACTCATTTTGATAGTGTAGAGAGTAGGGAGGTCTTTGCTCCTGGGCACCCCTGACATTGTAGCAGCCCCTCAGAGGGTGTTATGGGGTGGGCTCACCTACAAAGGAAGGATGGAAACATCTTCTACTATTGCAGAAAAACAAGAGGAAGGAAGGCTAAAAGAACACAGGTTGCACTTGGGAAACAAGACTGTCATGAAACAACAGTAACACATTGAAGGCACCACCCACGCTTATGACATTTTCAGTCCAAAGCAGTTGAAGTTTGGCAGCGGCGGCGGCAACGCGCTGAAGGGAAAGGGATATCAGGGACATACAGTTTATAGAGGACTTGTTTCTGTGGCTGTTTCAGCTCTTAGAGGCAAAACCCAGAAATCAGAGTCTTCTGGATCCTCATCTGATCTCCTGTGGACTTTTCCAGCTGTGGATTTGTTGTTGTTAATGTCAACAAGTCTTCAAGATTTTGGAAAAAAAAAAAAAAAAACAACCTAATTTGCTGTTTTTATTTGTTTTGTAGTGGGCTTACATTTAAATTCTCTTTTTAAAAAGTTATTCGATACTCTCCAGACCCTCTCGCTGTCATAAAAGTCCATCCCTCCCATTTCCACGGTCATGGTCCTTATGGGAGTTCTCTAAAATGTTTTTTTTGTTTTTTTCCTTCCCATCATTGTTGGTGGGTTCAGGGTCTATTTATTTTTTGTGAGTCTCAGAGTTTGTTGTTTTTTGCGTTCAATATGGATGATATGAAAAGTACTATAAATAGAATGGTTGGGGTCCAGTTACTGTTTCATGCTCTGTCAAAATTTTACGTCCACGTCACCACTTCTTGGAATTAGAAAAATGCTTCTGATGTGGGCAAATTCCTCCCAGAACAACTCCTCTTCCAGAACGCACTCTTCTCTTGTGTCCTCCCTCATTCTCTTTCCCCACTTCCACCCTGGCTCTCGAACCTAGAAACAGACAGCACGTGGCAAGTAGTGTATGTGCTCAAATGGACAATTTCTCTAAATTGTGCTACTTTTATACTTTGTCATCATGGATTTCAGTTTCAAGTTAGGAGGAAAAGAAAACTCAGCCCCGTGGTTTGGGCATGTGAGTTGGCCACCTTGGTCCTGGAGTGGAAAGAGTGTGCCTCAGTTTCCCCTTTGCTGTATTGCTGAATGTCCACGCTTCGGTCTTTCTCAGCTGCCCGCCGACACGTTATAGGCATGACCTAGGAAAAACGCGACTCCGTGCCCCCAGTAGGTTTAGAGTTGGTTCTTGTTGAGAGTGAGTGTGTGGATGCACGTGTTGGGGGAGGACAGGGAGGGTGTGGGCGGGGTTGTTTTTTGCCTCTCTTAGTTGAGTGTGGTCTCCAGGGTGCTCCCTGTGGTGAAAGCTCAGACAGTCACTTCTGTTTTGCTATTGGTGATGAAGTATGGCTGTGGGGGTGGGTAGTGCTGGGGGCGAGTTCCCAAGGGGTCGCTGGAGCCTGTCTCGGCCGTGCCAAGCTTGCCCTTGTTGCCGTAAGCCTGCCGCCGGAGGGACTGCTCGTTGGGGTCCCAGCCCTTAAAGTTGGTGGTAGAGTTGTAGGCCAGGGGATGTGGGGGCATCTTGTTGGTGCGGGACTTCTGTCCATTCTGCTTGGCAGGACCATGCTCAGGGCTGAAGGCCCCGGGCTCGTCCTCCACTCTTACGGGGTGCAAAGGTAGGTTCCCCTTAGCAGCCAGCTCAGCCAGGTGCCGTCGCTTGGTGTAGAAGTCATCATTGACCTTGTCAGCTGCACAGCGGAACAGGTAGATGAAGAAGGGGAAGAAAGAGAAGAGAGAGAGAGAGAGAGAGAGAGAGTTAGAGAGAGAGACTGACATGTCAACCCAAGAACAGCATAAAGATAGGCCAACAGTCCAAACAAGACACACTAGAAACTCCACCTAGAACAAGACAGAGGGAAGTGCAGCACCACGTCCTTTTCACAAACAAAGAGCAGGACCAAGAGGATTAAGGGCATCCCCAAGGGAACCTCTAGACCCCCCCCGAAATAAACACTTCTCTCCCCACAGTCCCACCTACCATTCTACCATTGTTGGTTTACCTATGAAATTCCCCTGTTCTTTTTTATTAAAATGATACATTCTCACTAGAGAAAATACTGAACATGTTAAGCGATCTTCCTATCACCTACCAATCATGACAGCCGATAACAACTTTTGAGTGTCTTTTCTTCTGTTTTTTTTTTTTTTTTTTTTTTTTTTTTTTAATAAACAGAGTTTAATTTGGGATTTTTCTTGGCTGGTTTGTTTGCCTTTGTTTTTGCTTTTAGCAGTTAAACAGACCTGTATTCACATTCCAACTCTGACACCTGCCAGCAGCTTAATCTTGACTAAATTACTTAACATTTGTCAGCATCAGCTTCTCCATAAGGAAAGTCATTACAATAGAAAAGTATACTTCATACGTCTGTTTGGAGAGTTAAATTATATCACTTGTGTAAAGTGCTTAGATATTATCCACCACCATTATCATCATTATGATAAATAAGTTTGTTTCTATTTCTCATGTAATGTTCTATGAAGCATTTCTCCATGTTGTTATAAATTATTAATAAACAGGATTTTCATGTGTATGTAGTATTTCATTGAGTAGAACTATCAAAATTAGTGAATCCCCCTATTGATGAGTGTTCTAGTTGTGCCAATAGTTTGCTATTACAAATAAAGTTGTAATAGCAACTTTTCTTTTCACCTAAACCTGTCTTTGTATTTAGAAGTTTGAATTTAGCATAATTCTAAAAATGTTTTCTTATTTATTTATTTATTATTATTTTTTGAGATAGGATCTTACTCTGCTGCCCAGGCTGGAGTGCAGTGGCACCATCATAGCTCACCACCTCCAAGGCTCAGATGATTCTCCTGAGTAGCTGGGACCACAGGCAAGCACCACCACACTAGGCTAATTTTTGTAATTTTTTGTAGAAATGAGGTTTCACCATGTTGCCCAGGCTGGTCTTGAACTCGTGGGCTCAAGCAATCCTCCCACCTTGGCCTCCCAATGTGCTGGGATTACAGGTGTGAGCCACCGCACCAGGCCTGTTTTCTTAATTTAGATCAGGGATTGGCAAACTATGACCCACGGGCCAAATCTGGCCACATCCTTATTTTGTAAACAAAGTTTTATTGGAAACAAAACCATACCCATTCATTTATGTATAATCCATAGCTGCTTTTGTTCTGATATGGTAGAATTAAGTGCTTGTTGAAACTCAACTGTGAGGCCTGAAGAGCCTGAGATGTTTACTACCCAATCCTTTTTTAAAAAGTTTGCTGACCTTTGATCTGGATTATAAAACACAGAATTATTTGGCCAAAGAGTATAAACATTGTTAAGGCTCTTGATGTATAGTTCCAACTCCTCTACAAAAGAGTTTTACCAATTTCCACTCAATTTAACTACACTCTCTCCAGCACTCAGTGACTCCTTCCTTCCTCCCTCCCTCCCTCCCTCCCTTCCTTCCTTCCTTCCCTCCCTCTTTCTTTCTTTCCTTCCTTCCTTCCTTCCTTCCTTCCTTCCTTCCTTCCTTCCTTCCTTCCTTCCTTCCTTCCTTCCTTCCTTCCTTCCTTCCTTCCTTCCTTCTTCCTCTCTCTCTTTCTTCCTCCCTCCCTCTCTTCCTTCATTTTTACTTCTCTTTCTCTGTCTTTCTTTCTTCTGAGGACTAAGCTCTGATTTTTTCTTATCTTGCTCAAATTTCTGTCTAAGGCATCTGGGAGTCACACCCTACAAACCATAAATTCTCATCAGATGGGTTTTATTTAACCCTATATATCGTGACTTACTTTCCTATCTGCTTCTGGCACAACATTACATGACAAAGAAGAAAATCAAAATATTTTACCCCCAAACATGTTTTTTTTTTTGTCGTATTTTGAAATGGCCCTGAAAAGACGTTTTTTTGTGGGGTAAAACCTACATCTGTAAAGAAGCTCTATTGTCATAGCTAGATCTTTTTCTTCCAGGCCCTCCCAATCCTGAAGAGATTAACTGAGAGTCTAGCACCTTTTAAAAGTCTGAATAGGAAACATTTGTCATCCATTGTCTCTAAGGGCAGCCACTATAAGACTTCAAAAGAACCTTCGTCTCCATAATCTTTTATCTTCACCTGAACATTCCCTTTCTATCGATCCCAGGTCTTTAGACTCAACCAACTGTCAACCAGAAAATGTTTACATTTACCTATAGCCTTGAAGCTCCCCCCCAATCCCCCCGCTTCGAATTGTCCCATTTTTCTGGACCAAACCTGCATATTTCTCAAACGTATTTGATTGATTTCTCACACCTCCCTAAAAGGTATAAAACCAAGCTGCAGCCCAACCACCCTGGGCACATGTTCTTAGGACTCCTGAGGGTTGTGTCACAGGTCATGCTCACTCCTATTTGGCTCAGAATAAATCTCTTCAAGTATTTGACAGAGTTTGACTCTTTTCATCGACACTTTCTTTTCTTTTTTTAAAGTTATACTTTAAGTTCTGGGGATACATGTGCAGAACATGCAGGTTTGTTACATGAGCTATATATGTGCCATGGCGGTTTGCTGACTCTTTTCTTATGTGATTTTTATTTGACAATTTTATGAGACCTCCTTTTATTTTATTTATTTCTGAATTCTTTTATTATAAGATTATCTACACTTTTAAAATTAAGTCATTAGCAATAAAATTTTGAACTTTCATCTCTCAGGAGATGAGAAGTATTTGCTCCTTCATCCACATGTCCGGATCTCACAGTGTCACACAGGTGAATTTACATAAAGGTTAAAGAATGCCCGCCTCCCTACTAGAATGTCCACCCCAGCAGGGCAGGAACCATATCTGTTTCTGATTCTCCTTTGCATCTTTGTATCTGATTCTGCTCCTTACAGGGCTCTATGCTTCGTTTCTCATCAGATCCTTTCAACAATGAAGGTAGAAAAGATGGGGACTATTACTGCTGCTTGACAAATAAGGAAACTGTCAAGCTGCTCTGGCATATAAAATGATTAAACGAAGGTTACCCAGAGCTAATGGCTGACCCAGAGTAGAACCTACATTCAATCAACATGATTTGAAAGGCCGTAGAGGGAAACCTTTGGTTTCAGGACTGAAACAAAACTATGTCACCGTTTCTGACTCCGTGTCTATGCTAGACATCATTTATTGATCACAGCACTCTTTCCTGGCTAGCGTGGCCTCCACTCAGACTACCGCCCAAGGCAACACCCCAGGAAGCCACATATTAACTTGCTATGTATAAAATCTAGAACTTTCCTGCAAAGGTCAGGCAGATGGGTTCTAGTCCCAACTCTAATATTTGAGTTTATATCCCTTGTAACGCAAATAGCTCCGACTGATAAAGCCTTTCAACAGAAAGTTCCTCTTTAAATTCTAGGGCTACCTGAAGGTATGGAATGTCAAAGCCAAAAGGAATCTTGGAATATGCTAAGGCTGTGAAGATCACACGTTCCTGAAATGTCATAAATTGTTTAAGGTAGCACAAGTTAATATTAGAGCTAGGACTAGAACCCATCTTCCTGCCTTTCGGAGGAAAGTTCTAGATTTCCAGTGCCATGAAACTTCAATAGAAGAATACTCAAAGTTTCCCCCTTCGACATCAAAATTTATATGTCATTACCTCCTGGATTCACCAGCATCTCTGGCCCAAGGTAGCCATGCCTGAACCCAGAAACATTACTCAGATCTGTTCTTTAGCCTCCTTGTTATCTCTCACATGGGATGACCCACCCCTTAGCCATTTAAGCCAGAAACTTGGGAGCAATGGTTGACTTCACACTCTTCTTCTCTTGCAAGACAACTGCCACAGGCGTGTGAACCACAGCAACCCCATCTTGAATAGGGGCTGGGTAAAATGAGGCTGAGACCTACTGGGTTGCACTCCCAGATGGTTAAGGCATTCTTTGTCACAGGATGAGATAGAAGACTGGCACAAGACACAGGTCATAAAGGCTTTGCTGACAAAACAGGTTGCAGTAAAGAAGCTGACCCAAACCCACCAAAACCAAAATGGCCATGGGAGCGACCTCTGGTCGTCCTCACTGCTACACTCCCACCAGCGCCATGACAGTTTACAAATGTCATGGCAATATCAGGAAGTTATCCTGTATGGTTGAAAAAGGGGAGGCATAAATAATCCACCCCTTCTTTAGCATATCATCAAGAAATAACCATAAAAATGGGCAACCAGCAGCCCTCAGGGCTGCTCTGGCTATGGAGTAGCCATTCTTTTATTCCTCTACTTTCTTATTGAACTTACTTTCACTTTACTCTATGGACTCGCCCTGAATTCTTTCTTGCATGAGATCCAAGAACCCTCTCTTGGGGTCTAGATCAGAACTCCTTTCCTGTAACTAAGGTGGCCATGCCTGAACCCAGCAAAATTACTCAGATCTATTCTTCAGCCTCTTCCTTATCTCTCACATGGGACCACCCACCCCTTAGCCACTTAAGCCAGAAACTTGGGGGCAATGGTTGACTTCATTCTCTTCTTCTCTTGCAGCACAACTGTCAAACCAACAAGTCCTTCCAGCTGTATCTAACAAATATTTCTTTAACTTATTCTCCTTCTCCTACCCTCTTTGAACATTGTTCTCCTTCAGTAACCAAACTGGTCTCCCTGCCTTGTTTCACCTCCTCCAATCCATTGTCCATGCTGCAGTCTTTGAGCTGTTTGTTCAACCATTTAGTCATTCATCAAACAGGTACCCACCATGTGCTGGACATTTGAAATATGAAGGAGAATCAGAAACAGACATGGTTCCTGCTCTGCTGGGGTGGGCATTCTGGTAGGGAAGCAGGCATTCATGCAAATCAACCTGCCTTCTTTTCTGTCTCCCCTCTTTCCTTCTTCTACCCACCATGTTCATCGAGTGCCTAGTTTACTACCTGAAAGAGCACACAAAGGGGCCTTGATCTGATCAGGAGGGAGGTGGTGGTCAAATAATCCCCCAAATTACATAGAAGTATAACTATGGTAAGTGCTATGAAGGGGAGCTAGCCAGTCATAGTAGTATTTATAACGAGGTCCCCTATCTGGTCTAAGAACCATGTGTCTGAGCTGCAGAGTCTACCCCCTTCATTAGCACAAGGCTCACTGTTACTCATCTTGCAAGACTTAGCTAAGATGTTGCCTCCCTCATTCCCTCAGACTTTCTCAGCCACCCCTGCTGTCTCCATCATAACACTGACTATGCTATTTTATAATTTTCTGTGTTCACATCTGTTTCCCCACTAGACCACGAGTTCTTTGAGAGCAGAAATATCCTTCCATCTCAGTGGTTCAGTAGTTCTCAGTCCTGGCAGTATATGGAAATCACACGGGGGAGCTTTAAAAGTGTTCAGACACCTGGACCCCTTCCCAAACCTATTTAATCAGAATCTCAGAGAGTGTGGCCTAGACATAGAATTTCAAAGTCCCTCAGGTGACTCTAATGTGCAGCCAGGGTTGAGAACCACAGGGATAGCCCCTGCCATTATCACAGTTCCAGCACATAGGGGTTTTTTTGTTAGAGAGCTAAAGGGAAGTATCTTCCCACCTCACTCCTATTATGCCCCGCTGCCTCTCCCCTCAGGTCCCTCTCCCTTCTAGAAAGTCTGACAAGGTCAGATCGCTCCATAATAAGCTCCTCCCTATGGCATTTATCATGACTGTCATTTTACACTTATTTATGCAGTTCATTCATTATCACCCATCTCACTCACTAGTGTTCCAAGAAGACCAGGTATGACTTTTGCCCAGCATTATATAAGCAATGTCCAACCTAGTTCCTGGCAGATATTAAGGACTCAGTAAAAATTGTTTTTTGAGACAGTGTCTCATTCTGTCACCCAGGCTGGAGTATGATGGTGTAGTCTTAGCTCACTACAGCCTCTGCCTCCTGGGCTCAAGTGATTCTCCTGTCTCAGCCTCCCAAGTAGCTGGGATTCCAGGTGTATGTCACCACGCCTGGCTGATTTTTGTACTTTCAGTAGAAACAGGATTTTGCCATGTTGGTCAGGCTGGTCTCGAACTCCTGACCTGAAGTGATTCACCCACCTTGGCCTCCTGAAGTGCTGGGATTACAGGTGTGAGCCACCACACCTGGCCTCAGTAAATATTTGATGAATGATAATGATAAGAATAGGAGGAGTGAGAGGATTAGAAAAAATAATGAGTACTAGGTTTAATACCTGGGGGATGAAATAATCTATACAACAAACCCCCATGACAAAAGTTTACCTGTGTAACAAACCTGCACTTGTACCCCTGAACTTAAAACTAAAAAAAAAAAAATGAGCAAAATACAGTGACAGCATAGAGAATATCAGGATAAGAATAGGGGTGGAAGCTGTCTTTTCATTTTCCTCCCAGTAATCTCTCACTGAAAAATCTCACTCGCCCTCATTATATGCCTTATAATGATCCAGCATCATTATTTCCCATGTTCCTCTTTCCAGACATCAGACCAGTCTGAGGTTTGCTCTGAGCAAGGGATGCATTCAATGTTTCCTGCTTCTGAGAAACAGACAAAATAAATTGTGAATTAAGCATCCCAGCAGCTTCAATAGGTGATGTCCCCTCAGAAAGTTCTAAAGAAAAGCAGATACAGAGGTATTCAAGTCTGTCCATATCTGTGCAGATGGGGGGAAAATCCCATTGAGAGGAAACACTGAGACCCACATGGAGAATCCACACCATCCTCCTTACCTAATTCTGAGCTGGTTGCTTGGTGAACCTGGTATTGGGTACTCCCTGGGCACAGAAAGTGTTTGGTACTTGGGGCAAGAGTGGAGGGAACAAGAAAGTCTGCTGGCTCTGGAATGAGACAGATCTGAGTTTATGAGACCTTGGGAACAGCACTGAACCATTTATGCCTGTTTCCTCAGGTGTGAAATGGGGATAATATGAACCACTCTTGGGTTTATTTTGAGCAATGAATTGCATGAGATATACCTGCTATACATCAGAATTCCTGGAATGTAGTAAATGCTCAATACCTATATTTTATCTATTCCCTGCCTTAAGAAAGAAGCCCTGGATTAAATTCGACAGACATGTTTTGAACACTTACTCTATGGCAGGCAACTTGCTAGGCAAAAAGCAGGCATTCATCTACACCGAGCTACCTTCTTTTTTGTCTCCCTTCTTTCCTTCTTCCTCCCACCATGTTTGTTGAGTGCCTAGTTTACTCCATGAAAGGGCACACAAAGGGGCCTTGATCTGATCAGGAGGGAGATGGTGGTCAGGGAAGCTTTATTGTTTAAGGTAGCACAAGCTAATATTAGAGCTGGGACTTGAACCCATTTCCTGCCTTTTAGAGGAAAGTTCCAGATTTCCAGTGCCATGAAACTTCAATAGAAAGCTACTCTAAGATTCCCCTTTAGACTCCAAAATTTATGTATCTAGTTACCTCCTGGACAGATTCACCAGCATCTCTGACCCAAGATGGCCATGCCTGAACCCAGCAACACTACTTGAATCTGTTCTTCAGCCTCTTCCTTACCTCTTCCTTACCTCTCACCACCCTCTCCTTAGCCACTTATGCCAGAAACTTGGGAGCGATGGTTGACTTCATTCTCTTCTTCTCTTGCAGCACAACTGTCAAACCAACAAGTCCTTCCAGCTATATCTAACAAATACTTCCTTAACCTATTCCCTTTCTCCTACCCGCTTTGAACATTGTTCTCCTTCAGTAACCACACTGGCCTCCCTGCCTTGTTTCACCTCCTCTAATCCATTGTCCATGCTGCAGTCTTCGAGCTGTTCGTTCAATCATTTAGTCATTCATCAAACAGGTACCCACCATGTGCTGGATACCTGAAATATGAAAGACAATCAGAAACAGAAACAGACATGGTTCCTGCCATCCTGGGATAAACATTCTACTAGGGAGGCAGGCATTCATCCTGCCTCTTGAGAAAGAGCTCTTTAAGCTGAGATCAGAAGGTGAAGAGTAACGGAAAGAGCAACCCACATGAGGAAATACGTGGCAAATTGCAAGAATGACCAACATACTTTGCAGCTCTTACCATCAAGAAGTGGAGTCTATTTCCCCATGCCTTGAATATGGCCTGGCATTATGGTGGGCTTGGACCAGTAGATTCTAGCAACTTCTACTCTAAGGCTCTAGAAATCTGCCTCCATGTGAAGAAGGGAGCTGCTAGACTTCTGGAGGATGAGAAACTCATAGGCCAGTTACCCCTGTTCACCACAACCAACTGACTGCTAACTGCAACAGGTTCAGTGAGGCCATCCTAGACCATCAGCCACCTAACAGCAGAGCAAGATACCAAGAAAACCCAACTGAGAGGAGCCAATCCAGCCCACACAAGAAGAACTTCCCAATTGCCCCAGAATCATGATCTCAATAAATAGTTGCTATGCTAAGCAACCAAGATTTGGAGTCATTTGTTATGCAGCAGTTAATAACTGATACATGACAGCATTTGCAAAAGCTTTGAGGTGAGAAGGAGCTGAGTAGTTTCAAGAACCTGAAAGGATATCTGAGTTGTAGAGTGAAGAAGGCAAGGGATCCTCAGGCCATCTAATGTCCTACAGGCAAGATTATATCATTCATGCCTATTCATTTAACCATTCTCCCGCCCTACACCTCAGGTGTTCTCTTAGAGAAGTGCAGTGTAGGCACTGAACTGGTGCCTGGTGCATGAAACTATCCTCCAAAGAGATATTTTCAAGATTATTTCAACAAGGAGGTGGTTAGCGGTTAGATGGATGAATCATTTCCATTACCTGGAAGTGCAGTTTTCATGAAACCCTGTTTTCATAATGTTTCTGTTTCCCTCTGGTTTGGAGCCAGGTGAGGGGAAAGAAATGCTTATCTAGCCACTCTTGGCTTTGTGCAGTGTGGCCCCTGTCTTAGTATATTAAAAAGCTCCTTGTGAAAGAAATAACAGACTCATTGAACAGTCTTGCAAGCCCCATTAATAAATGCATTAACCTAATCAGCCCCAGTACCTCGTGGGCAGATGACTGACAAACCGACCAGAAAACAGATGTGTGAGCCTTTCAACAACACTGGCCCTCTCCTGTTTGATTTTTCTTCATTTACAAAAGAAGAAGAGGAAAGAAAAAGGTGCTTTCCTTCCAATGAACCTAATTGCCTTGAAGAAACTGGGGCTGTAAAATTAAACTATACCTTCCTCCATCTGTCTCTCTGTTAATTAGCAGCAGACACTTGTACAGGTGCGGGGCGGGATGGAGCCTGGCTGCCGTGGAAAGGGAGAACGTCAAGGTAATAACCAGTTTCCAAAACAAGCTGCACATCTGAGGGTCTCAGCAGGCAGCCTCCCACCTACCTCCTTTCCTTGAGGCAAAGATATCTTAGGGAGGGGTTCCTACCACTCATTCGTGCTTGGTAATAATCTTGGGTCACAGCTGATGGGTTTCACCTGGTAAGCAATGCCCCAACCAAAGCTTTCACATTTCCTCATCGGTTTCTGCTTTTGGCTCAAGGGTATGACAAAAGGCAGCAATTCATCTTCCCATCACACTTAATAAAATCCAAATTCTTTGCAATGGTCCCTGAGGTCTGTTTGACCTGGACTCTGGCTACCTGTACACCCTCCTCTCCTCCATACCTATTGTGAACACATCACCAGGTGTGTTCGTTTCTTAAAGCTGCCATCACAAAGTACCACAAACTTGATGGCTTAAAACAACAGAAATACATTCTCTTGCAGCTCCAAAGGCCAGAAGTTGGCTGGGCCATGCTCCCTCTGAAGGCTCCACCAGAGGATCCATTCTTGCCTCTTCTAGTTTCTGGTGGTTTCTGGCAATCCTTGGCATCTCTTGCCTTGGAAGTTACAGCATTCCAATCTCTGCCTTAGGTTTCATGTGGCCATTTTCCGTGTGTGTGTGTGTGTGTGTGTGTGTGTGTGTATGTGTCCAAATTTCTCCCTTCTTATAAGGATATCAGCCACTGGATTAGGGCCCACATTAATTCAATATATCCTCAACTTGATGACCTCTGCAAAGACTCTATTTCCATGTGCATTCCCAGCCTGAGGTTCCGAGTGGACATGGATTTAGGGGGGTACTATTCCACCATACATGAGATTCCTTTCTATTCCTGAACACACCAAGCTTGTCACCATCTCAGGGCCTTTGGACCTCATCCCTGCTGTTTCTACTGCTTAAATACTCTTTCTTGCCCTCTGGACCTGTGACCAAAGGCTACCACCTGAAAAACCCTCCTAATACCCAAAGAAGACACTCCCACCCATGGCTCTGAAGACCTCTCCCTATTTTAATATGTTCATAGGCCATATTAATATATAAAGTTATCTTTTTTGGTTACTTGTGTATGCTCTGTCTCTCTTAACCAGAATATAAAGCTCCACTTAGGGCAGAGGTTGTATTTGTTCTGCTCACTGCTTTATCCTCAACATCCAGCCCCTAGGGGTACAATAATATGCATGTGATGAAAGAAGGAAAGCACTGATGATATTCCAATTCCAATGACAGTCCATGAAATATGAGAAACGGGCAGGATGTTTCATCTCCTGGTCATTCAGTCTGTATCACTGAAGACTGAATGATCTGTTCTTTACAGGGATTGAAGGGCTGGAGCTCGGGTTAAGTGCTTTTGTTTCCCAAACAGGCGAACTAGGATCCATCTTCCTGTATGAGAATGTGCAGAGACCTGGATACTCTTTAGCAGACCTAGCTTGGGGGAGGGAGGTAGAATAAAACTAAAGAATGTGGTGGATGGGGTGAGAGTTATGCAGGGAAAACACTCTTCTTGATTCTTCCTCTCAAAATATCAGGGATTGGGGCAGATGTGTAAATATCATATTCTCAAGAGAAAACATCAAGATGTCACGGTTAAAAGTTTAACAAAGCCCAGAAATTTGCCATCAAGGCAAAATATGTTTATCTTTTTCTTCCTTAAGGTGGGGTAGGAGGGGAGAGCTGGGGGTGATGTGAGACTCCCTGCCAGGTTGGCTACTGCATTACAAGAGGCAGGGATCTAGCATCCTCTGAGTTATGTGGACATTGGCTGGAGTACTGGCTAGTCACAGACAGGAAGTTGGTTTCCTATAACAGGACTGGATTAAATCGAGCTGTAGACTAATGATGGAAGTGAGAACTGAGACTGAGGTTTCTTCACCATCACTCCAGTCCAGGCACTCACCGGGAGCTTTGCATGTGTTTTCTCATTCAGTGTGTCCTCTGAACCATTGAGGTTGATGTGGTTTCCTGGGCTTTTCATGCCATATCCCACTGATTCCCTCCATGACAATGTAGTGAGATTGTATTTTGAGATTTTAATCAAATTTTCTTGTCCTTGTGCTTCCACTACCCCTTCACTTTTTGTTTTGTTTCGTTTTTGTTTTTTGTTTTTTTTGAGACTGAGTCTAGCTCTATCACCTAGGCTGTAGTGCAGTGGTGCAATCTCTGCTCACTGCAATATCCACCTCCCGGATTCAAGCAATTCTCCTGCCTCAGCCTTCCAAGTAGCTGGGATTACAGGCCCCCACCACCACACCCAGCTAATTTTCATACTTTTAGTAGAGAGGGGGTCTCACCATGTTGGCCACGCTGATCTCAAACTCCTGACTTTGTGATCCACCTGCCTCAGCCTCCCAAAGTCCTGGGATTACAGGCATGAACCACTGCATCCAGTCTATCCCTTCACTTTCTCTTCTTTTTTTTTTTTTTTGAGACGGAGTCTCGCTCTGTCACCCAGGCTGGAGTGCAGTGGCCGGATCTCAGCTCACTGCAAGCTCCACCTTCCAGGTTTACGCCATTCTCCTGCCTCAGCCTCCCGAGTAGCTGGGACTACAGGTGCCCGCCACCTCACCCGGCTAGTTTTTTGTATTTTTTTTTTAGTAGAGACGGGGTTTCACCATGTTAGCCAGGATGGTCTCAATCTCCTGACCTCGTGATCCGCCCGTCTTGGCCTCCCAAAGTCCTGGGATTACAGGCATGAACCACTGCATCCAGTCTATCCCTTCACTTTCAATGAGGATATGGTTTGGCTCTGCGTCCCCACCCAAATCTCACCTTGAATTGTAATAATCCCCACACATTGTGGGAGGGACCCAGTGGAAAGTCACTGAATCATGGAGGCGGGCTTTTCCCGTGCTGTGCTCTTCCTTGCCTTCCACCATGATTGTGAGGCTTCCCCAGCCATGTGGAACTGTGAGTCCATCAAAACTCTTTCCTTTATAAATTACTCCATCTCAGTCTGTTACACAGCATGAGAACAGACTGATACAAATGATGACAAAGAACCAATGTGTTGGTTTTGAATTCTATACTAGGTTCTTGAAAGCTAGGGTAGAGCCCCCAGTCTTGAAAGACAAGACAATGAGATCTGGGAATGTTGAGAAGGAAACAGGAGTTAATATGGCTGGGAATTTGAAGGATTCAATGCACCGGTTTTATACGACAGATAACAAAGTTTGGAAGTATGCACATCTCACTCTGTTACCCAGGCTGGAGTGCAGGAGCATGATCAGAGCTCACTACAGCCTTGATCTCCTGGGTTCAAGTGATCCTCCCACCTCAGCCTCCTGAGAATCTAGGACTATAGCCATGCAGCACCATGCCTGGCTATTTTTGTTTTTATTTTTGTAGAAAAGGGGGTCTCACTATGTTGTCCAGGCTTGTCTCAAACTCCCGAGCTCAAGCAATCCTCCCGCCTCAGACTCCCAAAGTACTGGGATTACAGGCGTGAGCCACCACACCTAGGCATGTCTGACTTTTGTGACTACAAAATCTTCTTTACCATATGGAAGAAAGAGTGTAAACTTTGACAGCAGATGGATCTGAATTCAAATCTCCAAGCTTCACCTATAAAATTGAAACTAAAATAACCAGGCCTATGTGACCTGGGGATGGAGAGTATTGAAGAGAATCATGTAGAGTACCTTGCATCCTGAAAAAGGCCAACGTCACTGCCTCATAGCAGGTATTCAAAGGGTAGTAGCTGCTATTTCTGTCATCATCAGAAAATATAAAGATTATAAAATTAGGATAAGAAAATATACCTTGTGGAGTGTAGTTTAGAAGTAAATGAAACAAGGCTTGTAAAAACTCAGAACATTATATGCAGTGCATGGTACATTTCCTGAAATGTATATTCCCCTCGGAGAAAATGCTGTAGCTGACTGCTACTTATCTCCCAGATTGGATTTATTCTCCTTTTTTTTTCTTGGACACATGGTCACTCAACTTGGAACTAGATTTACCAGCCTTCTTGGAAGCTACATTTGGCCATGAAACTGATCTCCCACCAATGAAGTAACAGCAAAAGTGATGTGTCCAACTTCTGCTTTACCTGACTTGCTTTAAAAAAAAAAAAAAACTTGTTCTGGGGCTCCTCTCTTTCCTCTTCCCCCAGGCCAGAAATATGCAGTGACAGCAACCAACTATAACAATGCAGATGAGGACAAGATGGTAAGAGTCATAGTGCAACAAGCTTGGAGGAACCTGGGTCCCGGAGTGACCACTTGGAGTACAGCTGCCCAGCAACCTGGACTACTCTCCTTGGGTTGTGATATGGTTGGGCTCTGTTCCCACCCAAATCTCACCTTGAATTGTAATGATTCCCATGTGTCATGGGAGGGACCTGGTGGGAGGCAACTGAATCATGGGGGTAGGTTTTCCCTGTGCTGTTCTCATGATAGTGAATAAGTCTAATGAGATCTGACCGTTTTATAATAGGGAGTTCCCCTGCACACGCTCTCTTGCCTGCTGCCATGTAAGACGTGTTTTGTGATCCCCCTGGCCTCCTACCATGATTGTGAGGCCTCCCCAGCCATGTGGAACTGTGAGTCCATTAAACCTCTTTCCTTTATAAATTACCGAGTCTCAGGTATGTCTTTATTAGCAGCATGGAAACAAACTAACACAGGTCTATTACATGAGACAGCTATATCCAAAGTAGGCAAATATATAAAGACACAAAATAGGCAAATCATTGCTTGGACCAAGGGTTAGCTGGGAGAGGACTGCTAAGACAGTGAAAGATGGAAAATGTCTACTAACGATTATAGTTTCTTTTTGGGGTGACGAAAATGTTCTAATATTGACTGTAATGATGGTTGCACAATTCTGCGAACATTCTGAAAACCATTGGATTTTACACTTTAAATAGGTGAATTGTATGAGAGGTGAATCACATCTCAATAAAGCTGTTAAAAAAAGAAATACTTATTTCTCTTAAGCACGGTATTTGTGGGACCTTTGGGTACTGTGAAACAGCATTTACTTTAACTTATATAGGACCATTTTCTGGGTCTCTGCTTTCTTCTTCACAAGCTGAATTAAAAAGTAAAAGGGAAAGAGTTCATGTTTTTTTTTTTTTTAAAGTCCAGGTATTTCTCTCTTCTTTTGAACTACATAGTATAAAGCCGCGCAGGTTCCAGAGGCTGTCTCAGCAGACAGAAACAAGAAAGGTAGGGAAAAAAGCCTGAGTTTCCTAAGCAGGAGAGGACCAGGGAGGAGATGGGAAGATTTGTCTTTATGGCAAATTAGTTGCATTTCACCAGAGACACAAGTAGGGGAAGCTGCACATGAACCAGGTCCTAAAGAACCACAGGGCATCTGGCCCTTCCTCCAGGGCACCATATCATTCCCAAAGCCATACTGCTCTAAGACAGAAAACCAGAAAGGGCATCCAGGAGCCTGGCGCTTTTTTAGTCTTAACCCTGAAGGCTCCTGACAGGCGGTGGTACTGTGATTTTTTTTTTCTAAAACCTCATATATAGGCAAACTATCAATCCAAGTGAGGAGGGAGCCTTTGCTAGGGAGAATTCTAACACAGCCCCTGGCCTGGGCTTTGCACCAAAGCTGTCCAGTCTGTACCATGGGCCCCCTTTGTTGTGGCTGCCAGGAGCCCTCTGAAACCTCAGGCCCTTTCTCTCTTCGCTTAGGCAGTCCTGCTGT
This sequence comes from Rhinopithecus roxellana, assembly GCF_007565055.1. Classification (NCBI taxonomy): domain Eukaryota; kingdom Metazoa; phylum Chordata; class Mammalia; order Primates; family Cercopithecidae; genus Rhinopithecus; species Rhinopithecus roxellana. The sequence continues at coordinate 80,664,690 of NC_044568.1, read as the reverse complement.
ACAGTCAACATCTTCTGAAAGGCTACTGGACAAAGGTGGACAGGCTCATGCTCCAGCCATAGCTGACCACAGATCCCCTCCCCCTGATTCCCACGCAGGGTCCTGGATGGAATTGTGTTCACTCACTGCCTTCCTGTGCATTGCTGCTCTATAGAAAGAGGTTTTTTTTTTTTTTTTTTTTTTTTCAGAAATTCATTGCTTGGTCTGTCTTCCAATCATCCTCCCAGCTGGTGAAATTTCATACAACTGGTGGTTTTCTAAATGAAGCAAATTAAGGGAAAGAATTCTAAGTCCTACTTGTCACCTTCCTCTTGGCTGTAGTTTCCTGGGACCATGTCAATGTAGATAATTACGAGATTTGGGATCCTATGTTAGATTAATGCATGAATCAATTCTTTGACCTTCTCCGTATCCACACTCTGTTCCATGTGACTAAGAGATGTTAGCAGACATGAGACATACAGGCATTTGGAGAAGTGCTTGTTGGTCTGAATTTCTCTCTTGCACCTCTGCCACCCTCATGAGACCATGTCTGGGCTGCCTTATTTGAAGATGAGGCACATGGAGCAGAGTCAATTCACCCAAGTTGTTCCAGTTAAAACCAGCCTAGATCAGCCAGCATCCAACCAACTCCCAGAGACATGGGTGAAATCACCTGAGATAAGAACAACCTCCCACACCAGCAGAAATCACTGGCATATAGACTCCTGATCTAAATAAATGCTGGACTAAATACATTTTAAGCTGTGAGATTTGAGGTTATTTGTTACACAGTGTTATCATGGCAGTAGCTGACTGATACAAAAACCAATCATTCACTCACCATACTTCCAAGAAGAGCCCCCAGTTTTCATGTGAGATGCATCTCTTTCCTATTCTTTTATTTTTTTTTTTCTGAGATGGCGTCTCACTCTGCCACCCAGGCTGGAGTGCAATGGTGTGATCTTGGCTCACTGCAACCTCGACCTCCTGGGTTCAAGTGATTCTCCTGCCTCAGCCTCCTGAGTAGCTGAGATTACAGGCACCCACTAACATGCCCAGCTAATTTTTGCATTTTTGTAGAGTTGGGGTTTTACCAACTCTGTTGGCCAGGCTGGTCTTGAACTCCTGATCTCAGGTGATCTGCCCACCTCGGCCTCCCAAAGCCTCTCTCCTATTCTTAATCCACGTGGTTTGGATGTCATATCCCTCCACTTCCCCACGCCCCAGTCATTCTCCATTTCTTTGTCCTCCTACAAATTTGTTTAGAGGTAGGCACATGACAAGGTAAGCTAATCAGAGCAAAGCCTGGGATATTTACTTATAGAGGCCCAGGGGGCAAAAAAATTTATAGTCTCAAGCTTTCCATTTTTCAGTAGAGGAAACTTTAGCATCTGTTATATACCGAGCTCAAAGACTGTCACATGGATAAACCAATATTTGGTCTAGAATACAGGTTTCCAGACTTCCCTCTGGTTGATTCTCATTTCCCAGTGCCTTTTCAGGAAAGACAAAATTTCCTTTGAACATCTAGGCCCAGTTTCATTTAATAATTTATTAACAAAATGTATGTTGAGTGCCTACAGTGTGTAGTGTGAGCGTCATGCAAGATGGCTTTGGAATGAACAGGATCTGGCTGGGTTAGCCTCGGAAGGACACATGGCCAAACTAGTCAAATGTTTATTGCAATCTTGATGCAAAAGCATTTCTGCAAACCAGAGAACCCTCTCTGTGCATTCATTTTATGCCCTATGTATTCCCAAGGAAGCTCATCGAAACCCCAGTGCTTGCTGTGTGCTTTACAAAGGGGACTGAACTCAGGAGCGAGTGGGATTTGATTTTGATTAAAAAACTTCACCTCACATCACCCTCCTGTCTTCCACCTGCTTTGCACCCGGCGGCTCATGACCAAACCAATAACGAAAATCAGGAAATTGCAAAAGCCTGAATTTCATGAAGTAATGTTTTAAAGCTGCCTTTAGGTGGGTGTTCCCTCCTCTGGGATGGTCTATAGGATGCATGCACTCCAATGGAACTGTAACCCTATTGCACACTGTCTACTGTCTTGTGCCTTCTGCATGAGCATTTCTCATTGGGCTTAGTCAATTTTCTTAGAAGAAAGAAAGAACTAACATGTACTGAGTACCTACTATGGGCTAGACACTGGTTTAGCCATTTTATCTACATTGTCTCATTTAAACCCTCTTAAAGAGACATGGTAGGCAATATCATTCTTTCCATGTGACAGATGAAGGAACTAAGGCCCAGAGATGTTTAATATTTTGGTTGCCAAATTACTCTGTCACTGCCAAAAAGTGGCAGAGCAAGAAACCAAACCCAAGACTATCCACTTCCAATGCTGTTACCGTCCAGCTGTGGCCCCAGCTCAAATCACCACTAAGAAAACAGTTTTATTTCAGCAAACAGCAAAAATACATTGGGAAGAACGCCGGTATGTAAACTGATGCTGTGTTGCAAACTGCGATTGCATCTAGGGTGGCGGATTAGGAAAAGCTAGGTCTAAACTCTAATGTACGTAAGAAGTACCCAGGAGGTGCATTTTTAAAATGAATACAGTGGGACACGACACTCGGATGTTCAAATTCCTTAGGAGTGAGTGGGCCCAGGATCTACATTTGTAACAAGCATCTCCAGTGATTCTGGGTCAAGTCCTCAAGCCCCTCTTTGAGGTCTGGACCCCGGCCCTACTGAGATGTAGTTTTCTTTTTTGGTCTTAGGAAACCCCAGTTTCCTCATATATAAAAGCAGAAAAGCTAAGTGAAGTGTCCTTCCTTCTTTCTTCCTTCCCTTCCCTTCCCTTCCCTTCCCTTCCCTTCCCTTCCCTTCCCTTCCCTTCCCTTCCCTCCCCTCCCCTCCCCTCCCCTCCCCTCCCCTCCCCTCCCTTCCCTTCCCTTCCCTTCCCTTCCTTCCTTCTCTCTCTCTCTCTTTTTTTGACAGAGTCTTGCTCTGTCACCCAGGCTGGAGTGTAGTGGCATGTTCTTGGCTTACTGCAGCCTCTGCCTCTGGGGTTCAAGCAATTCTCTTGCCTCAGCCTCCCAGGTGGGACTACAGGCTCCCAGCTGGGACTACAGGCACATGCCACTGTACCCAGCTAATTTTTGTATTTTTAGTAGAGATGAGGTTTCTCCATGTTAGCCAGAATGGTCTGAAACTCCTGACCTCAAGAGATCTGCTCACCTCGGCCTCCCAAAGTGCTGGGATTACAGGCATGAGCCACCACACCCGGCCTAGTGAAGTGTATTTCTTTCTGAAAGACTCTATCAGGATGACTAAGCTATCTCCAAAGCAGAGATAAATGGAGACTTTGTGAGTACTGGCCTCTTTTACTCTTATTTAGCACCTATTATACACCAAGCCAAGCCCTGTGCAAAACCTACAGAGAGTAGATTCTCTGATTTCCTCTATTGGAACAATGGTAGAAATGGGAGTGTGGAGCATGTGTGTAGCTTGGAAAAGGGAACCCAGGCCAATTCTAGTGAGAAGCAGAGAGATTACATTGCAGTCTATGCTGGCAGTTTCTCCTAATTTGATTGCCTTGCTGTGGCACTGGACTTAAGTTCAAAGATTCTGTTTGCAAAATAAACAGATTTCCAAAGACATGGCTTCATCTCGATTAAGACAGCCTGCTGGGCTTGAGACGGTGTCTTCCAGGGTGTATTTTAAACAGGTGTGACAAGTGTTGCCAAGGCTGAGTGTGGGAGGATCAATAGCAGTGGCCACTAGGGGGCAACTTGCATGGGAAGCCCTACGTAGTGAAAAATAAATCATACCAACTAGGATGATGTTTACCATTTCCTGTCCTGGCAGACACACTCCAAAGGGAGTCATTTTCAATGCAGGTGGCAGTAAGAAACTTGTCTCTTCAAGGACCTTGTCCTTTCTTCTTGACAGCTACTTCCTTTTCTCATCTCCCCCAGTGACACCCTCTGCTCCCCAGTGACACCTGAACCTCTGCCTACTTCTCTGCCCATGCCCTATGTTCCCAAAGTGGGTTCCCAGCAACATTAATGCCACTGAATGTTAAGATGCTCACTGGTTTTCCTTAAGAGCAAAGCGATCAGATGTCAAAAGTGTTTGGGAAATGGTGGGTTAAAAAGAGTTCACCAGTTTTTATTACCACAAGGCTTTTCAGAGCCTTTAATTTGCTCACCTGATAATAACAGTACTACTAATACCAGTCGTAACCTGCATGCATTTATTACTTTCCCTATGCCAGGTACTGTGACACGTGTTTTAAACATCTTATTTCACAACAAGCTAGGAGGGAGGTGACATGATGGTCTCCACTTTGCAGAACAGAAAATAGGGGATCAGAGAGGTTGAGGATAACAAGACTAGCAAATGATGGTGCCTGTATTGGAACCCATGTGTGTCTGAGTCTAAGCCCATCATATCCAACTTGTCTCTTTTTTTTTGTGACAGAGTCTCGCTCTGCCACCCAGGCTGGAGTGCGGTGGCATGATATTGGCTCACTGCAACCTCCACCTCCCGGGTTCAAGCAATTCTCTTGCCTCAGCCTCCTGAGTAGCTGGGACTACAGGCACGTGCCACCATGCCTGGCTAATTTTGGTATTTTTAGTAGAGACAGGGTTTCACCATGTTGGCCAGGCTGGTCTCAAACTCCTGACCTCAGGTGATCTGCCTGCCTCAGCCTCCCAATGTGCTGGGATTACAGGCGTGAGACACCGCGCCTGGCCTGTCTCTCCCTTTTAAGAAAGTGACAGAATGTGGAAGGTGGGGGCATACAAACTCCCCAACCTTGCTACCATACCTCATCTAGAGTCTGGGTCTAGAGGTTGAGTAGAGAACACTAGAGGCAGACCAATGACCCCAGAGGAACTTGGTTCTCACTGGGACCCCTTTTCCTCTCCCTGGACAAGGCAGGATAAAGGTGCCTTTAGCAGGACAGGTGAAGTTAGCCTGGATTGGGTAGAAAACAGCTCCCTGCTTTTAACCTATCCTGAAATACGTTCCAAATGCATCAGACGACAAAAGGATGATATAAGGACAGAAATGCAGACTGCCTCCAAATGCCATCACAGGGATCATAATGGCTTTGTTTTTCACAGGGAGGGAAAAAAAACTTAATGCCTCAAATTAGTAGGTCTGTCATGTTCCAAATTGTTTGCGTTTCTAAAAATGGACTTTGACATGTGAATACTTATTATCTAATGCAAAACCCAAAAATGTCTCTCTCAAGGCAACAGCCAGGTAGTCAGGGGATTCTCATTAAACACACTGATGTAAAGCTCTCTTTCCCAATGAGGGAATAGAATGCACTCTCCTCCCTGCAACAACTCAGGATATTTCTGAGCCTCTGGGGCCCTGGTCAAACTCTCCTCTTCAGAACCTTCAACTTACAAAAAGATATCTGGAGAACAAATCACAGTGTTAGTTTCCCCCGAAAGGTATCTTGACTGCAGTCATTTTCACAGTATGGCCCCAGACCTGTAGCATCAGCATCACCTTGGGACCTGTTAGCAGTTCCACTCCACAGACCCCATCCAAGGCTTAGTGAATCAGGCGCTCCTGGGTGAGACCCAGGAATCTGGGTTTGTAACAACCTTCCGAGTGATGCTGATGCGTGCTCAAGCTGGTTACAACGTGAGAGCCATTGGTCTCATGGTCCCTCCTCCTCCTCCTCAGTCAGTATGTTTTGCAGACTCTCAATGATCCTTCCACTCCATTTTCTTCTCTCCGTCCTCTACCCACCCCAGGGCAGGTCACCACCCACCTGCAAGAGCCTTCCAGTGGGTGCCCGCAACTCTAGTCCACAGTCCCCTAATCCAGTCTCCACTTAGAAGCTAGAATAATCTTTTGAGAGGGGAAAAAAAAAAAAAAAAAAAAAAAAAAAAAAAAAAATGGCCATGACTGTTTATATGGTTTGGCTGTCCCCCACCCAAATCTCATCTTGAATTGTAACTCCCACAGTTCCCACGTGTTGTGGGAGGAACCCGGTGGGAGAGGACTGAATCATGGAAGTGGGTCTTTCCTGCGCTGTTCTTGTGATAGTGAATGAGTCTCACAAGTTTGGATGGTTTTAAAAATGGGACTTTCCCTACACAAGCTCTCTCTTTCCTATCCACATAAGATGTGACTTGCTCCTCCTTGCCTTCTGCCTTGATTGTGAGGTTTTCCCAGTCATGTGGAACTGTGAGTCCAATAAACCTTGTTCTTTAGTAAACTGCCCAGTCTTGGGTGTGTCTTTATCAGCAGCATTAAAACGGACTAATACACCAGTTTCTTGCTTATATCCCTGCAATGCCTCCTAATTTTCCCCAGTTCAAGCTCATTAAAGGGTTCTACCAGCTGGGCACGGTGGCTCATGCCTGTGATCCCAGCCCTTTGGGAGGCCAAGGCAGGTGGGTCATCTGAGGGTGGGATTTTGACCAGCCTGGCCAGCATGGTGACACCCCATTTCTACTATATGTAAATACACACACACACACACACACACACATATATATATATCAAAAATTATCTGGGCATGGTGGCATGTGCCTGTAATCCCAGCTACTCAGAAGGCTGAAGCAGGAGAATCACTTGAACCTGGGAGGCAGAGGTTGCAGTGAGCCAAGATCACACCACTGCACTTCAGTCTGGGTGACAGAGTGAGACTCCATCTCATAAATAAATAAATAAACAAATAAACAAATACATATATAGTTCTGCCTCCACCTCCTTAGGTCAGCTACTTCTCCACCAAGTCCAACAAAGCATAAAGAGAAGGGTGTTTCTGGTCTATTCTAAAAAGAGCCGCATCCATTACACCCCAGTGGAAAATAGCTTAGAATAAGAGTCAGACTGATAGAGGTTCAAACTGCAGCTCTACCACTGAATAGTCATATGACTCTAGACCAGCAAGACTTATCCTTACTTAGACATCACGTCCTCATTTCTAAATGCGGAAGACAATGCCTACACAGCCTTATCATCAGAGAATTAAATGATAAAATGATGTAAAGGGCCAGTCCTCTGGCACATAGTAGGGAGCTAATTAATTAATGATAGCTGCCACCTGGTCTGGTCACCCAGCTGGGAACTCACAGACTCAAGTCGACCAACTTCTTAACCCTCTCTGCTCACCACGCTGTCCCAGGAAAGCTGAAAATAGCATTTTGTTCTCTAAAAGGCTAATCATTCCCAAGACTCTTGGCCAATAACTTCATTAAGTTTATCTCACCCTCAGAAGCTGTGTTCTTCCCCCGCCCCGCCCCCATTAATTTACCTTGTGTTTTGCCATTTGCCATTGCAGCTTTCTGAGAAAAATTAACACATTTCACCTTACCTGGCATGATTTCTCATAGTGATGTTTTCCATCAGGCAACAAATATTGGGAAGTGAGGGGTAGCACATTGTCCAACAATTGCTAGATGTACACACACACACACAAACACCTACACACTGGAACTCAGACGGACTTGCAGATGCCACCCTATGCAGACACACATGTGCACAGGTCACACAGACACCAGGACTCTCTATCCCTTCATGATTTAATGCTAAATTTGACAACACCTGGACGAAAGAGCTAGAAAAAGCAGTACAGTACCTTTTGGTGACTTAAGTGTCGACACTGCCCAGTCACCATCAGAACTTCCTAAAAAAATAACAATCAAGAGATGCCGATGATCTATTTGCAGGGCACCCATGTTCACTATGTCCTCACACCCAGGTGCTGTTGGCTGCCCCTGCTGCAGCCTCTAAGCAGGGGCAGGCCTCAGGGGACCCAGGGAACAGGGAAGGGAGCCACGTGTGAAAACACAGCTATGTGTGTACCTCTTTCTGCAAGGCCTTGAAGCAACATCATGTTAACACCCAACAGAAGATCAAAAGAAGCCTCCTGAAAAAGGCCTAGATATGTTCAGTTATGTAAGACAGAAAGAGAATTCTTAGGTGGAAAATCTGGCTGTAAATTTCAACCTGCTTAGAAAAAAAGGAAATTTTGAGTTCTATGAGCTAATCTTAGCTCAAGACTACACTCTGATGACAAGAGGTAGATTTTGATCGTGTTCCATTGCAATCCCCTCTCCTGAAAAGGGGCACATTATTAGCCCCAGATTCAAGGTTGGGACAGGCTCTACTGACTGCAACTTTAAATGCTGAGTGACAGGCCCTGTGGGGTTGGGGCTACCTTACCACAGTACCTAATACACAGTCTGTGTTTGGAAAATATGACTGAATGAAGGAATGCATTCAATTTTATCCACAGAGTCACCCTTTCTAAGGTAGGGAAATTCTTCTAAACAGTAACGAGATCAAGCTTGTTATCTGAGAATCCCATAATGAGTAATACATTGCTTTACAGAACAGGTATGTGGCTGGAGTTTTCATTATAAATCAGTTTATCCGAATTGAATTCCCTTTCAGATGTCCCGAATGAGCCCTGGGGGATCTAACATTATTAACAGAATTCCATAATGACTCCTTCCATAAAATAAAGGATACAGAGAATTAGCCAAGGCTATACCCAACCCAACCCACCCCCTTCCCCCCACACCCCCGCAACCTCGCATCTTTTTGATAGTTCTTCTCTGTAAGATTGGGTTTTACTTAAAGTGGGGCAAACCTACCCACGAGACCTCTCCTCATTGGCTGGAGACGTGGCCAATCAGCATGTGGTCCTAGCTCTTTCCTTTCTTAGGCATCTACCTGGAAAGACCAAGTCCTCAACAGTTTGGCACCATTTCCAGAGATATATCAGGCTGAGTGAAGGCGCAGGGAACAGTCTGTCATCTGAATGATTACAAAGCACAGATCTAGCCCCATTTAAACATTTCTGGCTGGCCTCCCCAGGCGTGCCAAAGGATGCTCAAATCGCCACATCCCCCCCGTGGATCCGAAATGTACACCCCTCATCACTCACAAGACGGACAACCGGAGCAACAGAAGAGTGAGGAAGTTAAAACTGAGTCAAGCCTGCCCAGGATGATTCGGTTCTCTTCTCCCTCATAGCCAGGGTCATCTGGAAATAGTGGTGCGACCCCAGTTCTTCCTGTGTGGGTGGCCACAGGCTGACTGAGCCACTAAGTCGCTGACTCCAGGGAAGCCATCTCAACCCCTAATCAAATCCAACACTATTTGCCTTGAAGGCAGGAACCATTCTTTTGTCACCTCTGTCCCCATTACCTCAGATGGGGCTTAGCTCTTACAATAATGAATTTTCATTTATAAGTTCATTGACTATAGGACATTTAATAAGATGATGTATAGGCTACGGAACATGTAGTTAAGGCTCCACTGTGCACTTGGTTGCACTCATGGATATTAGAAAAATACTTCGAGGATGAAAAATGCTCATTAAGAGGAAGTAGACCTAAGTTATTAAAAGGAAGGAGATATGAGGGAACTTTCAGTGTGACGAAAACATTTCTCATTTTTATTGGGATGTGGTTACCCAAGTGTATGCTTTCGTGTTTTAACAATCACACGATTGTAAGATTATGAACTGTGTATTTCACTGTATGTAAAATATACCGCCAATACCGCATACCTCAAATACACTAGACTTCAATTATACTCAGCATCATTGGGAAACTTGTACTTTCTTTTTTTTTTTTTTTTTTTTTTTTGAGACAGAGTCTTGCTCTGTTGTCCAGGCTGTAGTGCAGTGGCGCAATATCGGCTCACTGGAACCTCCACCCCCACCGCCCCCCAGGTTCAAGTGATTCTCCTGCCTCAGCCTCCCCAGTAGCTGAGATTACAGGCGAGCACCACCACACCTGGCTAATTTTTGTATTTTTAGTAGAGATGGTGTTTCACCACGTTGGCCAGGCTGGTCTCGAACTCCTGATCTCAAGTGATTTGGCCAGGCTGGTCTCAAACTCCTGATCTCAAGTGATCTGCCCACTTCAGCCTCCCCAAGTGCTGGGATTATAGATGTGAGCCACTGTGCCCAGCCAAACTTTTACTTTCAAACAAAGAAAAATGATGAGTACCTTGGTAAGCTCTCCTTCCCCCAGAAGAGCAGGGGATAGGCTTTCCCAACTTTTCTTTTGCCTGGTTACATACTTTAGATGCCAGAAATTTCTCTGCAGAAGACAGCATAGTTTCATGGAAAGAACATAGGATTCCAAGTCAAGCACTCTTGAATATGAGTCTTGGCTCTGCCATTTACTAAAAGTATGGATTATGGGGAAATAACTATGCTAAGTTTGTTTCCCCTTCTGCAAAATGGAGGGACTCACGCCCCCGCTTAGAGGCGTGCTGTTCATGAGTTCAGTGATGTTAGCCCCCTTTCTGACCTAACTTCAAAAGAAATTAAACTAGTAGAGTCCAATCCATGGCCAAGTGCCTCATGTATGGCTCTTAGGGTTTTCACTCAGGATTCCAAGAGTAAAGAGGGAATTCCTGCCATATTGAAGTATATTGTTGCTGTTGTTTGAAAAAGCACTATTGGAAAACGCACTGTGATTCTGGCCAAATAGTCAATCATCTGTCATATAGCAACACAGACAATTTTTTAAAATAAAATTAAATTTTTGAATTAGAAATGAAGGCACACAGCATTTTATCAAAGATGCTGGTACATCCTGTCTCTTTCTCATACTCAGTGGCCAAGGTTGCATTGAGCCATCTTAAGGGCACATAATCAGGAATCTTTGGTCACCTAGGAGTTCAATAATCAGAAACCTAGAGGAAAAACTGGACAAGGGGTTAATGAAAGATAAATGTCAATGTGCAGGCAACTTTCTGTTTGCAAAGCCCATCAGGAATTACATAAAAGGGTGAAAGGGTGATCTTTTCTAGTTCTGGAAGTACCAATCATCCCTCTCTGAACCACCAAGTGAACTTTAGGGATTTTTTTTTTTTTTTTTTTTTTTTTTTTTTTTTTTGAGGCAGAGTCTCACTCTGTTTCCAAGGCTGGAGTACAGTGGCACGATCTCTGCTCACTGCAAGCTCTGCCTCCTAGGTTCACGCCATTCTCCTGCCTCAGTCTCCTGAGTAGCTGGGACTACGGGCGCCCACCACCACGCCTGGCTAATTTTTAGTAGAGATGGGGTTTCACCGTGTTAGCCTGGATGGTCTCCATCTCCTGACCCCATGATCCGTCCACCTTGGCCTCCCAAAGGGCTGGGATTACAGGTGTGAGCCACCGCACCCGGCCTAGGGATATTTTCATAAAGACATCTGTCTTGCAAACTTTGGCCTATGAAGAACCACAAGGTAGGCTCCCATACTGTAACCATATGGGCACCTCAGGCCAGGGAACTTGTATGCTTAACTGGATTTTCAGGTTACATTTTTGGTTCTGTCTATAACAAGACACATTCTCAACCTTGACGTTGGTGGGAAATGTTTAAATCCACATTACAATTTTGCTTTAGTAAGAAGAGTCAATTGAGTGAAACAGAATATTTCTCTGATGGATTGTATTGAAATATAATATTCCTCTGATGGATAGCATTACAGTATCTATATGCCTGGGCATTGACCTTTATTGTCCACCCTGAAGATGGGGAACTTGAAGAGGTCTGGACTGATTCTTTGAGGGTCCTTAGGACACTTTAGAAAAACCATTTGTTTGTTTGTTTGCTTGCTTACCTGCTTGTTTTATCAGATCTCCGACATGAGTTAACTTTCATTTATGTCTTTCCCATCAGACCAGAGTAAAAAATATGGAACCAACCCTTCCTCCCCCAAAATGAAACGTGGGCAATTGCATGTTAATCCAGGTACCAGTGTATCTCGGAGATCAGGGGAAAATCCTGACCGCAGATAACTCTGGTGTGGGTCTTTAATATGCTGCAGGATTTGCTGAGGACTGACATGCATCAGGCTAAGAACTTTACCCGCACTATGTCATCAAATTTTCGAAGCCATTATCTGTGTATTTTTATTATCTCCATTTTACAGAAGGGGAAACTGAGACCTGAGGAAGTTAAATAATTTCTGCAATTACTTGATAAATGTTCAAGCTGGGTCTTAAACTCAGCCCTGACCAATTCCAGAGGCTATGCTATATTCCGCTATCCTACTGATTCTCTTAGACCCCCTCTCAGGCTAGATGAGGTGCTTCTCTTAGGACATTATTCACTAGTTTTATAAATAGGTGTTGGGAGTCCTTACTAAGCACCCCACATGACATTAGGCACTGGGGATACATTGACGAATGAGATAGACTTGGTTCATGACTCAGTGGGACCTGCAGTCAAGGAAAACCAGACTTAATGTTTGGAGAATGAATGAACGAACTGAAGGAATAACTCAAAGTCATCATCCCTTCTGGTACAAAGTCCTATATGGTTTAGCCCCTGACACTTCCCTAGTGTGCGCTAATATTTTACCAAGAGCTGGGCAGTGAACCCCTTGGGAACAGAAACCATTCTGCAATTACATGCCATGTATGACTAGGTGGTGCATGTCCAAATCTCTCAATAGGAGAATCGCTTGAACCCAGGAGGCAGAGATTGCGGTGGGCCGAGATCACGCCATGGCACTCCAGCCTGGGTGACAGGAGCGAAACTCCATCTCAAAAAAAAAAAAAAAAAACAAAAACAAAAAAAAGAAAAAGAAAAGAGGTCCCTTTACACATGAATGAGGGTGATCCCAACAAGCAAACAAAAATAAAATATAACAAAAGAGAAAGGAAGGCAGGTTTGGGGAGAATTTGTCTTAGAAACAATCAACATTACCATCCTTTATTCAAACCTTTTTTTCCCCGAGTTGGCAGGAAATGAATGGGACATATTTAAGGCATTCTAACAACTAGAATGAGTAGAATTATTTAATTTTCTAATTTTAAAATTAAAATGGAGCTTGGACATCTTATACTTCAGTTTTCTCATTTTTCATATGAAGAAGCTGAAATCCAAGAGCTTCATTGACCTGCTCAAAGTCATATAGCTAAGTACGGTTAGAGTCTGAGTGAGACAGAGCCTCTGATCATCTTCCCAGTGCTCTGGATATTAAAGCTTCCCAGAGAAATTTATTTTCCAGAAGTATTTTTGAGCTTACCCGTTAACCCTAAAGATTGTCTAACCTCTCCTTATTCTCTGGATTGAAATATTTAGAAAACGAATCTAGTTATCGGAGGTTGCAGAACTTTCAACGGCAAACCATTTTTTAAACAACTCCTCTCCTGGATGGTAATGAGTTCATTAATAAAATGCATTTCATCATTCACACCATGATCACATTATGCTTTAACAAAGAACCCTTGAAAGAACATTTATTATGGGATCTGCATTTTATTTGTGCAGGCAGATGCTGGATTCCTGGCTAACACATTGAGTCAAGCAACCCCTCAGTCTACTCTGCATTGGCCCTTCAGATTCACAAGACCGTCTGTGTCTCAGAGAAAGCCCTGAGAACTCTCACAATGGTCAGAAAAACAGGATGAAGAACAGGAGGGGGTACATCAACCACATCTAGGACTAGGGAAGGTGCCCCACGTGGGATGCTTCAGAGTTTTCTAGGAGGTATAAGGGTGCTTCCTTACAACCAAGCTATTCTTTTTTTTTTTTTTTCTTGTCGAAGACAAGCTCATTCATTCATTCAACAAACATTTCAGGAGTTCCTGATTTATGAACAGAGGGTTACTCAAAGAGTGTGAAATGATTTTCACACTGAAAATTTAATCCCAAATGCACTGCAGACATTTGCTATGTAGAGGAGCCCCACATAAATCTTGGAGAAAATCAGGGAATTTCTGTTGGAATATCCCTCTGCTATTTTCCCAGAGAGCGACTGGGTGTCAGACTGGAGTGCAGGGGCACCATCTTGGCTCACTGCAACCTCCACCTCCCAGGTTCAAGCGATTCTCATGCCTCAGCTTCCAGAGTAGCTGGGATTACAGGCGCCCACCAACACGCCTGGCTAATTTTTGTATTTTTAGTAGAGATGGGGTTTTGCCATATTGGCCAGGCTGGTCTTCAACTCCTGGCCTGGTTGATTTTGTAAATGCCTAAAGAATACAATAAAATGGCATATGTTAGATGATAAATAACATCTATCTAACATCTATCTGAGCCTCCCAGGAGGCTCAGAAAGGGAAGTGAGCCACCAAATAGCATATGAAGGCTTCCACAGTTACACTGGCGAAGATGCCGTGACTCTTGCTCTCCGAGGTAACAGCCCTCATCCCTTCCTAGTGATACTGAGTACATTCAAATGTGGTTGGGATGCATATGCTGTGCAAACAGGGAATACGGAATAGAAGGAATCTGTTGTCATGGGACATAATGAGGGTTGAGCTGGGCATAGAAATTCAGTGTGAAACATGGGTGACCAGTATATAGGGTCTTACAAGACTTCAGATTTAGAAAAGCCTGTGTCAGTTTGAACATCCTGTGTCCTTGGTATTATAAATTTGGCTCAGTCACTATTTGAATGATTCCATCTGGAAATCCTAAGATATCAGGGAACATGAATTCCCAAAGATAGACTTCTGGTACAAACACTCGCTAAGCACCTAGTAAGTGCCTGGCCCTATGCTAGGCACCAAAATGCTTGTTTTGTGAATCTGATGTGTGTTGATTATGGTTACCACAGGCATCTTAGACACATGGTTGTGTCAGTGCTTTGGGTTCTGGTGTTAGTTTATAACAGGATTAGCATATTTCATACTGAAATCAATCAGCAAGTATCTCCCATCCCATCTCCATTGAGGGGCTTGGCAGTGGGGAAGAAAAAAGGATGAACAGTTGATAATAAAGGAAAGTACACGGTTTGTAGGGTATTCTGCCTGCCCAGAGTTTTCCAGGAGCCAAAACTATGTGGAAATAGATAAATAAATAAAGTTTATGAATAACTAAAGAGTAGAAGGACCTCCACCAATAAACAGGATTCCACTCAAAGTGAATTATTCTAATGCTTTGGAGCTTCTGACACTCAATTCTGCTTGGAAGGTGAGGACTCCATGTTGGAAAAGGGGAATGTTTAAGGAATCCTTCCTGGCCAAAAGTGGTGGTTCACACCTGTAATCTCAGCACTTGAGGAGGCCGAGGCAGGCAGATCATTTGAGGTCAGGAGTTTGAGACCAGCTGAGCAACATGAAGAAACCCGTCTCTACTAAAAATACAAAAAAAAGAAAAAAAAAAAATTAGGTCTGGTGGTGCACGCCTGTAATCTCACCTACTCGGGAGGCTAAGGAGGAGAATCGCTTGCACTCTGGAGGCAGAGGTTGCAGTGAGCCAAGATCATGCCATTGCACTCCAGCCAGGGTGATAGAGTGAGACTCTGTCTCAAAAAAGAAAAAAGAAGACCTTCCTATGATATCTGAGCATGCTCTAAGATGGAAATCAGAAAAGGATTCATCCATGGGGCTACTAGAAACAGGACCAGGGAGCTCTGGAGAAGGGAGGTGACAAATATATATTGAATGAAGGTCCTTTACCAGGCTACAATATAAGTCATCACAGGCATCCTTAGGCCCATTTTACAGATTTACAGATTACAAGACTGAGACCTTAAAAAGGGGTTAAGTGTTGCCCAAGGCTACACAGATAGTAAGTAGTAGGGCTAGGATTTGAACTCACATCTGTTTGGCTCCTTCTAGCTCCCCAAGGAATAGACTCAGAGAAGGAACAGGTTAAGTAGAAAACCTGGCTTTAAAATCTCTCCTCTGAGACAGGGAAAGAAAACAGATCTCATAGCACATAGTGAGAAGGGAAGGAAAGGAATTTCCCCCATGTAGTAACAATGCACAGGAATGTAAAGAACAATTAAGATCATTAGAAGAGGAAATTCATATGAACTTTAAAGCAGTTTTTTCCAATTCTGTGAAGAAACTCATTGGTAGCTTGATGGGGATGGCATTGAATCTATAAATAACCTTGGGCAGTATGGCCATTTTCACTATATTGATTCTTCCTATCCATGAGCATGGTATGTTTTTCCATTTGTTTGTGTCCTCTTTTATTTCACTGAGCAGTGGTTTGTAGTTCTCCTTGAAGAGGTCCTTGACATCCCTTGTAAGTTGGATTCCTAGGTATTTTATTCTCTTTGAAGCAATTGTGAATGGAAGTTCATTCATGATTTGGCTCTCTGTTTGTCTGTGACTGGTGTATAAGAATGCTTCTGATTTTTGCACATTAATTTTGTATCCTGAGACTTTGTTGAAGTTGCTTATCAGCTTAAGGAGATTTTGGGCTGAGACAATGGGGTTTTCTAAATATACAATCATGTCATCTGCAAACAGGCACAATTTGACTTCTTCTTTTCCTAACTGAATACCCTTGATTTCTTTCTCTTGCCTGATTGCCCTAGCCAGAACTTCCAACACTATGTTGAATAGGAGTGGTGAGAGAGGGCATCCCTGTCTTGTGCCAGTTTTCAGAGGGAATTTTTCCAGTTTTTACCCATTCAGTATGATATTGGCTGTGGGTTTGTCATAAATAGCTCTTATTATTTTGAGGTACGTTCCATCAATACCAAATGTCCATCAGTGACAGAATGGATTCAGAAAATGTGGCATATATACACCATGGAATACTATGCAGCCATAAAAAAGGATGAGTTTGCATCCTTTGTAGGGACATGGATGCAGCTGGAAACCATCATTCTTAGCAAACTATCACAAGAACAGAAAACCAAACACCGCATGTTTTCACTCATAGGTGAGAACTGAACAATGAGATCACTTGGACTCGGGAAGGGGAACATCACACACCGGGGCCTATCATGGGGAGGGGGGAGGGGGGAGGGATTGCATTGGGAGATATACCTGATGTAAATGACGAGTGGATGGGTGCTGACGACTTGATGGGTGCAGCACACCAACATGGCACAAGTATACATATGTAACAAACCTGCACATTATGCACATGTACCCTAGAACTTAAAATATAATAATAATAATAAAAAAAGGAAATTCAGAGCAAGCACTTGAAACGGGATTTGGTATTCCTGGATGTGGGGCTGATGAAGCGGTTTTCATGAACGGCTGTCACCCCTGGCTTCACACTAGAAACAGCCACAGAGTGCTTTAAACATGCGCATGTCTGAATCTTATCTTCAACCAGTTCAATTGAAATCTCTAAGGTGGGCCTGGGGCATCCTTATATTTTACCTGCTCTCCAGGTGATTCTAGTAATTGGCATCCACATATGAGAACCACTGATTTAGGGAACCTGAGATTGCCACAGTCAATCAGGAGTCAGGAATCGCTTTCTGTGGCTCTTACTTCTATCCGATAGAACCCTTTTATGAGCAAACTGTTCAGGAGCCTCAGTCACTGTCAGGGTTACTATCATACCCCCTCATGTTTAAATTGAAGAATGGACTGAAGGAACCAGGGCAGTGGTGGAGGCAATGGCTCTGGAGTGATAAAAATAGAGTTCAATTCTCAGCTCTGTCACCCACTGCTGCTTGACTTGGGCAAGTTATATTAGCCTCTTAGAGTCTCAGTTTTCTAATCTGGCAATTGGGATAATCATTGTGTCTTCACCTTGGAATCACTATGAGAAAACAAGGGTTCAATTCAATGTCTTGCACTTGGTAAGAACTCAATTAGTAGTAGCTCCAGACTGCCCACCCCAGTAAATATTTAAATCCTGAAGAGCAGAAGTTGCCTGGGATAGGAATGTGCATTGTTCACCAACTTCTTAGAAATGGGATGGACTATGCAGGTGAAGGGTGTTACCCATACCCACTAAAGTGTAAGGCATTTCTGAGATGGAGAGACCTTGATTATATGTCAATATTCCCTGAGGATCAACTAGGGTAGATGGAGATGGTAAAGGTGTTAAAGTGTCGGTGGGACCAAATGAGCATCCAGGTTCTCCTCCCCAGGAAATAGCCCTCACCGCACATGTGCCCCTCGCCCAGCCACCCTTCCTTACACGGCAATGTAGAACTTGTTCTAGGTCAGAGAAAGCAGCTGAGGGTCTCTGATCCTTAGAAACCTGTGTCCCAGGTAGAGAGACCCAGAAGATGAGTAGATAGATAGATGTTTAGACAGACAGACAGACAGATAGATAGATAGATAGATAGATAGATAGATAGAGAGAGAGAGAGAGAGATAGATAGATAATAGGTAGATAGATGATAGATGAATAGATAGATAATAGGTAGATAGATAATAGATAGATATATGATTGATGATAGATAATATATAGATAGATAGATAAGTAGATAGGTAGATGGATGGAAGGATGGATGGATGTTAGATAATATATAGGTAGGTAGATAGATGGATAAGTGACTAGGTGGATGGGTGGATGGATTGATAGATGATAGATAGATAGATGGTAGGATAATAGATAGATAGATAGATAGATAGATAGATAGATAGATAGATAGAATAAATAATAGGTAGGTAGATAAGTGAATAGGTAGATGGATGGGTGATGGATGGATGGATAGATGGACAGATATATAATACATAGGTAGGTAGATAGATGGATAAGTGAATAGATGGATGGGTGGATGGATTGATAGATGATAGATGGATGATAAGATAATAGGTAGACAGATAGATTCAACAGATAATAGGTAGATAGATAAGTGAATAAGTAGATGGATGGATGATGGATGGATGGATGGACAGACAGATAATACATATGTACGCAGATAGATGGATGGATAAGTGAATAGGTGGACGGATGAATGAATGGATAGAGTGGATAGGCAGATGGATGGATGAATGAATGGATAGATAGATAGATAGATAGATAGATAGATAGATAGATAGATAGACAGACAGACAGACATATTTATAGACAGAGAGAGAATGAAAATGAGATAGAGGCAGAGAAAAGCAGAAAGACGGAACAAAAAATAAGAGCTAGAAAAAGGAATTAGGAAAGAAAACTGGAGATAAAGAGATCTACAAGAAGCAGCAAAGGACAGGAAAGAAGAGAAAGAAAAAATGATCCATCAGGAGACCCTTACCGACTGCCTTTAAGGAGGCGTACTTGTTGAGCTCTTTCCCTGGTGGCTGCTGTTCGTAGGGGTTGGAGATCTGGCCCAGGTTCGGGTATGAATGTGGATGGCCCATCTGCTGGAGAAGAGGAGAGGTGGGCACTGCGTTGTTCATCTGGGTGGCATCTGGAAGTGAAGACACAGAAGGAGACTGTCACAGAGAGGGCAGAACCATCTACTTTCCCTCCTATCACCACATCCCTGGAGACCAAAACTCTCCCCACCCTTTAGGGACTCAAGTTGCAAAACAGCAGAGGGTTCACAGATGCATGGGACACAACTGAGTTTATAATCTTTACTGGAGAGCAAATGAGGACAGGTAGGTGTTCTTCCAACATCACCTCAAAGGATGTGCTCAAAAACATGTTAAACTAACATGTTAAGGTCCTATCAGTAGACAGGTTATTTTTGTCATTGAAACGATATTTGTACAAAAAGATGCCCAACCTCAGTAACAGTCAAAGAAATGCAAGTCAGAAGAACAAGGAGAAGCCATTCCTTTGCCAAGAGATTGGCAGATGTTAAAGGGATTGAAGGACATAAGTACCGGCAGAGATACTGAGTACAGGGAGGCCTCCTAAGGCTGCTGGTGGACATGCAATTTGCTATATTTGCAGGAAGAAATCAGGCACTGAGTATTGAAATGTAAATCATATGTATATGCTGACTGAACAATACCACTTCTAGCAATTGAGCCTACAGAAATATAAGCATCAGAATGTAAGGATATTTGTTCAGAGATGTTTTTGCACCATTGTTTGTAAAATGAAAACACTCACACAGAAACAATCTGAACTCCTATCAATGTGGGAATTCTTAAATGAATTATTATAATACGTATGATATACATAATATGTACACATAGGATGGAATATCATTCAGGTGTCAGAAAAAAATGAATGAAAAATTGAACAGTTTCTTATGGTTTATATTGTTAAAGGGAAAAAAGCAAACTTTAAAGGAAAGCAAATAGTATAGTATTTTTTGTGAAGTAAAAGAAAAATCTATGTGTATATTTTTGCATACTATGGGTTTGCGTAAGACAGAAACATATGTAAAGACAAACAAACTGAATACTGGCTACTTGAGGGGAAATGAGATTCAGGGAAAGAGAGATTCAAGGTTTTTCTGAGCTGAGATCTGCAGGAAGGAGGGTTGTTATGATAGTTCAGTGTGGTGGAAGGTGGAAGGTATGAGGGAGGGTATTTCAGGCGGGGGAAGCAGCATGAGCAAAAGCTGTGGAGCTGGATGGAAACTGGTGTGCTCAGCAACAGAAGGAATTGCCCTCCGAGCTCCGGCCATGCACAGCTAGAGAATACAGTGTGAGGAAAGTGGAATGAGGTGGGACTGGAGAGGGTGGCAGGACCCAGTGAACATTGGTAAAGGTTCCTCTCTTCATCCTGAGAGCAACGGGATGGACAGACAGGAGGCGAGAACCAAATGGGAGATTCCATTCCCATTTGGTTCTCGCCTCCTGTCTATCCATCCCATCACTGTGAGATAATGATGGCTCACTTTCAGGTGGAAAGTACAGGTTCCCTCTGGCTTCATGAAGCACATGTGTCCATCCAGGTATGCACTGCAGTGGATGCTGGTGGTGTCTTGAAAGATCCCCTTTATCCAGCATGTACCCCCATTTCCCAGCTGCTGCAAATGTTGGCTGCTAACAGCTCATAGCTGCCTTCAGTACACAGAGAATTACTCTTGGCTAATGGAAGCCACTGTCCTGGGGTCAATATGCTTCACCCATCTCGTCCTCAGGTGGTCAACAACCAATGTCCCACTGACGCTGACGTCCAAAGACCAGCCCCTTGTCTCAACATGGGTATAACTTTATGAAATGATGATACTCCAGAGTTCACATGGACTGGGACAAGTTTAGAGTAAGGGGTAGGCAATCTTTTTCTGTAAAGGGCCAGAGAGTAAGTATTTTAGACTTTGTAGGCCATCAGTCTCTGTTTTAACTACTCAACTCTGCCTTTGTAGCATGAATGCAGCCCTAGAGGGTAGACAGTTGACCCTCTGTATCCACAGGTTCTACACCCTAGAATTCAGCCAACTGTGAATTGAAAATACCCAGAAAAAAATTAAAAATAACAATACAATAAAATATAATAATATACAAATACAATAAAAAATAATACAAGTAAAAATACAGTATAACAACTATTTACATAACATTTGCATTGTACTAGTATTATAAGTAATCTAGAGATGATTTAAAGTATATGAGAGGATATGAGTAGGTTATATGAAAACACTATGACATTTTTTATAACGGACTTGAGCATCTGTTGATATTGGTATCCATGGAGGGTCCTGAAACCAAATCCCCATGGATACCATGGGACAAACATATAAATGGGCATGGCTGAGTTCCAATACAACTTTATTTACAAAAACAGGTAGTACCAAATTTGACCCAAGGGCTATAGTTTGACAACCCCTGAATCTGGACCTTGCCTGAAACCCCATTTTTGTGTGGCTGGCTCTCTAACCTTTCCAAGGTGCTTCCCTCATAATCTTAGAGGTGTGTATTTATGTGTTACCTGAAGAGCACTCCCTCAGAGTCACATGCATCTGAATCCCTTTCCCAGGCTTTGCTTTTAGATAACTCAACCCCTGATGTATATGAAAAAGTTTTGGCTTTAGAAACCAACAAACCCAAATGGAAAGAGGCAGGGATACCTTAGCTGAGGCATGAGGGTAGGGAGAGTATTTTTATCACTTTACCTGCATGGGCCATCACACAAGCCCAAGTGTTAAATGGAATGTCACCAAACATAAGGGCCAAGTAACCCAGTCTCTGGCCAACGTCTGCAAAGATGCATGCATCCTTCTACCATGATAGCTTTTTGGCTGAGATTCAGGTGCCATGGGAGAGTCCCAGGATTAATAAAGTAACAGTAGAAAAGGTGTTGATAAGGTATGGCTTTCACTATACCTTGGAACCCAAGATCCTCTGACATTCTCCTCTCCAAAGCCAACCCACCAGGGTTCCTGTCTGCTTCCCCCCGGGCATGTCAGGCCAGCCATGTTTTATTCCCAAGTATTGGTCCTGCAGGAAACGGCTTACTGTTTAAGTTCTCATTGTATGCTGCCATGTGTGTGTGTGTGTGTGTGTGTGTGTGTGTGTGTTTCATGACATATTTTTTGGTGGATAGCTACTGTTTTTGTACACAGTCCTTATCTTAGTGACTTCTGGGGAAACACAAACTAAGACAGTTACCATGATTGGCAGCTCATCACACAACTCAAGTGGCGATAAAGCAGCATACCAAAGAACTCAAATGCAAGCATATTTGGCAGGCGATCTCAGGAAATACTTGTAGCAAAAGCATGGGGGAGTTAGGGAACAAGAAGCAAATAGAGTGCAATGCCAAGCAAGATGCAATGTGGTCGACTGGCGTTTAATCCCACTCTGGAATTCTGGTAAATGGTATCGAATGCATGCCTCAAAATTATGTCACCCCAAGGGCAAAGGAGCCCTTAGTATTTACACACAAACTCCTATTAGTCATTGGTTGAGGGCTGCTTCCGGGAGACATTAATTCGTTAGCACTCGCAACTTCCCATGTTCACAGGCAAAGCAAGCTCCAGTGGCCAGAGATACCCTCGCTCAGGGATGTAAGAGCCGGCAGTTGAAAAGCAGGTGAGTATGTGCCCAAATAACAAGGGCTCACTGTGCTATATAGTAATTCAGACCCCTGGCCATGGAAGCGAGCATGGGCCTGAATCAGACCAATCTCAGTACCTCCTTCTTCTTATAATGATTGGACCAGAGGAGAGCATGTGATCTATGTTGGGCCAATCAAAAGTTCTTTCATCAACTTTTCTACTTGGAACCACTGGAGTCAAACAACGAAAAGGCCATGAAGTCAAGTGAATTTGAACCTACCATGTGGAGAAAATCTTTCTTCATTATGAAAGAGTAAGAATCACACCCACAGGAAAGAAGCTGAGGAGACAGAGAAGCCCCTTTCTAAAGAGTGTGTTTTGTAAGGCTCCTGCCACTTGCAATGTAGAGTCCTGATTAAGGCAATTGTTGTTCGGATTTCCTCGGGGAAGCTGAAACTGGGGAAGGCTGTCCATGCAGTAAACCCAGGTATTGCCTTAAGATGGAAAAGGTATTGCCCCTCAGTTTTCTACAGAGCTACAGCAGAAATTTCAAACAACAAATTGGCTACAGCGTGCCCAAGGATGCTAGTAAGCTAACTTATGTCTCAATGGCAGGGTCCCCTACCTCTGGAAATATATCCCAAACACTAGACTGTCTAATTAAAGAGTTGAACCTTCAAAGCCTGTTATCCTCCAGTATAAGTCCTTTCGGTCATCTGTTTGATCCGTCAGTCCCAGACTCAACCTACTAGGCTCAAACCCTGTTTCCAGATCTGCCAGGGAAAACGCTAAACACTTTGTTGAAGAAAAACTAATAATTCTACAGAGATGTTCCTCACTGAGTATCTTTGGACACACTTTTATATTATTAAACAGACTACATGATATTCCCTTATAAAGTATTTGCTTTTGGATTATTTCTCCCAAGTCCTGAGACACGTCAGGGGCAGTGAGTAGTTACTTAATATAAGTAGGCACAACCATAAGACCCCCCCAAAGTGATCCCCTTCAAAAGAAGAAGTGAGGCCACCCCAAGTTGCATTTCCAGTTTCACATTAAGAACCACGTAAAGCAAATTTCTGGCAGTTTTAGATAGCCATTTTTTTTTTTTTTTTTTGCTAGTTTCCAGGCACTGAATATTCAGAAATATTAAAATCCAGTTTCAGGGCAGCAATCAAAATTTATTAAGCAGACATTTGTGACTAGGTTTTCTAAATGTCATTTTCATTTCACTGGACAGGAAGATAGAGACCAGACCTGGCAACTCAGTTGCTTTGTGAGTTTTCCACAAATATATTCAGCTAGGGAGGAGAAACAAAAAAAAAATGCAGATTGGAGATAAGCCCAGGTTGGAATCCAAGAAAACTAGAACAATAGGATGAGCGAAAAAATGCAGCATGAATGAGATCTAGGTTATAGTCTGCAAATACTTCCCTTGTCAAGCTGAGAGAAGAAATATGCATGTGTGTACATGTGTGTGTATATATATGTAGGTATGCATGTGTACATATACATACAAGTATATATGTATACATATACACACACATATTAATTTCTTTTTCTTTTGGAGATGGAGTCTCACTCTGTCGCCCAGGTTGGAGTACAGTGGAGAGATCTCAGCTCACTGCAACCTCCGCCTCCCAAGTTCAAGTGATTCTCCTGCTTCAGCCTCCTGAGTAGCTGGGATTACAGGCATGCGCCACCACGTCCAGCTAATTTTTGTATTTTTAGTAGAGACGGGATTTCTCCATGTTGGCCAGGCTGGTCTTGAACTCCTGACCTCAGGTGATCTGCCCACCTCAGCCTCCCAAAGTGCTGGGCTTACAGACGTGAGCCACCTCGCCCAGTACATATATATAATTTCTTTTCCACAGTCATAGCAATAGACGGAGTCCAGTAACATGTCTAGCTCTCAGAAGTTCCCTTCTGGACATTCCCCATCCCCAGAGATACCTTACCCACCTCTGTGGAAAAGTACTCCTTATCCAATGCCACAAGAAAACTTTCCCCACCTCATTATAAGCGCAACTCATTATGACCCTTCGAAATAACTAATGAAGACTTGCGCTTCTGTGATGCTGTTTTTCCATGCAGACCCTCGGTCCGCAAATGACAAATTGATGGTGTCCTGTGCTCTCCTTCCTAAGACAGGGAAGGAACCTCCTATATCCTACAACCATCTTCAAAGAAGGTTAAGATACAATTACTCTAATTGGAAGTATCTGGCAGACTTGCACCAAGGTAGCCACCATGTAACTCCTGTTGTTATGTGGTATATCTTAGTTACTAAACAGGGAAAGAAAATGGATACAATTCAGATAGAGCCAGTGAAGGTAAAAATGCTCAGTTACAAACACTGAGAGAATGCTCCAAGTTTCTCCGTGCAGAGGAGACAAATATTAACTGTCAGAAACTAGACCATTCTGGCTTGTCTTAAAGGAAAGGCAACACAGTGACTCCTTCAAAGCATATCTCAAGGAGGAGTAGCCCAGAAAGGCACTAGATAGTCAAATAGTGTTGTTCTGTCAAGCACACACCATGTTCCAGACAGTAGGTAAAGAGCTTCTCACGCTCTCTCTCTCTATATATATATATACACACACATATGTGTATATATATGTGTGTGTATATATATATATATATATATATTTTTTTTTTTTTTTTTTTTTGAGGTACAGTTTCACTGTGTCACCCAGGCTGGAGTGCAGTGGCATGATCTCAGCTCACTGCAATCTCCGCCTCCCAGGTTCAGGTGATCCTCCCATCTCAGCCTCCCAAGTAGCTGGGATTACAGGCATGAACCACCATGTCCAGCTAATGTTTGTATTTTTAGTAGAGATATGGTTTCGCCATGTTGGCTAGGCTGGTCCTGAACTCCTGACCTCAAGGGATCCACCTGCCTCAGTCTCCCAAAGTGTTGGTATTACAGGTGTGAGCCACCACGCCTGGCCTCAAACAATGAATTTTTTAAAACCTTTTACCATGAAACAGTTTTAGATTTACAAAAGTACTGCAAAGATAGTAGAGAGAGTTCCTGTACCCTCCAGACCCAGTTTCCCTATTATTAACATATTAGTATGGTACATTTGTTACAGTGAGTGAATCAATATTGATATGTTACTATTTGTCTTTTCTGTTTCAAAATATCTAGGTACCACATTAAACTTAGACTTTAGTCATATCTCTTTAGATTCTTCTTGCCTGTGACAGTTTCTCAGACTTTCCCTTTATTGATGACTGACAATTTGGAGGAGTACAGGGTCGGATATCTTGTAGAATGGACTTCTTCTTCTTCTTCTTCTTTTTTTTTTTTTTTTGAGACAGAGTCTTGCTCTGTCACCCAGGCTGGAGTGCAGTGGTGCAATCTCGGCTCACTGTAGCCTCTGCCTCCCAGGTTCAAGCGATTCTCCTGCCTCAGCCTCCCAAGTAGCTGGGACCACAGGCACACACCACCATGCCCGGATAATATTTTGTATTTTTAGTAAGAGACGGGGTTTCACCATGTTGGCCAGGCTGATCTCGAACTCCTGACCTCAGGTGATCTGCCTGCCTCAGCCCCCCAAACTGTTGAGATTACAGGCATGAGCCACTGCGCCTGGCCAAATGGAATTTGTTTCATATTTTTCTCATGATTAGATGGGGGTTATGGGTTTGGAGGTGAGGGGAATCACCGAGGTAAAGTGACATTCTCATCATAACATAGCAAAGGTACGTACTATGATGACTCATCGCTATTGATGTTAAACTATCACCTGGCTTAGGTAGTATTGGACAGGTTTCTCCTCTATAAAATTATTTTATTTTCCCCTTTTTTCATATTGTACTCTTTGGAAAGAAGTCACTGTGTACCATTCACACCGTATCTAAGGAGTAGGGGTTATGTTCTACCTCCTTGAGCGGAAAGAATATCTACATAAACTATTTGGAATTATTCCTCATGGAAGATTTGTCTCTCCTTCCCCACTTATGTATTGATTCAATCATGTATTTGTATCAGTGTAGACACATGGATATGTATTTTATACTTTGGGTTATAATTTACTACCACTTTAATTTGTTTTGTTGCTCAGGTTGTTC